>NC_069660.1:279620528-280993862 GCF_027244095.1 Hemicordylus capensis | reverse complement strand
CTCAATCCAGCCGCTTTCCAACCAACTTGGCTTTGTGTTGCTGTGGTAAATAATGGCCTTGACCGTTATTCTCAGCAATGCACTGAAGATTAAAGGGACCCTAAAACTCTCAGAATGATAGATTTACTCGCTAGGGGAGGGGGGAACCACATAAAACTCTGTTCTGAAGAACACAATTTTTTAATATTTTACCTTTCTTGTGCTAAACATTTTATTTGACTGAAAGAGATGCTATCTCAAGGCAACAGATGTGAAGTGCTAACAAACAGAACCCATCTCAGAAGCCCTCTAATCTAAATGTTTTTTTAATGTATAAATGCCATATGCTGAATGGAATTTTCCCCCCTTCCAGACTACTTTTTAAAAAACACAACACTCTCTTTTCATGAAGCTCTCTAGTGAGAGATGGCAAGATAGGTGAACGTGTCACCACTGACCACATTGCTCTTAAGCGCAGCATTTGTGTGAATCCCCAAAGTCATCTGAAAAGGCAGGAGAGAAGAGGAGGAAGGTCATGCAAAAGACAGTGCATTAAGAAATACCAGTTTTCTATACCAGCCAGTTAAAAGCACCAGTCAATTCACATGTGGAAATATTTGTTTCACTCTAAAAACACCTTGGGCTTTTTAAGAGTGAAGGTCCAAGTAAAATATTTTCATCAAGTCACTTAGTGTCATAAGTCAAATTGGCTTAACATCACTCACTCTATGCAGAAAGATAATACCTTGAAATTTCTGCTTTTTAAAAGCAAAACAAAATCCAAAAGAACCCTGATCTATGAAATTACAAATTTATAGTAATATGAGTAAAAAGTTTAATACAAGTAACTCAGTAAGAGCAGTCAGTAAGTCATACAATGTACTGTACAGTCAGAGAATCTGGTATGCCCACTGGATCCACAGAATTCGATTCTCAAAAATTGGCCAATACTGTATTCAAAAAGTGGTATAAAAGTTCCAGAGAAGCTGGTGCTGAGGTTAGTTGAGAAAGCTACCCCACAGAGTTAGTGACCTGAGATTGTCTATTGGTGTTTGTAATATATTTGGGGTTTTTAAAATACTTAAGATGTTAATGTTTATGTGGCTCTAATTTTGATTTTTGTTCTAATAGCACTTTGGTGGATACTTTGGATGTTGTGAATTAGCCTCCAATATAGTTTTCAGTTTGGAAAGATGCCACTGGAAAAAGGCTGGAACAAGCCATAAGATGTCTGGCAATCAAGCATGGTGGTGACATAGAAAACACAGAACTCTTTAGGAGGACCGTTCATCTTTATTAGTCCCTGTATAATGCACGAATAGGCTCTGCTTGGGAAACAGCGAATAATATTTCTACCATATTGTATACTTTTTGAACCACTCTTTGGATACAGACCAATTTCTGAGACTAGAACTTTGTGGATCCAGTGGGCATGCCAAATTCTATTACTGTACAGTTATTGAATGACTTATTGACTGCTTTTATTGGGCTATTTGTATTTACATTTTTACTCATTAATATTAGTTTGTCATTTCATACATTTTGGTTCTTTTGGATTTTGTTCTGACAATGAGTGAACCTAGATATTAGTCCTTTTTCTTGTTCTTTTTTAAAAGCAAAAATAAAAATAAAATATTGTAGAATTGTAGTTAAGCTATGGAATTCACTGTCACTGGATGTGGTGATGGGCACCAATCTAGACAGTTTTTAAAAGGAACTAAACAAGTTCACTGAGGATAGAGCTATCAATGGCTGCTAGCCTAGATAGCTGTATATTTCCATTAGGATCAGAGGGGGCATGCCCCTGAATACCAGGAATTCAGTAACACCCACGTGGGGTGAGCAGAATTGTACGCAGTACTCCAGGTGTGGCCACGCCATAGTTTTGTATATGGGCATTATAATATTAACAGTTTTATTTTCAATCCCCTTCCTAATGATCCTTAGCATGGAATTTGCCTTTTTCACAGCTGCCACACATTGAGTAGACACTTTCAATGAGCTGTCCACCACGACCCCAAGATCCCTCTCTTGGTCAGTCACTGAAAGCTCAGATCCTATCAGCGTATACTTGAGGTTGGGATTCCTGGTCCCAATGTGCAAAACTTTACACTTGCCAACACTGAACCGCATCTGCCATTTTGTTGCCCACTCATTCAGTTTGGAGAGATCCTTTTGGAGCTCCTCGCAATCAGTTCTGGATTCCACTACCTGAAAGAGTTTGGTATCATCTGCAAATCTGGCAACCTCACTGCTTACCCCTACTTCTAGATCATTTATGAATAGATTAAAAAGCACCGGTCCTGTTACAGATCCCTGGGGGACCCCACTTCTTACTTCCCTCCATTGTGAAAACTCTCCATTTTTCTCTACCCTCTGTTACCTGTCTTTCAACCAGTTATCAATCCACACATATACTTGTCCCCTTATCCCCTGACTGCTAAGTTTCTTCAGGAGTCTTTGATGAGGAACTTTGTAGAAAGCTTTTTCGAAGTCCAGCTATACTATGTCAACTGGATCACCTTGATCCACACACTTGTTGACACTCTCAAAGAACTCCAGAAGGTTTGTGAGGCAAGATTTACCTTTGCAGAAGCCATGCGGGTTCTCTCCCAACAGGGTCTGTTCTTCTAGGTGCTTTACAATTTTATCCTTGAGGATGCTTTCCATCAAATTGCCTGGAATGGACGTTAAGCTAACCGGCCTGTGATTTCCCGGATTGCCCCTGGTTCCCTTTTTGAAAATTGGTGTTATATTGGTTACTTTCCAGTCCTCCTGTACAGAGCCCAGTAAATTATATATTTTAGCAAGGTGGTTGACAATTTCACATTTGAGTTCTTTGAGGACTCTTGGATGGATGCCATCTGGCCCTGGCGATTTGTTAGTTTTTAGTTTTTCCAGACAGTTTAGAACATCATCTCTTGTCACTTCTATCTGACTCAGTCCTTTAGCCTCCATCCCCAAAAAGCCTGGTTCAGGAACAGGTATATGCTCAGTATCAGCTGCCTTGAAGACGGGCACAAAGAACTCATTTAGCTTCTCTGCAACCTCCATCTCCTCCTTAATAATCCCTTTCACTCCCTCATTCTCTAAGGGTCCAACCTCCTCCCTGGCAGGTTTCCTGCTTCTGATGTATGTAAAGAAGTTTTTGTTTTTCCCCTTGCTGCTTTTAGCTAAATGTTCCTCAAACTCTCTTTTTGCCTCCCTTATTGTCACCTTGCATGTCTTTTGCCAAAGTTTGTGTTCCTTTCTGTTCTCTTCATTTGGACAGGCCTTCCAATTTCGGAAGGAAGTCTTCTTCCTTTTTATGGCTTCCTTGACTTTACCTGTTAGCCATGTTGGCATCCTCCTGGACTTAGTGGTACCTTTTCTCCTTTGGGGTATACAATCTAACTGGGCTTCAAGTATTGTGGTTCTGAGTAAACTCCATGCATTCTGGAGCAAAGTGACTCTTCTGATTTTCCCTTTCAGCTTCCTTTTTACCATATTCCTCATTTTGAAGAAGTTTCCTTTTCTGAAATTCAAAATGTCTGTGTTAGACTTCCTTGGTGATTCTCTCCCCTCATGTATGCTGAATTTGATGGCACTATGGTCACTGTTCCCTAGAGGGTCAATGACACTGACATCACACACCAGATCCTGCATGTACTCAGGATTAAGTCCAAGGTCGCCTTCTCTCTGGTTGGTTCCAGGACCTCTTTGTCATTACCTGACTGCGAATTTACCCTGTCTATGTGTGGGTAATTGAAGTTATCCGTTATTACTGCCCTGCCTCTCCTTGACGCTTCCCTGATTTCCTGCTGCAACTCCCAGTCACTGTCAGAGTTTTGATCCGGAAGGCGATAGCACGTCCCCAGTAGCACGTCCCTTTCAGGCCTTGTATTGTCACCCACAGGGTTTCTGTGGAGGACTACAGTCCACCTAGGTTTTCTATCTTGTTAGATTCTATCCCTTCTTTAACATACAGTGCTACTCCACCTCCAAGACGCCCCTCCCTGTCCTTTCTATAGAGTTTATATCCAGGGATAACAGTGTCCCTACTGGTTCTCACTGTTCCACCATGTTTCTGTTATGCCCACTATATCTATTTCTGTGTTAGCAACCAAGCACTCCAGCTCATCCATCTTGGCTCGGAGGCTTCTGGCATTGGCATATAAGCACCTATACACTGAATCTCTCACCTGATGTATGCTATCTTTCTTTTGACTCTTTGATCAGCTGGCACAGGCTCCTGTCTACTCTTTATGCGGTTCTGCTCTGTCCCCTTCTGTTTTATCTGGATCCTTTGCACCCTCACACTTTAAAGGAAGACATTTGCTGAACTGGATATTGCCCAGCTCCCGTCGGCAATTCCCCAGGCATCATTTTAAAAGCTGCTCTGCAACCTATTTGATTTTAAGCGCCAGAAGTCTTGTTCCATCTTGGTTCAAGGGCAGCCCGTCCCTTTTGTAAAGGCCTTGTTTGCCCCAAAATGTATCCCAGTGCCTAACAAATTTAAACCCCTCCTCCTGGCACTAACGTCTCATCCACACATTGAAACCCCTCAGCTCTGCCTGTCTCACTGTACCTGCGCATGAAACAGGTATTTCTGAGAATTTCTGAGAATGCTACCTTGGGAGTTCTGGACTTCAATACACTACCTATCAGCCTAAATTTGGCTTCCAGGACCTTCTGACTACATTTTCCCACATTGTAGGTGCTGATGTGCACCACGACTGCTGTATTCTCCCCAGCACTGCCTAAGAGCCTATCTAGATGCTGCGTGATGTCTGCAACCTTCGCACCAGGCAGGCAAGTCATCATGCAGTCAACATGTGGGTCACAAACCCATCTCTCTATACCTCTAATGATCGAATCACCCACTACAAGGAGGCCCCTACCCCCCGGAGGAGTAACCCCTGTGCAAGAGGATATGGGCTCATCATCCATGAAAGGGGTCCCTTCTAAAGGAGCATTTCCCTCTTCCTCAGACCAATGTCCTCCTTGCCATTCGCCCTGACAGCAGAGGAGCTACCAGCCCTGGAGTGGGATGCCTCTACCACACCCCTGAAGGTCTCGTCTGCATGCCTCACTGTCTCTCTGAGCTTCTCCAGATCCACCACCTTGGTCTCAAGGGAACGAATTTGTTCCCTGAGAGCCAGGAGCTCCTTGCACCAACAACACGCCCATCTGCCCATGGGGCAAATAGTCATACATGTGGCACTCTGTGCAATACAGTGGGAAGTGCCCCCTCCCCTGCTGACTTTCTCTCTTCATGCTGGTTTTGTTGGCTGTTTACAATATTTAGAGATAGTTTATTAGAAGGATAGGTGCCAGCTGTAATGGTCAGCTATTTAACTGTCCAAACAGCCTTTCTCAAGAATATGAAGGAGGGATTTGTATTTACATTCTCTTCTCCACCAGGCTCCTTGTTATCACCGGGGCTTGTTCCAGGCTCCCCCGCACACCTCCCGCTAAACTCCTGCAAAACTCCAATGTTCTGTTTGCTATGCTATGTTCGCTCTCGGGACTTCACCTCTTATGTAGAGAGTAGGCTTCCAACTGAGACACAGGATGTGGGTCAAAGGAATGTCAAAGGAATGTGGGGCCTCCCACAGCCCTAGTTGACTCCACCCCCTCCAGGCAGGGACAAACAAAAATACTGGAGTTTGCTAGCCCTGGCAAATGCTAGCCTTGGCAAATCACTCTCTCACACACACACACGGACTTATCCCTTAAAGAGAAACCAGCCCCTCAAAATTAGGGGTGTGTCCGAACCGGTCCGGAGGCCATTGTAAAGGCCTCCGGACTGTCCAGACCGGTTCGGATCTGGCTGGTTCGGGTCCAGGTGGGGGGGTTCCTTTAAGGGCGGGGAGGGTTTACTTAACACCCCCCCACCGCTTGCCCCCGTCCAGCGTGCATATTTAATGTAATAATTGGGGCAGCAGGATATTTCCCTGCTGCCCCTTGTCCCTCTGCAATGCCGCCAGCCGCTTTGACTCACAGTTTAGAAAGTTATTACTGCTGCCCAGTGCCAATAATGAAGTCGAAGGAGAAGAAGCCGGCCTCCACTTGGGCGCCTCTCCGCCCGGCGGCTCCCCCAGGAGCCACCGCCGCCTCCCAGCAGCCACTGAGAACGGCTCTGCCATGGAGGATGCGCCGACGCGCCGAGGCAACCCTCACTTCCGGATTCCATGCGACTTTCCCCCACATACAGAGTGGCTGCATTCTGCCACTCTGTATGCGGGGGGAAGTCGCATGGAATCCGGAAGTGAGGGTTGCCTAGGCGCCGCGGTGCGTCGGCGCGTCCTCCATGGCAGAGCCGTTCTCAGTGGCTGCTGGGAGGCGGCGGTGGCTCCTGGGGGAGCCGCCGGGCGGAGAGGCGCCCAAGTGGAGGCCGGCTTCTTCTCCTTCGACTTCATTATTGGCACTGGGCAGCAGTAATAACTTTCTAAACTTTGAGTCAAAGCGGCTGGCGGCATTGCAGAGGGACAAGGGGCAGCAGGGAAGTATCCTGCTGCCCCAATTATTACATTAAATACACGCGCTGGATGGGGGCAAGTGGCGGGGGGGGTAAGTAAACCCTCCCCGCCCTTAAAGGAACCCACCCCACAGTGCCGGACCACAGCACTGCAGTTCCGTGCACACCCCTACTCAAAATCTCCCCTCCTCCTGGTCATTAGTTTGAAGTGGGGGAAGGCTAGATGTTATTCTGTTTAGAAAACCTTGCTCACCTCCTCAAACTGTGTCTGCTCTTCACAAAGTAGGCTTCCAACTCAGATAGATAGATAGATAGATAGATTAGAACAATTTATGATATAAAACCAATTAAAATTAATTAAAAGCCAGATAAAAGAGGTGTGGGATCTTTTTAAAAGCAGCCAGAGATGGAGAAACTCTGATTTTAACAGGGAGTGCATTGCAGAGCCCCAGGGCAGCTACAGAGAAGGCCCGGCCCTGAGTAGCCACCAAATGAGCCAGTGGTAGGCATAACTGGACATCCCCAGATGATCTTAATAGGCAGGAAGGTTCACGACAAAGGGGGCACTCTTTTAAATACCTTGGACCCAAGCCATTAAGGGCTTTATAGGGAATAACCAGCACTTTTTATTTCCCTTGGAAACATATCGACAGCCAGTGCAGTTGTTTAAGTTATATGGTCTCTTCGGGTTGTCCCGGAAAGCAGTCTGGCTGCCATATTCTGCATCAACTGTAGTTTCAGGACTATGTACAAAGGCAGCCCCACATAGAATGCATTACAGTAGTCAAGCCTGGAGATTTCCAGAATATGTAAGTTTTAAGGTCATTTTCCTCCCGAAATGGACATACTTGTTCTTTCTGGGGGATTGTAACCCCATCCAAAACAGGCAGATCTAAACCATCCACTGAGTTCTAACTCCCCCCGCCCAGTAGGTACCTCCATCTTATTTGGATTAAATTTCAGTTTGCTATCCCTCAGCCAGCCCATTACCACCTCCAGGCAGGCATTTAGGGAAGTTATGTCATTACCTAATGAAGCTGATATGGAGAAATAGATTTGGGTGTCATCAGCATATTGATAACACCCTGCACCAAATCTCCTGATGATCTCTCCCAGAAGTTTCATGTAGATGTTAAAAAGCATTGGAGACAGTATGGAGCCTTGTGGAACTCCATACATTAACGCCCACTTTGCAGAGCAATAGTCTCTAAGCAAAACCATCTGGAATCTGTCAGAGAGGTAGCAACAGAAACACTGTAAAACAGTGCCACCCAATTCCAACTCCCTCAGGCGACCCAAAACAATACCCTGGTTGATGGTATCAAATGCCGCCAAAAGATCCAAAAGCATCAGCAGAGTCACACTCCCTCTGTCAATACCCAATTGGAAATCATCCATCAGGCCAGCCAAGGCAATCTCAACCCCATAGCCCACCCGAAAGCAGCTAGCTTTCACATTCTTCAGAACTCTTCATCAGACTGGATGTTAAGCAAAACCAAGCCAAAGGGGGTGGGGGCAGGGGCAGGCACAGTGTAAGGGCCCAGAGGCCTGCCATTTATTATGGTTCGCAGGAGGAATTATACAGGCTTAATTAGCTTAGCCTCACTAGGCACCATTGTAGAAGTATGCCCCATTGTGTTCTTTGGGACTTACTTCCAGCTAAGCATGCATAGGATTGCAACAAAAAATGTAATTAATTGACAGCCTTAATAAATATGCATGTGGTATGTACTAAATAGATTTTGCAAGGTTACTTGTAAGGTCAGAGTCAGCTCATGCCCCAGAGGCAGACGATAGGTACCACTATCTCATATATAACAGTGATGACATCTGCTTATAAATTTTGCTCAAACACTCACAGTTTGTTGCTGATAGATCAACAGGTAGCCTACACAAATAGCAGACCATGTAGTAAAGCTGTTCCTAGACAATAGCACTACAGGCAAAAGATGGGGTGAGAGACCGTATCCTACAAAACTAGATCAGGGGGAAGGATTCTAACTAGCCTTCTTCCTGAGCACCTAATTTTTCATGTGTATTGAAATGTTTCTGTCCAAACATGGAAACCCCATTTACACCTGCAGTGTAGAGTGGCATGATCCAGAAACAGTCCTCCACATGATCTGCTCTTTGTGCAGCCTGGGCTTAATAGTTCAGCAATTAACGTGGTGCAATGTTCTCAGAATTTCAGACTGTGTGTCAGCTCCGCATTCTTGCTTGCCTTGTCAGATGTAACTCATCTGTTAGCAGAGATCAGCATGTGTATCTTATGCTGTTTAATATCATATGTAGTGTAGAATGTGTTACCTCAGCTCATAATGATAATATTGCATCTTGCTCATATGTATAAGAATGCAAAATGCTTTGGTATTTGATCCTTTTCCCCTTTCTTTTCATTTTCAGATGTTCAGGATATCTATTCCCCAAAGTAATGGTCTGAATTTATTAGCATAAATATCTTCAGGCTATCAAAAACCTTCCTTTTATATAGGTTGTGCAGAACTATACTATCCACTCTCCCACATTTAAGGCTTAAGAATGTTATTTTAATCCTTGATCTTCCCACATACAGTGTTAATTATGCTTTGATAAGTCATGTAGTAAGGTGAGAAGATGAAGTGTAAAGAGCCAAAATTTCCTCTGTAGCAAGACAATGCAAACTTGAAGTTTGTGTATTACTAACAGTAGGGATGTGCATGAAATGCAATTCGGACACTGAATGACAGAACATCCTTTTAACACAGAGGAGAGCAGGTCCATACCTGCTGCTCTGCTGCCACATCCTTAATCACAATGTGCCCCCTTCACCCCCACTATCCTTGCACGCTGGCAGCGCTTTCCCCCAGATGCCCCTGCACGATGCCAGCACGTGCATTGCCTCTACACATGCGTGGTGGCCATTTGCATCATCAGCATGGTTCCTGGCCACACACATGGCCGCCATGCATGCACAGAGGCCAGGTACATGTCGGCATTGTGCAGGGGCAGCTGGGGGAGAGCGCCACCAGCACACAATGATAGCTGGAGTAGCGGAGAGCAGCGGAAGAGCAGGTACGGAGGCGGAGAGGAGGTAAATACTTGCTCCTCCACTGCTCGCCACCACTTCCTTAATTGCAGTGTCTGTCCCACCAACGATCATCGTGCGCTGGCAGAATGCTCCCTCAGCTGCCCCCTGCACCACGTCGACACACACATGGCCGCTGCACATGCAAATGGCCACCGCATATGTGTGAAGGCTATATGCATGCCGACGCTGCACAGGGGCAGCTGGGGGAAAGTGCTGCCAGTGCACGATGGTGGCTGTGTGGGGCGGGGTGCATCACAATTAAGGAAGTGGCACTGAGCAGTGGGGGAGCAAGTATGGACCTGCTCTTCTCCATCTTAAAGCAGATATGTACTTCCTCCGTGTTAAAGGGACGTGCTGCGATTCAGCATCCAAATCACGTTCTTGCACATCCCTAACAGTTGTTAAGACATTTTACAGAGAGAAACACAGAGAGAGAGAGAGAGAGAGAGAGAGAGAGAGAGAGAGAGAGAGAGAGAGAGAGAGAGAGCGCATCTGCAGATAACTCAGAACAAACCAGAATAAGCACTGTGAGACAAACAAGTTCTGCTGAGAAGACATTCGAGCGCTTAGGTAGAAACATCTCAGCCATGTTCTTATGATCAAGAAAATTAGTTCATGGAGCAGCCAGCTAAAATTCAGAGCCGTGTATGCTCCTGGAAACTGTAGCAGCAGAAATTGCACTCAAAGGAGCGACAAATGACTGATTGTGGGCAAGGGGGCACTGTAGTTGGGTGTCGTGCCATGCCAAGCACCATAGATCAGATCCAAGAGTACTGATGTCAGCTTGGTAAGGCGTCCAACAACCAGGAGTTGTCGAACATAATCAATTCCTAGTTGTTTGACTGGGATTTCTGCCACTTGCACTGTTTTCAGAAGCACAGACAGCTCTGAATATTAGCTGGCTGCTCCTCGGACTATCTTTCTTGATTGTAAGAACACAGCCCTCATCTTACATATAAACAAAATTGTTAGTCCATGACAAAAAATCCAAAAAGTCACAGCAGGTAATAGTTTTATTAGAACTAAGATCTCTCAAAGCAGTGAGCAAGCTTTTGAGTTCCCCAGAACTTGTCTTCAGACTGGGTATTAAGTAAAACATGGACACTGTGCTGAAGCCCTAAGATCAGCAATTTGTAGCAGTCCTAAAATGGAGTACAGGAGGTGTAAAATAGACTAATAACCTAATCTGATGCAAATATGTTAAATAAACAGATAAAATAAAATGTTTACTTGGAAGTAAGGCCTACTGAATTCAGCAAGCCCTACTCTCAAGCAAGTGTATATAGAATTACCCCTACTAGCTGAGCAAAGGAGCACCTTTTGAAGTGGTCGTTCTCTTATATATAGCAGGGGGAGAGCAACTGTCCTTATTCAACCCAAGCACAGAATTCCTCCAGTGCCTTTTGGTGGTGTCTACCTTGTGTTTCTTTTTTAGACTATGAGCCCTTTGGGGACAGGGAACCACCTTAGTTATTCTTTTCCCATATAAACTGTTTTGGAAAAGTCAGTTGAAAAGCAGTAGTAGTAGTGGTAGTCATAGAATTACAGCAGAACGAGATTAGACTCCACTACACATGTGCACAATCTCATACTGTGCGGAAGGAGGCAATGGTAAACCCCTCTTGTATTCTACCAAAGACAACCTCAGGGCTTTGTGGTCGCCAGGAGTCAAAACTGACTCAACAACAGACTTTATCTTTACACATGCACCAAAGGTTGCTGTGCCACAAAAACAATCATGGTTGCTTCCTCCTCCCCACCATTTCACTTTTTAAAAATATAAAATTTAGCTTTCATTCAGATCTCTTTCCAGCACTAAGAACAGTAAAATTTTCATGTCCCATATAAATATGGGCTGCAACATAAAAGATGCAACAAAGTCAGTTGGAAATTGGACATTTGTTTAATGATGCAAAAGCTGGACTTTGAAGAAGCAAGATAGGAAACTTATTGATTGACACTTTTGAAATTTGGTGCTAGAGAAGACTTTTGAGGATACCATGGACAGCCAGGAAAACAAACAAATGGATCATAGAACAAATCAATCCAGAATTTTCACTCGAGGCACAAATGACCAGGCTCAAATTATCATACTTCAGACACATTATGCGGAAACCCAGCTCCCTTGAGAAGTCCATAATACTGGGGGAAGTTGAAGGAAAGAGAAGAAGATGACCAGCAGCAGGGTGGATGGACTTGATTACAACAGCAATGAATGCATCACTGAGAGACCTTCAAGGCAAGTTGAAGACAGATCATCCTGGAGAAAATCTATCTGTGTGGTCGCTAGGAGTCAACACCAACTTGATGGCACTTAATCAATCAATCAATAATTCTAAGGGGCAAACTACACATTATGCACAAATGCATGTCAGGTATGCCCACGGTTGTTTTGCTTTAAAATAACAGCTTCAGGAGAGGATGTTTTTAAGCAGAGAACTGGGAGGCATGCTTAACCCGTTCAACACTGGCAATTTTCTCTCTCCAAATCATTCCTCCAAAGCTGCATCTCTCTCCACAACAAGGATGCAGCTAATTTGGATCAGAAAAAGAGCTGGTGGGAAAAGGTTTAACCACAAACACCGTTTCTCTGCTCAGAATTGCCCCCTTCCAAGGTTGCTTTTCTTTAAAGAAAAAAGACATCGAGCCTTTGTTACACACAAGTGCATGTCCTTGAAGCATTCCAAATATGCTCTTCTATGAAGATTCACATGCTCCTCCCAGAAGGTTCTGTTTCCAGTCCCATAAACCATTCATTAATTGGCCACCACATTTAATTATTACTCATAATGAAATGGAATTCTGGTTTTAAATTATTCAATTTATTGAAATAAATTATTAAATTTATTTTCAGTTTCCTGTACACAACATTAATTGCACGAGGTTTCAGTTAATTAAACATATACCTACTCAACAGCCATTGTGGGCAGGAATATTTTGTTCCTGGAAATCTTTGGTTTTCTACATTTAAACAGTCTTGACTGTTCTGCCTTCAGGCATTTGCTGTGCAACTAAAGACACTGGCTGACAAGATGCACAGTGATATGGGGGCGTGACACTGCACTCTGGGGCTGTTGCGGACTTCAAAGGGAGCATCCACGCAGCACAGAACTGGAAGCTGAGAAATAACTTCATCAGGTTTCCCCGTTGTCCTGAATTATGCACTTGCCCGTTCTGCGCAGCTCCAACTCTCCCTCCGGAGTCTGCCACAACCTCAGAGTTCTTCCCAGTCGAAAGGACCCAACAAGCCAAGCCACAATATGTATGATCCTCAATCCACTGTTCTTCTCAAGAAACCAATATGGAGGGTAGATTATGTTTACAGACATGTTTGTTGCCAGTAGCAGTATTCTGGGGGTCTCACAAAAAGGCACCCCTCTCCTGGATTTAGCACAAGCACCAAACTAACAGGCCAATTGCCTGTTGGCTGGTAGACCCTCAAAAGGAAACTACTTTGGGCAGGAATACTCCCGACTAGCAATAAGACATAATTGCTCAACAGAGATGAACAAATATGCAGCCATTTCCCCCTCATTAGAGTATAAGAATTGACAGTCATAGATAAGGAGAGCTCACTTAACAACAGACTTGCATCTTTGCACCTGGGACACCCAGTTTTGAAGATGTGAACAAACATAGACATAACCACCCATGCAGAGCTTGAACTTGTCTTTGTCTCCTTTGCCATTGAAGGCACACCTTCACAGATTAAGCCCACTTTAGCAATGGACACTTCTTGTCATACGACAATCACCATACAAACCATTATTTTTGGACATTTGTCATTCTCTCTTGGGCAATATGCAAAAATGGTTTAAAATCTATCTTTGTACACTGTTTGTTCACCATGATCATATTTTGTTATATTGTGTGATAAAGTATCTTGAAAGAGCAGCTTTCGATACTATCGACCATAGTATCCTTCTGGAGTGTCTGAGGGGTTTGGGAGTTGGAGGCACTGCTTTGCAGTGGTTCCACACCTACCTCTTGGGCAGGTTCCAGATGGTGTCCCTTGGAGATTGCTGTTCTTCAAAATCTGAACTTTTGTATGGTGTTCCCCAGGGCTCCAGATTGTCTCCAATGTTGTTTAATATCTACATGAAACCGCTGGGAGAGATCATCAGGAGATTTGGTGCAGGGTGCTATCAGTATGCTGATGACACCCAAATCTATTTCTCCATGTCAGCATCATCGGGAGAGAGCATAACCTCCCTAAATGCCTGCCTGGAGTCGGTGATGGGCTGGATGAGGGATAACAAGCTGAGACTGAAACCGGCTAAGATGGAGGTACTCATTGTGTGGGGGTCGGAACTTGAGAGATGATTTTGATCTGCCTGTTCTGGATGGGGTCACACTTCCCCAGAAGGAACAGGTACGCAGTCTAGGGGTGCTTCTGGATCCGAGCCTCTCTCTGGTCTCCCAGGTTGAGGCAGTGGCCAGAAGTGCCTTCTATCATTTTCAGCTGATATGCCAGCTGCATCCGTTTCTTGAGGTGAACGACCTCAAAACAGTGGTACATCTGCTGGTAACCTCCAGATTACCAGCTGGATTACCGTAATGCGCTCTATGTGGGGCTGCCCTTGTACGTGGTCCGGAAACTACAGCTGGTCCAGAATGCAGCGGCTAGGCTCATCTCTGGGTCATCTCGGAGAGACCATATAACTCCTGTATTGAAGAAGCTACACTGGCTGCTGATATGTTTCCGGGCAAAATACAAGGTGCTGGTTATAACCTATAAAGCCCTAAACAGTTTGGGCCCTGGGTATTTAAGGGAATGTCTTCTTCTGCATGAACCCCACTGCCCACTGAGATCTGCTGGAGAGGTCCATCTGCAGCTTCCACCGGCTCGTCTGGTGGCCACTCAGGGACAGGCCTTCTCCGCTGCTGCCCTGAGGCTTTGGAATATGCTCCCTAGTGAAATAAGAGCCTCCCCATCTCTGACAGCTTTTTAAAAGTCTTTAAAAACACATCTCTTCACCCAGGCTTTTAATTAATGTTGTTTTAATGATTTAATGATGTTTTAAAATATTATTTTAAAATTTTTAAATTGTTGTAATGTGTGTGTCCCCACCCCCTCTTTTTGTCTTAACAAATGTTTTACTTTGTTTATATTCTGTTGTAAACCGCCCAGAGACTTAAGTTTTGGGCGAGTTGTGGCTACTGCCCCTTTCCTCGCCCTGCTGCACACCCTACTCCCAGGGGGCACCAGATTGAACTTTGTCCACCAAACGTGCAATAGGAAGAACAGGCCACACCTCTACCTCAGCCCCCTGTCTTCAGGCTCCCTTGCTGCTTTCACTCTTTCCCTGCTTATCCCTGCCAGGCATTTCCCTTAAAGATTTCTAACTAAGCTCTCATTCATTGTCTGTAAAGTGCCAGATAATTTCTTAAAGACTCATTACCAAATTCCCCTTTTCTGTCTGTAACTTAAGCAAGCACTGCTTATTAAAGTTGAAATGCTGATGCCACCGAAGAATAAAATGAAAGGTGTAAGAGCAAACTTAAAACGTTGAAAGATGAGACATACTGATTGGATCTGTACTGCAGGACTATTAAAATCAGTGAGACAAATTCAGTTTAAATCCAAGCACTGCTGGTTTATTTATGAAAATGGCAACCAGTCCCCAAAGGACAATAAATGAAATTTGAGCATTCAGGAAAGGGGAAATTTGACTAAAAATTATAATCCACTACCTTTAAACACACACATATATAATCTATCTATCCAGCTAGTTGAGAGCCTCTTCTCCAGATCCACACACTGGTATAGCCAGAATATTTGAGTACTGACTAATTTCTATTTGCTTCATTTGAGTTATATCAGCTATTACTTAATGTCACTTTTAACTGACTTGCAGTCCAGGATGCTCAGCTGCAATACTAAGAGCTCTTAGGGATAGTTAACCTGTAATGCCAAATCATGGTTTGGCTGTTTCATGAACAAGCTCTGTACTCTCAAGTTTCCACTTTTCCACTTCATGTTTTAATGAATTACTCCTACTTTCATAGACACGGTAGTTTTCCATTATATCCAAACCAGCGAACTCACACATGGCTTGTGCGAGGCCTCCAAACTAAGAGTGCAAACCAGGATCAAGATGTGGTTTCCATGCCTGGTTTGAAAGGACACCACCATGGCTTCCAGATTTGGATATAATAGCAAACAACAACAACAAATATTTATATACCGCTTTTCAACAAAAGTTTCCAAAGTGGTTTACATAGAGAAATAATAAATAAATAAGATGGCTCCCTGTCCCCAAAGGGCTCACAATCTCAAAAGAAACAAGACAGACACCAGCAACAGTCACTGGAAGTAACTGGATAGGGCCAGTTACTCTCCACCTGCTAAATAAAGAGAATCACCACATTAAAAAGGTGCCTTTTTGCCCATGTAGCAGAGTTTTTGTGAAAACAATGGTTTTTGTGAAAGTACTCATTAAAACAGAACATGCAGAAAAAGGACAGGACAATGACATGGCTTGTTTGTATATGCAACACCAAACTTTGGCATTATATGTGAGCTGGTTCTCCATCCAAACAAACAAGTAAGCAAAATACATTATTTATGGAATATGTAATTGCAGTTCAATCCCCGCCCCCTGCAAGTAATGTGTTGGTATCTATCTAATATAAGATTCAAACAGTAAATTGCTACAGAAATATTACTAAGGAACATGATGCTACTCAAAGTAGTCCATCTAAATTTGAAATGCAAAAGAAAAGTTAAGCAAGGTCTAACTTGTCCTTTTAATTACAATGAGACTACTTTGAAATTAGTCCCTATCCATCCCCAGCATAGCATCCCTCCAATGGCTGCTACTGGTGTTTAACTTATGTTTCTCTTTTAGATTGTGAGCCCTTTGGGGACAGGGAGACATTTAACTAATTAATTAATTAATTATGTAAACTGCTTTGGGAACTTTTGTTACAATTTTTGTCGTATTTGTACTTTTGAGTAATTTCCTCATGTCAGCATTATGATTATTAAGAATGTTTATATATCCTTTTTCAACAACAAAAAATCCTCAAAGCGATTCACACAGAAAAAGGATGAATATGATTCCCTGTTCTAAGAGAGTTCACATTATAAAAACAAACAAAAGGTAGACATCAGCAACAGCCATTGGAGGGATGCTGTGCTCAGGCTGAATAAAGGCCATTGCTCTTTCCCGCTAAATAATAGAAACACCACTTTAAAAGGTACTTCTTTAGCAGATTAGCAAGGAGTTTGCAAAAATTGGAATCAAGATTCCTGATTTTCTTTGACAAGTCTGAATCTGTGTCTGAATAATACATGAAGCCACTCAGACTGCAAACCTAACACACTTATTTACAAGTACACCCTACTAAAATTAGTGGGATTCGAAAACATGCTTCGGATTGCACTACCAATACAAGGACAGAATTGAAATGCCTGGAATCTCCACCTATCTAATAGGAATGACATATATATCAATGCAAAGTCCAATTTTATTTCTAAACAAAGAACTTGAAACCTGCCTCATTGCATAACATTAAAAGATCTGGAAAAGTAACTGGAGCTCCAACATCTGCTTTCTGTTTCCTGAACTTTTGATGGCAAAACTGTGTTATTTTTAGAATTTTACAAATCTTGTAGACATACTTCCAACGTTTTTATTCCAAACATGATTTGTCTATATGCCTTTGGCCTAATACAAACACATCACACATCTGTCCCCAAACTCAGTTACAGCACCTTTTTGCAAACCAAGTCCAATGCCATCTTACCAACATTTGCAGAAATTTGTTGACAAAGTACACTTAGTTTTGCTAAGAGCAAGTGATGATTTGTTATGAACAAATGGACGGTTTCTCTTTTCAGTGAATATTGTGTTCTACCACCGTTCCCACCCTCCAACTCTTGGTTTCCAGATGTAGCAAAAGTTTGAGTGAGCTGAAGAACATCTGTTTTCAGCATGAATTCTATTGGCAGAGTACTTCTAGTCTGTAATGCAAAACTCTGGCAACTCCATCTCTCACCAGCTTTGTTGGCATTTTAATGTGCTTAAGGGATTATTTGCTCTGAGTTTTTTGTGCACATTTTTTTGCATTTTATCAGATTCCAGATTTACTTTGAAAATGGGTTCAGGTTTATCAGACTATCCTATACATCAGTTTAAAAGGTTGTTCTAGTAAGAACTAATCTGCCTACTTTCCTCTCACTATCCCTACAACTGGACTAAATTTGGTCCAAACTGGTTAGGCAGTTCAGAACTTAGCCCATTTGCAAATCAAAAGTTCACACGTCTACCATCTTGAATTGAATTGGGGTAGATGACATCATCACAAACCATGCATTTGAGGTGCCCCTATATTTCCCTACAATTGTACCTGATTTGGTTCATATTTGTTCAGGCATTGAGAAGCTGACTGGGGACACACAAAATGCCAGGTGATCTCATAAGCCTACAGAAAATTAGGCTAAAAACAGGCTTCACAAACTAAAATTTTCAAATAAGACTTTAAAAGAAAAGAAAATAATAATAATAATAATAATCCCCCAGTGAGGCACAACCTTGGCATGGTTGTGGGGCTTGTGTGCTCTGAGGAAGGTGAGAGCTATGCCAGAGGTCCAACCATACTGGACAGGTATCACCAGAGGAGCCAGACAAAGAGTGCCTCTCCCATCAACAATATGGTGAGACGTAACTTTAATAAATCTATACCAGATCGGTCATTGCCCGGGTCAACAAGGACCGCACCAAGTGCTATAGTCCCTGGACATCTGGTGGCAAGTGGGAAACAGGACTCAGGATCTTCAGCTGAGCAACCAGGGCTGGAGACTGCAAGGTTACTGGAAGAAACGTCCCTTAACCGAAAAAAATATACGAAAAATGCCAACAAGGAAATAATGAGCTGCTATTACAAGTCTAGTCCAACTAGAAGAGGTTATTTAAAAAGAATGTACCAAATTTGGAAAGAGAAGCATCCAGATACAGAAATAACAGAACAAAGCCTAGCAGACCAGAGAAAATTCATAATAAGAAATACAGTATTCACAGGAGTTGAGCTGGAAGAACTGCAAAGAGCAACATAAGCTCAAGATATGGAAGAAGAATTACCACCAATTGAAGAAGTTGCTCAGGTGCAGGTGGAGGAGGTGTTGGAAATAGAGGATGCCACTGTTGCTGAACTGTTTCAAAATCAAAACCAGGAAACCACCACATTGCCTTCACCTCAAAAACCCAAATGCCGTTTAACAGAAAAGCAACATGAACTAAAGCAAAAAATAACTGAGCACATGAACCAAACAACCACCAGGGTTCGACTTCCAGCTCTAAAAACAGTTGCCAAAAAACAACTTGCTCAGGTATTAAAAGATGTCAATGCTGCACTTGCAGAAATAACAACCAAGAATCTGCAAGAAACAAACCAACTAATGTACAGTGCAGCAACAATAACAACACAAGAGCTCGGATATAAGATCAGTGGACCTGTAAAAAAAGAAAGCAGTACATCACCTAAATGGAAGATTAGATTAGAAAATAAAATCACCAGGCTTAGATCAGATGCTAGTAAATTGAAAGATATGAAAGTCAAGAAGCTGAAGAATGAAAACACCAAACAGTATCTGATCCAAAAATACCACCTAGATTCAAGGAAAATTAGAGAAGTCCTGGAAATAATAAAGCAGCAAATAACAGCAGTGTCAAAGAAGATTAGCAGATATGAAGCCAGAATTACACAACACAGGCAGAATCTCCAATTCCAGTCGAATCAGAGACGTTTCTACCAAAGCATAGAAGGAGAAACTGCAAGAAACCTAGAAACACCAAATAAAGAAGAAACAGTGCAGTTCTGGTGGAAATTATGGGACAATCCAATATATTATAATAAAAAAGCAGTCTAGATGAAAGAGGTCAAAAAATGTAGCCAACAAATGCAAGATCTAATAATAACACCAGAATTAATAAGTGAAAGATCAAAGAAAATTAAAAATTGGACTGTACCAGGTGACGATGAACTGCATGGCTTTTGGTTTAAACACCTAACAAGCCTTCATAAACAACTATCAAAACAGTTCAATCACATTTTGCAAGGAGGTGATATTGAACAATGGCTAACAACTGGGAAAACTCATCTCATCATGAAAGACCCAGCAAAAGGTGCAGTTCCAAGTAATTATAGACCGATAACCTGCCTGCCAACCATGTTCAAATTATTAACTGGAATAATAGCAGATGATTTGATGCAACACTTATTAACTAACAAACAGCTTCCAGTTGAACAGAAAGGAAATTGCCCGAACACTAGAGGCACAAAAGACCAGCTGCTGATTGACAAAATGATTTTAGAAAACTGCAAGAGAAGAAAAACAAATCTAAGTGTTGCATGGATTGACTACAAGAAAGCCTTTGATTCATTGCCTCACACATGGATACTAAAATGTTTAGAAACAACTGGTGTAAGCAAAAACATTCAGATATTTATCAAAAAAAGCAATGAGCATGTGGAGTACACAGTTAACAATCAATGGCGAGACACTTGGACAGGTTAGCATTAGAAGAGGCATTTTCCAAGGGGACTCATTATCCCCTCTGTTGTTTGTAATCGCCATGACCCCACTTTCACAAATACTAAACAAAACAGGCCTCGGATACCAAACATCTCAAACATCAAGTAAAATCAACCATCTGCTGTACATGGACAATATGAAGTTGTATGGAAAGTCCCAGTCAGAAATTGAATCACTGCTAAACACTGTCCATATATTCAGTAGTGATATAGCAAAGGAGTTTGGACTAGACAAGTGTGCTGCATTAATAATGAACAGAGGGAAAATAAGAAAAACAGAAGGAATAGAACTGCCCAATGGAAGCAAGATCAAGAACCTGGAAGAGAAAGAACATTACAAATACTTGGGCATTCTCCAGGCTGATAACATTGCATACACTGGAGTTAAAAGAAAAACTGGAAGTGAATACATCAGGAGAGTTCGAAAAATCCTCAAGTCCAAACTCCATGGCGGGAACACCATACAGGCCATAAACACCTGGGCTATACTTTTTATCAGATACACTGCAGGAATAATAGACTGGACCCAAGCAGAGCTAGAGAAGCTGGGTCTTAAGACCAGGAAAATCATGACCATCAATCATGCTCTGCACCCCCGCAGTGATGTCAATAGGCTATACCTCACTCGCAGCTCAGGTGGAAGAGGAATGCTGCAAGTCCATCAAACAGTAGAGGAGGAGAAAAGAGGCCTTGAAGAATATATCAAGGACAGTGAAGAAGATGCACTATAGATGGTCAATAACACGAAACTATTCAACACCAATGAAAGAAAGCAGGCCTACAAGAAAGAACAAGTCAAGAACCGAGCAGAAAAATGGAAAAATAAGCCCCTGCATGGTCAATATTTGCACAATATAAGAGGAAAATCAGACATCACCAAGACCTGGCAATGGCTTAAGAATGGTTACTTGAAGAAAGAAACAGAGGGTTTAATACTGGCTGCACAAGAACAGGGAGCACTCTGTGGCAGAAAAAGGCCAAAATAATCCCAGTGGTAATTGGCACCCTGGGTGCAGTTCCAAAAGACCTTGAAGAGCACCTCAAAACCAGAGGGGCCACAGAAATCACCATCAGCCAATTACAAAAAGCAGCTTTACTGGGAACAGCCTATATTTTGTGACGATATCTATAACAATTGACAATAAAATTCTGCCATCCCAGGTCCTTCGGAAGGACTCAATGTCTAGATAAAACAAACCAGTCAATAACACCAGTCTGACTGTGTAAAATAATAATAAATAATAATAATAATAAAAGGGTAGTTCTTAGTGCCTGTTCTTGTACAGCCAGTATTAAACCCTCTGTTTCTTTCTTCAAGTAACCATTCTTAAGCCTGGCAATGGCTTAAGAATGGTTACTTGAAGAAAGAAACAGAGGGTTTAATACTGGCTGCGCAAGAACAGGCACTAAGACCAAATGCAATAAGATCAAGAGTTGAAAAATCCACAACAAACAACAAGTGCTGCCTTTGTAAAGAAGCAGATGAAACAGTGGACCACCTAATCAGCTGTTGTCAAAAGATTGCACAGACTCACTACAAACAAAGGCATGACAAGGTAGCAGGGATGATAAACTGGAACATCTGCAAAAAATACAAGCTACCTGTAGCCAAACATCGGTGGGACCATAAATTTGAAAAAGTGGAAGAAAATGAAGATGTAAAAATATTATGGGACTTCCGACTACAAACAGACAAACATCTGCCACACAATACACAAGATATAACTATAGTCGAGAAGAAAGAAAAACAAGTCAAAATAATCGACATAGCAATACCAGAGGATAGCAGAATAGAAGAAAAAGAAATAGAAAAAATGACCAAATACAAAGATCTACAAATTGAAATTGAAAGGCTGTGGCAGAAGAAGACCAAAATAATCCCAGTGGTAATTGGCGCCCTGGGTGCAGTTCCAAAAGACCTTGATGAGCACCTCAACACCATAGGGGCCACAGTAATCACCGTCAGCCAATTACAAAAAGCAGCTTTACTGGGAACAGCCTATATTCTGCGACGATATCTATAACCACTGACAATAAAATTCTGGCATCCCAGGTCCTTGGGAAGGACTCAATGTCTGGATAAAACAAACCAGTCAACAACTCCTGTCTGACTGTGCAATAGGGATAATAATAATAATAATAATAATAATAATAATAATAATAATAATAAGGTAGCTAGTTTTAATCCATGTAGCCCAAAGTACTATATGGTAGGCAATAATAAATTTGATTTTGCTTTAAGTATTGTAAACTTGTGATAAAAGATTGATATGACCAATCGAGCTTTAGTTACCATATTTTCACATATACCCTGCCAACAGGAAGAGACTACACCTGCCTAGAGTAGGTGCGGTCTCATTCATTGTTTAAAGTTAAACAGAAAGCCCGCACCCAACTGCTCCCCACACCTTCTTCTACTGCAGAGATGATTGGAAACTCTGCAGAAAGGGGTGGTGGTGAATCGGAATTGTTCTCAAATCCCGTTTCATATTTCCTCTTTGGTTCCAAGTAGATGTGAAGTGGGAGCTTCTTTCTCATACAAAACTCAGCAAAACAAAACAAAAACCAGCCAGTGGGACCTAATTTGGATCAAAGCTGCATTATTGGGGGTGAACACAGAAAGTGGACCAGAGTGGAACTAGCAAGGCAGTTCTTATATTCTTGCACTCAACTTGATGCTGAATGCAGCATCACATAGCTGTTACTATATTATTTGGAATATACAGCTTTTAATATGACTTTAGAGTGATTGGGAAGGTCAGTTCCCAAAATATGCATAACCCTACTTTTGCTGGAATGTTACTATTTCACTGGAATGTTACTGACTGGTTGATTGATTGATTGATTGATTATTTATTTAACATATTTTTATTAGGGATGTGCGTTTCGTTTCGGATACAAAATGTTTTGTGCACAAAACAGGCCATTTCAGCTGTTTTGTAGCCAAAACAAAACACCCAATGCTCAAAACAGAAAATTTTGCAGCCAAAACAAAACTGTTTCGGATACAAAACCTTTTGTAGTTTCGGCTGTTTTGGAACTCCATTTTGCAATCGCAAAAAGTCTTTCTCCTTCAGTCTCCATTCTGAGTTTTGACATCTGTTTGGATTTCCAGCCCTTCCAGCCCGCAGATTGGCCAGTGAAAGCATTAGCTGATCTGCTGGCAATTGCCTCCTTGTTCCTTTAAAGCAAATTTGAGGATAAATTTTAACCCTCATTGGCTAGTGGGGCAGTGTGCATTTATCCTCATTGGCCAGTGGGGCAGTGTGTATTTCATTGTTGTTGTTTCTCACTGTTGTGTGTAGATCAATTGCATTTCGGGCAGGGGGGATGTGGAAGTGCATGACCTTTGGAAATCTGCCTGATTTTCTTCCAAAGCTCTGCTATTGTTGATGTGTGATGTTGATGTTATTTGGGGTAGATTCGGGGCAGAAAGGAGGCTTGGGGGGCAGAAGAGTGGTTCAGGTGGTAGTGCCCCAATAGGTGCCTGCCACAACCCAGATTCCAAAGGAATAGGGCAAAGGGTTGATTTCTTAGGAATTGTTGAAGTTTACTCTTCTTTAAGGTCCCCCCCCCAGGGAATAATGGAGGTTTCAGCAGACCCATAACTCCACCTGGGGGGCACTGGGGTGGCTGGGAGCAAGTGGTGGTATAGTGCACATAGGGTGCCAACCACCCCCATGGGTTGCTGGGTTCTGTTGTTTCTGAGGTGTTCTGAGTGTAGATTCTCTGGTAGTATATGAGATTTTCAACGACAAACCATGAATCCACTCTCATATGCTACCAGAGAATCTGAATCAACACTCAAAACATCTCAGAAACAACAGAACCCAGCAACCCATGGGGGTGGTTGGCACCCTATGTGCACTATACCACCACTCGCTCTGGGCCACCCTGCCACCCCCAAGTGCAGTTATGGGGCAGGAATTGTGGAGGTCCATCATTCCCTACAGGGAAGAACTTTACAGATGCACAAACTCCATTACATCTTTAAAAATCAGCCCTCTGCCCAATTCCTTTGAAATAATTCTGGCAGCTTCCTTGCCCCCACTGAGCACTACCACCCACCCTACTCTGCTCTGGGCCACCCCTTTCCCCCCAACATTAAGCTATACTTTTGCTGAAACCTCCATTCTTCCCTATGGGAAAAATCCTATACTTCAAAAATTTACCAAAAATCAGCCCTTTGTCCAATTCCTCTGAAACTTGGGTGGTAGTTTCCACCCATCGGGCACTACCACCCCCACCCACTAGTTTTTGGCCAAGGCTATTTTTTAAAATCCAAAACATTTCAGATTTTGCAATTTTGAACAAAGCACAAAATTGGGGTGTTTCGGATTGGCTGATTTTGAACAAAGAACAAAATGGGGGTGTTTCGGATTTGGGCCAAGAACAAAACAGAAAAAAATACAAAATGCACAACCCTAATTTTTATACCGCCCAAAACGTACGTCTCTGGGTGGTTTACAACAAGATAAAAGATTAGTTAAAAACAAAAACAAGAAATTTAAAACACAACAATTTAAAATTTTAAAAACAATATTCTAAAACAACAGTAAAAACAATCAAAATGGTATCAGTTAAAAGCCTGAGTGAACAGATGCGTATTTAAAGACTTTTTAAAAATTGTCAGAGATGGGGAGGTTCTTATTTCACAAGGGAGCGCATTCCAAAGCCTCCGGGCAGCAACGGAGAAGGCCCGTCCCTGAGTAGCCACCAGCCAAGCTGGTGGCAAATGCAGACTGATCTCAATGGGCAGTGGGGTTCAATACGAAGAAGACGTTCTCTTAAATACCCAGGCCCAAGCTGTTTGGGGCTTTCTAGGTTATAACTAACACCTTGTATTTTGCCTGGAAACATATCGGCAGCCAGTGTAACTCCTTCAATATAGGAGTAATATGGTCTCTCCGAGATGACCCAGAGACCAGCCTGGCTGCCACATTCTGAACCAACTGTAGTCTCCGGACTACATACAAGGGCAGCCCCACAGAGTGTATTACAGTAATCCAGTCTGGAGGTTTAGAGGATGATGATTAATTGCCATCAAGTCCGTGTCGACTCTTAGCAACCACATAGATAGATTCTCTCCAGGATGATCTGTCCAACATGGCCTTTAAGGTCTCTCAGTGGTGTGCTCATTGCTGTCGTAACTGAGTCCATTCACCTTACTGCTGGTTGTCCTCTTCTTCTCTTTCCCTCAACTTTTCCCAGCATTATGAACTTCTCAAGAGAGATGGGTTTTCACATAATATGTCCGAAGTATGATAGTTTGAGCCTGGCCGTTTGTGCCCTGAGTGAAAATTTTGGATTTATTTGTTCTATGATCCATTTGTTTGTTTTCCTGGCTGCCCATGGTATTCTCAAAAGTCTTCTCCAGCACCAAAGTTCAAAGCATCAATACTTTTTCTATCCTGCTTCTTCAAAGTCCAGCTTTCGCATCCATAGAGTATCATGGGGAAAACCATCGTCTGAACAATTCTAATCTTTGTAGGTATATAGACACATCACAGCATCTAAATATCTTTTCCAAGGCCTTCATTGCAACCCTACCAAGTCCTAGTCTGTGGCATATTGCTTGACTGCTGGATCCTTTACTGTTGATGGTCAATTCTAAAAGGCAGAACCTATCCACCACTTCAATGTCTTCATTATCAATTCTAAGGCTGGCTGCTGTACCCGTTGTCATTAGTTTTGTCTTCTTTATACTTAGTTGTAGTCCCATTTTTTCACTGTGCCCCTTGACTTTCATTACTAGAGCTTGGAGGTCATCTGAATTCTCAGCTATCAGAGTGGTGTCATCAGTGTAGCGCAGGGTATGGATGTTTCTTCCTCCAACTTTAAAACCGTGCTCATCTTCTAATCCAGCTTCTCTCAGTATATGTTCAGCATATAAGTAGGCTAAAGGAGAAAGTATACATCCTTGTCTTACTCCTTTGCCGATCTAGAACCAGTTTGTTTCACTATGTTCCATCTTGATTGTGGCTTCCTGTCCTGTGTACAGTTTCTCATGAAAACAATGAGATGTTTTGGGATGCCCATTTTATGGGTGTGCACAGAACCGTCTGGCCTGGTTTGGTTCTAGGCTGGATTGGCCTCGAACAGAACCAGGCCAGTTCGGTCTGGCCCCCATCAAATCCCCATCCCCCGGTCCAGTCGTTCCGCGAACTTTGGGGTTTTTTTTTTTTTTTAATTAAATAAAAAGTAACTACCTGTAGCCCCTTTGGGGGGCTTGCTGTAGCCACGGGGGGGGGGCACAAGGGTTCCCTCTCCCCCCACCGACCTCCCTCATCACCGCCGCGGCCAGGTAAATGTAGTCTTTTTGGCCCTTTTGGGCCTCCGTAAAGGTGAGCGGCGGCCATTTTGGCTGCTGCCACACATGCACAAATGTCCTCCGCAAGGCCGTAGGCCATGCCAGGCCTTGCAGAGGGCATTTGCGTATGCGCGATGGCAGCCAAAAAGGCCGCCGCTCACCTTTGCAGAGGCCCGAAAGGGCCCAAAAGACTATATTTACCCGGCCGTGATGGTGATGAGGGAGGCCGGTGGGGGGAGAGGGAACCCTCGCAGACACACACACACCTGCGGCTACAGCAAGCCCCCCAAAGGGGCTACAGGTAGTTACTTTTCATTTAATTTTTTTTTTTTTAAAGTTCGCGGACCTGCTGGACCAGACTGGCAGTTCTGTTCCAGTCCAGACGGAACTGGGGGGGGGGGTCATTTTGATCACGAACCCATGAACCCCCGGACCGAACTTTCGGACCGCGGACCACAGGACCATTTTCCTAAGGATATCCCACAGCTTGACATGGTCGACGCAATCGAAGGCTTTTCTGTAGTCAATAAAGCACATATTGACTTCTTTTTGGTATCCTTTGACTTTCTCAATTATCCAGCGTGCATCACCAATGATTTCTCTTGCTCCTTGGCCATTTCTGAAACCAGCTTGAACAGCCGGCATTTCCCTTTCCACGTGGGGCTCTAATCTGCTTTGGATGATCCTGAGCATTATTTTGCTAGCATGAGAAATTAAGGATATTGTGTCATGGTTTGAGCAATCCATTAAGTCTCCTTTCTTTGGTATGTAGACTGACTTCTTCCAATCTGTTGGCCACTGTGTTGTTCTCCAAATTTGCTGGCATAGTTTGATTAGAACTTTGACTGATTCTTCTTCTGTTGCCTGCCATATTTCTGTAGCTATTCAATCCATTCCTGTAGCCTTCCAACTTCTTAATGACCAGAGTGCTGATCTAACGTCATCTTCCCGTACTAGAGGTTCTTGCAAGTAGGGAATATCTTCTAGAGTGTCTTGGATGTTGATGTGGCGGAGGCTGCGGGCGGGGGTGGGGAGCAGGCAGTTCCCCTTTTACTGGGATGGGAGGTGGCAAGCTCCTTCTCCCAACTGACTACACGGGCCTCCCAAGTCCCACCTCTATGCTTCCTCCAAGTGGAAGGCAGGAAATGGGCTGCTTAGCAGAGAGGCAAGAAGCCTGTGCAGTCAGTTGGGAGGAGGGAGGGCAGTTGGAAGGAGCTCACCACACAGTGACTTTCTTCTCGGCCCTGACCCCACCCTCATTGCAGCTGCCACTGACGTGCCCTGGGCAAAGGGGGGAAAGTTTCCCCTCCACCCCCCTTCCTTCAGCCTACAGCCACCACCATCACACAGCAGCATTTTTTTTGCAAAAATCCTTTTTGCCTATGGGCGGCAAAAAGGCTAATTCGCCCCTGTCTGAGTTCAGAGATCTTTTGGGAAACTGTCCTTGTTTTTCCATGTCTATTTCTATCCTCGAGGTCTTTACAGGTGTCGTTGTATTACTGTTCCTTGTCTCTTCTAACAGCTTTCTGAAATTCCCTATTAAGATCCTTCATGAGGACTTTTTCTTTCTTGACTTTGGCTTCTCTCCTCTTCTTGGCAATTTCCACTGTCTGTTTTGACATCCATTTTGCTTTCTTCTGTTTCTTGACCTTTGGCAGTCTCTTCTCACGTTTGTCCTTAACAACTCCTTTGATTTCATTCCACAGTTCCTCTGGTTCCCTATGAATGAGGTTCAGAACATCAAAGCAGTTCCTGATGTTCTCCTTGAAAGTGGTGGGTACATTCTCAAGATCATATTGTGGAAACTGGATAGCTTTGTTTTTCCATTTTAGTTTGACTTGGAATTTGCACATGAGTAGTTCGTGATCTGTTCCACAATTGCCCCCCGGCCACGTCTTTGCTGTTATAACCTAGCTCTTCCACCTCCTTGCACCAATAATGTAATCAATATGATTTCTGTGTACTCCATCTGGTGATGTCCATGTGTATAGGCACCGCATTGGTTGTTTGAAGAATGTGTTAGCAATGAAGAGATCATTGGCTTGGCAGAAACTAATATGTTGTTCTCCTGCTTCATTTCTGTTTCCTAGGCCATATAGGCCGACTGTGTTTTCCTCCTTACCGTTTCCAGCTTTGGCATTCCAGTCTCCAACCACCAGCATCACATCTTGCTTGCATGTTCTGTCAATTTCAGACTGAACTTGAGCATAAAACTCATCAACTTCCTCTTCTTCTGCATCAGTTGTTGGGGCATAGACTTGGGAAACTGTCATGTTAGGGTTGTCCACAAAATCTAATTGATATTAGTTGGTCACTGACTGCATTGCACCCAAGTACTGCCATTATATATCTTTCCAGACTATGAAAACAACACCATTCCTCCTTTGTTTTTTGTGTCCTGAGTAGTAAACGGTATGATTTTTTTGTCTGAAAGTGTCCAATTCCAGTCCATTCTAATTCACTGATGCCCAAGATGTCAATCTGTAGTCGATTCATTTCATCTTTCACTGTGTTCAAAATCAGATCAAAATAATCTCTGGAGTTTCCCCCTCAACCAAAAAACAACATAAGAAATGTCCCATACAAATGGGACAAAAACCTAGCATGGTGTAGTGGTTAGAGTGCTGGACTAGGACCGGGGAGACCCGAGTTCAAATCCCCATTCAGCCATGAAACTAGCTGGGTGACTCTGGGCCAGTCACTTCTCTCTCAGCCTAACCTTACCTCACAGGGTTGTTGTGAAGAGAAACTTAAGTATGCAGTACACCGCTCTGGGCTCCTTGGAGGAAGAGCAGGATATAAATGTGATGATGATGATGATAAGAACATAAGAACAGCCCTGCTGGATCAGGCCCAAGGCCCATCTAGTCCAGCATCCTGTTTCTCACAGTGGCCCACCAGATGCTGCTGGAAGCCACAGGCAGATGATGATGTTCCTATGGCCTTAAATAAGTTGTGATCTGATCTGGCATATTATTTGACTTATTTATACATTTTAATTAAATATATTAATTAATTATATAATAAATTAAATATCTTAATTTCCCTTCACAGTATCTCAAACGCCTTTCAAGTCACCAGATAAAATTTTTAGAAATGGCAATTTTTCTACAGAGAAATAAAGCACGGGAATATTTTCCAGAAAAAATCACACCCCACGTCTCTGATCATTTCATGGGACTCCATGGGGAAAAGGGGAAAGTGTCCTTTTAAAAAGTGAAGCTGCAGAACACAGCAGCTTCCTCCTTCGTTGTGGAGAGTGAAGAGAAAGACTAGAGCCTTATCTCCTCACCCCTGCCTGTCCAAGGTGAGGGGCGGAGAGAAGCTTTGAAGGGCTGAAGGGTTTAGCCCAGTTTGTTTTGCTTCAACCCCACTTTGGACCCTTCACTTCAAGCCAAAGAGAGTTAAGGCAGGCCAAACCTGAATAAGCCGAAAAGCTTTGCACAGCCCTCGTTAATGGTACTAAATGATAATAATGACACTATCTCTTTTAATGTTCAGCCAGCTTCACTGTGAAATAATCTATTTTTAAAAGGGTACTTACCCCCTGCAACCCAAAATAAGTGGGATGCCCAAATAGCTGACTTAGAGAGCATTTCCTTGCATGTGGAAAGTGTTCTTCCCTAAGTAGGGCTGGGGAAAACTTAGACCTCAGACCTAAGAGAACCACAGTTGCCAGTGGCTGTTTTATACAGCCAGATAAAATAGTCTACATAGAAAGCAGCTTCATATCTTCATATGCATTCTTAATCACTCCTTTATTCTAAATCAATAAATATTAAATAAATCTAACATATAGAATAAATATTACAATCTGGGCCTGTTTTACCAATTGCTAATATCAATTATTCATTACATTTCTATCCTGCCTTTCCTCTGAAGGGTTTGCAGTAACATTTGGTTTGACCATGACAACAACCCTGTGATGAAGGTAAGGTTGCCAGGTCCTTGACCAAACATACTTATGCCTTTGAATGATCTAAGACCCCAAAACAGAGTGAAGCTGCTGCCTCTCCAGCCCATTTCTTCACCAGTCTCCTGACTTACCTGCAGGCATCTAATTTTGTCCACAGAAGGTGGGGGAGGAGAGTGGCCAAAGGGACCAGTGGAGGAACAGGACAAGAAAATATCTTCTTTTCTCAGTGCCTTGGAGGACACAAAGGCACAGGTAAGGGGCGGGCAACTTTCTTTTCTTGTTACTGTATGTCTGTAAAAGATCTAGATTGTATTTGCAAAAGTACTTCAGTTTATTATTCCACCTAACACAATTTTGTATAATGTACTCTTCATAAGAGGTAGTTAAAAATATTCAGACACTATAATTCCAGTATTGTATTAAGAGCCTTTTCCAGATATTATTAAGGGCGAAATGAATGCATGGGGGGCTGGCACCATGGAAGCCATTTCTATCCCCAGTCCACATACATTCATTAGGACATTCATGTTTAGAGAACTCTCTTTGTGTGCAGCTAAACACACAGGGCTCTCTACACGTTCTAATAAATGCATGTAAATCCCACATTAGAAATCTGTCACAATACTGCTCCCCACCTATGCATGTTCATTTAGTTATTTCAAACATCTGAAATGGGATACAGTCACATAATGTCATATGATATTTAATAGGCTGAGCAGCATCCAGAATAATGCAGCATTAGAATGTTGTGTGTTTTGTAATGGCCTTTAGGCATATACAATAAAACGACAACTATAGCAACGATGATGATGATGACGACGACATCATGATGATTGAGAGAATGTTGCATGTTAGAATATTTTCCATGTGACAGTTTTTCCCAACCCCACCCTTCTCCCTGCTGCTCCCAATTCTACCTGAAAATATGTCTCTGAGGGCTAGGGGACACTCAGGGACATGCATCAGGAGTAGCAGAGGGAAGGGTGATCAGGAAAAATCATTGTGTGCAAGAAACCTCCATTGTTCCCAATGGGACGTTCATCGTTTATGAAACAATCATTAGTAGTGATGACACTTCTCCAAGCTCAGAAGAAGTGAGATGGTGGTTTTGACTCACACAGAACCAGTGTACCCCACTCTTCCATGGGCGATGCACTGTGCCATATGTGAGCCAGCATTCTTCAGAAGTTAAAGCTTCATTATTCTATGAATGTTCACTATGATCTCTCAAATAAGAGAGAAACTTCTGATGCAGGAGAAATTAATTGGCTGCTGTCTCTTACAAAAATATGTTAATATAGATTGGGCATAAGACATTGGAGATTGTTAGCAAATAAATAATATTATTTTCTTTGGCACCTTTTGAAATTCACCTCCTTTGGGCAGGATCTTAGACTGGTGCTGCCTTATACCAAGTCCAACCACAGGTCCAGCAAGCTCAGTACTTTCTACTCTGACTGGTGGTGGCCCTCCAGGGTTTCAGGCAGCAATCTCTCCCAGCCCCACCTGGAGATTCCAGGGATTAAACCTGGGAACTTCTGCATGCAAATTAGATGCTCTGTCACTGAGCCCCATCCCCAAGCGTATGGGTCTTCCTTTTCTCCTGTGCACTATTCTATGAATAATTAGAGATTCACCTCCTTGGAGTCCCACATGAGCCAACCTCCCAGAAGTCAATTTACCAGCACTGTGGAACCAAGTCGCAGAGAAGCAGTGGTTTGGGTCACTTGTTGGCAACATCATCATCATCATCCATTGGGCCTGCTATGCAAGGAATTGAACCAGGAACCTTAGGAGCATAGGAAGCTGCCATATACTGAGTCAAACCCAGGGGTGGAGCCACCACTGGGCGAACAGGTTCAAAGAAACCGGGCTGCTGCCAATCAGGGAATGCGCCTCGCAGCCCCAGACAAACAAACACACACACACACACACACTCCACGTCTGACATCAGATGTGGGGGCATGATTTCGCTACCAAACAGGGCCGCGCGGCCCCATTCAGAAGTTTGATTGGCCAGTGTTGCAAATGCAGCATGGCCAAAGTGGCTCTCCCTGCCTTTAAAAGTTGCTGATATAACTCCTGAATGGGGCCGCGTGGCCCCATTTGGGAGCGAAACCCCACCCTCTCTGTCTGATGTATGACACAGGGGGCATGGCTAAACACGCCCTGTGTGATACATCAGACGCAGAGGGGGGGCTGGGGGGGCCTGCGGTGGCAGAACCCGGGCCACCGCTTTTCTTTCTTTCTTTCTTTTTAAATTTTATTTTATTTTATTTTATTTTATTTTTACATTTATATCCCACTCTTCCTCCAAGGAGCCCAGAGCGATGTACTACATACTTAAGTTTCTCCTCACAACAACCCTGTGAAGTAGGTTAGGCTGAGAGGGAAGTGACTGGCCCAGAGTCACCCAGCTAGTCTCATGGCTGAATGGGGATTTGAACTCGGATCTGCCCAGTCCTAGTCCAGCGTTCTAACCACTACACCATACTTGGCTCCCTCCATGCCTGGTCAAATCATTGGTATTATCTACATAGACTAGCAGTGGCTCTCCAAGATTACAGGCAGGAGTCTCTCTCAGCCCTATCTTGTAGATGCCAAGGAGGGAACTTGGAACCTTCTGCACGCAAGAATGCAGGTGCTCTTCCCAGATGCTCTTACAGTGCTCACACACATAGCCTCCCATTCAAAGGCAAACCAGGGCAGCAAAGGTGACAATTCATGCCTGCTACCACAAGACCAGCTCTCCTCCCACACTCCTTGTATGTGAAAAGCATGCAGTCTATAAAGGAATGCTAGAACTTAACTTTAGGAGGGTTTCATGAAAAGAATGTGATTGGGCTTCCTTATGAGATCATTTGGCTAGACCCCCAGCCTGACATAAACACATAGGGGCTTATCATGAACTCAGCTCTGGACATTCTATAATTTATGACTATCAAATTAAATTATTTATACCCTACATTTCAATGTATATCTTAAACTCACAAATCAGTTGTATCAAATGAGAAATCCCAGATCTCAACAACAAGATTTGTATGGCCACATCCTCACGCAAAGAGAAACCAACTCCACACATATATTCAACGCATGGCAGGGGAAGCAGAGCCAAGCATCCCAGCATACCCCTAATATCTGCTCACGTTCTGCCTCAACATGAGTTCAGCAGAATGACAGCAAGGGCCACCCACACACATACATACAACACCCTTTACCAATGTTCTACTCAACTGACTGTTCAGTGTGGTTAGGTGCAGAAGCATAATAAATTTGGGGGCATGAGCAGAATTTGTGATCCCACTTTCATCTCTATGCATGCAGTATAAAGGCAAGAATTCATCTGAAAATTCCTTAACAAAAGTGAGGGAATTTATCTGGGCACTTTCCAGATTATACCCTGGAATTTGGGTCATAACGAATCTCTGACGTGTGCTTCCACATTTCCTGTGTTGTGACACCGCAGTCCCTACGCTGACAGCAGAGTGCTGTTCATATTTCCAATACCTTGTTTCCAATTTAATTGCTTGAGATATGGAGCTATGATGTCATATATCAGGCATAAAGAAGTTGAGTTTTTTTCAGGTTGTTAGATTTCTTGAGACTGTTCCCCCTGCTATTTACGTTTTGAAAGTGATTTGCCTGAATGGACCATTTTGCTGCTGTTGAGCGGCTAATCTGGAAAGCACTCTGGACATTTCTTTAAGTAGTCATTTCTTAAAACTAAGTTTGTTTGTTTTTAATGGGCATGAATGCACTGGCATGTGTGTGGCTTTTTATTTTTATAAAATCCCAGTTCTTCTAAACATTCTTATTTGACATACACATAGCAAGTCATAATACCCCTGCAGGTAAAGAATTACAGGCCAGTGCTGAAACTAAAGTCTAGGTTGTATCTGTTCCCTGGACTTCCGATTGTGATCCACAGGTTTTCAGCTCAATGCACCCAAAGGCATTTGCAAACCAGAATTTTAAATATTAATATGGGAGTGCGGAAAATGTGCCCATCAAGGCTGGTAAAGTTGTGTTTGATTAACAGGCTTTTCATAAACACATTGACACACACTTAAAAAAAATTATCTTAGACTGCAAATGAACATCATCCATTTTGCTATCATATTTTCTCAGCCTGCAAAGTGCATTCTCACTTCCAAATTTCAGCTAGGAGTGAAAAATGACAGAATTTGTAATGAGAGAGTGAACAACATGCCATCAACACCCTTTCGCCAGTAAAAATGGCATCACATCAGGCTTTAAATCATGTTGCTGCCACACCTTTGGGCATCCGCAATTCTGTCAGAGCCCTCAAAATCTGCTATGTCTATCACCAGGTGCAGCCTTTGAACGCTGAAATGCTATCTGCCATGCTGGTTGGCATGGCAACAGTTGTCAAATCATCCCTTGATAATGTTCTTTAATTGATTGTATAAATTATTTCTGAGCTATGTGATTGCAACATAATGTTCCAAGTCTCTTAAGTGAGTAGCTCAGACTGACTGCACTTTAAAATGCATTGCATTTACTGACCTTAGCTGGAAAACTGACCCTCTTATGAGATTGGAACACTTTGGACAAAGCATAAATGTTAAGCATTAAGGGGGGGGGATTCAGAGATGTGGAAAAGCTAATTACTATCCCAAGTGTATGTTAACTGCCCTTCAGACAAACAAAGATGCACTGAGCTCACAAATGCACAAGAGAAGGCTGCATGTCAGATCACAAGTTTTAAAGTATCATTGATAGGGTGCCTTTGTTTTAGTGGAGATCATGTTTAAAAACCCTTCAAATTGCACAGGGACCTCACCAAGGCAAAATATTTGCTCATTATTAATTCATTAGTAATGTTTGCTCTTCCGTGGTATAATGATTGAGGAAATACATAATTTCATAAACCAGCCAAAAGTTTTCATGCAATTTTCACACCATTTGAAATGGGAGGTTACTGGAAGTAACCTGTCTAGAGAGCAGGAGGCTGTTGGTTCAAATCTGCAAAAACAACAACAAACATTTATAGACCGCTTTTTAACAAAACATTTCAAAGCAGTTTACATAGAGAAATAACAAATAAATAAACAAGATGGATCCCTGTCCCCAAAGGGCTCACAATCTAAAAATAAACATAAGGAGGTACTGTGCTGTGCAGGTCAGTGGAGGTACTGTGTTGGGGGTGGATAGGGCCAGTTACTCTCCCCCTGCTAAAAAAAGAAAATCACCACGTTAGATGGTACCTTGAATATCATTAAGAATATTACATTTTATAGTACTTTGCCAAGTACTTAATTTTCTTATCTCATTCCACCCATGCCTAGCCCCTTTCAAACATCAACAAGGGTCAATGAATATTAATGGAGTGGGAAAGCTGAATTGGGGCAGCCGGCTTCTCTCCTGATCCATGAAAGAGACCACCCACATGTGCAAGTGTACACGTGGAGGGCCCTATATATGAAGTTAGGGACTTTGCAAAAGTCTTACTTTGCCTGTCTGCTAGATAAGAAGTCAATAAGTCTGAACAGGAGCTGCAACTGATGCCATAATCTATAATATGGATAAGCCATGTATAAAGTGCAAGAGAAATCACATTCTTAAAGACTATGCTAATACACAACCCTTTCCTCTTTGTGAATAATGTTGGGCACCCCACTGCCCAACCGACTGCCTAACTGAACTGCAGGAGGCAGCTCCCCTACTCCAGCACTTTAAAAAGTACCCTTTTTAGTGCCCTCCAGTAATAAAAAAAAGTCACCCTACTCAACTCCCTTCCTCCAGCCGCAGGAGGCAGTTCCCCTACTCCAGTTGCAGGGGTGTAACAGCAGGAGGAAGGGCATGCCCTCAACTCCTGCCTGTAGGCTTCCAGCGGGATCTGGTGGGCCACTGTGTGAAACAGGATGCTGGACTAGATGGGCCTTGGGCCTGATCCAGCAGGGCTGTTCTTATGTTCCTATGAGCTCACAGAGACGGTCTTGGAGTTGGCGTAGGAGTCTCCCAGAATTTTAATGCTGGGGGACTTCAATATCCACTTTGAGGCTGACTTGTCTGGTGAGGCTCAGGAGTTCATATAACTTATAGTTCAGGAGCCCATGACAACTATGGGCTTATCCCAAATAGTTTGGGGACCAACTCATGTTGCCAGCCACACACTTGATTTAGTCTTTTGTTCAGATCAGGAGGGTGTTCCATGGGTGGGGGATCCTGTAGTTTCCCCATTGTCATGGATGGACAACTACCTGGTTAAAGGTGCTTTCATGGCTACAGTCCAGCCCTGTAAGGGTGGAGAACCTATTAGGTTGGTCCACCTGAGAAAGCTGCTGGATTGAGTAGGGTTCCAAAAAGCCTTGGAGGGTTTTAATGTTGGTGCTGCCAGTGATTCTGTCAATGCCCTGGCGGGAACCTGGAGTAGGGACCTCATCAGGGCAGTAGACACAATCGCTCCTAAGAATCCCTACTTTAAGCATCCCTACCTGCTTAAAAAGTTCCCTTTCCCATGTGTATGATCTGTATAAGTCTTGGCACAGAGGCAACCCAAGGCATTGCAGCTTGTCAGGGTCCCTCACTGAAACCCCTCTCAATTTGCTGGGGTACCTACAGGGATTTGTTACATTTTCAGGAAAAGGATTGTAAGTTAAAAAGCTTAACTGAAATACAAGATTTGGTTAGAGATTGGTTTCAGTATCATCAGTTAAATGAGATATATAAGAAAGACTTTAAAGTTGGATTTGAGGATCAGACTTCAAATTTTGAGAAGGAATTATGTCAAAATAATGAAAAATTAGTTTCTAAAATGTATAAACTGTTGCTTCTGGAGGAGACAAGAGAGGAAGTGGTTAAAACGACTATGATAAAGTGGGCTCAAGATGTGGGGCGTAATATAGAAATGGCAGCCTGGGAAAAGTTATGGAAAAATGATTTAAAATTCACTGCATGTTATGCTATAAAAGAAAACTATTATAAAATGATGTACAGATGGTATCTGACACCAAAAAAATTGGCATTAATGTATAAAAATGTTTCAAACAAATGTTGGAAGTGTGGACATTCTGAAGGCACCTTTTTTCATATGTGGTGGACCTGTGGAAAGGCTAAATCCTATTGGGATATGATATATAATGAATTAAAGAAAATATTTAAAATGACATTTCCTAAGAAGCCAGAATCCTTCCTGCTGGGAATAACACAAGGTGCAATCTCTACAACTAATTTAACATTTTTTATGTATGCTTCTACGGCGGCTAGAATTATATATGCACAGAAATGGAAGTCTAGTGAACTTCCTTCAAAAGAAGACTGGCTGATAAAATTTTTGGAATATGCGGAGATGGCAAAACTTACAGCACTAATAAGAGACCAAAACTTCGAATGTTTTAAAGAAGACTGGAAACCATTCTTGTTGTATCTAAAGAATTACTTTCCTACTATGGACTTTACAGCAGAGTTTGAAATTTAGCAAAAAAACTGCAGGTTGGGTAGATTAGCTATGTTTGTAAGGGTTTGAATTTATGTTTTGAATTATTATTATAGCAAACGTAAATTTTATAGCTGATGATTCACGAAGAGATGTGTGCGGGAAGTCCACCTTTTTGTGTGTATTTGCAATGAATGACAATATTACTAATAAAAATTGAATTTGAGGGGGAAAAGAAACCCCTCTCAATTCCAGAGAGGTGATTTGTTTTTATTGTTCTGTGACCATTTAGTCTCCAGGTTCTGGGAATTCATTCAGTTTTTCCCTTCCCTCGCTGCCACCATATACATTCTTGTTACCCTGCTTTCTGTACTCAACACCTTTGGCTGCGTAGCCTCACGAGCGCAGGATAGGCATATATGTTCAGGATATAAAATGAAACAAAACTTGAGGTATAAAATGAAAACAAGAATAAGTTTCTGTACCAAGTTCCTAGGTACATCCAGAGGCGCTCTAACCCCCGGATCTTGGGGCCCTGGTCCATGGTCTCCAAGGTCAGGGGGGCCTCCAAATGCCCGAGGGGGACTCTACAGCCACCCCACACCTGCCTGCCGCAGCTAAACTACATGCCCTTAAAAAAAAAAAATCAAAGCTGTCATGCAGACGAAGGATGGCTGCCGGGGGGGGGGGATCTGAGTAGTCGACCTACTCCTCCCCCCCAGCGGTGGGGGGAGTGACCACTGGGCACATCCTCTTGTCTCAGCAGCTGTTGTGAACTGTGATGTGCACCTGCACAGTTCAGAGAAAGATCGTCGCAAGCCTGTGATGTCAGAGGCTTGCAACAATCTTTCTCTGAACTGCACAGGCTGTCGATGGGCGGGGGGGGGGGAGGAGGAGGTTGACTACTTGGCTCACATACCCCTGGCAGCTTCCCTCAGGTGCATGGCAGCTTTGATTTTTTTTAAAAAAAGGCATGTAGGTTAGCCACAGCAGGATGCCCCCCAAAGTTGATTTGGGGGGGCCTCGTGGTGCCTGGGGGGGCCTGCAGCAGGGAGGGGGGAAGGGCTGGTCCGGGCACTAAAATCATCTAGGTGCACCCCTGGGTACATCAGCTGTTCAACTTTCTGAGTATTTCTTTTCCTTTAGATCAAATGTAACATATGGTGGGTGAGATAACTGGGACGGAAGTAATTAAAAACTGGGTTTGTAAACGTAGTGAATTCTTCCAGACCTTCTTATCTGTTACTAGGAGCTGCCCAGTACACTGCTGGTTTCACAGCCTCCACACATTCACCCTTCAAGTTCCACTCAGTCCCTTCCCCCCAAACAATCATCCCTGTTCAGAACACCAGCTACTCTCTCAACCCTCAGCCCCAAACACCTCCAACTCCCACGCAACTAACTCCAACTCTCCTCATCCTCTCTCTGTCTCAACTCCCTTTATTTTAAATCCCTCCCCCTCTGAACCTTCCGTGCCTGGTTGCTGGGGCAACACACTCACGCACTCACTCACCAGCTCATATATATACGTTCCATCACACCGCTCCTGAGGGAAGGCACCACATCCTGCCATGCTCCACATCCCTGGTGGGGATGAGCCCCCTTTCAGAGACTAAGTGGGATGAGGCGGGAAGGTTGCCAGCAGCCACCTCCTCTCTCCGCATCCTCCTGGAAAGCTTTGCAAGGAGTGTGAGGAGAGGTGCTCCTTGCGAAGCTCAAAAGAGTCAGCTCAGTCCCAAAGAGCTGCTCTGATGACAGCGATGGAGGCATCTTGCTATCCTGCTGGCTCCCCAATTATCTGTCACCTGAGGCGACTGCCTCACCCCACCTCATGAAAGGATCTGCCTGCTTTGGTGCCTCCACCTGTTAGTCCCTCTTCCTTCCTTCATTTGAGCCAGGGATTCCCAGAGCACAACTCGACAACCTCCTTCAAAAGCAGGACTCGATAGACTGTCAGCGAGGATAAGTAAAGGAATCCAGGAGATTAGAAGAATGCACCAGTGAAAGCCTCACTGGCACATTCAGGCATCTGTCTCCCCTCCAGTTGGGCTCCTAAAGGGGCAAAATGGTCCAGCTCTTAAGTTTTGAAAAAATGCTTGCACTCCAGAGTTTGAGCCAACAGGCACATTTCCACACTGCCCTTCGGGGTTCTCTGTTGTTGTGGATCACTCTCATGACCTGGGATCTGCTGGTGGCATATAACAGTGAAATGAGGAGAATTGTATTAAGAATCTAAGAACCACCCTGCTGCATCAGATTATCTAAAATATATATATCCTGCTTTCTATAGTGGCCAACTAAAATGCCTCCAGAAAGCCCACAAGCAGGACCTGAAGGTGACAGCCCTCTCCCATTGTTCCCCAGGACTTGGTATTCAGAGGTACAACTGCCTCTGAATATGGAATATGGAAGTTTTCGTTCGCCATCGTGACATAATAAATCTCTCTCCTCCTCTATAAATTTGTTTAATCCCCTTGGTAAAGCAATCTAAGATAGTGCCATCCTGTGCAGTTTCACCCAGTTCTACTCCTCCTCAAGGTGTCTTTCTCAATTATCTCATTTCTCATTTGTATTTTCCATTCAAAGCAGCCTGAGAAGCCCCAGAGATGCAGCTGAGAAGCTCCGTGGAGGAAGCAGTATCTTTATCTGGCTGAGTTACAGCCATTACTTGCTAGTGAGCATGATCATGTCCCATTTTCCAGTTTCATACCTACGTGAATCTCTGCTCAGAAGTCAGTGGGGTTTCCCCCTATGCATTACCAAGGCTCCATGGGCAACTTTAGGTGGGGAAATGTTTTAACATCTGAATTGGTATCCTATTACAACTGAGATTTTGTATTTCGTTTTTACTGGTTATGCTAGCTTCTGGCTTTTCACAGAAGAAACAGGATCTGAATTCTTCTTCCATTTGCCAATACGGATTTACTCTAATATGCCTTTACCGATGTCAGTGGAGTACTTCCCATTTTCACTAATCTGAGAAGATAAGATTCATCCAGTCCTCTATTAATTCCTAGCTCTCCCAGGTGAAACCAACAGAAACCAGGAGAAAGCAACAGAGACCAACTTAAAGGATTATAGCAAAATTTATTACACTGTCTACTAAAATAGATACGCCAGTGGCAAGCACCACACAAAATTGTTTACCTACAATGTTTATGTTGCCTTTGGGGGCGGGGGAATGATTAACACCAGCTATTGTTCTTCACCATTTATATAGCACTTTTAACTTGCATAAAATCCCCGTGAATAAGGTTCTGATAAACCCCCCTTTTAGAAACAGAACTGAGGATGAGGGAGAAGGCTAGACTGCACATTACATAGGAAGTCCTTGACTGGATCTCTCAGTAGTTCTGAAATCCAGCTACAGGTAGCTGTGTAGTTGTTTATGCAGGAGGAGAGGGAGCAGTTAATTCTTCCCTCTTTTCACTGCTTTCCTATCTAGAACATCCCCATGGCTGCTGTTTGCTCCACACAGGCTGGGAAGGTGGAAAGGTAAAACAGCTCCTTTTGCCTTGCCTCAGCTGACAGCAAATTTACACACACACCCGCAACTGCATTTCAATTGAGAGAGAAAATATGACAATATCAAACCAAGGATCTGCTGCATAATATGTAGTTTGGCCTAGGGGAAAGGGAGCACAAGGGAAGAGTGGACACTCCTCATTCTTCTCCATTATTGTTCCTTTTCTTCACTCCATCCCAAGTTCCAGTGCTCCTGAATTTTGGTTTAATCAGGATAATTTCAAAAATTTAGTGTAGAACAGGAGCACACATATATTCCAAAATCCAAGGAGAAATTCAGAGGAGAACTTCTGAAGCATCTCTGTGAGAGAGACCTGCCTATGAAGCATAGCCTAAGCTTACTCCAGGTTATGCATACAGTTAAAAACGCTGGCTGACATATGCACAGCGCCCCACCTATGGAAGAGTAGGGTCTGCGCACGGATTCCTTGAGACTGCCAAGCCAGTCAATGCTGCCACTGTAGGATGCTTCTCCTATTGTTCCCAATGAGGGCTGCATGACCCTCAGGGACATATTCCTGAAAGCCAAAGAGCACTTCTGGAGGAGGGGAGAGCAGCCAAAATCGCCCCCTCCTTCCCTGCCCATGCATTCGGCCACTCGACAAGTCTTGGGCTGAGCTCAGAGCAGCCCTCGCTGCTATTCCACCCTCCTACTCCACGCTCCTAACGCTTCACTGGATGTCAGCCATTGTTTCTATAGCAGGCACTCAAAATAGTAATTATTCCATCTATCAGCATGTCTTATTATTAAACAGTAAAGATGCAAATGTTATGAAGCTACAACACATCTTAAAAGCCCAACCTCAAATATCTTCAAATATATTAAATGCCATTTTCTTATTTGCACAGTAGTTTGGGACTGGTTTCCCAAAAACCAGGGGCTGTTGAAACATTAAAAAAAATAAAGTCCATGTTTCACTGCTATATGTCCCTTGTGATACATTATTTCAGTAGCTTCTACAAGTGAAGCAGAATTATGACTTTAGTGTAGATGAAGAGACTCTAATTCTGGTTTTCATCATTTGCCTTTTTTTCCATTTTGCAGGCATCATAAAATTAGGTTTGCCTCCATACATTTTACTATGCCTGAGGGAAATTATTGATAGACCTAGATATTCTAGAAGATATTATTTGTGCTCAGGCTTCTGTTTGCTTTATTTGTCTGGCATACCTTAATAAAAGGGAGCACCATGAAGTTACCCATAGAATGCAAATAAATAACTAGAGCTTGCCTAATTCCACATACTTATTCACAGGGAATGTAAAACAAAACAAAACCCTACAGCTGAAAAATGGGCTGCGCGTATCTGATTTTTTAAAAGTGAATTTGGGTCTGAAGTGCTCTGGATACTATATGTAATGTGTGTCACATCCTTTGTTCCTATGAGGTCTTTTTTTCAGTATTCATCTTAAATGCAAATGCATAATACATCTTCTCTTCTTCGGACTAACAGTCTGCCATATACCCTCCCTGCCCCCCACCCGCCCACTATCCTGCACCATTCGCTTGGGACCTCTGCTGTCTGTAGTCACTGCACATACTATAGCTTTGTGTGTGTTTATTGTACTAATTTTTTAGACACAATTTTTGCCGGATTACTCCCCTCCCCTTCCCCCCATTGTCACAGAGCTTTTCCAAAGACAGCAAGACAGGACAGAACAAAACATTATTTGGTTCTAAACATAAGAACAGCAGCACTGGGGAAGAGAGCTATATTTGTGGTAGCAAGCATGAATTGTCTCCTTTGCTAAGCAGGTCTGCTTAGTTTGCATTTGGATGGGAAACTACATGTGACCACTGTAAGATTTTCCCTTTAGGGGATGGCGCCATAGCTCAGTGGAAGAGCAGAAGGTCCCACATTCACTCCCCGGCATCTCCAGGTAGGGCTGGAAGGAAGAGATTCCTGCCTGAAACTTTGGAGAGCTGCTGCCAGTCAGTGTAGACAATGCTGAGCTAGATGGACCAATGGTACGACTCAGTATAAGGCAACTTCCTATGTTTCTATAAGAAGCTTCTAAACATTAGACCAAATGTCAGTTTAGTCCAGAATCCTTTAACATCTTTACCAGCCTTTAAATGAGCCCTTAGGACACATGTTTTAAAGCCAGAAATCTCTGAATGTTTTAAATAGTTGTAAATTGTTTTAACAGTTTGTTTTATTATGTTTTGTTGTGTTTGTTTTTGTGAACTGCCTAGAGCCTTTGAAGTCAGATGGTATAAATCGTCCATATTGCGTGTGTGTACTTAAGTTTGGGGACCAGGGATAGACTGGGACTTCTGTTGGTGTACCGATTGCCCTGCTGCCCAGCAGAGTCCCTAACTGAGCCGATGGACTTGGTCTCAGGCTTGTGGTGCTTGGGAGTCTCCCAGGCTTATGGTGCTTGGGGACTTCAGTGTTCACTTTGGGAGCAATTTGTACGGGGTGGGGGGAGCTCAGGAGTCCATAGTGGCCATGACAATGGGCCTATCCCAAGTGGTCTTGGGAACAATGCATATTGCTGGTCACACGCTTGATCTGGTCTTTCACTCTGAAAAGAGTGGTGTTTTGTGGATGGGGACTCCAGTGATTTCCCCGTTGTCATGGATGGACCACCATCTGGTTAAGGTTGGACTCACGACAATGTCCCACTTCTGCAGGGGTGGAGGGCCCATTGGGATGATCTGCCCGAGGTTACTGGATCCAATAGGATTACAAGAAGCCTTGGAGAGATTTAGTGTTGGCTCTGCTGGTGACCTTGTCAACACTCTGGTGGAGAATTGGAATAATCAATTCACCAGGGCAATGGACACAATTACTCCTCTCCGACGCGCTTCGAAACTGGCCCCTTGGTATACAGAAGAACTACAGGGGCTGAAGTGGCAAGGTAGATGACTAGAGCACAAGTGGAGAAAGACTTCTTTACATGCAGCAAAGAAGCAATTATTTTCCTCCTGTATCATGTCTGCAAGTTCACGTCTGGTGGAATTGTTCAGGGCCATGAAGGGGCTAATGTGCGCCCCTTCCCCCTTGAATCACTACTTGGAACCAACAATTACTCACTGTGACCTTTTTAATGAGTTTTTTGTGGACAAAATCTCTCGTATTCTGGCCGACTTAGATTCGAACTCCACAATTGTTAGTGTCTGATACCTAGGTGTCCAGCAGCTCCTCTTATGTGATGATCCTGGATCAGTTTCAGTTCATGACCCCTGAGGATGTGGACAAGTTGCTTGGAATGGTGTGGCCTACCACCTGCTCTCTTGATCCTTGCCCGACATGGCTTATAATATCTGACAGGGAGGCTGTTGTAGCAGGCCTGGTAGGGATCATAAATGCTTCTGTAAGGGAGGGCAGGATGCCTCCTTGTCTCAAGGAGGCAATCATTAGATCACTTCTGAAAAAGCTTGCCTTGGATCCCTCAGAGTTAAGCAATTACAGGCTTGTCTCCAACCTTCCATGGCTGGGCAAGGTGATTGAGAAGGTGGTGGCCTCCCAGCTCCAGGTGGTCTTGGAGGAAACTGATCATTTAGACCCATTTCAAACTGGCTTTCGGGTGGGCTATGGGTGGAGACTGCCTTGATTGGCCTGATGGATGATCTCCAATTGGGAACTGACAGAGGAAGTGTGACTCTGTTGGTCCTTTTGGATCTCTTGGTGGCTTTCAATATTATCGACCATTACCAGCCTGCTCATCAGTGATTCTGTCTGTAGTACTGATGGGCAAATCTAAAATCATGATGAACCTATTCATAAGATCAGTTTAAAAAAGATGCAGAGCTCCTTACTCTGGATTGGCTGAGAGCGCATACAACCAGGTGCTTCTGGGTAAATCCTATGGCATATAGAGTAAAATCTCTAGACCCTACACCTTTGATTCTGACATAGACTTATGGGCCAGCTTTACCCACACAACAATACTACATGTATTTCCTACCTGCATGCATTCTAAACCCACGATACTCTTGTGACAGCATAACATTTTTTTCAAGGTCAATCGTGTTTTATATAATTTTTCAAGGTCAATGATGTTTTATATAAAACCCACTTTTACTACCAGAGTTGTACATCCATAAAAGTTCAAATAACCATTTTTTTACACTGTGCTAAATATTAAAAGCAAAGCAACACACTTTTAAGAGAGCCTAAGATACTACATATTATTTCTTGTCCTTTTAAGAAGGTATTTGATCCAGGAATGGATAGGTAATAATAGCTGACTTAGCTATTGGCTTTTTATGGCAGCAAATATTTGAGAAGCTCTGTATGTCCCCAAACATTACTCATACCAACCAATTATGATTATTTCCCCCCCTGCAATTACTTTTCAATTGATGTAGAATTCAAGATATCATCAGACTCTACTCCTTTGATTCTGACAGCTGAATTAAAGCATGCATCAGAAGAACTGGTATACAGGGGGTGCATAGGGACTAAGGAAAGGGTGACGAAAGAATGCAGGCTTGAAAGTGGGGGGGGGGGCTGACATGGTCTTTATTGGACATTCCCTCTTCTTATCTCCTTGTATTTTTCACTTTCAAGTTGATAACACCCAGGCCAAGTTGAAATACAGTGATATTTCTGCCATTCTCTTCGGAGTTCATTGTGACTTTTTTTTTATCATCAGCAGAAATAGACAGTGACCGAATTAAGCAGGGGCTGTGGAACTTGGAGCTGCTGATAACAATACAAATGGATTTTCTCTAACAGAGAAAAACAGCTGTCTCCATTATATGAATGCTTCACCTTTCTCCATTCCATTAATTGGGTCTTTGATCACAAGCTGAGGTGGAGAGGCCCTGATAAGAAATAGGTTATTAGTAAAGTAGCCTAAAGGAATGAACTGGGCCAAGTACTTGCTACAGAAGATGAGATAAACCAGTAATGCTTGTGTATGTGAGTGGTAGAGAGCGATAGGGCCCTCCGACTGCACTGAACCGCTTGCAAAAGGAGAAGACTAATACTTTCGTGCTATGATAGCTAATGCACGATATAAATTTAGCTCCCGGGAATGGAATAGGATGAAAATTCCATAAAGAATTTTCTGTAAATGGCTTACACTTTTATATCAAACTGTGTCAGAGTATTCACTTAAAAAAAAAAAAACAGTTTCTTGATCTCACTATGTTGAACACAACTGGAGGCTTTCGGAATAAGGAAGGGAAATTACTGTTAAATTTTTTTCACCAAGACATTAATAAGAGCACCCTTTGAAGTGTGGAAAAGCTAAATTGGAGGAATTAAATTTTGATTGAATCTAAGCCTGTTTATTTTTTTCCTGTTTCTGCCAAGAAGGCGTTGAGTGATTTGTAATACTTCATTGGAAAATCTTCAGGAACTTGCTATCGTGTAATCCTTTTTTTTTTTTTTTGCTCAAGAATATGACCGCAGGGGACAAGGCCATATTGGTTTGTTGTTAATGTACTGGAAAGAGGTACTATGGAGAAAACAGTTAATATTAAATTACGAACACAAGGTTATCTTTCTGCTGCACATGCTCCACTGCCCTAGGCAGGGGTAATCTGTTAATAGCATTCAGCCAAAATGACACCATTAAGGAACTGAAGCTATACTTCTTTGCAAGCTGAATGATGTATAAAGCTGGGCTTCTGTCATCCGAGAAGCCACGTATTAGCTGTGCTGCTAAAAACTGATACAGGACCAACATTTGATAGAATTGCCAGCAACCCCCAACACAAATGAAAGGGTTGCTTGTTGAGAATGGACACCAAGGTGTAACTGCTACTGTCCTAGCTAATATTCAAAGGCTTTCTTTCCATTCTTCCTTTAAAAAATAAAACACACTTTATGTACCAATATGGTGCCTGACCTCAATGCTGTGGCATGCAAAAAGTAGGGAGAAATGTTTTCGGGAGGAGAAAGAAAGAGGAATGTGTAACACAGAAACAGCCAAATCCGATCAACAGATTGTTAAGATGAAGTAAGGTGCATGGGTTTGATTTGTTATTTATTTGCAAATGCTTAGGGTATATAAACAGTTTTAAAGAACATATTGTAATAAATCATGGAAACGATTCTATGACAGCAGCTTGATCCAGCAGTCCCTTGTGGGCATGGGGATTCTTCAAGCTCCGACATGCATCACCATCTCTATTAATTTTTTAAAAAACAAGACAGAATTTACCTTCCATAACCTCTGCTTCTAGTAACTTGGCAACTAACTCCCAAGTGTTTACGACTCACTGCTGGGACCTGATCCATTATTTGGGAATCACTGTTCTCCTTAATTAACCAGTTTCAGAACCCAGGTATACATTGGAACAATTGTTCACATTAGGAATGCGATGGTGAGAGGAGGTCCACTTTTAAAAAAAAAACCCACACAGAGAGATAGACAATAGTAAATTTGGAGTAGACAAACAAATTCAACAAAAAGTGTTCTCATTCTTTCAAGAAACCTACTCTCTCTTCATCCGGTTCTATGCCACTTTCAGTGGTTTGTTTAAGAAAATTGTTCCTCCTATGTTAAAGTAACATCTCTGGTGCCCTCATATTGGCCCTCCCCCCACAACTGATATTTATATATACAGGTGTGCAAAATGATTAAAGGGCATATGTCTGAAGTACCCTCCTAATGGTGCCATTACTTCTTTCACTCTTCAGCCTGTAAAGCTTTATTCTCGGTATGACTACTCACATGAGAACCTCACAGATGCTACGATACATACACTCTCTGCATTAATGGTTGCCACTTGAGGGAATTGAGAAAAGAAAAGAAATCCATATAATTCAGCATAATGAATTCAGATATTAGGCAAGTACAGCTTGGAAACCAGCTTTATTTTAATCTTCAAGTAGAGAAACTGGTAATCAAAGTTAGCAAAAAAAGAAAGAAAGAAAGAAAAGAAAGGAAGTGCCATTTATAAATGCACCTATCTAGCTGTTGGTTGCCTCCGAGTTGATAAGCATGAGTTCTCAAGAATATACTGAGAGCAAAAGCACTGAGCAAGACTGAATGGTTCATATTCAGACTCTGAATATGAAATGATGCTTCAGTCAAGAAGAAGGCCACTGATTAATTGATTATAAATTGGTATAACGATAAGTTAGTGCAAAGAATGCTGCACGGTTATTTTTCCCTAAGAAAAGAAGGTAGCAGCTTGATTGTGTAGCATGTTTTAACCGAAAACCACTGAAAAATTAAAAATGTACAACATATAACATTTGTATTCGATATTTAAAAACAGATCCAGGGCACGGTCTGAGGGCATATGATATACTTAAAGTGTGCCGTCGAGTCGCTGTCGACTCCTGGCGACCACAGAGCCCTGTGGTTGTCTTTGGTAGAATACAGGAGGGGTTTAACATTGCCTCCTCCCGTGCAGTAGGAGATGATGCCTTTCAGCATCTTCCTGTATCGCTGCTGCCCGATATAGGTGTTTCCCATAGTCTGGGAAACATACCAGCGGTGATTTGAACCAGCAACCTCTGGCTTGCTAGTCAAGTCATTTAACTTGCTGAAATTAATTAGGTATAAGTCTGCTCAGTGTTTGGATGGATGACCACCTGGGGATCCCGTGGATGCCACCTTGAATCCCACCATAGAAAAAAGTGGGATATAAATAAAATAAAATAAAATGGAACATTAATGGGCAACATGCAAAGAGTTGCACATGTGGAATGCGTATTGCTTATACACAGAGGGGAATGCCCCCATCCCTCTGCAGCTGCCTGTACCTCCTGAAAATATATGCCTGAAGGTCCTGTAACCCTCAGATACATATTTCTGGAGGCACAGATTGGTTGCAGAGGGAATAGCCCCCAAATCATCCTTCCTCTATGTCCTCCTTGCAGCTGTATGAGCTGCTGAATGAGATAATATTGTTATTTATTGTTATTTAACAATATTTATATATTGTTATTTCTCTTTGTAAACCACCCTGAGCTATTTTTGGAAGGGCGGTATAGAAATAGAAATTAATAATAATAATAATAATAATAATAATAATAATAATCCCTCCTACCAAGTGGAAGGCCAGCTGCCAATCACAGCTGGTGCCTTCTGCCTTGTTTTTCACCGCACACTATCAGAAAAAACAGGAGTGTGCACAGCTCCCGAACCTGGGTAGGACACTTGTGTCTGCCAGGATCGTGCCTGGAATTGGCCGGACTGGGAACATTACTCAGGTCTTTTATTAGCTTCATTGGTTGCCTATTCATTTTCAAGGCTGAACTCAAGGTGCTGGTTCTTAGTTCCAAAGTCCTCATGGCTTGAAACCCGGGTGCTTGACAACCTCTTTCTCCCATATATGTCCCCACCCCAGGGTTGCCAACCCCTGAAAATACATTTTTAATGGATAGTATGACAACAATTATGGACAACCTTTTTACTGACACATGTTTACATTAGTTTTGCATGCATCACTAAAAGCATTTAAAAATCAAATGCCATCTTGTTCCACAGTGATGGCCAGTGTTGCCACTGACATAATGCTGACAAAACATTAAAAGGAAGTAAAAGTCAGTCAGTCAATTTATATACTTGAGACATGTTGTGCTGGACAAATTTGAAGTAAAGAATACAATGAAAAGCATAAAGTTATGCAAAATACATTAGTGGATTTACTTTGCTGCTTTTATAAATGTTTTCACTAAGAATTCTTAGTACCTCTACAGAGATCTAAGCGTTCTTATGGACTTCATGGGCATGTCCAATTTTCACTCATTTTTATGGACTGTCTATGAATGAGTAGCCTGGCATTTTCAAGTGGGTGGGGGGCACTGAAGTTTTTGGAAAATGCTCCATAGAAAAGCCTGCCTGGCCCCAGGGGCATAACTATCATTAGACAAGGGGAGACAGTTGTCTTGGGGCCCGCTGCCTCGAGGCCCCCCCAAGACATGTCACATCTCCTCATTGCCCGCTTACCCAGCCCCAAGGCCCCTCAGCCAGCCCCCTTGCCCTGTTCGCCCTCTCTCCTGCTTTTCCTGGCCGGCAATCTAAGCAGCCTGCAAGCTGCTAGAGCTCCTTCTCTCTCGCCTCTCAGCTGATTGGCAGGTGGGCGGGGCTTCCAGAGAGGCCTATGCCTGAAGCTCTCCAGGCAGCAAGCAAAGAAGGAAGGAAGGAGGCAGGCAGAGTGGCCAGCGCTGGCTGACCTTGCCTACCACAGTTCTCTGCAGACTCTCTGCCCAGCCCAGCCCAGCGTTTGCCAGTAATGGAGGAAGAATGTGAATTCCTTTTTGTGGTTACCCCTCCCCCCCATATATAGGGATCTGCTTGCCGTAGGGCTTTGATATGGGGGGTGGGGAAGACTGAGAAGTTTCTGAATATTTAATTTGAAACAGATTGGAAACTTTGCTGGCTTAAAAAAAACCTATCTGAAAAGTCCTATAAGTGGCTTGTTTCATGGCAGAAAATTACCAAAACTTCTGGAACAAACAATATTATATTTATATCCATTCGTTCATTTATAAATGCACTTATGTTCAAGTGGTTTTGCAACCCAGGTCTGAGTGAGAACTGTGAAGCATGTGTTGTGCTTTTATTTTATTTTATTTTTCTTTAGAAATGCCAAGCTGGTTGGACATGTTCAAAAACCTCACTCACACCATTTACACTGTATGTCATCAGTCAGTATGATTCTGTAATGATATGAAATGTTAAGGAGGCCCTGCACATGCTGATTTGCCCCCCAGCCCAGCACCCCATTAGGGACAACCCTGCTTCTGAGCACCTGCAGAGAGTGGTTTTTATCTCAGTACAGTGAGAGACCACAACCAGCCCTACTTCCACATTGGGGAGCAGGGAGAATGACTTTTAGGACAGACTAGGGCGTAACTTCAGGAGCTCCTTGAACCCTGGCATGTCTCATCTATCTTAAAATTTTACCATGAAGAGGCAGATTCCTCATTCTCCACCCCACCCCCCTTTTTTCTCCCGAGAAATGGTGCTAATTCTTGCTCTTTTCTCTATTTCTCCCCATCTATCTTCCTTGCTTCAGTGTGACTTACTGGTCTCCTATAGGGAGCAAAATATGCTGGGAGCACAAATTAGTTTGGTTTGCTTTACCTCCCTGAGCATATGCAATCCTATATGCACTTATTAGGGAAGGATCTCAGACAGTTGAATGCAGTGGAGTTTATTTTTAAGTAGACATGCTTTCTTTGCTAGTAAGTCATTTAGGTTTCCATGAAATGTACTTCCAGCTAAATGTGGTTAGATTTGCTGCCTGAGGCTACAGTTCTCCACACACTTACCTGGGACTTTTACACCCAGCAGGCTTTACTGCAAGTTTACTGGGAGGCTTTACTGAGAAACTGAAGTTGTCCCAAAGAACCAGTGCAAAATAGTGGATTTTTCTTTTTTACTTTGGATATAAAGCAGGCTACACTCTAACGAGCAGTGAAAAACCTGAATTGTGTGTCAACTGCTCCCCAATAACCTGCAGGGACTTCAGGGTAAATCTGGCCAATGTGTGAATGCAGCACCTCCATTCCAGAGGAGATGTGTGTTAAAGGAAAGCCCCGTGTGAAAAACCTCCTGGAATCAAACTTTACTGAATTTGTTCAGAATTCAGAGAAAACATAGATAGGCTCACACTGCATGGTTGAATGTCTCCTTTGCTAATCTGCAATGAGGGGCCCATTTTCATAATTAGTGTTTCTAGTGTGTTCTAGGCATTAAATGTAGTACAAATATATAGTATGCAATGTATATCACTATATATTGTGAAGTGTGCATGTTTGTATTCAGTGAAATGTATTTCCAGGCAGCATACCTATTTTGAAATATCAGACTTGGGGGCGTGGGGCATGCGGAGGCCCTAGACTTGGGGGTGGGGGGCATTTTAAAATCTCATCTCTGGGCCCACTCCAACCTTGCTACTCCCCTGCCTGGCCTCATCTTTGCAGGTCTTTCGTTCCTTTATCAAAACATGGCGGTTTAGTCAAGCTTTTGAGAAGACCTCATGGCACTGGTGATCCTGCATGGAGTATTCTCCATGCAAATTCTTTTTAGACTGCTGTTTATTTATTTATTATTATTACTATTACTATTACTGCTATTTATGAGAAAGATTGCTATTTCACTTTTTCATTATGGTTGCTTTGTGGGGTTTTATTATTGAAGTTTTGTAGGCTGCTTTGAATTATTTTAAGGGAAGGAAGTTTAAAGTTTAAAAAATATAATACATAACATGTCAGGGACTCTCATCTTTCTTCACATGTGGACATTTCTGAACCACTTATACATATGATCTAGGACACAGGAGCTACAGAAGAGTTCATTTATTTGGCTGGCAACATATAGCACCCTTTTCAACAATTGCTTTCAAAGCAGTCTACCATTAAAAGAAAAATACAAAACTAACAAAATCACAGCAAACACAATAAACCATTACAACAGGGACAGGTTAAGAATCAGCAGTAAACAACATCTTGTAAGAAGCTTGCCTGAAGAGAAAGTTCCTGACAGCTCATTTAAAAAGGGCAATCTCCTGGGTCTGGTACAAAGAATTTGGTAACTGATTACAGGGCTTGGGGGGGCCAACATGAAAAAAAATACCATTTGGTGGTGGCCACCAGCCCGACAGATAGTGGGACTCCCAAAAAGTGTTCATCCTCAACAATGGTGTTGTTAGGGGGCCAGGGGGCATGGGCCCTCCAATGTTTTGGGCATGCCCCGGATCTCCCCCGCCTCACCTCTTGCCTTGCCACCACCTCGATGGCTGCAGCGGAACTAAACAGTGCACTGCTGTGTGTGAAAAGCGAGCAGGAATGTGGTGGCAGGTGCACATGTGTCACTTCCTAGCTGGCTTTTCACATGGCGCGCAGCGGTGTTCTGTTTAGTTCCACTACCATCAAGGCGGCAGCGGTAAGCAGCAGCATTGAAGACTATCCCTGGTGGCAGTGCAGGAGCCTGGTCCCCAGAGGTAAGATAAAAAAATGTTGTGGTGCCAATAACACCGTGACACTCTAAGCCCGGGCCCCAGATTCTTTGGGGACATAGCAATGACCCTGATCCTCAAGATAAAAGAATGAGAAGAAATATGTGGAAGGGATGCCTTCTCAAGCATTCTAGGTCCAAACACTAAAGAACTTTAAAAGGCACTTCTAACCTGGTAACAAATCCACAACCATCAGAGTTCATAGAGAACCAGTGTTATGTTCTTCCTGTGGCCAGGACCTGACTGCCTCATTCTGAACCAAGTGAAATTTCCAAACTGCTTTCAAGGGCAGCACCATATACAGCACATTACAGTAGTCAAGTCAAACGGTTACCAGGGCCTATACCACATTGCTTAGACCCCTCTTTTCAGAAAGGCCATAGCTATCAGCCAAAGCCAATAAAATGTGTTCCTGGCCACAGCTCTATCTTATAATTATAATTTATTTAACATATTTTTGTACCACCTAAAACCTATGTCTCTGGGTGGTGTACAATAATAACAATACAAATTAAGCAAAACCAACAATGATTAAAACATTAAAATCATTAAAAACCCAACATTAAAAACTAATCAAACTATAAATCTAATTAAAAGCCTGGGTGAACAAATATGTCTTCAGTGCCTTTTTAAAAGTTGCTCAGAGATGGGGAGGCATCCAGGAAAAGGTCTAGGTCCAGCAGCATTTCCAGTATTCAGATTTTAACTTGAGTGTGACCCCCCACTCCCCGTCGAGGTAAGCCTTTCCACTACTGAACCCTAATACTGAAATTAGGGTTGCTTGTCTGGAATCCAGGACTGAGCACTTGCATGTAGCCAAAAATAAATATTTTGTGACAACTGGTTCTTTTGGTCAAAAAGATAGCCAGCTATTATCCATGCTATATCGCTCTTGTTGTGTTTAACAAGATTAGTCAATCTGAATAGCTCGGGTAATAAAAAAAAAGTTACATGCACTTCAATGACAATTCAGCGCAATACTCAAGATTAGCCAAAATTATAATCATTCCTTGCCCCCATGCTCTGCCTTCTCTTTTCCTTCTGATGTCATTTTTAATTATTGATGATGTCATGCCAAGTAACTTGTCTTTACTTCTTTGCAGTCTTTTATTTCATAATTTATAAATATTCGCCATTGAGATAGGAACTCATCAAAGCCATTGTTGTACCATACTTATCTGAACTGAACTGCTTCAGTCATCATTAAGCACCTCAATTATGCCTTCTGCAGAAACATTCATTATTTTTCCACAGTTGTCAGTGTGTATGTACTATTTATTTCTCTCTAAAATTCTATTTTTCTTTCTTCTCCCCTCCTCTGAGAATGCCACTTTCTCTCTTCATTTAAATAACATAAGTGCATATATAAGGAATAATCCCCATGACATACCCTTGCCCAGTATCTAGCAACCCTCTTTAATTAATACCCTGGAAACAAACAAGATCTCATATTTGTGAACCCAGAAAGGGTTTTAGGAATTGAATAGCAAGATCCGGCTATTTCTTCGAGTCCGTGGGATTTAAACATGGTAAATGGCCTTTTTTACCTAATCAGCCTGGCAAATTCAGTTCCTCTATTAACAGTGTGTGATAACACCTGAACAATGAATTTAATATTCACTTTTTATAGAGAAATTACATGACATCAAAGTTTTATATTTATAAAGGAGCAACAATAATTGCACAAATTAAGAAACTGGTTACCCAGAATACTTGGGTTTACTGTATACATTGTTTTTCTCCACTTCTGTAACTTTCATAGACCTACGTCTTAACAATATGAAAGTATGCTGTTAGTTACATTTATTAAATCCTATTTTAATTTTTCTCAATTAAAACCTCAATATATACTATTTTCAGTCTGCTTTCCCTCCGTAATATATTAAGGGCAATACATCCTCACAGTGTCCAACTCTAAGCCATGTTGTGCCATTGATTTTTAAATCTCAATCCAGGTCAGGCAAAAATTAATACATCAATATAAGCATCACAATCAATCTCTTAATGGAGCAACTCACAGGCTTAGCCAGAATGTCACAAATCTTTTCCAAATACAAAGTGACTTGTCAAATAGGAATGGTCCGGAGAAAGTTAAGTATATCTAAATCCGCTGAAATCGATGGGTTTTAAATGCACTTAACTTCCTCTGGATTAGATCTGTTGAGCAATATCCAGGGACCCTTTGTGCATGTGGAGTTCCCAGATTGATTAACAGCAGTGCACTCAATTTGAATCTGTCCTTGAACTAGTTAACAGGGGCCTAAAGGGCGGGTCATAGGCAGTCATTAAACAAACTTTTGCTCAAGTGCACTAGAACCTTTTGAGTCTCTGGACTCAGTTCAAGATTATTAGTAGAGCTGAGCAAAAAATAGTCATAATTTCCTTTTCACTTCCACCTCCACTCTTCAGTGTGCTTTCATCTGCCCCCTTACAATTTGTCTTTTTTCTATCCAACTGTTGGACACTAATCACAGCTCAGTCAGCACAGTACTGACAAAAGCCCCTAAGCTTATTTGAAAGCGGTATTACCCGCTCCCATTAGAGGTTGATTGGAAAGAGGCAATGCCAGCACAGCAAGTCATGAAGATACAGTGGGCAATGACCTTTTGGGGAGGGGTGGTGGTGTTCTAGGCTCACAGGGCCTTCCTTCATTTATCTCTTGCAGAACCCTAGCAGAGCTCTCCCATGGCACACACTTTTACACCAGGAAGGTAAGTAACACATCTTGAACAACAATGTTGTAAGGAAGGTTTTCACCATTCATTTCAATGATGCAGGATGTTCTTACAAACATCCCTCTGCATAACTGAATCTGCCCCAATCACTAGCATGACTTGTGAACACAAATCCTTGGAAGAGAGCACTCAGACTATTCACTGCTCAAGGAAGTGGGGAGGATGACAATATTAATAGTGGAAGCAAGGGTCAATCTAGAAAGAGTTCTTCCAAGTAAGTCCCCTTTAACCATTAGAAATGTGCAAAAATCCATTTCAGGATCTCTAATTCTGAAATATTTTTGTCCTTGGCAAGGAGTAAAGCAAAAACCTTGTTCTTTGTACGCTAACATTTGCTAACTTTCTTGATCAGTCCAAGACTTACCACTTCAAACTGAACTATTACCACATTAATAAAGTTGGTAAAACTGTGCTGTCGAGTCGATGTCGATTCCTGGCGACCACAGAGCCATGTGGTTTTCTTTGGTAGAATACAGGAGGGGGCTACCATTGTCATTTAAGGTATGAGATGATGCTTTTCAGCATCTTCGTATATCGCTGTTGCCTGATATAGGTGTTTCCCATAGTCTGGGAAACATACCAGCAGGGATTCGAACCAGCAACTTCTTGCTCCCTAGGGAAGTTACTTTCCCGCTGCACCATATTGTTATGAAAATCTAATGCATTCATTAGGTGCACAGGGAGGGTGATAAGGGAGGGTAATAAAACAGCATTTTTAATAAGGAAATGTGCAACTGACTTCTCATACACAGCCCTAAATACAAAACCTTTGAGTAAGAGTTTCAGATATATATGAAAAATCCATACTTGACATTTTAAGCATCTATTAAAACCTCAAATTAAAAGTAATCTTGCTCTAGTTTAGGTCACTGAAAATTACTACTACTACAATGGATATTTATATACCGCTCTTCAGCCAAAGTTCTCAAAGTTCTTTGATCAGGCGTGTAGCTATAATTGAGTAGATGGATTCAAAAAACCCGCCCCCCCAGCTCCTGAGGGGCCCTACCTCCACCCTCCCTATTTTCTTCATTATCTCCCTCACTCCAAGAGGCCACACCGACATGGGCCTCCTCTCCCTTGGCTACACTCCTGAGCAGGTGGAGAACTAAAGCCGAGGCTGGTGCAATCCTTGCACAGATTTAGGAAGCTGGCCAGTACTTGGACCAGGGTCAAGAGAACACTTGTAAGGACGCTCAGGCTCCCATAGTTACACCCATGGCTTTGATAGAGCCATAGGGAGCAAATCATTCTCTGTCTCTCTCTTTAGAAACATACTGGGCTTTGTGAAGGAGAATATTCAATATGTTGGAGCCTCAATATGTTGGGGGTGGTCCTTTTTTTTTTTTTTTTAAGTTAGCAAAATAAATAAATAAAAGGCCTAGAATTTCTCTCAGCTGTGATGAGTCTTTGGATAGCCTGATAAGAAAACAGGGAATAAATAAGACCAAGATTCCAAGATGTCACAAGGAGGAGGAGTTTCTAGAACAATGGCCAAAAGGAAATTGGCCTACATTTCTCAGAATGCTAGAGAACTGGGATGAGGGTAATGGATCAGGATAAATATCGGGAAGGCCAACAAGTAATGGTTAGGAAGGGAAACAACCGCTCACAATGGGACATCACATGAAAGTTGCAAGCCTTTCCTATCAAACAAGCAGATCTACACAATAAGAAAGCAAAAAAGTGCTTTCTTAAGATAAAAACATCAAACTTCTGAGTGAAATGTACTTGTGATGGACATCAGTTGGTCGGATGAACTGCTGATCCTTGACAGTGTGACATTTTAACAGGGTCCAGTTTCATCATGAGACACTTTCTCCCAGGCCTAGTAGCCCATTCTTGTTTGACACCAGTAGGGAATACAGAGCGCCAACAGATCCTACAGGTAGGATTAGGGTACGCAGCCATGTTGTTCTCTGTTGCTTGTAAGAGTGCCCAAACCTTAGTAGGGCTTTTTATTGGTGTGCCCAGACCATGGCAGACTTTCTCCTTCAGATGTGGGCTGCAGCTCTGCTGTGGTCATCTGAAAGAGGGAACCCAGGGACTCCAACTCAACTCCCATGCTGTTTTTCTAGGTTCTCTTTTCCCCCAGGCTCTCTGCTGCTGCCTCTCAAATCATGTGCCTTTTCCCTGTCTTGCTGCAACTACAGCTTAACAGAAACCTGGGTCTGTGCCAAATCTAAATTCCACCACTGCTGGCTGCACATCACTTTTGTCCCATACAGGTTTACATTGTGCCAGGCTGATCCTGCTGCAGGGCTGATGGACGGTAATCAGCAGACTGGTTCCCAGCTTTCCGCTTCCTGAAATACTGGAAACGACATATCTGCACGTCTCTGTTTTGCTAGTCAGCTTGTACAGTGTGCATTTTCAACACATTCAGCTATCCATATTAAGACTTATCCTAATGATCTTCCCAGCTCCTCAAAATCATCACATGCAGGCCTCCCCTCCCCAGGAGGACTTGGCTTCTTCTGCTTTGCTGCACTAATTGGATATTTTAAACCATCATATCTTACTTTCTTTTCTTGGGCACTTCTTAATGCAATCAATGTAATGACCTACAAGGTGCCAGTCTGGTACTCAGAGCCTCCGAGGCCTGCCTATTATTTATCCATGGATCAATTTCTTTCACATACAGTGTGGTGAGCTCTCCCACACTACCTAGCCAACATGTCTCAGCTCAGCAGGTTCTTTTAGATATGAGTAATTCAGACGCCATTTTCATCAGCCCTTTTCCTTTGGAGACCATCCACAAGAGGAATAATTGCTGAAACTGGTTCTGTGCTGTACCTGCCTACCCACTAGGCAATCATTACTGGATGGCAGTCAGGCAGTAGCAGTCTTAGAAGAATGCAGGACTGATCAATTGATATGAAATGAAGCAAGATCGCTTGTTTTACAAATCCTTGTCATGCATTCTGTTGCTGTCTCTTTCTCTTTGGTTCTGGTTGTCATTTGGGCTGCATCTGCACGAAACCATCTACAGGACACTGATCGCACCTTGATATGCATGCAGCCTACATGCATGATTTGCTCTATGTCAAAGGAGCACTTAAGATGCCAAAATGGTACAAACAGCACACATGGGTACAGCTAGCAGATGCAATGCAAACATGTCAGGAGCAGTATTTGTGCTACGTTATTTCACACGTGTGTGTGTGTGTGTGTGTGTGTGTGTGAAATTATTTGGGCGTGTCCACATGGCAACTTTCTATATTCTTGGATCATTTGGGGAAGAAGAAGAAAAAACTAAACTGGGATGTTTATTATGGGACGTCTCCAGAATAGCACTGTGAAGCTAGCTAGACCCAACAGCATGTCACTGAAGCTGGCCTTAATTGGTTTGTTTAATTTTTACCAATTCTGCTGATTTTATCACTGTGTTACATTTTATTGATTCTACCGATGTATACTGAGTTTACTGTATGTTATTGACAATTTATATTTAGTTTTAATGAATTTGAAACTGGTTTTATGATTTCTGTGAGCCACCCTGGAAGTTTTGTAAACTGAATGGTGGCACAAACAACTTTTAAATAAAAATGATATGTTGGGGGTGGGGGGAGATGAGCGTGGTTGGGTGACCAAGTTCTGAATTATGGATCTTCATATCCTGTCATAAGGAAAGTCAATCCCATTACAGAGGGTCACATATATCCTAAAACGTTCTCTACTTATACTGCAATTACTCTATGCATTATAGTCCTCAGCCACCCATGGTTGGGTAAGATGATTGAGAGGATTGTGGCTGAACAACAACCAGCAGTCTTGGAGGAAACTGATTATCTAGACCCATTTCAAACTGGCTTTAGGGTGGGCTATGGGGTTGAAATGGCTTTGGTTGGCCTGATAGATGACCTTTGCCAAGGAATTGACAGATGGAGTGTGACTCTAATTGTTCTTTTGGATCTCTCAGTGGCTTTCGATACCATTGACCATGGTATGCTTCTGGGTTGCCTGAGGTATTTGGGGATAGGAGGCACTGTTTTACAGTGGTTCTGCTCCTATGTCTCGGACAGATTTCAGATGGTGGTGCTTGGTGACAGTTGCTCTTCAGAATGAAAGCTACTATATGGAGTCCCTCAGGGCTCCATTCTATCAACAATATTTTTTAATATCTACATAAAACCTCTGGGTGAGGTCATCAGGGGATTTGGTGCTGGGTGTTATCAATATGCTGATGACACCCAAATCTATTTCTCCTTGTCATTAATATTAGGAAATGGCATTAGCCCCTTAAATGCCTGCCTACTGTCAGTAATGGGCTAGAAGAGGGATAATAAACTGAAGCTGAATCCAAGCAAGATGGAGGTGTTCATTGTTGGGGTCATAATCTGCAAGATGGGATAGAACTTCCTGTTCTGGATGAGGTCATACTCCCCCAGAAAGAATAGGTGTGTATCTTGGACCCGGGTCTCACCTTGGTGCTTCAGGCTGAGGTCAGGAGTGCTTTTTACCAGCTGCGATTGATTCAACAGCTCTGCCCAGTCCTTGAGGAGAATGACCTGAAGACAGTGATACACCGTCTTGGACTAGTGCAGTGTGCTCTATGTAGGGCTGCCTTTGTGCACAGTTTGGAAATTGCAGTTAGTTCAAAATGCAGCAGCCAGATTGGTCACTGGGGTATCCCAGAGAAACCATGTTATGCCTGTTCTTAAACAGTTGCACTGGCTGCCAATATATTTCTGGGCAAAGGACAAAGTGCCGGTTATTATCTTCTTTAAAGTCCTGGATGGCTTAGGTCCGGGTTACCAGAGAGAGCAATTTTCTCTACAAGATCTTCACCGCTCATTAAGATCATCAGGAGGGGTCCATCTTTGGGTGCCACCAGTTCATCTGGATTGAAACTTCTCAGTTGTTGCCCCAGGTTGTGGAACACACTCCCTATGGATATGAGGATTATCTTCCTTGTAGTCCTTAGGGAGAGCCTTAAAGACCCATCTTTTCAGCCTGGCTTTTAATATCTAGTTTTAAATTTTAATTTGGTTTTTTAAAAATTTAAATTTTAATTGTTTTATGATGTGTTTTTTATTTTAATGTAAACCACCTGGAGCCACTTTAGGAAGGGCGATATATAAACCAGATAGATAGATAGATAGATAGATAGATAGATAGATAGATAGATAGATAGATAGATAGATGGTTTATTTCCTAACAAATCTCCTTCCCCTTCCAACAGTTTTTCCATACTTCAAAGGCCTACCTTTTTTTTTAGATGGGGTCTTCAAAGAACACCCCCCCCCCTTAATTTTCTGGTTTCCAGTAAGAACAGAGCATTCTGGTGGGTATCACGGAGGCAGGCAAGACATAAAAAGAGGTCGGCTGCTTTTGGAAAATATACAACAGACCTTTGTGTAATACCAACACTTCAGATTCTAATGCTGTTCTTTTGACATTCACAGGTTTGTAGAGTGTTGACAGTCTCTGGGTATAAAGACTAGAACAAAATGTCTCCATTGCAAATCACTTTTATGCTTTTTGCCAGTGTCAGGAGGACTGTCAGAAGAGACATCTGAAGGGTGTGATTTCTTGACAGACTGTTTTATGTACTAATGTTTAAGATGTCCCAAAAACCTGCTCTGCCATTTCTGTTGCCCATAGGGTTGAGAAATCTGAGCGCACCTTATGTTGGTGTTCGCCTAAGCATCGGGTAAGCAAGCATGCTTCGTTCCCCTGGCTGTCGCTATGCTGTAAAAAGGTTCCTAGGAATAGAATAGTGATTTTTTGTTTGTTTTTCAAAACAAAAGACAATCATCCTTGATCCTTTTTTAAAAAAGGGGGGGGGAGTTAAGGTAGCTCTGTAATGTTTTCTTTAAAAGAAGAGAAAGTTGTCTCTGTAATATAAAATAAATGATCATCAGGACAAAAATACTGAAAATGGCAATGGAGTAGAAGATTGCTCGTTTGTGGTGCTGGCAGAAAGAATATTCAATTGGCTGTTTGTTTAATAGGGACTGCCTCTGTGTCGGAATGAAGCCGCATAGCCAAGAGTGGGCCGTAACAAAACAGCCCTCCCATTAATCTCAGTGTTAACATCCACAGGGTAAATGCTGTTCATGGCAGCTTGATTGCTAGCTGGCAAGCCAACATGTCTATGAAGGCCAGTTTTCCTGGTAGCCTGTATTAGCCTCAATGTACTTTTAAGGTCCATACGGTCTTGCTGTTCCAAGACTCCCTTTAGCCTTGGCATGGCCTGGCTGCTAACAATGAGTGCTAGTAGGAAGCCAAGGCTAGCTACAGATGTCCCACCAACTTGCAATATTTTTGACAGATGAAAACAAACCCAGTTTTGAAACAATATAAGTTGTTGCTAAGATGGTTTTGGATAGCAGAGACCAGCTTTTATGGCTTTAAAGTGCTGGACTGAGGCTTCTTTGTAATGGGCACGGGTTGCATGTGAAAAGATGGTTCCAAAATGTTTCCAGTTCACACACATTTTTCTCTGGATTTTGAATTTCTGAGGAAGCTGGCCTGATTTCCAAATTGAGGCCCTATCCTCCATCACTCTGTTTCCAACTTGTATACATATTAATGCCTCTCATGTGCACCCTTTGCTGCAGATTTAAACTACTTCAGTTCACTCCCCCTTTCTTCTACATTAAGTATGCAAGTGAAGATTAATAAAACACTGGAGGGGGGAGTGGTATTTACCAATGTGCACAAGAAGTTGCATATTATTTGATAAAACACCCCCCAAAAGTGATGTGATTGTATGAGTGTGTGAAGCTTCTACTTGTGCAATATTTTAGTGATGGCACACATTAACTCCTATACATTGGTAAAATACCAATCATCTCGATCATGCAATCACATCAAAATTGCTTTTTTCTTCCTCTTTCTTTCTCTTCCTTCGTGCGTGTGTGTGCGCGCGCACGCACACATGCGCAGTATAAGCATGTATGGCTTAGTAATGAAGGAAGGGGGAACATGCAAATAAGTGGAAGGAATGAGCCTTGAAAACCATGCATGCTCCAACTGCAGGATTAATTTTAGAAATTTTCCTAATTGAGTTGAGGAGGACAGGAACAGAAGGCAGAGTAAACCTGCAGAACAATAAAGGATGAATGGAAAATGGAAATCCTCTCATCCCTTGCACCTGTTTTTATGATTTTGAGGTGTGGTAGGAAAGCTTGCATATCACACATCTGCATTTGAGATAGAGATATAAGGCAAGCACTCCTGTTTGTACAAGTTTCTTCACAAAGAGACTGATCCTGACTGTAAAGCTGCTCTGGAACATCTTACCACTTGGAGATGTAGAAAGCAATAAATGATGCTGTCTGGCTATTCAAATGAAGCTTGGCTGCTCCATAAGAATGTGTAGAATGAACATTCCTTCAGCAGGCTAGTTATGGAGTGCAATGCAATGTGGGACTAGTCCAAGAAATCCCTCATCACGTGCCAAATGGAGGACCATTTAAATCACTGATATTGATCAGAGCAGGCTGAGGTTCCATGCAAATCAATGGGATTTACTTCAAAGTCATGTTTTGAGTCAGTCTTCTAGAAACACTCCCTTCCTACCCAATAAACTCTTGCCACATATTTCCTTTTACGAGATAATATCTAAGCTCAATCAAGGCATGCACTCGTGATCCTCCTGCTTTATTGGGATAGAAGGAACTAGCAAGGTCTTCTGATATTTTCTCAATTACACAGCATGGATCAGTTTCCTATTAAATAAATCTCACCACCTTGACTATGAGAGTGGCTATTAATCCTACCTTTCAAAAAGGTTAATTGGCCTGTGACTCGAAGACTAGCTGCTAGAGATATGCTCTCAGTCTAAAATAGGCTTGTTCAACGAAGCCCCTCCCCCCAGCTGTTTTTGGACTACAGCTCCCTTAATCCCTAGCCACAGTGGCCAATAGCCAGGGATTATGGGAGTTGTAGACCAACATCTGCAAGAGGGCCGAAGTTGAGCAGCCCTGGCCTAAAAGCATCAGGCTGCTCATTTGGAGCTACCTTTGGGATGATCTTTTAACCTTTTGTATTACTGTTTTACAGCCATCCTTATTTATGAAGTTGCAGAACGTTGTTTTTTTGCAAGAAGTGAGGAGAGAGTAGAGACTTTTAAAAGCTGAGTTCCTAGAAACTAAATAGTGGAGTAAGATGTGGTAACAGTGGGAATGTGAAGGGGGATGGACTGGGGTCTATCTAAAAAGAAAGTCTTGTGGAAAGTAAGGAGGGCTGGGATGGGGGGGTGAACTTCATGTGTGCAAGAAAGGGGAATAGGTTAGGAGAGTTGAGTGATAAGATGCTATTGGCGCGAGCAGAGCAACATTTTGATGTAATGCTGTAATGTAATGTAATGTTGGGTTCTGCAGCTACTGAAAAGACCACTCCACATATGGTATCTGTGCACTTTGGTGCCTGCCTGGTCAACTCAGAAGGCTTTGTGATTATTTCTTACATTTCTATACTGCCCCATACAAAAATGTCCCTGAACAGTTCACAATCCAAAAACCATTAAAACATTGACACAATGAAAACAATTTAAAAATACAAAATAAAAACTCTAAAACCCAAAACTTAAAAATTATAAATGAAAAGCCTGAGAAAACTAAAAACAATCAGAGAAGGGGAGAATTAAAATCCCCTAATTTTATTGGGAAGCACATTCCAGAGTCCTGGGGCAACTCTAAAAAAAGGCCCAGTTTCGAGTTGGTGGCAACTGCAACTGGACCTCCTCAGATGATCTCAATAGGTGGTGGGGTTGATGAAGAAGGCGGCATTCTCTTAAATACCTTTTAGGGCTTTATAGGTAATGACCAGCACTTTGTATTTCGCCCAGAAACTCATTGGCAGCCAGTGTAGTTCTTTTAAAATGGGTATAATATGATATCTTCTGGCAACCCCAGAGGCAAACCTGTACTAACTGCAGTTTCTGAACTATGTACAAAAGCAGCCCAATATAGAGCACATTGCAGTAGTCAAGTTTGGATGTTACCAGCATATGCACCACTGTTTTAAGGTCATTTATCTCCAGAAATGGACGTAGCTGGCAAATCAGCCGAAGCTGATAAAAAGCACTCCTGGCCACTGCCTCAACCTGAGGCTATGTACCTGCTCTTTCCAAGTGAGTGCAACCTCATCAAAAACAGGCAGATCTAAACCACTTCCTAAGTCTCAACCTCCCACAATGAATGGGAGTACCTCCGTCTGGCTTGGATTCAGCCTCAGTTTATTCCCCATCATTCAGGCCATTACTGCTTCCAGGCAGGCATTTAGGAGAGTTATGCCATTTCCTGATGAAGTTGACATGGAGAAATAAATTTGTGTGTCATCAGCATATTTATTTATTTATTTATCAAACTTCTATACCACCCAAACTTTCATCTCTGGGCAGTTAACATAAAACAATTAAAACACATATAAAAAATTAAAACAATTAAAAATCAACCATAAAATTAAAACAGACAACTTTAAAAAGCTGGGAACGCTTGGGTGAAAAGATGGGTTTTCAGGTGTTTTTTAAAATTGCCAGAGATGGGGAGGATTGTATCTCAACAGGGAGCACATTCCAAAATCTCAGGGCAGTAACTGAGCAGGCCTGTCTCTGTGTAGCCACCAGATGAGTTGGCGGTAACTGGAGATGGACCTCCTCAGATTACCTCAATGGGCGGTGTGGCTCATAGTGAATAAGACGCTCTCTTAAATACCCAGGGCCTAAGCCCTTTAGGGCTTTATAAGTTATAACTAGCACTTTGTATTTTGCCTGGAAACCAATTGGCAGCCAGTGAAGTTCCATCAGCAAAGGAGTAATGTGGTCTCTTTGAGATGACGCAGAGACAAATCTGGCTGCCGCATTCTGAACCAACTGAAGTTTCCAGACTACGTACAAAGGCAGCCCCACGTAGAGCACATTACAAAAGTCAAGTCTGGAGGTTACCAACAAATGTACTACTGTTTTGAGGTCATTGATCTCGAGAAACGGGCGCAGCTGGCGTATCAGCCAAAGCTGAAAGAAAGCACCCCTGGCAACCACATCAACCTGAGAAACCAAGGAGAGGTGTGGATCCAGAAGTGCTCCCAGACTACGAACTGGTTCCTATTGGGGAAGTATGACCCCATCTGTAGAACAGGCAGATCAAGATCGTCTCTGGAGTTCTGACCCCACACAATAAGTACCTCCATCTTATCCAGATTCAGCTTCTGTTTATTCTCCCTTATCCAGCCTAATTACTGCTTCCAGGCAGGCATTTAGGGAGGATATACCAGCTCCTCAAATCATGGATGAGTTCAGGCTTATTTTGGACTGACCTGGCATTGCAGAGGAGCAAGGTAAAACTGTGTGGTTTGTTGGCAGTGCTCCCCGAGGTCAAATAGCTGGCAGAACAGCCAGAAGGGGAGACAGCTAATAAATTTCTGACTACCCTTTCCCTGGAATGGCCTGCTGACCTGCCAATGTTATTTCTTCTATTCCCCACCACCACCAGGATAGCTGCCCCATAGTCAATGAAGGTGCCCCCTGTCTCACCATATTGATAACACCCTGAATCAAATCCCCTGATGATCTCTCCCAGCAGTTTCATGTGGATGTTAAAAAGCATTGGAGAAAGTATGGAGCTTTATTGGACTTCATACTAGAGCTCTTGTTTGAAGAGTAACAGTATCCAAAGCAACACCATCTAGAACCTACCTGAGAGATAGGAGCAGAATGACTGCATAGCCATGCCTCCCAACTCCTTCAGGCGCCCCAGAAGAATACCATGGTTGATGGTATCGAAAGCCATCAACAGATCCAAAATGATCAACACATTCCCTCTGTCGATTCCTAATTGGAGATCATCCCACAGGCCTACTAAGGCCGTCTCAACTGCATAGCCTTCCCAAAAGCAAGTTTGAAATGGGTCCAGATAATCTGCTTCCTCCAAGACATACTGGATGATGTTTCCTAGTTGATCATAGGCATTGAATCAAAGGGCGTAATCAATATCTTTAGTATTACAGGAAGTAATCAGTATGATTGGCCTTCCAGTTGTTTTCAGAACTCTTTCCTGGAGCATTGGTAGAATAGCAAGATGGAGTGCTTGGTTGCTAACATAGAAATAGATATAGTGGGCATAAGAGAAACATGGTGGATCAGCGAGAACCAATGGGACACTGCTATCCCTGAATATAAACTCTATAGAAAGGACAGGGAGGGGCACCTTGGAGGTGGAGTAGAATTGTATGTTAAAGAAGGGATAGAATCTAACAAGCTAGAAAACCTCGGTGGACCGGAGTCCTCCACAGAAACCCTGTGGGTGACAGTACAAGACCTAAAAGGAAATGTGCTACTGGGAATGTACTATCGCCCTCTGGATCAAAATGCTGACAGTGACTGGGAGCTGCAGCAGGAAATCAAGGAGGCGTCAAGGAGAGGCAGGGCTGTAATAATGGGTGACTTCAATTACCCACACATAGACAGGGTAAATTCACAGTCAGGTAATGACAAATAGGTCAAATTTCTCGACATGCTGCATGACTATGCCCTAGAACAGTTGGTCTTGGAACCAACCAGAGACAAGGCGACCTTGGACTTAATCCTGAGTGGCACCCAGGACCTGGTGCGTGATGTCAGTTTCATTGACCCTCTAGGGAACAGTGATCATAGTGCCATCAATTCAGCATACCTGCGGGGAGAATCACCAAGGAAGTCTAACATAGACATTTTGAATTTCAGAAGAGGAAACTTCTCCAAAATGAGGAGTATGGTGAAAAGAAAGCTGAAAGGGAAAATCAGGAGCGTCATTTCGCTCCAGAATGCATGGAGTTTACTCAAAACCACAATACTAGAAGCCCAGTTAGACTGCATACCCCAAAGGAGGAAAGGTACCACTAAGTCCAGGAGGATGCCAGCATGGCTAACAGGTAAAGTCAAGGAAGCCATAAAAGGGAAGACTTCCTTCCAAAATTGGAAGGCCCGTCCAAATGAAGAGAACAAAAAAGAACACAAACTATGGCAAAAGAAATGCAAGGTGACAATAAGGGAGGCAAAAAGAGAGTTTGAGGAACATTTAGCTAAAAGCATCAAGGGAAATAACAAATACTTCTTTAAATACATCAGATGCAGGAAATTTGCCACTGAGGAGGTTGGACCTTTGGATAATGAGGGAGTGAAAGGGATTATTAAGGAGGATATGGAGGTTGCAGAGAAACTAAATGGGTTCTTTGTGTCTGTATTCACGGCAGAGGATACTGAGCATATATCTGTTCCTGAACCAGGCTTTTTGGGGATGGAGGCTAAAGAACTGAGTCAAATAGAAGTGACAAGAGATGATGTTCTAAACTGTCTTGAAAAACTGAAAACTAGCAAATTGCCAGGGCTGGATGGCATCCATTCAAGAGACCTCAAAGAACTCAAATGTGAAATTGGCAACCTCCTTGCTAAAATATATAACTTATCCCTGCAATTAGGCTCTGTACTGGAAAGCAGCCAATGTAACACCAATTTTCAAAAAGGGAACCAGGGGTGATCCGGGAAATTACAGGCCAGTTAGCTTAACGTCCATTCCAGGAAAATTGATGGAAAGCATCCTCAAGGATAAAATTGTAAAGCACATAGAAGAACAGACCCTGCTGGGAGAGAACCCGCATGGCTTCTACAAAGGTAAATCTTGCCTCACGAACCTTCTGGAGTTCTTTGAGAGTGTCAACAAGTGTGTGGATCAAGGTGATCCAGTTGACATAGTATAGCTGGACTTCCAAAAAGCTTTCTACAAAGTTCCTCATCAAAGACTCCTGAGGAAACTTAGCAGTCAGGGGATAAGGGGACAAGTATATGTGTGGATTGCTAACTGGTTGAAAGACAGGAAACAGAGGGTAGCGATAAATGGAGAGTTTTCACAATGGAGAGAAGTAAGAAGTGGGGTCCCACAGGGATCTGTATTGGGACTGGTGCTTTTAGATTTATTCATAAATGATCTAGAAGTAGGGGTAAGTAGCGAGGTTGCCAGATTTGCAGATGATACCAAACTCTTTCAGGTAGTGAAATCCAGAATTGATTGTGAGGAGCTCCAAAAGGATCTCTCCAAACTGGGTGAGTGGGCAACAAAATGGCAAATGCAATTCAGTGTTGGCATGTGTAAAGTGATGCACATTGGGAAGAAAAGCCCCAACTTCAAGTATACGTTGATGGGATCTGAGCTGTTGGTGACTGACCAAGAGAGGGATCTTGGGGTCGTGGTGGACAGCTCATTGAAAGTGTTCACTTAATGTGCGGCAGCTGTGAAAAAGGCCAATTCCATGCTAAGGATCATTAGGAAGGGGATTGAAAATAAAACTGCTAATATTACAATGCCTTTATACAAAATGATGGTGCAGCCACACCTGGAATACTGCATACAATTCTGGTCACTACATCTAAAAAAGGACATTATAGAACTGGAAAAGGTGCAGAAGAGGGCAACCAAGATGATCAGGGGCCTAGAGCACCTTTCTTATGAGGCAACGCTACAACACCTGGGGCTATTTAGTTTAGAAAAAAGAGGGTCTATAGAGGTCTATAAAATCATGCATGGTGTGGAGAAAGTGGAGAGAGAGAAATTCTTTTCCCTCTCACATAACACTAGAACCAGGGGTCATCCCATGAAATTGATTGTCAGGAAATTTAGGACCAACAAACGGAGGTACTTTTTCACACAACACATAATCAACTTGTGGAATTCTCTGCCACAGGATGTGGTGACAGCCAACAACCTGGATGGCTTTAAGAGGGGTTTGGATAACTTCATGGAGGAGAGGTCTATCAATGGTACTAGTTGGAGGGTTATAGGCCATTTCCAGCCTGAAAGGCAGGATGCCTCTGAGTACCAGTTGCAGGGGAGTAACAGCAGGAGAGAGGACATGCCCTCAACTCCTGCCTGTAGGCTTCCAGCAGCATCTGGTGGGCCACTGTGTGAAACAGGATACTAGACTCTATGGGCCTTGGGCCTGATCCAGCAGGGCTGTTCTTATGTGATTCCAACAATTCACCAGGACACAGGATACTACATTCCACAGAGGTTGAAGTTTTCAAAGAATAATCAAAAGCAGTCAAACATTCAGCATTTTACAATAGTTTAGTACCAGGTAACTAAACAAGTAAAGCAGAACATAGCTACTACATGATCCAAGAAAGAGTTTCACTTGTTTTCAGAAAGAATCCCAATTACTTCTTTGCTTTAAAAAAAACTGTCTAGCAGGAGATAAATCATAAACTGTTATCACTCCAGCATTATGCAGTCGATCGATAAGTGTCTTTCATTCCTGGAAGATATGGCAAAACACAAGCAGAGCACATGTTCACTTGCTCATCTTTAATGGAAATGTACCTTATGGATTGTTGAACTTTCTAGAGACTACTGCTGTGCTGATTAATTGCTAATGAATGCTAATGAAGGATTGAGTTGAATATACACTATGATATATTTAAGTGATGATTGATTGGATTTAACACAAGCTATCAGGAGAGTGCTACTGCATGCAAAAGTCAGTCAATAGATATACCCAGAGCAGTTGGTGTTCTTCCCCCATGAGATCATCCAGTCTTAGAAGTTGAGCTGCGTTAAATGATGAGTGGCCTTAAGTCTTGCTACTGTTAAAGACAGTATCTTGTGGGACAAAGTTCAAATATCCTTTGCTCTTAAGAAAAGCTAACTTCCAATAAATGAATTCAGGCACTCCTAATGCTCTGAAGACATGTTACCAGAGGAAGTGCAAATGACCCATGCATACTATTATCCTGCAATATCCATGTACCAAGTGAACTGGGTTCATGCTGTCCTGATTACCCTAGAAGAGATGGTCAGGAAATGCAACTCATGCTTCCTCTCTTGCCACTTTTTTTAGAGAGTCCGAAGTGGCTTTCAAATTATGCATAAAAATAAAATACTAAAGAGATCCCAATTTTCAGTAGAGTGGAAACAAGGTAGAAGGAAAACCTGGGTAGAAGTGATTGTGTGGAAGTGAAGTAGGAAGAAGAGCTACCCAGGTTTTCCTCCTACTTTGCTTCCACACAATCACTTCTACTCAGGTTTTCCTCTTACTTTGCTTCCACACAACCAAAAATTGGGAGCACACACAGCTCCCAAACCTGGGTAGAACTCTGTTTTTGATTGTGTGAATGAACTCATTATGTAAGGAGGGGATAACCGTTTTCAGTGGTGAGGTGGGTGATGAATGAGGAGAGGTCTTTTTCAAATGTGGCACCACCAATGGACAGGTCTTCCCAGGGAGACCTATCTGGTGCCTACTTAGACATCTTTTCTGTACCAGGCAAATATCTTTTTATTTTCCAGGTGTTTAAAACCTTTAAAACCGCTTATGACCATTTTATTAGCTATGTTTCTAGCTGATGTTCTTCTTTGCTGTGTTTTTTAATTGCTGTATAGATAAATATTGCAGATGTTTCTTAGAATGAATAAAAACAAGTGACAGAAACTTAAAGTCAGATTATTCCAAGCCATTTATTAAACTTTGCCCATGGGTTAGGATCACTGAATCATCCATCTCCATCCTCAGTCTAAAAAATCCAGATAATACTGCAGATAGATGCACCAGCAATTAAACAAACTTAAAAACATGATCACTGTTAAACCAATCCTAAGTAACGCATCTCATGCCATTAAAAAAAAGTGTAATGTATGAGCAGTGAATCAGCTCATTGATTAACACCAAGGACTTCCTATTTGAGACCTAGTATGGCCAGATAGATAGATAGATAGATTTTCAATGTATCTCTTTTTTGTATGATATATAAACCTTATAAATTAAAAACATTTAAGAAAGAAGCTGAAATATATATTGAAAATATTCATATACCTAAAAAATGATATATCTTAGGGTCAATATTAATTTTACTTGGGCCAGAAAGTACAAAAAGATGAGGAGTGGAAGAGGAAGAATGGAAAACTCATTAAGATGTTACACTATCCCAATATTTGTTGTCTTTTAATGCATTTTTAATAGAAACTACTTCTACATATCACATAGATATTAAATTTATTTTAAAACCTCATTCAGCCCAGCACAGACCAGTCTTTACTGAGAAGGGAAGTTCTGGTATACATTGCATGCTATCTTAAGACTACGACCAACACTTCTCTTCGGTTCCTCAGATTGAGGCAGTGGCCAGCAGTGCTTTTTATCAGCTTTGGTTGATACACCAGCTGTGTCCATTTCTGGAAGAGAGTGACCTTAAAACAATACAGGCAAACCTCTTTATACGCGGACTCTATATCCAAGGTTTCACATATATGTGGGTATCTAATAGACATAATAAGGTTTCATTATCAGCAGATACAAAAGGGTTAAAACTCAAGTATCAGTGGTTCCTAGAAGGCCAGAAGTTACTGTGGAGGTTACACCCGGCTGCCATTTTGTCAGGAGGCGTCCAGGAGGAAGAAGCAGGAGGAGCCATTTTGTGGCTCATTTCTTCAAAAAACCCAAAATTTTCCCTGCGATTTTTTGCAGGATTGGAGGCATTCCTGAGCACATGGGAGCATTGTATAGTAAACAGTTTCAATTGTTTTCATGTTTTCCCACATTTCTTTCACCTTTTTGGTTCATTCTGGAACCTAACCCCACTTTTCCTATAAGCATAATGCCTTCTTACTTGTGGTTTCGTTACTTGCAGAAGTAGGTGAGGAATGGAACCCCCATGAGTAACAAGGTTTGCCTGTAGTGCATATATGGGTAACCTTCAAGCTTCACTATTGCAATGCACTCTATGTTGGGCTGCCTTTGTACATAGTTCGGAAACTGCAATTGGTACAAAGTGCAGTGGACAGGTTGGTCTCTGGGGTAGCCTGCAGAGACCATATTACTCCCATCGTAAAATAATTATATTGGCTGCCAATGTGTTTCTGGGCAAAATACAAAGCGCAGGTAATTTCCTATAAAGGTGACCCACATTATCTATGGGGAAACTACAGATAAAGGAACCACAGAAAATGGGGCATTAAAGTCAATGGGATTTTTTAGGGTTGGGGGGTGTTAGGTTCCTGGAGGCTGGTGCATGACCAGAAATCTGCCTGGTTCCTTGCAAAGATCTGCTGTTGTTGTTGATGTTATTTGAGGTGGATTCGGGACAGAAAGGGGGCTTGGGGGCAGAAGAGTGGGTCAGGTGGTAGTGCCCCAATGGGTGCCTGCTGCCACCCAGATTCCAAAGGAATTGGGGAAAGGGCTGATTTTTAAAGAATTTCTGAAGTTTACATGTTTTGGGGGCAGATTCAGGGCAGAAAGGGGGCCTGAGGGGCAAAACAGTGGGTTGTGTGGCAGTGCCCCAAGGGGTGCCTGCCACAACCCAGATTCCAAAGGAATAGGGCAAAGGGCTGATTTCTTAGGAATTGTTGAAGTTTACGCATCTTTAAGGTCCCCCCCCCCAGGGAATAATGGAGGTTTCCGCAGATCCAGACTCCACCTGGGGGGCACTGGGGTGGCCGGGAGCAAGTGGTGGTATAGTGCACATAGGGTGCCAACCACCCCCATGGGTTGCTAACCCATGGGGTGCTGGGTTCTGTTGTTTCTGAGTGTAGATTCTCTGGTAGCATATGAGATTTTCAATGACAAACCATGAATCCACTCTCATATGCTACCAGAGAATCTACACTCAAAACATCTCAGAAACAACAGAACCCAGTACCCCATGGGTTAGCAATCCATGTGGGTGGTTGGCACCCCATGTGTTCTACACCACCATCTGCTCTGGGCCACCCCGGTGCCCCTCAAGTTCAGTTATGGGGCTGCTGAAACCTCCATCATTCCCTATGGGGAAGAACTTTAAAGATGCGTAAACTCCATTAAATCTTTAAAAATCAGCCCTCTGTCCAATTCCTTTGAAATAATTCTGGCAGCTTCCTTGCCCCCACTTGGCACTACCACCCACCCTACTCTGCTCTGGGCCACCCCTTTCCCCCTGACGTGAAATTATACTTTTGCTGAAACCTCCATTATTCCCTATGGGAAAAATCTTAAACTTCAAAAATTCACCAAAAATCAGCCCTTTACACAATTCCTCTGAAATTTGGGTGGTAGCTTCCACCCATTGGGAACTACCACCCCCACCCACTAATTTTGCCCTGGGGCTGTTTTTTAAAATCCAAAATGTTTCAGATTTGGATTTTGCAATTCTGAACAAAGAACAAAATTGGGGTGTTTTGAATTCAGGCCATAAACAAAACAGGGGGGGAAATGCACAAACCTAGTTTGGGGCAGTGTACAAAATAAACAAACAAACAAATATCTCTGGCAACCTTTAGAAATATGCTTAAAATGCACCTGCTTAACGAGTCTTTTGTGAACTTTTAAGAAGTTCTAGTTTTAATTTTTTTTATTTTTTAATGGTCTTTCGATTTTAATGTTTGTAAACTGCCTTGAAACATATGCTTAGGCAGTATGAGAATAAGTCAAACAAAAATAAAGTATACTGTGCTATTAAGGTTTGGAAATCCAAACCCATTTATTTGAAAAGTGTCACTAATAACGAGCCTGCTAAGTGAGCATTTCTGCAAATCAGTACAAGAGAACATTGCATATAATCAACACCCAGTGCCTCTTGTTGTTTGTCCTCAGTACCTAATACTAGGTCCTCAGAATTATACTGCCTCTGTATACATAGGCTCTATTTCACCATCACGTTGATAGCCATTAATAGAGCATTTCCCATGAATTTGTAGAAAAAAATTTTCAAAAAACAATTTAACCACAAGCTATCACCGACCAAGCAATTTGCTGAGTCTGCCTCTTTTAGTGGAGGCATTGTTCCTGTGTTTATGACAATATGTTGCAATATATGAGACATTGGTAGGGGTAAACTTCGAAGTATGTTATTGTGATATTGACATTTATAGTATGCCTTCCACTTTACAATTGATCATTTTTTGTGTTATAGACCATAATTTCTGGGAAAGCTATTAGGTAAGTTATGGTAAGAAATTGACTCTACACTAGAGGTATCTTGGGCTCCTTCTATAGACTGTCCATAAATAATGCAGCAATCTTACATACCAAAACAGTGTATTTAAACTGTGTCCATCTCCCGTCTGGGAAGCAGAGAAGAATTCAACAGAATTCTCCCTTTCAGAAGAGAATACTCTCCTGGATCAGGAACTAAAACTAATCCAACCTCTCCCCTTTGGATATTCACTTTCTCAATCAAAACCAGCTGCTTTCTCATTTCCCGGGCAGCCTGGGAAAGAAATATCATTTGGTTAATCTTTTCCCAAGCCCATGATGCTTGATCTGAGAACCGACTATACCCATGAATGATTTACACTTCTGTTTATTCCAGAAAGCTTTATAGTTTCCCATCATTTCCCTCCTTGTTTTCCAAAAGATTTTCCGAATAGCAGAATGCTCACCTTTCAGACAGGTTTATGTTCGAATCAGGCATTTTGAAGACTATGTGTATTATTTTCACAGCTCTTTGTTTCAGAAGCTTTTGAAAGAGAAAAACCCTGCCATAAATTTTCCTCATACACTCCTCCAGTGTTTTTTTCTCCCCATGTCTGCACTTCAGAGAGCATTTAACACTCTCTGAACCCATTTAAGGTTCATTTACAGTTCCAATAGGAATAAAAAAAATTCCTCAGACATTTTTTTGCATCTTGCAGGATGGGTTTCAAATTTCTGACAATTACATTGCTGTAATGAAATACAAACAAATAGGACTAACCACAAAGGTGCAAGGAACACCAACTTGTTTGTTTCCACAGTGTGACAATTTAAAATACAATAGACATGCACTGTATATGGAACATCTAAAATGACATCTACACAGCAAAAATATGCTGATATTAGCATCTTTATATATCACCTTTCATTAAAGCATATCCCAAAGTGGTGTACACAAAAAGCCAGAAACATTAAAAAGCCACATTAAAACAAGAACACACAATAATATGAAGTCAAGCAAAGTAATCAGCAGCACAAACACAGAAGTCAAAAGCTCAGCCAAACAAACAGGCTCAACCCAACTCCCGAAGCCAATAACGAAGGGCAACAAATGGACATCCTCAGAAAGTACATTTCAGAGTCTGGGGGCAACAACCAAGAAGCTCTGTCCCATTTACACACCAACCAAACCTCTTTGCACACACAACTGCCTCAAGACATTGCTAGGAGAGCAGAAACATTTGGGAGAAGACGGTCCCTTCCATATCTAGGGCCTAAACCAGGGGTGGGCAACCTTTGGCATTCCAGCTGTCTTAGAACTACAACTCCCGTCATCACCAGCCACAGTTTATTGGCTGGAGGTGTAGAACACGTTGCAATCATTCAGACACCACTTGATATCTACATGGGCAAATGTGGCCAGCGATGAAGCCACCAAAAGGTAATGATCGGTGGTAGCTTGAAGGTCATCAAACCCTTCTTTCATCCAACTCTACTTCCTAACCCTCAGTGACCAAAACTCAAACGGAAAAGTTGCCCATGCAAAGAGAATCATTTTCAACTGTACACAAACACCAGACTCCAGAGGCCCAAACCAAACCATGCCCCCCCACATGTGTCACCCTACCCAGAAACCCAAAAGATAACAGAAGAGGCCAACCTACAGGGAAGGATGCATAGTGCTTAAAAGTAGCAAAATACACAACTGCAGGAAGATTGCTCCCGGAGGCAAGGTGAGTACTGAGAAACATCATGGACTGCTCATGGCTATCAGATCAGAAACTTTAATTTAAAATGCAAAAGCAATTGCAAGACTTTTAGGCAGATTTATACCAATAACATATTCTCTCTGTGTCATGCATATAGATATACGCACACATGAACACACACACAGAGCAGCACACAGGCCTCCTATTAAAAGTAATGTCTGCTATACACATGGCCAAGGGTCATCAAAAAAAGAGGGAGCCCTACACCAACCCCCAGATGTGCCTTATGTTGGTGCCCATTTGTATACATAGCTGCACCAGGCAGAGGGGGAAACAGATGGTACTCTAACTTTGTATAAAAGCCAACAGTTTAGAATTACAGGAGATTATGGCCCACACCATCCACAGCACTACAAGGGTGGAGGAAGATCTGCCCTCACAGAATGGCTGGAGAAGAGCTGCATTCAGAGGTGCTCTTACCCCTGGACTTCGGGGCCGAAGTCCAGGGCCTCCACACCCCCTGGGGGCCCCCAAATCATCTTTAGTCTAACTGGGTGGTGTGGTTTGTGCCCCAAAGAACCTCCATGTTAAAAAATGATGCTTAACTTGCAGCAGGGGGTGGGCCTCCAAAGGTCTTTAGGTCCAGGCCCCAGAATTACCAAGGTGCACCTCTCGGCTACATTTATTATTTATTATTTTATTATTATTATTATTATTTCTTGTTTACACAGTCAGACAGGTGTTATTGACTGGTTTGTTTTATCCAGACATAGAGTCCTTCCCAAGGACCTGGGATGGCTGAATTTTATTGTCAATTGTTATAGATATCGTCGCAGAATTATTATTATTATTATTATTATTATTATTAATTCGATTTCTATACCACCCTTCCATGTGAAGACTTCTTCTGTAGACCAGCATGGGCAGAGGGGAGGAGCAATTTTTGCTCCTTTCCCCTCCCTCCAAAACTCATTTTTATTTTCATAAATAGTTCCCTGAGGTTCACGCAGCCCTTGGGTTAAGCATCACTGAAATGAATAAGACATGTTAGTTGTGACGAACTCAAGTGTCATTTATTTCAATGAGTAATTTTATTTGAATAAAACCCAATGACCTGGTTCTTACAAACTAGACTAGCTGTCCAGTCCTATGCATCTTTAGGTCAATGGAAGCTACAGTTAAGTCTGGATAGGACTGAAGACCCATTAGCATTACATTTATTAGCAACTCTTCTGCCAAAGTTCTCAGAGTACCAGACAATGAGAAAGAATAATAACAGCCTCCATCTCTCAAATGTTTGGGGCCTGTTTAGACGAACATAGCCCCACTGGCCCACTGTGTGCAATTAAAGTGGGAACGCACCCACAATGACATCATTAAAGGATGTGCCAACACGTTCTCAGGACACCAGGGCACGCAGAGGGGTGATTTGCATTATCACCCCCATGCAAAATGAAAGGGCGTGCCAAGAATGCATTGGCAGTCCTTTAATGACATCATAGCGGACATGTTATTGGCAAATTCCCACTTTAATCATGCTTAGTGGGGTGAGGTGGGGGGCGTCTGTTCATCTGAACCAGCCCTTTGCTATTAACTAAAACACTGATATACACAAATGAGCATTTGTGGTGGGAGGGGGCAGGGAACCCCAATGTCTGCACTTATTTAACATTCTTTTAAAAAAAACAACACATTTTTATATCGCCCAAAACTTACGTCTCTGGGCAGTTTACAACAGAATAAAAACAAAGTAAAACATTCGTTAAGACTATTCATGCCCTTTAAAAAGTGCTAGTTTAGGAAATGGACAAAATTAATGGCATTTTTTCTGGTTAAACCAAACACTGGGCAGCTAGAGTTGTGAAATGGACAATAAACTTTTTATAACACGTAATAAATAAGAACCCTCACAGAGGCTGAGTGATTGAAACGGGCACTTCTTCATACCTCACATTTCCCCCCTGGCTTTCCCAACAGCCTCTCCTTCACCTACATATATGAGGAGTTTTCTCGTTTTCTCCTCAACATAAGGTGAGCACTTAGAGAAGGAAGTAAATTTTGTGAAGCTTGATCATTATTAGTGTTTGATATTTGGAGGCTGATATTCTCAAATGAGTAGGTGCAGTCATTATTGTACTGTCAAATTCTGGTGGTTTTCATGATTCTTGCAAATGAATTAAAATACAATGAATTTTCCTCACATTTCTAGAGCTGGGTTTATTTCCACATACAGAGAATTCTCTCTTTAAAATAAACAACTGACTTTTTTGTCATGCATAATTAAAATATATATTTGCAGGGGCATTTTTGTTATTCATCACTGATATCTGAAGATGCCATGAAAGGCATGAGTAGAGTATTTCCCACATTCTTATGTCACTAGTATGAAAAAGTGGTAAATAGGAAATGTGGTAAATGGACATGTAAACTACATCGGAAGCTGGTGGTCTAAGTGGATACACATGATCATTTAATTCATGGTAACTTCCTCCTGAGTGTATATAAGCACTTGGTAGATTGGTCATCTGTCACCTTTCAAGTATGAAGAGAATCTGACCATGCTTCTGCACCTACATCTGAGGAAAGGGGGAAGGGGTAAAACTGTCCTCATCTGTAGCCCTATTCACACGTTATACTCAACACTCATACGACGAGTGTACAGTGTACATAGATACAGATCTGAGTGGAGTGTACAGTTATGCACATGTTACACTGGACACAAGTACAGCAGTACACTTCCTATCTGTACCATGAGTTTGAAGGGCCTTTACGCAGGTAATAAATACAGGTAGATTCGTTCACACACAAAACCCCACATATGAGCGTACAGACATCTGTTTACTCGTATGATATGCCCTATTAAGACATTATATTGTACAAGTGTACAGATCTCTATATGAATGACTGTACCTGTGCTCATTTTAAAAGTGAACCTAGATACAGGCCCTTCAAATGCATGGTACAGATAGGAAGTGTACTTCTGTACCTGTGTTCAACATAACGTGTGAATAACTGTACCTGTTACAGATCTGAACCTATGTACACTGTGCACTTGTTGTATGAGTGTTCCATATAATGTCTGAATAGGATTTGTGTCATTCTGCTAACTGATAAAAAGTCACACAGAGCCTATCCAGACAGCCATTTTGCACATATTTTACCATACACTACTACTACGTATATGTCTATACCGCTCTTCAACAAAATTCTCAAAGCAGTTTACATAGAAAAATAAATAATACATTTTTTTAAAAAGATGGTTCCCTGTCACCAAAGGGCTCATAATCTAAAAAGAAACATAAGGTAGACACCAGCAACAGCCACTGGAGGGATGCTGTGCTGGGGCTGGACAGGGCCAGTTGCTCTCCCTCTGCTACCTATAAGCGAATCGCCACTTTAAAAGATGTCTCTTTGCTCAGTTAGCAGGGGTTACAATGGCAAATGACATGTGGTAAAATTACCCCTTTGAGAGATAATGATGACCAGCCTACCCTACAGCTAGTGTTCACAGTTTGACACAGTTTGACAACAGTTTGACAACAGTTTGACAACAGTTTGACAATCTGTATGGAACCTGCATAGGATGTACAAAAGGCCTGGATAATTCCTATCCATTTAAAATAGGACATTTCTAAGGAAAGTTAATTCTTCTGGGATTATAGCCAAACTAAGAAATATCATAGTACAGGGTTTCTTAACCTTGGGCCCTCAGATGTTGTTGGACTACAACTCCCATCATCCCCAGACATGGCCTTTGTGGCTGAGGATGATGGGAACTGTAGTCCAACAACATCTGGGGGCCTAAGGTTAAGAAACCCTGTCATAGCACTTTCATTTATGATAAAAACAAGAGTAAATAACATGGATATATGACATTCTAGGCCAGTGTTCCCACACAGCCCCCAGGTGTTTACTCCCAAATACAGGAGTAAAGTCCAGTAGACATAATCCCAGTCTCCTGACTGTTGCTTTTAGAAAACAAGCATGGGTCACCTGTTAAGATCATTTTTAGTCCTCAGCCTGGGAAAAGCAAAAGGCAGGGCTGGGAGGGACTCCTGCCTGTAATCTTGGAGAAGTACTGCTAGTCTGTGTAGACATTACTGACCCAGAAGGACCAAGGGTCTGAATCGTTAGAAGATAGCTCCCTACCAAGATAGCTCCTCCATCAGTTCCAGTTCCCTGTTAGAGGGATTTCCAGATGTTCTTGACTACAGCTCCCAGAATCCCCAGATGCAATAGCCTGTGGCAGAGGGTTCTGGGAATTGCAGTCAACAACATCTGGGAATATCTGTTACAGGGAACACTGCATAAGACTCCCCACACTACACTATATTCTGTAGGGCTTAAAAGAAAGAAAGCAAAAAGCGTTCAAAATGTATAACGCTTGCTTTGTAAGCCACAATTTTCTCAACAGTTCTGAATTAATTAGTTCATTAACTTATGTGCCACAGCAACAATTATGAATCTTGCTAAGAGCTTTGGGTTTCCTGTGGTTGACTGGGGCATGCAGCAGGGCCTTCTTGGTTGTGACATCTCAATCGTGCAACTTGCCTGTGCTCAGCTTTTACTTGACTTGAAATAACAGGGGAGGCATTATTATTCAGGTTTGCTTTTGGAAACTGAGAATGCCAAATTCTAGTTTTGATAGCTATTTTTAATATTTATATAATAAGGATTAACTGCCATCTTGAGGTGTCACTGCATACATTATTAATAATGTGGTATTTTTGCTCTCGTCTTGAGCACCAGTTCAGAAAGCTGGAAAAGCAGCTGAGGGATGTTTAAATTTAAAAAAAAAAATTATTCACATAATACCTGCATTGTCTTTGTCTCTTTCATACCAAATCATCTCCTGTAGAGTTTCTAATCCCACAGTATATCCCTGCTAACTGAAGTATATCCCTGCTAAAAGAGGCACCTTTTTAAAGTGCTGCTTCTCTTATATTTAGCAGGGGGACAGAAACTGTCCCCATCTAACCCCAGCACAGTATCCCTCCAGTGGTTGTTGCTAGTGTCTATCTTGTATTTCTTTTTAGACTGTAAATGCTTTTGGGACAGGGGACCATCTTATTCACTGAGGCTGTTCTCACGTGCAGCCTAACCCTGCTTGGGTTAGGCGGCATGTGAGAACCGCCAGGATCGGGCCCAATCCTGGCAGGCCAGCACCATCTAGCCTGGCTTTTTAGCCCGGCAGATAGCCAAGGTTAAGGGAGTGAGCACTCCGTTAACCTGGGCTACATACTTGGGTGGGAGCCGGGCTGCTTCCAGCCCAGCCACAGCTAGAGCGCCCTTCTCTTGGGAAATCCCCCAATACATTGTACAAGTTGCACAGTACATTGTCGGTTCTCCAGAGGCTGGGACAACTAATTGTCCCTATCCACCACCAGCACAGTACCTCCATTGGCTGTTGCTGGTATCTAATGTTTCTTTTTAGATTGTGAGCCCTTTGGGGACAGGGTTCCATCTTATTTATTTGTTATTTCTCTGTGTAAACCACCCTGAGGCATTTTTGGAAGGGCGGTATAGAAATTGAATTATTATTATTATTATTATTATTATTAATAGAGAACATTTGTTGAAAAGCAGTATACAAATATTTGTTGTAGTAGTATAACTTTTTAGTCCAACCTAAAAAGTGTTTTGAAGGTTTATTCCAAAATTTATTGCAACCTAATTTTTAAATACACATCTACGTAAGTATATATTAGTGCTAAGTTAAAAATAGGGAGCATATTTTGTGAATATTTCATCCTGCTGTGCATTGTCCCACCCCGTTTATTGATTTTTCCAGGTGAGCACACAAAGAGGTGGCAAAAGGATTTCCACAGCTTATGCATCACTCCTCTCCCCATGGCCACCTGACCTCAGCCTCCATCAGAACTTCCCTCCCTATTACCCCATTTAACCTGTTTGTAGCACCAATTGGCAAGCGCTCCAGCATCTAGATATATATTTTTAAACAACAGCCTTCAGCCTAGAAACAGCAAAAAAATGAGACTTTAATGAATCTAATTAATGATGTGCCCAAATTCTGGAGTAAATCCATTTCCTGCTTCCAGGTGGAAATCAGACCTAGGAACTGATGTTTCCAGGGATTCCAACTAGAGTTGGCCAACATTTCAAAAAAGTAAAATTTGCAATACATGTCAGAATTTCTCCCATGGAGAAACATCTGAGAATTTTCAAGGAAAGCCACATGAAATTTCTTTGCAAGTTCCTGCACATCCAAGCAGTTTTAAAAATAATTTGTTTTCATTGTAGGCTGTCAAACCACCATGCTGAAGAAAAGAGCATGTTGTTCTTTTGGCTGCATTACATACAAGTACAGATTATTACTTTTAACTGGAGGGTTTCAAACATACCAGCTACTAATTCTACAATAACCACTGTGCTGATATTACATTAATACACAGTTGCTCTCATCCACCCAGCACATACAGAACTGTGAACACCGAGCTCTTATAAGAAAAATCAAATCCCACGGATCAGATGTCTGATGGGTAAGGGGAAGAATGGAAGACTGCCTGCAGCAGCAACCTGGTTCCCTTTCTCAAACAGCAAACCAGTGGATTTTAATTTTTAAAAGGCCTCCATACACAATTTTTAAAGTGGAGCTGCAAACTCTTTGCAAACATGCCACAGCAAGCTAGGGATCCACATCTGGAAGTCTGCTGAGGAATGCACATAGTCCCTAGCTGGATCACGTCTAGTATTAGCATCTTTAGCATTTGTATTCACATGTCCAATCAAATCATTCACTTCATAAAAAACACAACTACTCTTTTGCACTGTAAGCAAAGAGTCCCTCTGACACCAAGATCTGTCTGTCAAAATTGTTGCTACCTGGAAACAACAATATGGACAAACTATACACCCTTGACGGCAAGGATTTTGAAAAGAAAACAATGGCATTACCGTAACTGCGTCAGCACTTCCATGTTCTGCTCTATTTACTTCAGTGTTTTATAGACCAAGGTTTCCCGCCTGTCATTTTTCAAGGCTCCATAATGAATCCATACTGGGTGAATATGGGGAGATGATCGAATGCAAAGTGTCAGAACACACCTGAGCTTCCATTGCCCTCAGAGTGGTGATTATTAATGTGAAAGAGTCAGAATGTGAAGAAGTGTCCAAAGTTCTCACTGGTAGAATTTATAGCTCACAGCTTCAGCATCCCTTGGCCTTCACCAGCTGTTACGCACCTGGAAGTGGAACAAAGAAAGATCCTCCCTCAATTTATCTTCCTTGTACTTGTTGCTTATGGGACTGAGATGGCAGGTGACAAAGAACTAGTAGCAGAAGTCTAAATATCCACCTGCAGAGCACTAATTCCTTCTGGAAACACTCCAAGGAGCAACAAACTAGCGATTAAGTAACCTAAGTTTTTAAAACTATTTTGGTGCAGATCCCAAGAGCTTTCTCAGGGGCAGGTTGGATTTCAGAATAAAATGCGGGGGGCAGGGGGGAGGCAACATTGTATCTAAGAGTCAAAACACTGGGGATTATTTTTTTCAAAAGTACACAACAGTAGAATGCTTGAAAGAAGCAGCTCAGGAGAAATAATTTTGGGGGAAACAGGATTCTCCACTGAATCCCTGAACAATAAGCACAAAGATGAAGAATACTGTCCCATGTTTCTAGTTACTTGAGCAATGGAGAGCCCAGAGGAGTCATAATTGTTCAGTTACCTTTGGAGGAAAGACCAATGGTGTCTTTATAGTGACCTATTTTATTTATTTACAGGTGTATATTGTAAAGTTGGGCTCACCTGAGTTTTTCTGCAACTCATTTCAATGTGGTTTTGTAGATGTAAACATGAATTGTCAGTCGCATTTGCACTTATGAATAAAGGACTGGATTCAGAATGCAAACCTTTTTATCTTTTTTGTTCATTCATTTGTGAGGCCAATTCAAATACACAAGAATCCAAGCTACTATAGCTATACCATCTCAGATCATGTTGAAGATACCTGTGAGAAAGTGCCCCCACATCAGAATTATGTTCTACACCATGGTTGCTTAACCTGTTGGACTACAACTCCCATCATCCCCAGACATGGCCTTTGTGACTGAGGATGATGGGAGTTGCAGTCCAAAAACATTTGGGGGCCCAAGGTTAAGAAACCCTGTTCTACACTGAAAGCTTAAAGACTCTAGAGTTGAATGACTTGCACTGATTCCCCATGTTAAAGGACATGGAATTCTATTAGGAATATAGGAACATAGGAAGCTGCCATATACAGGTACTGAGTCAGACCATAGGTCCATCTTGCTCAGTATTGTCTACACAGACTGGCAGCGGCTTCTCCAAGGTTGCAGGCAGGAATCTCTCTCAGCCCTATCTTGGAGATGACTGGGAAGGAACTTGGAGCCTAGATGCTCTTCCTGAGCAGTTCCATCCCCGAGGGGAATATCTTACAGAGCTCACACTTCTAGTCTCCCTTTCGTATGCAACCAGGGTGGATCCTGCTTAGCTTAAGGGGACAAGTCATGCTTGCTACCACAAGACCAGCTCTCTTCCCAATGTACATATTTTTAATGTACATCACCACCTAGAGATTTACATATCAGGTGGTATAAAGATAAATAAATAAATAGATAGACTTGTGCTCTTTATTTACCCCTTACATTGCCCTCATCTCTTCTGTCCATATTCAGGCTGCATAATGAATTAAGAGAGACTGGCTCACAGTTAAATTAATGAGAAGAGGCAAAGAAGGGGAATTACAATATGTTACAACTCACACATACCAATTAGTTGGGATATACACAAAATGGATTTTACTTCGAGCTCAAAACAGAATGCAGATGGCTGAAACAGCGGTTGAACCAGTAGAAATGTTTTGGCTATAGGGAACAATGGGGAAACTGAAAACACCCCATTGTTCTCCATGGGTAGCCCCAAGGGACAGAAAAGTGTGTTGGGTGGTAGGGCATGATGGATGCTCCCACAAAAGAAATGGACAAGCGGGTGATTTTTAACAAATGTTTAACCTTTCCCCCAAATCCCCATAGGATCCCCTATTGTTACCTATGGCTGGAACAAGCTGCACTCACAGAGTGCAGACACAAGTTTTGCATTGCAATTTGCAATGCATTTTGCAACCCTGCCTTGAAAAACACTGCATAAAAAACACTGCCTTGAAAAACACTACACAGTAAAAGGGAATCTGACCCTCCCAACAAAGAACACACATTTCAAACATAGTCCAAAAATGGCCAAGAAATAATCACTGACTAGCCACAGTGCCTTCGCTGCAGTAACATCATTGGCACAAGTGGCTCAACACAATTTTGAATCTTTACTTCCTAGCATTGCAACATCAAAGCAGCACCCTTAGCAGCAAGCACAGCCTAAGATCAATTAGAGTACACCTAATTATTTATTATTAAAATCAATTAGAGTACATTTTGACTGACTACACATTGCAATGCAGATTGCAGAGCAGAGCAGTGAATGAAGCCCAAGTTAGTCTCAAGACCAGACATGGAGCTCATCACAGCAATCACCAAGAAATATTATATACGCGCACACACACAGATAGCTGCCACTGTCCATTTCTCACCACAACACTATCTCACAAACAAATCAAACCACAACTCAAGGAAGGCAGGCACCCAGGTTCTGCCTTTATCAATCTGAGATCCATCAAAACCAGATAGTTATAGCAGCAATCACATGGCATATTATATCGCTTCTGGGAAAGCCACAAAATCAAACCTTGCTTGATTCCTTCCTCCTCTCATATGTATCCTCTTCTTCAAGAGAGGCACACTATGAGGGCTCTTTCTGCCTCCCAATCCCTTTGAATATATTTTGAAACTCTCTCCTTGTGTGTTCCCCATTCCTTCCTCTCTCCAGCCAATGGGGGCACAGTTGCCCATGACAACACTTGATTTGTATGATAAGAAGCCAACCAAGAAACAACGAAATTGCAAGCCAATCAGAAGCCAGTGCCAGAAAACCAATCAGCAAGGGAAAAACAGGCCTCCAATTATTTAAATGGTGTTTTGTTTCAAACTCAAAACACTCAAAATGGCCCCCATTTCTAGTCAAAACATTTTGCACATCCCTACCAATCAGGGTGGATTTGATTTAAATCAAACTGATTTAAATCACGATTTAAATCACTAGCAGGGTGGATAAAAATTAAAAAATCCAATTTAAATTAAAAAATCCAATTTTTTTGATTTAAATCGGATTTTTGATTTAAATCGGATTTTTTTTAATTTTTATCCACCCTGCTAGTGATTTAAATCGTGATTTAAATCAAATCCACCCTGCTACCAATTAAGAACATGGTTTGATTCAGACAATTGTCACACTTTGGGAAGGTGTTAGGTATACCAATTTCTTCTATACATATGCAATCTGTAGACTCTAACATTGTGAAATCACAATTCTGCAACCTGAAAAGCTACAGGAAAGCACCAAGAAACAGGTTCTCCAGAGAATAGAGAGACAAGTTCCTCAATCACAATCCAAACTAGAAGACCAGAATTTCATAAATCAGTGAAGAGGGAGGGCTTGGAAACTACATGGAAGAATTTGACTTACGGAAAGCCAAGAAACTCCATTCTTTGAGCCGGGTCTCATGATCAGTGAGACCCAGTTTGTGAAGCTAAGTGGGGAGAGTGGGCTAAGCCCGCTCTCCCCACAGACGATCAGGGTGGGAACCCTGGGTGGCCGGATCGGCCGCCCACATGATTGCCGGCTCTGTGATGGAGCCAGCGGGGGCTGGGGAGTTCAGGGACCGCACGGTCTCTGGAAGCTCCAGTATGCCCTGCACAAGTGCGCAGGGCATACTGGAGAGACCCCCGGAGCCGGCAGGCGGCTTTTCACTCACTCTGAACCTGGGCTTAGGGGATGGCAACAAAAGCAGGTGACCTGCTTTGACTCAACTGGGCTTGGCTGCGAGCCCGCTGAGTCTCACGATTGGTGGAAAGCGGGCTAAGCACCCTTAGCCCGCTTTCCACTGATCGTCAGAATAGCTCCTTTGTCTGGCTCCTGAAAACTATTCCCTCTAGTTTTGAGCCTATTCTAGAAACCACCAGGGTCCATACCTTTAATGTGGATGAGAGGCAGCACAGCAAAACTAAAGTAGAAGGCATTCATTTAATGCTTCTGTAAGTACCCCAAGAACTTCACATATATAAATGCAGCAAGAAATCATGGCTATCTTATGAATTTAGGGTTAAGCCAAGTATGCGGGGCACCAACCCCCTTTCTCATGCTCTCAACTACTACTCTAGTCTCAGAAATTATGCACGCATGGTAAACACATTTTATATTATTTGTTGTTTCTGGTTTATGGCCCTTTATATGTTTATGTTCACCTCCATATGAAATGATTTGGGGCTGAACCTTTTGAGCTCTACACTACCCTTCTTCCTTCAGCTTGCAATACTTGTTTCAGTGATCCCAGACTCACTAGTCTGGAGATCAGTAACTAGTCTGGAGACTGTCTAGTATTTATAAAATGGAATATTTATATGTGGTAACACAGCTAACAGCAATACAAAAAGAAATACATGACGGTGTTGCAAGGTATTCACAGTCTATTGTTCTTGGCATGTTCTTTGAAACCTTACAATACTCCATTTAACAAAATGACAGCTGTAAATCCCAGCATCTCTAAAAGGGTTGTTTTCAGTGATGTTGTAAACCAAAAGAATCCTGTAAATAGAAATCAAGCCATATATAAATAACGTAGCTTTCCAGAAAGGCATGCCAATTTGTAGACAAACACGCTGGACAATTAGGAACTAATGTCTGTAAAATATCCCATTGCCACAAGGCACACACAAAATGATTAGAGACAGATACTTCAGTGAACGAGGACACCGCTTGATGGAGGATCACTTTATAAATAGATGCTCAATAATAGCAGCCAGATGTTGCAAATAAATTGGCAAGCTTGGTTCTTAGGAGGCAAGCTAAGGAGAGCCATGCAGGCAATTGTTTCATGAAACAGATCGGAATTTGAGCTATTCTCACCTACGCCCAAATGACTCTTTTATAGCAAATGAAGAACCCTCTGCTTCTATTAGGGGATTTTATGCGGCTTTGGAAAGGTTGATGAAAACCGATTTGTAGCCAGCTTGGTTACAGAGCCAATATTGTTCAGGTCATTGTTCTATCACTGTTTTTCTTTTCCATGTAAAGAATATAGCCTTTATATTCTTTATATAAAGAGCATTTATATAAGAGCAGCATTTTGCATGTGCAACCTCCATACATTCATTATTAGGACGAATAAGGTCCCAGTGCATACAGTTCTCCCAATGCACGCAGTAAAAGATGGTAAATTCTGTATTGTCCCAGAAGGCATCTATAGCTCATGAAGACACACATTCAGCTCGTTCAACTGAGTGTGGGGGCAAGGGGGAAAATAATTTCACACCCCTGCATCTCCCCACTCCCTAGAGGATCCCTTCCTTTCTTGGAAGCCTCTGCTAAATGCAGCAAGGTCTGGGGAGCAGCAAAACCCTGAACCCTCTATGCACTTTGGATTATGTCACTGGGAGCATACCAGGGCCTACAGCAGGTCTGCTCAACTTCAGCCCTCCTGCAGATGTTGGACTCCAGTTTCCATAATTGGCTATTGGCCACTGTGGCTGGGGATTACGGGAGTTGCAGTTCAAAAACAGCTGGGGGCTAAGTTGAGCAGGTATGGCCTAGAGGTTGTTCATACCTCTTCTGGCCCATATTAAAAGGCCTTTGCAGATGTGGTTCACATATGCAATGAACATGTGCATGGGGTTGGTGGTGAAATGCAGCATCATAGTGGCAGATTCTGCCTCCAATTATACACATTCATTGTAAGTTCTGACATGACCCCCACACATACAATTATAAATGCAGTAAGTGGCGCTCTTTGGACCGGACCTCCAGGCAGAGGTGCTCTTACCCCTGGACTTTGGGGCTGAGGTCCAGGACCTCCACAGCCCCTGAGGGCCCCCAAATCCTCTTTAGTCTGTCCCAGGTGGTGTGGTCACCTGGCCGAGCATGATGATGCTTATTTTGCAGGGGAGGGGGGCCTCCAAAGGCCTTTAGGTCCAGGCTCCAAAATTAGGTGCACCTCTGCTTCCGGGTGGAGGTCCAGACCCATGCAAGTCTGTGGTGCCTCCAAATGCTGAACATGTAAATTGTATCTCTCTGCAAGTCAGTGGGAGGTATCTTATTTGGAATCTCTTCTAAAAATAGAGTAAAAAGAGCTTCCAGCTACCACAACACATTTGCTGTCCCTGCTTCGAACTCCCTTATCAAGGTTCATCATTTAAACAGTGACTAGCGGACCCGCACAGAGCATCTGTGCGCTTTTGGTCTGGCTGTTTCCCCCTCCTGCCCAGGTCTCTCCTCTCTCCCCCTCCCTCCAGCCCCGCACTCTCTTGTGCTCCCCACTTCCGTTCCCCCCCCACGGAGCCAAACCAGGTGGCGGGCAGCCAAAAAGAGCCCCGCCACTGCCGTTACTGCAAGTTGCCCACTCACCCCTGCCAGCAGCACTTCCCGCCTCCTCCCAGCCCGGGCTGCGGCGGTCGCAGCCGCAGCCGGCTGCCGCCTCCTCACAGCGGCTGGGCTGCCCCTGGCCACTCCAAGCGGCGGGCAGCCAAAAAAGGCCCCATCACCACCGTTACTGTCCGTTCCCCTCACCCCTGGCAGCCTGCCAGGTCCAGTCTGTTCTACTGCCTCCCGCCTACTCCCAGCCCAGGCCGCGGACACAACGGTCGCAACCGCGGCTAGGCTAGGCTGGCAGCAGCCGCAGCCGCAGCCGCCTCCTCACAGCGACCGAGCGCGGCGGGAGCTAAAGTGCGGCTGGAGCCGCCGCCTCCATTTCCCCCCGCGGCTGCATCTCAGCTCACATTGTAAGCCGCCTCCGCCCAGCCAATCCCAACGGCTCCTGCCTCCCAGCCAATCCGGTGCTTCATCTGGGTTGCTGCCAGGACGCATCCCCACAGGCACGTCTACGAGAATTAAATATATGGATAATGACCAAAACAAACACAAAAGTGCATCCAAGATAGACATGGAAATGAAATGCATTTATTCAAGTTTGCCTGGTTTGCCTTGTTTATTCCAACAGCATGATATGGATTTTTGTGGTCATTAAATCTGGAATTTTTAGTATAGAATTCTGGACGCCCTGGCTAAAGCCTACACCTCAGGAAACTGAAATTTGCTGTAATTGTATCAATTACAGCAAGCATGCTTGCCATTGCTCACATTCACTGCCAAGTTATCTCAATGGGTTTGGATTAGAAGAAAGAGGATTTTTACAAGGCTCAGGAGGGCAAATTGACACTGAACAGGAAAACAGTAATTATTATGTTTGGGCCATTGCAGAGAGAAAAGTTTTGTTAAATGTACAAAAGACTATTTTTTGAACTCAGATTATCTGACAAGTCAAACACATAGAAATCATACATTGCCTGCGGTGGCAAAAATATCATTTATAAATAATCCTTTATATACCAACAGGGACACTGAATACACCAGTAACTCCTAAGTAATAAGCACTGAGAAGACCTTAAAACAATAATCATTATTCATTTTTCTTTAGATTTATATTTTTTGCCCCATCTGCACATCTCAAAAGAGAAACTGAGCTGCTCCTAGCTATTTTGCAAGTTGGTAACTGAAGCAAATAAAGAGAGGGAGAGGATAAAATCAGGGGCCAACAACCTAATGCTGTACTTGTGCAATGAACAAAGTTGTGTTAGTGCAAGAAGATCACATCCCTGAGCAAAGTCACTAGCATGCTTGAAATTGAACTCTTGCAGTTAATGGTGCGGTTTGTAAGTAACTTGCCTAGGGAGCAAGAGGTTGCTGGTTCGAATCCCCACTGCTATGTTTCCCAGACTATGGGAAACACCTATATTGGGGAGCAGCGATATAGAAAGATGCTGAAAGGCATCATCTCACACTGCATGGGAGGAGGCAGTGGTAAACCCTTCCTGTATTCTACCAAAGACAACCGCATGGCTCTGTGGTTGCCAGGAGTCAACACTGACTCTGCGGCACAACAACTTAAAACATATACAGAGTTTCACAGGTCATGCAACCACAATCATGTTTGCGCTAGCACAACTCTAGTCTGGAACACAAACCCCAGACTTAGTGCAAGTCGCTGGTGCAACAACCTTGCAGTAGCACAGTGTTAGTTAGGATGTCAGCCAAGGAAAGTTACAGCAAAGTACTATAATCCTTCAGTAAAGCTCTATGTTTATGATGTCTCAAGTGTCTGGACAATCTGGATTTAAACTACAGCCATGACACAGTCCAGATATAGTTGTGCACAGCAACTAGCACAAAATTTGAGACACTGGCATTCACAGTCATTTTTCAAACAATGGAAACTCCCAAAAAACCCAAAAAAACCCTCAACCCCATGGAAGTCAGTGTTCACTGCAGATTCTGATATGACTGCAACTGTTTGAGTTCCACTTTGTTTCTTGCACAGAATCTCATATTTCCTAAAGACATGCAAGAAATTCAGTGATTATATGGACTGGTGTGCTTTTTGTTTCGGATACAAAACATTTTGTGACCAAAACAGGCCATTTTGGCTGTTTTGTAGCCAAAACAAAACAGAAAATTTTATAAGCTAAAACAAAACGTCCCTGTTTCAGATACAAAACGTTCTGTTGTTTCGGCTGTTTTGGAACTCCATTTTGCAATCGCAAAAAGTCTTTCTCCTTCAGTCTCCATTTTGAGTTTTGACATCTGTTTGAATTTCCAGCCCTTCCAGCCTGCAGATTGGCCAGCGAAAGCATGGCCTGATCTGCTGGCAATTGCCTCCTTATTCCTTTTAAGCAAATTTAAGGGTGAAATTTACTCTCATCGGCCAGTGATTCCAAAGGAATAGGGCAAAGGGCTGATTTCTTAGGAATTGTTGAAGTTTACGCATCTTTAAGGTGTCCCCCCCCAGGGAATAATGGAGGTTTCCGCAGATCCATAACTCCACCTGGGGGGCACTGGGGTGGCCGGGAGCAAGTGGTGGTGTAGTGCACATAGGGTGCCAACCACCCCCATGGGTTGCTAACCCATGGGGTGCTGGGTTCTGTTGTTTCTGAGGTTTTTTGAGTGTAGATTCTCTGATAGCATATGAGATTTTCAATGACAAACCATGAATCCACTCTCATATGCTACCAGATAATTTACACTCAAAACATCTCAGAAACAACAGAACCCAGGACTCCATGAAATCTTTAAAAATCAGCCCTCTGTCCAATTCCTTTGAAATAATTCTGGCAGCTTCCTTTCCTCCACTTGGCACTACCACCCACCCTACTCTGCTCTGGGCCACCCCTTTCCCCCTGACATGAAATTATACTTTTGCTGAAACCTCCATTATTCCCTATGGGGAAAATCTTAAACTTCAAAAATTCACCAAAAATCAGCCCTTTGTCCAATCCCCCTTAAATTGGGGTGGTAGCCTCCACCCATTAGGCACTACCACCCCACCCCACTCTTCTGCCCCAGGCCCCACTTTCTGCCCCAAAGACATGAAAACTTCAGAAATTTCCCAAAAATCACCCCTTTGCCCAATCCCCCTGAAATTGGGGTGGTAATCTGCACCCATTAGGCACTACCACCCCACCCCACTCTTTTTGCCCAGATCCCATGCTATGCCCCTGAACTGCCCCAAAGTCACTAAAACTTCAAATATTCCCCCAAAATCAGCCCTTTGCCCAATCCCCCTGAAATTGGGGTGGTAGTTTCCACCCATTGGGCACTACCACCCCACCCCAAAATTTTGCCCCTGGGCCCCTTCCCCCCGAATCAATTCGGATTCAGATTCGGGTTAAATCCGAATCCGAACCAAATCAAGGGTGATTCGGGTGGCCCATATTCGGGCACAAAACAGAACAGGGGTGAGTCGGTTCGGGTCCCGAACCAAATCACCGAAAATCCAAATTGCACACCCCTAGTTAGTAATAATTATCAAACTCCTTTTTCTCAGTTAATGTTGGCTTATTATTCAATTACTTATAGAGGATAAGTAATTACTCTGCAACAAAACATGGTCCCTTCCTAAAACATTTTCAATCGACATAAGTGGGGGAGAGGGGAAGGACAGGGGCGGAGCCACCATTGGGCGAAAGGGTTCAAAGAACCCAAGCCGCCAATGGCGAGAAGCCGCCGAGAGATCCACGCCCTGTGTGGCTCGGGCTCCATAGGAGCCCAGAGCGAACTCCCCCCCCCCACGCCCGGGCCGCTGCGAGCCTGAGCAAACTTTCTGCCAAGTATTTCAGGCAGCTCCGACTGCCTAATAGAACGTTTTTCCCTTCCTCTCCCTCTCTGGAGGGAGAGAGATGGGGAGTCACATGACAAGGGGGTGTGGCCTGGGCTGCCGAGAGCCAGAACGAGCTCTCGGAGCGTCATTTCAGGCAGGGTCGGCTGCCTAATAGGACGTTTTCCCCTCTCTCCTCCTCCAGAGAGGGAGAGGAAGGGAAAAACATTCTATTAGGCAGTCGGAGCTGCCTGAAATACTTGGCAGAAAGTTTGCCTGGGCTCTCAGCGGCCCGGGCGTGGGAGGGGGGAGTTCGCTCTGGGCTCCTATGGAGCCCAAGCCATGCCCCGTGCACGTGACGTCACGCGCATGGGCATTTTGGAAGGGGCCGCCGAGCGGGGCTGGACACAGGCCGCCACTCAGCTGGCTCCGCAGCTGGAAAAGGAATAATAAGGATTGGGTTCAAGAGGTTTCTTGACAGCAAAAGGGCAGACAAGGTGAGCAGACAGTGGTTGATGAGATTCAAGAGAAACTTTACAGAGGAAGCAAGGTAATTTGCATGGGAAAAAATGATTGATTGATGTATCTATCTATCTATCAAATTTGTACACCGCCCCAAACTTTCGTCTCTGGGTGGTTAACAATAGCATAAAACAATTTAAACACACACACAAAAACTTTAAACAATTTAACAATTTAAAAATAAACCAGAGATTAAAACCTAAAAAATTTAGGAAGCTGAGAAAGCTTGGGTGAAAAGATGGGTTTTCAGGTGTTTTTTGAAAATTGCCAGAGATGGGGAGGATCATATCGCAGCAGGGAGCACATTCCACAATCTGAGGGCAGCGACCGAGAAGGCCTGTCTCTGTGTAACCACCAAACGAGTTGGCAGTAACTGGAGACGGACCTCCTCAGATGATCACAATGGGCAGTGGATCTCGTAGTGAAGAAGATGCTCCCTTAAATACCCAGGGCCTAAGCCGTTATAAACCCCTAAACGGCTTAGGTCCTGGGTATTAACTTATAGTTATAACTAGCACTTTGTATTTTGTCCGGAAACCTACTGGCAGCCAGTGTAGCTCCATCAGCAAAGGAGTAATGTGGTCTCTACGAGATGACCCAGAAACCAGTCTGGCTGCCGCATTCTGAACCAAATGAAGTTTCCTGACTTCGTACAAAGGCAACCCCGCACAAAGCACATTACAAAAGTCAAGTTTGGAGGTTACCAACAGATGTACCACTGTTCTGAAGTAATTGATCTCGAGAAATGGGCGCAGCTGGTGTATCTGCTGAAGCTGAAAGAAAGCACCCCTGGCCACCCCCTCAAACTGAGAAACCAGGGAGACGTGTGAATCCAGAAGTACTCCCAGACTGCGAACCTGTTCCTTTTGGGGAAGTGTGATCCCATCTAGAACCAATAGATCAAAATTGTCTCTAGAGTTCTGACCCCTTACAATAAGTACCTCGGTCTTATCTGGATTCAGCTTCAGCTTATTCTCCCTCATCCAGCCCATTACTGATTCCAGGCAGTCATTTAGGGAGTATATGCCATCTCCTGAAGAAATTGACATGGAGAAGTAGATCTGGGTGTCATCAGCATACTGGTAACACCCAGCTCCAAATCCTCCGATGATCTTTCCCATGTAGGGAAAGGTTTCATGTAGATGTTAAAAAGCATTGGAGAAAGTATGGAGCCTTGAGGGACACCATACTTAAGCTCAGATTTCGAAGAGCAACAATCTCCAATCGACACCATCTGGAATCTGTCTGAGAGGTAGGAGTGGAACCACTGTAAAACAGTGCCTCTCACCCCCAATACCCTCAGACGTTCCAGAAAGATACTATGGTCAATAGTATCGAAAGCCACCAAGAGATCCAAAAGGACCAACAGAGTCACACTTCCTCTGTCAATTCCCAATTGGAGATCATCCATTAGGCCAACCAAGGCAGTCTCCACCCCATAGCCCACCTGAAAACCAGTTTGAAAAGGATCTAGATAATCAGTTTCCTCCAAGACAGCCTGGAGCTGAGGCCACCACCCGCTCAATTACCTTGCCCAGCCATGGAAGGTTAGAAACAGGCCTATAGTTACTCAACTCTGAGGGATCTAATGCAGGCTTCTTTAGAAGAGGTCTAATGAATGCATCCTTAAGACAAGGAGGCATCCTGCCCTCCCTCAGAGAAGCATTTATGATTTCCATCAGGCTGTCTACAACAGCCTCCCTGCTAGATAGAACGAGCCATGTTGGACAAGGCTCAAGAGAACAAGCGGTAGGCCTCACCGCTCCAAGCAGCTTGTCCACATCCTCAGGAGCCACAAACTGAAACCGATCCAGTCGAATTGCATAAGAGGAGTTTTTGGGCACCTCCAGTTCTGACGTCAAATTAACTGTGGAGTCTCCATCTAGGTCAGCCCGAACCCAAGAGATTTTATCTGTGAAAAACTCTTTAAACACATCACAACGGATGACTCCAAATTCTGATTCAAGGAAGTGGGGACAGATACTAGTCCCCTCACAACCCTGAACAATTCCGCTGGACGTGAACTCGCAGAGGCAATACAGGCAGAAAAGAACTGCCTCTTTGCTGCACATAGCCTGAGCATAGATCTTTAAATGTGCTCTATGTCGCAATCCGTCGGATTCGAGTCGAGTCTTTTTCCACTTGTGCTCTAGTCGCCTACCTTGCCACTTCAGTCCTCAGAGATCTTCTGTATACCAAGGGGCCAATTTTGAAGCGGGTCAGAGGGGATGCTTGGGAGCAATCATGTCTACTGCCCTGGTGAGCAAGTTGCTCCAATTCTCAACCAGGGCATCAATCACCGGCAAAGCCGACACTGAATCCCTCCTTCTTGAAATCTTACCAGATCCAATAACCTCTTTGGACGGACCAGTCTAATAGGCCCCTTGCCCCTGCGGAGGTGGGAAGTGGGTGTAAGTCCAACCTTAACCAGATAGTAGTCTGTCCATGACAATAGGGAAATCACAGGAGTCTCTACCCATGGAACACCACCCTGATCAGAGTAAAAGACCAAATCAAGTGTGTGACCTGCAATATGTGTCAGTCCAAAGACAACTTGGGATAGGCCCATAGTTGTCATGGCTGCTATGAACTCCTGAGCTACCCCAGACAGATTAGTCCTAAAATGAACATTGAAGTCCCCCATCACCAAGAGTCTGTGAGATGCCAACACAAGTTCCACAACCAAGTCTGTGAGCTCAGTAAGAGATTCCGCTGGGCAGCGGGGTGATCGGTACACCAACAGACACCCCAATCTATCCCTGGTCCCCAAACTCAAGTACACACATTCAATGGTCTGATATCCTAACAGGGACCCTGGTAAGGGAGAAGTTATCCTTATAGAACACAGCCACTCCACCTCCCCACCCACATGCCTTCACCTGCTCCTCCTCAGAATATCCTGGAGGGAGAAGCTGGGACCAGAATGGACCACTAGCCTACCCCAACCAAGTCTCAGTAATACATACAGGTCGGCCCCTTCATCCATGATCAAATCATGGATGAGTTCAGGATTATTTGGGACTGACCTGGCATTACAGAGGAGCAGGGTAAGGCTATGTGGGTTGTTGGCAGTGCTCCCTGAGGTCAAAGAGTTGGCAGGACAGCCAGAAGGGGAAACAGCTATTAAATTTCTGACTATTCTCCCCCTGGAACGGCCTGCTGACCTGCCAATGTTACTTCTTCTATTCCCCACCACCAACAGGATAGCTGCCCCATAGTCAACCAAGGCACCCCCTGTCCCCCCATCACCAGATGAACCCAAACACATTACAGCAACTTCAACCCAAGTCAAAAACAGCTTAGTAGTAGTAGTAGTAGTAGTAGTAGTACTAGTAGTAGTAATTCAATTACTATACCACCCTTCCAAAAATGGCTCAGGGTGGTTTATACAGAGAAATAATAAATAAATAAATAAATAAATAAATAAATAAATAAATAAGATGGCTCCCTGTGCCCAAAGGGCTCACATTCTTTAAAAAAAACACAAGATAGACACCAGCAACAGTCACTGGAGGTACTGTGCTGGGCGTGGATAGGGCCAGTTACTCTACCCCTGCTAAATAAAGAGAATCACCACAATAAAAGATGCCTCTTTGCCCAGTTAGCAGGGGATTAAAACTGATTAAACAGAAGCCTTCACCCTTGTTCTCCCCCAAGGGGGCAACAGGCAGTCTTCCTATAAAGCCCAAAGCTGAGCAGGTGACCCAAGGAACTGCTGAGTCACTCAGGAGCTGGCCCCAATCCTGCCAACACTTCCCACAAATGTTAACCTGAGGCTGCAGCCCCACAGGGAAAACAGAAGCAGGTAGGCAACAGCAGAAGGTACCCCAGCACCCACCTGATCTCTCACTCCAGGCAGCAGCACCGGGTGGGAAGTGGATGGACTTACCCTCTCCCTCTCTGCTGGGCTTTTATGTATATATCTTAAGGAGTCTGTTCTAGCAGGGGGAAAGAACCATCTGAAACAAGCACTGGCAGGAAGGATTTGGATTGCTTAAAAATGTTTTGCTTTATTAGAGCTCCTTAGGTCTAGAGTTTAATCTAGAAAATAATATTTTGATCCTACATGCCATCTTTTCTCCAAATACAGTCTCCTGAAATTGTGCAGCCATTTTCTTCTGACATCAGAACATCTCTTTCAGTCTATGGCTATGTCATCTAGTTTTGCCTCATCAGCTCTTTCACAAAATGAGGCATTGTAGAACCAACTTTCTGTCAGTGTGTTATTTTTCCCACAGTTTTTCCCTGTGGTGTTATTTTGCTACTGCAGAAAGGGAAGGACAATAGGCTGAGGGAATAAGGGTTAACATTAACTTGTGATAACTGCCCCATTAACACATGTCATCAGTGTAACCATGTGCTAACATTAATCAACTCCAACAATTCCACCACCACCCCCTTTTAAAAAAAGGTCTGCTGGCATTGTGCTTGGGCAAAGAGAGAGAGAAAGAGACTGACTATACTTGAAAGGGCATAGAATGAACCATATCATTGAGAATTGTAATTATAATTGAAAGAAATATTACTCATAAGTACCAATAGTGATATAGTGCAAAGCAGATAAAAAGGATATTTCGGTTCTGAATCCTTATTTCTCAGGCAAGAAGTGAAACAGTTCTCATAATGCAGACTTTATTGTCTGGATGCCTCTTCCAATCACCTGGTCTAGGTACATTGGCTTTGAGCAAAACACATGACTTTGCAAAACATATTATGATTGCACAATTTGCACTGCGCAGAATGGCAGCCACTGTGTTCACAATGGGAATTACTCCCTAATAAGTGTGCTTAGAATAGGGCCTGGTCAAATCATATTAGTTCCTTATACTACCTGACTATGGCTTAGTTATTTATAGTAGCACCTTCTTGGACTGCATTATTAGTGATGCCCAAGGATAGCAGAGAGCAGGTTGATCAGTTCCCGCCTTCCTCTTATGTACTATCTATCTATCTATCTATCTATCTATATTTGACAACTACATTTTATATACTGCATTTCTGCCAGTGCTCTCAAGGAGATTCATGATTGAAAATAATGGCGTAAAATTTAACAGACACAAAGAGAAAAGACGCAGGGAGCGGGTGGAGAGAAACACAAGCAAAGTCAGATACCACGAGACCATTCTGGGAAGAGAAGAACCAGATGGCCATTGGTTCTAGCCAAGCCAATAGAGAGTGGTTTTTCTGTTACCCTTGGTGATAGCCAGCTGGAATGGCCACAGATGAAGACAGTTCTGGAACGGGATGAGCCAAACAGCATTTGATTATAGACAGCCCAATGGAGGAAGCCTTGCAGTCTCCTCTCTCCCACAGATATAGGTCACGTGGGATGGCTGTTGGTAGAAACAGTTCTGAGGGGAGGACCAAAATGGCAGTTGATCCCACCCAAGTGAATAGAGGGGACCTTGCTCTCTCATCTGTTCCTGAGATGCATCCACATGGCAAGCTGTCACGATGGTTCAGAAATTGAAGGCGCTGGATCTATTTGTGAAAGTGTCTGGTTTGAGACTGGAGGGAAGGGTTACAATTTAAACATATATTTGCTCTGTCAATTTACAAAAGTTTGTAAACTCTTTGTATACCAGGGTATACAAAGAGTTTACAAACTTTTGTAAATTGACAGAGCAAATAACAAATGGGAACATAGGAATAGAAAGCTGCCTTATACAAAGTCAGACCATTGGTACATCTAGCTCAGAATTGTCTAGACAGACTGCCAGCATCTTTTCCAAGGTTCCAAGCAGGAGTGTCTCTCCTGCTTATGGTGGAGATGCCAGGGAAGGAACTTAGAACCTTCTGCATGCAAGCAAGCAAGTGCTCTTCCCAAAGTGGTCCCACCCCCACTCTGGGGAATATCTTGCACGTAGTCTCCAATTCAAATGCAAACCAGGGTGAACGTTGCTTAGCAAAGGGGACGATTCATGCTTGCTACCACAAGACCAGCTCTTCTGTCAGGAGCCAGAAAGCCATGGCACCTAGAAATTTAACTGTGGCACCTAGACTAGGATGTTTAGAGGCAGAGTTATTTAATAAAATCTATATTTGTTGTAGGCAGCCCTGTTTCTAACTGTAGCACTATTCAGACATTATGTTTTACAAGTGTACAAATGTCTGTACAATCATAAATATTTTTGTGTGAATGACTGTACCTGTATTCATCGTAAAAGTGAAGCCAGGTACAGGCCCCTCAAATGTATGGTACTGATAGAGAGTGTATGGCTGTACCTATCTTCAACATAATGTGTGAATAACTGTACCTGTGTACAGGTCTCTACCTGTGTACAGTGTACACTCACTGTATAATTGTTGAATGTAACATGTGAGTAGGGCTTCTGTTATCTGTTAATGGAGCTGCCCAGGGGTGTTTGGTCAGCACCCCAATGTTTGGGCTTTGTGGGGGAATTAGCTCTTAAGGCAGTCAGTTCCACCAGTTTTAATTTGTGCAAATGTTTGGACTCAAGTAATGACTGGAGTGAGACAAGATATAAGTTTCAAAATAAAAAGAAGATATTGATTGTAGGAGGGGGTAGAGAAAAGAGGTTAAATATGGTTAAAGCTATATTACTACCAAAAATACATTTAACTGCAATGAGGCGTTTTAGCTTAAAGCTAATTGTGTGACTTCCCAGGAGGGCAAGAGAAAGAGGCTTGCAAGAGAGATGAGGGTAGCTTAGATCTATGAAAGGGATAGAGAGGTCGCAGTCACAGGGCAAACGTTCACCTTCGCCTGATCTGGGCGACGGGACCTCAAGACTCCGGGGAGGGCTTCAGAATCCCATTCCTCCGAGACAGTGTGATTGGAAGCAGGAGGGTTGCAGGGATTAGTAGAGGGAGAAGTGCCAATGAGGAGATACCTCCGTGGGGCCAGCTTCCTGTGGCAGCTAGGTAAGCTGGATGGGTCGGTAAGAGGACCAATCTGGGAAGTGGCATAAAAAACTGGACACCTCTGGTTGCGATGGCGGGTGCACAGCAGATCTCCCAGGCTGCTAGTGATTTCAAGCTCTTTGTATGTTGCAGGAGAGCACAAGGAGTGCTCAGTGAAGCCCCAGGTATAGCATACGAGGGAGCACTAGGATCGTAGAGAGTGTCCAGTGGAGTCCCAAGTGAGAGGCACAAGGGAGCACTTGTTGGAGTCTGCAGTGAAAGGTACGGGAGAGCACATTGGATCATGTAATTGGGGATACTTATACCCAAATTCATATCCTGGGGCAGAATTCCTACTGCCCTACTTTCCTGATTAGAAGTGCCAGGATGCATGGAATGCATTGTTGCTGATCGCTCTTCCTGGGTGTAAGAATGTGAGGATTGCCTTCTGTAAGGAAGGCCGTTTGTGATGAAAAATAAGAGTATGCAGGTGTGTGAAAGAGTATCTGTGCCTGGACGGGCTCTCCAGTAATCCCATCAATAATTACACCTCTGGATCTATGTCGCTGACATCTTTTTTTGGTTGGGGCGACCATTGCTTCACTACCTTATCTACAGGTGAAACTCGGAAAATTAGAATATCGTGCAAAAGTCCACTAATTTCAGTAATGCAAATTAAAAGGTGAAACTGATATATGAGACAGACGCATTACATGCAAAGTGAGATAAGTCAAGCCTTAATTTGTTATAATTGTGATGATCATGGCGTACAGCTCATGAAAACCCCAAATCCACAATCTCAGAAAATTAGAATATTACATGGAGCCAAGAAGACAAGGATTGAAGAATAGAACAATATCGGACCTCTGAAAAGTATAAGCATGCATATGTATTCAGTACTTGGTTTGGGCCCCTTTTGCAGCAATTACTGCCTCAATGCGGCGTGGCATGGATGCTATCAGCCTGTGGCACTGATGAGGTATTATGGAAGACCAGGATGCTTCATTAGCGGCCTTCAGCAATTCTGCATTGTTTGGTCTCATGTCTCTCATCCTTCTCTTGGCAGTGCCCCATAGATTCTCTATGGGGTCAGGTCAGGTGAGTTTGCTGGCCAATCAAGCACAGTATACTGTATATTTTTCAGAGGTCCGATATTGTTCTTTTCTTCAATCCTTGTCTTCTTGGTTCCATGTAATATTCTAATTTTCTGAGATTGTGGATTTGGGGTTTTCATGAGCTGTATGCCATGATCATCACAATTATAACAAATTAAGGCTTGACTTATCTCGCTTTGCATGTAATGCGTCTATCTCATATATCAGTTTCACCTTTTAATTTGCATTACTGAAATTAATGGACTTTTGCACGATATTCTAATTTTCCGAGTTTCACCTGTACTTTTCTTCCAGCTTGGTTAAATGGCATGTTAGCCCATTATCTCCTGTGAAAGGGAAGTGAGGCAGTTCACTCTAAGTGCAGAGTGGCCTTGGTCGAAAGTTAACCTTAATTAGTTAACTTCTGGGGTCTGTTTAGATGGGGCTCCCGCATAGGGAGGGGCATGCATCTGATCCCCATTCCAATTTGCTTTGTTTGCGGCCACATCTACAGGCGACTAGCCCATTGCCAACTAAGTGACCTTCCCCCATGTGTACCATGAACAGAGAGCTCACATTGCTGTGAAGCTCCTGAGCATATCCAAAGTGCAATCTCCATGCCTGGAGATACAACTGCAAACAGGGAGGCTCCTGGGAGCCGGGCAGAATATGCACAGCTAGAAACATATCTGTAAAAGGGATAACAAGAACTCCATTCATCCTCTCCCCCTCAATGTCTGCCACTAAGTCCAGCAATTTTGTCAAGTGTCCATTGTCTGGCTCTTACATTTTGGGGCTGGCTCCTAGATCCAAACAAAATTTGACAAGGTCTGCTGTACACATATGATCTCAGCTTCAGCCAGGAATATCTCTAGATTAAAAATGATCGGAAGTAACAGGACTTGGAAAAGCCTCTGTGCAATACCTCGAAGAGCTGTTGCCAGGCAAAGACAGTACTGGTCTGATTCAGTATAAGGAAGTTCCTTCTATTATGCTCAAAAGCAAGATTTGTGCAGCAATTCAAAATCATTGAATTAAGTAATAATTAATCTTCTATCGCTTTGGGTTATGTCGACCAATTACAATGACCAAAAACAAAAAACAAAACCTAATCAGCCTAAAAACCTGATAGCAGTCAGGCAAGATCCATTTTCCCTACAATACACAGACACCCTAAGAAGAATGAACCCATGAAAAATGCAAACAATGTATGCTGGAAAAGCACAGATCACTCATTTTTGTTTTCTGAGCTATGTCTGTGCCCAGTTATTCCCCTAGAGACCAAAGTGGTAGACAGCGCAAGGTTCGTAATATTTTCTTCACCTAGAGAGCCCACAAGGGACCAAGATGAGCAGATGTTCAAAGAATCCCAGATGCAAGACCCAATGAATTAAAAGAGAAGGGCGGGGGGGGGAGACTGTATTACTTAAGCAGATATCTGTGGTAATCTCAATACAGTCAATGTAGCCCTCTTTACCGACAAAAGGGCTCACAAGACCCCCACAGTTTATACCCCTCACCTTCTGGCCTCTCTTCACAGTGCTCAGGATTCTGTAAACACCAGCATAGTTGGCCCTGACAAAGGACCTAACTAACCTGGAGTTCTTTAAGAATTTCTCCATGAGAAGATGGGCAATAACAAACAGGCTTCTTTGAAAACATCTACCATTACTGACGTTTCTCTGCAACTCTCAGCCACAGGAGAACTTGAGTGCACCCTAGCCTAGGGCTCACCTTCAGGTCACAAAGGATAACAGGGAGACCCCAGCAGTGCACTACATGCACAGAATATGCACCCTAGAACTAGCATGTGCAGGAATTCCAAAGCAGATGCATAGGGGTTCCTCAACACTCCACTGAATGGTTGCACTCAGTGTGGAGGGGGAGCAAGGGGCCAGTTCAGACAGCATTCCCCTCAAAATTGGTCCATGCAATTAAGAAGAGGATACCTATCCTGACAACTTTCTCAGACATCCCAGTGTCTCCCCCACACATATTCCTTTATCGTATGGGGAAATGGTGACTGCCACTTTACACACAGTAAAGGAACACATTGGGAGTATGTTGGGACATCAAGGAAAGATGTCAGGATAGGCACACTCTTGGTATGCCCCTCTTCTTATTCACATGAGCTGGATTGGGGATGGGTGGGTTGTGGAGTATTGGACAAATCAGCACAAGACTGTGCATGCTATGCTTGGTCCTGATCTCCACTCCTTTAGCTTTATATGTGCATAGATAGATTGGTCATATGTATAGACTGCCTAACATATACATCCCTAGGCAGTATACATGGTTTTAAAAATACAAAAAACATAAAAACAGAATGAAAACAATGAAAAACAGTTTAAAATATTGTTAACCAAAAGCCTGAGAAAACAGGCGTGTCTTAAGGGTCCTTTTAAAAGCAGCCAAGGATGGATAAGCTCTTGTTTTGACAGGGAGTACATTCCAAAGCCCTGGGCAGCCACAGAGAAGGCCCAGTCCTGAGTCGCTACCAGACAAGCCGGCGGCAACCGTAACCGGACTTCCCCAGAAGATCTTAATAGGCAGATAGGCATTAGATTTTTGGCATACACTGCTGTATCCACGAAAGGCTCTTTCTCTGTGATGAGGAGAGTCATCTTTCCAACATACTATGCATAGAACCTATGCAGTATGCATAGAGGTCAGGAAAGGGGATGACTCATGCAATCCTGTTTCCCCTCCTTCCACACATGGAAGGTGCCAAGTTTAATGGTGCTATATTGGTGTGGAATGTTTGAAAGCCACTGTTAGGGTATACCATTGTACGTCAGCGATCAAAGTATGAAATAAGTCAAATTCAACTGTCTGGTGATGATAAAGATATACCAAATATTTAAGAAAATGTTTAAGCATCCAAAGAATGTGTCAGAACAACAACAAAAAAACCCTCCCCAAAGCAGAATTCTGAGGATAACTTTTGGGAGCAAATTTTTTTGTGTTTTTCCCAGCTCTACAATGGGGAAAAAAAGTCTTTACACAGTCCAAATAAACAGACATATTGGTTAATTACATAAGAACCTCTTGGCAGTTTATACTAGGCAAGAGATAGATGAAGTAGCCAGATGGTTTTTATTCAGTGTTTCGCTGCAAATCAGCCCTTGTGTCTAGGGCCATACTGGATCTTGTTAGAACCAAATTGGGTGAGCACTTCTTGAAAAAGAACAGTTATCCACAATAGGTATTCTGAGAAGAAACACAAGAAAAAATAAGTTAAGAATTCCAAGGACAGGGGCATGGATTGGGAAGGTGGGAAAGAGGCTCAATAATGTGTTAGGAGTTATTGAAGTGAGAAAGTCAACAGTGTGTGATAAAAGAACTCTAAAGATTTTGGCCATTTTGAGAGAAGGAAATTTTATACTGGTCATGGTTAAAATGGTCATTTTAAGGCCCCTGACAGAGGAATTCTATAGACGTTCAACCCAGGAGCTTTGAAACTATTTCTCCTAAGACATATAGCTTGGCTTGGGCCCAGGATATTTAAGAGAGTGCCTCCTTCGTCATGAAACCCTCTGCCTATTATGATCATTGGGAGAAGTCCATTTGTGGTTGCCACTGGCTCGTTTGCTGGCAACCCTAAACTGGGCCTACTCTAGGGATGCCCTGAGGCTCTGAAACACCGCCCCACCCTCCCCACAATGAAATCACAATCTCCCCATCTTTGGTGTTCTTAAAACGACTTTTGAAAACACACCTATTTTATCAGGCTTTTAGGTTACGTTGTTTTAAAGTTTTTTTATGGTAATTTTAATCTATTTATATGATTTTTAGGTTTTGGTTGTTCTTGTTTGATTGGATTGTAAACCGTGCTGAGATTTTAAATAGAGTGGTATATAAATGCAAAAAATAAAATAAAATGTAGCAATATTTCTACCAGGGACGTAGCTAGGGGAGAGGGAGCCTGTGTTCACTCCTCTCCCTGGCAGCCCCTCGGAGTGAGGGAGATGATGGAGAAAAATAGGGAGGGAGGGATCTGGGGGCCCCTGGGTTCTTTGAACCCATTTGCTCAATTACAGCGGCACCCCTGATTTCTATAATGGTCTGATTTCTACAATGTTCTCAAAATTTGAACTGGAGCTTAGTCCCAGAATCTGTCCTCAAACCTGGGTTCTCTTGCATTTCAATCCCTGCTGCTTCCTAGTTGCTCTTCCTGCTGTTATCATGCCATTGCTGCCCTTTCTGGCAAGCTGTCATTTCCCATATGCAACCACCTGGATGGGAAAATAAAAGGAGTGGTTCAGGTGACAACGACAAAAACTTTTATGATTGATTGATTGATTGATTATTTAATTCTCTAGCCCGCCCTATACCCAAAGGTCTCAGGGTGGGTTACAATAAAACCAGTATAAAACATAATTAAAATACAACATCGTAAAATTAAAAAATACAGATTTTTTAGATTTTTATGTTCTGAAATATATATCCCATCCTTCAAAGCAGAACTCCAGATAAACAAACTATGCACAAAACAATATAAAATCAAATTAAACAAAACTTCAGTACAGCAGCAGCAAATTTCCATATCACTATAAAGTCTGGCGGGGATAAAGTTTTACAAAGCGCTCCTGGCAAACACTCATTGAAACAGCACCATTTTCCAGCCATCATTGGAAATAAGGAAAAGAAGGGGCCAATCAGATCTCTTGGGGCAAGTAGTTCCAAAGTTCGGGCACTGCAACAGAGAAGGCCCTATCCTGTGTGCCCACTCACCACACCTCAGCAGAGTGTGTGGGTTGGTTCATGTAGGAGGAGAGATGTCTTGACCCCAAACCAAACTAAATAGACACACCCACTCCTGCTACTCAAACCCAAATTCTAGATCAGGCTCAAGGAAACAGGGTACCCATTTGAGCACCCTGTTACCTACAGTGGTCCACCAGATGCCTTGGTGCCTTAGAAGCTGCAGAACCAGAAGATGAAGGCATGCCACCTTTCCTGCCATAGCTCCCTGCCACCAATATTAGGAGACATCCTGACTCTGAAGATAGTCTCTTCTATAGAGCACATATTTTAGAAAAACATAGTTATACATTCAAATATGCAAAATTCACTCCAAAAACAAAATGTTAAAATACTTGCTTCTTTTTATATTCCGATTAAGGGCAATTAAAATGATTCAGGGCTCCATTTCTGGGAATATGATGCTTTCCATTTGTTCACAGGTCAGGCAGCTACCTGAACTCTGCCCCTGTTGAAGTGTTTCCCTTAAAGATAAGGTGACTCTAGCTTTATTTTGTCCTTGGCTTTTCAAAAGAGTTGACTGCCATTTGAGTACAATTATGCAGTGTGACTTTGAGCTTTGTGACCTACACTCTGTTGGGAACTGAACCAAGAGCCTCTCTTACACTTACCCAGAGGATGTTGGGATTATTCTGTATGCTAAGTGCAACATGGAGTCAGTTGATACATCTTCAGCATTTTGATTTATGACAAATATTAGGCAGAAACAGAGGAAACAAGGGAACTGGAAGATCAGTACTAACTATACACCGCAATTGAAACATTAAGATATGACTGGATTTAATAATGATTAGGGTCTGTCATATATTGAGCAGAATGAATACACACATAATGTTTATTACAGATTTTGTTTCTGCACCAAGACAACTGTATCCTGGACACATTTCAGATCTTGATTTGGTATGGAGATCAAAGACAGTTTGCCTAACATCTTTTGCTTAAGCATCAAGGCCAGATTGCTATTTAGAGTAGTTCACGTAATATTATTTCATGAGTTAACTGTCTAGGTAAAAGCAAGAGAAATAAAAACAGCTGTTGTGAGGCTGTGAGCAAAAAAGAAATTAAGTTCCTAAGTTTTGTTTTCACACAAAAGTCTGGAATCTCGGGCTAAGTGATTGAGCATGTATAGATTTCCATTCTCCACGTAAAGTTCTTTTCATAACGGATATAAGGGCAAAGCAGCCATAATTATATTCAGAATGCCTTTCTTTTTGTGAAGGGAATACTCTTTCATCTTTCTGGAAGCTATCCGAGCATTCCATGGAAACGGAAGCAGCTTAGAACTAAAGGTCTTGCTTTTTGTGGCGGTTGCTCCTCTGCCCCCGCCGCACAGTGTGGTAAGTTTGAAAACTGCAGAAAAGATTATAGATCACAGAAAAGAGTTTTACAGAGCATAGTTGAGAACCTGATCCTTTGGAGCAGACAGGACCAGAACTGTGAGGTACCTCAGGTGGGGAGTGATATCAAGCTTAATCTGCATAGCCCTGTCTTATTGGAGTAGGTGTCACAACACGTCTTAAGGATGACCTACACTGCCTAGATACTGTGGAAAAGGCAGGGAGGAGGAAAGGAGGAAAGTGACAGCTGGTGCTAAGCCTTCACAAGCCAAGGCAAAATCTGGAGGGGTGTGCGTGGTGAATTTCTGGATTCAGGGAGTTCCTTTCTGAATCTAGGAAGTTTATTTGTTCCTCCCATTTCAGAATTCTTCTCCATCTCTACACATGAAAAGGTGCAGTGATAAGTCTCTCTCTGTCTGCTGCACTTCTGTCTGCCTGTCATCCAGCTTTCTAACTTCTGCATTGTGTGCAAGATGTGCTACAGATAACAACTCAACTTCTCTACCCTCACTGGAACGTGAATGATTGCAAGCTCCAGGATGGGCTAACTTTTGCTCTAGAAGGGGCTAAATAGGGGGGCATTGTTGGCCAGCAAAATGATGATTTTTTAAAAAGTTGCCAGAGGAGGGGCTGTTGGTATTGCTATGTTAGCTTTTAACTTGCTGAAAAGATGAGGAAAGTTACTCCAAGTAGTCCCACTGAAATTTAAAAGGAAAGTTAGGCATTTCCTAATTTATCCTTTTCATTTCCATGAGACTACTTGAAATAATTTTCCTCCTCATGTCAGCCAGTGGAATTATTGTGCTTTAAGATTGGCATGGATTCTTCCACGCTAGCCCTGACATAGCTACAGATAGCATATTGGGCCCATTGGACTGGCCTGTCTGAAAGTGTAAAATTCAAATTCTGGAACGCACCGATTCTGAAATTTTATTTCCATTGCTTATTAGGTATTGGTTTGCAAATAATCCAGCTTCTGAGAGCAACAGCTACTAATTCGACATCTCAAGAGTGCTATGATATCTGGCAGGTGAAAAGATTCCTACTTTTACTGTGTGTGTGCGTGCACGTGCATATTGAATATACTTTTCATTTCAGGCAAACTGCTTCCAGCTCCACCAGATCAGAAAGTTAAATACAAAGGTTTTTAAAATGGCATTACACATTTCTAAGCAGTATGAGAATTACTGGACTTTTTTCTTATATTTTACAGCATTCAAAAACTTGCCTTGTTGGAATATTTCCTGGATCTAAGATAAATGCTGTCTTTGGACTATAATGTGGGGTTATTTCAGTAAGATTAAGTACACATGCCACCAGCAATTAATACAACAGCACCCTTACAATTATTAATGTGAAATAAATATGGATTGCAGATGTGCTCTCTCATTGTTAAATAAAGTGGGTGATTTATAAATTGTCAGTTTTCAGACTGAATTCCCTATCTGCACCAAGCATCTGAGCTGGATTTATTTCGAAGAAATGCTCTGTAGCAGAAGGTTTTATGTGTTGCTCTTGTTCTCCTTGTAAGCATTAAGGAGATACAGAATGTGTTATAAATCACGTGCTGCATATAAAGTGCAGTTTACATGCATTCTGCAATTTGCTAAACCTATGCAAAAATAAAAATAAAATAAAACTACCACAAACGTTCCTTTGGAAGCAAAGTGACATTTTCTCTTTGGGGAGCATGTTCATGTTGTGGTGAAAGTCTCACAGAGAACATATTTGTTGCAAAACTATTTCTTCCTCTTGCCATCTTTATTTGCGGATATATAGAACAGGGCACATTTCCTCTCTTAATCCTTGATAGCCATATTAAGTTGTACAAATGACTGCACTTGCTCACATTTTTTTTGGCCTGTCCTTTTAACCTGTGTATCTGGACAGGTGTTCCATGCCCAAAGGGTTCAGCTGCCCAGCAACAGGTTGCCTCCTTATCTATGCCTGAGCAAGCACCGAATGGTGGTGGGGGTGGGGGGTGGGTCGTAGGAAGCTGCCATATACTGAATCAGACCCTTGGTCCATCAACAGAGGTGTATCTAGGGAAAATAGCGCCTAGGGCAAGCACTGAAATTGCGCCCCTTGTCCAAACATCTGACACCCATCTTTCAGATAACTTTACTATAATATCAGCTGAAAAATATGTCAAGCTCATTAATCTTTTAAAATTTCAAAAACTATTTAGCAGTAGATGTAGCCAGACCAAAAAATTCTGGAAAACTACAAATTTCAGTATGCTGGGCTCATGAAATACCCAAATATTATGTGGAGGTGTACTTGGAAAACTAAACAGAAATGCCTGTCTAATTCGCTACAATGCATTGTAGCATCACTATTACATAAGTTTCAAAAATAAATGGATAATTTGACTTTTCCCAGATACTCTGAAAATAATTAAAGGATATGCAGAGTAAACTGTGTCACTACTTGGAATATATTCTAGTATTTCAGGAAAACAGTTAAAATGAGAGAAAGAGAGCAAGAAACTCCCAGTGGGCCTTAATACTAAGGATTTCACACTGATTCAAAGACAAACTCACCATTAATAGCCATATTATTAAGACATCACATTTAACTCACTTATCACAAGAAGCAAAGTAAGAGCAAATGGATACAATCCTAGCTCATAAGCTTCAGCTCAGTATTCACAAGCCCTGATTCTCTGTACTTAGTGCCAAACTAAATATGTGTACAGTGAAATATATATGTATGTATTTTAAAAAATTGCCTGTAGCCCCTTCAGGGTGTTCCTAAAGGCCATGTGTGGGGGAGTCTGCAAAGGTTCCCCCTTCCCCCGCTGGGCTCTAGGGCCTCGCGGGGACCATGTGAGCATGTGCGGTGGCTGTTTCTTAAAATATATATATATTTTTAAAATGGCTGCTGAGTACAAAATGGCTCAGTGCATGCTCAAATGGCCTCTGCGAGGCCTGGCATGGCCTGGGGCCTCACAGAGGCCATTTGAGCATGCACGGTGGCCATTTTATTTTTGGCAGCCATTTAATTTTTTTTAAAATTTAATTTTTCACAAGCCCTGATTCTCTGTACATAGTGCCAAACTGAATATGTGTACAGTGACTTATATTATATTAAATTATTATTTTTTACCTGTAGCCCCTTTGGGGTGCTTCCTATAGGCTATGGGGGGGTCTGCAAAGGTTACCCCTCCCACTGCTGGCCTCTAGGGCCTCGCAGAGACCATTTGAGCATGTGCAGTGGCCATTTTTTAAAATAATTGTGGTTTTTTTAAATGGCCACTGAAAACAAAATGGCCACCACACATGCTCAAATGGCCTCTGCGAGGCCTGGCATAGCCTAGGGCCTCACAGAGGCCATTTGAGCATGTGCAGTGGCCATTTTGTTTTTGGTGGCCATTTAAAAAAATAATAATAATTTTAAGAGTTTGCGCCCCCTTCAAGTGGTGCCCAGGGCATGTGTCCTGCCTGCCCTACCCTAGATACGCCTCTGTCCATCAATCTCAGAATTGTCTACACAGACTGGCCGCGGCTTCTCCAAGGTTGCAGGCAGGAATCTCTCTCAGTCCTATCTTGGAGATTATGCCAGCAAAACTTGAAGCCTAGATGCTCTTCCCAGAGCGGCTCTATCCCCTGAGGGGAATATCTTATAGGGCTCACACTTCTAGTCTCCCTTTCACATGCAACCAGGGCAGGCCCTGCTTAGCTAAGGGGACACGTCATGCTTGCTGCTACAAGATCAGCTCTCCTCTCCTATGTGGTATGTGTGATATGCAGAAGATTTGGGCACACACTGTACGTTCCCCTCAGTCTTCATCAACTACAAACAACAGTTTTCTCCTCTGGATATGTGCCAAAATGAGTATTTTATCTCTCCAGATGATACTCCCTATCCACCCCTGACCCCTAGTCTCCAGTGGCATCAGGAGCAAGACTCAAGTTTATGTGCACCCTGCTTCCATTCATTTGTTCCTGAACAAAAAAATCCCTGACCTTGCAGAGCCAGTGAAATAGTGTGTTCAAATAAACATGGTATCTCCCAGTCAGGAGCCGTTCTTTCACAAGGTGAAGCAAGAAAGACTGTTGCCTCAAGTGACAGGTTTTGGAGGCGCCATCAAGGGGCAAGAAGCCCCCACCTCACCTGTTTCCTTCTACCACCACCAAAGCACTTACCTTCACTAAGCAGTGGCAGAGCCAAGATGGACTGCTGCCTTCCCTTCTCCGCCTAGCCTGGCTCTCACCCTACCACCTCCCTTGCACCAGGCTAGTAATGAAAAAGGGAAGGAAGAGGAACTGTTGAGAGGGACTATAGAACGTCTCTTGTATACTATTGCCTTTTAATCATTTTCTCTTCCACTTCCTTCTCTTTTTTCATGACTAGTTTAGTCCAAGGGAGGTATGAGTGCCAGGTGAGGAGGCAGAGGGAGGAGTGTTGTGTGCATGTTGGTGTATATATCTAGTGAAGTTGTGTAGCAGCTGTTGCCACTGCCACAACAAGAACAAAAAAGAGGTGTGCAGGGAAAGGGGAAGGGAGAGAAGGCAGCCTCTGACACCCTGCCTCAGACTCAGACTGTGGAACACTATTGCTCAACACTATTGCATCATGTTATACATGCCCCACATTTTTGGATGGCACAGAGTGCTTTTGGGGAAGGAGAGGTTGTCGAATCCCCCCCACCCCCGCTCTCTCTCTCTCTCTCTCTCTCTCTCTCTCTCACACACACACACACACACACACACACACTTGCCTGAGCAATGGAGCTATAAGAACATAAGAACAGCCCTGCTGGATCAGGCCTAAGGCCCATCTGGTCCAGCATCCTGTTTCACACAGTGGCCCACCAGATGCCACTGGGAGCCTACAGGCAGGAATTGAGGGTATGCCCTCTCTCCTGCTGTTACTCCCCTGCAACTGGTATTCAGAGGCATCCTCCCTTTGAGGCTGGAGATGGCCCACCGACTAGTAGCCGTTGATAGACTTCTACTCCATGAAGTTATCCAAGCCCCTCTTAAAGCCATCCAGGTTGTTGGCTGTCACCACATCTTGTGGCAGAGAATTCTACCAGTTGGTTATGCATTGTGTGAAAAAATACTTCCATTTGCTGTTCCTAAATTTCATGGGATCAATCAATTTCATGGGATGACCCCTGGTTCTAGTGTTGTGTGAGAGGGAGAAAAAAATCTCTCTCTCTCTCTCTCTCTCTCTCTCTCTCTCTCTCTCTCCACTTTCTCCATTCCATGCATGATTTTATAGACCTCTATCATGTCTCCATAGCCCCAGGTGTTGTAGTCTTGCCTCATAAGAAAGGTGCTCTAGGCCCCTGATCATCTTGGTTGCCCTCTTCTGCATCTTTTCCAATTCTACAATGTCCTTTTTAGATGTGATGACCTCCAGCTGTGGCTGCACCATAGTTTTGTATAAGGGCATTATAATATTAGCAGTTTTATTTTCAATCCCCTTCCTAATGATCACTAATGAGTTAGTTTACTGTTCACCTGTGCTTCATTAGTTTAGATACCAGCCCCTACCTGCAACCCTGGAGAGCTGCTGCCAGATAGTGCAGACAATTTTATTTATTTATTTATTTATTTATTTATTTGATTTACATACCACCCTTCCAAAATGGCTCAGGGCGGTTTACAATTAAAACATACCACTAAAACAATAAAAAGCTAAAACAAATTAAAAACAACATAACAACAATCAACAATTTAAAAACATTTTATAACAGCAATTAAACAATTCCAGTAATTAAAAGCCCCCAAATCGGGTTAGAATTTAAAAACTCTGGAAAGCCAGGCCAAACAAATACGTTTTAAGGGCTCTCCTGAAGGCTAATAAAGAATTCAAATTATGGATTTCCGCAGGGAGCGCATTCCACAGCCCCGGAGCAGCTATAGAGAAGGCCCGCCTCTGAGTCGCCACCAGACGAGCTGGTGGTAACTGGAGACGAACCTCCTCAGATGACCTTAATGTGCGGTGGGGATCACGTAGAAGGCGGCACTCTCTAAGGTAACTCGGGCCTAAGCCGTTCAGGGCTTTAAAGGTAATCACCAGCACTTTGTATTTTGCCCGGAAACATATCGGCAGCCTGTGCAATTGTTTCAAAATAGGCCTAATATGGTCTCTCCGGGTTACCCCAGTGACCAATCTGGCTGCCACATTCTGAACTAATTGAAGTTTCCGAACTACGTACAAAGGCAGCCCCACGTAGAGCGCATTGCAATAGTCAAGCCGAGAGGTTACCAGCTGGTGCACCACTGTTTTAAGGTCATCCTCCTCAAGGAACGGACGCAGCTGTCAAATCAGCTGTAGCTGATAGAAAGCACTCCTGGCCATGGCCTCCACCTGAGAAACCAGGGTGAGGCCTGGGTCCAGGAGTACTCCCAAGCTGCGCACCTGCTCCTTCTGGGGGAGTGTAACCCCATCCAGAACAGGGAGATCTACCTCACTTCTCAGATTCTGAGCCCCCACAATGAGCACCTCCGTCTTGCTTGGATTCAGCTTCAATTTGTTCTCCCTCATCCAGCCCATTACTGCCTTTAGGCAGGCATTTAGAGAATGAGTGCCATTTCCTGAAGATGAAAAGGAGAAGTAGATTTGGGTGTCATCAGCATACTGATAACACCCAGCACCAAATCTCCTGATGACCTCACCCAGCGGTTTCATGTAGATATTGAAAAGCATTGGTGACAGAATGGAGCCCTGAGGGACTTCATATAACAGCTCCTGCTTTGAGGAGCGACTGTCACCAAGCTCCACCATCTGGGATCTATCTGAGAGATAGGAACGGAACCACTGCAAAGCAGTGCCCCCTATTCCCAACTCCTCCAGGCGACCCAGAAGGATACCATGGTCAATGGTATCGAACGCCGCCGAGAGATCCAAGAGGACCAACAGAGTCACACTCCCTCTGTCGATTCCCCAGTAAAGGTCATCCATCAGGCCGACCAAGGCTGTCTCAACCCCATAGCCTGTTCTAACGCCAGTTTGAAATGGGTCTAGATAATCAGTTTCCTCCAAAACCACCTGGAGCTGGTTAGCCACCACCCTCTCGATTACCTTGCCCAGCCTGGAGAGATTGGCCTATAACTATCCATCGCTGAGGGGTCCAGGGTAGGCTTCTTAAGAAGAGGTCTAACTATTGCCTCCTTCAAACAAGGAGGCACCCTACCCTCCCCCAGCGATGCATTTATGATATTAACTAGGCCATCTCCAACAATCTCTCCGCTAGATCGAAGCAGCCAGGTCGGGCAAGGATCCAGAGAACAAATGGTAGGCCATACCGCTCCAAGCATCTTATTAGAAGGGACAGTGAACTAACTCAGGATAAGGCAAGTTCTTGTATTCTAGCCACCCATTTATTTACATTTACAAAGATAAATTCACCAGATTAAAGAGTGGCCAAAGTATGCCATGAATTCCGAATGACCCCACCATGTACACAGAAAAAATAAACATGCATTGCCTAACAGATTTTGAAATTAGATTTAATATTTTCCGCTAATAGTAAGCATTCCAGCAGCAGCAAGAAAATGTTAGATATTATTAGACCTGAATCATGAATACCATCGTTCAGTTAATCCTCATACAACTTGGAATAACTGTTGGGCGGGGGGGTTAACCCTTTCCCCTATCTTTAACACTCAAGATAGTCTTTGTTTTTAAAGAAAAGCCGTGATAAAACTAGATAATTAAGCAGCTTGAGCCTACCAAGTGAGGATATTTCTGTAACAAACATAGCTACCCACAGAATGTGCAAAGTAAACAAAATGATCGCACAATTTTAATCATTCCAATTATATTAATTAAGGAGTTCATTTAGAAGCAACTGTGTTTCAAAGAAGCTGGCTTTAGCAGATTTGTTGTACATACGTACAAAGTAGCTTGGGAGTGCTCCTGAACCCAAAGCTCTCCCTGGTTTCTCAGGTTGAGGCAGTGGCCAGGAGTGCTTTTTATCAGCTTTGGCTGATACGACAGCTAAGTCCATTTCTGGAGGTAAATGACCTTAAAACAGTGGTACATATGCTGGCAACCTCCAGGCTTGACTACTGTAATGCACTCTACGTGGGGCTGCTTTTGTACGTAGTCCAGAAACTAAAATTGGTACAAAATGTGGCAGCCAGATTGGTCTCTGAGACAATAGCAATAGCAATAGCACTTACATTTATATACCGCTCTATAGCTGGAAGCTCTCTAAGCGGTTTACAATGATTTAGCATATTGCCCCCAACATTCTGGGTACTCATTTTACCGACCTCGGAAGGATGGAAGGCTGAGTCAACCTTGAGCCCTTTGTCAGGATCGAACTTGTAACCTTCTGGTTACAGGGCGGCAGTTTTACCACTGCGCCACCAGGGGCTCTTTAAAGAGTGAGACAACTCGAAGGGATGACATAACATCGTTTTAAAGGGAACTGTACTGGCTGCAGATATGTTTCTGGGTGAAATACAAAGCGCTGGTTCTTACCTATAAAGCCCTTAATGGTTTGGGTCCAAGGTACTTAAGAGAGCATCTCCTTTGTCATGAACCTTGCTGCCTGTAACAATCTTCTGGAGAGGCCCAATTACAGTTGCCACCAGCTTGTTTGGTGGCAACTCAGGACCAGGCATTCTCTGTGGCTGCCCTGGGGCTTTGGAATATATTCCCTGCTGAAATAAGAGCATCTCCTTCTCAGAAAAGACCCTCAAGATTCACCTGGAGGCCTTACACACAAGGTTTCTACTCCTAATCCCCTTCAGAAGAGAGTGTGTGCTTTCACACCAGCCAAACTTACCTCGCAGTCCCTTCAAAGTTTTTGAACCCACTCCACACACAAACCAGGCTTTGTGATGCGAATTCTAGCTTATCTCGACATATGTCCGGGTTTTGAAAATGCTGGTTTTAAGCTACTTTTTCTGAGAATGCCAGAGCAAATGGGAGAGGCGCTGACACAGAATCATTAGCATGATAAGAAGGCTACTCTCTTTACAAATGCAGATCTATTTCTGCAGGGAGCTCTCCCCCCCCCCCCCCAATTGGCTAGAAGGAAAACACTGACGCCTCCCATGTGGACTTGCTTCAAAAGAAAACCTAGAGAGAGGGGAGGACTGCCTAGAGGTGTATATATCAGGCAGTATAATAATATGATGAATGAATGAATGAATGAATATGTCACTTCTACACTCTTAGCTACATAACCCCTGCTAACTTGGCAAAGAGGCACCTTTTAACGTGGTGATTCTCTTTATTTAGCAAGGGAAGAGTAACTGGCCCTATCCACCCCCAGCACAGTACCTCCAGTGACTGTTGCTGGTCTCTCACCCATGTTTCTTTTTAGATTGTGAACCCTTTGGGGACAGGGATCCATCTTATTTATTTATTATTTCTCTGTGTAAACTGCCCTGAGCGATTTTTGAAAGGGCATTATAGAAACTGAATTATTAATAAATAATAATAATAATAATTACAAAAAGTAATATTACTGGGAACAGCCTATATTCTGCAATGATATCTATAATAATAACAGCAACAACATTGATAATAAAATCCAGCCATCCCAGGTCCTTGGGAAGGACTCGATGTCTGGATAAAACAAACCAGTCAATAATGCCTGTCTGACTGTGTAAACAATAATAAAATAAAAAGTCAAACATCACAAAGACCTGGCAGTGGCTTAAGAATGGCAACTTGAAGAAAGAAACAGAGGGTTTAATACTGGCTGCACAAGAACAAATGCAATAAGAGCAAAAGTAGAAACATCAACAACAAACAGCAAGTGCAGCCTTTGTAAAGCAGCAGATAAAACAGTGGACCACCTGATCAGCTGTTGTCAAAATCTCACACAGACTGACTACAAACAAAGGCATGACAAAGTAGCAGGGATGATACACTGGAACATCTGCAAAAAATACAAGCTACCTGTAGCCAAAAATTGTGTAATCTACAACAACAACAACAAACTCTTATTTAAACAATAAAAAGATTTACAAGGGCAACTATAGGTAGGAAGAGATATGAAGAGATCTGATTTGAATGTTGTTAGAAGTCATTCAGCCAGAAGGGCATGTATCTGTCATTTCCCAAAAAAACAATCCCAATGACAGAAAATATCTCTTCTCCCGTTTCTTACACATTTGTTTACCTTCCATATCAGAATTAGAATTAGTTTTTCTTCAAATTACCAAAAACGATAAATTGTGAAGCTGAGCATTATCAGCTAGCTTCCTAATGCAATAAGATTCTTTAAAAAATATCTCCCCCCAATACACACACAAATATATTTACCCCATACATTGCAACATTATAATAAACAGAAATACATGAACTCATTAGCTGTTCAACAGTGGAATCTACCCAAATTCCAAACACTGAAACTTGCAAGCATTGTATCTTGGCAATATCCAGAGCCTCACTCCTGCTTCCCAGCATTATACGTTCCCTTCCCAGCATTATATGTGGCCTCTCTTTTTTTTTAAGGGAGAGTTCAGCTACTAGGAAAAGTTAATTATTGGTGTTTTGTAGATCTATAGAATTGATTGCATTGGCTTTTTTCTGCACCATTTAAATGCATTTTTAATCTGCTGGAAGAAAACCTTTTTCTGTGATGGCTAAAGGTTCTGTAGTCTTTAAGCATTCTGCATGAGTAGTCAGGGCCCACTTCCTAAATCTTCACAATCATTTTATTTTATTTTTACCTCTCTCTCTCTTGTTCTTCTTTTATACTCCTCCCTCCCTCTCTCCCTCCTCTCTCTCTCACTCTGGCTTTTCCTGCTTTGTGGCATGGCCCACTTTAGCAGCCCAATTAGAACCCTTTTATTACATTCTTTTAGAGCTTAGTCAAGAATTAACGGCTGATGCACAAAGGCCTACTACTGGCAGCCATTTTAGATTTCTCTTTCTCCCTCAACACCAAGTATGGCCAAAACAGGTTTTGCAACTCCCCTTCTTCTCTGCCAGTAGGTAGAAGTCCCACACACAAAACTTCACAAAATTTGGGGAATGCTGTTTAATGAATCCTCCTTATTAGTTCACAGTTGGGGTGGGGGGAGCAAAAATAAACATTTGTTAAAATCCACTTTCAGAGTACTAGATACCTTTTTCCTTGCGTGAGAGTTCTTTTTTTTCTACTACCAAGTCTTAACATCTTCATACAGTTTTCTAAAGGCAAATGATAGACTCAGAGATAATAATTCTGTTTAGAATTACAAAACTAGATCCCTCTTACTTACAAAACACCAGCTCCCCTCTTGAGATTTGCTGAGCACCATGAACTCCTCTAGGCAGGCACTCAGTTACTGCATTCCCTAACTACATGCCTGGAAAGTGGAATCATAATTAAATGTGCATGTGGAGTCTTCTTTTTCTACAATATGCTGTGTTGTGGTTTTAATCAATACCATATTTAATCCAGGCTGCATCATGTGAAAACTATTATCTACTACTAGGTTTCACTTTGGTAACTTACAAACATTTAGGCATATGGGAATTATTTGAGTCGGTCCTGGGTTTTATAGACCATTGTGACAGGCAGCTGGAGTCTCAGCATCTCTCCCCTTCCACCACCAGTAGGGCCATGCATGCTTCTAAAAATCCTAAGAGCCTTCTCTTTTAGCTGCTGACTCCCAAGTTTGGAAGCAATCTCATCTCAAAGGTGATCTAACTTAATCCCTTTGAACAGCAGGATGTCCTAGAGTCCTGTTCAGGGGCTATTGTGCTTGGGTATGGTGTTGGGTATAGTGTTTTCCCAAGTATAGGGGAACAGGAATGCCAGGGGGCCACACAGTGTCCCAGATCACAAACAGGAAAATATATATGTTAAGCAAAGAGTGAGCTGTCATGATCCTGCTCCTTCGTCTATGGTCTTTTAAGGTTAGATATGGGAAACAGAGCACATATGCTCAGGGAATGCTGTTTGTTTGCTTGTTTTATGACCCTCAAGTTTCACTTTTGCACCCATAGTGCTGTTCAAACAATTGTTTCCCAAACAAATTCTGAGTCAAAAAATAAATAAGGCAGACAATGCAGTGTGCAGTGCTGGATGGTAGTGGTGTGCACGGAACCACGGCGGCGCGGTCCGGCACTAAGGGGGGTCGAACTTTAAGGGCGGGGGGGTAGTACTTACCCCTCCCACCACTCTTCCCCCTCCGGCGCTGTATTTAGAATTGAAGTTTTGGGGATGGCAGCGTTCCTCCCTGCCCTAACCCTAACCGGCAGGGAGGGACGATGCCGCCCCTGAAACTTCAATTCTAAATACAGCACTGGAGGGGGAAGAGCGGCGGGAGGGGTAAGTACTAACACCCCGCCCTTAAAGTTCGACACCCCACCCCCCTCAGTGCCGGACCGCCGGACCAGCCCAGTTCCGAACCAGTTCGGAGGCCTCCAACATGGCCTCCGAACCGGTTCGTGCACATCCCTACTGGATGGTATGTAATGCAACATGCTTGAGTTTTGATCATTATTCTTTTCTTCTTCTTTTTTACTCTTTTAATGATAGGATTTCGATGGGAGAGTTGGGCATCAGACATTCCTAATCCAGAAAACGGGTATATGGTATAAGAACAGTGATCAAATGTAGCATTTCGATGGTATTTTTTCATATCCCTTCAAATATATTCTCCCAATAATCCTTACAACAACCCTGCAAGGTAGGTCGGTATTAGTATTGTACCCATTTTGCAGATATGAGCTGAAGCTCAAGGATACTGGTTTGGCAAAAGTGGCTTGCTGAGGTAAGAATTAAACCATCATCTTTTCAGGTCTTATTATAACCACTATACTATAGCAATGTGCACAAACCTGTTCAGAGGCCCTTTTACGGGCCTCCGAACAGGTTCAAACACTGGAAGTTTCGAAGGCTCAGAGGCGGGGGGGCTTTGGACTTTAAGGGCGGGGGGAGGTGCACTTACCCCTCCCTCTGCTTTCCCCCCGCCAGCACTCCATTATGCCAGGCTCCTTCAGGGCGGCAGCATACTTCGTTGCCGTCCCGTCCCCTCTTTTGCTGAAAGTGGACGATACCTGGCCACTTTCGGCCAAAGAGGGGACGGGGCGGCAGGGAGGGATGCTGCCACCCCTAAGGAGCCTTGCATAATGGCGAGCTGGTGGGTGGGTGGGTGGGGAAGTGGAGGGAGGGGTGTGCACCCTACCCCACCCTTAATGTCTGATACCCCCCATCTTCAAACCACCCCCTCCCGGTTCCATGCACATCTCTACACTATACCATCTTTTTAATTAGCTTTGTACCAAGGAACGCAACATTATACCGACAACAAAGCTTGTAGAAACCTGCATGCAGCGTCAGATCTTCCATATTTTAGAGCCTAATCTTATGCTCTGTGTGCAGCAGGAAAGAAGAAAAAGAAACCCTGAACTTATGGCAATAACGGTATGGTTGAATAGGTAGCAAAGCAAGAAGTAGATTGAGCATTTTTTGCAACACCTTTCCCTTCCCCCCAAGAATATGCATATATGCTCGACCCTTAGATCAATTCATATGAATAGATTCGTTTTCTTTTAAAAACAGGAGTCCCTTGCCAAAGAAAAACAAAACCACACATTAAGACTGCAATCCTATGCACACTCGCCTGGGAGTGAGTCCCATTGAATACAGCGGTTGACGCACAGATCAAGGAAGCACCAGTGCAGCAAGAGGAGCAGACTAACAGCACTTGCAGATTAACTGCTGCACTAGAGAAGGCAGCCCTTGGGGACACATTTTTGGGTGGCACAGAGGGCTTCCTGGGGAAGGGGGAGTCATCAGAAATTGCCCCTTTCCTGGTGCACCGGTCTGCAAGTGCTGTTAACCTCTCGCTGCACCAGCGTTTCCTTGTTCCATATGTCTGCCAGTGTAAACATATGTACAATTAGCCTGTAGATTTTAGCCATAGTCAAGTCCTAAAATCATTTTCAAAAAAAGATATATCTAACAACCAGTAACACATCTAAAGTTATTTCCAAACATTCACTGAATGCATGGAAGGGACAAAATCAACATGGTACTCACTCTCCCCTCTCCTGACCGCTACATGGCCAGCTAAAGTTCTGAACAGAACCTCCATGTGTACAATTATAAGCAGGTAAGCATTGTACATGCAGCTAAGGACCCTGCCTTTTTAAGGTCCCAGTCACATGGGGTAAGCCTACGCATATACAACTTCACTTGTACACACATGGGCTCTACTAAGACCTTCAAAATAACTAGTGTGGTTAGGAGTGGAGAGAGAAGTCCTCTCCCTGTTCAACACACACAAATGCACATACACAGCATTATATTTCCAAACTAGCTCTAGTCATGCACACTGTGATTTGCATCCAAAGATGCATCCAGGCAGGTAATGACACCTGGATGAGTACTATATCATGTATTTGCATTCACATCAACTGTGTGAAGCCTTTCCACATACAGACCTCACAAACTCAGGTTGGTTTCATTTATCTCTGGTTTCACGTTTCTCACATATTTGGCTATTCCAGTATGATGAAAACTCATGCCCTTGGCCATTTTCTGCCCACCACCCATTGCCCTATACATTCCTGTATGTGAGTGGGCAAGATTGTTCTCCCTTTTAGAAAGTAGTGTCCAGCTCAAGGCCATTGCCTGGCAGTGTCTGAGAAGAAGGTCTGTTTTTTTGCCTGTCAGTCACAGATTGCCTCTCCTGCAATGGTGAAGAAGGGAAAAGTAAAGTAAAGACACAACTAGCTCTTGCAGCCCAGAGCAAATAGTGTTTAGAATGCCCACACAGGCAGTTTTGTCATGAAATTAGTTATGCCAAACTTCAGAAGCAGCTAAAAATGAGGGTTTCTGTTAGAAGTGCTGACACAATCTGAGGCATAGTGATGCCTTGATAAATGATGCTTCGAAGATACAGCAAGTGAATTCCTCTGGTGTTATTAGTGAGCCCCTGCTTGGGCTGAAGGCATGAACAAGGCCAATATTGTTACTTATCATTCAAAGCTAGCCTGGAGGGAAAAAGAAAAAAGAGAGAAAGAAAGACATGTGGCATCAAGAAAATGTAATTAATTTGGTGGTGTAAGCCTTCATAAATGATCAAGTATTCCCAATAGCAGTCCTGAAAAACTTACAGAGAACATGAGCTGCCTTTCAATTACTCAATTTGCCAGCCACTGGAATTCTTTTAAGGTGGTGAGATGCCGCCTGCATTAAAGATGCTGAAACCATCACCACAGCTGACACATTGCTCCACCTTTAATTAAGACTGTAATGTTCCTCTGGGCCATACAGAAGCTAGCAATCTGCGTCCAGAGGCTGTCACTCTCTTCTCTAATGGACTGCAGCACACAAAAATTAATTATAGGGGAAAGGTTGCTGTTCCAGCTGGGACTGAAGTCTCTAGATTCCAGAGCAAATGTTTTGCTGTGTTGATCAAGGTGGGAAGCTCTGTTTGCTACAGCCATTACAATATCCATATTTCACTTAGTTTGCACTTCCAGCGTTTAAAAGCCCTTCATACATTGAACTTCTGTGTGTGTGATTCAGTTATAATAGTTAAAGTTTTGCTCTTTCTTCTCCAAGTGGAGGGGTGTTCTTTTAACAGTCTTTTTTTTTTTTTTAAGTTCATGGGGAACATAGGAAGATAGGAAGCTGCCATATACTGAGTCAGACCCATTGGTCTATCTAGCTCTGTATTGTCTTCACAGACTGGCAGTGGCTTCTCTAAGGTTGCAGGCAGGAATCTCTCAGCCCTATCTTGGAGATGCCAGGCAGGGAGGGAACTTGGAACCTTCTGCTCTTCCTAGAGCGGCTCCATCCCCTAAGGGGAATATCTTACAGGGCTCACACATCAAGTCTCCCATTCATAGGCAACTAGGGTGGACCCAGGGGACAAGTCATACTTGCTACTCAGGCCTGACTTTAACTAGGGTTCACCCCTCTGGCCTGTTTTCAATGCCAGAACTCCTATCTCCCAAATCTTATGTTAGCTAGAAGTTGGTGTTTTTCTCCCCACTTGCACTTGAACAAGCAGAGGTTCTGACAATATCCTGAATGCCCTTCCTTCACCACTGTCATCACAGGAAGCTGCCTTATAACGAGTCAGACCATTGGTCCCTCTAGCTCAGTATTGTCTACACCAGAGCTGCACAACACAAATGCCCTGGTAGGCCGGAACCATCCACCACTTGGCATGCAGGGGCCGAGGTCAAATTTTTAGCACATTATTACATTACAATTAAACATACTATTAATTACTTGTGGATCTATTCCCACTGTCAATGGACCATAGTTTTAACCAAGGACAGTGGCCAGAGAACAGGTCCTGTCCTTGCTCAATCAGTGGGGCCCCTGGAGTGCATGCTGGCCCCAAACAAATGCCAAGTCCTCTCCTCTCCCTAAATTGTTGTTGCTTTCAGGATGCAATGCTAGGCATGCTTACATGGGAGTAAGCCTCACTGGAGCATATTTCTGAGAAAGCATGCACAGGATGGCACTATGAGGCAGTTTCCAGCTCCTATGTGGAAACTGGTGGCGCAGTGGTAAAACTGCCGCCCTGTAACCAGAAGGTTACAAGTTCGATCCTGAGGGGGCTCAAGGTTGACTCAGCCTTCCATCCTTCTGAGGTCGGTAAAATGAGTACCCAGAATGTTGGGGGCAATATGCTAAAAATCATTGTAAACCGCTTAGAGAGCTCCGGCTATAAAGCGGTATATAAATGTAAGTGCTATTGCTATTGCTATTGCTATGTTGCTGCAGGATACCTGGGGGCCAGTAAAATAGTCCCTGTGGGCTGAATCCGGCCCCCGGGCCTTATGTTGTGCAGGCCTGGTCTACACTGACTGGCAGTGGCTCTTCAGGGTTTCAGACAGGGGTCTCGCCCGGCCCTACAAGGAGAGCTGCTGCTAGTCAGTGTAGACAATACTGAGCTAGATGCATGAGTGGTCTGAGGCAGCTTCCTATGTTCCTGTGGCCACTGCGTTGGACCTCAGTGTTTGCCTAAGATTCTCTTTCTGCCTTCTCAAAAGCTGACCTGTGAATCCATCTGATAGCACCGTAGAACAGTGCTTGGGGACTAGTATTAATGCCTACCATTTGCACTAGAATATTCATCACTTTGTTCTTTTAGATGCCAGGCAAAGACCTTTTTGTTAACTCAGGCCTTTTCAATTTTGATTTTCAAATTTGATTTTTAACTGATTTTAAAAGAGATTGTATTGTGGGTGCATGTGCATCGATTGCTATCAAAATAACATCTACATTTTACAAAGATGGAATATGTGGTACATGATGTTGGTGGCACACAGCGATTTCAGAAACTGGACAATTAAGCCTTATTCAGGCATTTTGTAACCATATACACACTCCGTCTACAGTTACAACACCAACTAGCAATCCCTGCCTTCCATACCGACATAATCTTGCTCCTCCCAAGCCATGAATATATAATTAGTTTAAAGAGATAAATATTGTATGCTTTCCTATGGAATCCCTGAACCTCTTCAGACAAGCACTATGCCGGTTGTCAGAAACGGGTAGGGTTATATAGCACATCAGTATAGGTTGTAGGGATGTGCGAAATGTTTCGGGTACAGAACAAACTGTACCCGAATCTGCCTGTTTCGGGCAATTTGTGCATAAAATGTTTCAAAAGATTTGGCTCCAAAACAAATCGCCCAAATTTCAGAGCTGAGTGTTTTGCTGTTTTTGTCATCCATTTGTTTTTGTCATCCATTTTGTGGTGATCTCAGTGTGTAGTCTCCATTTTGTGTTTGAAGTCAATTTGAATTTCCTGCCCTTCCAGGCTTCAGATTGGTAAACGGAAGCATGGGCTGATCTGCTGACAATTGTCTCTTTGTTCCAGATTGGCTCTTGCAAGTGCTAAATGACCTCACATTGGCTAGGGGAAGGTCAAAGAAGGGGCAAGGGTCAGGGGGAGTTCAAGGAGGGATTTTCACAGAGATTTAAAGAGGCAGCAGCCACCATTCTGCCTTTCTGCCTCGTGGGAGGAGAAAAAGAGAGAGCGCCTTGCCTTGCCTTGCCTTGCCTTGCCGCCTATTGTTCTGCCTTGCCAGCTTGCCTTGCTTGCTAGTGCCACCCAGCCTGTCAGTGCCTGTGCCAGCCTGGGGTGGATTTTCTGCTGCATTCATTGCTTTTTTGTAGAGAAAAAGAGAATTCTAGAGAAGAAAAGAGAATTATATCTGATTCTTTTTTCACCCCCCTTCCTGCTGCTGAGAGAATCACTGCCTGCCTGTGCCAGCCACCAGCCCAAGAGTGCCTGCGGCCACTGGCCACTAGGCTAGCCAGTCAGCCCCCTCCCCCCGATTTTCCAGGCTTTTGCCCCAGCCCCACCCCAGCCCCATCTGAAGACTGAAGAAGAAAAAGTAGACTCTCCGAGACCAGACCACAGAAGTATTGGACGCAATGTGGGTGAAGCCTTAGACTGAGTGAGTAGTACCCATTACACACACACACACACACATACACACACACACACACACCTCTGGAATTGTGTATTCTTGGGGGGTTCTGTTTGGAGGGAGGTTTTGGGTTGCAATTGAATTTAAAACGTTGTGTGTTGTTTAGTTTAGAAGTTTAAATAGGGGTTCTGTCTGTAGGAGGGAGCCCTGTTAGCTAGTACTGGTAGATGGTTAGAAGGGTAGCATAGCCTTGTGGTTTTAAAAAACAATTCTGTCTTTTTCCCCATTCCAAAGATTTATTTATTTTTTGCATTTTTAAAAAACAGAAGCCTGTCCTCCAGCCCTCTGTGCCCAAAATATATATTAGTATTAATATTCTCTGCCCAGCAGCCTCCAGACTCTGAGTGGGCATACACTCCAGCCTCCTCACTGTGCCCACTTACCACCCACTCCCACCCCAACTTTGATTTAAACAAGCAACGGCTTCAGCCAGCCATCACCCCAGGCCAGTAGTCCAGCAACAGCAGCCTGTTGTGTCTGTTTCCTCTCTAGTGCCCAGCCCAGCGGCCTACAGGCTCTGAGTGGGCACAGACTCTAGCCTCCTCCCTTAGCACCCACCCCCACCCCCAACTGCAGGGGGCACACTCTACTGGTCAGCCCAGCCCCTGTTCTTCTCCCAACTGAGTGTCCCCTTCCCTGAGACACTCACCCGACTTCTGCCTCTTGCCCCTCAATTCTTTCAAAAAGGTTTTTTTTAAGGCAGGGTTTTAAAAAGAAGCCCCAAAAGAGATGGCTGGGAGGGGCGGAAGAGTGCCAGGTAGGGGGCGGGTTTTTCTTGGGAAGAGAGCTGGTCTTGTGGTAGCAAGCATGACTTGTCCCCTTAAGCTAAGCAGGGTCCACCCTGGTTATATATGAAAGGGAGACTAGAAGTGTGAGTGCAGTAAGATATTCCCCTTACGGGATGGAGCCACTCTGGGAAGAGCATCTAGGCTCCAAGTTCCTTCCCTGGCATCTCCAAGATAGGGCTGAGAGAGATTCCTGCCTGCAACCTTGGAAAAGCCACTGCCAGTCTGTGTAGACAATACTGAGCAAGATGGACCTCTGGTCTGACTCAGTATATGGCAGCTTCCTATGTTCCTATGTTCTTGCTGGTCGTGGTGGGTGGTGACAGGGGCCTATGCCCCAAGTCACCCCCACCCCTGTTCTGGTGCATAGACTAGACTTCTCTCATCTGCCTGGCCCTACACCAGGGACTGCAGCTGGGAAGCAGTTAGGGGAAGGGCCTCCCCTGTCAGGGAAGAGGTTCTTCCCGTGGCAGATGTGGAGGTGGTGCATGTGGAGCCAGCTGCCAGTCCAGCCAGATCCACCTTGCCACCCTCCCCACTGGGCCCTGTGGGGATTGCGGGCCCCAAGATTGCATCTGAGGCGGCCCAGGAGGAAGCCCCTGTGTTTCCTGCCCCTGGGACTTGGGCCAGCGCTGAGGGCAGTGATGGTGGCGTGCCCCAAAAGGAACCAGCAGAAGTGCTACCACTCAAGCAGGCCTGTGTCACTGGAGAGTCTAGCAGTGTGGTGTGGGATCACTTTGAGCTTTGCCCTTGTGATCCCAGCCATGCTGCCTGCACCCACTGCAAGGCACTTGTTAGCAGGGACAAGGATTCTAAGACTTCAGCACATCAGGTCTGCTGTTGCACCTGCGGCGGTGGCACCTGGGGGTCCAAACCTCTGCTGGAAGTGGCGCTAGGCCAAGTGCCTTCTCTAGCACTAGCAGCAAGTGGCTCCTGCTCCTAGGCAGGACAAACTGACTGAGCGGTTGGTGCAGCCTCTGGGGAAGTCATCTGATCGCCCAAAACCATATCTGATTACCCGGGCCATTGGGGAGATGATCGCTTTGGACGAACAGCTTTTTCATATCGTGGAGAATGTCGGCTTCTGCCGTCTGCTCCAGCTGCTTGCCCCAGAGTACAAAATGCCCTCACGCACCACCTTAAGTAGGAGGATGGTGCCCTCCCTGTACCGTGCATGCAGGGATGCTGTGTTGTGTGCAGCCGGGCCCAGCACCAGTGTGTACTTAACTGAGGATCTCTGGATGAGCCGCAGTGGACTGCACACTGCCTTCATGTCCCTGACACCCCACTGGTGGAGGCATGAGGGTGAGGGGACATCTGGCTCCGCTGGAGCTGTATCAATATCCTCCCATGCAGGCAAGCCTTCTTGGGGAGTGTTGCATGTTGAGGCGATGGACACAGATCACAGGACGGACAACCATGGACTGACAGGTGGGGACTTGGCTACCTGGGGAGCCAAACCTCTGCTGAGGCTTCATGGTCACTGACAATGCAGCCAACATTAGTAAGGTGGCCAGGCAGGTTCAATTTGTGCACATCGCGTGCGTTGCACACACACTTTGAACCTGGTGGTGCAGGATGTTCTTGGGCTTAAGGAGGCAAAGTCCAAGTGCCAGCAGAAGTTAGGTTTAGTTCCCGCCCCAGAACCTGCTGCTTCCATGGCTGCTCTTGTGGATCAGTGCTGCAAGATTGCTGGCCACTTCCACTGGAGCGAAAAGGCAAGGCGAGACAGATTGAGCTGGGCCTGCCTAAACACCTGATCCCCCAGGATGTTCCTACCCGGTGGAACTCCACCTTTCTCTTGCTCCAGTGCCTGCAGGAGCAAGAGGGAGCCATCCACAATCTGGCAAAGCATAGTGGCTTGGATGTGTGCGACCTGTCCACTGCAGACTGGAAGCTCATTTCCAAGCTGGTCTTAGTACCCGGGCCGTTCTATGTTGCTTGTATACTGAGGCAGCTACGCTGAGCCAGGCTTTGCCCATAGGTCTTCTCCTCAAAAAGACCATGGGTGATTTCCAGGCCACTCTGAACACTGGGGACGCAGTCGTCCTGGCAGGCCGGCTGAGGACTGGGGTAATGGAACAGCTCACAACACCTTTGGGTGCATCTGCATGACATCTCCTGGCACGCATCTGCGACCCAAGGATGAAGGGCAGAGCTGTCACCCCTGACCAGCTGCCCAGGTGGAAGGACCTCCTGGTCGAGCACATCAGGCATGCAGAGGAGAAGAGGCTAGGTGCAGACGACCAGGAGGAGGGGGCTGGTGTTCAGCCTAGCAGTGTGCATTCCACCCCCAGCAGCACTGCCACCACCACCACTTCTTCCCAGTGAAGCAGTGCAGTTTCTCTGGCAGTGGCACCAATGGAGCGGCCAGTGTCACCTCCGCATTCCGCCACCCGGTGGTTCACAGAGGGCTTCTTTGGTGCCTTTCCAGGGCGACAGGAGGAGCCTGCCGCTCCCTGCAGCTGTGCTGAGCAGTCTGTTCTGCTGTACCTGCAGGAGCCGGTAGAAGGCCAGGAGATGGAGCCATGCCAGTTTTGGGCAACACATCACCATGTCTGGCCGGACTTGGCAACCATTGCTGGCCAGCCTCTCATGCCTGCCAATCAGTGTTTCGAGCGAGAGGTTGTTCTCTATGGCTGGGGACGTAGTGATCCCTCTGCGCTCACATCTGGATGCTGAGATCTGTGGAACCCTCCCTCTTGCAGGAGCACCTGCTTGCCAGTCCTGAGGGCCGGAAGGCAGAAGTGGCACACCATCCATCACAGAAGCAGGCTGCTGCATGTGCAGGCACAGGAATGTTTCTGGGATGCTGTCTCACACATGCTTACGTCAAACTACACACACACACACACACACACACACACACACACACACACGAGGGGAGTACACTGTCACAGAGGGTTTGCTTTGTTTCTCTTTAATGTTGAATAGTGTTTGTTTGATTTGTTTCAACAATGTGTTCTGAGTGTAGATTCTCTGGTAGCAAATGGGAGTGGGTTCATTGTTTGTCATTGAAAATGAATCCTCTCTTATTTTCTACCAGAGAATCTACACTTAGAACACCTCAGAAACAACAAAACCCAGTACCCCACGGGCTTGTAGGTATGGGGGTGGTTGGCACCCTATGTGCACTACACCACCACTTGCTCTGGACCACCCCAGTGCGCCCCATGTGGAGCTATGGGGCTGCTGAAATCCTCATTATCCCCTATGGGGGGAAGCTTAAAGATGCGTAAACTTCAGAAATTCTTTTAAAATCGCCCCTCTGCCCAATTCCTTTTAAATCTGGAAGGTAGAAGGCACCCATTGGGGCACTACCACCTGCCCCACTCTTCTGCCTCTGAAACCCCCTTTTTGCCCCAAATCTGCCACAAAGACATACCATCTTCAAAAATTCTTTTAAAACCAGCCCTTTGCTCAATTTCTTTCAAATTTAGGTGGTAGCTTCCACCCATTGGATGCTACCACCCTCCCCACTCTTTTGGCCCCAGGTCCCTTTTTTAAAATCTGAATTGATTGAAAATTTGGGTACAAATCGAATCTCGGGTGATTCGGGGGGGTGTCAGATTTGGACCCAAAACAAATCGGGGGTGTTTCGATTCAGGTACAAATTTAAACAAAAAAATTGATTTCTGCAAATCTCTAGTAGATTGTGGGGCTTTCAGGTTCATGTTGTAACTGTGTACACTGTAGAATATACAATGTACAGAATTCTGAATTGGGTTTTATACACAGACAGTGCAGTAAAGGCAGGAAGTAGGGAGATAAAAGCCCTATTCACACATTATGTTTGTACAATGAGTGGACAGTGTACACAGGTATAGATTGTACATAGATACAATTATTTACATGTGTTATGTTGGATGCAGTGCACAGCAGTACACTTCCTCTCTGTACCATGCATTTGAGGGGCCTGTACCCAGGTTCACTCTTAAAATGAATGCAGGTGCAGTCATTCACACAAACATATGTACATGTATACAGACATCTGTAGACTTACACAACATAATGTCTGAATAGGGCTAAAGAGGTAGTGAATTGTGGGTGTAGATACTGCAGCTATTCCAAACCTCTTTGTGAGTGAATTTGGTTGTTTGGACCACTGCATATATAGCACAAGTTCACATTATGCCAAAAGAGCAATTACATAATAGCTCAATCCATGTGATATTGTGGTGAAACTACATGGAAATAGTTACTTTCCACTGACTACAGTATCTTAAGTGTGTTCTGTGAAGCAAGAGGGTTATATCAATTGTTTACAGCCATCCTATTACCACTTGGCTACCCTTTCTCAATTTAAACCCCTGATTAAAATCAGATTTAAAACCTACAAAGATATTTGGGGATTAATTCATTAACTGATTAATTATACAGGCGAATTGGTTAATGCTTACAGCTCTCGTAAAACAAATATCAAGTCTTAAACCTGAGTACCCACTCTGCAAGTCTGAACCTAGATTTGCTTTAATCGGGAAAGAGAAATGTAATCTGTGTCCTTGTGTTGTTGATGCCATTAAGGTAATTGATTTCCTCCCTGTAACTCATGTCCCTAGATACCAGTCCTTATCATGAAGAGAGATGGGAGGGAAGGATTGACAATTAGTACTGTGATCCTGGCCACAGTAGACTGGCTAGGAAAAACTTGTTTTCCCTGGCTGCTTCTCATATTTACCTGTTTGTTTTGTCAGACATGACACACAGATATTGCTCTACGAGGGTTGGGTGAATTCACAAAATGCCATTTTAATACGATTATTGCAATGGTTATGTGATAGCCTGAGTCTTTGAAGCTGTTCTCTCATAGTGGTGCTCTTGGGGCCAGCCCTTCCACTAGGCAGACCCAGATGATTGCCTAGAGCACCATTTCTTAGGTGCAGGGGAGGGGTGCATAAACAGTGCCAGAAGATAGCACTGCCAATTATTCCTTCTTTGCACTCCTGAAACATAGTGGTGTACAACTGCAATACATAATACTGCACCTACTCCACAGAGGGCCTGCATATTCTTCACCCCAAAATACACAGTCAACTTTGTTCATTGCACCTCAGCCCCCAATAAACGGCTGGTCTCATAAGCTGCACCCCCTCTTTTCAATACAAATTGCCTGCCTCGGCATTCATTTCCAAAAATAAGTGGCCTCAGACTGGATTTCCAAGTTAACAGCAGCAGCTTCTTTTCATTTCTCTCTCACTGGCTAGTCAGTTCACTGGTCAACCACGCAGACTGGTCATCTGGCCTCATGGTGGAGCAGCCTATTCAGCTCCACACTTTTTTTGTGGAAAGGCTTAGTGAGGGGAATGGAGTTTTGCTCTCTCGTGGTCAAAGCTAGCATGGAAGTTTATCTCATGGAATAACTGTAGCCCCTTAAAAGACAGAATTGCAGGAAGCTTGATTCTCATCAGGAATTGGGTGAGTTCAAGGAAAAGGGGATTCCGCATAGGGAGCAGTTTAGTCAGACTGTGCATTAGGAACTTATATTTCTTTGTATTTGTGTGCTTTTGCATATTCCTGATACTTTTATATTATTGTTTAGCTGCAACATAATTGAAATAAGAAACAACACACAACAATACGCTCAACACACCTAAGGCATTGCAAAAGCCTCTGTAAACATTTAAGCGTGCATAAAAACAACCTATATTTGTAACTTACTAAGTATTTTTAACTGTTTCTAAAAACTGAGTCAGCCTCAGATGGAACCAGTCTGTAGTAACTGCAAAAGACTCTGAAACCATTTAAGCATTCTTAAATGCAACCTATTACTAAAGTTTGAGACAACCTATTTTTGTAGCCTTTTGAATAAAAGTTTTCTTTTTCTGTTTTCTTTTCAATTTTTACATGTTTCTCAGAGTGGGTTTTAACACAGTAGAAGAAGGGGGTTTTATTTGGTGCAAACATGTCCTCAGGAACTAGCAGCTATCAGCTTTTGTCGTTCCTTGTAAGCTTACACATGGAAGGTTTTTTATTTTTTTTATTTTTCCAGTACCCAGTTATAGAGGGACCTTGGTTTACAGCACCCAATCCACTGGTCTGGTTCGCTGCAAGTTTTAGGGTGCTTGGTGGCAGCATTTTGAATCTACCGGTAATACAGAATAGTTTTATGAGAAGCCCACTCAAGCAGCTCAGCAGGGATGACTCGGCATTTTCCCCCCTCACATGATTTGCTCTGAGACAAAGGCTTTAATCCACTACACCATCAAAGTGAAGAAAACTTCTCTGGAGCCTGTTACTCCCCCTGACTGATCAAAATGCCACCACTTATTCAGGTGGCTGCCTCTGGTACAGTGATTTGTGTATCTATATCTGGAATGTCAATGAGCTCCAGTGTGGCCATTGTATGTATTAAGGGAAAGTTCACATGATCATGTTCTTTATTAAAATGATAAATGTATGGTGAACAACAGCTCCTCAGAACTTCACCGGACATCAATGCAAACACAATACTTTCCAGTCAATGCAGAGAGCATCTTCAAGGTTGGTGCACACATTATGTATATTTTTAGATTGTGAGCCCTTTGGGGACAGGGATCAATCTTATTTATTTATTATTTCTCCATGTAAACCTTCCTGAGCCATTTTTGGAACGGCGGTATAGAAATCGAATTGTTGTTGTTGTTGTTGTTGTTGTTGTTGTTGTTGTTGTATCATCTACCAGGGGAAAGTAATTGGAAACAGCCTCCCTGTGGTGAATGACTCCAGTCTCAGCTGTAGCATTTTGAAGTGGTACAGAGGCCAAGGTAGTGCCTCATTGGGGGAATAATAATAAGGTATCATCTACCAGGGGAAAGTAATTGGAAACAGCCTCCCTGTGGTGAATGACTCCAGTCTCAGCTGTAGCATTTTGAAGTGCTTACCACAGAAATACTTGCTATCCCATTAAGAGTCTCTACTGCTCCGCTGGCATAGTGCTACCTCAGTCGAGAAGTGCATGGAGACTTTTAGGGTGATCTCCATGGTTAGCACATCTAAGCATTAATGCTGGGAAGAGACCATTCACCTTGAGAATGTTTTTACCAGCATCCCCATATTGAATATAATGTATGCATCAGCCCTTAGTCGTGAGTCATCAAGTGATGAGTTATCAAGTGATGACAGATTCTGAGGGTTGTATCTCCATGATGGAATCAGGCCTACCTGCTAATCACCTTTTCTCTCTCTCCAGTCCTCGATATGTTTTTTCTTCATTTCCCCCTTTCACCATTCTTCATTTTCTTCACTTTTGCACAGGAAAGAGTTTCACACAAAGAAGGACAAAAAGGATGAAAGACAACAAGAAAACAAAGAGCCGAGTCTCACGATTGGTGAGACTCGCCAAAATGAGGTAAGCGGGGAGAGCGGGCTTGGAGCTGGTGGGGGTTGTGGGGATCAGGGGCCACGTGGCCCCCAGAAGTTCCAGGATGCCCCATGTGAGCACACGGGGCATCCTGGAGAGACCCCCAGGGCTGGGAGGCTTGTTTCAGCCTCCCAGCGGGTGTCTCCTCATATTTTGCTGTGCTGTGGCAATACACTATCAAAAAGATGGGGTTAGCGGAAGCGCTCGCTCCGCTAACCTTATCTAAGGGGAGGGGTAAGTTAGCGGGTTACCTGCTTTGGAGAAACCAGGCTTGCCTGCAAGCCTGGTGGTTCTCACATTCTCACATTCTGCAAAAATTGGGCTAGGCTCCCTTAGCCTGATTTTGGCCAATCGTGAGAATAGCCTCAAAGTGTGTATCCACCCCACCCCACCACCCCATAGCAAGTTGGCAGTCATGCATAAATTGAGCTTAAACCAAGAACAAATGGGGCAATGACTCCTATGAAAGGGACAACAATAAACACAAGGAAATTCTAGTTACCAAACTGGCCAAGAACAGCTCTGCCGGCTCACCTGTGAAGGAGAAGCTTAGCATCAGGGCCCTTACTGAAAGCACTAGTATGGTAAGAAAGTGGATCATTGGTCCACAGCGAAAGTGGTTCATTGAGTATTCTGCAATAATGTGAATTCTGACTAGACATTTCTGGAACACAAAGACGTCCTAATTGAGATAGTGCCTGTGGTTGGGACCATATTGGCCACACTCTCTCTCTCTCTCTCTTTTTTTTTGCAAATTCAATTTTTATTGATTTTAATAATAGCAATATTATCATTCATTAAAAATATACACATAAAAGGTGGACTTCCCACTCACATTTCTTCGTGAATCAACAACTATAAAATTTACCCTTGCTATGATAATAATTCAAAACATAAGTTCAAACCCTTACAAACATAATTAATCTAACCAACCTGCGATTTATACTAAATTTCAAACCCTGCTGTCAAGTCCATAGTAGGTAATTCTTTAGATACAACAAAAATGGTTTCCAATCTTCTTTAAAACATTCCAAGTTTTGATCTCTTAATAGTGCTGTAAGTTTTGCCATCTCCGCATATTCCAAAATTTTTAACAGCCAGTCTTCTTTTGAAGGCAGTTCACTAGACTTCCATTTCTGTGCATATATAATTCTAGCCGCCGTGGAGGCATACATAAAAAATGTTAAATTGGTTGTAGAAATTGCACCTTGTGTTATTCCCAGCAGGAAGGATTCTGGCTTCTTAGGAAATGTCATTTTAAATATTTTCTTTAATTCATTATATATCATATCCCAATAGGCTTTAGCCTTCCCACAGGTCCACCACATATGAAAGAATGTGCCTTCAAAATGTCCACACTTCCAGCATTTGTTTGAAACATTTTTATACATTAATGCCAATTTTTTTGGTGTCAGATACCATCTATACATCATTTTATAATAATTTTCTTTGATAGCATAACATGCAGTAAATTTTAAATCATTTTTCCATAACTTTTCCCAGGCTGCCATTTCTATATTACGCCCTGCATCTTGAGCCCATTTTATCATAGTCGTTTTAACCACTTCGTCTCTTGTTCCCTCCAAAAGCAACAGTTTATACATTTTAGAAACTAATTTTTCATTATTTTGACATAATTCCTTCTCAAAATTTGAAGTCTGGTCCTCAAATCCGACTTTAAGGTCCTTCTTATACATCTCATTTAACTGATGATACTGAAACCAATCTCTAACCAAATCTTGTATTTCAGTTAAGCTTTTTAACTTACAATCCTTTTCCTGAAAATGTAACAAATCCCTATAGGTACCCCAGCACATTTGCATATTTACTTCTTTACGTGATAAGGCTTCAATCGGAGATACCCATAACGGAGTTTTAGGTTCAAACCAATTTTTGTATTTTAACCACACCCTCATTAAACTCCTTCTCACATAGTGGTTCAAAAAATCTTTATGTATTTTACTTTTTTCATACCACAAATACGCATGCCAACCAAACCTTCTGTCAAATTCTTCTAAATCAAGAATTCTAGGATTTCTTAGCCATTCTTTTAACCATGTCAAACAAACAGCATCAAAATACAACCTTAAGTCTGGCAAGTTAAGACCACCTCTTTCCTTTGCATCTGTTAGATTCTTAAAATTAATTCTTGGTCTTTTCCCCTGCCAAACAAACTTAGTTATGTCCTTCTGCCATTGCTTAAAACAAGTTAAAGTGTTAATTATGGGAATAGTCTGAAAGAGAAACAACATTTTAGGCAGGACATTCATTTTCACCACTGAAATTCTTCCCATATTGGCCACACTCTTGTGGCTTGCAGCTTTGGAAATAATTTCCATACACAGAGAGCTTTAGAAATGGTTACAGAAGCTGAGTATGTTTCTGTAGAAGAGAAGACTGAGAGGAAATATGATAGCCACCTGCAAATATCTAAGGGCTGTCACATAAAAGAAGAAGCAGACTTGTTCCTTGTTGCTCCAGTCCTGAGGACTAGAACCAGTGGGTTGAAATAACAAAGCAGATTTACTACGATGAATAGTTATATACTGCTTTTCAACAGAAGTTTCCAAAGCAGCTGACAAAGAAAGAAAGAAAGAAAGAAAGAAAGAAAGAAAGAAAGAAAGAAAGAAAGAAAGAGAAAATAGCTCCCTGTCCCCAAAGGGCTAACAATCTAAAAAGGAATAATAAGATAGACACCAGAAACTGCCATTGGAGGGATGCTATGCTGGGGATGGATAGGGCCAGTTGGATAGGGCCAAAGAGGCTGGACAGCCATCTGTCAGGGGATGCTGTAGCAGTTTCCTGCACTGAGCAAGGAGTTGGACTAGAAAACCTCCACGGTCCTTTCCAACTTGAACATTCTATAATTCTCCAATTTAAATGTGAGCTGCACATTGTGCAACTAAAAAAGTGAGGCTGCAAGAAAGAACAGTGAGCAGGAAATGCATTCGTGTGTACATGGCCATTTTCAGGGATCTTGCTGCTTTCGTCTTGCCTGGAAGATGATTCTACTATATCTAAAAGATTCATAGCAGCATATGGTAATGCACTGTCAATTGTTTTCAAGGTGAGTTGAAAAGAAACGTTTTATATAACCCTGCTAATAATGGAAATTAAGAGGGGGGAGGTTTTGATAGAGATCAGTATAAAATATTTACATGTACAAATATGTCATGAGGTGAATTGTTTCTTCCATTACATACCATAGATGTTAAGATGATATTTAAATTTCTAGGGTTCCCTTCTACTGTCACTCAACAGCAACAGCAGCAGCAGCACACTCACACACAAACACACACACATCATGGCAGCACCTGAGATAATAATTAGACAAAGAAGCACAGCTGTAAGTGTTCAGCAAGGTTGCAGTTTGCAATTTGAATAGTCTTAAGAAGAAATTACATAGCAATGGAAACCGCATTCACAAGGAGAATGCAAATCAGATGCAAATTGACTCCTATTTTATTTGTCTGTTCTTTGTTTCTGTCTAATAGCAGCAGAGGTAATTGATCATGTGTACCACATTACCTTTTAAAGCTCAGTGCCTCCATTATTCAAGGTGATTTCCTAGGGGAGGAAGAAATGGAAAGTTCCTGAGAACAAAACAACCTCATTTTGGTTAGTGTGAAAGACCCAGAATATAGCAAAGTAGGAATCGAGCGCATCACCACGAAACAATCAGAGTGTCCATTTTATGAAGCCTCCCAGAAATGATTTGTCTGTAAAGTGTCTTCTTCAAGCAGGCACGGTGACTCCGTTGGACAGGCAGTAAGCTGAGTATTATTTGCATCCTGAGCAAATGGAAGACAAGTCTATCAATTTAGAGGCAGGTTGACTCTGAATACCAGGAGCATGGTAGGGGTCAGGGGCAGAGCTGTAATCATGCACACAGAACCCATGTGCAGCTGTCGGTGCTGCATGGCGCCACTTCTCCCCTGCCACTGTGGGCACCTGGCAGTGCCCCTCCCTCCAGGCAGTGGTGGCCTCCCTAATGGAGCAGCCTAGAGTAGGCTGCTCTTCCTCCACTGCTCAGCAAGCTGCCATGCATATGTGACAGCCAGCTGAGTGGTTGGCATGGCACTTGACTGCCTTGCCGACCACTCGAATGGCTGCTGTACATGTGCAACAGCAATCTGAATGGTGGCAGCAAGGCAGCCTACCCCGTGCTGCTCCATCAGGGAGCACAGTGGCATGAGCATAGCATCCATTGGACAAGGGACATTTGTCCCATGGTCCAGAGGGCCAGGGTGCCCACAAGGTTCGGGGTGAACCCTGCCGCTGCCGCCCTTTCCACGCCAGGTGCTGGTGCCCTGCAGCTGGAGTGCACATGTGCTTTCCGCGCATGATGGGAAGAGGAAGCATGTAGGGGCTGGGCTTCCTTTATCCTCCCCCTGACCTTCCTCCTCCCAGTGGACCACCCCTCACCGCCCTCAATGCTCCTGGCCACTGCAACCATACTTCCCGGCCCTGATCTGCCATCCCAGCAGATGACAGCAACCTCCAGCAGCCCTGCATCTGGCTAAGCTCCACGCCGTCAAGCCGGCACTGCTGCTGGCCATGGTGGCGGCCACCCTCCCACTCTGTACTGAACGGCCCAAGCAGAAGGTGAGTCCAAAAACTGGCGGAGGGGAAGGCTTGGGTGGGTTAGGTTCTGCGTTTGATGTCAGACGCAGGTGATGATGCTTGGGGCACTGGGGCACATGTGCACTTTGTGCACATGATGGAGACCGCCTAGCTGCAATTTGTCCCCCAGCCACCGAGAAGCTCACTATGTGCAGTAGAAATAGAAGGGGTACTGCACTTCTATGACGCTCGCTATGTGCAGAAGCTCGCTACATGCAGTAGAAATAGAAGGGGTACCGCAGGGGGAATGGGTGGCCCAAACACGGGCCTCCTATGCTCTCCCTAAGCCACTGGTGGGGTCAATTAATGAGACTTAGGTTAGCCATAACTAACTTGTCTCATTTATTTCAGTGGGGCTTAATCATAACTAGCTTAGTCTTGATGGTGGCCATCATTATTATGATTATCTGAAATATCATCAACGTACTTCACAGAATAATGTAAGGAGAGGTCAGTGCCTCAAGAATTTTCACCTAAATTTTGATAGTAATCGAGACATGATAGGGAGTGAGGAAGAGGAGGAGAGAGAAAAGAGAAATGAACTTCAGAATTAGAACAAGGAGAAGGCAAAGAAGGGAGCATTAATAGAGAACAATCTTTGTCTGCATATGATGAATTGTGATTTTCCAAACACAACAATTTAAAATGTTATCTAGAAGCTGTTTATTGAGCTATGATGGATTTAAAAGAGAGAAGGATGAAAGATTCCATCTCTTATTTCACTAAGGTCTTCTCCCTAGTGATAACCAGCCTTAATTATCTAGGGGCACATTTAGATGATACTCTAAACAAGCCCCTTAAAAACATGAGGAAAAGGCATAGGCATGCCTGGTTGGAGTCTTCCCTCCAACCAGGCATTCAGGCACATCAGTTGAATCATATGAATGGAGGTTCATCCAAAAATTGCCCTTCTACATCCAGGTTTAATACTCAGAGCAATATATAACCCCCACTGTGGAATTTGGTGATGGTGCACCAGTGAATGGGGTGGGTGGGGAGATTTGTGCATTCATGCATCTTCTCTACATATTTAAAAGGCTCTTTCAGAATATTGACCAAACCAGTTCCACAACCCCTTGCTTGTTTAACTTCTACTATTGTTCCACCTACAAAATAAATGAAAGAAATATTCATGTGGATATTCTTATTTTTCTCTTTTTTTTGTTAAATCTTTTTGTCAAATCTTTTTCTTAGGGCCTGTGCAAAAAATCTTCTCTCTATATATAATTATCTTAAACATACCCGTCGCTAATCCCATGTGTGGCAGCTCTCATGAGAGTTTGCGAGCAGCTGCCTGAAAGGATAGCGACGGGGATGGGGAGAAAATAGGGATGCTGGCCAGTGGTGCAACAGCCCGGCCGGTGGGAGCAGGAAGCTGTGGCGGGCTGGGCCAGCCGGTGGGATCAGGAGGCCGCTGCCAGGAGTTGGAGGGCAGGTGGGAGGAGGTGGCAGGCTGGCTTTCCAGCCAGCCCGCCAGCCAGAAAGCACCAGGGGAGTGGAGAAGGAGGGAGAGAAGAAGCTGGTGGGCTGGCCGGCTGGCCTGAAAGCACGGGGGGGGAGAAGTGGGCAGGGGAGAAGCGGGCGGGCTGGCCAGCCAGGAAGCCAGATGGGGGGAGGGGAGAAAAAGGCAGCAGTGGTGGGTAGGCCGGCCGGAGGCGCTGATGCTCTATGCCCGGCCCAGCTAGTATATATTTAGTTCATATTCATATTCAATACTTTGTTTGGAAAGCCACTTTGTTTTATTACTTCATGGGCATATGCTGCTTTGTTCTATTCCTGATTCAAAGGGTGACTTGAAGTGTTAATCTCAGTTTGATACATACATTCATTCCCCCTTTGCATACGAAGAGAGAACATCTTCTTCGTCATGAGCCCCATTGCCCACTGATATCATCCAGAGGGGTCCATTTGCAGCTGCCAACAGTCCATTTGATGGCCACACAGGGATGGGACTTATCTGTTGCTGCCCTGAGGCTTTTGAATGCACTCCCTGTTGAAATAAGAGCCTCTCCATCTCTGGCAACTTTTAAAAAGTCCCTAAAGCCTTATCTTTTCACCCAAGCTTTTTAATTTAACTGTGGTTTCAAATTGTTTTAAGGTTTTTACTTTTGTATTTTAACTTGTTTTATGTTGTTATAAACCACCCAGATATGGAAGTTAGGAGAGATATACAAATTTGATAAATAAAGTTTCCAGTACTGATCTCTTGCCTTTCATTCTGAAGAGCCAGTGCGGTGTAATGGTTAGAGTGCTGGACTAGGACCGGGGAGACCCGAGTTCAAATCCCCATTCAGCCATGAAACTAGCTGGGTGACTCTGGGCCAGTCACTTCTCTCTCAGCCTAACCTTCTTCACAGGGTTGTTGTGAAAGAGAAACTCAAGTATGTAGTACACTGCTCTGGGCTTCTTGAAGGAAGAGCAGGTTATAAATGTAATAATAATAATAATAAAGTGTATACAGGCAACAATTTTACAATCCTAAGAGGACTGATTTGATTATTCCACTCAAGAAAGCCCTGATGGAAAATGTTGCATGGGTTATCTTCAGAGAGTGTTAGGTATGAATAAACTCATCAGCTTCATAGTACCAACAGAGAGCTTTGCTCACAGCTCCAGTTTTTGAGACAGATTAATTCTAGATGTGACCAGTAAGTCCAAGCAGGCTGCTTTCCAAACTGAGGTCAACATGGCAGTAAAATCAGCCATCCACTCCCCCAACATTCTGACACTATCTCTTAATTGTGTTTTCTTGTTTAGTCAAGGAACAAGATAATTAAGAGACATTGTCAATGGAACAGGTTGGCACAGGCAGGAAGTCTCTGCTGTTTGATAAATGCCAAGGCATTTATCAAGTGAACAAATAAACATTGGTGCAATTGCTCTGGTGTTTGTTTATACTAATGTAGAGCAGAATGATTCCATGGCAATGCCTTTTAGGCTATGGTTATCAGTTGATCAATAACAATGCAAAGGATGTCCTACTTCAAACATTTCTGCTACCTTCTACAGAGGATTACTGGATAGCACACCGAAAATTACTATGTTGTTGTGCATGTTGTTGTGGTTACTTTGCAGACTATGCATTTTCTTATCTTATGCTCAATATGCAGGAAGAAGCAACTGCTGGATTTGCCCTCCATGACAACAATCAAACAAAGCTATATACAAGCATGGGAGATAATTATGCATGCAGCCAGGGGATTCCTTGAAATTTTCTCTGCAGGCACTTGCATTACTTATTTATTTATTCAGTTTCTATACCGCCCTTCCAAAATGGCTCTTACAATTAATTATTTTAAGTCATCGGTTTGTGGGAATCATAGTTCCCTCTTGCTTAAACTGTGGACTAGGAAATGGGGACTAAACATAATATTTGGTTAGAACACGGGACTTTGTTTAGGAAAATCCAAATCCAGCTTTTGACAGAATTTTCACTGCACATCTGGATTTAGGTGACCTTAGGTGATTTGTGCCATGTTGGGGCCAAAGCCTTTAATTACACATTCACTATGAATATGGCAGAGGAATGCCCATGCCAGCACTGGTGAATGACTGGCCTGAAATGCCACCCTCCCCAATTTAACCCATGCATTCATAGACAACAAATCTTGGGTGGTGGCATTTTGGCCAGGGGACAAAATGGGGATAAAAGTGGGTTAAATGGTGGTGTTATTACTGGTGTCAGCAGTGGTGCTGCTTACCACTGGCCACCATTTCCCCCCATAATGCCACATCATAACACAGGAACATAGGAAACTCCCTTATACCCATCCAGACCTTTGGTCTATCTAACTCAGGATTGTCTATGCTGACTGGAGGAGGCTTCTCCAAGGTTTCAGGCAGGAGCCTTTCCTAGCCCTAACTGCAGATGCCAGGAAGTGAACCTGGGATCTTCTAAATGCGAAGCAGATGCTCTACGACTGTGCTATGTCCTCATTTCCATAACACACTGGGTTGTTTTAGATGAGATACCAGCCACAACACATGGCCACACTGAGAGCACACCTGCCCTGATGGGGGACATCCTGATGCATTTAAACAGGTATTGAGAGAGCACTGGGAGAACAGGTATTGGAAGAACAATACAAAACAGACTGTGAGAAGCTCCAAAAGGATCTCTTCAAACTGGGGAAGTGGGCAAAAAATGTAAGCAAGTGTGATGTGTTACATATTGGGGCAAAAAAACCCCCCAACTTCTCATATACGCTGATGGGGTCTGAGTTGCCAGTGACTGACCAGGAGAGATATCTTTGGGTTGTGGTGGACAGCTCATAGGTAGTGTCGACTCAATGTGTGGCAGCTGTGAAAAAGGCAAATTCCATGCTAGGGATCATTAGAAAAGGGATTGAAAATAAAAATGCTAATATTTAATGCTCTTAAACAAATATACAGTTCTGGTCACCATATCTTAAGAAGGACATTGTAAAGATGGAAACAGTGCAGAAGAGGACAACTAATATGATCAGGGGCCTGGAGCACCCTCCTTACGAGGCAAGGCTACAGTATCTGGGGTTTTTGGGTTTGGAAAAGAGGCAGCTACGGGGAGACATGACAGAGGTGCATAAAAGTATGCATGGAGTAGAGAAAGTGGACAGAGATAAATTTTTATCCCTCTCTCACATGATACATGTGTATAAAGGTATGCATGAAGTAGAGAAAGTGGACAGAAATAATTTTTTCTCCCTCTCTCACACCGCTAGAACCAGGGGTCATCCCATGAAACTGAAGCCCAGGAAATTTGAGACCAAGAGAAGGAAGTACATAATTAATCTATGGAATTCTCTGCCATGGGATGTGTCGACGGCCACTAGCTTGGACGGCTTTAAAAGGGACAGAGCACCAGTCTATCAATGGCTACTAGTCCGGTGGCTATAGGCCACCTCCAGCTTCAGAGGGCTTCTTTGAGGCATCTGGTGGGTCACTGTGTGAACCAGGATGCTGGAATAGATAGGCCTTGGGCCTGATCCACCAGGGCTGTTCTTATGCCTCTAAATACCAGTTGCAGGGGAGCAACAGCAAAAGAGAGGGCATGCCCTCACCTCTTGCCTGTGGGCAACTGATGTCCAAATCAGTTCATTTTCATTCCAAGAATGAAACTGAAATTCTTAGGAGGGAAAGGTGGTTGCCAGGAGGAACACTAAGCCCACAAAATAGTTCATGGATGAAAATAAGTGCTAAATAGGTAAAGCAGTTTTGCTTGCTCTTTTACCCCACGAGTCCTCCAAAATTTGATCGAAAGATGTTCATGGGAGAACCTCTGGCTCAGGCCTAGTTCATCCAGCAACAGCATCAACACAGCTGCAGATGAAAACATGGTGTTGGCCTCAAGGCTGCATTCTATAGTATCTGAATTTGCTTATTTTCTGCTTCTATCCCTACATTCCTTTTCCCTTCTACATCATGTCTGTTAAATTATAAGCCATGGTTTTAAATGATTAACCACATTGTGTGCATTGGTAGAAAGGAAGTATATACATTAAGTAAATATATACAGTCAAAGTTGCATTATGATTCAACATCTTTGCAACAAGGGACCCTAGCATCTTAGCTTGCCTATGGTCGCAAAGCTGGTGAGCATAGTATTTTACGAGAACTTTAAATTTTGCACATATATAACATGGGTCAGTGTGACTTCATTGTGCTGGAAATTTTTCAAAAAGCATTTGTTGTTTCGTTTTGGCGAAAGCAACATTAATACTGATTCAAGCTTGAAAAAGAAAAGCAGCAACCTTGAAATTCTTCCTTCAAGGCATTCTTCAGTGCAGTGTCTGCTGGCAAACCTATGAAACAGTTGTTAATACTGAGAATGAGATGAAAGATGTTCTAAATTTATCTCATCAACATTTCCACTCAGCAGAATAATGGACACTTGTCAATAACACATTGTTGTTGCATCAGTCAGGATCCTCTCCAGCATCAAAGCAGTGTGCACCTTGTGAAACGAGCTTCCAGACATTTGGCACCGTTCAGAATAAATGTGCATTCACCTGGGAGCCATATTGTGGCTGCCTTATGGCTGAAGTAAAGCAAATGAACAATTTTCAAATGAACATAAAAATCATACTTAAAAGACTTCAAATGGAAAATATATATGTATTTTCCAGCCTCCATCTATAAATTAATATGTACCATCTGGGTTACATCTGGTGGAATAAAAGTGTTGTCTCATGAGTGGTTGAGGTGCGAGAACCATGAAGCAAGACTGAGTTGTGCTGGCACTGCTTATGCTACAAAGACAACAGCACTCTGATGTAGTGCTGAACTGTATAGAGCTGGAGCATTAGGAGGAGCCCAGGGGAACCCAGGAACATAGGAAGCTGCCTTATAGGGCACTGGTCCACCTAGCTCAGTTGTGGCTAGACTGACCGGCAGTGGCTCTTGGCGGTTTCCAGCAGAAGTCTTTCCCAGGCCTATCTGGAGATGCAAGGAAGTGAACCACTAACCTTCTGCATACAACGCAGATGCTCTGCCACTGAGCGAGGTCCCATTGCACTAATCCTCCGCACCGTCAAATTCTTTCATCAGCTTGGGACTTCAGCTGGGACTTTCAACATGAAGCAGACCACCTCAATGGTCACATTAAACCAAAACAATTTGAACAATTAACACATGAAATAAACAAATCATCGCATTAACTATTGCTATTAAGTCATCCCGGCAGTTTAGCTTTTATTTATATATTCATTCATTCATTCATTCATTTCTATACAGCCTCTCGGGTGAAAAATTGTTTGGGACTGCCTCATCTTGCTCCTGGATCTGTACATGCATGCATTGTACCCAGTTTGCATGTGTGTTGATTGTGTGTGTGTGTGTGTGTGTGTGTGAATAGGGCTCAAGTCTGGAATTGATTTTAGATATTCTCTTAGTTAAACTTGAAGTCATGGTGAGTGTAACTCAGGGCAGAGTGTGAACCGACAGAACAATAAAGAACTGAGGAAATCCTCTCATCCCTGCTTTCTACCTGATTCTATCTACTTTTGTACCTTGCATAACAAACCATAGGATATAGGACTGATAAAGTAACTTACGTAAACAGCTTTGGATTATATTCAGATCTGCAGATATGACTCACCTTCCTCTTTCTTTTCATGTGATCATGACAATGACCTCACTGATTCTCATCTTGTTCAAATTTAAATATCTCTTGTTAAATGGAAAATAATATAAAGCAGACAAATCCGCCAATCAAGGATGAGTCCAAGCATTGTTCTTTTTATCAGATTTGTAAATATCCCAACCAAGGTTTAATGGCTGGTTCTTGGAAAAGTTAACAACATGGCCAGAACCCTCTTATTGTTTTATTCTGAGGAAACAATTCCACACAAGGAGGAATTTGACTTAAAATATGGAATTAAGTGACAGGGCAAAATGTGCAATTTATTTACTTAGGAAAGTTCAAATCAGAAGTAGCATCTGGCTTTCATTGAGATCCTGGGTTTTATTTATACCAGTTTTCCAGATGGGTCTGCAGAGACTCTGGCAGGGCAGCTGGCTGGCATATTAGAGCAAGTGAGATAATGACAGAAACAGGATCAAAAGAGTATCCTAGGAGCATTCTTTTAATGGCAGATTAATCTCTGTGTTCGGAATATTAATAGGGTTTTTTAAAAAAATAAATACTTTAATACATATTGCTTGGGATGTGCAAAATTTTTGTTGTATTGTTATTCCATTCATTTTCATTATTAAAAGTTGCTTGGGATGTGCAAAATTTTTGTTGTATTGTTATTCCATTCATTTTCATTATTAAAAGCCTCATTAATTTAGTTATATATTTGTGGAACTCATATTGGTTATTATTTCAGTCATTTTAGTTATTCCCATTCATTTTTGTTTCTCTCTCCACTGCTGCTGCTGCTGCTGCTGCTGCTGCTACTACTACTACTACTACTACTATTTATATACTGCTCTTCAACAAAATTCTCAAAGCAGTTTACATAGAAAAATAAATACATAAATAAGATAGCCCCCTGTCCCCAAAGGGCTCACAATCTAAAAAGAAACATAAGGCAAACACCAACAGCCACTGGAGGGATGCTGTGCTGGGGTTGGATAGGGCCAGTTGCTCTCCCCTTGCTAAATCTAAGAGAATCATCACTTTAAAAGGTGCCTCTTTGCTCAATTAGCAGGGGTTAGCTGCTGCCATTTTCCCCCCATAGAATGCCCCAGACATTGCACTGTTTCCAGGCATTCTGATGGAGGGGGGGATGATGACCACTCAGCAGCCATCATTTTTTCCTCAGAATACAACAGAGCAATGCAATGTAATCTAGGGCAGGGATTCTCAGCGTTGGGTACTCAGATGTTATTGGACTTCAGCTCCCATAGTCCCCAGCCGCATGGCATTTGGTTGGGGATTATGGGAGTTGAAGTCCAATAACATCTGGGGACCCAACGTTGAGAATCCCTGATCTAGGGCATTCCAAGAGAAAATGGTGGCTATTATTGGCTGTTACTGCCACCAAGAAAAGATTAGCCCCCTGAAAGAATTCTGTTGAATTAAATGAATTACATTAGATGCATTCAGAACTGTTTGGATTTCTGGCATTTGTTTTATAACTTGCAATGAAGGAAAGATATTGGGCCAATTGGATCCATTTTCTTATTTGTTATGAAATGAATGAACACTCCTGGTATTGTTAAGTATCCTGGGCCTCTGGGGATAGAAGTAGATTAAACATCTAAATGTATCACTCTCATTTCAAATTATTTGGGTGCAACCTAATAATTTATCGTGCCTCAGAAATTGCTATGTTATAATTTGAATACTGGTCAAATTCAGCAGAATAAAATGGGAATTTAGGTGGTAGAACCCTGGGGTGAATAGGGCTTGTGTTCTACCTGCATTCAGATGTCTGTACACTGGTACATTTTTTATGTGAATCCATTTTTAAAAGGGAACCTGGACACAGACTTCCTCAGTTGCAGGATACAGATAGGAAGTGAACTGCTGTACTTGTATTCAACATAACTTGTGAATAATTGTACCTGCATACAGCTTTATACTTGTGTACACTATACACAGATTGTGTGTGTGTTGAACAGAACTGTGAATAAGACTATTGTCTTCCTTTCCCTATTCAGAAGTAAATTCCCTGAATTATGTTTACTTAAGATAGAACTCAGGGAATGTGTGTATTACATACAGAAGTGCAGACAGAGGGAAACAACTCCTCACTTAAGTTTGGTGGGGGAGGAGGAAAGACCTGGGAGGGTCACCATCTTCCCCCTTGTGGTGGGGAGAATATCTTTGCAAGGGGTGAGGGGAAAATTCCTCAAGTGTTTAGTGGGGATCTGCTCCCTGGTTACATGCACATAGGAACATAGGGAGCTGCCATATGCCAAGTCTGACCATTGGTCCATCTAGCTCAGTATTGTCTACACAGACTGGCAAAGGCTTCTCTAAGGTTGCAGGCAGGAATCTCTCTCAGCCCTATCTTGGAGATGCCAGGGAAGGAACTTGGAACCTTCTGCATGCAAGCAAGCAGGTGCTCTTCCCAGAGTGGCCCCATCCCCTAAGGCAGTGATTCTCAAACTTGGGTCCTCAGGTGTTATTGGACTTCAACTCCCATAATCCCCAACCAAAGGCCACTGAGGCCGGGGATTATGGGAGCTGAAGTCCAATAACACCTGAGGACCCAAGTTTGAGAATCCCTGCCCTAAGGAGTAGGGATGTGCACAATTGTTTCGAAGGGTTGGGGAGTGGTACCTATAAGCATGAGTAAAGCAGGTTCTCACATGTTCCTCCACCGCCCTGTCGCTTTTCAAGGAGCGATGCTGCACTTCTCAGATGTCCTCATGTGGCCACAGGGCTTCACCCAGCAGCCTGTGTGAGGCAGGATGCACATGGCCACTGCACATGCATGGTGGCCATATGTATGGTCAGCATGGTGTTGCTGACTGCACATGGTGTTGCTGACCATGAACATGGTCCCCACGCACAGGTTGCTGGGTAAAGCCCAGTGCGTTGACTTCTGACTGATGCAGCACCATGACCAGAAAAGCGGAGGGAAAGTGGAGTAGCAGGTAAGTACCTGTTTTATTCATGCTTAAAGGTACTGCTCCCCCTGCCAAAATGATTCAGTGGATTGCGCTTAATCGATTTGGCACGTTCCTACTGGACGCACCAAATCGATTTGTGCACATCCTTATTAAGAAGAATATCCTACAGTGCTCATATATAGACTCCTATGCTTAGCAAAGGGGACAATTCATGCTTGCTACCACAAGACCAGCTCTCCTATCATTAATGGGAGTATCACCCATTAATGGGTGATTTATTTATTTATTTATTTACAATATTGACATAGAGCATATTTAAAGATCTATGCTCAGGCAATACATGTGGCAAAGAAGCAGTTCTTTTCTGCCCCTATTGCTTCTGCGGGTTCACATCCAGCGGACTTGTTCAGGGTTGTGAGGGGACTAGCATCTGCCCCTCCTCCCCTGAATCAGAATTTGGAGTCATCAGTGACCTGCTGTGAGGTGTTTAAAGAATTTTCCACAGATAAAATCTCTCAGATTCTGGCCGACTTAGATGGAGACTCCATAATTAATTCAATGTCTGAACTGGAGGTGTCCAACAACTCCTCTTATGTGATTCGACTGAATCGGTTTCAGCTTGTGACTCCTGAGGATGTGGACAAGGTGTTTGGGGCGGTGAGGTCCACCACTTGTTCTCTTGAGCCTTGTCCAACATGGCTTGTTCTATCTAGCAAGGAGATGGCTGTAGGATGTTTGGTGGAAATTATAAATGCCTCTCTGAGGGAGGGCAGGATGCCTCCTTGTCTTAAGGAGGCAATTATTAGACCTCTTTTAAAGAAACCTGAATTAAATCCCTCAGAGTTGAGCAACTATAAGCCTGTCTCCAACCTCTCGTGACTGGGCAAGGTAATTGAGAGGATGGTGGCCTCTCAGCTCCAGATGGTCTTGGAGGAAACTGATCATCTAAACCCATTTCAAACTGGTTTTTGGGTGGGATATGGGGTGGAGACTGCCTTGGTCGGCCTGATGGATGATCTCCAATTGGGAATTGACAGAGGAAGTGTGACTGCTGGTCCTTTTGGATTTCTCAGCGGCTTTCGATACTATCAACCATAGTATCCTTCTGGAACGTCTGAGGGTGTTGGCGGGGGGGAGACACTGTTTTACAGTGGTTCCGCTCCTACCTCTTGGACAGATTCCAGATGGTGTCGATTGGAGATTGCTGCTCTTCAAAATCTAAGCTTAAATATGGTGTCTCTCAAGGCTCCATACTCTCTCCAATGCTCTTTAATATCTACATGAAACCACTGGGAGAGATCATCAGGGGATTTTGAGCGGGGTGTTACCTGTATGCTGATGACACCCAGATCTACTTCTCCATGTCAACTTCTTCAGGAGATGGCATATCCTCTCTAAATGCCTGCTTGTGAGCAGTAATGGGCTGGATGAGGGAGAATAACTTGAGTCTTAATCCAGATAAGACAGAGGTACTTATTGTGTGGGGTCAGAACTCCAGAGACGATTTTGATCTACCTGTTCTAGATGGGGTTACACTTCCTCAAAAGGAACAGGTTCTCAGTTTGGGAGTACTTCTGGATCCACACCTTCCCCTGGTTTCTCAGGTTGAGGCGGTGGCCAGAAGTGCTTTTTATCCACTTTGGTTGATATGCCAGCTGCGTCTGTTTCTGGAGATCAGTGACCTCAAAACAGTGGTACATTTGCTGGTAACCTCCACACTGGACTTCTGTAATGCATTCTAAGTAGTCCGGAAACTTCAGTTGGTTCAAAATGTGTTGGCCAGGATGATCTCTGGGTCATCTCGGAGAGACCACATTACACCTCTGCTGATGGAGTTACACTGGCTGCCTATAGGTTTCCGGACAAAATACAAAGTGCTAGTTATAACTTATAAAGCCTTAAACAGCTTGGGCCCTTGGGCCCTTCAATGAGCGCCACCGTCCACAATGAGCTTCATGAGCCCCACCGTCCATTGTGGTCATCTGTGGAGGTCTGTCTCCAGTTGCTCCCAGTTTGTCTGGAGGCAACATGGAGACGGGCATTCTCGGTTGCTGCCCTGGGACTATGGAATGTGCTCCCTATTGAGATACAATCCTCCCCATCTCTAACAATTAAAAAAAAATATTTTAAAACCCATCTTTTTACTCCGGCTTTTTCAGCTTCTAGAAAATTTATAGGTTTTAATTTTGTGACTGATTTCTAAATTGTTAATTTTTATTTGTTTTTATTTGTTTTTATATGTGTTTTTAACTGTTTTATAGCATTGTGAACCACCCAGAGACATGAGTTTGGGGCGGTATAGAAGTGTGATAAATAAATAAATAAATAAATAATACCCCACCCTTCCTGCTTGGGCCAGCTTGGGTCAGCTCATAACAATAAAATATAGACAATATACAATAATAGTAATAAAAATTAACCAAATTAAGTAAACAAGTTAAAAGTGAGGTTAAAAACCACAATCAATATTAAGTTTCAAATTAAAAGTTATTTTAAAAGCTAAAAATTGAGAATTATAAAAACTAAAGGACCTACCAGATATAACCAAAGATGGAGCATTAAGACGCAAAAAGATGTGTTTTAGTTGTTTTTTAAAAAAGCACTGATATAACCAAAGATATAACCAAAGATGGAGCATTAAGACGCAAAAAGATGTGTTTTAGTGGTTTTTTAAAAAAACACTGAGGGAGGGAGCATGACGAAGCTCTTCAGGGAGGGTGTTCCAAAGCTGAGGGGCCACAACTGAGAAGGCCCTGTCCCTAGTCCCCGCCAACCAGATCCCTAGTAGTGCTGGGGCCATGAGCAGGGCCTGAGACGATGAATGGAGGACCCAGGCAGGTTCATATGGGCGAATGCGGTATGACAGGTACCCCTCCCCCAAGCTGTGTAGAGCTTTAAAGGACAAGAAAAGCATCTTGAATCTAGCCTGGAATGATTTAATCCTCACCCCTGCCATGAAGTCCTGTGGCATGTTAAGAATCACAACAAGCCAAGGCAATGGCTTGCTGCATTCCATCTAAACGAGCTTCATAGGTAAGTGGGGATTTGAACCTGTGTTTCCCATAGCCTAACAATCTAGTCACTGCAGTAGAAAATGGATAATTCAGTGCTCTTTAGGAGCCCAACGGAAACAATCCCAAACATGTAGCTCAAAGACAGTCTTACTCTATTCCATTTATATGGTAACTAGAAGGTTCTAAACATTTTGAAATTAATAATTATATCCTGTTCTTTAAACAAACTCTAGTGCCAAAATCTGTTGGCTTGCTCCATATAAATTTGGCCTCAGAGTTTATTAGACCCATATATCATTATTATTGAATTAACAGACAGGGTCAGAAGGTTATTATCATTTCTGTGAAACATAATTAGATCTTTCTTTCCCCCTGTTTGCTATGGCTTTCCCCTACTATTGTTCGTATTTTCCCTTTGCATCAGACAAACCATGAAAGGAAGCGTATTGTAAGATATACAGAAAAGTGCATTTCACCCCTCACCCTCTCATGCTTGGAACCTACCTATGTCAAAAGCTTCATTCAAGTAACCAGAAGCGGTGTGCACAAAACCGGGTTGCCCGGTTTGGTTCGAGTCTGGACCGGACTCAGACTGGACCGAGCACATTCAGTTTTGTGCACCTCGAATCCTCCCCCCAGTTCAGTTTGGGTATGGGAGGTTTTTGAGTAATTTTTAAAAACCCTTTTAAAAACAAAAATATAACTCACTGCCGCAACTCCAATGGCTTCTCTGAGTCCTTGGGGAGGGGGTTCTCCAGAGGTTCCCCCTTCTCCCACCAGCCTCCATTATTTTCCAAATTGGCCAGTTCGGGCGGTCTTCAGCCCATTCCAGGCCTCACCGCCATGGTAGTGGCCATTTTGGAGGCTGCTGCACATGCCCAATGGGCCTCTGAGTGGCTGGGTGACCCAGCCATGCAAGAGCAGTGGCGGTGAGTTCTATTTCTGTTTTTTAAAAAATATAAATAAATTCTTAAGCCCTGAACAGGCCAGAGGGTTCGGCTCAATGTTGAACCAAACCGGAGGGTTCGGACTGATATCGAGCCATCGAACCAAACCCTAGTAATTAGAAGCAGTACTCAAGTACAGCCTCCGGAAAAGCCCCAGAAGTCCGGTGTGTTGTTTGTTCCAATATGCCACTCAGCCTTACAGCCTTCATCTGAAGAGGCAAAGATTGCAAGAATTGTGACAGCTGCTTCTGTGATCAGGACACTAGGGTGCACAGAAGTGTCCACCATCACATTTAAATGAAGGCTGCAAGCTTTACAGGTGCGTTGGGAGAAAGAAGTGTTTGATGTGATGGGCTGGACTACTGGGGCTTTTCCGGAGGCTCTATATGAGTACAGTCTCCAGTTACTAACATCTGAATGAGGCTAAATGTTGGCTGATATTCTGACTCACGAAGTGCATGTGTAATGAGGAACTGCGGGAATGTGACTGGGGCTCACACACAACTCTGCTGCACAGGCGGGTAAAATGTCCCCACTCTGCCAGTGCTCTGAAGCAGAGGAAACACAGGGCTGACTCTCTCTTCCAGAGCGCTTATGGAGAAGCAGGCAGAGCAGGGACGTTGGGTCCATTTGCATAACAACACACCCATAGAGGGACTGGGGGAGTTGCTCATGAGTCACAGGGGTGGATTAAGCTTTTTGCCGCCCATAGGCAAAAAGGCTTTTGCCACCCTTTTAGTTTAAACAAAAAAAGTTTCCCCTTTTTCTTTAATAACATAAAAGGGGGGACTTTCTCCTTGCCCTCTCTACCCTTGCTGCAGCCGCCGCTGCCCACAGAGAGAGGCAGCAAAATTTGAGGAGGGGCAAAGTTTGCTGTTCCTCAGATTTTGCTGCCATAGGCAAATGCCTGCTCTGCCTCTCCGTTAATCCACCACTGATGAGTCGTGTCCCCATAGTCCCGCATTACACATACACTTTATTAGTTAGGATGTCAGCCACGGTTTTTGAAATACCAGAAAATGATATAACCAAGTCTCCAGCAACTTATCCCTTCCACATGTGATAAAAGCAATTTATCTCTTCCACGTGTGACATACAGCTTTTGATAAGAATTAAACCTTCTGAGCAACAATGGGCTTTAAAAACTCTTGGATACCCAGTGCTTTTAGAGCCTGCAAAATGGATATGCTTCAGAACAAAATGATAATAACATGCATTTGCCATTCAGTGCAATATTACAATGGCTGCCTTTGAAAATGAATATCACAGCAAACAACATTTTAGAACCAACCCACAATGCCTTTAGTAATGCATACCCTGAAAATCCTTCACCTTCTATTAATATATCGCTATTCCAATAACTGCTGTTTTGTTAAAATATTGGCAAAGTGCTATTAGATAGTGATAAGGACCCTGACCATTAAAAAAAAAAAATCTTAGTGTGTGGGTTTGAAGAGAACCATTTCCAAACTTAATAAAAGCCCCTACATTTTATAATGAAATTCCTTTCTTTCAGAGAGAGACAATGACACACACATCAGCAATGAATGACATGCCAGGCATTTTGATTTTCAATATAGCTTTTGTTCTTATGGATCTGTTGTTTCTTTACCCTGAGTCACTGCTCGTTAAAGATCTATTGATGGTTTCAGCAGATGGCTTTGTTCATTGTACTGGAGTTATACCTGCATTTATGGATGCTCTGTAATTATGTTACTGTGTGTGTGTGTGTCTGTATATATATACACACACACACACTAAACCTAACCTAACAAGAAATTCTTTCATAAGGCTACTGATAATGCAAATGAAAAGGAATGTTTGAAAGTAAAATTATTTTCGATATTTTGTTAATAAATGCATAAACAAAATATTTCCATCAATTCAAAGTAGGTGTTCACTCCTGGAAAAGTGTAATGTTTTATTTGGAGCAGTTCAGATCAGAGATGGGCGGAATCACCCAAGAGAATTCCAAGAAATAATTCACATTACAGGATTTGAGGGCGAGGGGCACATCAGCTCTGTTCATTCTCTTAAAAAGGACGGTCTATACTAATACAGTGTTCAGAGAATGTCTGGAAGCCCTGCCCACCCCCCCTCCATTGCTGATGCCTCACCACCTCCACATGCTCCTCACGGTTACAGAGTTTAATCAATTGAAGGAGGAAGACAGGAAAGTGATCGTGTGCTAGTGGCAATCTGAGTAAGGCAATCTGAGTAAAGCCAAACAAGATTGTTTACCCAGCATTTTATCTAGGGTGGAGAGAAACAAAGCATATCTTGTGCTATCTTACCTAGATTATGGCTAACACGTAATCATTTCCCTCTCCTCCTACCTTGATTGTTGCTGACACATCTATCTATCTATCTATCTATCTATCTATCTATCTATCTATCTATCTATCTATCTATCTATCTATCTTATTTGTATAGCGCTCTAAACTTCCCAAAACTCTGGGCAGTTTACAACAACATAAAATGAGTTAGAACACTAAAAACCTCAAAACAATTTAAAACCACAATTAAATTTGAAAGCTTGGGTAAAAAGATAAGTCTTTAGGGACTTTTAAGAAGTTGTCAGAGATGGGGAGGCTCTTATCTCGACAGGGAGTGCATTCTAGAGTCTTGGGGCAGCAGCAGAGAAGGCCTATCCCTGCGGGGCCATCAGACCAGACGGACTGGTGGCAGGTGCAGACAGACCTCTCCGGATGATCTCAATGGGCAATGGGGCTCATGGCAAAGAAGACGTTCTCTTAAATACCTAGGGCCTAAGCTGTTTAGGGGTTTATAGGTTATAACTGGCACCTTGTATTTTCCCTGGAAACTTATGGGTAGCCAGTGTAGCTCTTTTGTATGGGAGTAATGTAGTCTCTTTGAGATGACTCTTGGAGACCAACCTGGCTGCTGCATTCTGTACCAACTGCAGTTTATAGACTATGTACAAAGGGCATGTTGCACATAGAGCGCCTTGCAGCAGTCAAGTCAAGTCAGCAGCAAGGCTTCCGATGGGCACTTCTGGCCGGATGCACATCATGCCAGTCTTAAAGGAACTGGAAAGGTAAAAGTGTGCTGTTAAGTCGATTTCAACTCCTGGCGCCCACAGAGCCCTGTGGTTTTCTTTTGGAAGAATACAGGAGGGGTTTACCACCGCCTCCTCCTGCGCAGTATGAGATTATGCCTTTCAGCATCTTCCTATCCCTGCTAACTTGGCAAAGAGGCAGCTTTTAACATGGTGATTCTCTTTATTGAGCAGGGGGAGAGTAACTGGCCCTATCTACCCCAGCCCAGTACCTCCAGGACCTGTTGCTGATGTCTATCTTGTGTTTCTTTTTAGATTGTGAGCCATTTGAGGACAGAGATACATTTTATTTATTTGTTATTAGTCTGTGTAAACTGCCCTGAGCCATTTTTGGAAGGGCGGTATAGAAATCGAATGAATGAATGAATGAATATATTGCTGCTGCCTGATATAGTACCATCAGGGATTCGAACTGGCAACCTTCTGCTTGTTAGTCAAGCATTTAGGTGGCTTAAAGGAACTGTACTGGTTGCCAATTTGCCACCAAGCCCAATTCACGGTTTTAACACTGACTTATAAAGCCCTGAACAACCTGGGCCCCAAAGACCTGAAGGAACGCCTTCTCCCAAACAGACCTGCTTGTCAGTTAAGATCTGTAGGGGAGGCCCTCTTGGTAGTGCCACCATTGTCAGCAGTTAAAGCAGAAGGGGCATATGAGAGGGCTTTCTAGGTGGTGGCCCCTAGGTTGTGCTGGTTGTGCTCCTCTGAGGTGCACCAAGCTCCAGCATTGTGTACATTCAGGAGAATGATGAAGATCTCTTTACCCTGGCCTTTCACTAGAGATGTAGTGGTTCTTTCCCTCTCAGGCACTGTATTTTTTCACTGTATTTTGGATTTTATTATTATTATTATTTTATATATTCTATAAAATATTTATAAAATATAAAATATTTTATTATATATATATATATTATTATTATTTTATATTTATATTATATTATTATTTCATGATGCTGAATTTTAATTATGAATTTTAATTATGTTTTATATTGGTTTTATTGTAACCTGCTCTGAAACCTTTGGGTATACGGCGGGCTAGAAATGTAAATAAATAAATAAATAAATAAATAAATAGTCTGGAGGTTGGAGGAGAGCTGGTGTTGTGGTAGCAAGCATGATTTGTCCCCTTAGCTAAGCAGGGTCTGCCCTGGTTGCATATGAATGGGAGACTTGATAAGTGTTGTCAGTCTGTGTAGACAATACTGAGCTAGATGAACCAATGGTCTCACTCAGTATATGGCAGCTTCCCATGCCTAGGTTACCAGCATATGTCCCACTGTTATTAGGTTGTTTATCTCAAGAAACGGACACAGTTGGCATATCAGACAAAGCTGATAGAAAGCACCTCTGGCCACCACCTCAACCTCTGGCCACCATCTCAACCAGACCTTGACACATGACTGGTTCTCGGGAGTGCACACGGGTCTGGGATCCTGGCTCAATCCCAGCTTTTAGTGGGTAAATGGGCCCTGTGTTTCTGGTAAAAAATCTGGTGAGCAAATGAATTGTGTTTTCTGTTAATTTCACGTAAGCCTCTTTCAAACATTGTATGCATACACTATGAATGCATGCAAGGAGGCGGCATCAGGCCGTACCACTGAAGGCACATATGTTCATTGTACTATAGTTTTACTACTCCTCTGGCCACTGGAATCTTGTTAACATAGGCTGGTCACCAATTGGCGCATGGCTCTGAACCCAGCCCTCCAGGGAGCTAATGGGGTCAGTGTTTCAAACGCTAAATTTATCCTGCCCTGATGTCTCTTTTGAACAGTGAAGCTTTCCCCCTTCTGAACTAGTCAGACTACTTTCATCCAGGTAATCTTTTGTCCATCTGTCATCTGTGTTGAGCTGAGTTTAGTAAATTTTGGTAGAGTCAGCTTGTTAACAAAAATGTCTCTAGGCAAATGTACAGTTGCTTGCTCTGTTTTACCTTTTGAATTATTTTCTACAGGTGTCTTGTAGTAGCAGGCATGAATTGTCCCCTTTGCTAAGCAGGGTCTGCCCTGGTTTGTATTTGAATTGGAGACTCCATGTTTGAGCGCTGTGTGATATTCCCCTTAGGGAATGGGACCGTTTCTGCTTGCGTGCAGAAGGTTCCAAGTTCCTTCCCTGGCATCTCCAGATAGGGCCAGGGGAGACTCCTGCCTGTAACCTTGGAGAAGCCACTGCCAGTTTGTGTAGACAATACTGAGCTAGATGGACCAATGGTCTGACTTGGTAGAAGGCAGCTATGACTGTATTCTTTGATCCCTTTCATTTCTTTGTGTTTTTGTAAATAAAGGTACCTATTTGGATTTTAGTGCTCTATAATGGTGTACAATACAAATTCAAAACCATCCGGCTTGTCTAAACGCTTTGTACTTTACTGATCTAAGAGAAGTGGTTTTAAGAAAGGCTTGCCTGAGAATATACTCTCATGGCTAGAGCAACCCCCTGTAAGGATATTGTCTGTCTTGAGGGGTTGGGGGTGGGGCGAGATAATAGCAGTTTACAAAAAGGAGATTACAGCTGATAGAACTCTGAGCCACAGCCCAAAGGGGTATGGTCAGGTCACAATTGCAACACCAAGTCTAAAAGGAGAGTGTGAAGCAACCAGCAGCTTCTGTGGCTATCATCATTGCATGACAACTATGTGGAATAATCAGGAAGCTTATTCTGAGTGAGGACAATGCTTCCTGCCCTCATTCTGATTTAACTTTGTGATGCAATCACATAGCCAAATCTAATTAGCTATGCGATGACATGACTATCAAGGAACACCTTAGGAAAGACCCTGAACTTATAGACTGGGGGTGGGGGTGGGGATTCACCTGTGAACAGGCAGCAAACAAATAATTAATTGGTGTTTTATGATGTTTTAATTGTTAATTATTATTTTATGCAGTTTATAATTTTTGTCTTAATTGTTAATTGATTTTAATGGTGTTTTAATGTAAACCGCCCTGAGCCTTTTGGAAGGGAGGTATAAATTTTTTAATAATAAATAAATAATAAATAAACAGCAGCTGAAAAATATAAGCAAGGAGATTTCTTGAAACCTTCGCTGCTCTCCCTGGAATGGAGGAGCTTTGGAGGTGGGTGATGCAAACGGCCAGCTAACTCCACCCCCCAAACCTGACCGGCCAATCGCCAGGCACCCCCAAGCCTCGTATTCCATCTCATGAGGCTGGGGCAAAGAAGCCATGCCCAGACAGGCTGGGCGAGTAGCTGCATTCTAAAAGGGGGACTTATGTATTCTGAAAAGTCAGTATTGTGGCCTATGTCCATATTCTGTTCAAAATAAAATATTTACTGTTTCTTTGCCCAAATAAACTAGAAATTAACGTCTTTGCCCAAATAAACACAGAAGCGCCCGTCATCAAACTTTGTGCTTTCCCCTTTTCAAACAAGCCCCACTGTGGTGGCAGGGCACACTGCTGATTGATGTGGTGGGGTGGAACTTCTTCCCCCTTCATCCCACTATACATGGCCACAGCGGGGCAATTTTATAACATTTGAATGGGTTATTTATGTTCAAGCTTTGTAGAAATGAATGGAAGTAGTAGATATTATTATTGTTGTTGTTGTTGTTGTTATTATTATTATTAATATCCCGCTCTTCCTCCAAGGAGCCCAGAGCGGTGTACTACATACTTCTCTTTCACAACAACCCTGTGAAGTAGGTTAGGCTGAGAGAGAAGTGACTGGCTCAGAGTCACCCAGCTAGTTTTCATGGCTGAATGGGGATTTGAACTCGTGTCTCCCCAGTCCTAGTCCAGCACTCTAGCCACTACACCATGCTGGCTCCCTTTACACCATGCTGGCTCCCTTAGATAGCACTCTTCCAATTTGTCAAACTCATGTTAAACTTACAGAGCTGGCTGACACAGGAAATTAGGAGTTCTCTACATATGTCCAGTCCCAACCATCCATGGATACATATCCATATTAACAACATAGCATGAAAACTGGGCAATTACGGGGGCACCAGAAAGAAATTCCTGAGACTGTATCAGCGGGAAAAATTGCCATCACAATAACTGGAACTGCCGCCAGCCACATGTGTGCTTGTCCAGGTAAGTTCACACATTACATTTGTCCACATGAGCATTGTCTCAGCATGGCTGTTCCCACTTGCTTGCAGTACAAAACACCTTGTGTGAACTATTCCCTCAGGGAGCACTATATGTCTATCTCACTCTGCCTACTGTGTGTTCTTTCCCTTTATGCAAATGATTCAAGAATGGCATTAACCATTCTCCAAAAGCCACCCTAATAATTAATCATAGTAAGAAATGCATCATGATTTATGGGAGCCTGGCAGCAGAATTAATTCTGAGCTTCATGTCGAGCAATTTAGTGTCTCTCTTAAAAAAAAAAAAACTTTTGAAAAGCAGCTTGGTTATTCCCTCAGGTGCTCTGCTGCATCCCATATTATGGAGTGGTTGATTTCTGTCCACGTCTCTTTCCTTGCTAACAGTCCCAAAGGATACAAAACAAAAGCAGAAATGTTTAAAGGATTAACTGATGGGGAAAGGAAGAGAGGAGTGGACATTGTTCAGCTCAAGAAAAGTTCAGATGCCTGTTAAAGGGAAGAGAATGGGGACAATGAAATAATTTCTCCCCATTTCCTATACCATTGATTTTTCTCCCCCATGGCAGTATAAAATATATATCCCTGCATTTAATTATCAGTAGATATGCATGAAAATTAAATTCTATGTTTTGGGGTAGCAAGCATGATTTTCCCCCTTTGCTAAACATGGCTCACCTTAGTTTGCATTCAGGTGAGTTATTACATTTGAGCACTCCCTGCTGTAAGATATTTCCCTTCGGGGTTGGGACTGTAGCTCAGTGGTAGAACATCTGCTTGCATCCAGAAGGTCCAAGGTTAAATTCCTGGCATCTCCAGGTAGAATTGGGAAAGACTCCTGCCTGAATCCGTGGAGTGCCATTGCCATCAGTATAGACCAGGGATTCTCAGCGTTGGGTTCCCAGATGTTATTGGACTTCAACTCCCATAATCCCTATCCCAAGTGGCCTTTGGTTGGGGATTATGGGAGTTGAAGTCCAATAACATCTGGGGACCCAACGCTGAGAATCCCTGGTATAGACAATACAGGATGGAACAATTGTCTGACGTGAGATAAGGCTGCTTCCTGTGTTACTAACACACTTTCATTGCTACTTTAAGCAGATATTACATTGCCTAACTCTGGGATGTCTACCTGCAAATGGCAGCTGACATCCAGGTTAACTAAATGCAGATGTTGCATGAGAAGCACCTGTGCAGCTGCTGAGTTCCTGACTAATGCAGCACCAGCAATTGCACAGTGGGGGGCAGATTTCAACAACCTCCTCGTCTCCCAGAAGTACTCTGTGCCACCCAAAATTTTTCCCTGAAGGCTGCACAACCATCTGGGACCTATTTTCATGCAGCACAGAAAGCTTCTGGGAGAAGGGGATGTTGTCCAGATCGCCACCACTCCCACTGACACCACACGTTTGCTTGTGCAGTGTCTGTCAAAACTATCAGCAGCATCAGTGCTTCTCATGTAGTGCTTGTGCTTTTTTAGTCTGGATGTAAGCCCAGCAGTAAAGGGACAGTAGGCAGCTGCAGAAATGATACAAAGAAATCTAGTGAAGTTCTCTCTGTGTGGATGATCCAAAGTGATCCAAATGAATGTGATACTATACTTTAATTTATTGTGTGTCTTCTGCAGTTACCCTTTTAAAATGAAGAAGCTTCTTTTATACTTTTGTAAGGGGAAGGATAGCTCTTAAAAATTATAAATTGTATACATCATAGTAATGGGCAAACCCCGTTTGGCTTGATCTGCAATTGGTTTGGAAATTATAAAGGTGTTTTGTTTTTGTTTGTTTTTTTGTTGAACATCTTAAAAAATACTTTTTCATTTGAGAGTTCTCTATCAGCCTGTAATGTTCATGCATGCACACTAATGGTGCCATATACATGCACCTTTCTATATTGTCTGCTGGGAATTGTAGTTCTCAGCACCATCCATGATGGAGAAGGAGTTGGAAATGCAACTGCCTCCCCCACAAAAGAAACAGACCTGGGCGGAGCCACCATTGTGTAGATGGGTCCAAATAACCTGGCCACCACTCCCCATGGAGCTGCCCCATCCAGCCTAGCCATGCCCCCTGCGTCTGATGTCAGATGTAGGGTGTGTGGCTAGGGTCACTAGAGGATGCTGGCGGCAGTTTGCACCCACTCCACCGCCGGCTTCCTATGCACCTGTTGGGAACTACAGAGTGCTTTAAATCTGGAGGGGACAACAATGGTCTAAAACATTTGCAAGGGACAATTGAGAAAAATTGACCCAGAAAGAGAAGATACTTTGGCTTGGTCTAGTCACAGCAAACAGCAAGAACTTCAAGAGTAAGTAGCTAAACGTTGATAGCTAGATTAAAATACATCAAGAAAGCTTTTTAGATTTCTTTCAGAATGAGGTTTTTATTACATATGCACAGATATGCTGTGTGGATTCTTAGAGGTTTGCCCCCTATTCTTTCAGTACTTTCATATCCAAAATTATATCCAGACTCTTCTATCTGAGATGGATGTGAATAGACAACCGACAACATCTGAAATTCTTTTAATGTCAGGTGCTCAGAAGCGACTGCTTGCCAAAATGTGTGCTATTTTCATAGAAAATACCAATATGGACAAATCAAGAAATTGAACTGAAAGCAAGAATTTAATAATTACTTTCAATAATATGCAATGATAATATCTGTACTAGCTCTCTTAAACTCTTAATTGATGTGAGAATCTGTATAAGGTTATGTACAGGTAGTATCCTGTCTTAATTTACTCTATAGTCTCAGCCACGTTTTGGAGATGTGCTGCTGGTGCTGGTACTACTACTACTACTACTTCTCAACAAAAGTTCAGAAAGTGGTTTTCATAGAAAAATTAAAAATAAGATGTTCCCCTTTCCCAAAAGGGCTCACAATCTAAAAAGAAACCTAAGGAAGGATGCTGTGCTGGGGTAAGATAAGGGTCGTTGCTCTCTCTTCCTGCTTAATATAGGAGATCAACCACTTTAAAAGATGCCTCTTTGCTCATTCAGTGCAGTTAAATAGTGCTTCCCATTTATGGAAGAATTGTATTTTAGTAGTTCTGGACCAATATTGTACAATGTATAAAGGATATGAGGATCCAGTGAATCCAGTGTTTAATATTATTTGGACAAGCAGAAGGACAGTTATGACAGGAACATTTCGTAATAGCTGACTGTGTTTGTGGTTGCGATGCTTGTGATGTGTCAAAACTACTGCTTATATTTTGCTTCTAAGATGACTCCTACATATTTGCCACCACTTTGGTTCTGAAAGTAAAAAGTATGAATTACCATGTTTCTCAATAAACTGACGGATTAAACATCTTTGAAACAGTAGTATTTAGAATATACATATTTATTGTAAGGACCGGCAACTATACTGGGGGAACTATGGAAATGAAGAGAGATAATAGGAAATGTCACACAAGAAATTCTGGCGCTGTTATAAATGTTTATTAATGGAGTGGCAGGAAGATGTTTGAGGAAAATCTGCCCTTTATGTATGCTTTATGAATGTATTTAGAATTTTTCTTTCCCTAAATCCTAATAAATAAATAATTAGAAAAGAGTAAGTAGTTAACATTACAGAGCTGCTGTGCATACTAGCTTTGTAGTTCATTTACAAATGTCTGTAGTGCTGAAAAACTACCTTTCCCAGTATTCTGGTTTTCAGCTGAAAGAGCATCCCAGATGCTTGCAAGGAGAAGGGAGCGAGAAAAGACCTCTCTCCCCTGCTCCCTCCCACCATTGCTGCAGAGCAGCAGCAAGCAAGGTAGACTAAGCAGGCATGTGAGAAGGAGGAGAAAGAGAAGGGTTGGAACAGATGAGCAGGTGCCTAGGGAGGAGGCAGAAAGAGATTGAGTGGTTGGGAGGGAGGCACAGAGGAAGAGGTCAATGGAGCTATTCTCACAACCAGAGCTACCTAAGTAGGGGAGAGTTATCTCAAGTAGCTCTGGCACCAGGAACCCTCCTGAAACAGAAGCCCAGATTGGCTACCCAGGTTCAAAGTGAGGTGAGAGGTGAACAAACCCCTTCCTACTTCCTCCTCTGGTTGTCTGCACCGCCACTGCTTGCAAAACTGCAGTGGCCATGTTAATCGGGGAGTGAGGGGGAGGAGCCAGGCAGAGTGGAGCTGCTGCAATGCTGGAGGCAGCCACTCTCCTGCTCACAAAGTGCATTGTGGGATCTTGGAGTACCCAGTGGGAGTTTCCCCCTCCCATCTGAGCTCTGGAGCTCACTGCCATGGTGCTTGTTTGTGTGTGTGCAAGCGGCAGAGCCCAGAGGACGTTCATGTCGTGTGGGAGCAAGAAGGTAAGAGCCTTCCATCTTTTCTGTTTGTATCTCCAGTTTGTTCATGAGAATGACCATAACATCTTCTCCAGAGTAGATTAAAATCCAAGGCAGAGAAGAACTCTCAGTGCTGAAATTCCTGTCTTGTACTTGAAACAAGCATTGGAAGTCACTGAGACTCATTCCTATAAACCAAGAATTGCAAAACTCAGTGACAACACTATTGCAGATCCACCTAACTTCTGGTTCTGCAAGTCCTCCTTTGCTGATTATATCCAGATGTTGTGTTTTTGCAAGATTATGAATCCCTTTGGAGTGAAATAATTAGGTAGAATGATTGTACTTTGGAAATGATGTACACGTTTTCTTGTATGCGCTATCTCCCCACCTTTGAATATTGCCCAAACACCTGGTGGCCTGGATTAGAAGATCTCCACTGAGTGCCAGGAGGCAATTCTGGAGATCTGGGGAGCCAAAATCTCTCGCAGTATAAAGGCCTGGCTTGAGGCCTTGGCAGTAAAAAGCAAGTGGGACAGGACAGACATTTATAAGAATTCTAGTTCCCGTTTGTGGAATGTTTTTCTCCATGAGTTGCAGCCTACGCTGCTTACCAACAAACCGTCAGGTGATTTGTTGCTCCCAGAAACATATACGACACTCCCCCCGCTCGCCTCCTTTTCTCTCTCTCTCTTTCTCTCTCCACTGCTGCCTTTGTAAGTTTTTTAAAGAAACAGGGTCTTGTTCTAGTTTTTTTTTTTTACAAAGGGGATCCATCAAAGGTGTTTTGTTACTATTGAAATATTATTTGTACTGCATATGCAAACTTGTGCTTATATAAATATATAATATAAACTTGTGCGGTATATAAATAAAATAAATAAAATAAAATAAAAATATATCAATTAAGAGAAAAGTTGATCTGAGGATTGGCATTTGTATGGTGTGAGACTGCAGCCAGTCTTCTTCAGAGTTCACTAAATGTGCTGCTGCATTTGCAACGGGCAGTGATAATCACTGAGGTGTTAATGGCATGTTTCAACTCAAACTTGGTCCATGCAACATCTCTAAAAATAGCTATCCTGGATGGAATTAACTGCTCAGCAGCATTGAGTCCTAACATAGCTCTGTAATAGTGTTCAGATTAGGGATATATAAAACAAAATCCCTCTCAGAGATGTTCATATATAATCAAAACTCTTATAGCTTCCTTTGAAAATGTTCGGTTGTTTGCCTTAGGAAACTCCTCTCTTTACCCAAGAATTCATTTTGAATTTTTCTGTATTCAAAAATATGGATGGCACCGTAGCTCATTGGTAGAGCATTTGCACACCCAGGCCCCAATAACAACAGGACACGTGTTGTTGGAGAACCTAGGACCACTTTATTTATTCAATTTAAAAATAGCCTGCAATGAGGAACATACTAAATGGAGTGCGGGTATCACCCATGTGGGTCCACCTCATAAGGAGAACTGCCCACAGAAGGGAGAAGGACTGGGTGTCAGGCTCAGACTGGCTCACCGAGCAGCGGAGCATTTTCCCGGTGCACCCTCGCCTGGTGTGCCCTGCTGCACTCTCTGGGCTCTTCCCACGCCAGCTGTCCAGTTCCCCTTTCCCCCTCTCCCTGTCCGGAGAGCCCCACCTCCTCTCCTTCCGCTTGGTTGTGAGAAGTAGGCTCAGACTGCCCTTAGGGCAAAAGGGCATATTCTCGGTGTGCCTCACCCACCCCATCACCCCTGAGCCCCAACTCCCACTCTTAATTACCCATTCTGCTCAAAACCTGGCCCCTCCCCATATACATTCCACAACCCTCTCAGTGCCCCCAGTCCGGCCCTGCTGGGTGTTGATTCAGCCTGGCTCTAGGTCTGGATATCATCACAGCTGTGAGGTTTTTCCCCCGCTGAGGGGAGGCCCACCTGCCCCACCCCACCCAGGCTGAAAAACACTGAGTGGTGGAACCAGCCAGCCTCTGAGTAGGGGCAGATCCCAGCCCAAAGTCCGCAAAACCCTCAAGAGCTGTTCCTCGGCGTCCTACTCACCTTAATTGGTCCTTAATTGGTCCTCCAGTCAAACACCAAGATGAGACAATCTAACCCAAATGGCACTGACCTGCAAAGTGACCAAACATACTAAACAATGATGCCCTACCAGGAGAATCAGTGAGAAGTACATGAAAAAAGGCCACCCCCAAAGCCAATTGGGTGTGACCCAAAAAAATCCTGCTTGGCCCCAAAAGGTGACTGGATAATCCTAATTGAAATGGTGTGGGTGGGTGCCTTGACCCAGAGCAATTGGGGCAAAAGGATCTGGCCGCTTATGCAGCTGCTCCCTCACTCCTATTGGTCAGCCACCATCACCTGCTGGGGGAAACAAAATGGTGGGCCCCATGCCTGTCAATGGAGCTGGGTGCACAACTCTGCCCCCCCCTTTACAGTGAAGTGTGGCAGCAGAGAGCAGTCTTGTTTTGCATGCAGAAGGTCCCAGGTTCAATCCCTTTTATTTCCAGGTAGGGCTGGGAAAGATTCCTGCCTCAATCCTTGGAGAGCCACTGCCAGTCAGAGCAGACAATATTCTGCTAGGTGAACTAATGAACATAAGAACATAAGAATAGCCCTGCTGGATCAGGCCCAAGGCCCATCCAGTCCAACATCCTGTTTCGCACAGTGGCCCATCAGATGCCACTGGGAGCCTACAGGCAAGAGTTGAGGGCATGCCCTCTCTTCTGCTATTACTCCCCTGCAACTGGTACTCAGAGGCATCCTGCCTTTGAGGCTGGAGGTGGCCCACAGCCCTCCGACTAGGTGATAGACCTCTCCTCCATGAAGTTATCCAAACGCTTCTTAAAGCCATCCAGGTTGTTGGCTGCCACCACATTTTATGGCAGAGAATTCCACAAGTACTTCCGTTTGTTGGTCCTAGATTTCCTAGACCTCCTGGCAATCAATTTCATGGGATGACCCCTGGTTCTAGTGTTATGTGAGAGGGAGAAGAATTTTTCTCTCTCCACTTTTTCCACACCATGCATAATGGTTTAAGACTTGGTTTAAGAATATAAGAACATAAGAACCATCTAGCTGGAGGCTGGCGGTGGCCTATAGCCCTCCGACTAGTAGCTGTTGATAGACCTCTCCTCCATGAAGTTATCCTCTCTTAAAGCCATCCAGGTTGTTGGCTGTCACCACATCTTGGGACAGAGGTGTATCTAGGGCGAGGCAGGCATGGCACATGCCCTGGGTGCCACTTGAAGGGGGACGCCAGTGCCTGATGCTGTGCCATGCCATCGTGTGAGCACCTGCCAGCCCCTCAACCTGAGCCCCCTCCTGCCTCCATGGCTGCCAAGCCAGCACCCGTTGCTTCTTATCTCAACGCACTCCATCTCCCTTCTTTCTGAGTCTCTGGGGGCAGAAGACAGCAGACAGGAAGATCTTCCCCTCGCTGCTACCAAGGAGCCCTGCATCAAGCCCAAAGCAGCATTCCCTTCTTGTTGCTTGTGTTTTGAAATCACAATTCTCCCCCACCCCCTCCCTCCTGTTGTGGAGTGTAGCTGGCAGGGCAAGCAGATGCCAAAGTCCAGAGCAGTGCATTTTGGGACATGTAGTTCATTGAATGAGTGCATCCATTGTAGTCATGATTCACAAAACTACGTGTCCCAAAATGCACTGCTCTGAAGTCACTGGAAAAGGAACGGAAGCTCTCACGCCTCTTGGAGTGGGGTCAGGATGTTTCAGGGCAGGGAATCTCTGCAGAGCCAGGCAGGCTGCTGCGCCCTGTGCCCCGCACTGCTGCACGCCTGGTCCTGGCATGCCTGTTGGAGGGAGACCCGCCACCACCCCAGCAGCAGGCAGCAGCAGAGGCGCCCTCCCTGCCGCCAGGCTGGCAAGGTCCTTGCAGCTCCCCAAGGCGGGAAGAACGTCGCCTCCGGCTTTCCCTTTCTCCAGCTCAGCAACACACACCTTGGAGAAAAAGATGTGCCCTCCCCTCCACATGGTGGCACACCGGTCGCGGGGCAAAGAAGCTCTTTTTTCGTGACTCAACCTTTAGCTTGGGAGGCTTCAGGCTTGCTGCACCGGTATTTCCCCCCTCTTAAACCAGTTACAACAAGTTGCCTGTTCTCTGGTTCCTGACCTGGATAACATAAGACCTGGATGTTCTTATGTTCTGGATAAATCACTATCTCTATTTTGTCTGTTGATAAGATTTGGGGGGTCCTTTGAACATTCCCTTCCTCCTCTACCCTGTGACTGCCCATATCGTTGGTAAATGAATGTATATGAGTTGCCCATATAAAAGTGGGTATAATGGAAACCTGATAGAATACCAGCAATCAGGGGTGTGGTAAGGATGGAGTGGACCCTGGGACAAAACGTAAAAATGGACCCCTGCACACACACTTATTTTTCAGAGGAGCATGAGTGGGAGAACAAAAAGCAAACTGGGTGAGTCATCACCCAGCCAGTGCGCCCCCCCCCCCGCAGGGGCCCAGGGAAATTCCCCCCCTCCCTTGTTCAAATGTAGCTAGCTATGCCCCTGACAGCAATATTTTATTTATTTTTGCATTGTCATTGTTCTTTTGATTTCATGAGCGTTCCTGTGTTTTTGAACTGTGTTAACAGTGATTTAGAAGTTTTTATTTTAGTTACTTTGAGGCCGTTGCAAGAGGTAGGATATAACAGTTAGCTCTGGATAAAAACTCTCTAGAAATGGGGGTTGTTTCTAGAGAGTTGGCTCTGTATGTCAACGAGGTATAGAATCAAACTAGAAAACTTAGGAGGACCACTCACCCCCACCCCTGCAGAGTTATTATGGGAAATACCTATATTGGGCAGCAATGATGTAGGAAGATGTTGTAAGGCATCATCTCATACAGTGCAGGAGGAGGCAATGGTAAACCCCTCCTGTATTCTACCAAATACAGATAATGCTAACCATCACAGTTTCCATCACCAGCTGTGAGAGATCATTCAGCAAGTTAAAACTAATACTTTTGTATTTGAGAGCCTCCATGGGTCAAGGCAGACTCTGTGATCTTGCTCTGCTGAGTGTAGAAAGAGAAGAAACGGAAAAAACTGACTTTGATCACATCATAGACCAATTTGCATCTGTGAAAGAAAGGAAGGTGCAGTTATAATTTTCATGTAATGCCATAGTTTGTTAATTAAAAGATTAACAAGCTTGACTTGTATTTTTGAGCTGATATTATGGTAAAGTTATCTGAAAGATGGGTGTCAAATGTTTGGACAGGGGTGCAATTTCAGTGCTTGCCCTAGTTGCTAGTTTCTATAGATACGCCTCTGGACAGAGAATTCCACAAGTTGATGATGTGTTGTATGAAAAAATACTTCTGTTTGCTGGTCCTAAATTTCCCAGCAATCAATTTCATGGGATGACCCCTGGTTCTAGTGTTATGGGAGAGGGAGAAGAATTATCCACTTACTGCACTCCATTCATGGTCCCAGTACAGATCCCTGTGTTTGCACCAGTTCCAGTTTCCTATGTTTCCTATGTAAAAACATCAGTGGAAATCTCACTCTGATTTGGCTTCATGGCAGTATGGTATAATCAGTAACAGCTGGCTGTGTGATTATGTCCAAAGCCAAATCAGGGTGAGGACTAAGGTTCCTCTACTTTCTTATGCCATGGAAAACAAGGGGGAAATGGTACTTACCAGAGGTGGGGAGTACAGGCACCACCCCATCAGAGCTAATGAAAGGCCCCCACCCGATTTCTTCCCTTGTCCCCCAAACAGCTTCTCTTGAGCTGAAAACATTTGCTGGAGAAACATTCAGCTCATTCCTAATATCTATGTACATTTCACATTCTGGAGATGTGCCTATGAATGTAAAAGGATGCTGGGAAGCGGCAAAATATTCCCTATGGGTGAATATGAGGTGTGCATGCCAAACAGATGATCAGCGTTGTCAAATCTGACAGCACTGATCTCTTATCTGTGGGATGGGGTGACTAAATCCAGGCATTTCTTCCGCTCCATCTGTGATCTGGGCTGTCATAGTGGTGATGATCTGTCTTGTGGCTGGAGGAAGTTCTTGTGTATAGCAGAGGGACACTATTGCTCTGTGGAAGGATCTCGATTGGTCTCCAGATATACAATAGCCTCATTCTCATAAGCAGAAAAGAAATACGGGCAGACGCTTTCATTCACACTGAACCTTTTCGTGAGCGATGATTTTCAGATATTGTTTGGGGAGAATGGGGAGGGGTGGTAAAATATTCTTGAAAACCCCATTCCTGTGCACAGATTTTCACACCTCTTATAGTCATTTGTTTCCTGATCTGCTGCTGCTGCACACCATTTTGTTCTAATTGAAGGGCATCTTCAGTGTGTGACTCAAGTCTGGCTGCAGGCTAACAACGTGAAGGTCAAATAAAGTTTTCCCCATTGCCCTCACTCTGAATGGGGCTTGAGTGAGAGTGGGGAATGCATCCCAGTTGCCCAGGCAACCAGGTTGATGCAACCTATCTTGTGCTGTGCTGGCAGTTTCATTGGCTGCCAGTGTTGCAAGGCAAGTATTTTGCCTTGATTCAATGGTAGTCACGTCCTTACGGATGACAAGCTGGGATGGAAGAATGTGGATATACATCCCTCTGCACTGCATTAGTTTCAGTGGGATGCACATCTAAAATTGCATCCTCGTCCACATCCTGCCCCAACTAAAGTAAACCTGACCGGATTTGGTGAGGGAGCCGTGGGCGGCCGAGTTGTCTCTGCAAGTGGGGAGTTTTCCCTCTTGCTACTAAATCTCCAACCTTTCAAATGGTCATAGGGTGGGTTCACATGACTGCCAGAAAGTAAAGAAGAGGAAAATGGACGTTCCCATCAAGCACATGCTCCTGGAATTTTTTCACACCTGGCTTTTAGTTTGCATCTCCTCCAGAATGTAGGTGTGCATTCACATATAGGCCAGATTTACCGCCATGTCCCTGCGTGCTATTGGGGAGCACTTCACACACAATGTGGATTTTACAGTGCATGTCTGAGTATAGTCCGATTTATATCTGGGGCAAAAAATAAATAAACCTGCTTTTTGTGTTGGTCTTGGAGCTCAACATTGAACTCACAGTAAAGCCTCACTGTAAACCTGTGGTAAAACCTGCTGTCTGGGAAATCTCCTGTTGCAAGCCAGTATTTCCACCCCTTCCCATGGTGTCTGAAACCATCAATACCGTGCTGACGACTGAACGCCCCCCCCTTCCTTATTATTTATTTAAAATATTTATATTCCACCCCTTAGTACAAAAGTACTTGGGGAGACTCACAACAGTAAAAGTAATACTAAATTTAAAACAACAAATAAAACACAATTAAAAGAAACACAATTAAAAATAAAAGCCCAATAAAAAGCCGTTTCTGGCATTCATGTAAACTAGTCCATATCCTTTCACAAAGAGGTGTGTGGGCGGGGGGGGGGGAGTATAGGGTTAATCACCAGAAGGGAAATTCATGGGTATAATTTTTTTTTAATGAAGTGCACCCCCTTTGCAGCTCAGCACTAGCTTTAATGGCCAGAGGTGGAAGAGGAGGATTTAATATATGGTCAATTAATTAATTTAAATATAAGCAAACTCTGGTACAGGGCTGCACAGGGCTTATGACTGTTCTGAGCTGGAGAATTTATTGAAAACATCTGAATCCTGGTACATCTGAGACTGTAATGAATGGCAAATTGTTGTTTTCCATAGATAGCATATTGCACGGGTTGACTCACACATACAAAAGGAGATGATTTACTTTATATCTGTGCTTTTAGGTCATCTTAAATGGAATCTGCTCCGTTTCGAACCTGCAAGTCTTTCTTTACGAAAGAGAAACACTGACATCTTGTGGACGGAGTGGCTTTTGTGATTGTCTTTCTAGATCATCATATTTTTATATTTTATTATATTTGATCTTGGGGAATGACCAGTTTATGACCATTGGAGCTACCTTCCTGTGAGTTTGGCTACTCCTTGTTTAAATGATGCCTTGTGTTTTAATTATTTATAACCCTATAAATAATTCTGCAGTGAAATGATTCTGTCAAATTATTTTATATTAGCTGTATATTGTTGCAATGGCGGCTTTATTTATTTATTCTTTATTTATTTAACATATCTCTATACCACCCAGAACTTGCATCTCTGGGTGGTTTACAATTAAAATCATGTAAACATTAAAACCATTTAAACATTAAAATCATTAACATTAAAATCATTTAAAACCCAACATTAAAATCTATCTTTATATATTTCTCTTAGGCATAACCATAGCTAATTCCATGCGTGGTAGCTCTTGCGAGAGTTCGCAAGCAGCTGTTGGATAGCGATGCGGACGGGTGGGAGGGAGGTTCAGTTTAAATGAGACTGAATTTGGAATTTAGAATGAATGAAATTAAAAGGATATGCATGTATTTTTCATTCCGGTGTACAATGCTGTTTGTCTTCCCTTCCTTGTGCTAATTAATGAGTCCTCTTTGCAGACAAAATAAAGTTTTATTTCTGAACAGAAAAGAGACTTTGAAAGAATGACTTGAATTGTGCTGTAGTGTTTCACCAACATAGTCATACATCCACTCAATCAAAAACTCTGTTCTACCCAGGTTTGGGAGTTGTGTGTGCTGCCAATTTTTGGTTGTATGGAAGCAAGGTAGGAGGAAAACCTGGGTAGAAATGATTGTGTGGAAGCAACAAGCAAGGTACCCAGGTTTTCCTCCTACCTTGCTTCTACACAACCGGAAATTCCACAAAACCGGAAACACACATATCCCAAACCTGGGCAGAACACAGTTTTTGATTGTGTGAATGACCTCGTAGTGTGGAGAAAGTGACAGCATATAAATTTTTCTCCCTCTTTTGCAACGTTAGAACTCAGGGTCATCCAATAAAACTGATTGGCAGGAGATTTAGGATGGACTAAAAGAAATATTGCATCACACTGCTCATCCTCCATCTGAGAATAAGTTGCCACAAGATGTGGTACTGGGCACTAGCTTGGATGAATTAGGCAAATGCACAGAAGACAAGTCTAACAATGGCTACTAGTCCTGATGGCTAAATGCTACATCACGGGTCAGAAACAGGATGCCTCTGAATATCCGTTGCAGGGGCACCACGGTTGGAGAGGGGTATATTTTCATCCACTGGTGGGCTTCCTGGAGGCATCTGGTGGGCCATTGTTGGAAGCTGGATTAGATGGGCCATGGGCCTGATCCAGCAGGGCTCTTCTTATATGATGAGAGAAACTGTGTCTGGTAGAGATTTTCCTTCTATGCCATTCCTAAATGCAATGATCTCAGGTTCTGAACTTTGCCATCCTTTTAAGAGAATCTTATTTGGAGAAACACATTTTAAAAATAAATAAAGGGTGTTCTTTCTATACTTCAAACTGAGTCTATACCCTTAAATTTGCCCTGAGATATGTTTGCCTTTATTTCATTACATGTTGAGTGGCATGTGGAGATCCACAAGCTCACCGCTGATATATAAATAGTCAGTTTTAATTACATTTTAAAGAAGGCCCTCTGTGTCTCCTAAGTAAGTTACAATCCACTCTGCTAAGCCAGAGAGAGGTGGTGGGTGTGCATGGAAAGGCTTTAATCTTCCATATAATGACTGCAATGGAACCAAAAATATCGCAAACATTAGATGTCATCACCTCATCATTTTAATGTAGCCTTGAAAAAGTGAAGTAGAACGGCAAATTAAAAAAGAAGTCTACAACCAAAAATTCCCCGCAGAAAACTGAAACTGAGATACAGCCCATTGCAAAAACCACAGCTCAAGTTGTTGCCAATTAGTTTGACTCAGAGGGAGCCTGAAAATTAAGATTTTCATTTCTGTTTACCCCTGCCACTAAATCTGTCAGACTGTGAGCTGAGAAACCAAGAGAGGAAAATCAAGACTCTGTTAAACAAGGGCTTTAAAAATTCCCTCAGGTCGCAAGGCACGTTATAAAAAGGGAATGAAGTGCTGGTTCCTGGGCAACAGAGCAAACATCTGCATCCCACATCAGGCCAGGTGTTCCAAATCAGGACAAACCAAACCAAAGCCAGGCCAAGCATTAATAAAAGAAAGAAAGCGGCAGAAGCCAAGCGTATCTTTTCTGCTTCCTGCTTGCCTGAGTCCCTGCTGTGACTACATCTGCAGCTGCAGTCACCTCTCAGCTGACTAAACCACACCTGGAGTTGCTGATGGGCAGCAGCAGCTGCCCGACACCCACAGATGAATTCCCAGGAGGCATCAGGTGTTTGCTGTACTCTCCCCCAGGGAACAGGGTGCTTGCTCACTGCACACGAATGTAAAATGTCAGGGTGAATTTGTGTGTCAGTTCATGGTATTTAGGCATCGCACTGAAACAGTTCACGGAGGAGAAACTTCAAGAAGAAAGGTAGCATGACAGATAAAGGGGCTTGTTTTCTTCCCAAGCCATGTTTGGCTACACAAAACAGACTTCTGACTTCTGAAGGCATGCTAGTGTAGACGTATTGGATTATCCATCCAGTTACAGAAAGCCTGTATTCTTGTCAATGAATTTAAACAGACTTTGCTTTGCTCACTGGTTAATTACCAAATGAACAGAATGATCATTTCCTAACATATCGGCATCTAAGGATAATTTGCTGTCTGTGGTTTTGTAATTGGAGCTCACTATTATTTTATATCTATAAGTATATAGAGCTGCTGGGCCTCACTCACTGACATGAAACTCCCAGACCAAATCACAAAAGATAGAAACATGCCATTTTACAGGTGGGCTGCAGACCTCACCCAGCCTACCAGAAAAATAAAAAATCCTGGAAAAACTGATCAATTTGCCTGAAAATGTGGGGGAACTCTCTCATTGGAAAAGCATGGGGAATGATACCTTCTGACAAACTTTGGCAGTTTTCTCCAGTACTGTTTGAAACAGAAAGTCCAGACTTCCACAGAACTATGAAGCAATGAACATGTTATATTTTTTCCTGTTCACTGCATTTCAGTTTGTGTCAGATTTGCAAGAGAATTGCTTAAGAAATCCAAAAACTCGAGTGCTGGGGATATAAATACATTTTTCTTAACACATAAACTCTTCTGCACATCAACTACCAAAGAGTGAAGGGAGAGTGCATGGTCGTTTTGTGTTGCAGAAGGAATGCTTGCAAAGTATAAGCCCATTTTACTATTATCTGTATATACCTATATCTTTATCTATTGTAGAATCCAAGGGAAAGAGTTATGGTATGCAAGGACAAGGCTGTGGAGTGGAATCAGGAATATTAATAGTTTAATGAAATGGATATTGTGTACAAAGAGGCAAGTGCAGATAGCTTTTCCATATTCTTGCTGCTGGCTGTTTGTTAGCCCCGCCTCTACCCCATGACTGGAATACAAGTAACTAAAGCCCCATTCAAAAGCTGGCCTGGATCAAGGAATGGGTTAACCAAAAGCACCATCTCTCTCTCTCTCTCTCTCTCTCTCTCTCACCATCCATTACTCAGTGGCTCACGGTAGATAGCTATAGCAAAAAATATTATTAGTAGCTGACATGATGAGGAAAATTACTCAGTGTAGTCCCACATTGAAATTAAAAGGACTAATTAGGCAATGCCTAACTTACTCCAAGTTACGCTATGCCTAACTTGTCCTATTAATTTCAAAGGGACTACTTTGATTAATTTTCTTCATTGTGTCAGTCAATATTATTTCTATACTGCTTTTGAATAGGAAAAAAAAATCTTAAAGTGGAATTTTAAACATGGAAAAAAAATTCTTAAAGTGGAATGTTAAACATGAAAAATGAATAACAAGGCAAAGGTGGTTTCTGGGCCCCAAAGAGCTCGCAGTCTAAAAATAAAAGAGGTAGACACCAGAACAGCCACTGGAGGGATACTTTGCTGGGGCTGCATAGGGCCAGTTCCTCTCCCCATGCTTCATATCAGGAGGATCACCACTTTGAAAGGTTTCTCCTTGCCCAGTTAGCAGGGACACTGAGGTATTGGTTCTGTACTGAGTGAATGGCATTGGTACTTAGCCAAAGCTGAGCCACTGAGAACTGGAACAGAGGTGCTTATCCAAATTCCTCATTAATTGGACTTGGATTGCAAACAATGGCTTACAGCCTTGATTAAAATAAATGTTTCGCTTATCAATTAGTAGCATGCAGTAAAAGCCACAGCAGCATGTCTCAAAACAAGGCATCATGCTGACATTCAGGCATATCCTAGAGCAGCCCCCCAAATTATGCCTATTGCAAAATGTGAGGTGAATTCAGAGGGTGCTACCAAAGTGAAACATCTGCTGCAATTACACAATAATTCTCAACATTTACCAGGATTTTGATTCAGAACAGGGAAGGATGCTCCCTGGTTGCCATGATTTTTTGTGCTTGCTATTCATGAAAAACTGCCAATAGTCTTTATTCTACAAGTACCCTATAGTCCAAGTCATTGGTCATATTCAGGCCAAATGTGACTACTCAGGTCTTGCCAAAGTATCCACAACACAACCTTTTCTACCAGTGCTACAGCAAACAAAATTTCATGTTCAGAATCCTTTCCAAAAGCTTATCAAAGGAGCCACAATTATAATATCATGCTGCCTTTATGAAAGTGGGTCATGCAGACCACTGCGTTTCATTCTGAATCTTTCTGCTGCTAGAAGCTATGTAGCATTGCCTCAGCTGGCTGCCTACCACTGCCTTCAAATGATTTGCTTCTGCACTTGGGATAGGACCTTTGTTACTGCACCATATAAATGACAACTTTCCCTTCTCTCTCTCTCTCTCTCTCTCTCTCTCTCTCTCTCTCTCTCCCCCTGGGGGCGGGGTACAAAAAGATTTTCATCCTGAGAGGCCATTATTTTAATGGGGAGTGGGGGAGAAAATATTGTCACTTGGGATGAAGTGAAGCTGCAGATGTGGATGTGTGAGCTTTCAGTTGCTTATCTTGGCTGCATTCTCATGTAACATGAAACTGGAGATTGCTGGACCCACAGCTAATTTTTCTGTGAATCGCATCACAGACGTTCATCCAACTGTGGTCCAGCAAACTCTGTTTTCAGGGCAGGGGAGCCCCTTCCTCTCCCTGGTCCACCGAAGCTGCATCCCAGCAGGCTCTGTAGCGCTGCTGTCTCCAGACTGTGGGCATGGTGTTCGCACATCACAAGTGAACCGCCCAGGGACCTTTTTGTATGGGGCAGTATATAAATGTACTAATCAATCAATCAATCAATCAATCAATCAGAGTGGCAGCCATTGGTCATGGGAGTGTGCTGAGTGCAATTGTACCTTTTTGAAACCACAGTTGCATGCATTTGGATGTAACGGAGTTCCAACCTCTGCCCCATTTACCTCCAGTTTTGCATTACGTGTGAATGTGGCCAATATATGTTGCATGAGGAGAAGCTTTAGTTAAGTGGTGGAACACTTGCTTTACATGAGTGCAACAAGTTCAACAAGTTCAAGGAACAAGTTCAAGTTCAAGTTCAAGATGTTCAAGTGCAACAAGTTCAAGGCATTTGAGTCCCATTTCAACTGACTTGGGTTTAACTACTGTTCTGTTGTGGCTGTTGGGCTCCATGGATGTTGGACGAAGTCCTTGGAGAATTGTTGGGAAACAGAGAGAGGGCTACCCAGAGGCACTAGTGTTAGCAGACCATAACCAGATGTAAGCAGTGAGGGAAGGTAGCCAATTGCTAGAGAGCAAGCAGCAAGGAAGGAACAGGTAGAAAACACAGAACCTTATTCAGACATCATGCATACGAGTGTAGAGATGTCTATACACTCATACATGTTTTTGTGTGAATGACCGTACCTGTATTCATAGTGAGTTTAAAAGTACAGGACCCTCAAATGCATGGCACAGATAGGAATTGTACTGCTGTATTTGAGTTCGACATAACATGTGAATAACTGTGCCTGTGTACAGATCTGTAGTACCTACCTTGTACAAGTCTACATTGTATAAGTTCTAAATAAAGTAGGTTATTTAGAAAACATAAGAGAGATAGATAAGCCTATATGCCTAGCTGTTTGCTACATACAGGAAGAGGGGAAAGGGAGAAGACGGAAGTCTCTCTCTCTCCTGGTGAGAGAATGAAACCTGAGACCAACAAAGGGGAATCAGAGTAGAGAAAGCATGGTCAGAGAGGGAATGCCCTTACTGGCTGTGGTCAGACCCCGAGGGGTCAGTAGTGTTGCTGGTGCTAAGAGGTGCCCTCAGGAGCTGCATCTACAACAAGTGTAGGCCAGGTGGCAAGGGGGGGCATGGCCAAATTATACCTGCTGGAGTCACATTGATATTTAATGTTTAATAAAGTTGGCGTCCTTTCTCCCGTTCTTCCATATTACTGTTACAGTTGTGCAGCCAAACGCCCAATCCTCCCACACTCCTGCAGGCTCCCAACACGGTGCCAGTGATCTCGCACAAGAGCGCATATACTCAAAGTAGCACACCTGCACTCCGGATGCATCACTGGCAGTCTTGCGGCATGTTTCCAGTTGGAAGAAGTACTTCCGGAGCATGGGCATGTTTTCCTAATTATTTGGGTTCTTGCACAAAAGCACAAAACTGCCTGAACTTTGTTTGGAGTCCACAGCAGTCTGCTCATGATCAAAAAGCTGGTTTGCCCCAGTCATCCGAACATAGGCAGAATCATTTCATGCTCACAACATTTGAAGACAAACACTGTAAGCATGTTCAGTGCGGGGGTGAAGTTTCTGAGTGGGTCAGTACCAAGATGTAGCTTGCCAGCAGACTCTTGGGATGCTGTTCACAGGTATAGCATCCTTTTTAAAAAAAAGTTTGCAGAGGGCTTTTGTGAAGAGAGACTTAACTTCTGTCTCAATCCTTGGAGAGCTGCTTGCAGTCAGGGTAGATAATACTAAGCTAGATAGACCAACAGTCTGTAGTGTTCCCAGTAGTGAATCAATAGTGTTCCCTGTAACAGGGATTCCTAGATGTTGTTGACTTCAACTCCCATATTTTCCAGTCAAAAAAGCATTGCAGCTGGAGATGCTGGGAGCTGTAGTCAACAACATCTGGGAATCCCTGTTACAGGGAACACTGCTCAGTAGTCCCATTTACATGTTATGTTGAATGTACAATAAATGTACAGCGTACACAGGTACAGATCTATACACTGGTAGAAGCATTCACATGTTATGTTGTACACAGGTATAGCAGTACACTTCCCATCAGTAACACACATTTGAGGGGCCTGAACCCAGATTCACTTTTAACATGAACACAAGTACAGTCATTCACCCAAACACATGGACATGCTTACAGAGAACTGTGCACTTGTACAGCATAATGTCGGAATGGGCCTAGCATAAGACAGGTTTCCAATTGGATAACTCTGATTATGTTCTAGCTTTATAAACGAGGGAGAAAAACTACTCTGTATTCATGTCCCACATAACACCGTGCATCATTTTATAAACCAGTATCATGTCCCCCCCCTTTTCATCCAGGTTTAAAAGCAACCACCTGTTTCTAATCTCAATGATATAGAAGTCTGAATGTTGGGAATCCAGGAACAAAGTCCAGATGTTTCTGAACCACATTATTTTGTCATTCATTTCAGAATTCTCCAGGGCAACTCTGGACCATTGGCAGTCATAAGGATGAAAGCTAACGTCTCTGGGAATATCTTCCGCTCTCAGTGTTTCTATCTGAGCAGGCTGTATGATATAGCTTTACCAGAGTTCTTTTCAAATTCAAACATTTTGTCATGGGAATGTTGACATAAAAGAATGGAAATAAACACAGACTTTGTGTTAGTACTTGCCATTCCACACCCCTCAGCTATACTCCCAAACATTAGCAAGGATATCTGTGAGATTACATGGACTACTTGTTATGGACAGATGATTCTGTAACATGGTCCTTACCTTTCCTAAGAGTATTTTATAATGCAGAGTTTATGGGCTTTAGGTGACTGTAACTGGAAGTTCCAGATGGTGGTCTCGTTTGTTATCTTATATGTGACCTAACTATTAAACTACTCTGGTAGTGGTTAAGACACTGGGGATTATGTTTGGTTTCACAATTAATTCAGCCTTATTAACATATTTCTTTAGGGTACCAACTATACAATTTCTAGGAAAGTGCAGAGAATGCACTTTTAGACCTGGGTTTGTGCTATGTAGGCAACTTATAAAGTTTTATTTGAAACTATGATTTTCCCACACGATTCCAAGAGAAATAATATTTGTTGAGATACTGGAAAAACAAGGCTGTGATTGGAACCCAGGAAAGTTAATGAGAAGTTGCTATAGCAATACAGTTCACATCTGAAAGATAAATAATAGAAATGAGACCCCTAGCATCTTTGATTGTCACCTAATAATGTCTCTGTATTCAATTAAGCATCCCCATTGTTGTCAGAAAGTTAATGTGCTGTGCTGTGTTGTGAACTAACTTCAGGAGAGAAGGACCCTCTGTTTCAGCCAGTCTACGCACAAACATATCAGTGGCTGCCGACATCTTGACTAACACAGCACTTGTATAATGAGCAAACTTGTGCCAGTACACAAAAACCATATAGTTGTACTAAAAACTCAAGAGTTCTACACAATTGCGTAAAGGTTCCATTTAAAACTAATGAGACATGCTGCTGTTATGCACTGTTGTGCAGGCGCAAGCATGCTTGCAGTAATGCAACACCAGCCTGGAATACAAGTTCTAGACTTAGTGCATGTAGCTACTGCAACAGCTCCTAGCAGACCCCTGCTAACTGAGCAAAGATGCACCTTTTGAGGTGGTGATTCTCTTCTATTTAACAGGGGGCGAGCAACTGGCCCTATTCAACCCTAGCACAACATCTCTCCAGTGGCTCTTGTTGGTGTCTGCCTTCTGTTTCTTTTAAATTGCGAGCCCATTGGAGACAGGGAACCATCATATATTTTTCTCTGTAAACTGCTTTAGAAAGTTGTTGAAAAGTGGTGAAGAAGATCACATGTGCAAGATCCTTCCACAAGCACTGAATTAGTCAGGATGTCAGACAGTGTTACTATCCAATTAACTGTCATGTCTTTCTGAAAAGACTTCTGGGTAATGTAGTTTGGGGGAAGTGTTGAAACCTTTCTTCTTCCAGAATCCATTTCTTGGGTTTACCTGGAGAAAGGGTCTGACTCTTAAACCTGTTTAAATCTGCTGAGCAATGAGGTGGTGAAAAGGATTCCCTTCATCACAAAGAGCTGTGAGCTAACTATATGAATTCCTGCTACCACTCCAATGTGAGCTTGGAAACCCTGCTATTTTTGTCCCTTCCTGTGCCTAGGAAGTAGTTTATTAGCCAGGATCTGACAGTTAGTGGGACTTTAAAATATTGCTGTGGTCAGAGAGCATTGATGGAGTTCCAAGAGCTGACATGTCAAGGGTTTTTTGTTTGTTTGCCCCCCGCCAGTGCTTAGGTTTTTATTATTAGATCCTGGCTGAATAAATGGATTATACTTGATTAACTGTGTGTTTTATTTGGGTTTTATCTGTTTCTAATTTACTGAGTGTCTGTTATTAACTGAGCAAAGTGTTGAGTTAATATATTTGTTTAGTGATGTGTACAAAAATTCTGAATTTATTGCATGGAAATAACTATCTTGGCTGCTTTTTAAAAAGGGACATGATAATCAAGTGGTTTGTTGATAACAATGGCAGGGAAGAAGGAAAAGAGCCGAAAAGCAAAAGAACAATCTAATTCTATTTTTATTTCAGTGGATAGAACAGGTGAGGACTCTGCTTCAAATTATCCTGAAAACAGCCGCAATTCTAGATTTCCTTCACCTTAGACTTGTTTGCCTTCAGTCTTTCTATCAGACTTTGATCAAGGAATGAGAACAGCACACTAATCACAAGACTGATTGGACAATAAATGGATAGTTGAAATAAGCAATACCGATAGTAATTTTAATACTTTTGAGACTAGAGTAGGGTAAACTCACTGGAAAATATACAGAAAGAAATAACAGTTGGGAATAGGGAATTTTGAAATAGGTTGAAGGTACAAGAGCCTTCATATAATAAAATAAGGGATCAGTTAAAGATCTGGATTTTTTTGAAAAAAATCTGACTATAACAGCCTTATTATATGGGAAAGTCTCAGGGGAGTAGAGGGCAATTGGTCTTCCAACAGAAGGTTGGATAACATCTATATTGTAGCTGAGTCTTAAACAGGGTAGAATTGAGAAGGCAGTTCTTTGTTTTATGCACAATATATTTTTGCTCTGAAAAGAAGCTTTGATTTTACAATAAATTACTTTGATTTTATGATAATGGGCTTTAAAAACTGGTGCATGAAGCTTTGTAGGAACAGAGGATCCCAAGATGGCTCAGCAGAGGCCTATGTTTTCTCCGTCCTTGAAAGCATTGCATAGGCTTGCATGCAGAGGAATGGAAAGTCTGTGCATCTCTCTGATATTCCCCTTCAGTGCTCCTTCTATGCCCAGTCCAAGTCACTTATGCTTGGGAGCATGAATAACTTTCAATATACAGAGAAGGAGAACTGGAGGGACTGGAGGACTTAACATCTTGTTGTGCTGTCTGGATTTGTAATGAATTTCCTAGTAGAGAATTTATTAATTATTATTTTTTGAAATGTTTACAGAATGAAAATAAAGGAACAAAACAAGAAAAAGTCCTGTTTAAATGTATAATGTAGATATATTTAGATGGTATGTTTAGCTTTTGTAGAATTGTATGGAATTGGGGGTGGCAGTGATCCAGTTCCTCACTGCAACTTTGTGTGAACTGTCCCACCCAGTCAGTCCCTGTGTCATATATCTAGACCTCCATATGCACACACAGCAGAAGAACCAGAACATCTACATTAGCCGCTAGCTTATATTTGGTGGTGCAGAAGAAAGGCCCCCACAAAAACCCCACACACATTTTAAAGGCTGTTTTATAGCTGCTTCTTTCATAGACACAAAGAAATTGTATGTAGATTTAACTAAAGATTTATTCAAAAACAACTTCATTTTTCCCCTTCTCCTTTCCCTCCTTTCCCCCTTCTGACTACACACACACACACACACACACACACACACACACCAGCCCCTATACAGGATCCCCACTGGGACAAACTTCTCTACAACAAAACATAATTACTAGATGGAATGCAACACATCCCTTCCCTTTATAACAACCAGAACTGAATTAATTTAAAATTTAGTGACAAAGTCTTGAAGTCTTTTAGGTGGTCTCTTGTGTTGCACACTTGGGTTCTCTGGTACAGGAGCTGTTAGTGATTTTTTTCCCTCCTGGTACAGAGGATTGACCATCACTTTTATCAGTCTTCTCTGTGAGGTCAAAACTAGAGGCACGATCAAATTCTTCTCTAGTTCCTCTCTTGAGATCAGACTCCATTCCCTCTTGTCTCATAGTATGTGTGCCGGAAAGTAGGGGTGTGTGAACCAGCTCGGTTCAAGCCAGGCTTGACATCGAGCCGACTTGGCTTGAGGGGTTTGGGGTTGAACCAGACTGGCCTTGGCCAGTCCAAGGTTGAACTGAACTTGGCCTGGTTCGAACCAAGCTGTCTTGGAGCTATATTGACCTATCCTGACCTATACTGATTTGAGCTATACTGACTAGGACCACACGGTTTGCGTGGTCATGCAAATGGCCTCTGTGCATGCGTGGAGCTCACTAAAATGCCCCCCACATGTGCACAGAGGCCCAAACCAGGCTGCTGGTAGCCTGGGCTACTTGGGGGAGGCCAGTGGGGGTGGGGGGGAGCTGCCATGAGTCCCCTGCCTCTGCCGCCTCTGCCACAGCTGCAGCTTTTTCTTGTAAGTACTGGCATACTCCCCTTCCACCCCCTCTAAACTTTTGAGAGCCCCGCTGCCCTTGTACTGGTAAAGGGGAATCCTCAACAGATTTCCCCTTTACCAGTATAGCTCTGAGCCAGTCGGACTGACTCGGTTCAAACTCGACCAGGCCAAAATTGAGCCAGGCTGGGTCAGCTTGAATCTGATCTGGATGTTCACTGTAATCATACCCCCTTTCTGATCCACATACAATTTGTCTTTTTGTTGCTTCTCCCTTACTTGATCATGAATCTCTGCATCCTCAGAATGAGATGGAATGGAAAGCCTTACCAGTTGTTGCCATTGGGTCAGTTTGGTGATAGCTTTGTGTCTTCTTCTTCTTTGTGTCTTCTCAGTGATTTTCCTGCAGAAGCATGAGGGGTAGCTGGATAAGCAAATAGAGTTTTGCAGATTGCCTCTTTCCAGGGTCGTTGTTGAGTAATAGCCAACTGTAAACTTTCCTTCTCTAGCCTGTTCATTCTTTACACTAAGCCATTCCCTCAAGGATGGTACAAGGAAAGAGTCTTGTGTTTTATCCCATGGTTATGCAAGTATTGCTCCATTTTAAATGACAGTGTCCGATTGTCGGTCACTAATTCTTTAGGAAGACCTTTTCTCACAAAAACTGCAGCTATGATCTGGATCACCTTGTTTGTAGTAATGTTACCAGCAAATAAAACTTCTGACCATTTGGAATAGTAATCCACCATCAGTATAACAAATCTTTGTTTTGTGCATTGGTTATCAAAAGGCCCCATTATAGCCAGAGCAAGTTTTCTCCAGGGACCATTGGGATACTCTGCTGGAGTCAAGGGGGTGATGAAAGTATTCTGCAATTTGTCAGATACTGTACAAGCTATTCAGTGTCTGATTACATTTTGAATGTGTGTCCATACTAGGCCACCAAAACCTTCTCTGATTCACCTTTTAGTCACTTCTCTGATTTGCCTTTTAGAATGCCAGACTGGTCCCCCACCCCAAAGCTACTATTGAGCTACATGGAAAAAACCCCACATCAGTGGTGAACATGTGCTTAATGTAACATGTTATTTGACCACTAATTAAACCAGAATTCAGGAGGAATGGAACTCAAGAAAGAGCAAAAGTACAGAATGCAGAAATCCTCTCATCCCTATGGCTGAGATTCTGTACTTAGCAGCTAGATTTGTTTCCAGCCCAAGTCTTAGCTTTGGTTCTTCTAATCACCCATATTGTGGGACAAAGTGCCTGGTACTGGACCATAGGTTTTCTTGTGAGTCAAATGGGAACATGGAAAAATTGGCCTCATAGCAGAGCAATTTTTATCTCAGTAGTGCTGTGCGAACACCAATTCCCAGATGTTTTTTCCATGCTGATGACACAGATCAGAAGGGCATTTCAGGTGTCCTATCAACATTGGCCCGCGGACAACAGCCAGCACATACAGTGTTTTTGAGACTAATCTTATTACTCAGTTCTAGTGCCTGCATAGGTGATTTATTTGGAACACATTTGATGACGGAGGAGTCTGAATGGGTGTTTAAAGGAGGTGATAAGGTCAGAAAGGCAAAGAGAACCCATACCCTTGCAAATTTTATAGGTCAGTAAAAGGGATTTTCAAGCCATATGCTGCTTAACAGGAAAGCCGCACTGAGGGAACATGAGACTGGAGAAATATGATCTTGCAGATCAAATCGTGGTAACAATTCTGGCAGCAGTAACATTCAAAACCATCTGCAGCCACTTTAGCAAACAATCTGGAATGTCACCAGGAACAAATTAAAATAGTCAATCCTGGAAGCAATGAAAGCCTACACAAGGGGAAGCACACGTGGCTGGATGAAATGGTGTTCAGGGGCTTTCTGGTTTCTCGCAACATATTTGAAAGCATTACTCGGATTTTTCACCAGAGCTTTGTTATGAAGATGGAGAGTCAAAAGCGAGGGCCAATGAGGGAGCGGCTGGGAGGAGACGTGCCGCCGTGTGCCCACTTATGAGCCTTGCAAGTCAATCAGTCGCTCGCAGTGCTTGCTGACAGTCCTACCGTTCATGCAAGAAAGCGTATGCTGCCTCCAGCTGACTCTTAGCCATCTATTCTCCTGCATTCTGTTCCCCATATGGAGCAGGAACACTTGGAGGAAAGTGTGTTGATGAATCCCACTGCGAGGAAAGTGTGTTTAAAAATATTGTGCGGCGTTAAGGGCATGTATAACACCTGCAGTCCTGATGTAGAGGACTGTTGCAAGCATAAAGCCAGCAGTCTGGAGATAGGAAAAGGCAGGCAACTGGGTAAATATACAGCTGAAATTAGGGAAGGGGAGGTAATGTACTCATTTATTGCTGCATAGTAAATGGCACTAGCTTTGCTGTTGTCTGGAATAGTATATTGTTATTGGCAACCAGACACACAGGATTTATTGTATATAGTCAGTGTACGGGATGTGGCTACTTACAGGAACATAGGAAGCTGCCTTGGACTGAGTCTGTCCATCTACCTCAGTATTGTCAACACTGACTGGCAGCAGCTCTCTAAGGTTTCAGGCAGGAGTCTCTACCAGCCCCACCTGGAGATGCCAGAGAGTGAACCTGGGACCTTCTACATGCAAAGCAGATGCTCTTCCACTGAACTATGGCCTCATCCCCTAAGGGGAATATCTTACAGCACTCACACGTAGTCTCCCATCCAGGTACAAACCAAGTCAGGTCCTACTTAGCAAAGGGGACAATTCATGCTCACTACCACTAGCCCAGCTCTCCTATCTCTCTCCCCGTCTGTTACTTAATTTGAGAGCTTGGTGCTAAGGGTTTGCTGTTCTAACCCATAGCAGAACCTAAGACTATAAATGTTGCATGATAGGCAAAGGTTATGCAGGAGTTGCTTTTCCTGTCATTGCAAATGTGTGACTGGAAAGTCTGCACCTGCTGAATGGCTACAAGATGCACAGGATTCCAGTTGGAGGAGTCCAGGCATTGGCAAGTCTACTGGAAGCAGCTGGTCATAATGCGTCCAACTACTTGTCATAAGAAAGGTATTTTCTGAGGAGAATAGGCTTTATGGCACAAACCTAAATTCCTATTCCCTAGGGAACTGGGCAGATATAGCCATTTATGCTTGCCACCACCAACCACCGAATAGCGTGGGGATGCTTTCGTGTCTGCATGTGGCTATCCACAGGAGTTTACTTCGGAGCAGGCTCTGAAATTTCTTGCAGAAATCTTAGCGGGGGTGATGGTACAGAGAAGAGCCCTTCAGGCTGGAACCTAGCCTCTCTTTAAGTGTCACTATATTTGGATGGCACTATATACTATTACTAATAATAATAATAATAATAATAATAATAATAATAATAGTGGCTGATATACAGAGCAAGGATGCATGGGTGCAGCAAAAGAGTGTCCTAACAGAATTTCCCAATGTGGTGCACTGGTGCAGCAAAGAAGAGACAATTTTGACAACTTCCCCTTCCCAGGAAGTCCTCAGTGCCATCCGAAAATATGTCCCTGAGGGTTGCACAGCTCTTGGGGACATATTTTTGAATGGCCATACATCCTTGCTCTGTGTGTGAGCCAGTAGTACTACCAGGAGTATGACTTTGACTAATGGCTCACATGATCCTCAACCTCCTGGTGACAGAAGAAAGGCTGAGGGTCTTCAAGGAGACTTTAGTGTCCCTGTGGTGAAGACTTCTCATGCAGTGGACCAGGCATGGAATGGGAGCGGTTTTCACATCTCTCCCCTCACTCCAAAAACCCTTTTAATGTGCATGAATACATTCCTGGGGTTTGTATGACCCTCGGGAACATATTAAGAACATAAGAACAGGATCACGCCCAAGGCCCATCTAGTCCAGCATCCTGTTTTGCACAGTGGCCCACCAGATCCCCCTGGGAAGCGTACAGGCAAGAGCGGAGGGCATGCCTTCTCTCCTGCCATTGGTCTCCCACAACTGGTATTAAGAGACATCCTCCCTCTGAGGCTGGAGGTGTTAATTGTTTGTGGAAAGGGCTTTTGGAGGGAAGAAAGAGATGTAGAAATCACTCCTCCTTCCCATCTGCGCCCCATCTGCTGTGCAAGAAGCCTTCTGTGCAAGGACACAGGAAGCTTCTGGTGGACCCACAGCCCTTCTTCTGTTGCCAGAAGGTTGTGGGTTGTGTGACTCAATAATAATACCTACACAGAATATTGCTATCTATCACTTGAGATACTAGATCCATTGCTTTACTTACTACGCAACACCCTGCCAATCCAAAAGTGGGGTGCATGTACTGGTTCCATGCAATTCCAAAGCCCATACACACTGCTAGCAAACATAGAGAGGCTCCTTGCAACAAAGGATTGTGTTATCTCTGTAGCAATGATCCTCCCATCATTCCTAGTGGGAGAAGTATCGCTACAGTGAGGACGGCATTCTTAGTAGCCACAGAGCCTCTCTGTGTTTGCTAGCAGCATGGATGGGCTTTGGAATTGCACGGGACTAGCGTGTGCACACCCCGTGCTGTGCAGAATGTAAGCCACAGTTTCTACCTGTTGGGTGCAAGAATGCAAATATGAATTATATACTATATATGAATAGTCAAGTCCCACAGTTGTAAAATGAGCTTAGTTGTATTATTAGTGTTTCAAGTCTGAGCTCACCTATATTATAGTGAAATCCATGTCTTATCTGCATCTGCCACCATGCAAGAAAAAAGAAACTATGGGCTTCAATCCAAAGGACCCCACTTGTGTATTATTATTATCCTTCATGATATGCAGCGTGAGCATTTGTGACAATGGGGAAACCTGCAGAAACACTGCTCCTGCAGTTGCTGCTCCCAGGTGCGTAGGGACAATGGAGAAAAAGGAAGCATCCAGCCGGCATGAAGGGAGAGCTTTGTGGGCTGGAGAGGGTGATGGGGCTGTCATGCATTCTTCCAGCTGGACTGGAATACACAGGGGAGGAGCTTGTCCAGTGTGTCCAGCCTCCGCAGTGGGGTGAGGAAGTGCGGTGGTGGAGGCAAGGCGGCGGGAGCGGGAGAGAGAAATATGGCGACGGCTTGTCCCTGGACCGCCAGGCAGCTTGCTATACCCCTGCCTGCTCCAAAACAGCATCAGGACTTCCTTTGAAGTCCACAGAAGCCCTGGAGTGCAACATTACAGTTCTGTAATACTACACATCTTGTAAGCTGATATATGTAGCTGAGTAACATATTCAGTCACTGAATAATATCGACCACTGCATGATTCTCCATGGCACCCTCCACAGAACATCAGGGCTTCTTGGAGGAGCACCAGCTTGACAACTAGGACAGGACAGGCTTCCCTGAAGAGCTAAACATGAAAGATGCAGTTGAAGTTCTAAATTCAGAATTGCAAGCTTGGTGTGTGGAATATAGAAGCTCAGCGTTGAATGCAGTCAGCAGAACTGTGCAAGGATCACCTGACAGTTTCACAATTTAATGAGAAAAGTAATATATATACCCAAGGAACCTCCTTGCTCTCGAAAGGGTGTGAGGAAATGACAGTTTCGATTTGTGCACTGTGATGGCTATTAGCAAGGCCAACGGCAGCCAGCAACTGTGAACTGATGACATTTCACAATTAAAAAAGGATCGAGACAGAGAGAGGGAGGGAACATTAGCTTGATTTTTAATGGTCCTTTCTAAGTCGCCCATGGGTACAGCTCAGAATTAAGTCTGTTAATGGCCGACTCAGATGAATGCTTTTGATGGCTCTTTTATTCAAATGAAGGACAGAGCTGTTCCTCTCTGTGAGAATTTGTCAAGGAATGTTTGCAGGCTGTACCAGCAGATTCAACAAGCAATAAATGAACAACAACCCTGTGTGTTTGGAAAACCAGATCTTAGCATTGCTGAGGCGTGTGTACCCCACACAGAGCCTGGCAGTGCTCTTTCCCCTGAGTACCATGGAATGAAGAGCTGAGAGAAGCTATGCCCCCACTGAGTATGATAAAGCTGCCAGGCACAGAGGCAAGAGGCTACATGTGTAGCTGATTATTATCTTTCCCAGCAGGGCAGGAAGCAGCTGGGACCAATGAGGGGCCATGCATTAAGCAACACTGGGAGGGGGCGGGGGGAAGGGGAAATGTACATGGGCTTTCCTAGGGGTGGATTTCCTCTTCCCCTGAGGATAAGGAGGACTGTTTTCTTTTAATCTCATTGATAAAAATCTGTCAGCCTCATGCCGGATTACTGTATGCTTTCTGGGGATGTGCAAATACATGAACCAGAAGGAGGAAGCACCGTTCCTGAAGAACATTCGCACGGCCCTGTTAGCATGCCATTTAAGGGTCAACAGTAGTGGTAGAAGAAGGTCTGTATCCCAGCAGCCATGCCAGATTTTGAACTGAGCTGCTCAATCAAGTACATCCTGCCTAAGCAAGGAAGAAAACTGTTGGATCATCCTGGGGGTGTGGAGTGGATACTGAATTCCTAGCCAAAGGAGCCCGATGGTCCCAGCATGCTCAGCAGCTTGGCTCACTACATCATGGTTCAACTTATTTTCAGATGTTTTGCAGCTGCATATAGAATGCATTGATCTGGGTGCATGGAGCAGCCGCTGGACAAGAGCACCATGGTGGGCTCTCCTTTGCTAGATAACTTCACCCAGAGGCTGGACAGGCATTTATTATCAGAGAGGCTATGGCACTGAAAAGAAGGGTTGGCTAGAAGACCACCAGGGTACCTTCCATTCTGTGATTCTGTGAAGGATTTGACTGCAGGTTCAATGCTTACTCTGTTCTCTGTTTGTTTGTTTGTTTGTTTGCTTGCTTGCTTGCTTGCTTGTTTGTTTGTTTGTTTAGATTTATATGTTGCCCTATCCGCATAGGACTCAGTTGCCAAGTTGGTACATTCACACTAGCACTGCCAGTGCTGGGACAAGGATGTGCAGTGGCCCCATCTTCAGAATCCTAACACCTATTTGAACTGCCCTGGTGGACAATTTAACAATCTCCCATTTTTCTTTTCCCAAGCTGCCCTCTACCTACCTATATGTAGACACCCTACCCCATTTTGACTCCTGTCTCTAACCACCTCCTTTTATGGCACCGTGCACCTAAGAAGGAGCAGTGCCTCCTCCTGGTCAGGTCCACAGTCACTTCCAGGAAAAGCAATGTACAGTGCAGGTCTGTAAGCAGCCTAAACAGGTCTGTTTAGGTCTGGGGGCGGGGGAAGGGGGGCTGCTTATTGGGTCCCCATCAGTCCTAAGTGCAAGCAACATTCAGTTATTTAAAAATTATTTGTTTGTAAAAAGGGAGGGGGCAGATAAAACTTTAGGTGGGGCCAGGAAGGGGCATAGCTAGGGGAGAGGGGGCCTGTGTTCAAGCCTCTCATAGGAACGTAGAAACATAGGAAGCTTCCATATACTGAGTCAGACCATAGGTCCATCTAGCTCTGTATTGTCTTCACAGACTGGCAGCGACTTCTCCAAGGTTGCAGGCAGGAATCTCTCTCAGCCTTATCTTGGAGAAGCCTAGGAGGGAACTTGAAACCTTCTGCTCTTCCCAGAGCAGCTCCATTCCCTAAGGGGAATATCTTACAGTGCTCACACATCAAGTCTCCCATTCATATGCAACCAGGGCAGACCCTGCTTAGCTAAAGGGACAAGTCATACTTGCTACCACAAGACCAGCTCTCCTTTCCCTGGTAGCCCCTCAGAGTGAGGGAGATAATGGAAAAAATAGGGAGGGGTGAAGCTGGAGGGCCCCTCAGGAGCTGGGGCCCAGGTTCTTTGAACCATTTTGCTCAGTTATAGCTACACTCCTGCTGTAGTCCCCTCCAGTGTTCTCTCTAATTTCTTTTCATCTGTGTACGGAATGACTTTTGTTTTGGGTGGCAGGATCAAGGCAGTGTGTGTGCACATGCATTCAGAATAGGGCCTTCCTGATTCAGCCTAAGCGGGATCTAAAATTAACTGAGCAGACATCAAGAAACTTGTGAGCGGGTGCAGAGAGCCAGCGTGGTGTTGTGGTTAGAGTGCTGGGCTAGGACTGGGAAGACCTCAGTTCAACTCCCCATTCAGCCATGAGACTTGCTGGGTGACTCTGGGCCAGTCACTTCTCTCTCAGCCTAACCTATTTCACAAGGTTGCTGTGAGGAGAAACTTAAGTATGTAGTACACTGCTCTGGGCTCCTTGGAGGAAGAGCGGGATATAAAATGTAGATGATGATGATGATGATGATGATGTGCACATGCCTTAGAGGGATCACTGGTCCCTTCCCAGCTACAGAGGTCTGGTGTGTGTGTGTGTGTGTGTGTGTGTGTGTGTGTGTGTGTGTGTGTGTTTCCACTTCCTGTAGGTTGCCTATGTTGCTGGCTGGGTTTACCTCATTCACAACCTCAGCAGTTCCTGCTCCAGTCAGATAAGTAGTAACTTACTATTTTGTGGTAAGTAGTAGTTACTTTTGAGTTGAGATGCCATATCCACATGGGAAGCTCCTTGTTTGAAAATACCCCCCATATTTAAACTAAGGTGATAGACATCCTGTCATGGGATTGTAACATGGGGAAGCTACCATGAAGATGAGTGGTTGGATATACAGTAAGACTGCTCTGATACATGGCAAATAAAATATTGAGATTGCAACTCCTTGGGGCGATTCTCACAACCAACAAAAATCAGGCTAGGAGAGCCTAGCCCGATTTTTGTTGGTCGTAAAAACCACTGGGCTTGCAGCTGAGCCCGGTGGCTCTTGAGCGGGTAACTCACTCGAGAACCCCTGCTAAAAAGCAGGTTTGCGGAGCGAGCGCTCCAGCAAACCTGCTTTTTAGGCTCGTGAGTAGCTGCGGCGCGGCTCCGTGCTGCACCTACTCATGAGTAGACCCCCAGCCGGGAGGCGAAAAGCCACCTCCCGGCTCAGGGGTCTCCCCAGTATGTCCTGTGCACTTGTGCAGGGCATACTGGGGCTTGCGGGGGGCACGGTCCCCACTCCCCACACCCCCTACCAGCTCCATCACAGAGCTGGCCATCATGTGGGCGGCTGATCTGGTCGCCCAGGGCTCCCTGCCCACTCGTCTGCTTGTCTGTAGTTTTAACAAAAGCGGGTCTCACGGATCGTGAGACCCGCCTCCTTGTGTAAAACCTGCAAAACATGGGTTTAAGTAGCAAGTACGTACAATCTCTGTCCCTGGTGTAATAGAACATCAGCCAGATGCTGTTCCACAAAAAACCATATTGTGGTACCATATTGAGGAGGGAAAGTGGCGGGAGGTTAAGTCTACCCTCCCCTGCCCTTAAAGGTCCACACACACCCCAGCATCAAACCGCCGAACCGGCCCCAGGTCTGGACCAGTCCAGAGGCCTTTAAAATGGGCTCCAGACCGGTCCGTGCACATCCCCAGGAATAATGCTTTCCCAAGAAAATAACCAAGTATGACTCCCACAATTCCATTTTTCCTAGCCCACAATCTATATTAGCCAGCAATCTATATATCTGGAGGGGAGAAGGTGGCAACTAGTCACAGGGCTGGGGAATGGAGGCACAGCTTCTGCCCCATCCCCGGTGACCCTGCCGTGCACGTACTGCACTCGCCCTTCCAATCGAGGTTGTCCTTGGCAGAGGGCGATATCACAGTGGGAGACAGAAATGCCAGGTGAGGGGAAGATGGGTGGCCTATGCTAAGGCCATCATGCCTCCCAATCCTTCTCTCACCCAAGGTGACTTCAGTAGCAAATTCAGCAGCCCACTGTGCCAGAAACTTGTGCTGATAAATGCCAGGTCAGTAAATGGGAAGACCTTGGCCATCCAGGAGATTATCCTGCATGAGCATGCTGTCCTGGCATGTAGCACGGAGATCTGGTTGGAGGAGGGAGGTAGTGTAAACCTTCCTCATTTGTGCCCACCAGGTTTCCATGTGGCGCACCAGTCAAGGAAGGGTGGGTAGGGTGATGATGTTGCCCTGCCCCTGGTTCATTGAGAGACCACCAGATGTCTACCATTCTGATCATTTTGAGTGCCTGCATGTGGTATTGGGATCATGAGACAAAGTTGGGATTTTGTTAGGATACCACCCACCCTACTGTCTAACAGTCTCCCCATCCAAGCTGCTTGAGGTGGCCTTGGATGTGGTGTGGAGGACTCCAAGGCTATTAGTTTTGGGGGATTTTAACGTCCGTGCCAAGACTGTCTGGTGCAGCTCAGGACTTCGTGTCACCTGGAGCCTGGACCTGAAGCGCTTCGGAAGGCCTTGCGCAGCAGGGATGGTACTAGAGATAAAGGCAGCCAGTGGGATGTGCGGGTACTTGAAGAGAGAGCAAGGTGGCCTTGGCATCGGCTCAGGGAAGGAGATCTTGCTGCCACCTCTGCCTGACTGCCTCCCCCGCCTTGGTCTTCCCTTGAGTGCCCGGTCTCTGGTACCATCCCTGCCATGCAGTGGCGGTTGGAAAAGGGTTTTTTTTTTAAGGTTTAACTTGTGTGGTGGACAAGTGGCTCAGCAGGCACAAGGCAGTGACAGGCTCTGGGGAGCCCCCCCAAAAAAACATTTGGAAGCCCCCCAGGAGACAGGATGCCACAGACCAAATCCCCAAGGTCTGTGACTAAGTACGCCTCTGTCCATGATGACCATGGGTTTATCTCAATTGAGATCTGGTCACACATGGCAGGTCATAAACTTGATTTGGTCTTTGGGTCATCGGTGGATAGTGGTGCTCCATGGATTGTCCAGTAAGTCTTAATACCATTGCCATGGATGGATCCCTGTCATGATCTGAAGAAGACTGGAATGAGGGTAGACCCAGCACACCTCTGCAAGGGTGGGGGACGAGTAGGATGGTCTGACTCCCAAGGCTTATGGATCCTAATGGATTCCTGATGGCAAGAGACAGGACTTTCTTGGTTTTGGCTTCTCAGCTATGGAACACCCTCCCAGAAGATCTTCATCATGCTCCATACCTTAGGGTTTTTAAAAAAGATCTCAAAACCCATCTGCTTAGAGAGACTTATAAAACCATTTAACGATAAATTGTTGTACTATTTATTTATTTATTTATTTATTTATTTATTTATTTATTTATTTATTTAAGTTGAGTTTGTTTTAATTGATTTTATTGTATGTTGTGTTTTATTTCTTTTGTTGTTTTAAACTTTATATTACTTTTACTGTAGTGAGCTGCCCCGAGCAGTATTGTACTGGAGGGGCGGGATATAAACATTATCATTAATAGGTCTGGAAGAAGCGAGGGATGAGCATAAAACATAGCTGGATGGGATTGTACTTAAGCGTTAGGTCTTTGGGGAGCTTAAGGTAACTGAGAGACTTTGAATTAAAAACCCCAAATTTGCCCTTGGACATGGACTACTGCCTGACATGAGAACAGCTCTAATTGATTTCAGTGGGACTTGCATTCCTATTTCCAAGGGCAGAATTTAGCGCTTCTTGTATAAAATGCTGTAGCTCAATGCATTTAATAGTATATGTGTGTGTACACACACACACACACACACACACACACACACACACACACACTATGTCTAGATGAGTCAGAGTGCTGCTATTGCCGCAGGATGTCCTTGTTAAGATCTAGCGTGATGGAAGTGGTGCTTCATAATATCGGGATTTAGGAACTGGTGTATATGTGGGATTTTCAATAGAGGCATATCAAGACGGAACAGAAAGCCAGATGAGAGCACTGGTGTTTAAGATACATTATGTTTCACTTCTGCCAGCACTTTGGAAGGGCAGTGCAAGTTCAGATATGGGGAAGATATGCTGAGCCGCTTTGGTGATGCTGGATTAAAGAAGTTCCCACTACTCCTCTCCAGGCCTGGCACCAGATATACGTATCTAGCTGACCATCCATAGGGAGAGTCTACCAGTTCCTGAGTTGCTCACTTGGTTTGGATTATTCAGAACCTTCCTTGGTCAGAATGCGTAGGGCACGCTTGTGTTAGCCAGGCCTTTTCTTAGCTCCAAAGAGCACAGCCTGCAGGGATGGGAATAATGATTGGATCCTGATGATGAGAGTTGTTCGACTTTTGAAGGTTGAGGAAGTGGGGGATACACACACACACACACACACACACACACACACACACACACATATATGTTATGTTTATTTTCTTTTATTAGTATCAGATGCTACTGATCAGAGTCAATAGGTACCAAATGAAACAAGAAGTCTTATTTACTTCCTGTTTACATGCTTTTTAAAGTATAACTTGGGGGCAATGAATTTAAAATTTGCAAATGCCAGCTGTGAGTCTGGCCCATACAACTGTCTGTTGCTTCTCCATGTGGTTTTGGCATGCCTGTTATGCATTATCTGAACCAAATGACTCATGGCTCCATTTCTTCCCAAAGCTGTTGCAAAGAAGCTGCATTTTATTTTATTCTTTCTTGATAAAAATGCAAAAGTGTCACGTTAAGAACAGAATGAAAGCTGTTCCATTTTCGCTCCTACTGTGCTCCCTGGATAAATGTTATATCTCACTTATGTTTCCTCTGAGCAGTAAGTACGCTGACTTTAGTTTAGTGACTTTAGATGGCACTACTGCACCTCGGAAAGTCCAGTTTTTCATAGTTTTTAGTTATGATGCAAATCCTTTTATGAAATCCTGGAGTTCCAGATAAATGACAAGGGGAGGGGGGAAAGATATCTTTACCAACATTATTAGTCTCCAGAAGCTATTCCCAAAAGGTTTCCAACTCCCCAATAGAATAATGTCACAGCTCATTGATGCAAAGACTATCCCCCTGGATAGCAGATTAAAAACAGATGGCCATAGATCTCTTCTTAGAATATTTTTCTAAAGCCACAAAATAAATTTGAGGGAATCCATTGGTGACAGACCACAAGCAGAAGCAGCAAGCGAATGGGTTTGGTTTCCCCATCGTTTTACAGAATCATTTTGGCTAGAAGATGATGCTTTGAATGTAAATATGCTGTTAACAACAAATGTAAAAGGCATGCAAACATATTGGAAGTAGAAGAGCATATAGAATGTGTACGATATCATATATCGACTTTCAGTGGCCAGAATTTGACTCATTCCAAGTACCCATGGGAGCTCTGGACTTATGTTTCTTGAATGTACAGGCCCATTTGCAAAGACAGGTGAGTTTCAAAAGCTGTTTGTGACATGGGATGCATGAGTTGGTAAGAAATAATAAGGCTATTCACATGACTAGGTGGGGGAGGGGGGAGGCAGGGATGACTCAACCTTCTCTCCAGGTGACGGTGGCTGGATTTGGTGTACCACCATGCATTCACATGATCCACACTGCTCCCAGCAGTGTGAATCAATGGAGGCCAGGAAAATGAGTCCCGGCCTCCCGGAATGCTATAATACACTGCGCGATGAGCATACTCTGTGTGTACTCGGACTGCATGCAACCCAAGCACCCACACAACCGTGGTTAAGGGCGCACTCGCAGGTGGGGGTAAAAAGTTGAGTTGGGCAGGAGGGCAGCACCAGGATCGGGCTCAATCCCGGCACTGCACATAAGCAGTCCATCCCAGTCTGGACTCCCCTAGCTTGGGTTAAGCTGCTCATGTGAATAGGCTTAATCAGTAGCAACTCTCCCAAATTATAGGGCACTAAGCCATTCATTGTTCTTGGATGAGATGTTGAGAAGTGCTTAACGTGGAGGGCTCAGAACAGAAAAATCTGGTGGTTGCTGCTCACGAACCACTGCAGGTTAGATCTCATTTCAAAGCATAGCGGGCTAGCAATAGGTTGTTATCTGCATTACTATCTAGCTTGTAGTCCATTTTCTTATAGGTAACAGTTTATATCCATCTGTTTCACAGTCCAGAGCAAATTAACAGTTCTAGACCATCTTGCGAAGGGACGAGTAGAGAGCACATGTTTTGCATGCAGAATGTTCTCAGTTAGTGCTTTTTCGACCTCTGCAGATTATGTAGTTTTTGTTGGAGATGAACTTCCAGTGCATCGACCTTTTGCACCAACTATCCTAATGACCACTAGGGGCATTGGGAGTAGAGACAGTGAGTCAGGGTCTCCCTATCTGTCCCTACTCTATGACCCCTGAACTGACTCTGCAGCACTTGCTGTGCTGAGTCACAATCCTTCCTTTCTTCCTAGAGAGCAGATGGAAACATCTCTCTCTCTCTCTCTCTCTCTCTCTCTCTCTCTCCCCTTACCTATCCATTATGTAGTCCTTTAGATTAGATATAGGTCTTTCCTATCTAAGTGTATTTAACCAATAAATATTTAGTGTTTAGTCATACAAGGATCTCCATGTCTTTTCTCTAAACAGCTGCAATATCCAAACCATCCTCTGCTACCTACTCTGTAACTGGAGTGTGTGCTCATTCCTTAGTGCTCTGCTGTTTTACCTATTGTGGGTAAAAATCAACAACCTCTAACAGTTTTTGGAGCTGTAGTTTTAGGGTGGAGCTTCTGCAGAGCCTATGTTGTAACAATAACAACAACAAATATTTATATACCGCTTTTCAACAAAAGTTTCCAAAGCACTTTATATAGAGAAATAATAAATAAATAAGATGGATCCCTCTCTCCAAACGGCTCACAATCTAAAAAGAAATGTAAGATAGACATCAGCAACATTCACAATAAAGAGCAGTTGTGTGTTTAGGCCTGTGTATTCCCTCCATTTTTTCTGAAACAACACAGTGCTTTTGGCGACAAGGATGTGATCTACTGAAAACTGAAGACCAGAAGGAAGTATGGCTTTGTTCTCAAGCACTACTGGTAAACAGTCTCAACTAAGCCTCAATTGAAAATCTGAGCAAATCCTGTGCTAAAATGGCTTCTCTTGGACACGATGAAGAGTCTGATATTATTCCACCTGCTTCCTAGGATTTATATGCAGAGAGGCTTTCCTTTTATCTTCAAGAAAATGAAATAGATAGTTCTGAACAAAACTGAGCTATCCTTTTGACTGTGGGGCCCAGACATTTGCCATAATAAGAGCACTCACTGTTTCTGCTCCACCCAAATCTAAAACATTTGATGAACTTGCGGAATTACTGAAGGCTCATTTCTCACCAACTGAACAAGGGATCCCAAACTATCTCGTGTTCTAAACTGGGTTTGGAAGGGTTGGTCACTTGAAAAATGGACAGAAGAATTTAAGCCATTCAAAAGCCATTCAACATGAAATGTCTGCCCATAAAGGAAACTGTGTTGTTATTCCAGAAGGGGGTCATCAAATCATTTTAGCTAATCTGCATGAAAAGACTGTAAATGAGTGCAGCACCTGCCAGGCTACTTGACATGATCCACCAAGGGCACCTAGTATTCCCTCGGAAGTGACCAAGAAGCCTCGGTCCAGAATCCATATTGACTTTGCAGGACCATTTCAGGGAAGAACTTCTTCCTCGTGGTAGACTCTTACTCAAGATGGCTCAAAGTGATCTTAGTGCCCTCACAAACGTCATCTACTGTGACAATCATAGCACTGTGCCACTTATTTGAAACTAATGGATTATATGACACTGTCATCTCAGACAATGCAGATTCACACAAACTGAGTTTATGGACAGAAATCTTATCCAAACTGTCACAGTTGCACTTTGTCAAGCCCAAGACAATGACCAGGCTGAACAGATGGTGCAGATAACAAAGGATGCTCTGAAGCAGATTGTTGGAGGAGACTGGCCAACACATCTTGCCAGGTTTCTGATTGCTCAACAACAGGAGTCAGTCCTGCTAAGTTACTTATGGGTAGTGTCTAAAAACTTGTCTTGACTATCTCTATCCATATTTAACGGGGGACTCACAAGACAAACAGGAACGTGTTCTGGATGCTGCTTTGTCAGCATTTACTCTCTGTTCATTTGTACCACATGATCAGGTTTTTGCAAGGAACTGGGGATCTGGACCAAGTTGTGTTCCTTCCACTCTCATTGAGGTCACTGAACCAGTGTCCAGCAAGGTCTAATGTGCAGATGGGCCAGTGTGGCATCACCATGTTGATCAACTGAGAAGGCATGAGTTGGCACCAACATGCTCTTGGGAAGCATCTTCCTTAGAGTGCTCTGAAGTTGAAATGTCTGCTACAGTTCCTGTGGAATTACCAGAATCATTAAAGAATGACAGGGATAATTGTTTTTCATTTGTGACAGTTGCTAAGGTAGAATCCCATGGACCTTTTACACCTACCAGTCAAATTTGTACACCATCCTGTGAAAAGGTCCCCCCTCACTGGATGAAGTACTGTGTTAGTTAAGGGGTGAGGGGCTATGTTTGCCAGGGGGCGCTGTGTTCTTAGTGGGTGCTTTTTGGACCTCTGCTGCTCATTTATTTTTTGAGTGGAGCTTCTGCAGATCCTGAGTTGTAATAATAAAGAGCAATTCTGTTTTTAGGCCTGTATGATTCCACCATTTTTCTTGCTATCAACACTGCACAGAATGCCCCAGATTTACTACTAGTACTACTATGAATAGTATATAGTATAGTATAGAATATACTATAGTAGTAGTAGTAGTAAATTCATAGTATTGTATATAAATATTCTGCTCTTCAACCAGAGTTCTCAAAGTGGTTTGCATAGAAACAATAATACATAAATAAGATGGCTCCCTGTCCCCAGAGGACTCACAATCTAACGAAACACAAGGTAGACACCAGCAACAGCCACTGGAGGGTTGCTTTGCTGGGGTTGGATAGGGCTAGTTGCTCTCCCCCTGCTAAGTAGGGCTGTTCTCTTATGTTCTTAAGTATAAGAGAATTGCCACTTTAAAAGGTGTCTCTTTGCTCAGTGTAGTGGTAGATGTGCCAATGGTCTGTCTAGGATAGTGTCATATGGGGGGCACTCTTGGCTCAGATGGCACTGAGGCCCTAGGGAACTTGTCTGCATCTTCGGCTCCTCAGAAAAGCTGTGTAACTATAGAACAATATAATGATCACAGGTCACATTATCTTGGTCCTGGGGCATGGTGTGAGGGCACATGATACAACTACCTTGCTGGAGATAAGGAGCTATAGGCCTGGTCAGTATGGTTAGCTACCTAGGAACCCTTGAGCTCCATGATGGGCGGGGGGAAGTGGACTACAAATCAAACTAATAAATGCCCAAGAGAAGGGTTTTTTCCTAGCCTCAATTGTACTAAATATTTGTAGTTCCACTTCCCACTTCCAAGGTGCTAGATCCGGTGAGTGCCTCATTATAGAAATAATGGAAAGGCCAACGACCTGCTGGTTACACATACATATACAGTACATGCCAATACTGAGTGGAGTGCCAGGCATACTCTCTTGTCTTGCCTTTCCTGTCCTGGTTGTGACACTAAGTTACCTTTATTCTCTAAAGTTATTACTGAAAGTTCTGGGAAACTTTGCACTTATCCCAAGAAACTGGGGATAACAAGTGCCTACTTGGCGAAAGCTTTCCAGACAATTGGAAATAAATGATATGTATACAGAGATCAGTTTGCTTGATCTGGTTCCATGAGTTTGTACTATAGAATTTTGTTTCGATATTCATATTTCATTTTGATTAATCATAATAAGTTGACTATCCAAAGGATGTAAACAATGAGAGATCACCTAGCTGAGAAGCTGGCCAGTTTCCAGGGTATGGAAATTGACTGGTTCATATAGAACACTGATGGCCGACCTCAGGTTCCTTTGGGTTGTATATTTACACTGGCAAAAATGAGACTTGTCTTTCATTGCTGAAGAGAAGATAGTTTGGAATTGATGAATACAACACATAGTTTTGAACTCTGTTTAGGAGCTCAACAACAATGAAGGCCTTTCATTAAAGCAACTGTCAGCCAAGTTCACAATGCTTCTTTGATTAGCCAAAATGGTTTTGTATGTTATGCCTTGGGATGTTTCTTCAAATTCTTCTCTTCCCCTCTCCCCAAAATCTTCTATTATTTGGCTCCACTAACACTTTGTGTGCTGGTTTTTATTTCCAAATAATGAACTGCATGGCCTGATTAGCTAAATATTCTGTACATTACATTAATGTTTATGAGGCTAGAGCTGGCACAGCGGTCTGAAGTCTAGGGTTCTCGTCATTATTTTCCCCATTTCTTTGAATTGTGGGGTAAAAATGTATTCCCTTTTCGAACAGGGAAATCTCATTGCAAGGGAAATCTCATCACAGCTATGTAATTTTCCCATTGTTCCCAAAAATGTGTTCCCAAAAATGTGTCCTCATGTTGTGAAAGAGAGTGCTAATTAGGTCTGGGCTATTGGACATAGCAATAGCAATAGCAATAGCACTTACATTTATATACCGCTTTATAGCCGGAGCTCTCTAAGCGGTTTACAATGATTTTAGCATATTGCCCCCAACATTCTGGGTACTCATTTTACCGACCTCGGAATGATGGAAGGCTGAGTCAACCTTGAGCCCCTGGTCAGGATCGAACTTGTAACCTTCTGGTTACAGGGCGGCAGTTTTACCACTGCGCCAACCAGGGACATATTGGAACATCAGAACATAGGCACATAGGAAGCAGCCATATGCTGAGTCAGACCATGGTGGTTGGGAGTGGTGGTTCTTTAATACCCGAACCAGCACTGGGTCAGTATTGTCTACACAGAGGGGCAGTAGCTTCTCCAAGTTTGCAGGCAGGAATCTCTCTCAGCCCTATCTTGGAGACACCAGGGACGGAACGTGGAACCTTCTGCTCTTCCCAGAGCAGCTCCATCCCCTGAGGGGAATATCTTACAGTGCTGCTCACACTTCTAGTCTCCCATTCATATGCAACCAGGGTGGACCCTGCTTAGCTAAGGGGGCAAGTCATGCTTGCTACCACAAGATCAGCTCTACTCTTAGGGGCAGAGCTCCTCCTCAGGCTTTCCCTCTGTCGCCCCTACGTAGGACTCTGCCTTATATTGAGTCCGGCCATTAGTCCATTTAGCTCAGCATGATCTGCAATGACTCGCAGGTCCTTTCCAGGGTTGCAGACAGGGGCCTTTCCCAACCCTAGCTGAAGGGAAATGCCAGCCAGGGACTGAACCTGGGACTTTCTGCAGGCAAAATCTAGGTCAAATTCTCTCCTACTCCCTCGGCAGTACTAAATGTCAGTCCTTGATCCTCCCGTCCCATTTTTCCCCCTCCCATCTAATATACAAAGCAGGCAAAATAGCTTTCATTGCACCAGCAAAAGTTGCTACAGAAATATGGAAACATCTGAGTTTCACAAAACTCTTAAGAATGTTGGAAGCTGCCTTATACTGAGTCAGACCATTGGACCATCTAGCTCAGTATTGTCTACCCAGTCTTGCAGCGGCTTCTCCAAGGTTACAGGCAAGAGTCTCTCTCAGCCCTAACTTGGAGATGCCAGGGAAGGAACTCGGAACCTTCTGCATGCAAGCATGCAGGCACACTTCCCAGAGCAGCCCCATTCCCTGAGGGGATTATTTTACAGTACTCACATGTCTCCCATTGAAATGCTAACCAGAGCTGATCCTGCTTAGCAAAGGGGACAATTCATGCTTGCTACCACAAGACCAGCTCTCCTCTCACCTCTTCATCAGTCCACCATGGAGTTATCTCATCGACATCAGTATATCCCTGTTGGAACCAACTTCTTATAATGCAAATGGTACAGGATGCTGGTCCTAACATTTACTTGGATGAAATTTGCAATGAAATTAATGTGTTTAAGAAATCTGTGGAAGAAATCTGTGCAAGGTTCTAAAGCCTCCCAGAATTGAACGGTAAGTGCACATCCATCTTTAACGTTGTTAATGGCTATTCTTAATCCCTGTTTAATACATCCTCTGCTAGCAGACTGGCATATTATGTCCAGAGAGACAACAATCTCACTTCTTGTTGTAAAGATGAACTTCCATGTATGAGGATGGATGGTGACTTCCTGTCCAAAGTATAGGGCCCATTCTTAGGTTCATCACTGTTTTCAGTCCAAAATACAGCTCAGACTCATGTTGAATAGAACTGCTAAGCAGACTGAAACGTGGATGCTGAAGTCATGCTTGTAGGGTGCGGAAAACTGGAAAACGACGTATCTGGCAGGAGGGCAGATGACAGTTGAAAAACCCTTTTGCTCTGCCAGCTCAGAACACAAAACAATGGCCACTGTTTATCTATGATCAATTATATTTCAGACTCTGCAGCCAGCAGAGGGAACTGCTGGCTGCAGAGAGGATCAACCAGCAGAGGGAACAAAAATTAACTAACAAAGCCCTGTCCCGGGGGATTTATTGACATCACTGATGATGCACTTGAACCAAAGAGGGAAGCTGGCAAAATAGGACAGAAAGAAATCATTAGCTTCAGCTTCATTGAAAACATAGGGGATGAAAGGGTTGGACTCAGATGAAAAAGCCAGTGTTTGCCAAATGGGAAATGGATAGAAAGACTGGAAGGGGAAAATAATTCCCCAAATCATTCATTTTTAAACTGTGCTCCAGGAATGGATGGAGTGCTTTGGAAGTTTATCAGGACTTCCTAACTGAGGATATCAGAGACAGCAGACAAACTTCCCTAACAGACAGCTTTCCCACCATGACTAATCAAGCACATTCCCACATACAGCATGCTTCCCTCATGCAGTGTTTGCATGTGAGAGCCGATGCCATTGCTGCCAGGGATGCATGCAAATGCTGGAGGCATGTAGTTGCTGGGTACTTCAGGAGTGCACACACCGAAGGCACCTGTAAACATTAAGAAGAGCCCTTCTGATCTGCCTTTTACTGAGTCCATTCATCCATCACCCAAATTTCCCATTCCCCCTTTCACTCCTGTATCCACCAGACTGGAACTTTACAATGAAGTGTCAGTTATAGTATATTATAGTCCTGTGGCTTGAATCATGTTGGAGATGCAGTTCCAGCGCATTGACCTTTTGTACTAACTACCCTAATGACCACTAGGGGCACTGGGAGCAGAGGTAGCTAGTAGTGAGGGTCTCCTTCCCTGTCCCAAGGGCGTAACTATAATAGGGCAAGGGGTGACAGTTGTCTGGGGGCCCAGTGCCTTGGGGGGCCCCCCAGAGGCAAGTCACATGACTGACTCCCCCAGCCGCGCACCGCCCGGGCTTCCTTCAGTTGTATTGATGTGAGTGTTAAGACCTGGAGCTACCAGAACAGCATGTCTTTCTCTAGTACCATTAAATGACTTGCGTTGTCCACAACTTCCAGAACCTTTTAAAAAATAATTTAGGATGATGTTCTATTGTGGCACATAGGAGATAGATAGATAGATAGATTTTACTATGCTTTTTGTTACCACTATTCAGCCTTATTTAAGATTTCTTTACTTCATGAGCTAAGCTTCAGTGAAGGAGGGGCATTTTAAAATCTTGTCTCTGGGCCCACTCCAACCTTGCTATGCCCCTGCCCTGTCCCTGCTTGCCTCTGCTCTATGACCCCTGCTTTGACTCCTCAGGTACTTCCTGTAGTGAGTCGGTCCTCTTCCTTTCCTCCTAGAGAGATGGAAACATCTCTCTCTCCCCCTACCTATTCATTATGTCTTTCCTATCCCAAATGTGCTTCACCAATAAATCAATTTAGTTTAGACTCTACAGTGATCTCCATGGATGTTCCTTAAATAGCTGCAACAACTAAACTCTGGACTCTGTAACTGGAGTGGTAGCTTCCTCGGTGTTTTGCTAAAATAATCACAAACCCAAATCATGTTAGAAGGCTTGCACTGTTTAAAGAACCCTCATCCACCCACTCCTCTAGCCCAGAACAAGGAGCAGAAGCCAGTGCAGCCGGGTAGGTTGGAGATTCCTCCAGCCTCCCAGGAGCCTGGCCAACCCCTGAGCTGCTTCCCTGGCTAGGAACTTGGCTGAGTGAGACCATGCCTGCAGGGGTGGGGAGCAGGGTCATCTCCCCTGTATATTTCAGCTGGCCTAGTACTGACCTCTCTCCGCACTCCAGTCTTTCCTTTCACATCATCTTTGACAGGAAGAGAAAACTAGCCTGGCAAACAGACTGGAAGGTTCGGCCTAATCCACAAAGACTGTAAGGTTGTACACCTGACCATAAAAGAGAGGACAGGGAATGCTGGTGGGTGGGGGCAGGATTGTTCCCACCTTCCCCCACATGGCTGCAGTGATCTTCTAGCTGTGCTGCTTGCCCATGCACATGATTATGGCTGCGGCAAGTGGCACACCATTCTGGAGGCCAAAGAAACAAAGCCTGGCCTCCAAGAATCCCATAATGCACCGTGCAAGCAGTGCGGTGCATTGTGGCAATGCTAGAACTGGGTCACTCCCTCCCCCCGGCCTCTATAATTTTCATGGCTTCTGCAGAGCCCAAGTTGTAACCATAACAACCAATATTTATATACTGCTTTTCAACAAAAGTTTCCAAAGCAGTTTACATAGAGAAATAATAAATAGATAAGATGGATCCCTGACCCCAAAGGGCTCACAATCTAAAAAGAAATGTAAGATTCTGCTCTGTAGCCCGGCTGCTACATGGCCAGGCAGTGAGGGAGGAGGGTGCATGAGCTCCCCTCTAACCTCACTTTTAGACCGGGTGAAAAACTCAGGCAACCCAGCCAAGAAGCGCTGGGATCGGTCCTGATCTCGGCAGATCTCAAGAGCAGCTCTACCTGGGTAGGGCTGCTTTCCCCCAGTTAGAGCTGCTCATGGGAACAACCTCAGTATTTTCTAAAAATAATCTGGCCCATTTGCCGGATAAGTTTGAAAATGTCGAGCAAGCTTAATTAAAAAGGTAAATGAACTAGCAACATCCACTACCTTACCGCTGTAAGTATTTAGTGTATAGCAAACTCTTTGCTCCCCTGACAGTGTTCTTTGCCACCTCTTTGCTCCCCCAAACTAGTTGTTCTCGAGTCCGATGCCAATTGTTGCATATGCCAGTTGGCAGTGGCTCTTGGAGTTCAGAAGGTGTCTTTCTCTCCCCTGGTTGGAGGGGCTAGAGACTGAATCTGCTCTCTATCAACACTCTCCACATCACATAATTTAATAAACCTGTGTCATGTCCCCTTTAGTGTATGTGTATAGATAGATAGATAGATAGACAGAGAGATCGAGAGAGAGAGAGCGATCTTTTCTGTCTGGGTCCAATTCAAAGTGCTGGTGTTTACCTTTGAAGCCCTTAAAGGTTTGTACCCTGAATACTTGAAGGGCTGCCTGCCTGATCCCAAAGGCTTCTTCCCACATGACAAGGTCATTAGAGGGGCTATGCTTTGTGTGCTGATGCTGAGAGATGCAGGGTTGGCCCTAAGGTTCTCGGTGCCCTAGGGGGAGTTTCACCATAGTACCCCCCTCACATTCTGTTAAAATTGTTATCCAGCTCCAGATGGCATCAACCGTTTGCACCAGTAAACCTAATGACCACTAGGGGCATTAGGAGTAGAGATAGTCAGTTAGGGTCTCCTGCTCTTTCCTGTTTTTCTCTGCCTCTATGACCCCAGCCAGCATGGTATAGTGGTTAGAAACTCGGGAAGTTGGAACTTCCTGGGAGTGACTTCCTCCTCCTCCTCCTCCTCCTCCTCCCCAGGATGCTTCTAGCTCTTTCTCTCTCTCTCTCTGACCACCATGTAGCCAGCAGTTAGATATAGGTCTTTTCTATCATTATGTACTTCTAAATAAAGTAGATTAGTTTAATCTTACATGAATCTCCGTGCTTACTAGAATGGGAGTGTTAGCTCCTGAAATACCCTGCTATATAAGTGATTAGTCCCTAACAAAAAATATATTACGTGATGTACAGAAAATAGGTTTAACTGAATGTAGGGAGGCATCAAAGTGATATTTGGTGGCTGGTACTCACTGGAGTGAAGGGGGGATGGTGAGGAAGCAGATGATACCATTAAAATTTCATAAGATGTCCCACTACTTCTGCCCCATGCCGTTGCCAAGGTCCACTTGCTGTCCACTCTTCTGTGTGCTCCACCCCTGCCACTCAGTGCTCATGCACAGAGGCCATTTGAGATTCTTTGCAGTCCAGCCGCTGCCATGCACACTGGCCAGTAGAGTAGCATGGGTGTGGTGTGTGGCGGGGATCAGCTGTGCAGCAGGGATGGACTCCACTTGGAGCAGGGCAGCGGCACGGAGATACCTGCACAACCTGGCACCGAGGCTCCCTTCTGGGAACGTTCCATATCCCTAACCATATCTGGACCTAGTGGTGAGAGCTCCAAGGACAAAGGGACCAAAAAGGTACCAAGTCCAAAAAAGCCACCACCCACACCTCGCGCTGAAGATGCCCCCATCCTCTGACTCAGAAGAGGAATTTGACCCTCCTCCAGAGACTGAAGAATCACCCCAGCTCCATAGCAGTCTGCGATTCAGAAATAGGGCTTGGTTCTTTAAATAGCCATTGTCTCTGGGTGTGTGGGCGGAGCCTAGGACTATACCCAGCAGCAGGACTATATAAGAGCTCAGTCTGCAGTAAGCAGCTGCTGAAGTGATGTCATTGCAAAGGCTCTCTGTTATACCTAGCTTGTCTTGATTCCTGGTTTTCAGTTTCCTGACTGCGCTCTTTGCTCACTCCTGAAAACTCATGTGTATTGACTCCTGGCCTTTGATTTCCTACTCTGTTGACTACACCTGACATCTCCTCTTGAGTGATTCCTTGAACTAAAGACCCTCATCCCATGTGGAACATGATACATGTTGGGCTTTCAGTACAATATATAATATCATACAGGTGAAACTCGGAATATTAGAATATCGTGCAAAAGTCCATTAATTTCAGTAAGGCAAATTAAAAGGTGAAACTGATATATGAGACAGACGCATTACATGCAAAGCGAGATAAGTCAAGCCTTAATTTGTTATAATTGTGATGATCATGGCGTACAGCTCATGAAAACCCCAAATCCACAATCCCAGAAAATTAGAATATTACATGGAACCAAGAAGACAAGGATTGTAGAATAGAACAAATCGGAACATCCTTACCTTGGGACGTTCTGCACATCCCTAGTAAGTACTCTGTGGCTATTGTTGCACAACATAACACCCATTATTTTCAAGGGGCATCATGTCATGCAACTGCAACGACGAAGCGCTGCTGCCATTCAGCACAGCCCCATCAGCAGTGACTACATGCATACAAGCACTAAGTGAACTTCCCAACCAAGTGAACCTGGTCTTCCCATATGCAAAACCAGCAACCTTGCCTCTGTAACAATGCAGCTTCCTTAGAGAGCCAGCAGGATTCTATCCCACCGACTTTCTGCCTGATGTTCTCTGTAGCAAAGTGATAAACATTAAACTTGCTCAAAGAAAAATTACCTTGTGCAAATGGCAACTGAAAGAGCCCATGAAGCTGAGGCCTTGAGATATGCAGAACAGAATACTACAGCTAACTTTTTTTTTAAAAATGGGGGCAGACGGTATAATTTGAAGCATTAGACTAATGGAAATTTCAGCCTATGGATCCTGGCAATGTGACTGATCAATCAGGGGCAATAGCAGCATATGCTGCTTTTCTTCAGTCACTTTCTGAAATGCCATGGGATATGGGAAGCATCTCCAATTAGTAAGCGAGACCATTTACCCATCAGCTAAACAGCTAACTGGCACACATAAAACATCTAGACTCATAATGCAGATGTAAGACCTGCACAGATTCAGCAAAGGGGGCAAGGCCCCCAAAGACAAAATGTTATGTTAGAAAGAAAGACAAAATGTTATGTATTGTTAGAAAACCAAATGGACAAGTTGCCTTTTCTTTAAATGTCAAAATTGTGTGTGTGTGTTGTCTTACTCTGACTGGCTATGCCTCAGAGAACTGAAGGAGACATTTGGCCTTTGTGGGTTTGTGTCAGAACTTGTATGTCCTGAGGAAAAAAGTAGCTGTTTTGAGAAACTATAAAGCAGCAATGAACAGACAAATGCTTGGAATGGCTGAGTTAAATTTTATGGAACAGATGTTATGTCCCAGAGTTCCATAGCTGCCTCAGGCTTTGTCTGGTGTCAGCCCTTTGGTAAATGGGTTTTCATAATGAATTTAGCTGCTAATTTGCACATAAAAATCTATGTAAAAGTAATGTTAAGGGACTGTCTTAAACCTACAAAGCAACACAGCTTGGGATATATGGCGTCACCTGCCTCTACAGTGAACTCCTTGTCCTGAGATATGGCAAAAGCCTCTAACACAGAGTGGCTTTGGACATTACAGGACATGTCTCCCACAGGAATAAGCGTGAGCTATCTGCACAGCTGGAAATCTCAAGTGGTTTCCACACATGAAGCTTAGAGAGGGTTTTGCGTCAGTCACTTTGTAGTGAAATGTAAAACCTATATTGGCCAGAAGGTTAGCTGCATTGCAAATGTTTCTTTCCTGCTGTCTTTGTTGCCTTAAGAGATGAAAGTTTTGGCCAGAGTCCAGAGATGCAAGTTTTGGGCAGTATAGAAATGTAATGTAATAAATAAATAAATGGATGGATGGATAAATAAAATAAAGTAAAATAAAATAAAATAACCAGGCATTCATAGAAAAAGCAGAAGACAGACACAGGAAGACCATTTAAGTCTCGTGTGTAAAAAGCTGATTAAATCAAGTGAGAGAGATGACATCAGATGCATGGAAAGATGATGTCCATGCCTATGGTCCATTCGAACCAGTTCGAACGCGGGGGTGGCTTTATGGATGGGGGGGGCTCCCTCCCACTTCCCCCTCCAGTGCTCTGAGTACAAATAGTGCGGTGGGGCAGCAATGTAGCTCCTTGCCACCCCATTGTTTCCATGACCGGAAGTGCTGTGTGCATGTGCATGTGTCACATGTGCACCCAGCACTTCCAGTCACTGAAATAACGGAGCGGCAAGGAGGTTCACTGCCACCCCGCCAGACTATTTGTACTCTGAGCATCTGAGGAGGAAGCACAGTGTGTGTGTGGGGGGGGGGTAAGTGCACCCTCCCCCATCCTTAAAGCCACCCCCACCCCCGCGTTCAAACTAGTTCAAATGTGGGGGTCCAAACCTGTTCGGCGTTCTAAAAATAGAATGCCGAACAGGTTCGTGCACATCCCTAGTCCTGCCAAGTGGTGAGGACAGTCTTACCACACTTCTGCTCCTGATCTGTGGAAGCAGAGTAAGTTCTTTCCATCTCTTGGCAGGCCACTACAGATAATCAGCTTACGAAATGGTTATACGTAGTGATGTTGCTGAGTCTCATAATTACCCAGGTTCAGACTAGGGATGTTGTGCATTCATCCTGTATCCTGAACAAGTCCCAGTTTCCTCCTCCAATGTTGGACTGTGGAAAAATACGCACGGGAGGGAGGATTGCTCTTCCCTCCTGCTCCTGTTCCCACTTCCACCATTTATCTGGCTCAAACTCTGGCTGTTGCTCATGGCAATAGGAAGGAAGAATGCTTCCATCCCACTTTCTCTTCATTTCCTCACCCTTATTTCTCCTTTGCTGCACATAATGCTGTTTATGGCAACATTCCAGACATTAGGGACCATAGGGAATTTAATTTACCTGTGCAGTCTGGGTACCTGGGGAAAATCCCATTTCCTAGACTCCTTAGTACTTAGAATTCTATTGCAGCAGCATTACCATGGAAGTGTTGGATATGGAGTTCCAGTGCATCAACCTTATGCACCAACTATCCTAATGACCGCTAGGACCATTGAGAGTAGAGGCAGTTAGTTAGGGTCCCCTTACCTGTCCCTGCTTTGCCTCTACTCTATGACACCTGCCTTGACTCCTCAGGTATTTCCTGTAGTGAGTCAGTTCTACTTCCTTCCTCCTTGGAGAACAGATGGGAGCATCTCTTCCCCACCCCCCACCGTCCTATTCATTATGTAGTTCATAGTTAGGATAGGTCTTTCCTATCTCAAATGTACTTAACCTAATAAATCTTATTTACTTTGTAAAGTAAAGTGTGCCATTGAGTCGGTGTCGACTCCTGGCGACCACAAAGCCCTGTGGTTTTCTTTGGTAGAATACAGGAGGGGTTTACCATTGCCTCCTCCAGTGCAGTATGAGGTGATGCCTTTCAGCATCTTCCTAGATCGCTGCTGCCCGATATAGGTGTTTCCCATAGTGGGGATTCAAACCGGCAACCTCTGGCTTGCTAATCAAGTCATTTCCCCGCTGCGCCATTAGGTGGCTCATACTGCACTATAATCTCCATGTACTACAATCTCCAACTGCAACAATAAGGCTCTGCAGTGTGCACTACTTCGTAACTGGAGTGGGCAGCTTCCTTTTGGTGCTTTGCTAAACAATCACAAATCACAACAGGAAGGAGGCAGAATGCTATAGGAAGGAGCAGATAGATAATCCTTTGTGTTTGGTTCCAGATCCTTTGTGTTTGGTTCCGTGACTGTGTATCTTTTCTTGTTGTTCTATCATGGGGAAGTTCTGGAACAATCAAAGCAGCCAGCACTGCTTCAATAACTCCCATATCTTTAATAAAGTTGTCACTCTTGCCAATGTTACAGTATTACACCATTAGAGTGTGCTTTGAGTGATCATGCTGAGAAGCTTGAAATGCATTCAGACACCTACTAAATAATACTGCTCCCCTCTGAAATAAATCTTGCAAAATGTACAAATAACCATATTGCCACAGGCTGGAATCCAACAAATGGGCAATGCTACCACATCTCATAGCTACTTCTCTCCAGATGGTTGTTTGAGTAGGTTGCCATATTGCATGAAGCTGCCGAGCTGGGCCATTGGTCCATTTCGCCCAATACTGTCTACTCCAAATGGCAGCATGTCAGGCAAAAAGAGGCCTTTCCCATTCCTGTTAACTGGTGTAAACTGGAGATGCAAGGGATCTGAAACCTTCATGAAAAGTGAACTAAGCTACAGCTCCTGATGCAAGTCATTTGTGGGTATGCACTATGTATAGGTTACTATTACAAAATGCTGAGCAGAGCCCACAATAAAAGTGCCATATCGTATCTGAAATCACCCACTATCAATAGTTTTCTCCTGTCCCTCCCCACCTCTTCCCAGTTCCCAACTTCCAGTGTTATTGGCTGTGCCCTGTTGATTGACAGAAAGAGAACCACCTCCTTTCCAAACCTTTGAACATTTGGCTGCAAAGCATATATGATCTCCCCCCACCCCACTTTGGAGTGGTTTTTGAGGGGGAGATCCAAATTTAACATTTTTGGGCCTGCCTTGTGGTCTCTCCCCACACCCCCAAATCCCCCCCCCCAGTTAATTGGAGCTTGGAGAGGCTCTGTGTCTCCACACACTTTGTTAGCAGGAAGTGTGCAAGAGCATGGATATCACACACACCCCATCCTGACAGAGTATGTGTGAATAAAGGCACACAGCCTCTGCAAACTAGCATTAACAGTGGGGGGGCATTTGGGGCTGTAGGGAGGGGCCACAAGGCATGCCCCAAAATGTTAGTATCTATAACATATATAAGTGACATATTACTTGATTTTGTATTTAATTTTCAAATTGTGTTTAGGGGAAAAAATTGAATGAGATGAACATCTGAACATCTACTTTCTCAAGTGGTAAGGAAAGGCATTTGAGGGTGATGTTTCAAAATGTTTTGGGGAGACTTTTCCACTTGGGCCTTATGGATGCACTTTGTTAAGGTGACATGTCCCCAACCATGCTTTGAGCTCCTTGTGCGTGCAGCATAGAGCAACTGTACCCATTCTTTTCCTGGAATCCTTCCTTTCTTTCTTGTATGCTGAATTCACCATATGGAGTTTCCAGGCCCCATCAATTAATGAGAGCCAAATATTTAAGTCAGTTCTGAAATTCAGCATTCTGTTTTTTGCCAGTAGTAGAAGAAATTCTAATATGAACCTAGACTCTGTATGCAACTTCTGCACTTCTAAAATTCTATGTATCCAGGCTGAAAAGGGGTAGATCGTTTAGCATAAAATGTTAAAAACTTTAACCCAATGCAACAAAAGAGAAAACAACTCATTTCTCCTCCAGTATGGAAATTATCTCACACCCCACTTTATTTCTATATAAATTTATTGTTACATATGCTAATAAAAACAGGGAGAAAAACAACAACAAATGAAATACATTGTTAAACATACAGAAATGAGCAGATTGTCTGAATTTTGCTAAAATCCATTTGAAGGATAAAAGCACCATTTAAGATCCAGTCTGGTACTCATAAATGAGAAACCATTTTTTGGTAGACAGAGGGAAGTATGCCTCTTGGAGAGTACATTCTTTTCAAAACAACTCATTAATATATTTTGCTAGCCAGTAAATGTCAAACAATATTCTCAAATGCTTTTTGGCACATTAAGGTTTTCATTAAATGAGGAAGGTAGCTTACATGGTAGATTTATATCATCCTGTTCTGTCCTAGTGTCCAATAAATTATAAGAACATAGCTAAAGCCAGACTTGGTGACACTTAACATAGGGACTAGGGGAAATAACCTTTAAAAAGGAAAAGCACATGATGAACATTAGGGACATTCAATTTGCATAGCAATTATCTTAACTGAGTTCCCTTATTACATATTTTATACCTAATTTTTAATTGTTACCAAGTGTGTTCTTCAGCACCGGAGTGAGTATGTATGTATGTATGTATTGGACTTTCTTGCTCTGTATTTGATTTCTTAAATGATTGCAGAGATTTTTGAACTCAGGAAATACTCTGAAGGCCCCAATTACAGTTTACGCGTGAGGGGTGCTCCAATTCGCACTACCAGTCCATACAGTCCAAATAAGAACATGGCTAAACTACTGAACTGCTGACAGGACTTATAGGGCCTAGAGCAAATGTGAGGTGTGTGATGTGATATGTGATATGGTTGCATTTTGCTCAATAAGCCAGGATATTTCCTGCCTAAATGAACAATGGGCTTCTCCAGTTGACCTGGGCCCTTGTCTCAGTATCGTTTTGGCCTCTTTCACAGCCACAGAACAAAGCATCATGGAGGAATAAGGACCTATTTTCCTCACAGGGACAATCACTTGCAGTCTCGATTTAGTGCTAAAGGACCTCTCCAAGAACCTTGGAAGCCGCTATATATCATATTTACTCAAACAGAAGATGACTCTGAATTTAAGATGAGCCCCTTAAAACTACAGGTTAAATACAAGTATTTACCTTTAAAATACAGGTTAAATGCAGGTATTTACTTGAATCTCATGAAATTGATTGCCAGGAAATCTAGGCCCAACAAACGGAAGTACTTTTTCACACAACGCATAATCAACTTGTGGAATTCTCTGCCACAAGATATGGTGACAGCCAACAACCTGCATGGCTTTCAGAGAGGTACGGATAACTTCATGGAGGAGAGGTCTATCATCGGCTACTAGTTGGAGGGCTAAAGGCCACCTCCAGCCTCAAAGGCAGGATGCCTCTACCAGTTTCAGGGGAGTAACAGCAGGAGAGAAGGTATGCCCTCAACTCCTGCCTGTGGCTTTCAGCGGCATCTGGTGGGCCACTGTGCGAAACAGGATGCTGGACTAGATGGGCCTTGGGCCTGATCCAGCAGGGTTGTTCTTATGTTCTTAATAGTATTTACTTGTATTTGCCCAAAAGGAAGAGGACTCTGAATTTAAGACGCCCCCCCCCCCCGCAACTTCTAACATCAAAGAACTTGGGTGGAAATGTAGTCTTGGTTTCAAACAAATACAGAAGAAGGAGTCTGCAGATGTTGTTGGACTACACCTCCCATAACCCCTAGCCTCAGGCCTTATATGGGGACCAAGGTTGGGAACAGGCATGTGCACGGACCGGTTCGGAGGCCATTCTAAAGGCCTCCAGACCGGTCCGGACACGCGTGGTTTTGGTTCGGGTGGGAGGTTCTAACAAAGTACGGGGGGGGGCTTTACTTACCCCCCAAAGAACGTCACCGAATTCTTTTGAGTAAGCGGGCGGCATACCTCCCTGCCGCCCGCTTCATTCCCCCTCTGGCGCGGCTCTGTCTGTCTCCTTTAAATTCTCCATCGGGCGGCAGGGTATCTTCCAGTCCCTGCCGCCCGGCTCTTCAATGTTCCCGATCGGCTGGCGGCCGCCCCCTGTGCAGCCTCAAGACCCCTGCCGCCCCTTCCCTTCCCATTTCAAGGGGTCGGCAGGAGAACTCCCCTGCCGACCGCGTCCCCTTCCCCGGCTGCACTTTACAAGTGTAAACTTTAGCGAGCGGGCGGCGGGAGAACTCCCTGCCGTCCGCTCGCTTCCCCGGCTGCACTGCAAATGGCTTCTAGGAAGCCTTTTGCGCAGGCTTCCTACGCAAAGAATACGGTGACGTTCTTTGGGGGGTAAGTAAAGCCCCCCCCGTACTTTGTTAGAACCTCCCACCCCAGTGCCGGACTGCAGCTCCGCAGTTCCATGCACACCTCTAGTTGGGAAGCCCTGGTATATACAATACGGAGGCCAATTCTAATGGCCCTCAGGATAAGGCAGCATCCTATGTTACCCATCTCTACTCCAATTAGTACTTTATTTCCTACTCTTTCTTAACCGAATCCCTAAAAGGAGGGCTGCAACAGATTAAGGTCACAACAGTTTTCTTCTTTCTTTTTAAAAACCTAAACCATTAACTGACCATTTCACACCTATTGTTTCAAAGACCAGCCAATTAAGAAACAAAACCTATGGTTTTCAGCCATAATAGTACAAAACCAGCATAATCCAACATAAGATGAGGCAATTATTTAAGTATGATGGCTTGGAGCTCTCTGGTCAGAGCACAGATCTGGGCGTTTTTCACATAGCAGGCTTTGCCGTGAGTTTACTGAGAGTTTGAAGTTGTCCCCCAAAAAACTGATGCAAAAAGTGGATTTTTTTACCCTGCATATAAATTGGGCTACACTCTAACACACAATGAAAGACCCGAATCATGTGTGAAGTGCTTTTTAGTAGCTCACAGAGACTTCAGGGTAAAATCTGGCCTATAGGTGAACGCACACGCTCTATTCTGGAGGAGATACGAGCTAAAAGTCCTGTTTGAAAAACGCCCTGCATTCTTTGCAAATAAAGAAATCATGGCCACAATAAGCACAAGCAGCAGAAAATGGCAAGACTGCACACTATAGAATTATTGAATAAACACATTTTTATATTGTCCAAAAGTCTGTGAAACGTTTGACTTTATAACTGCGTTACCATCCATTATAATTTGTATTGACTCTATCCAACCCCAGCACAGAATCTTTCCAGCGGCTTTTGTTGGTATCTGCCTTATGCTTCTTTTTAGAATGTGAGCCTTTTGGAGACAGGGAACCATCTTATTTATGTATTGTTTATTTTTCTATGTTAACCACTTTGAGAACTTTGGTTGAAGAGTGGTATATAAATATTTGTTGTTGTAACAGTAGTATAGTTCATGTTGTCATTCTGTATTTTTTGTATTTTTTGTCATTTTTGTCATTTTTATTTTTTTTGGATAGCAGTAAATTTTTCATGAATGATAAATTCACTGCTTTGAGATGGCATCTTATTTCTTACTGAAACAAAACCCACACATGTACTGTTGCAGATGTGTCCATTTCAGACTAGAAGCCAAAAAAAAGAGACCTGTGAGACCTGTGACTAGGTTCACATATACAGAGACAAAACACAGAAGAACCCAAGTATATATATCTAATGAATAAAAATAATAATTTAGAAATATAATACCTATAACATATTCATAATATAGTCAGTCTAGAGAGCTGCTCCACAGAGAATAAGAATAATGGACTTTTTGATCTTGTGGACAGAATGGTTAGAACAAAAATAGTCTGTACTTTGGAGCAGTGCCACTGAAGAAGGCCTTATTTAGGCTGAAATACATCTGGCAATTCATCAAGACAACAGTTGCTTTAAGTATGGACTTCTACAGTTCCAGAATTTACAATGGGAATGCAATGCACCATTGGATTTTCTATGGAATGGATTGATACCAGGATATTTGATTATGGAACTGTGGAGTATATGTATTCCTACTTTTTACTTTGTGGTGATACTAGTTTTATTCTTGAATTAATAATTCCTTATACATGTTGTTATAAGTATGTCACAGGTATTTTATTTCTAAATAATATATTTTTATACAATACACACAGACACACACACACATATGGGTTCCTCTGTGTTTTGTCTCCCTTTCAGACTAGACATTTTACATTAAGCTAGTTGTGCATGCCATCTGCAGTTATGTTTCAGATCTGCATTAATTTATACTGCTTTTGAATGCAGAACATGATACACTATTAAATAAATTGTCCATGTGAAGTTGCACAGTTATTCAGATATTTATTTATCAAATTTGTACACCTCCTCAAACGTTCATCTCTGAGCACTTTATAGAGATATGTACTCTGGGCTTTTGAATAGTGAACATGGTGCCCAGATGTAGATAATGAAACTTGGTGCTCTATAGTGATTTGAATTAGCTTTACAAAAATCATGGAGCTACTCTAGTGAATAAGGCTGCAATCCTACACACTTCCTAGGGAGTAAGCATTGAACACTGTGGAACTTCTACAGTGCCTAAGTAAACATGCACAGATTGTACTGCAGGTGGCGATGTGCAACGCCAACATGCAGAAAAGTAGATATACCTGCTAAAATAAAGTCAAAGGTTGTTCACATCCCTATGCTTTAATAGACTGAACTCCTCATTATGTCCCTCATCAATATTGTGCAATCTATATCTCCACTGACTTCATGTTACTGCAGTTCAATGTGCCAAACAAAGGTATTTTTCTCTGTGTTCAATAACTGAAGCAATTAAAACAATGTGGCCAAGTAATGCACTCTTTAATGTCTGTCTTGCCTTGTCTGATGACCTAGTGATGGTTTGGATTATCTGTCATCAGATAGGGGGAAAGGTGTCAACTCTACTTTATTATGACAATTTATACTTGGGTAGAAACGCTGGCTGACATCCTGACTTACAAAGCATCGGTGCAATGGGAGAAGTCCCAGTGCTTCTGAAGAGTTCAGCTAAGTCAGCTGCACTTCTGACTCAGCAGTGCAGGTACATTTCAACAACCTCCCCTTCCCCAGGAAGCACACCGTACGGGGCTTTTAAAGCTGTTTAACTTGTATCTCCTCCAGAATGGAAGGGGTGCGTTCACATATTGGGCAGATTTACCCTGAAATCTCTGCGAGTTATCAGGGAGCAGTTCACACACAATTTGGGTTTTTCTCTGTGCATTAGAGTGGAGCCTGATTTATATCCAGGGCAAAAGAATCCACTATTTGCGTTGGGTTTTTGGGACAACTTTGAGTTTGCAGTAAAGCCTCCCAGTAAACCCGTGGTAAAGCCTTTTGTATGTAAAAGTCCCTGGGTGGTCACACAGCCCTCGGAGCAATATTTTCAGGTAACACTGAGGGCTTCTGGGAGAAGGGGAGGTCCCTGAAATCCCACCCTCTCCACACACACAATTGAAATCCCCCCCCACACACACCACTGAAATCCCCCCACACACAAGCACCACTGAAATCCCCCCCACACACACAAGCACCACTGAAACCCCACCCCACACAAGCACCATTAGTCTGGAACTCTTCAGAAGCTCTAGTACTACATGGGTGCTTTTCCTGTTTCCTGATACTTCACTAGGATGTCAGCCACTGTAAAATTTTAATTTTTTGCATTGAGAATAGCAAATGGTTGAAAAGAATTAAATCTTTGTTAATATTCTCCTGGTTGGAAACGTTTTGCTCATACTGGACATGTGCAAAACATTACTAGAAAAAAAACCAATGGGAACTAATGGCAATTTCCCATGTGTGTGTGCAGAGGTAAAATTGCACCATCAAGTTGGTGTTGACTCCTGGCGACCACAGAACCCTGTGGTTGTCTTTGATAGAATACAGGAGGGGTTGACCATTGCCATCTCCTGCGCAGTGTGAGATGATGCCTTTCAGCATCTTCCTAGATCGCTGCTGCCCAATATAGGTGTTTCTCGTAGTCTGGGAAACATGCCAGTGGGGATTTGAACCAGCAACCTCTTGCTCCCTAGGCAAGTTACTTCCCTGCGGCGCCATTAGGTGGCTTGTGTGTAGAGGTGCACCTAGGTAATTTTGGAGCCTGGGCTTAAAGGCCTTTGGAGGTCCCCTCTCCTGCAAATTAAGCATCATCATTTTCGGTTGGGCAACCACACCACCCAGGACAGACAGGTTGGTGTGCCCCAGCAGTGATTTTTGTCGCTGCTGCTGCCACCACTCCCCAGCCCATGATCTGACACAGCAGGTGGCCAGAAAAACAAAACAGGCATACACTACGGGCAAGAGCGAAGAAGGGAAGGCAGGCAGGCAGGCGGGCGGGACGCAGGGAGGTCTTCACAGCCCAGAGGTGCTTTGCTCCAAAGGCATTGCCCCCCACCGTCAAGGGCGAGAAGGGAAAGGGGTCACCTGGCAGAGGCAGGGCTGGCTCTGCTCCCACAGCAGACCAGAGATACGGGCAGTCAACTTGCTGACCCTCCAAGGCAGGAGGAGGCTGTGAGGAGTATCAGCAGATACTCCAGAGGAGAGGGTGAGAGAGCTTGACAGCTGGTTATGGAAGAGCAGGGTTTCACCCATCTGCCACAACCCCTCTCCCCCAGTGCTTGCAAATGTAAATCACTCATAGCAGACCATAACGTGAATTCCTGCGGCATTCAAAAAAGCTCGGGTTTTCAAATAAAAGCTGCCGCAAATAGAGGATATTTTTACCCCAGACATAATTCGGGCCAAGCTAGAATGTGCGGTAATTTTTATCAGTAATTCGGGGGAAAGCAGAGTCAGTTATTTACTGGTCCCTGATAGCTCACAGGGACGTCAGGGTTATTCCAGCTGATATGTGGACTCGCAGCCTCCATTCAGGAGGGGATGCACCCTAAATGCCATGTGTGAAAAACCTCCTGGAAGATTTATTAAAATGCAGTTATTTTGCCAGCACTGCAAAAGAAAGACTCCTATGGGGCAGCATGCCCCAATTCCCTCCCCCCCCCCAATCTAAAAATGCCTGGGGCAGAGGAAGATTGTGGAACACTAACTTAAATGAACAAGTGAACATTTGCAAAAGAACTAACCAAAAAGGGCGCTTTTCATAACCACCAAAGATGTCTGCAAAGAACAGTAAACAGTTTTGTGAAGGCTTTTATAAGAAATATTTAGGTACCTATGCAAAACAATCTGGGTGGGGGGAGTAGTTTTGTGCATATTTCATTCCCTAGGAGGCCCCTCCCAGTATGAAAACATAATCTACAATTTTACATGTGATGGTCTTGATCAAAATAATCCAGGATCTCCAAACTACCCTGAACAATTTTGGAGTGATCTAAAGAAATTTAGAACACACTGTCAAAAGGCATGTCAAACTTTGAGCCAAAATGAATGCAAACATCTCCCACTGCATATGTAAACTGTGACTGACATTCAGAACAGGGAAGTACCAATGCAGTGATAAAAGCAGACTAACAGCATTTCCAGACTAACTGTACCATGCACCAGCTAAGAGGCGATTTATGATTATCTCCCCTTCCCCAAGAAGCACTCTGTGCTACCCTTAAAAATGCCCTGAGGGTTGCACAGCCCTCAGGGACATATTTTTGGGTGGCACAGAGAACTTCCTAGGGGAGGGGAGGTCGTCAAAAACTGCCCCTTCACTGGTGTAGTTAGTCTGGAAGTGCTGTGCTGTTAGTCTTCTGCTCCTCTTGCTGCACCAGCACTTTCTTGCTCTAAGGTCAGCCACTGTCAGAACACTTAGGACTGTAGCTGCACACTAAAATGTGGGCCTCTTCTCATACATGTTAATTTAGGGGCCTTCCCTTTTACATCGAATACAAAATAAGGCTCCGTTATAAGAACCTCCAACTAATGTTAATTAGCACCATCCTGCTGGAGTCAAAGCTTAGTTTACATACCTGTCAGTAAAGGTCAGACTTGGGGATTTTAGAAACAAATGCTAAATAGGTGGTTATAACTAGAAACAACTCTTTAAAATGATGAGAAGATATTTTTAAAAACCAAAACAGTGTGCTGTATATAGGCAATACTTAGAATCATCAGTGGCCTGGCTGGTTTTGATAAGAGTGTGGAAAGTATGGTGTCACTCAAGAATTTTAGGACTTGAGATTACTCTAATGCAGAAATTATCAACCAGGGGTACATGAACCCTGGAGTTTCTTAGCTAGAGCCCTCCTGATTCACTGGCACACTGCTCTGTTGGCTCCTGATCAGAGGATTTCTCTCTCCAGCTGAAACACCTAGTTCTTCCCAGGAGGGGGAGGAGTGTCGGGCAGCATCCCTCCCTCTCTGAGGGATTTCCCTTGCTGCTGAGCCTATCAGGCTGAGGGAAGGGTGGGCTGAGCCTGAGCACCTAGCTAGCCGGTCATGAGGAGAGGAGGAAGAGTGCAGCAGCATAGATAGGGGTGGGTTTTGGTTTGGTTTTTTGCCTGGTTCCAGGGCAGATTCACTTGACTTGTATTTTATTTTCCACCAACTTTGGCAAGATATGCTTCTAGAGATCACAATTTTTGGGTGTGCATATTTTATATAAATGGGGTACCTTAGCTGAAGCTTTGAGATTTAAAAAAACAACTCTGTGTGTGTGTGTGTGTGTGTGTGTGTGTGTGTGTGTGTGTGTGTGTGTGTAACCCCTGCTCTAATGTGCGTCCTGGGTATTTCAGAAAATGTATCTTATATCACAGTTGGTGTTTGCATGTAGCAAGCTGTAGATCTTGGATCAGATACCATCTATTGCACAACATTCAGTAACACTGTATTCTCCTGTGCACAAAAGGATACAATTAAGTTACAATAGGATAGAACTAAAACAATATAAATCACTGTAATAAAGTAATATCCTAAATTGCTTTCTAATTTTTGTTTAACCTAAAGGCATTAAAAATATGTAACCACCAAAGAACAATCCAGGTTATGAAAAATTGTCAGTGATGGTAACTCAGGGGAAAACCTGTAGGAACTATAGACCAGTAAACACTGTTGCTGTTGGCTATTAAATATACTTGGCATATGAATTATCACCAACAAAATTCCATGCTTAAAGATCTGGAGAAATGCTGTGGAGTAGTTCCTTCTGCAGGTAAGCAGTTTGATATAGACATCAGGCTGGCATCAGACCTCACTGTGTTCGTTAAGCTTGCAGAAATTCTAAAAAGGAGGAAAACAAAAGATATCTTGCTTTAGAGCTATAGATTTCTTTTACAGAGTAATTGCATTAACATGTGGTAGTTCTGGTGGAATGATTTGTAAATCTGTAGATTGATAACTCTTGACTGCAAGACACTGAAAAGACTCTGATTCTCTCTCTGTTACTGATTGGCGGGAAAAGGTTTGGGAGGTGGTTCAAATGATGAAACTAACAGAACTAACTGTACTCAGTGGGGTCCTTTGGATTTTTGGAAGATAAAATTTTATATGGATTGTAATGTTTATACTAAGTTGCTATTATGAATGTGGCAATTTCTTATGGCTTTGTGGACACGATTGTTCAGAAAATGTTTTTTGTATCAATTTTTTCATTATTTTGTATTGAAAATTTTTGTACTGGAAAAACAAATAAACAAACAGCATTTATCCTTACAGCAGAAATATTTTTAGACCCAGAAAGAGTGGCCAAACTATAGCTTCTAGACCTTTAAAACAATGAAATCTCCTGCTCAGTGTTCCCTCTAACAGGGATTCCCAGATGTTGTTGACTACAACCGCAAGCAATGTGTTGATTCCATGGCCATCACACTTTGGACTAAGCTGTGAGCAGTTTGATTGCTGAAACCGAGATGGCAGAAGAATTCATTGTACGGTGGAGAGGAGAGCTGGTCTTATGGTAACAAGCATGAACTCTTTGATAAGCAGGGTCCACTCTGGTTTGCATTTGAATGGGAGACTACATGTGAGCACTGTAAAATAGGGGATGGGGCTGCTCTGGAAAGAGTACCTGCATGTTTGCATGCAGAAGGTTCCAAGTTCCTGCCCTGGCAGCTCCAGACAGGGCTGAGAGAGACTCCTGTCTGTAATTTTGGAGAAGCCGCTGCCAGTCTGGTAGATGATATTGAGTTAGATCGACCAATGGTCTGACTCTGTAGAAGGAAGATTCCTATGTTCCCCTTCACACCCCATGGGGATTGCAATAAGGTGAGGAAAACAAATCAACCTGGCTGCTCCATAAGTACATAAATACTCATCAGAGAGATCATGAGCTTCAAAGAGCTAAATGATAGCATATTCTCCACTATGAAATCCAGCTAAACTAATGCCACCAGCTTTCCTTAGTTCAGCCTAAAGCGGTTTTGGTGGGAAAGGAGGAAGAAGACTCTTCTAATTTAATTACCAGAATGTGCCTGTTCACGGTAATAGGGAAAACAAGAAACAGAAAACAACAGCCCATTGACTAGTTTGACTTTAATCTGTCTTGGAGGGGATGCTGTCTTGGACCCCGGCCAACTCTGTAGTCATGCATAAAACAATGGAAACCCAAACTCCAAACACAGCCTGAACATTTAATAGCAGTTACAGAGAAGGCTTACATGACTTTACATTATAAACAAGTTTGTTTCAAGCTAGCAAGGTAGAAAGAGAAAGAAATTGGTTCCAAACCAGCCCCCCGAGCTATATATATTATATTATACCTACTTAACACAGGCTGAAAGGGCAGAGCTGAACCTATGACTAGGCAGATGTTTACAGCCACTTATGAATGGCAGTGACAAGCCATAGGAATGATGGAGAGAACAATAATCACAGTCGATGATTTTCACTGTCACTGGATGCAGTTCGTTCTAATTCCCCACCAGCCCAGATATCCAGGATATCCTGGCTGACATACAGAGCATGGATGCCCTGGTGCAGAGAGAGAACAGCTTAACAGAACTTCTCGACTAACTGCACTAGTTCAGTGTGGAAGCAGCAATTCTTGACATCCTCCCTTTCTCCAGGAAGCCCTCTGCACCACCCAAGGTTATGTCCTCAAGGGCTGCACGACCCTTGGGGACATAGTCTTGGGTGGAACAAAAGGTTTCCTGGGGAAGGGTTGTGTAGAAGATTGCCAATTCCTTGCTGTATTGGTGCAGTTCATTGGTAAGTTCTGTTAGGCTACTCTCTAACTGCACTGGTGTATCCTTGCTCTGTACGTCAGCCCATGTTTTCCCCTCTTAGTGTACATATATGAACATGCACCAATTATTGTAACAAAAATGGCTACCATATATTAAAAAAACCACTTCCGGACCTGATGAGTCAAGTTATCATTTAGAACAAAAATGTGTCTTGAGGGATCTGAGATTTATGATGATGAGTTCATGCCCAGAGTGAACAGGAAAAACATGACTCACCTTAGTCAGTTCATAAGATATCAGGTCCTCCAATCGGATTAGCAGGTAAGAAAAACAAAAGGAAATACTTTATCATGAAATCCATAGTTCCTGTGTGTACTTTATTGCTGCAGGTTATTGTAAAGGCCACTACCACAAATGGCTTTTTTAAAAAGAAAAAGAGATTTGATAAATGCATAGAAGGTACTGTAGATTCAGTCGCGGTTACTCATGCTTTAGTCACATTGTGACTGGATTACTGGAAGGCACTTTACATGGGGCTGCCCTTGTTGTCAGGGGCAGAGGGAGACCAGCAGCGGCCTGGGTTTTGCCGCTGTCCCCCCCAGCTCCGCCCCCTGGGTCTGACATCAAACGCAGGGAGAGTTTAGCCCCGCCCCCACATCTGACATCAGATGCGGGGGAGGCTGAGGCGCCAGGCCCCTGAGGAGCAACAGCCTGGGTTCTTTGAACCCGCCCACTCACTGGTGGCTCCGCCCCTGCTTGTTGAATATTCGGAAACTTCAGTTGGTGCAGAATGCAGCTGCCAGAATTATCTCTGGAACTGCTCACTCGGACCATACTACACCTATTTTGAAAGAGCTGCACTGGCTGCCAATTTGTTTCCAGTTCCAATTCAAGGTGATGGTTATTACCCTTAAAGCCGTTAATGGTTTGGGCCCGGGATACCTGAAGGACCGCCTGCTCCCAAGGGTTTCTGCCCTCCCAACCAGTTCGTCGGAGGGGCCTGTGCTCCGTGTGCCAAATTTGAGAGAGGCTAAATTGTCGTACATGCAGCTCAGGGCCTGTTGTTGCCCCGGGCTCTGGAATGCTCTCCCAGTGAATGTCCGCTCCTGACATCTGTGGCTGTTTTTTTAAAAAAACAACTAAACACCTTTTTATTTGTTCAGGCTTTAACCCCTTGTGGGTGCCAGGTCTCTCAGCAATCCTGCTTCTGTTTGTCTTTTTTATGGTGGTTGTTTTTTGGTGCTTTATGGTCCTTACTGTTTAACTGATTTTAAGGTTTTAAATGTGATTTTTTGTGGAGTTTTATTGCATTTTGACTTTTGTGAACCGCCATGGAATGCCTTATGAGAGGCAGTATAGAAGTTGAAAAACGAGCGAACAAACATTATCAGTGATGATGAACCAGAACCAGAACAGCTGGACTTAGTAGACTTCTTGACCATGAGATGCAAAGGATGAACAAGGTATGCATATAACCTTCTCATCCTGCTTGTGCCTCATCCCGAGGCATATGATTGGTTAGTTTGGAGAGAGGAGCCAGACAGAGAACACATGACCATTCTTATCTTCTGTTGTCATGCATGTAGACTCACCCTGTTAAAATGCATGGCAGCCACAGCTGAAGAAACGGACTCAAAGAAGACAGCATTTTCAGATTCTAGCTTCTTACTGAGCGTCAGCACCTTTATCAAAGAAGCTGTAATAAGACACAAAATGTGAATGATTCAAAACAAGAGTGTGGCATCTGGAAATGTAACTTGTATGTACACTGTAATGTAAATATAAATGTATCCACACTGGGCACTGATACTTGCCTTTGCAATTTGCCAGCAAAACATCAATATTTCTTTTTTTAGAATCTGTGTAGATCTAAAAGGGTACAAATATAAGATTTACTAGAGAGCTGGAAGGGCTGAATGCAAATGAAACATTTCTCCCACACCCCCTTCCCCCAATAATTAATGTTTTGATAAGAACATAAGAACAGCCCTGCTGGATCAGGCCCAAGGCCTATCTAGTCCTGCACTCTTTTTCACACAGTGGCCCACCAGATGCCTCCGAGAAGCCAATAGGCGAGGGCTGAGGGCATGCCCTCTCTCCAGCTGTTGCTCCCTTGCAAATGTTATTTAGCAGCATCTTACCTCTGAGGTTGGAGGTGGCCTATGGCCACCAGACTAGTAGCCATTGATAGACCTGTCCTCCATGACTTTGTCTAAGTCCCTTTTAAAGCCCATCCAAGCTAGTGGCCACCACATCCTATATCTGCTGGCTTCTTAAATTAGCCCAATCATATTTATTTTATTTGAATTAACATATCCAAATGGGCAAATCTGTTGTCCCTCCACAGACACCCCACAATCTCAGAAGAAATGTCCCATTCCTTGTACATGTGTCCAAATGCTGAAAACAGCCTTGGAAATATGTATATGCTATATTCCAAATGGCCACCAGAGGGAACTGTTCCATAATATAAACATTCCCTAAAAGTCTGTTTTACTATTGTTGTGTGGACTGAATGATAAAGCTAAATGCAGCATTATTACAAGTGAATGATCTAGAAGGTCTCTGCTTAAAGTCTGTCCATACAGTCCAGCATCCTGTTCCCCACAATGGCCAGTAGATACCTCCTAGAAGTCTATAATTTGGCATGGAAGCAATAGCTCTCCCGCTGTTATCTGTCCCTAGAACTAGTATCCAGTATTTTAACTCATGCAACTTAAACTTGTTTGTGCCTATTTTGACCAATAATGAAAGTGGAAAACTAACATAGACTAGAACATACAGTACATCGCACGGCCGTATTCAGATGTAATGCCAAATAGGGGTCTGCACGGAGCCGTCTGGCCTGGTTCGGTTCGAGGCTGGACCGGCCTCGAATGGAACCGGGCCAATTCAGTCTGGCCCCCATCGAACTCCCCTTGTCCGGTCCAGCAGGTCCACGGACTTTAAAAAATTGTTTTAAATGAAAAGTAACTACCAGTAGCCCCTTTGGGGGGGCTTACTGTAGCCGCGGGGGGGGGGGGGGGTCCGCAAAGGTTCCCTCTACCCCTGCCGGCCTCTCTCAAAACCGCCACAGCTGGGTAAATGTAGTCTTTTGGGCCCTTTCGGGCCTCCGTAAAGGCGAGCAGCGGCCATTTTGGCCACCGTGAATGCACAAATGCCCTCTGTGAGGCCTGGCATGACCTATTAGAGTGGATTCATGAGAGTGGATTCATGGTGGAACTACTATGAGAGTGGATTCATGGTTTGTCATTGAAAATCTCATATGCTACCAGAGAATCTACACTCAGAACAGCTCAGAAACAACAGAACCCAGCACCCCATGGGTAAGAAACCCATGGGGGTGGTTGGCACCCTATGTGCACTACACCACCACTTGCTCCCGGCCACCCCAGTGCCCCCCAGGTGGAGTTATGGGTCTGCGGAAACCTCCATTATTCCCTGGGGGGGACCTTAAAGACGTGTAAACTTCGACAATTCATAAGAAATCAGCCCTTTTCCCTTTTCCTTTGGAATCTGGGTTGTGGCAGGCAGCCCTTGGGGCACTGCCACACAACCCACTGTTCTGCCCCTCAGGCCCCCTTTCTGCCCCATATCTGCCCCAAAGACATGTAAACTTCAGAAATTCTTTAAAAATCAGCTCTTTCCCCAGTTCCTTTGGAATCTCGGTGGCAGCAGGCACCCATTGGTGCACTACTACCTGACTCATTCTTCTACCCCCAAAGCACACTTTCTGCGCTGAATCCACCCCAAATAGCATCAACATCGCACATCAACAACAACAGCAGAGCTTTGCAAAGAACCAGGCAGATTTCCAAAGGTCATGCACATCCACATCCCCCCACCCCAGAAATGCAATTGATCTACACACAACAGTGTGAAACAACAACAATGAAATGCACACTGCCCCATGCAGTGTGCACACAGCCTCACTGGCCAATGAGAGTAAATTTTACCCTTAAATTTCCTTAAAAGGAATAAGGAGGCAATTGCCAGCAGATCAGGCTATGCTTTCGCTGGCCAATCTGCAGTCTGGAAGGGCTGGAAATTCAAACAGATGTCGAAACTCAAAATGGAGACTGAAGGAGAAAGACTTTTTGCGAATGCAAAATGGAGTTCCAAAACAGCCAAAACAACAGACCGTTTTGTATCTGAAACAGGGACGTTTTGTTTTGGCTTACAAAATTTTCTGTTTTGAGCATTGGGTGTTTTGTTTCAGCTACAAAACAGCCAAAATGGCCTGTTTTGGGCACAAAATGTTTTGTATCCAAAACAAAAAGCACACCTCTAGCCATGAGCATTATGTCCCTGCTCCTGGCCCTATCCATCTACCGTACGACTGATGGCCTGGCCACATCTACACACATCCAGACCTTCATGAATGTGCACAAGGCAGCCGCCCCAGAAGCATACATCTGCCCCAATTCACAGTCACATGACCAGTGTTGTGTGCCCCACGACCTCGAGTTCTGCAACTGAAACCGAGTTAATCCTAATTTCCATGGAATCCCAGGATCCTTTTGGCCTGAGATCTACAGGTGGCAGTGCCACGAGCAGCAGCCAAACTATAGTGCCCTGAAAAAAGAACAGGGTGAGGGTCTCGAGCGATGTGGAGAGTGGGGCATTCATCGAGATCTGGACCAGTGACAGGGTCCAGAGTCAGCTCCAGAGCAGCTTCAGAAATGAGGCCACCTATGATTGGATCTCTGACCAGATGGCCTGCTTTGGCTACCAAAGGACTGCGAGCTAGTGCAGAGAGAGGCTGCAGCACATTTTTAAAAAAACTCAAAGAGGAGACCATACACAATCAGATGTCCGGAGTGGAGCCCAGGACAATGCCATACTACGACCTGCTGGCCTCGGTGCTGCTAGGCAGGAGGGACATAGTACCGGGCACCCACCGCTGGAGAAAAGGCCAAGGGCCAGCCAGATGGCTGCTCTTGTAGCAGCACAGGGGGTTAGCAGGCCCTCTCCACCATCTTCCACCATGGTCAGCAGTCAAGAAGCACCCTCTGCTGCTGCCCCTGCAAGCACAGAGGATGCAGCCATTTCCCCCTGTGGCACCGTCCCCCCCTTTCCATGCTCTTGTGAGGGAGGTGCCAACCTGCACCTTTGGGACAGGGTGGCAGCATGCTGCCTTGGTTTCAGAGGCCCCTTTTGCCTCTGGGTGGCCTGGCGGTCCACTGGCTACGACCACGATGGCCTCCCAGCAAAGCTCCATCTCCTCCGGCTCCTCAAGCCGACCTACTCCTGCCCAACACCTGGCAGGAGTGTGAGGTGTGGGGGAGACCTCCGGGGATGCGAAACGGTGTAGGTCCAGTTCACGGACACAGCTGGCTGCCTCCTAGATGCTGGCACATACACCGTGCAAGAGGCAGAAGAGGGGGGCGATGATGAGACTGACATGGAAGACCTGCAACAACTGAACTCAGGGGAACCCTTCAGGTATGCCATGCCATTGCTAGAACATGGGATGCAAGAGGGTGAAGGACCTGGAAGCCCCCAGTCACAGGGCCTTCTTGCAGACATAGTCAGGGAGCTTTTTCTAGAAGAGGGCCATGGGTTGGAAGCTGAAGGTGCAAGTGCCTGCGGAGGCCAAGGAGTCTATGTGCCAGATCAAGAAGGTGGGTGACATGTTTAACTGCCTTTTGTGGTGCGGTTCCTGGGGGGTGCTGGCAGATGGGTGGGGAAGTGCGGTGGCCATGGTGGTTGGGGGGTGGGAGGCTTGGTGGGTGCTAGGCTGCGACAGGGGTGATGTGGTGGTTGGAGGCTGATGGGTGATCTGTGCAGGCGTGGGTTTGTTGTGGTGGGATGGATGTGCCTTGAGTGTAGTTGCGGGGGGGGGTGTTGGAAGGTGGTGCTGTGCGGGATCTAAATCTTAACTTCCTCATCATGCCCCCTCTCTGCAGAGTCACTGGTGAAGGAAGACCCTGTCCATCCACTACTTCACCAGAGCAATTAGCTGAGCTAGCCCTGCCCAGCAAGCAGCTACTGTTGGAGGAGCCAGCCCATGACCCTGAGACCCCACGCAAGTTCATGATGAATGCAGAGTGCATGGCCCAGCTGCACAACGGGAAGAAAATAGACTGGCTCCAGCTGGCCAAGGACCTGGCGGCACAGCTCTGCCATGCAGATGGTCCTCAGCACCATGGAGGAGGAAGCCACACACAAGCCCCATGCCAGGTAGACAGAACTGTTCAGCCTTGCCCACCCTGTCTCCAGGAATGCCCCTCTGATCCCAGTGGTGAGCCAGTTAGGGTTAGGGGGCACCCGTCCTGGGGGCCCTGCAGGGCTTGGGTCCCCGTGGAGCAACTGCGGCCCATGTGGAGACTGCAAGGTTCCTAAGGTTCTCCATGAGATATGAGGAGGTGATTGTGGACTCAAGGGTGGCTGTCGAAGCCAGCTGGAGAAAGCTGGGGGCCCTCTCACACGCTGTCCAGGCCCTAGATGAGGAATGTGTTGGAAGTTAAAGGACTTTGCGCTGTCTTTTTGTCTCAGACAGTGGAGGACAGACTAGTAAGTCAGAGGGCTAGAGAGTCAAGACATTGGTTATCCCTTCTCCACTGCTCTGATGCTATCACTTTGATGTGTAGATTGCTAATCTCAAGGACTTCCTTCCTCCCTCTCTCTCTTCGCTACCTGGCCTCCTACCTTGCAACATGGCAAGCCTCTCTCCCTGCACCATATGTGCAGAGAGGATGCAGAATCTACCTGCATCCAGCTAGATAGATAGATTAGAGATCCTAACTCCTCACTTTCCTATCTAGAATGGAGTTCCTTAATAAATGCCTTTTATATTGATTTGAAACTATGAATTGGCTCCAAGTTACTTTACTCTCAGCACACACGCATGCCTAACTAAATTTCCGCTGTGTTGTGCCTCTGTGCACTCTGCTATAATGAGAAAGGGATTCTCTCACCACAGAGAATTTCCAACAGAATGGTACAAGGAAAGGAGGAACTGGGAGCTGCCTGGGTACAACAGCATGTGGAGATCAATGGAGAACAGTGACAAGTGGAACGACAATCGCTTTTGGGATAGCTTCAGGACGTCCAGGGTGACCGTGAACTACATGGCAAAGCGAGATGGAGCCCTATCTCTGCCAGCAGGACACAGTGATGCGCGGTATGATCTCTGTATGGAGGAGGGTTGCCATAACCATTTCCAAGCTGGCCTTCAACTCCAACTACCTGACTCTCAGCATCATGTTTGTGGTTGGCAGCTTTACTGTCTACAGGATAGTCAGGGAAGTGGTGAAGCTGCTGGTGGAATTATTAACAGACAACATGATCAGCATGGGCAACCCGAAGGAGGTGATGGCAGGCTTCAAGGAGAAGGGATTCCCAGGCCTCCTGGACTGTATCAATGGGACTCACGTTGAAATTTGGTGGGGGGGGGGGGACGGTATGACGAATACTTTGGGAGGAAGAACTACTACACCACGACCCTGCAAGGTGTGGTGGACTTGAAAGGGCTTTTCATGGATGTCTACACCAAGATGTTGGGCAGGAGCCATGACACAGCCATTTTCTGGACATTTTCAGTGTCGTGGAGGGCGGCAAGCACCTTCGGGGTGTCGGATGGGGAAGAACATGACATGGGATCCCCGTTGCATGTGGTGTGGAGGGTCTAGAAAGGCTTATGGGGCAGGTTATTGCAGGGAATGCACTGAGATGTACACTTTCAGGGAGGAGGGAGAGCAGCCATCTTGGTTGTGTTATATTTGGATGGAAGGGGACATGGGATCCCCTTAGCACGTGGTGCATGGGATGATGAGCGCTTTGCAGCGGGTGTAGCAGAGAACGCCATGAGGTCCCCCCTTGGGGATGGCAGCTTGTGGCCTGTGGGTTGGATGGGACCCTCCACTCCAAGCCAAGATTAGACCTGAGCAGCACATGCTGTGCTGGGGCTTTGAAGGTGTGTGAGGAGCTTGCTTCTTCCCAGTGTGGGTGTGTGGGGGCCAGTGCTCTGCGTGCTGGTTGTGAAGGAAGGGCGGGATGATTTTTAAAGGCAGACATGCAGGAACCACTTGCAGTAACCAAGCCTGTCAGTGCTCCCATGCCTGCCATTCAGTGCAGCAGACAAAGCTTTAAATACAAAGCCACCTGTGACCAGAAACCCCACGATCCATTTTTCTGCTGTAATTTTATTAAGACAACATAGCTGGGAGTTGAGTGAGGAAAGGGTTATGCTGTCATTGGCGTGAGGAGGCTGGGCATCGAAGCTGAAGCTAGCCAAGTGCAAAGGACATGCCCCCTTCTAAATTGTGGCCAATTGCATCCAGGCAGCAGACATGGTGATGCTTTGCCTACAGCCGGGCTGTGAAGCTTTCTGGGAGTTGCCTCGGCAGCTGAACAACAGGGAGGGGCTCCACTCTCCTGCAATTGGAGTTTGGCTTGCGAATGTCTGCGGCATGATTTGGAGTTACAAATGGAAACCTCGGCCATGTTTAACTCCGGTTTGGGGTTACGTGTGGATGTGGCCCAATTTGTCGTCTGCAGTCAATCTTACATGAAATATGTTAAGGCATGGCAGAAATGGCAGGAGGCGGGTTCAAAGTCACTTTACCATGTCAGGTGGAAAAACACTGCTCAATGAAAAATTGTGTGACTTTCAGTTTCTACCTGGTAAATTATTTCAGATAAATACAATGGGCAACATCCTCACTAAGTCTGCAGAGACAATGCGTGCAAATGACCTCCACAGTGCTTAGTAATCCAGAGTCCCACTGCAAGCAGTGGGCGGTGAGGGGGGGGAGATTTTGATTTATTTTATTTAGCCCATTTTATACCACCCCATATACAAATTTCTGAGCAGTTTACAATTTCAAAGGTTTGGTTTGGAGAACATGATTTTTTTAAAGGAGCAAACTACACTTGGTCAGAAGAAAAACCAACTGATATAGAAGAAACTTCCTAAGAAAAAGGCCTTTGATGATATTTCCTTCCCCCAGAAGTTCTTTAACAGCCCAAAGTATTTAACATTAAAAAAAAACATTTTTGAAGGTATAAAAGAGTACTTCTGGGAAGAAGAGATCAGTGAAAATCCCCCCCCTCCCTGTGCTTACAGTGGGATTCTGCCTTACTAAAAGTTTTAAGTTGGTTTGAACTCACTGGCTGCATTCACACGTAATGGGCAACTGAAGTTGCACGGGGCAGAAGTTTCCCTACCGTTACATCCAAATGCGTGGAACTCCAGTCCTGTTCTTTCCATGACCCACAGTTTCTCTCTGGAGTTTGAACCCTTGGTTTGTAGTGAGTTTTGCTGCTCAAAACCAGGGTTCCATGGAACTTCCATTACGTCCAAATGTAGCACTGGAGGCCGCATCCCTTCAGACCGGAGTTGAGGGAGGAAACTCCTCCCTCTCTCCCTGCATGATTGGCTGTGCAGGCTGTCCTTCAAGCAAGAAAGAAGCCTGCACAGCCAATTCAAGCTCCTCTCTGCAGCCTCACTGACTGCAGAGAGGACACGCTCCATTTAGTCCTAATGCGGACAGGAGAGTGGGGGGTGAGAGGAGTAGCACTGCTAGTCCTTTGGACCCAAGGTTCCACATTACGTGCGAATGCGGCCATTGTCTCCACATTGTTAGTGAGGATGTTGGCCATCAATAGCGCCTACAATAGCAATGTAAGCATTCAGACATTGAAAGGGGCAAGTGGCAGGCAGATATAAGGCATGTTCAAATATCTTCTGATTGGTTTGACTCTTTGACCCTTTACGGTCTGTGTCTCTCAGCCACTTACTTGACTCATGGTACTTGAATATTTCTTTTACAGCCTGGTAATCCTCCCATTAGCTAAGCATCCAATTGTAAATTCTAACAGAAGAGGGACTGCCAAAGGGTTTGGATGGGCCTCATTTGTGGAAAGGGTGGTTTGGAGAACGATATATTTTTTTTAAAAAGGAGCAGACCACACTTGGTCAGAAGAAAACCCAAATGGTGGAAAAAAAAAACTTCCTAAGAAAAAGGCAATAAGGCCTGCTAGCGCATGCATGGCGCCAGCTTTTACTGCTTGTAAACTTGGAAAACGACGACGGGGGCAGGGGCGGCAGGGAGGAACTCTGCTGCCCCCCAAAACGTTTTAGAAAAGTCCAGCGCTGGAGGGGGAAGAGCGGTGGGGGGGGGGGCAGAGTAGAAGCAAGCTTAGTAAAGCTGAATAAATGATGGCTTACGCGCCAATAGCTTCTTTAGTATTCCTTGCCAAAGACAAGTGTGAGTTTCACCTAGCAGACATACGTTTGGATGAATGTAATTGAAATGCATATGAGGATCATAGATACCTGAGTGAGCACAGAGATGCCAGTGTAGTCAAAGAAAGTCAAGCCGCTGCAGTCTAATATTAGGGTGTGCCTTTCACCAGGACGCTGCTGTAATGATGACTCACCTATATGTTTAGTTAAAAGGTTAGTTTCATTAAGGCAATATGCACTTCTGAGAGCTTCACATACATATTCCCTATGAAATGTGGAATTTTCCATGTGACAAAACTAATGCTGGAAATCAGCTAATACTGGACTGGGTGTTTCCTTCTTTCAACAAATTTGTTATATTTCCTTTGTTATATTGTTGTTGGTTTCAGATGGTTTGAGGGCAAAAGCTGGAGATCTTTGCTTCAAAAACACTGTTAGAGTGAATTGTAAGTAATTGCATATTTAAGGGGAAAATTGCTTTTCTCTCTAAACTCTTCAGACATGCACCTTCATAGATGTTTTATAACATGTAAATTTAATTGATTAATTCAGCAGTTAATATGTCAAATGTGTGTTTTCTACATTGTAGGAAAATAACTTTTTATGTTCAGATTTCTACAAGTGGAGTAGACCAGTCAGTGAACCGCAGAAAAGTAACATGTATTCATATCATTTGCTCTCTAACCCACAATGAAGATCTTGCTCACATAATTTAAGACAAGTGTGTTTGCTTTCTTCTGACAAATATTGGCAAGTATCGCAAAATGACCTATCAGATTTAGGTCTGGGCCTTAGCCAGAAATCAAGGACATGTGTGTACTGACCTTTTAGTTATTATAAAATACAAGGCACTGAATGAAAAGTTGGAGGTTTAAAGTGAAATGGTTTAAGCTAAATCATTTTGACAAAGAATATAAAGAGTTTTAAAATTCTTCAAGGGATCTAAGTGCCAACATTGTACGGATTTACATTGGCACTAAATACTTCTCAAAAAATAATCAACAATTCAGTGGCTTATTTAACTGTAGATGCATAAACATACTGCAAGGGGACCAAAAGAAAAAAGAATACTCCAGCCTGACAGTAACAAAAAATATACTTAAGAGGACTGCTAGGCTTTAATGCAATCTTCTCTACAGCTAAGACAAAATTATCCCAAGAGAAAAAAGAAAATCTTTGTCACAGACAGATAGTGAAAGACTAGCAATAATGGGAGAAGACATCAAAAGCTTTGAAAATTCCTCCGTATTTGTTTTTCCTTGTGGTTAGTGATTTACTTAAAAGAGAAAAGAGAGAGAGGGAGAGGGAGAGGGAGAGAGCATAGTTGACATTTAAAGGCTTCTAGGTTTTCACATAGGCTCAAAACTTTTTAATTGGATATTGCATCAGGTAGAGGTAATCTCAAAACACCATTGTTGGGCATGGAAGATGAGGGGTTCTTGTGTCAGTGAAGATTTGTTTTAATCATTTAAAATGGAAGACAAAACAAAACATAACACCCCAGTAACATAAATAAATCAACTCCTTAGCATCCCAGTGAAACAAAGACATCAAAGCATTAATTAGATGGTGTTCATATAGACTTAATATGAACAAACATAATGTGAAGTGACCAGTGGAATCTATTTTGCCAGGCTGAGGAAGCTCAATGTGCCACTCTGCTACCTTCAGTCAAGGCACCTTTGACCCTGTTCACTATCTAAGCTCTGTGGTACCATCCAAGACTCTTGCCTGAAACCTTGGAGAGCTGCTGCCAGTCAGTGCAGACAATACTGAGCTTGATGGACCAATGGTCTGACTCGGGTTAAGGCAGCTTCCTATGCTCTTACAGGGAAAAATCCCAGTACATGCACAATATCACAGCATGTAGCACTGTGCCAGTTTAGGATAACCACACTCTGCATATGCACCTTGATACCATCTGTTGTCCACTCCCCTACTATGATACCATGGTGCTATAGAAAAGCACTTGGACTATACCACCAACAACCCCAGGCATGTTAGGATTGGGAGATCCCTAACATGTTTGAGGCACCTGGTAAATATTTGGAGGACAGCTTCCCAGGGGTGGAATAGAGACAAAATGTTTCTCTCTTCTGTATCTGGGAAAGGATGCTTTTGGAGCTGTCACTGTGCATTAACATAGCTTGTGGTACTAATTCCCTTACCAATGTAATGGATGGGAATGTGATTATTTATACTGTCTGTTCTTTGCAGAAAGCAATGCCCTCCCTTCGCTTTATTTTATAACAGTGGTTAGAGATCGATAAGAGAGAGGTTCTGTCTTCACTGAGGTTCATTTCTGAGGAAATGAACTCAGCAAGTGTCATTTTTTCCTCTAATAGCATATTCATTCTGATTAAACCTGTTCCTGTTGGTTTCTGCCTATCATGCAGCTATTAAAATCACAGCATCTCTGCCTCTCCAAGAGGTGACAAATGTCCATAACACTATGAGACAAATACCAATGCATCTGACACAGTTCATATAACTGCGAAGGTAAGTTAGCCTGACAGATAACAACTGACCCATTTCTGAGCGTATGGCTGAATGGGGATTTGACTGGCCTTCCTATGACTCTCACCCCTACACGAAACTGGCTTTCTGATTTAAACCTTGATCGAGCTGTAAGAGCTGGTGCTGCACTTGGGATATGAATGGGAAAATTTAGCCTCTGTCCTATGTCTTAAATATTTATATCTGAAAACTCACCATGACAATTTCCATTGGATAAGGGACTGAGCAACATGTTCTGTTCATACTGAAACAAAAACAAAAGTTACGTGATGAAATCAAGTTTTTTTGGTGGTTTCCCTTATGCAAAAAGTGAATTGCTATTCCATGTAACAGTCTTGCAAATCCACCATACATGACATGCTGGCAGCAGTGAATGAGAGCTATTTTGTAATGTTCTTATTAGCTCTGGAGACTGGTCCTAAGTGTTTCTTCATGAGCTAACGACATACCTTCATGAACTTGGCCTCAGCAGCTCTAGTTTATAATTTTAAAAGGCATATGAACATACAGATTCAGCACAAAGGGCAATTTATCTAAGTTTTCTTGGAATCGCATGGAAGTAATTGGACTTGAGGAATTGTGAGGACGTGGGGAAAATAATGTAGCATTGTTGGAATGCCTGCCACATGGGGTCCAATGGTGACCACTAATGGACCATAATAATCATGGACCATAATGATAAGGCTGCAAAGGACCCCAGATTTCTCTTTTTCATATTTCTGTTTGTCAATAACAATGTTACACACAGTCACAGACCCCAGAACTAACCACATCCATTCGATTTATTTATTTTTAATCAGCAATAACAGAACTCCCAATAAGGTTATTGCTGTTCCTCAGACAACACTCTGGGATGTTCTGATGAAACACCAAACCATAGTTTGGCACTATGTAATAAAGACCTAAAGGGTCCTTGAGGTGACACATGGTTCCTTCTCTCCACATGGACCATAATTCCCTCTCTCCCTTTATAGTTTTAGATGAACCTAGTTTGTCATTCCACCTGAACCAGCTAACTATGGTTTGGAAGGCAAGCCCAAACCATGATTTTCCAATTTGATCAAAATGGCAAACTATAATTTGCCTCAAATCAGGGAGGGTGGGAAGGATGGAGAGAATGCAAGGAGAGCCAGAAATGGGAGAAGAGAGACTGTGAGCCCCTGGTTTCTTCGAGGATCATTATGCAGCACCAAACCATGGTTTGATCTTACATCTGAACCAGCCCACTCTTTTCTAGTCATTCATTGGCACCAGGAACCAAAGAGGGATAAAGCATGGCTGGAGGGAGCCATGAATCTATGTCATCCCTTTCTGTGCTCAAAGGACTGAGTCCTTACTGGTCCACATCCTACTTGCATAATTCTTGACCTGTGGCACATGACTCATTTTCGGATTATGCCATGCTTCAGTGGAGTGCTGTGTGTATGCGTCTGTTCAATATCAGAGCTACTTGGTTGCTGGCACATGTTGTGCCCTGGAACCAATCACGGGCAACTGCATTCCTGGCTCTCCAACCAGATTACTGTTTTCTTAGGCCTGCTCTTATGCCCCCAGGTTCCTAAACTGGATCTGCTCCACAGTCTCAAACACTGATTTGCAAAGAGACTGAGCACTCATATAATCAAGGATTTTGTTTAGAGTGATGGATGATCAGCTGCTCCGAACAATCAAGCTCTTGCTTCCTTAACCAAATCTAACCAAAGTCAACAAAAAAGTCTCTGCCACTGCAGCAATGGAATGTGGCCTGTCTTTTTGCCAGGTCACACAATCTTACAAAGCAGGGGGAAAATAAATATTGTGCTGGAGTCCCAAGTAGTCTTTACGCCGTGGGAGGTTCCAGGGAATTTTACAGGGCCAGTTCTTTGGGAGCAGAGAGAGAGAGAGTTGGAGGTGTGTGATGTTTCTATAACATCCAATAGCAGCTGCCTCCCAAGTGTTTCTGGTAATTTGGAGTTTTCCTCTCTCTCCCCAGCCCCTCTGCATTGGCAGGTGGCTCCCACCAGAGAACCACCTCAGCAGCTCTATGCCCTCATTTCAGCACTTGCGTGCCACTGACTGAGACTCCCCAACTTGCCTCCACATCTGACTCCTGATTGATTCAGGAGAGCGCCTGGAATGGGAAGAAAGGATGCACCACCAGCCCTGCAACTCATTGCTACCCCCAACATCTGCACATTCAGCTAGACATGCATGGGTTTCCCTTTCCAGATCGGAAAGGGAAACCTATGCACATCTAACTGTATTTACCTGTGGGCTCCCCTGCCAGATGTGCTGAATATGCAGATGTCAAGGGAGCACAACATAGAGAGTGAGGCCAATGGGCATGTTCTTGCTTCCCTTATCCCCCCAATATGTTTCCTGTGAAAATGTGATTTCTACCATCAAGTTATGGCCTTTCCCCAGCAAGGTAAAATTACCGCCATACTGTAAATCTAGAGTACGGTTGGATTTCTAGTTTTGTAATATGAATGACTCTGGACAAAAAAAAATACAAAGCAAGAGCAAACAATTAGCATTCTGTTATTTAGCATGCCTTACCTTGTTCATATCTTCAGGTAGCTGCTGTGCTCCTATACACTCCTTCCGGATTATTTTTAGTAAGTCAGTGTGAAACTTCTTAGCATTTAGAAAGACTAGTGGGTTGTTCACTGAAATTATTTTTACCTGTTGCAAGGACTCCTTTGAAAGGGGGGGGGGGAGAGAAGACCAGTTGAGTAAATAGTAGCACTTTGTTACAAGCAAACATAGTGAGGTCATTCACACAATCAAAAACTGTGTTCTACTCAGGTTTGGGGGCTGTGTGTTCTCCCAATTTTTGGTTGTGTGGAAACAAGGTAAGAGGAAAACCTGGGTAGAAGTGACTGTGTGGAAGTAAGGAAACACTTTGTTGACTTTTAAAGGGATACTCTGCCTTCCGTTTCATCCCCCCCACACACAACCCAGCAGCCACTGGCTGCCACTGCACAGTATTATTTAATACATCCAGTGGTGGATTAACAGAGAGGCAGAGTAGGCATTTGCCTATGGCGGCAAAATTTGAGGAGCAGCAAATTTTGCCCCGCCTCAAATTTTGCTGCCCCTCTCTGTGGGCAGCAGCGGCTGCAGCAAAGGAGGAGTGGGCGAGGAGAACGTGCCCCTTTTACCTTATATAAAAAGAAGGTAAATCTTTTTTATTTAAGGTAAAAGGGCAACAAAAGCCTTTTTGCCTACAGGCAGCAAAAAGCTTAATCTGCCTCTCAGGGCTGTCCATAAGGCATGGTAAGCAGGGTGACCGCCCTGTGTCCCACTCTTTAAACCCCCATTAGAATTAACTGGAAGGGGGGGTGCCCACACTAGCTGATTTGTCCTGGGCCCCGCACCCTGCCAGGGCTCTATAAGGACAGTCCAGCCACCCCGAATACATCTGCATAATCTTGTGTCTATAGGCCTCATTCCACAGAATGGGCTTCCAAGGAGGTCCCAAACCTCAGAGAATCATCCTGGGGACAGCACTACCTGCTTGTGATTTGGTTGCAATTGGCCAACAGGTTGCAGCAAGTTTATGGGCCCCAAACATGTCCATCCCTCTTACAGAAGACCACATAGTACTGTCCTGGATTAAGGAGGATTCCATATTCATGCCAAGCACTGGCAGGTAAATGAGGTTCCCATTGGGTCAGGAGAGATAAATAAGGCCAATCCACTTTTGCCCCATCATTCTATGACTGTAAGCAAACTGTATATGAACTACTGGGGAAAGGGTTTAAATGCACAAAATCCCACAAATGCAAAGGGGGGAGATTAAAATAAAATTTCCTGGAGCTGAAATGCAGCTTTCTTTAGATAGTAGAGAAGATTGTGCTTACAGGATCTGCTTCTGTTTTGAACCTGCATTCTGCTTCTTTCATATGTTTCAGACTCAGTGTTGTTGCTCTATAACAGATAGGGAAACCAGCAAATGTAACAGTGCATACTTGGATGTAAATTCCTAAACAAACTTCTTCTAAAAAATAAATACATCCCTGTGGCTTCTGGCTAATCCAGTGTTCCAGAATCTGTGAATGAACTGAAGCCCCACTGTGTGAAGACCATATTGCCTGAACGCCACTTTGTTGTGGTGGTAGTCAAAGCAATAATAAAGAATTAAAAATAAATACATACACAGTCAAGCTCAGCTTCTGGTCTAAATGGTTCAAAATGCTATATTTCAAGAAAGCAGGTGCCAAACAATTTATCCCTAAGAACATTAAATGTGTCTCACCTTGGAAAACGGAAAATCACTATAAGTATAGTGCAGACTACACCATACAATAATCCCACATTAGCAGCAAAGCAAATTGTAAACACATAGGTGCTAACCCATATGCTCTGTAAGGAACAAAGGACAAAAAACAATTAGTTTAAAAAGTGGTCTCTACTATTGATTCTTACCATCTGTATAATTATTCATTCACATATATAATTTATTTATTTGATTTATATACCGCCCTTCCAAAAATGGCTCAGGGCGGTTTACATCAAAATAAAAAAAAAAACAATTAAAATCAAAACAATTTAACAATTTAACAATTAACATCTATCTATCTATCTATCTATCTATCTATCTATCTATCTATCTATCTATCTTTATTTACTGCCCACTCACATTATCTCTAGATGATTTACCAAAAAAAAAAAAAATTAAAATCAACCATTTAAACAAAAATTTAGAAAAGTTAAAACAACCAAAACAATCCAACACCAAATACCTGATTTTAAAAGGTATGCATTTTTCAAGGCCTTTTTATTTAAAACTCTGCCATAAAACTGGCAAAGAGGCCAAACCCCACATGTCTGCAGGGAGTGCATTCCAAAGCTTGGGGGTGGTAACCAAGAAGGCCTGACTGAACTGGCAGCAACTGCAGGTGGACCTCCCCAGATAATCTTAATAAATGGTGGGGCTCAGAATTCACTTCTGAACTCAGAAACAAATTGGTAACCAGTGCAGTTTCTGTTCATGCCAGGATAATACAGTATATCTGAAATTAATCTCACCCATTCTGAGTTCAAGTTAATGTGAAGATTTTGACCTTGAAAGCTCAGAAAGCCTATCTGAAGAATCATCTCCACTCTTAGGAATTTGCTCAACCTCTGAAATCCTCTACTGAGGGTCCGCTCAGAATCCCCCCAACTAATTGGCATGGCAGGTGAGTCTGAGACCGTTCTGTTTTATGGTCATTCTGATTTCCGAGAATTACAGCTCTCCAGAAGTAAATACTGCCATTTCCTGTGGAAAACCCTGGGCATTTTGACATCTCCATGACTTTTATTGGTTTGAACCAGAATATTAAAGTGTAGGAAGAAAAACAAATCATGACTGGAAAATAAAAGAGTTTCTTTTTACAAATTTGAAATTAAAATGTATTCATTTTTCCATTTGTGTAGAAAGCTTCAGCTACTTCTTGTTTTAATGTTACTGAATTTCATACTCTTGCTTATTATTCCTAAGCAGAGTGCTAGGCTGCAATTTTGCTCCTCCTAAATTCAAGATTTATCCTGTAAGTTGAGAAGAGAAGAAGGAACGATGCGTAAAATAAATAAATAAATCCAAATAAGCAAAATGCATATTTATATGCAGAAATGAGAAGCCGGCGGATTGAAGACTGATGAGTAACTGTAGACTGAAGGTTCGTTTCATCTCTAGTGCTCTGGTTATAAGGAACCCAAAATGATGGGAAATTAACCTCTGATGACTAATTGCTACCTGGCTGAAGCAATTTGATTATTTCAGGTCTTTTCCATAGTGGATGCATTCCTATATAAATTATACCACAACTCACATCCCTCAGAATGAATTAGCCATAGTGAAATTACAATCTCATCTGGAATGAAGCGATTTCTTTGTAAGAGCATTGAAGCATACAGCCTGGGGAAACTGTGGGCTCAGCACTTGCTTTTGCAAAGGATCTTCCAATTCCAAGCATAAGGCAAGGGGTGGGGGGAAGAGACTAAAAGGGGAAGGACAATACCCAATTCAAATCTTGTACAGCAAGAAACAAAGCTGGTGGATAAGATGAGCACTTTGGATACAAGCTCATTTTTATGACCCACACAAAGGAAGTCTTCTCTCAACAAAGGGCACTGCACTTCAGAAATGGGCTACCTAAAGCTGCACACATTCAAAAATCAGAACTCCAAGGACCAGCAACTGAGGATTAATGAGCCCCCATGTGTACTGAAACATCATCCATCTGGGTGTAGCAGCTCCTGGCCAGAGAGTTGCTACAGCCAGCCAAAGGCTTTTGCCCTTGGCAAAATGCCCTCCTACCAGGGCGAGCACCTCAGGCTTGTGAGGGGTTATTTTGGCATTGTCAGGGGATGGTGGTGTGTTTTGAGGAGGCAACATCAGAGCTAAGTTGCCACCTCCTCAAGCATCCCCTCATCCACAAATGGAAACTTTCCCCCAGGTAATGCAGGGGCCTCTGGATGAAAGCTCCCATTTGCGGATGGGATGAGACAGAGGAGGCAAAAACACAATGACCCTCTTGGCCAAGTCATTCCATCATCACACCCAAAGCTGTGGGCAGAAGGGGTCAGCAGTGGGCCCTTCAGAAGGCCTGGTTCCCTCGGCAGCTGCCCAAGAATACCAAATTCTGATATGGGAACCCCTTTCCAGACTTCTCAGCAGTGGCACCACATTTTGAGGTAGGCAAATAGGTAAGTGGTGGTGGCGGCAGCAGCAGCAGCAGCAGCTCTTCAGTTGGCAGTGGTTAGTTAGTTAGTTAGTTAGTTAGTTAGTTATTCAATTTCTATACCACCCTTCCAAAAATGGCTCAGGGCGGTTTACACAGAGAAATAATAAATAAAAATAAGAACCCTGTCCCCAAAGGGCTCACAATCTAAAAGAAACGTAAGACAGACACCAGCAACAGTCACTGGAAGTACTGTGCTGGGGGTCGAGAGGGCCAGTGGAACTGTCCCTAAGAACAGACAATGCCCTTGCCAACTAGATGAGCAAAGGGGCATCTTTCGGTGGTTCTTTATAGGTTGTAGAGGAAGAGCAACTGTCCCCATCCAGCCCCAGCACAGCATCCATCCAATAGTTGTTGCTGGTGTCTATCTTACATTTCCTTTAGACTTTGAGCCCTTTGGGGATAGAGAACCATCCTATCTATCTGTCTGTCTGTCTGTCTGTCTGAGCTGTTTTGAGAACTTTTGTGGAAAAGCAGCAAATAAATATTCATAGTAGGAGTAGTAGGCGACTTGGCTGCTTCTATGCAATATCTGGTATGTTAACAAATATGATATTTAACTGTATATTATATTATATTATATTATATTATATTATATTATATTATATTATATTTTGATGGCTCTTCCACCAAGAGTCCTATGCCATTTTAAACAGCCAACCTAGAACACAAAGGAAAGTACAAATACAAGATCTATTTCAAGGGCACCGGGGGGGGGGGATCGCTGAAGGCCCTATGGCTCCTCCTTTGTAAATGTTACATCTTCATTTCAGTCATAATACAAAGCACAAACGCCTGGACAGGGCTGGCCAAAACAACCATCTCTTCTCTGTTATTCACCCTTCCTGAGGTTTACTATGGCTTTCAGTCAGAATTCTTGTTAATCAGGACGTCAAGATACCACCCTGATGCAGAGTGCAGCAGTTTTGTTGATGTTCCAACGGTGATTTAAAAAAAAAAAATCAAGGACAAGGTTCAGCAAGATTAAAGAAATTGAAATAGCTCTTTGACAACATATTATTAAAAAGATGGCTGGGACAGTTAATAGAAAATCACTACATGTTGGTTTAAGTGCTAGCACCATCATCAATCAAATCACTAAAGAAGACTTATCTACCCATGACCCAGATTGCTACATTACATTCTGCTCCCTTGCGGTTCAGACGGTTGAAACATTAAAGCATGTGTTCTTCTTCTGAAATTTTGACTATATATGACCCATTGATTGCTATTTATCCTGGAAGTTCATCCAAATATTATGATTTTATCTCCTTTCAGATAATAACAAGGCAGTACCAGAAATTATAGCAATTGTTTTGCTTATAGCTATGGAGACAAAAGTCAAAATTATAAATGATCAAATGTAATCATTCTGGGCCCCTTGATGTATATCCAGTTCTCCAGCATCTTGTATGCTTAGTGGTATATAGTTCTTTTATACTAAAGTTTTCATTTGCAGTACTAAGTAACATAGCATTGTTCTGTTCTGCTTACTAAAGATTGGTTTAACAAACTTGATTGATTGATTGATTGATTGATTATATTCTGCCAAAACAAGACTCCAGCTAAGAACATAAAAAGAACCCTACAGGATCAGGTCCAAGGCCCTTCTAGTCCAGTGTCCTGTTTCCCACAGTGGTCCACCAGTTGCTTCTGGAAAGCCCACAGTCAAAAGATGAAGTACTGTGCTGTAAAAAATATTAGCAACCAGCCAGGTGAAGATTAAGTATTATATTTTGAAAATGGGGACAGGTGAAGGCATGATAATCTCATATGTGACTCAGTGGAAAGCTGAAAGAGAACTGGGGTGCAAAAATAAATAGACCTTAAAAGCTAACGAACATCCAGATGCTTCCACCTGCCAAAATGATGAAGATAACAACCCAGGCCTTGGTTATTTGAAGCGCACCCTTTCCAATGTTCCTTATTTATATACCTACCCCAAAGGATCACTATGGATTATTTCCAAATGTTTTTACATATGAACTTTATTGCCCCAAATGTTTTTAATAGAGCTGCCATCCTCATTTCCATCAAAAGATATTTGCAATAAAAGCAATAATTTCTAATATACTGTTTGATGGTTTAGAGGACACTTGCAATCCAAAGTCAATATTAACTGAAGTCACATTTCTTAGAGATTGCGAAAGTACTCAAACTCCTTTCTGCTACATATGATGAAATGATACAATGATGCATGGAGCAGAACTATTTTTTGTAAATGAGTTTGGAACAGAGGGGAGCTGTCAATCATGAGTGGCAGTTAGAGTGTGCCCGTTAGGAGTGAGTAGTGGAGAGAGAGGAGTAGATTCTTGGGTATGGTGAGAAGCAGTCTCAAAAGGAGATGCTTTAGACTCAATGGATTAAAAACAGTCTGTGACAAAGACTAGCTAAATGACAGTCTGTAATTAAGACTGGCTGCATTCACATGTAACACAGAACCAGAGTTACAGGGGTCAGGGGTTTCCCTACCGTTATGTCCGAATGCATGCAACTCTGATCCCATTCATCCAGCGACCTGAAGTTGCACTCCACAGACTCCAATTTGAACCCTCAGTTTGTAGTGAGTTTTGCTGCTCATAACCGGGGTTCCAGCTGTGGAGCATTACATACGAATGCAGTACTAGAGGCTGCATTCACTTCAACTGGACTTGAGGGAGGAAGTTCCTCCCTCTCTCCGGGCGTGACTGGCTGTGCAGGCTGTCCTTCAAGCAAGAAGGAAGCCTGCAAAGCCAGTTCCCTCTCCTCTCTGCAGTCTCCCTGACGGCAGAGAGCCCGCTCTCTGTTTCATCAGTATGCGGACAGGTGGTGGGGGCAGAACCACTGGTCCATTGAACCTGCAGTTCCACATTATGTGTGAATGTGGCCACTGTGTAAAAAGAACAGTTCTAGGAAGGAACTGGTTTAAAGTTTTAAGTACTGAGTGAAATATAACCAAGCTCTGTAAAAATAAACAACAATTCTGTAACCAAGCAAGTTAACAGCCCTACTTAATAGTACTGTACACAAACCTCAGAAAGCATCTTTAATAAGAAGTTATTCTTGTTTTTGTTTGAAACATCTCTGACTGAGTGATTCCTGTCAACAACCTTCTCCACATCTGCAAAGTCACATTACCAGGATAAGAAACCCTCAGCAATACAGAGGCTTCATAACAAACAAATGGCGGAAGCAGAGATATAGGAGAAGAGAACAAGCCTAGGTAAGCTTAAAGGGGGGGGGGATCTGAAAATAAACTTTACACACAAAACAGAATCAGACCCAAACTCCACACTGCAATACAAGACTAGCACCCCAGGAGTTAAAAAACAACAACTGCTACTCAACTTTAAATGAGAAGGAAGATTCTGGAAAACAAATTGCAAAAGAAAAAGATACTCCTTTACCAGAAGCAAAATAAAATGGTTATGAGAATGGCTAATGACCATACTTGCATTGATATTCATAAAGTAGAGATGCTGAAATATCTGCAAAATGCAAAAGGAGGAGACTATAAATGAATCCCTTGCCTTGTTTAATGGGAGTTAAATCTTATTCCTTCCTTCTAGCTGAGGGGCAGCAACCTTTCTGGATAAGCATCACTTAATTCTGGAGATGTTTTATGAGTTGCTTATGATGGTGATGCTGTCCATGATTTACAAGAAAATGTGCCTTCTTCCTATACATCATTGCACTTTATCATTGCTCTTTACTTTCCATTTTGTATAAGTATTATAGAATTATTTATTTTTATTTAAACATTTTCCTGCAAATATCGGACCAACCAGCTGTAATTTTCATTGGTTTCCAATGCTTAATATTTGACATTATGGACAACAGTAATGATTGGGATTGAGCTAAGGGACTGAAGTGTTGGAGATCCAGCTCCAGATGGCGTTGACATTTTGCACCAGTGACCCTAATGACCACTAGGGGCATTGTGAGTAGAGATAGTGTTAGGGTCTCTTCCTCTTTCCTGTTTATCTCTGCCTCAATGACTCTTCAATTGGTAGACTGTACTCGGGAACTTCCTGGGTGTGATGATGACCACCACCACCTCCTCCTCCTCCTTCCCAGAATGCTTCTAGCTTGCTTTCTACCCACCATGCTTCTATAGGTCTCTCTCTGACCACCATGTAGCCAGCAGTAAGATATAGGTCTTTTCTATCATTATGTGAATAAAGTAGATTAGTTTAACCTTACATGAATTTACAAGCTGTTGCCTCTGAGACCCTGTTAACATCTGCTATAATGGGAGTGAGTTAGCTCCTGAAATACTCTGCTATATAAGTAATTACCCCAACATTAATCACATACAAAATTAGACAATTCAGATTAATTTGGATTTAAGCAGATCTTTCTTCTTGAAACATTTTGCACTATTACTAATGTTTTGAATTTTGTAGATAAATTCAGTTGCTTGAATAACTTCTATTAGGATACAAAGCCAGACTTGTCCCACCATGTTAACTCTGCTTCAAGTGTTGCTAAACTTCTGAATGGGAAACACAATATTGCTTAATGGGCCCCAGAACATTGGATCCCAGCACAACTCCTTTCCTTTGGCATCACAAAAGGGAGAACGCAAAGCACCTAGGAAATTATCCCATGCTTGGGAAGCCTCTTTCAAGAAATCTTCTTGGGTTAAATTTCACTTACCCAGTCTATTTTATCCACATTCCAATATCTCTTTAAGTCACGAAAGTGGATCAGCATTCCCTTCAATCCCACTACAATGATACTTGCTAGAACACACTGCAATGAAAGAAACATTCATTAGAAGGTAGACTTGGGGGAAATGATCAATCTGCAGTGGTTTTCCTTCTTCCAGCCCCACCCATGGTGGTCTTTCCTCATCACATAAAAACAGGTTGCTTACCTGTAACGGAAGGTCTCTGTAGAGATCCATGGTCCCTCACAACTGGGGTCTTCTGTGCCTGCGCAGGGACTCCTCTGCAGGTGCAGAAGACTCCAGTTGCGAGGGACCCTGGATCCCTACAGAGATCTGGAGGTACATCTTACTGAAATCACTGGGACTTATTTCTGAGTAATCATGCATTGGAGCAGGCTGCAAGTCAGGGACAAACAATATTGAATAATAGAAATTATGGAATTTTGGGGTTGGAAGGAAACTTGGAGGTCTTCTAGTCAAACTCCCTGTTCAGTGCTACAGCATCCCTGCCAGAAGGCCCTCCAACCTCTGTTTGGAAACCTCCAGTGAAGGACAGCCCACCACTGCAGGACACAGACTGTTCCACTGTCAAACAGCAGTTACAGTGAGAAAATGTTATACACTAATGCAGGGTTTCTTAACCTTGGGCCCCCAGATTTTGATGGACTACAATTCCCATCATCCCCAGCCATGCCCATTGTAGCTGGTGATGATGGGAGTTATAGTCCATCAATATCTGGGGGCCCAAGGTTAAGAAATCCTGCACTAATGTATAACCCGCATACCACAACACTTTAAAAAAGCGCAGATTCCCTTTGAAAAGAGGAAATTTAGAGAAAAGAAGTAGAAAGGTGAGAAAGAGAGGTGCTTAACCTTTTCTCTGTCCAGCACTCCCCAGCTCCTAGTCACCTGTCCAAGTGGTTTTTCTTCTGTAGCGTGCACACAGGAGGAAAAAGAGCTAAGGGGTGATTTGGAGCGAGGAAACAGGTAACAGTAGATTTGAAACCTTCACCAATGAAATGAAGCACGAGGCTGGTGGGGGTATCAAAGGCTGGGTGGAACAAAATTGCCGCAGCCCACAGGCCGCTAACATTCCTGTTTTCTGCTCCCCTTTCTCTCGTGCTCTTATGTCTCCTTCTTCAGCACTCTTGCTATACAATGGAGCTTTTTCGTTATTTGGAAGAGAAGGGTTTTTACTCTTCTACACTTGAAGAAGGGTATGCTAAAGGATCTGACCTCAATTTTTGCCCTATGGCAAAACAACAACAACAAGCAAAGCAAAAAACCATGGAAACACATAACAAAAACTGTATGCTAGGTGCAACGGTTCTAAACTTCTGCAATAAGTCCAATGAAAACAGGCAACCCATTTCCGATTCAAGCAAAATAGAAAGAAAACTTTTTTTTATTTGTTCCTGGCACATAAACCTGGTGTGTTTCCCTCCCTCCTAAGAGATCATTGCTCCCATTTATACTCATGAAATCATAATGAAAGGCGGAGCAGCCATTTTCAGAAAGAAAAGTTTGGTCTATGGAAATATGCAACACAAAGAATAATAATTATTTTTAAAAGGAACCATACCATCGGCAGCCAGTATAACATGGGTCCTATTGCATAGATTACCACAAGCACCAATATGGAAGATATTAGACAAGCCACCTAAAAACAATTGGAAAGGAAAAGCATAAATAATCACATTATTCAAATTCTAAAGCATATCTAAAATGAGATGAAAGTGCTTGGTTTGTTAAAGTTGCTGAGCATAACAAAACACTGCAGACACATAAAAATTAAAGGAGCCTGCAAAGGAGATTTTGGCTCTCACATAGTCTGTGGATTGGAAGTGCCTGAGGATAATTTAAGATCTGACCTGTGGTGGGTTTCCCTTAGCCCACCAAAAGAGTGAATACATGTATCATATACCAATAACACAAGGTATAAGATTTTTTTTAAATCGCAGAAATCACTTAAAAACAGCTTCTGAACTGGAAGACCTACAGGCATGGAACAGCATTTTGCACAGAAACAGGAAGTCAGGCCATTGAGCCATCTGGCTCAGTATGGTCTGCACTGACTGGCAGAGGCTCCTTAAGGCTTCAGACGTCAGAAACTGAACCCGGGACCTTCACCACTCAAGCCACAAGTGGTGGCTCTTCCACTGAGCCAGAGTCCTATCCAACTGCGAAGCTGTTGTTGTTGCTTTTGCAAGGTCCCGCATAGGAGAGCTGGTCTTGTGGTAGCAAGCATGACTTGTCCCCATAGCTAAGCAGGGTCTGCCCTGGTTGCATATGAATGGGAGACTTGATGGGTGAGCACTGCAAGATATTCCCCTCAGGGGATGAAGCTGCTCTGGGAAGAGCAGAAGGTTTCAAGTTCCCTCACTGGCTTCTCCAAGATAGGGCTGAGAGAGATTCCTGCCTGCAGCCTTGGAGAAGCCACTGCCAGTCTGTGAAGACAATACTGAGCTAGATAGACCAATGGTCTGACTCAGTATATGGCAGTTTCCTATGTTCCTATGTTCCTAAAGCTGCCTTACACTGAGTCAGACCACAGATTTATCTAGCTCAGTGTCATCTACATGGACTGGCAGCTGCTCTCCGGGGTTTTCTTTCCTAGCCCTACCAGAAATCTTGCCTAGCTATGCCTGGGGATGCCAGGGATTGAACCTGGGACCTTCTGCATGCAAAGCAGATGCTCTGCCAATGAGCTACAGACCAACAATTTTCTTAAACTACAATGCGGGTTCATTTTGTGTTTGTCTTTACACAATGGGCACAGTCCCAAGGAAGTTACACACACCAAGTCTCACCAAAATGAATGAGGCTTGAGGTGGTGCAACTGTACATGATATATGTATACACCTGTTGCATACGAAAAGCCCACAGGCTGCCTCTCCTAGGGAAAAAGGCTGGGGGCAAGGTCTTGGCGAGGAGAAGTGGCAGGCGAGAAGAGAATTAAACACTCTCTCCCATTTCTTCTCTGCTCCCTAGGAAAACCAACCATCAGGCTTTTGTTACATGCATTGGTGTATATATAACATGAAGTCAGGCCCTCGAACTCATCTTAAGAAGTAACATTACTAATTTCAATGGAGCATATTTCTGAGTATGCTTAGCATTGCAGCCTCTATGCAAGGACTTCAGGTTTTACTGAAGAAGCTTCACGTTCTTTTTTTGCCTCTCTACCTGAAGGAGGATTCATGTATTCATGTATGTATGTATGTATGTAAAATATTTATACCCCGCTCCTCCAGTACACAACTGCTCGGGGCAGCTCACAACATTAACAAAACAGATACAATGTAAAATAAAAGACTAATAAAATTAAACAAGTTAAGTTGTTTAACAACTTAACAGCCTAGGTTAAAATGACAATTAAAATTACAATTTTTAAAAACGTTTCAAATTAAAAGTTGACGCTGCTCCACTCGAGAAGTCTTCATTTTGCCCCTGAGCATCTAATACTGGAATTACATGTGATGGGAAACACCTGGTTCTTGTCAGAAACAGCAGTCCTACATTTCTTTCTGCTCTTGTATAGTCAGAGAGAGAAGAAGCAATGTGACATCGCCACATCGCAAGTTTCCCCATCCCACAAATGAACTGGAACTCAGAGCATGGTGCCCTGCATTCTCCTTTATGGCACCTTACTGAGGGACAGAGGAGACATGGGACTTCTGTTCTGAGCAGCACCCACACAACTCCCATAAGATATAGTTCCAGACTGTTCTGTGTTGTTGTTCTTTGGAAGTGCTCCTTTCGTATTCAGATCTGTTTCTTATTTGTACCTGAATCTGCAAGGTTTTTCGATGCATCATGCTAATAGATATTGCTATGCACACTCCCCTCTTCCCCAAGCAGTGGGACATTTCAGGGGCAACACTATCTAGGTTTAGGTTTCCTGTGTTGTCACAAAGGCATCAGGGGTTTACACTGCATGCATAGCAGCGAATCATGTTATTGTTGGAATAGACTTCTTAGCAGTTTGTGTATTTGTTAGGCAAATCCCTTAGTAATAGATTAATCAAGTGTACCTGTGTATGTGTAAGCAGAAATCACCTACTCAAGCCTGATCAAAATCAAAGTCAGGATCAAGGTATCAGGGATTGACTGGCAAAGTCCCTCTCGGCCAACCAATCCCATTTAAACAGCCCTGCCTGCTTGTTTACTTCAATCGCTGTTGTATATCGCCATGAAGCCCTCCCCATGAAGCCCATGAAGTAAAAACCACCATCCTTTCACCTAATGGATCAAGAGCCAACATTCTCCAGTGATTTCATCTCCATTTGAACCATCAACTGTTTGCAATCTCCTGCCTCCTTACGTGTGAGTGATTTCTTATTTGTGTGATTTGGAAGTAATAAATTCATTTTAAACTAGTTGGAACTCTAGTATGACCAAGTTGAACACTTAATGGGATCTCAAAGATGTTAATTGCACTTTCATCGGAAAGAGAGATCACTGGAGATTTATGCTGTAATGTCTGGTTTATTTACAAATATAGAGGTTGAACATCAGATGGAGGCAAGTAGCAGTGCTTACAGGTCTACAACAGATTGAGTGAATGATTAAAGTAGTTTATAGTAAGAAGTAACAGCCCTAATAACTCTGTATTTTATTGACTGTTGCCTTTGTTGCTGTTCTTTGGTCTTGGACCATAATAATAAAGAACTGAACTACAACAGACCGTAATAATAAAGAACTGAACTACAACAGATTACATCAGTTCCTCAGAGAGACACCTCTACACTCTAAGGCAGCTTCCATGAACTTTCAGCTTCATCTTTCTTAGCTCCTCCATTCTCACTCACAAACTGCCTGTTTCTTTACAAGCATGTATACTCATCACTCCCAAGCATGTATACTCATCACTCTTCTGAGCTGATTGGTTATTCTGTTCAGGCTACTCTCTCTTTGAACAGGGCAAGTCCCTTTTTGCCATCTTCTGCTCTCTTTGCTCTTGGACAGTCTGGTGACTGGATCCAGTTTGTGAAAGGACTGTCATGACCAGCTTTGGTTGCCAAGACAGAGGACTATTTGGTTTGCCAGAGTTTTTATGTACTTTGTGCCTGTGTCTGGCCTCTGAAATCACTCCAACACTGTCATTTTCTTTCCGATTTGTTGACCTTGTCCATTATGCATAAAGCCAGTAGTTGGTCATATGCCTTCCCTTACATTCCAAAGCTTTCAGTGGCAGATGAAAAGGGGCAAGTGATTCTCCCTGCCCCCCTTCAGCCAGAGAGAACTGCTGATGCACAGAACTGTGGAGGGAGGAAGATGTCCACTGTTTGAATCTGGAGCCAGTTAGTCAAGTCAGTTTTTATTACAGCCGTTGGCCAGCCAAGAGATAAAAATCAGAATAACAAATATAACTAATATACACAAATAGTGACTGATAATTACACACAATAAAACAGTATACAAGCATCCAGGATAGATTACTTTAAAAACAGTAAAACAACTCCTAAAATTGAGACCTTAATCTCATAGCAATATTAAAAAATTTGGCCACCACTTTTGTGATCTCACAGCTAGTATCCACAAGGCAATATTGTGTATAAAAAAAGCTCACACCTTCCAGGGAATCTATCTAACAGGGGAGAAATAAGTTCTTCTCTAGCACCTTGATACAAAGAGCAATATAACAAAACATGGGTAACATTTTCCAGGAGGCCAGAGCCACAAGGGCAGAAAACCGTAGCTGAAGAATCCTTAGCGAACCTCCTTTCATCTGGAGCCAGTTATGGAAGGCTTCTTATTAGAATGTGGGGCACCCAGCTGTGAGTGCAAGGAGTGTCCCAGGAAAAGGCAAACACAGTTTTGTTTTGTTTTTTAACCAGGACACCACCATAACACATCAGGAAGTTGCTATGTGGACTGTATGGCCATTCTCTTTCAATCAAAACAGCTGAAAGGAACAGCACATGCTGGGTTGTCCCTAAGGTATCAACTGTAGGGATCAGGGGTACTGGTGTGTCATTTCTGCCCAGAATTTCCATTGCTGCCTGAAAGCTCTGACTTTACATAATCAAAGAAAGCAGGGAGCACAGGATCATCCTCAATTATTTTGGATTAACACAGGGTTTCCCAAGCTATGGTACTCCAGATGTTGCTGAACTGCAACTCTCATCATCCCCAGCCACAATAAAATTGTGGCTGGGGTTGATGTAGTTCAGCAATGTATGGAGTACCACAGGTTGGGAACCCCTGGATTAACACATTTTGAAAATCATGAATTGCTAGGTCTATCTTCATAATCACAAATGTCTTCCAGTAATCAGTTTGATGTGCACAAAAAAGCATTGCAAGTGTGGGTGAAAAGATCTCCCCTTCAGCCACTTCTAACAATCCTGATTCAGTTAATGTACCTTAAATTAGGCTTTCCACAACCAGGCCAACCTGGAACATTTATACCTGGAAGAGTGACATTTATAAGACCTAAAATAACGACTTGACTGGATTGCAGCCATGCTGTTAACAAATGCATTTTTGGAACTTGAATTCATGGTAAATGTTACTGTGGAGAGGAACCTACATGAGATAGGATCTGGGAATCAAAACATTGAGCATGAAATTCAATTGTGAACCAAGGAAGTTTTATCCCAAACAGGCAAAAAGAACTTCTCAAGTGGCTGAATTATTATTGACTCACATCCTATTATACTTTGGAATTCTTCTGCCCAAGGACATGTTCCTCCTAATTGAATAAATTTCTGTGGTTACGAATCAAGTATAAACAACACCAGCAGAGTCTGCTCTGAAGAAAGTGAATATGTCAGTCTTTACCACAGCTAGCAAGGAGGCACAGAGTGACACAAGGCGATATGTTTTCTAATTTATTCCAAAAGTTGCCTCTGTGAACCATGCAAATAAATGGGGCAATGGCACACTCCAGCAAGAAACTCAGGTTCATTGTACCACTGCAGCATAGATTCATGCTACTGTGCCAGGAACAAGTCCTGCCACCACCAGCAGATGAAGCATGGAAAGTGGAATAGCTGAAGTGGGGATGACTAGAGACAATTCATGAGTCATAGTAAGTGCACCTTCAGACAGTAGGTTCTTGTACTCTGGTTGATCACAGACATGTATAAATGAAAACACAGTAATCAAGGGCTCATAGGAAGCTAACGTATACCAAGTTAGACCATTGGTCCATTAGCTCAGTATTGTCTACACAGACTGGCAGCGGCTTTTCCAAGGTGGCAGGCAGGAGTCTCTCTCAGCTCTATCTTGGAGATGCCAGGAAGGGAACTTGGAACCTTCTGCATGCAAGCATGCAGATGCTCTTCCCAGAGTGGCCCCCCCATCTCCTAAGGAGAATATCTTACAGTGCTCACATGTGGTCTCCCATTCAAATGCAAACCAGGGTGTGCCGTGCTTAGCAAAGAGGACAATTCATGGTTGCTACCACAAGACCAGCTCTCCTCCCATCTGGATGTAAGCCACATACACCTCACAGTTGCATAGGATCACATCAAAAGAAAGCAGAGTCCATATCACTGCAGGTGCATGTGAAGCCCAAAGATGATGTTAATTGATGACCTAAGAGAATTCATTGTGACTATGGCTGCGTTCAAATGACCCTCCAAATCAGGGCTTGGGGGGCTGCAAGTGAGCAGTGGAGAGCCTCATGGAGTAGAGGACTGAGAGATTACATTTGTAATCTCTCACTCCATCTGCTGCTCCTTTCCCTTGCCTCCACTTGTACTGGGGGAGATTAGAAGGTTCTGCTTCTAGTTTTCAGCAAAGCATGGTTTGCCACAATCGGACAAGTTGGCAAATAATTTGTCTCAAACTAGAAGTGGAAGTTTCTAAAAAAATCACTTCCACTCATATGTAAAGAAAGGGGGAAGGAAATGCAAGCGCTCAAGGCTTATTGCTGCTCATTCGCAATTCTTCAAACCACTGTTTGGTGTCTGAAGTGAGTCTACTGTGTCTAGGCACAACCAATTACTAGAACTGCTCTCACTACCAAAACTTATAAGGTAAAGTGTGCCATCGAGTTGGTGCAAACTCCTGGCGACCACAGAGCCCTGTAGCTTTTCTTTGGTCAACTACAGGAGGGGTTTACCATTGCCATCTCCCACACAGTATGAGATGATGCCTTTCAGCATCTTCCTATATCGCGGCTGCCCGATATAGGTACCAGTGGAATCGCGCAGTGGGGAAATGGTTTGACTAGCAAGCCAGAGGTTGACGGCTTGAATCCCCGCTGGTATGTTTCCCAGACTATGGGAAACACCTATTATCAGGCAGCAGCAATATAGGAAGATGCTGAAAGGCTTTATCTCATACTGCATGGGAGATGGCAATGGTAAACCCCTCCTTTATTCTACTAAAGAAAACCACAAGTCTCTGTGGGTGCCAGAAGTCGACATTGACTCGATGGCACACTTTACCTAACCAAAATGTATTGGTCTGATTTACTTAGGATACTTCTTTAGGATACTATATTTCAGATATTAGGCTGGTTCCCACAATCTCTAATTGGGTAGGAGACACCTCCCAAGTTCGGGATGTTGTGATTTATGTTTCTATACATTGTCCTTATTCTTGTCCACTAATGTATTGCATGCATATCTGTGTATAGGCTTGTCATAACGTTTAGACTATTCATGGCAATCATCAGTTCTGTAGACTGGTCAGTTTGAATTGCTTACTGGACACTTCAGAGTGTTATTTTTCTGTTAGGATGTTCTTTCACTCGGAGTAGGACTGTTGCTTATGATTTGGTAATAGTTAAGTAATAAGCCTTAGTAACTTTGTTCAATTTACTTAACAAGCCTTAGTTTCCGCTCTGTAACACTCTGCTATACAGGACCTATGCCTGCTTCCATTTTCAAATTATCTGTGAATAAAAAGCAAGGTAGGAGGGGGAAGAAGTGATCATCTGCTAAGCAGCAGCTGGGTCAGAGGGCCTTTCATCTTACTTTGTTAAAGAGCTGGGTAGAGCTGCTGGGTAGGACAGAGCCCTCTGTACCAGCTGCTGCTTAGAAGATGATCATTTCCTCCTTCTCCTACCTTGCTTTTTGCTCACAGACAATCGGGAAATGGAAACACAGCTCATGAACTCAGGTAGGAGACATCTCCTACCCATCTCCAGCCTCAAAGGTAGGATGCCTCTGAGTACCGGTTGCAGGGGAGTAACAGCAGGAGAGAGGGCATGCCCTCAACTCCTGCTGTAGGCTTCCAGTGGCATCTGGTGGGCCACTGTGTGAAAGAGGATGCTGGACTAGATGGGCCTTGGGCCCGATCCAGCAGAGCTGCTCTTATGTTCAGTTAATGATAGTGAGAACAGCTCTATTATGTCATTTCTCTACATTATTCTTATGGCTGTATGACTGATTTATATTAATATCTTCATGAGATATTAGGAGATTGTTAACACATAATTGTTATTTTTCCCACTTAGGAAAGATTGTGGCTCAGTAGTACAAGAGAACCTTGTTATTAGCGGAACTGCTATTTGCGGTTCCGCATATCCATGGGGTGTCTATAGACATCTGTTTCCAGTATCCGTGGATACGAAAAGGTTAAAACCAATGTATCCACAGTTCCTAGAGGGCCAGAAGTGACTGCAGAGGTCACTTCCACCCAGCATTTTGTGTCTCATATGGGGGGGGGGGTGCGGTCGGACCTTTAACATGGTTTTTTGCAGTTCTGGGAGCATTTTATCCTTTGGGAGGATTCCTGGACACACACAGACCCCGTGGAGCACATCACAGTAAGTTTTGCCTTTTTTGGCCTTTAATTTTAATTTTAATTTTTTATTTTTTGCCAATTTCCCTCCACCCTAGGATCTAACATCCCTTTCCCCATAGCTGTAATGCCTGGTTACTCATGGCTCTGTTGCTCGTGGCAGTAGGGGAGGAACAGAACCCCCGCAAGTAATGAGGTTCTCTTGTACCCATGTTTGAAGCTGTTAGGTGACTATCCCAGATTCACTCACTGGTGTCTCTATTAAAAGGTTCTCTAGCAGAGCTGGGAAAGACCTTTGTCCTGTGATCTCTTCCTTGCAAGAATTGCTTCCAGGTAGGGTAGCCATAGCAAGGCTTCATAGCACACATTACAGTAATGTTTACTATCAAATCTTTTATTTCTGGTTATAATTTCCCCTGCATTTGATTGGTAGACATTACTTTCATCAGTGCAACTTGCAAGAATTAAATTCACGTCTTCCTCTCCCACCAATGCTGTCAATGGAGCAAGCAGCTATGTCTATGACATTTATTAGAGTGACTATGAAAGATCTCTCGAGCACCTTCCACAAAGAACAGAGGATAAAGTATAGTGACTGATATCCTCACCCCCACCCTGACAACATGAATAGGTTACCTGTGTTTTCGCTCCAGTGCTGTACAGAAGTGCAGTACGCCCCATGGCCGCTGCACTCGGTATGCAGAAGAAAAACGAGGGAATCACATTGCTGAGGCCATGAGCCAAGAACTCCTGGAAAGGTTTTGAAAGAATAAGACATTTTTCCCTGTGTTGTTTTTGTCCTGTCATTTACCACTTTACCATACCACTGTTTTTTCACACAATATGCAACTGTTTCTCATTTGTTTCTGGAGATCTGGATGTCTTCCCTCAGGGAAGCACTTCTGTTGCAGAGGTATCAGATTTTTCTTAGCAATGCAAACTGCAATAGCTGTCACTGGGAAAAGTTTAGATTTCTCCCACCAGAGTAACCATCAGCAATGCAAATACTATGTGGAATGTGATTGTGCAAGCGCATAACAAGCATCTACTAGTGAATGGTTGTGATATTACAAATACCCCCTGCCAGTGCCTCTGTGCTTGTGTAACCTTTTCACTTTTCCCAATGTTCACAAAACACCAGCTAACTTAGTCTCGGTCCTCTAAATTATTGGATCAGTTTGGAAGGGCCAATAATCCATCTCTTGTTGACATGCCCGTGAAAATGCACCCTTGATATCACCATTATTTATTCATTTAATCCCACAACCCATCTCCTGTGAAATGCACCCTTGAAATCATATTAATTATGCATTTAAAATGAAAATGCACCCTTGATATCATATTAATTATGATAAGATAAACCTCTGCTCTGGGCAGTTTACAGCAATATAAAACAAATTAAAACAGAAATCAAAACCTTAGAACAATTTAAAGCCACAAGTCTAATTTAAAAGCTTGGGTGAATAAATGTGTCTTTAGAGACTTATTAAAAGTGGTCAGAGATGGGGAAGCTCTTATTTTAAGAGAGTGCATTCCAGAGTCTTGGGGCAGCAACAGAGTAGGCCAGTTCCTTTAGCTTGACTGGTGGCAACTGCAGACGAACCTCCCCAGATGATCTCAATGGGCAATGGGGCTCATAGTGAAGAAGACAGTCTCTTAAATACCCTGGGTCTAAGCTGTTTAGGGCTTTGTGGGTTATAACTAGTATCTTGTATTTTGCCCAGAACCTTACTGGTAGCCAGTATAGTTCTTTTAATATAGGAATATGGTCTCTTCAAGATGATCCGGAGACCAACCTGGCTGTTGCATTCTGGACCAACTGCAGTTTCCAGACTACGTACAAAGGCGGTCTCACATAGAGTGCATTGCAGTAGTCAAGTCTGGAGGTTACCAGCATATGTATTACTGTTCTGAGGTCATTTATCTCAAGAAACAGATGCAGCTGGCATATGAGCTGAAGCGGATAGAAGGCACCTCTGGTCACTACCTGAACCTGAGACACCAGGGAGATGTTTAGGTCCAAAAGCACTCCCAGACTGCATACCTGTTTCTTCTGAGGAAGTGTGTCCCCATTCAGAACGGGCAGATCAAAATTGTCTCCTGAGTTCCATCTCCACTTAATAAGTACCTCCATCTTATTTGCATTCAGTCTTAATTTGTTATCCCTCATCCAGCCCATCACTGCTTCCAGACAGGCATTTAGGGAGGTTATGCCTTCTCATGATGATGGAGAAATAGATTTGGGTGTCATCAGAATACTGATAACACCCCACTCCAAATCTGATGATCTCCCCCAGTGGTTTCATGTAGATGTTAAAGAGCATTGGCGACTATGAGGCTGTTCTCACAAGCAGCCAAGAACAGGCTAGGGCAGATAAGCCTGGGCTTGGCTGACTGTGAGAACTGATCAGCATCTGGACCCCTGTGCCCCGACCCCTGCACCTTCACAGTGCCTGGGGCAATTTGCCTGCCCTGACCTGCCCAGACCCAGCAACTGGTTCATCTGTGGGGAAGGCAGGCTTCTGCTGCCTTCCCCCACCGCTCAACCTCAAGCCCTCTCATGCGATCATGAGAGAGGGCTCAGTATGTCGCCCTGGGGGATGCCAGATAAAAGTTCATGTTTTGAAGAACAGTCTCCAAGTGACACCATCTGGAATCTATCCGAGAGGTAGAAGAGGAACTACTGCAAAGCAGTGCCTCCCACCTCCCACCCTCTCAGATGGTCCAGAAGGATACTATGGTAAAGCCGCTGAGAGATCCAAAAGGACCAAGAGAGTCACACTCCCTCTGTCAATTCCCTGTTAGAGATCATCCATCAGGCCAACCAACCCTGTGGCTTGACAGAAAACCAGTTCGGAATGGGTCTAGATAATCAATTTCCTCCAAAACTGTCTGGAACTTGGAGGCCACCACCCTCTCAATTACTTTGCCCAACTATGGAAGCTTGGAGACAGGCCTATAGTTGCTTAACTCTGAGGAATCCAATTCAGGCTTCTTCAGAAGAGGTCTAATGATTGCCTCCTTAAGACAGGAAGGCATCCTGCCCTTCCTCAAAGATGCATTTATATTTACCTGGCCTTCTACAACCACTGCCTTGAGATTGTTTTAATGAAAGGTGGTATAAAAATTTAACAATAACTAACTAACTAACTAACTAACTAACTAAATACCCCTCCCCACCGACAGATAATATAAGTCATGTCAGACAAGGGTCAAGAGAACAGGTGGCAGGTCACACCGTTCCAAGCAGCTTGTCCACATCTTCAGGAGTCACAGACTGAAACTATTCCAGCCTAGCCAGATAAGAAGAGTTGCTGCTGAACACCTCCACAATAGACTCTACAATAATTGTGGGGTCTGAGTCTACAACAGCCTGAATATGAGAGATTTTATCCACAAAGAACTCATTTAAAATGTCACATAAGACACTGGTCATTTTATGAACATGTCATCCTTTCAGCAGAGCCCCACTTAGAGTACATTCCTCAAAGCTTGGCATTTGCTGAAACACAGAATAAAAAGTTTACCTGGTTATCATCCACAGAGTAGCTGAACTTTTTAGCAGAGGCCTGAGCCAGGGCTAATGATGCTACATAACCAACTAATGCCACTCCAAATGCTTCGGTAACTACTTCAGGGAGGATATTCATGGGTGGTGGCCTTGGTGGTGGTAAACTGGAAAAATAAGAACAATCCTATGTGGTGGAGGATGTGATGCATTAGAATTAGAAGGCAAACACGCCATCAGTGACAGAATTTACTATCCAAACTTAGAAAACTGCTATCAGTGATACAACTCTAAACATGAAAGCCACAGTAGATCCATCTATACTGAAATAGGGAATGTAGACTACACATTTGTATAACATTTCCACATATGCACTCTGTAAAGTACAAAGACATTCAGACATTCTTTTTTTTTAAGTGGTGTTGGGATCAGGGAGGAGGGAAGGTTGCCAGCAATCTCATCTTCTCCCCTCGTGTTTCTAACAAGGAGGGCGATGGCAGATTCTCCTCTCCCCCAGATCAGTCCCAAAGAACTGCTCCAGTGGCAATGGGGGGGTCATCTTGCTGGCCTGCTGGTGTCCCAGTAATCTCCTGCTTGAGGTGTCTGCTCACCTCATGAAAGCATGCCCTACTGCATGGCTGCCATAATGAATTTTATACAGATATGCTTGTCTATGATCTAGGATTGGTTGCAGTCCCCTGGGCAGTGTCCACATGGTAGCAAACCAGGTTTGTTGATGCATAAAGTGTGGAATGGCATCAAGATAATTATCTGAGCCTCTCTGCCTACACAACCAGTTCTCCCATTATTGATGATAGTGCTTGAACAGGCAAAACATTTGTAGATAATTATTTTAGGCAAGCATGGCCAGTTCTTAGATATAGATAGACACTCTGAAACAGGAGTAGAGGTGACATAGGAATAAGAAGCATCTGTTTTAATGCAGAGATAATTTTTCAGGAGATGAGATCTATTTTAATCTTGTTCCTGGCCAGCCTAGTTAGAAATTTTCCTGAGTAAATCCACTGAGATGAAGCTTGTTCATCTCCCATGAATTTTCAGTGGGAATGCATATGAGAAATAATGGGTGTTTGTTATTTATTATATTGCATTGAAAACAAAGAGACAATAAGTGAACCTTATAGTACTGGGTTCGTTAATGGCAAGAGATAATCCAAAGGGAATCCAAATCTCCTATAGTAATATATTGGAGTTACAGATTGTATCCAGGTAAAACTCTACAAATTTATTTATACACACTCTCACAAAATATAAAAGTTGAAGATGAAAAGGCTAAATTGGTGTGTATATAAACAATATACAAATATAACACTCAGATAAAACTGATATTATAATAAAGATAAAGCTACCAGTGTCTAATAACCATTATCATAAAAGGAGACATCAAGAATAACTTTCAAGATTTTAGGTCAGTCAACTGCCTTATAATGTCTCAAGGGGAAAATATAGAGTAGCACACTATGATGTAGGTGTGGAGTAGCCAGTGTGGTGTAGTGGTTAGAGTGCTAGACTAGGACCAAGGAGACCTGAGTTCAAATCCCCATTCAGCCAAATACTTGCTGAGTGACTCTGGGCCAATCACTTCTCTCTCAGCCTAACCTACTTCACAGGGTTGTTTTGAGGAGAAACTTAAGTATGTAGTACACCGCTCTGGGCTCCTTGGAGGAAGAGCGGGATATAAAATGTAAAAATAAATAATTTTTTAAAACCCGGTGTATGTATTAGGAGCAAAATCCTTTCCAGTAAAAACTTGAAGACAGTTATCTAGGAAATGCAATTGTCTCATTAATGCCACTGAAGACGACCTGCAATAGGCTGATATGTGTTTGGCTGGACAAGTACTTTCTTATTCTCCATATGGAATATCACAAGAAAGCTGGATCACCTTAAAGCCTTGCTCTGCCTAGACAAATTACCTCTATATTTTCCCCTTGAGACGTTATAAGGCAAGTTGACTGACCTAAAATCTTGGAAATTGTTCTTGATGGTGTCTCCTTTTTTGAGAATGGTTATTATGGTAGTTTTATCTTTATTATAATCTGAGAGTTTTGTTTGAGTATTACATATTTGTTTATATTTGATTGTTTACATACACACCAATTTAGCCTTTTCATCTTCAACTTTTATATTTTGTGAGAGTGGTATAAATAAATTTGTAGAGTTTTACCTGGATACAATTTGTAACTCCAGTATAGGACTATAGGAGATTTGGATTCTCTTTGGATCATCTCTTGTATTGAAAACAGACAGCTTATTACAGATACATACAACTGTGAAAAGTATACCAAGTGTGTACACTATGATTTGTATACAGCATACCAAAGCTTGGATGGCTTTAAAGGGGGCTTAGACAACTTCATGGAAGTCAGATCTATCAATGGCTACTAGTCTGAGGGCTATAGGCCACCTCCAGCTTCAGAGACAAGATGCCTCTAAATACCAGTTGCAAGGGAGCAACAGCAGAAGAGAGGGCATGCCCTCACCTCTTGCCTGTGGGCTTCTCAGAGGCATCTGGTGGGCCACGGTGTGAAACAGGTTGCTGGAACAGATAGGACTTGGGCCTGTTCCAGCAGGGCTGTTCTTATATGTAATTTTAAATATGTGACACATTCCCACTAATTCAATTATGTGCACGAACCTGTTCGGCACCTCCTTAGGGAAGCACCAAACTAGCTTGAGTGCCCACAGCTGAACTAGTTTGTTGGGGCATGGAATGGTTCCCTTAAGAAGCAGGTAAGCATGTCCTTACCCACTCTGCCACCCCGCTGCTTTTCCGGGCGTGGCGCTCGCTCTACCAAAGGCTGTGTGCGGCTGTGGCATTGTTCCCTGAAGCCAAGCACAGCCTTTGGTAGAGCGAGCGCCATGCCTGGAAAAGCAGCAGGGCGGCAGCGGAGCAGGTAAGGACCTGCCTACCTGCTTCTTAAGGGAACCGCTCCCCACCCTGCCCATGGCTGCCTGAGCCCGTTTGGGCACATCCCTAAATTCAATGCAGTCACTGAAATCTGTATTGTTCTGAAGTTATGTCCTGATTGTAAAACCACAAAACCACAATCTATTTCCCCCCTTTAAAAAAAAATTAAGCTTAGTTTGAGAAGGATCATGTTATTTATTTATTTTACATTTATATCCCAGTCTTCCTCCAAGGATTCCTACATAGGAACATAGAAAGCTGCCATATACTGAGTCAGACTATTGGTCTATCTAGCTCAGTATTGTCTTCACAGACCAGCAGCGGCTTCTCCAAGGTTGCAGGCAGAAATCTCTCTCTCTCAGCCCTATCTTGGTGCTGCAGAGTCTGCCAGATATCAAAATGTGCTGCTTGAGCTGCCACTATTTAAAAAGTTGAACTGAGGTACTTAATTGGGCATAACACATATTGGAGGCCTTTGCCTCAATGAGATTATCAAAGCCTCTTTCTCAGTAGCTGCATCCTGACTAAATTACTCAATAGTTCTGTTCAGGAGTTGTTCTAAAAGATGATTACATTTCAGTAGAACATCCTCTAGTAAATTGAGTCAGGATGTCAGCCAATATCTCTAACATTCAGGGGGCTGTTCTCATGAACGAAAGTAAGGTAGAAGACGTGTGCTCTCGATATTTGATCATGTGCAAGATCAAAGTAAGAGTGGAGGTGAGGAGCTTGCAACTCGGTTGGAGGATTTTCCCTCTTAATTTAGTAAAAAGCTGGGGAGGGAATCTGAGTAGGGTATGCTTGTCTTACCCAGCTGGAGCTTGTAGCTGGGGATGATGGGAGTTGTAGTTCAGCAACACCAGCCTGGAGTTGAGAACCCCTGCAATATACAGTCATATTCACAGAGAGCCCTTTCTTACTTTCTGCTGAGGGTGGAAATCAGATGGGGCCCAGCAGACACACAGAGGTCGGGGGCACAGTCTTTCTCCTCCTTCATGCATTCTCTCAATACATGGAAAGAGAGTGAGACCTGAATTAATATTTTCCTTGGCTTTTTAAATTATTTGAACATTATTCCTGAGATGATCTTGTTGTCTGTATTAATACCTTTAATTGCGGAGTAAATCCTTTAAAAGTTCTGTTGGTGAAGATGATGGGATATGCTAACCACAGTTTTTAAAATACAAACATGTGAAACACACTGAAGATGAGAACCTTTCATAATCTACAATTTAGCACAGGGTCAACACCCTCATTGAAGATTTGGTTTTTCTTTCTAGAATAGACGGCCAATTAAAGTGTTATCTCTGTAGGGTTTTTTTACAATTCTTGGCAAGGGTGTGTGTGTGTGTGTGTGTGTGTGTGTGTGTGTGTGTGTGTGTGTGTTTGGAAGGTGGAGAACAGAGAACTACTGAACCCCTGACTGATGTATGTAATTATGAGATGTCCAAGAGATGTTTACTGTAAAGTTACGTTTATCTTTCTTCTTTTTCTATGTTCCTTTCCTATTTCTCTTATCTTGTTGGAAAAATAATAAAAAGATATTTTTTAAAAAGAAACACACTGACGATACATATACATACAAGCATACAAAGAACACGTTACCCTTCTGGAATATGTCCCACAACTTCCAGGCCATAATTGTATTCCATATCAGCATAGTAGCAGGCAGCAGAGGTAGCAATTATCTATTAACCAAGCAACAACAACCATTTAGTGCCCTGAAAGAGGGTAAATAAGTTTAAAAAAATGGTAATGGTATTCATCTTTTAATAACAGCCTCATACTTTCTTAGAAAAACATACTGTGGAAGAGAAATTGATATACTCATGAAATGGACACAATTGTTTTGAAGGGTGTACAGATGGAAAGCTTGTATAGCACTGAGGACATCTTAGGTCTGCTTCTTTTTCAGACTATAATTTCTCTACATCCAGAAATATCTGGGTTTAGGAAACCACATCTACCCATAATGTATGGGAGCCATTTGAATATTGTCTTTTTTCACATCTCTTCCATTTATACATTAATACTATACAGGAAAACCTCATTATATGCCTCTATATCCGCGGTTTTGTATATTCACGGGTGTCTAATTGAAACCCGGTTTCATTATCTGTAGATACAAAGGGGTTAAAACCCAGGTATCCGCAGTTCCTAGAGGGCCAGAAGCGACCACAGAAGTCATTTCCGGTCGCCATTTTGTCCATGGGAGCCATTTTGTGGCTCATTTCAGACCAAAAAAAAAAAAACTGGGGGGGGGGAATCCACAATTTTGGGGACCATTTTGGAGCACATTGCTGGACACCAGGAGAACTGCAGAGCACGGTAGGGCACTTTATTTGGCCCGTTTCAATGTTTTTGGGGTGTGTGGAGGTAGTTTTTTCTGAGTCTGGGAACCTAACCCCTGCATTCCCATAGATTCAATGAATCATTATCCACGGGAATATGCAGGAACGGACCTCCCGTGGATAATGAAGTCCACCTGTATTAAAATTTATGACTCTGTTGTTTTTACGGCATCTAATGGGGAACTTGTGCAGTTTCTCAGCATTATGGGTATTTGTGTTTCCAAACACCTCAGATACATAGGAAAATATGTGAGAATTAGGCCCATTCAATTATTCAGCTCCAAAAAAGCTGAAGCTGAATGATGAGCACAGCCCCACTGGAAGTGTGCAGAGCCAAGGATTCTCGTCACGCACCCCTGTGAGAAACCCAGTTCTCCTACTGACTAGTTACCAGTTCTCAAAACTGACTGTTTCCTCATTCCAAGGGATCCTTAGATTGCATGGAGCCCTGCTGCAACTTTATGCAACTTTACTCCATTTCCCAGAAAAACGTTATACACATTTATATTTGTGCAACCTTAGGCTCAAGTGGAATTGCCCTGTGTTTCCACAACTTTACGCCAGAGAGGAATTGACCTGGTGTGCAACACCATCAATAGTGTATACACTGACACAGCAGAGAGAAAGGTGCTCCTACCACCCAATTGCCTTGCACAGTATGTCACTCATTATTTTTATGTCCACATTTTGTGAGGAACAGTACACTTGTATTTGTCTATTATCTAAATTGTAAAATCATACGGATTAGCTCTGCACTAAATAAGGGGCAGGCATCCCTAGCTCCAGCTGATTAACAAGTTCAAAACCATACCCAGTTTTATGCTTACCAAAACCAAATCAATGGGAAGAACCATTTTGATTTTTGTCTTAAATTTTTCATTCAGTTCCTTAACAAGAACAAGTATCACAATGCTCAGCACAGACAGCAGCAAAGCTTCCAGCTGAATGGATTTGATGTTTTCAAAGATGTAGGCATAAATCTACAGTGATTAAAGGCAGAGAGAAAAACAGAATATTGGCCATAAATAACACATGCTTAATGTTACATCCCAAGTGCCTTTAGAAGCAGGCCCATCCCCTGTTCACAACTTGGAAATCAGTATAAAGTATGCATGTATTGCACAATGTAGAAATGGTACTCAAATATCTAGGGCTACCGACTGACCCAGAAAAAAGACCTGTGCTACTCCTATGCTTTTACCAGCAACTTGACCTGCAGAAATCAGCAGGTGAAACTTTTCATGATATGAAGATCAGCATGATCACCTGATAAAGTCATCTCAAAGAGACCATATCACTCCTATCTTAAAAGATCTACACTGGCTGCTGATAAGTTTCCGGGCAAAGTACAAGGTTTTGGTTATAACCTATAAAGCCCTAAACAGCTTGGGCCCTGGGTATTTAAGAGAACGTCTTCTTTGCTATGAACCACATCACTCATTGAGATCATCTGGAGAGGTTCGTCTGCAGTTGCCACTGGCTCATCTGGTGGCTACTGAGGGACGGGCCTTCTCCATTGCTGCCCCGAGGCTTTGGAACACACTTCCTGCTGAAATAAGAGCCTCCATCCCCATCTCTTACTTTTAAAAGGGCAGTCAAGACGCATTTGTTCACCCAGGCTTTTAATTAGATACTGTTTCAATTGTGTTTTAATTGTGTTTTAATTGTGTTTTAATAGTTTTAACTTTTAAATTTTAATTGTTGAAATGTTTTAATATTTTTATTGGTTGTTTTTATTACAAGAGAATAAAAACAACCAATAAAAACCGCCCAGAGAACTTGCATTTTGGGCAGTATAAAAAGATGTTAAATAAATAATAAATAATGTAATTCATTTATTTAACTTCATTTCTTCCTGATTTTCTTTTCAAAGGAAAACTCAAAGCACCTAACTAAAGATAAGAGAGCAATAAAACACAATAAATATAACAGCAATATAACAATCAATCAAAAATATAATAGCATATATACAAAACAACAACAATAATAAAAATGGAAATAACACAGAAAAGAAACTGTGTATAACATGCATTCTCAAACTTGGGTCCCCAGATGTTGTTGGATTACAACTCTCATCATTCCCAGCCACAACGGCTGAAGACAATGTACACTGCAGGTTGCAGAACAAGCTCCTTTTAACGGAGCAGGAGCCAGTGGGCAGCTAGAGCAAGCTGGGAAACTTGGCCACAGCATACACGCAACAGAGGGCCTGCTCCTTTTCCAGGTGCTACTTATGTGCATGTTGTGGACAAGAGCTGCAATAGTCATCCATTCAAGCAATGGTCATCATGATGACATTATGCATATCTATGTTGTACTTGGGGACTGGTTCACTAAAAATTAGAAAGGACTACACTGAAATTCACAGAGCATGGTGCATAATCACTTTCTTCTATGTGGTTTAAAAAACCAACGTATAAAAAGAAACAGAGAAATGAACAATGAAGCAGAAATAATTTAAACTAGCTCGCCTGGGTGCAGAGCATCTGCGCCTCTAGTTCTCCCCACTCCTTGTTCTCAGCCCTCCCTCTTGGCTCTCCCTCCTCTTCTCAGCCCCCCCCCCCGTTCTTGGCCCTCCTCTCCAATTCCGTCCCCCTCAGCTCTTCCCACATTTTGGCCCATTTTGGCCACCACTTCCCCACCTCCCCGCTGCTGCTCCCCCCCCCCCCCGCTGCTTTCCCCAGCACCACTTTCAGCTGTCCAGCTCTTTATTAGCCTGGTCATTCGCTTTCCCCTCACAGCTCACTTGTGAACTCTCGCGGGAGCTGCCACACATGGGATTAGCGATGGGTATGTTTAAGAGAGGGAGAGAGAGAGAGAGAGAGAGAGAGAGAGAGAGAGAGAGAGAGAGAGATGGAAATATTGGAACATGATTGTTACTGTTATTTATTACATTTATATCCTGCCTTTCTTCTATGCTAGAATTCAGGGGTGCATATATGGAATTTCCAGGCAATCTCCCATCCAGGCACTGTCCAAACTCACTTAAGGATTCCTGCTTCACATGCTCAGACCAGGTCTGGGACCCTAGAAAAATGCCACAGAAAAAGAGAACAGACATCTCTCCTTCATCAGAATGAAAGCCAATACTATCGTGAAGATACCATATCTAATAATAAATCAGAATCTTCGTGCAGTTTTCTGTCTTCTAATAGAGAACAGTGAAAGATATTGAATATGACCACCTGTGTGTTGGAACATTTGACTGGGTATTGTCCTGTTACTGCATTATTTTGCCAGACAACAACCAGATTTCCAGAATAATCCCTTCAGATTATTTCTTAATCAGGATTACTTTGACAAGCTAAAGCCAAGACTTAATGCACTGATGAGTCAATGAGTTCATCAACCTGTATTATCACATTAGATTATGATGGAAGGAGAGAGGAAGGGAGCTTTCTAGATCCATTCTTTACTTTCTCCAGAAAACACCCCATCTGGTAGTCCAGTAAATGTTCATGCAAAAGTGGGGATGCATTTAAGAATGCAGCTCTAAAATCCAGATAATTCTGGATTTGGGTAGCATGCCTAGATTAAATTATTTCAAATGAAGACATTTGTCATGAGAATAGGGATACATTGCAGGTTGTCAAGCTAGCTTTTTCACACTTGGTCTAACATCTGGGGAGCGGGCATTTTGTAGATGAGTCATACATTTGGAAGAGTAGACAATGCAACCACAACCACTACCCACATGTTGATCTTATATAATCAAACAATGAAGATGTTGTACTAGATGGCTTGGAACTTGGCAGCTAGAATGTCATGGCTGCCCAGAAATTTGTGTTGTTGGGAGCATGTGGTTTTGGCTCAGTGCACCACCAGGAGCTGTGATTGACTAGGACAAAAGACAGAAACTTGGACGCTATGTCAGAGTGTCAGCAAAGTCATCAGTGGTTCAGAGAAGCTACAGAACTGTAGAGCAGCTCATAGGCACTTGAGAAGTGCTGGACTAAGTTCCATCATCAAGCATTTAAAGAAGCACTGGACTAAGTTCCACCACTAACCAACTATTTAAAGATGACACACTGAAAGAGCTTGCCCGTTTATTTCAAACATCTGTATTATGTTGACAATAGACCACATCTGGCAGCGCATTTTGTGCAACAACGTATTTTACCAGGGGTTATATTTTTTGTGTATTTTCACCATCATTTCCATGAAGTGCTACATGGGGGTTGTACTGCTAAAATGAACTTGTTGGTCCACCATGGGTGCTACAGCAGTTGTAGCCCTAACCATCTTGTCGACTGTACCTTTTCCATAAGGCAATTCCCCCTTCCTGATTAAGCACTAACAAAATGGGGGGGGAAGGGGCGAAGCTTTCATGAGGCACGGTGAGGCATTCACCTCAAACAGTGCATTTTGGGGACACCACCGTAGCAACAAAATGCCCCCACTGACTCACTTGCCTTTCTCTGCTGCCTGCTGCCCACCGCCATCTGAACAGTTGTTGGTGGGCGATTGCACAACCACTGCTCAGCAAAGAGCTACCCCGAGACAATCCTTGGTCACCCCGCCACGCTCTGTTGCCAGATTTGGCTTTTTAAAAGCCAAATTTTGGGTTACGGCCCATTTGACTCACGAGTATACCCCTCAGGTTCTGGCAACATCAACCATCATGCACCCTCCTACCTCCCTTATGCAGGGTTAGTAACAGAAAAGAGAAGGAAGCAAAAGGAGAAATTATGTAAGAGTAAGAGTACAGAAGACACCTACAGATCGTCTCCAGTACTTTGTAGAAAGAGCAGTAGAGTACAGGAAATGCTACACAGTATTGTCCTTTCAGCACTTCCTATTCTACTCCCTTCCCCTTTTCATTCATAGCCCAGCACGAGGGAGGGAGGATTGTGTGTGCCAGGGCAGAAGTAAGTATTTGCACACATGTCTAGTGAAGTGGCAGCCCCTACTGTAAACCAAAAGGAAGCACATAAGGGGGGGAGAGGTGGCATTTGTCTCAGATGCACCACGGTCTTGGGCCACCCTTATGAAGGGGCAGAAGGATCTGCAAAAACATGAAGTGGAACAAGACCTGAAGGTCTTCTCTTATAAAATAAAATAGGGCAGTTCACACAATCGTCACTTGGGTAGGAGACACGCCCCGCCCAGGTTTGGGAGCTGTGTGCACTCCTGGTTGTTGTTGTTTTTATCATGTGTGAGTGTAAAACAAGGTGACACAAGCCTCATTATCTTTAATGATGAGAAATGGTCCCTGAATGCAACAGGATAGCCCATCAGAACGCTCTCTGACACTGTGAAACACACGGCCATTATGTGTATGAAAGTGAGGAAGCACACCAGAGTCCACTGGATTTTCAGACTGCAAGCATACAATGTGACAGCGCATGCTACAGAAAGAACAGGAATGTTGATACATCAGCAAGTTAATGTATCAGTGAGTGCAAGTGTACAGGCAATCCATTGAGAGTCAATTCCCAAACTGGTGCAGCTCTTAAAGCAAACAAACTGGACAAAATACTGGCGCCTACTCTAACATCAGTCCAATTTTACAGGCAAAAAAATCCCCATTAACATTTTTGTAAAGTACTTCATCAGGTTGCCAAATGAAACACAGACTGGGAATAAAGTTGCTTTACAAAAACAATTTACATGTAAAACCTGAACCATCTAGTTAAAGAACGTGTGCCTAAAAATTAAGAGACCAGATTCTAAATGAGAATGTTCCATTTTAATTTTTCATTTTCCTCTCACATGCATTTATTCTTATTTCCAGAAAGCTTGCAAACCACATTCTAGCTCTCAGGTGACAATGTGCCACCCCTTGTCCTGAAAAGTAGCTTTGGAAGTTGAATGGTTTATTTTTAATACTTCATTTGCAGCATTTTTCAAGAACATGCACTGGATTGAGTACAGCCTGAGCTAACAAATTTGTAAAATATATATATGGCATGATCCTTCCATGTGTGGGTACAACATCCACATGTGAAGGGATCTCCATACAGAGAACACAGTCCTGTTTTCTCACAGCATGCTTACTTTAGCACTCGCACTAAGCCATTACAGAACATGGAAGGCCTGTGCACACCTCTCACATCCCCAGCTAATCCTCTCACCTCTGCTCTATCAAGAAATTCTCAGTCGAGTTTGTGTCTGTTGGGCAGAAGGAGTAAGCTGGAGAAGGATTCTCCATAACAGTTTCACAGTATCTACATTTGCTCTCCTCCCGAGGAATATGCACACCAAGGCAGGAGAGAAGAAGCATTGAGCCCTTTCTCACGATCCCGTGAGAGGGCTTGAGGGCAGGTGGTGGGGAAGGCTGCAGGACCTTACCTTCCCCACAGATGATCCTGCTGCTGCCTCTGGGTACACGAATCACATCCCCAGACGTTCCGCTGCTGCCTCTGAGAGCGCGGAGGTGTGGGGGGTCAGGATGCATCATCCTGGCCCCAGGAAAGCCCACAATGTACCACGTGAGTGCACAGTGCATTGTGGGAATCCCACTGCCACTATCTCAGCACTGGCTGCAAGCAGCCGGTGCTGGCACATGAGCAGTTAGATGCGGTTAAGTGCACCAGTGCACCCTTAACCCTGGCTAACTGGCAGGCGTCTTTGGCAGGTTTGCCACTGAGGCACTGCCAGGATCTATGTGGATCCTGGCAGTTCTTTCGTGCAGTCTAACCCGGGCTGGGTGTTCCTATCTCGGATTAGGTTGTGCGTGAGAACAGCCTCATTATGTCCTATAGCAAAGATTCTGAAACATGAGTTCTTAGATGATGTTGTTGGACTATTCCATCTTCATTTGCAGTTTCAGCTATTTGCAGTAAGGCTATAGCCTCAGTTTCCATTATAATGGGAGTGTGCATGCCGAAACCACAATAATTGAAACTTTGCACCTATGGGAAATGATGGGGTTAGCTTCCTCAGTACTCAGCTCCTCGAAGTTTAAATTATTGTGGTTTGCAGCACTTGCAGTGGTAGCCGAGAACATAACCCCCACAAAAAACGAGGGCCTCCTGTACATCTCTTGCATTCATCCTAAACTATGATCTCATTCTGTAAAAGAAAATACGCTATTAGCTTGTTTTCCTTATGACTTTCCTATTCCACTTTGTTAACAATCTTGACTCCTGCTTTGTGTGCTTGTGGTGTTCATTTAAACAAAATGTTGAAATAAGGGGACGCTGTGAAAAGATATGCAAAAAGGGAAGAATTAGGCAACATGCTAAGATTTAGAGGGATGCTTTAAAAAAAGGAAGCAATGAAATCGTTGCCAATTTTTTTTTTTTTTACTAAGCCTGCTGGGCTGAACATAATTACTTAACTCTATTTTTCATATAAAACTAATGCCATGGCAACTCAGATTACCAAAAGTATTGCATGGTGCTCTGGACGGCAACACTGGCCCCACTCCAAAACAGCCCATATGTGCTGACATGCACATGGAATTTTTGTCTAATTTTTAAGAGCCCCTTTAAGTTGGAGCCATCTTTTCTAATAAAAGTAAAATGACCACTTTAAACAAAGATGTCAAATACGACATGTCACAAATTTACATTAAAAAAAAAAAAAACCAGTTTTGCTCCTTTAAAAATCTAAGGGAAAGCATATAGATTTTTTGTTGCTGTAGCAAGCATACAGAAAACAACCAGGATGCAGCTGACCCAAACAATGGTTTTTAAATGCAGTTGACCAAAACAATGGTTTTTTAATGGTGTTCTGGGGAACTCTGGGTTCAGGGTCAGATTATGACATGCTGAGAACTAAGCTATATCAAGCTTAAAAGGCCCCATGGCATTACAGAAAATATTATTATTCTAACAAAACAAAAAAATGAAAATGAAATAATAAATCTTTATTTGTATTTGGCAAGGATGCAATGAAAAACTAATCATCTAACAAAAACAATTGTCTTCCAATAAGTCTAGCAGGTACCCCTGCTAACCTGGCAAAGAGGCACCTTTTAATGTTGTGATTCTCTTTATTTAGCGGGGGGAGACAAACTGGCCCTATCCACCCACAGCACAGTACCTTCAGTGACTGTTGCTGGTGTTTATGTTTCTTTTTAGATTGTGAGCCCTTCGGGGACAGGGATCCATTTTGTTTATCTTATTTATTTGTCATTTCTCTGTGTGGACTGCCCTGAGCCATTTTTGGAAGGGCGGTATAGAAATTGAATGAATGAATGAATGAATGAATGAATGAATAAAATATTTGCATTAGAAATAACTTTAAATGAAAATACCTTGAGCCCTTTCACACGATTGCATGAGAGAGCTCCAGGGGAGGCAGTGGGGAAAGCAGAAAAAGCTCACCATCCCCACAGATGATCCAGCTGTTGGGTCTAGGATGGTCAGAGCAGGCTGATCACATGCCCAGACCGTCTATTGCTTCTTCCGGCAGTGTGGAGGTGCGGGGGTCAGGACATGTCGTCCCTACCCCCCAGAACTCCCACAATGCACTGCGCAAGTGTGCGGTGCACTGTGGAGATGCGATGGGTGAATGCCCATTAGTGCTGCAGCATTGGCTGAAAGCAGCCAGTGCTGCCACACTATCAAGTAAATGGGATTAAGGGAGTGTGTTTAAAAATTGTGTGATGTTGGGCTGGCCCACCAGGATTGGGCTCGATCCCAGCAGTTCTTACGTGCAACCTAACCCGGGCCAGGCGTCCCTAGCCTGAGTTAGGCTGCACATGAGAACAGCCTCATTATGTAATACTTGAAATTTAGTCTTTTTAAAATTAAAAGTCTGTTCATAATGTGAGGCCATAAGCTGTAGCTTACTTAGTTTGTGCCTAAATCCAGCACTGTCTGGATTTCTCAGATGATTACCAGTGGTTCATCAATTAGCAAGTCAAGCTTTCTTGAAAGAGAGCTTTCCCACATTTACTAATCCTCCCCTGCAATTTGAAGGGTGCATGCAAGATGTCGAGTGTGTTTTAGCTCTTATTCTCGGTTCAAACAGGCCAGCACTGAGGCCCCACAAGCCTGATTAGTGTCCACTTGGAATCAAGTGCTAGATATGAATCAAGTGCTAGAATATGTTCCAGATATGCATTGGTTATTTGACAGATCAGTCAGTGTAGAAAGGGTTCCTTGAATGTAAAAAAAAAACACCCAATACCCACTGGAGAAATGTGTAAACACCCCCCACCTCAAACAAAGAACACCTGCTCCCATCAAAGCTTTCTGCAAGTAACATGAGTCTAGCCTTCCATCCAGTGGTGGCTCAAGACCTCTGTGAGCCTGAGGCAGGGTGCTGAATCCTGTTCTCCTTACATGCACCCTACTTCCACTTTCTCTATTTTTTAAGCAAAAGGCAGAAGGGCATCTGGCTCACTCTAGAACAGGATTGCATACTTTTGACCCTCCTGCAAATGTTGGCCTACAGCTCCCATAATCCCTGACTATTAATCACTGTGGCTGGGGATTATGGAAGTCCAAACACAGCTGGAGGGGTGAAGTTGTGCAGCCCTGCCCTGGAACATGCTCCCAGATAATCTTCTGTCTGTGGAGACTGCCTCAGCTCACTTCATGGAAGGGTGAGCTGAAGTAATAACACACCCCACCTCCCTCACCAATGCAAGTACAGAAGGATCTTCTAATCTAGGGGTGGGCAAACCAGGCACTCCAGATGTTGTTGAACTACAACTCCCATCATTCCCAGCCACAATGTGGCTGGAGGTGATGGAAGTTGCAGTTCAACCAACAGCTGGAGGGCCAAGTTTGTCCCTCCCTGTTCTAAACTTAGACAGCTGCCTTAAAGAAAAGTGTATGACTATGTGTATGGTGCACTGGTGTAGAAAGTGTGCATAAGCAAAAGTTTAGAAGACTGGGAGACAATGGTAGTCAAAAGGAAGGTTTAGAATATGGAGGAGCCTGGATTAAAGAGATGATGGTGATGATGGTGATGATGATAATGATGCTGATTTATACACTGCATGGTGCTTTACAAAGTACAAGAGGATGGGGCATTGAAATGAGGTTACATGGGCCAATACAGTACTTCCCTGCATTTTGGCTTTTATGTATTATTTTATCATATCATACATTCCAGTTAGGGGTGTGCAAATGGGTTCAACTGGTCCAAGCTCAAACTGAACTGGCCCCCAAAAGAGGTGGCTGGTCCAAGTTCGAACCGGTTTGGATTTAACCGGTTCGGCCCAGTTCAATTGCCTTGCTTGTAAAGGGGAATCCAGTAAGGATTCCCTTTTACAAGCAAAAGGGGCCAGGGAGAAGGGGAGCAGGCAACTATCTAAAAATGGGATGGGGAGGCAGGCAAGGGGCACCTTACTGGCTCTCATGGCTGTGGTGGCAGTGGCTCTGAAGCGGTGATGGGGGCAGCTCCACAGCAGTGGCCCCTTTTGGTCTTGTCGGTGCTTCCCCCTTTCACCGGGGGGGAGGGCTGGAATTGGGCCACTCGGCCCGTGGTGCAGGGGGAATGCCAGCAGGGCAGAGAGGGGCTGCTGCCTCAGAGCCACCACCACGAGAGCTAGTAAGGTGCCCTCTTGCCCAATCCATTTTTAGATAGGAATCCCGCTCTGGTTCCCTTTCCTTGTAAAGGGGAATCCTTACCGGATTCCCCTTTACAAGCAGGGCAATTGAACCAGGTTGAACCAGTTCTAACCGGTTTGACAGTTCGACCTGAACTGTTACCTGTTCTATCAAACCAGCTCGCGGACGGGGCGGCTCAGTTCGAGTTCAGTTCAAACTCGAACCAAACCGCCCTTTCGAGTTCCATGGACATCCCTAATTCCAGTGTTTGCTGGATAGTCTATTGAAATATTAATAACCACCAGTAGATGGCATTATCCATTTCCTTGTAATTTACATGGAAGGTAGCCTTTGCAAATGATAAAGGCTACACTTTATATTAATAGTGAAGAATAGTTAATTCACAATTCGTTATGGAGATCAAAGAATCAAATCAAAATTTCCCAGTTCTTAAAATTCATGATTTCTGCCAATCAGTTTCTGAGAACTGGTAGATACAAGGGCAAACTACACTTTATGTTGCTACTCCATTATTGGAACTTACTTTTCCTCTTCTCAAAGTAGCTATAGTCACCCACACACACCAAAAAACAACTGATCAAGGCCACAATGCAAGGGATAGATGTCCATATCCCCGCCTCCTCCCATTCACATTCACACACACATACACACACACTACAGCCCCTATCCAAATCATGCCCTCCAAGCTGCTGAAGGAGAAAATCTCTCTCTCTCTTTAATTAAGGCAGAGCCCCAACTCCACTCTTCCTCTCAATGGGTTCAAGGTGCTCACCACTGACTGTTCAAGGAGTCAAAAGAGGTTTCAAAGCATTATTTCAAACATGCTCAATTATAACCACCAGATAAACCACACATAACAATTTAGCCAACATTTCCCTACATTTCCCTAACTTTAATGAGCCAGACAGATTCTCAGGAGGTACATTCCTTAGTTACCTGCTTTTAGCCTCAAGTGTGATCTGCACTGTCCAGGTGGATGGCCAAAGATGGGCAGAAAATACCCAGATGGCTGCGTGTGCCTTCTTTTTATCCCCCATTTTACTTATTATTACGTTTAGGACTCTCCACCCACTGCTGTCTTTCTTTCTCTTTTCCTTCTGCTTTTTCTAGAACTACTTTTCCTAAACCCAACCATGTCTCAATGACATCCCTCCAAAGAACAACCTACTTCCTTCACCTTGCTTGAACAGACTCATAAGCCTTTTTTTCAACCTGTAGTAAACACATCTGTTCTACTAACGTAGCTCTAGCAGTCTTTCTTCACTTTGTAGTTTTATTGTAAATACTTACTTATTGTACATACGCTTGTTAATAAATCAAGCGTCAAAGGCTGATCTGCAATTAATAACCAGCCTAAGCCTTTGCCAAGGATTTGTAGTATTCTGTCGGCATCCTTTAGGAGCCATGAAACCTTCAGGAGGGTTTTGTCCTTCCCGAGGTAGTTTATGTATGTGGGTTCCCGAAATAAATTCAAAATCTAAATGATCCTCACTGAGGCTCAGTTAGAGCCTGCTTGACCAAACTACTCCAAGAAAGGTCTATAGAAACCCGAAAGTGAGCCAATAAGCATTATTTATATCTAATAATCTTATAACCTATTGTTAAAGCCCTCGTCACTATTAATGCTGAAAGGAAAACTTACAGGCACCAATTGTGCCCATATGTTTTCTTCTCCATGGCCAATAGCAACTTAGCAGAGTGAGATTTAAGTCAAGGCTACAGTGAAAGAAGATGTGGTTGGCCCTAAATATTTCTGATGCCTCTTCATTTGCTCCTCTCCTCTCATTCCTACTTTTTAATGTTTCCTACCCCTGGAATATTCTCTCTAGCTCCAGCTAACTGCTTCCTCACCTTTAAACCCACTACACAATATTCTCCACCTACCACAAAGTGATTCTTATATTACCATCATCTACTTTTTTGGTCTGCCCTGGCTGTTAGCACTTAACCAGCCTCTGTAGTGAAATGTGATCCTACCAAGGGGAGGGGCCAAAGGCCTAATAAGGAGTGGGAGTGTTAAGCAAGGAGTATGTGTGTGTTTACATTTTAGTCCCGGAGTCCTCACATCATTATTTTTATTATTCCCATCAAGAACAGCCTCTCCATGCGGGATAGTTTTACCCTGCTTTCCACTAAAAAAAAGCCCTCAAGATGGCCTAAGAAACCAATGCATAATGTAAGTACCAACAATAATTCAAACAACAAAAACACCCCTCACACAGCCAGGAAACACAAAAACAGCAGTACATACACAGAAAAAGAGAATATACAGGTGCAAATCTGTGGTTGTCTTTGGTAGAATACAGGAGGGGTTTACCATTGCCATCTCCCGCGCAGTATGAGATAAAGCCTTTCAGCATCTTCCGATATCGCTGCTGCCTAATATAGGTGTTTCCCCATAGTCTGGGAAACATACCAGCGGGGATTCAAACCAGCAACCTCTGGCTTGCTAGCCAAGTCATTTCCTCGCTGTACCATCAGGTGGCTCTTAGTTACTATTAATAGTCTGTGTAATCAGCATAGGTTTAGTCTGGCATCTATGAGATTACAATGGTGCTGGGTGAACATGGGGAAACGATTCCACAAATTGGACACCACTGTCTCCGATAGCCACCTGCTTAATTCCAAAAGGCACAGGCATATGGAGAAAGGCTTTGGAGGAAGAATTCAGTGGAAGAGCTCAGCAGGGTCATGAAGGAGAAGGTGGTCCTTTAGATACCTTGATCCCAGACTATTTAGCACCAACCAAGTGGATCACAACTGCACTTCAACCTAACACCTATAGGCTAGAGAAGGCAGTTCCATTGCAAGTGCTAGATAATAACAAAGGGCTTACCCCCACCTGCCCCAGCCAGACCATGCTACAGCAGAATGGTTGAATATAGCACCAGCAACAATAGGTCAAGATGGGGCGGAGGGGAGGAGAAGGAAGATAAGAAGGCTGACTTGGTTCTAAAAATGTAAACAGAATTCCCCAGGCTTATGTTGGATATGAGCCCAGGCTTATGTTGGATATGAGCCGCCCGGCCGCCACCGCTGCACTCACTCCTGCCGCCGCCCGCCACCGCCGCGCTCACTCCCGCCACCGCCCACCGCCGCCGCGCTCACTCCCGCCGCCGCCCGCCGCCACCTCGCGATCTGCCGCCGCCCGCCACCGCCGCGCTCACTCCGGCCGGGGGGGCGCAGGTATGTGGGGTGGGGGGGGAGGGCGCAATTTCAGGGGCAGAGCTTGCCCTGGGCGCCGTTTCCCCCCATTACACCTCTGCGGGGGACATATAAACCCAGACCCATCCAAGACATGTGAATGCCTAGGCCTAACCCAGCAACATGCACTGAACTGCAATTCCAGCAGGCTGCATGTGAGGGAGAGGTGAGGCAGTGAGGCCACCTCCATTGGGTTGTCAGGGACCAACTACTATTTGGTTCCTCCTGTCCCAGAACTGTCTTCTGCAGTGACGATTCCACATGGCATCACTATATCACTTTACTGGGTAGCAGTATGAAAGAGGTGGTACCCAATTAATTAATTAAGAGCTGGATGATAAACCCCTCCTGTATTCTACCAAAGACAACCACAGGGCTCTGTGGTCACCAGGAGTTGACACTGACTCGACGACACACTTCATTTTACCCAATTAGCTGATACCCCAAACTCATGGCAGTTTACAGCAAATATAAAACAAATTAAAACAGTTTAAAGCCACAATTCTAGTTTTAAAAACATGGGTGAATAAATGCATCTTCAGAGTCTGTTTAGCTATGCTTCTTTTCTCTTCCCATTCCTTTTCTATTGTGTCTCTTATTTATTTTATTTGTTTATTCGATACCTATACCGCCCTTCCAAAAATGGCTCAGGGCGGTTTACACAGAGAAATAATAAATAAACAAGATGGATCCCTGTCCCCAAAGGGCTCACTATCTAAAAAGAAACATAAGAGAGACACCAGCAACAGTCACTGGAGGTAGTGTGCTGTGGGTGGATAGAGCCAGTTACTCTCCCCCTGCTCAATAAAGAGAATCACCACAGTAAAAGGTGCCTCTTTGCCAAGTTAGAAGGGGTTAGACTGTAAATCATTGTTATAAAACCTAAGTCACCTTGCCTGCTTTGGCAGAAAGGCAGTATAATAAATGTACTAAATACAACAAAATAAACATGGGCATGGCCAGCCTTCATGATACACTCACATAAAAGAATCCCAGGGGTCCCGAAATGTAGGGCATTTTCATTCCCAAGAGATACTTCACTTGTGAAGTCACGACGTGCGTAGCTGCTCCCGTTGTCATTGCGCTTATCACTGGCTCTGTTAGCAAGAAGGTGGCACTGCCTAAGTGCAGCACAAACATCGCTACCTGAGAAACCAAAGGTATATGGCTGTGATTACACTGGAACACAATTACTGATGCTATTGTAAAAAAGCAATATTTGCCCCTGCCCATTTTAATTGTCTAAAAGGCTGAGGTGGCTCCATGAGCTAATCAAACAGTGAAATTTTTGAATTATGCATGGCAGATCATGAATAAACTTTCAACACATGTCCACTTTTGTACATTTATTATATGCTATCTCCCTCATATCACTGGTTTACCAGGCTCGGCAAAGAGATTAGTTATAATAACAGCTGGTTCTACCAATGTGTACTCAGTGCGGTGACTTCTCCGAATATTGGCTTTGAGTGTTGTTTTCTCAGCGACTACAATATATCAGCACAATAAGCCCTGTGGAGGGGAAAATATGAACCCACAAATATCAGGCTAGGGCTACTGAAAAAGCCAGACAGTTCACACCTTCACTGTACAGAATCAGACAAGATTTGAAGTCACAAACGGCCAGATTTTGTGATGGGGAGGGCAGGATGAAAAGGTCGAAAAAGTAGCTCTCAGCTGCATTTCCTTGTCACGCACTACCTTGTCATGTGCACTGACTTGGCTAAAGACTGTTCTAAGCAGAGAGAAGTAAATCGACAAAATGTAGCAGTTATTTCCTTGAATCTCAAGGACAAAATGAAATATTTATAGCCATACCAAAAAGCTTTGGTAAAAAGTTACAGTGATACACATAGGGAACTCTATTTGACTGTGGCCACTAAGGCTGTGCACTTCTGTGCACCTGGTCTGACAGGCATTTTGGAGCCGACATGCGCTCTATCAGGCATTGTTAGGAGTTTGCAATGACAGCAAAAGTGCACTTAGGTAATTCTGGAGCCTGGACCTTTAGAGCCCCACCCCTGCTGGAGCCCTGCCCCTGCAAGTTAAGCACAATCCCCCTACACACACACACACACACACACACACAGTATTTTTAATATGTAGGTTCTTGAGGGCACAAACAGCAACTGAACTCACAAAAATATAAGAATATAAAACAGGTATAGTTATACAAATATGCAGTAGCAGAAACATTTCAACACACAACTCAACATATTCCCATCCCCTATATTTCTTTCCCTACACCCCGCTCTGTTTCTAAAGCACCCAGCACAGGTCATAATCACAACCAGCCACCTGGCACAGTGTGGCCCAGCAGCAACCACCATACCACCCAAGTCAGACAAAAGAGGATTGAGCGGGGGGCAGGGGGTGTGGAGGCCCTGGGCTTTGGCCCCAAAGTCCAGGGTAAGAGCACCAATGAATGACAGTGGCAGCTTTTGAGAGTCAGAACTGAGATCTTTGCTGTCGTGAAAGAACCCTGTCAGATTTCCAACATACCTGTCAGCACTGCCCCCAGCCATCTCCTGTCCTCTCCTCCTCCTTTACCTGGGACTGGAGTGAGGACAGGGAATGGGTTGCCACTTTCTCCTCACTCTGAAGGGAGCACTGAACTAGCTGCTTGTTTTTGCCAGTGAAGGCTTGATTTGTAAAAGCAATATTTTTTCTTTTAGTTGTCCTACTAAGTGCCTGTGTTACCTTAAGTGGCGCAGCGGGGAAATGCTTGATTAACAAGCAGGATGTTGTCAGTTAGAATCCCTGCTGGTACTATGTCGGGCAGCAGTGATATAGGTAGATGCTGAAAGGCATCATCTCATACTGCACGGGAGGAGGCAGTGGTAAACTCCTCCTGTATTCTACCAAAGAAAACCACAGGGCTCTGTGGGCACCAGGTGTCATGGCTCAGACTTCGGAATCAGAAGACTCAGAGCAGGAAGACTCGCCTGCTAGTGAGCCACAGCAGCAAGATTTGGCAGAGAAACCAGACTCAGGACCGGAGGATTCTCAACAGCTGCCTGACTTGAATTCTGATGTGGAAGAGCCTGGGATTCCACCTATAGTGAGACAAAGTATCAAGAGGCAGGCTCAGAGGGACTCACGCAGGTGCAGGGAAGAAAGCCAAACTGCTGACTCAGGGAAGCCTGATTGGTTCCTGGTTCTGTTGAGCCATATATATTCAACAGTCTCTCATGGCTGAGTTGCTGTTTGCAACTTTGCTGGCAGCAGATACTGTGCTCTTGGAATTATATCTTTTCCGTGTTCCAGTTTGTCTTGTCTGTACTTTCCTGTATTGTTCCTTTAATTCCTTGTTCTGTGTTCTTTGCTTGTTTCATTCCTTGTTTTGTCTTTACTTCCACTTATTACTCAGTTATTGTTAGAGGGGGGTACCTAGTTTTAGTTCAGGGGGACTTATTTCATTTACTGTTTTCTTTGTGAGCCTTTTATTTTCCTTCATCCAGTTTCGTTGCTGCTTTCTGTTTACTCTCTCTCTCTCTCTGGGAGTTGTAAATCCTGTAGGGATAGCAGTTCACGACACCAGGGCAGGGATGTGCACGGAACTGTGGAGGTGTGGTTCAGCGCCGGGGGGGTGTCTCACTTTAAGGGTGGGGGGTTGTACTTACCCCTCCTGCTGCTTTTCCTCCTCCGGTGCTCAATTTTTCTACAAAGTTTTGGGAGCAGCAGCAGTCCTCCCTGCCGCCCCTCCCCCGTCGTTTGCAAGAAATAGCGGAAGTATCCTCCGCTCATGCACCAGCCACCGTGCATGTCACACATTGCATGCACGGATGTGACGTGCACACGCAATGTGTGACATGCACGGCAGGCACATGCATAGCCTGCAAATGAGGGGGGCAGGGGCAACAGGGAGGAACACTGCCGCCCCCCAAATGTTGTAGAAAATGGAGTGCCAGAGAGGGGAAAAGCGGCGGCGAGGGGGTAAGTACAACCCCTGCCCTTTAAGTGAGACACCACACACACCCCCAATGCCAAACCATCAGACCGGGCCATGTCTGAACAGGTTCGGAGGTCTCTAAAATGGCCTCTGGACCAGTTCGGGCACATCTCTATGCCAGGGGTCAAAACTGGCTCGACGGTACACTTTACACTTTATTGGGTGGCTCAGTGGCTTGGGTAATCTTAGAAGTAGCTAGGCCACTCAGGCACCTAGTAGGACAGCTTTTCTTCCTGGATCCTGGGTGGCTCTGAGGATCATACTCAGGGCCCTAGAAGAAAAGCTGAACAGTAAATCGACAATAATCGTAACAGCTGCTATCTATTATATATTTTGAAGAATTTGTTGGTTGGTTTGTGCAGAATAGTCATACTTTCTGATGACCTACAGATACCAGATTATGCGTGCACTATCCTGCCACTGAAATTAGCTGAATGCACAATTTTTAGATGGAATTTGTGTAAAAATGTGCTTCAGCACCCATTTAAATATTTGCCAGAGGCAGTTTAACAGAAATTCTGAATTAATAATCATATTTTAACTAGAATTGTTCTCAACAGATTTTTAACATTCAGTAATAAGGTCAATAATTCCAAAACAACATAATGCCCAAGAAAAGCAGAAGATCTTTCTCAGATTCAAATTTATTTTCATATATGGCCATTATATAATAAAAAGAATGTTTGAAGTTGAAATCCTAAGCATTTCAAACTGTTCTTTTACTTCTCTTTTGCAAGCACATTAATAAAAAATTCTGTTACATATATATTTAATTTCTTGAACTTTCCTAGATGTGTAATCTGTGCAAAATGACTGTCTGGTCAATGACAGGCCTCACCTACTAGTATAATATAAAAATAAGAAACCAGGAAAGAAGCTATTCCAGTCCAAAGGTCTGATGAAACAAAACAGTTTTAATGAGAAACAAAATGCCTGTAAAGTGGGAGCCAGATGGATGTTCCACAGGATGGAGCTCCAAAGCCCAGGAGTGACTTCTGATCAGGTTCCCTCTCAGGTCCCTCACCTCCAAGAGTGGTGGGATGTAGAGGAAGGCCTCCCTCCACTAATGATCTCAACAGGGAGCAGGCAAGTAGCTGTGGCCAATGTGCTTTTTGGGCTCTGTATATGCACAGCATTAGTGTGAGAATCAGTGTGATGTCAGTCAGTATATAAAACCAAGGAGTTGCCAGGTATCTAAGGCCAGTTTTCATAAACAGTACCATTTGAGACTCTAGATGTGGGCTCACAAGACATGGGGGCTATTCTTACGATCACAAAAATCAGGCTAGGAAAATCCTAGCCCGATTTTTGTGATCGTAAGAACCACTGGGCTCACAGCCGAGCCCAGTGGTTCTGGAGCGGCTAACCCGCTCCTGTAGCCCGCCCCTTAGCAAGCGCTCCGCAAACCCGAGCTATTTGCTTGTGAGTAGCCCCCCGGCCGGGAGGCTTAAAAGCAGCCTCCCGGCTCGGGGGTCTCCCCAGTATGCCCTGCGCGCTTGCACAGGGCATACTGGGGCTTCTGGGGGCCGCACAGCCCCCGAGCTCCCCAGCCCCTGCTGGCTCCATCTTGGAGCTGGCCATTGTGTGGGCGGCCGATCCAGCCGCCCAGGGCTCCCTGCTCGCTCGTGAGCGGGGAGAGCGGGCTTAGCTCGCTCTTCTCACTCACCCGTTTAAACCGGGTCTCCCTGATTGTGAGACCCGGTCCTAGATGTCATTCATGCAATCAAAAACTGTGATCTACCCAGGTTTGGGAGCTGTGTATATAGTCCCAGTTTTCAGTTGTGTGGAAGCAAGGTGGGAGGAAAACCTGGGTAGAAGTGATTGTGTGGAAGCAAGGTAGGAGGAAAACCTGGTAGCTTTTCCTCCTACCTTGCTTCCACACAATCGCTTCTACCCATGTTTTCCTCTTACCTTGCTTCCACACAGCCGAAAACTGGGAGCACACATAGCTCCCAAACCCAGGTAGAACACTGTATTTGATTGTGTGAATGACCTCTAGATGTTTCATCATTCCAAAAGCTCCCTGGAAATAGATTTCAGGGAGAAGGGCTAATCTTCCCTAACACACTTGCTTTTTATATGTAGGATTTTTGTGTGCATGTGTGGGAAATATTCCATTACGTAACCCTCCACAGGCAGTCTGAAGCAGTGCATTCAGATCACAAGGTTATTACCTCATGTACTGTTCATGAGTACTCGGCCATAGTCACTCCAAAAGGCACAATCTCATATGGGCTGAACAAAGGAGCAGCTGATACTCCCTCTTCCCAAAATGGTTTAGAGACATCTAAACTGTTGGTACATAGGAATATAGGAAACTGCCATACACTGAGTCAGACCACTGGTCTATCTAGCTCAGTATTGTCTTCACAGACTGGCAGTGGCTTCTCCAAGGTTGCAGGCAGGAATCTCTCAGCCCTATCTTGGAGAAGCCAGGGAGGGAACTTGGAACCTTCTGCTCTTCCCAGAGCGGCTTCATCCCCTGTGGGGAATATCTTGCAGTGCTCACACATCAAGTCTCCCATTCATATGCAACCAGGGCAGACGCTGCTTAGCTATGAGGACAAGTCATGTTTGCTACCACAAGACCAGCTCTCCTCTCATCTTAGGCAGGGCCGGCAGTCAAGTTCAAAGCAGGTCTGAGGTGAAGTTCAGCAGTTTGAGATCTGTTTGCAACAGAGCCTGGGGTTTGTGGGGGCCATGGATCTGAGGCATAGCCCAGCGCAAAAAGCCATTTGTTCAGGGGGTGGGATCTGAGCAGGGAGAAACCAACCTTGCTCTTTCTTTGTTCAAAGAGGCTATTCACATGCATGTGCAAAACCGGGCCCGGTTTTGCACGCACATGTGAACCGCCAGGATCACACTCGATCCCAGCGGCAGCACAACAGCAAACCCGCCTACGGAACCTCCCTTGAAAATGAGGTTAAGGGAGCAAGTGCTTCCTCAGCCCCATTTTCTGGATTGTCTGTCAGCTGCGGCTGTAAGCTTGTGCGGTGCATTATTGGAGCTCGGGGGGCAGGGCAACGTGGGGTGGTGCATCCCAGTACCCTGAACCTCGGAGCTACAAGCAGGAGCTGGTGCTCATCTGGGCAGGCAATCTGCCTGCCCAGGGGAATCGCAAGGATCATCTGTATGGAGGTAAGCACTTTCTGACTTCCTCCCTGCAAAAATGGGTAGCCCTTTATCACTGCATGTGAGAAAGGGCTCGAAAACAACAGACAGGCTGTTTTGAGGTGGCTGGATTGGATTGTTGCTTTTCTGGTGGTTTGACAACAGTATCTGGTGGGTCTCCCTATGGCAATGTGAAGTGTTAGGGAAACCATGGTTTTTTTTGGAGCCACCACACATCTCCAGTTTTAATATGTGCTTCAGATCAGTCAATCTTCTCTGATGCTCTAGTCCCTCAACAAGGCAACAAGGATGGGTGGCTGCCAGTTCAATATACTGATGGTGATAGAAGACAAAGTGAATCCCCTGCAAGGTCTTAAGTTTGTTTTGGTTTGTTTTTTCCTGTATTTATGACATCCATAGTCATCCCCTCCTGGCATGTTGTATGAACTTGCCAGTGATGAGTTCCCCAGATGCAATTCTCTCCAGGAACCCAACATCTGTAACCAATGTCAAATCTTGGTTACAAATCTTAAGTTCCCAGAGGGAAGTGCAGCTGGGGAATCCAACATTATTGGGTTTGGGCAACACGGCAGGAGTTGAACTTCCGGGTCATACTGGGATGCATTTTCACAAGGAACAGTAGTTGGTGAACCTTAAATGCCGCCATGACATGTGAAGCTGCCCAATATGTGAAGCTGTCCCTCTATTCATGAATTTTGTAGATTTTCATAGTGGCTAAAAATTTGTTAGACCTATCTGAGAAATGGCAACAAACGGACAAGAGTGTCTATTTTATTTATTTATTTCTCATATTTTATACTGCCTGATATGCATATCTCTAGGCGGTGCATTTTGTCCTCAATTTTGAGACTTACATGCATGCCATATTTGACATGGAGGTGTCTAGAATTAAGCATTAATTAAGGCACTAAGCTGCAGTTGATTTCAACATGCTATTGGGATAACAGGTTGATCTTGGGCTTCTTCTTATAGACAACAGCCTCCCACATAATTGCCAATTGAGGCATAATTATAGAAGGGGGGGTGCCATGGGGGATATATCCCCCATTGTGTATGTGTGCAGAGGGGGAGTTAGAGTTAGCTTCAGCCATTCCCCTTGTTGGAACCATTGACCACATCCAACAGAAGTGAATTTTACTCAGTTGAATTGTGGCTGTAGATATATTTTACTTCTCAACTACATTTAGCCCAAAGTTAAATCCACTTTCCAAAAGGCTCTATGTCCACCTCACAGACCCTACACTGCTTCTCCTGCTATAGAAAGGAAAAGATTGTGAAACAAAAAGGAACAAGTCCAGGGACAAATGGACACAGGAAATCCATGATGTCCTTCCAATATCAGCAGTGTGAAATAGAAGTGGTTTGTTTAGATGAATCTTTGGCCAAGAGCCATTTTGAAAAGGAAAGGGTAGGGATAATTATCTGAAAATGTCCCATGGTTCTGCTAGGGCGTCACTCTCTTTTGACAAGCCTGCTCGGTAACACTAACCTTTAAAAGGCCCCAGACAGGCTACCAAGCTGACATTTCATTCTGAAGATTAAGAGACATGGACCATGTCTTGGCCACCAATGTTGTCTGTCTGGAGACAATTTGGGGCTTGACTATGTTAACAGTGCAGAATTGCATCAGTTTATATTATGAAATATATTATTGCTCTTGTCTCCCCAAGAGCAACAAACAAACAAAGATTTTAAAAGACACCATCCACTCAGAAATAAATCAGTTTTACAGGGTAAATGTTTTTTAAGTCAAGTTATAGAAATAATTTTCATATTCGGTTTTTACAGTTCCTTTTTTCAATAGTGGTTTCATAGGTTTATTATCTCTCTCAGAAGACCTATTCAAACATATTTGTGGGAGGGGGGAAACAATGGCCAACACTCCCACTAATGGTGCAGGAGCACAGTGTGCAAAGTGCCTTCACACTGTTTAGTCATCCAGAGGCATGCAGCACATGAAGGGGAAGCAATTTTTGCCATTCCTTCCTCCCCACAGAAGTGCTCTTTGTGACCCAGAAGTAGGCCTCTGAGGGTCACATGACCCACAGGGGCCTGCTTCTGGGTCCCATGGAGCACTTCCAGAGGGAGGGGGTATCCACAGAAATTGCTCCACCAAATATACAGTGCAGCTCTGGATTACTAAATGCTACAGAGCCACTTTGCTTGGTGCACCACCTCTGCACTGTTCGTGGGGATGTTGAACCGTGAAATGAAAAAGCTACCAATTACAAGGGCTTGTATTTGTATTTACATGCAAACTTGTATTTGTATTTAATTATTATTGTTTTAGGTCCCAAATATTTCAAACAAATATGTCCCTGTTAATTCTGTAGCTCCTGTTGCGGGTGCTGCTACCATATCTTTGTACTGACATCAAAGGAAGTCACCATTGGGCACTTGCCAAGGGCTCTGGGAACCTCCACTGAACCTGAAATGTCCACCTTCATGTGATGACTGAGTGGCTTCCTTGAATGGAAAGTCTTCATGCCCTTGCCCCTTCTCATCCATCCTATCCCGTCCATAAATGAGAGTTTGTTCCCAGAGCTCCTGCATCATTGCAGGGACATCCTCCATTTGAAGATGGCAGGGACACCTGGAGGCTGGAGAATATGATGATGGAGCAACTCTATCGGCTGAGAGATTTGTTCCATTGCCTCCTCCTCAAGGTGCTGTCTCATCCTAAAATGGAAGCTTGTGCTCAGAGCTCTGGTGATGAAGTAGTAGCCTCTGGGGGGAAACTTCCATTTCCGGAAGGGAAGGATGCATGCCTAGCAACAGCACATGGTAGGTATCTAACACCACTGGTACCTGGGCCCCCCTTGCTTCTACCTTTAAATTCCCTTCCTCTCTCAGTGCCAGGAGGTTAGAGCAGGAGGTCATTCACACAATCGAAAAATGTGTTTTACCTGGGTTTGGGAGCTGTGTGTACTCCCAATTTTCAGTTGTGTGGAAGCAATGTAAGAGGAAAACAACTCCCAAACCCAGGCAGACCACATTTTTTTATTGTGTGAATGATCTCCATTGCTACATCAGGACTAGGCATTGTGGGAAAAACTGAAATGATACATGTGCTCCAACCTCCCAAAATTTTCACCAGCTGTCACCACCCTCCTCCACCTCTTGCCATCACTGCTGCTGATGTCCCTGCTACCCTGGAACCAGCTTTGGATGGATGGGAGGAGAGAAGCCATTATTTTTTGCATGTCTTTGCCAGTGTAGGTATCCAGCCCCCAGAAAAGACTGGAGAAAAGAAGAAGAGATAAACACCTTTCCCTCCAGTGCTGCAGTCTTACTCTGAATTCACTCTAAAGTAAAGTAAAGTAAAGTAAAGTAAAGTAAAAGAGTATATGGAGTAAAACAGTAAAATGAAGTAAACAGAGAACACACAAGGTTAGTGTTTATAGCTGAGGAGCAGTACTAACTTGTATGCCAAGATACCCAAAGTGGAGCATTGACTGAGACAACACATTGGATGAAGCATGGAATAGAGCAGACAGATGCTAAATGCATGTTCTATTCACATCAAACTTGCTGCTGGGTAGGGAAGGTCAGAATCTGAGTGCCACCTTCACTCAAACTGCTATAATTTAATGTCACTGTTTGACACTAATATGGTAAGAATTGCTTTTAGAGAGAGGTGAAAGCAAAAGAAGAAAACAAACCCACAACAGGTAAAACCCTGGTTTTGCTGAAAAATAAAATAAAGCTGTGAAGAGGAAAGACACACAATTTCTTACAGTTTTGCAGCTATTGTGTGTTGATTCAAAAGCATTCCTTCCCTTGCCTTGCCTTTCTATTAGATAAATAGTGATTACAATAGAATAAACTGATTAGCTTTTATTGCCATGCTGCATAAGAACAAAAGATTTTTTCCCCTTTCTGATAGAGTCTATTGGTAACTTTACAATTTCTTTCAAACAGGAAACCTGTTATTCAGGAGTCAATGTTGAAAAAACCATTTTTAAAAAAGAAACTAGACCATTTCCACCTACACTACAGTAAGATAACTGAAGAAATATATACTGTAGAAACGTGAAAGAGAAAGAAAGAGAGAGAGGAACTAATATGGCAAGGACCAATATGTCTCTGATGTACTGCACAACATTATGTCCATGTTGCAACATAATGTTTGCACAGTTGTGAAAGACCACTCTTCTGCAAGTGCAAAAGAATCCAGAAACACAGTTATGCAACAACATTGCACAACTATGTGCAATTGTTACGCAAGAGTGAGCTTGTACAACTGTGCAAATGTTATATTGCAACATGCACACACAATGTTGTGGAGTGTGTCAGCTGGTGACATTTCTACATTTCCAGGCATGAATGTGTGAAAATCTGCCATGGCATTCATCATATGTATAATGAAAACACCTGTTTATTTTGCCACATGTAATAAATAGTAGGAAGCCACTGCTAATCATGGCTTCCCTTATGTATGTAAGCAGCAAAACAGACACACAAGGATCATTTTCAGTACTCATCTGGAGAATGATGCCAATTTCTGGAGACTCCCTCTGAAGAAACCCTCCTAGAGGGCTGACAGCTCTAGCTGGGGAGCTGAAAATGAGGAGTATGTTTTGCCTAAGGCCATCTAGTGAGTTCTTGGCAGAGCCAAGATTCGAATCCAGGAAGTCTCTGCTGATATGCAGGATTAACAAATCCTGAGATGCAGAGAAAGTCCTGAAGCTTAGTCTCTGAGCCACTATGATACACTAAATCTATCATTGTTTTAATGTTTTCACTGTCTTTAATCTTTGTTGTTTTATTGTAAACCGCCCAGGGCACATTAAAATGTCTTCATATGTGGTGGAATACCATCAGAGAGAGGGACAAGTGAATGACCCAAGGAGGGTGTTCCAAAGAATGCATTAACTTGACATAAGATATTTGTTATAGCTGACATTCATCATAGTGTAACGCCAGCATTAGGGAGTCGGGACCCGCCAGGGCTGCTGCACATGTGGAAGGCAGCCCTGGCAACGTTGCATACTTAAAAACAGTGGTGGTGTTCCAATTCTGGAATACCCTCCTCAGAAACGTCTCCAAAAATGAAAGTACCTAATTTTCTATCTTTTTAGATGCCAAGTTGAAATAATTTTATTTTCCCCGTTTTTTGGCAAGCATTAATACAATCACAGTTGCTCTTTTAATGCTGCTAATTCTGTCTATTGTGCTGTCTGCTTTTAGGTCATTGGTTGTTGGCTTATTTTATTTTTATTGTAAACTCTTTTGTTATGGATTATAAGTCACTTTGGCCTTGCAAGGTGGAAATGTGGGGTTTAGTGGTTTTAAATAAATACATTCTGCTCTCTGCCAAAATTCTGAGAGCAAGAAGTAGATAGTTCTGTCCCTCAGCCTTTGCTCAGTATGTCCCCTGCTAAACATTCTTTGCCTAGTCAACAGTGTTCTAGGGCATAATCTGAGTTTGCATGGGATGTTTGGTGCCCTGTGTCAATTTGGAACAGGGGTGGGCAAACCTGGCCCTCCAGCTGTTGATGAACTACAACTCCCATCATCCCCAGCCACAATAAATTTTTGCTAAGAATGATGGGAGTTATAGTTCAAAAACACCTGGAGGGCCAAGTTTGCCCACTCCTGACTTAGAACATGGCTACGACTCTTGGGTCTTGAGCTCTTTAGAGGAATAAGATTCAACTTGGATTAAAAGAGCAGCAGAACCAACTTTCTCACCAAAGCCAGTAAGAAGGGTATTACGAAGCAATAGCAAGCAATGCCGTGTATGATCTTTGTACGAAACCTGCCAGCAACCTGCTTAAGGACAAAGAGGCAAGTGCATTGTGCAATGTGATGCAATGTTCATATCAGCCTCATGTTATGAGAAGCAGCCAAAATAGAAAGAGTTTAGGAGATAGGAAAGAAGGGATTTGGCCCAACTGTCTATTGGGGTGGTTCAGACATTATGCCATATATGTGGAGGTCGCCAAAACTGCTTCTTCATGGTGGCACTCCAGGTATGTGGTTGTAAAATTTGCCTGCCATTTACAATGTGGTTAGAGCCAGGCCTCTGGAGATCCTCCTTGCAACTGGTCCTGCAGTGTAGCAAGGTCAGAGTGGGCCCTGGAAGAAAAAGTGAAGATGGGCTCCTGACTCCCCCACTTTCTTCTTCAGAGAGGTGTAATGGAGAGATCAAGATGTCTTCTAGCTGGGGGGGAGTCCCCTCCCTGAGGGGCTCAGGAACATCCCCCAACTTCTGTTGTACTTACTTCCCTGGCATAGCCACATGGAAAGACCACTTCCATGGAGCACAGCCACAGGGAACTGTTTTTTTACAGCCTCCATCTAGATGGGATAATATTTGAATCAACACCCAGGAGAGCTGGTCTTGTAGTAGCAAGCATGACTTGTCCCCATAGCTAAGCAGGGTCTGCTCTGGTTGCATGTGAATGGGAGACTTGATGTGTGAGCACTGCAAGATATTCCCCTCAGGGGATGGAGCTGCTCTGGGAAGATCATCTAGGTTCCAAGTTCCCTCCCTGGCATCTCCAAGATGAGGCTGAGAGAGATTCCTGCCTCCAACCTTGGAGAAGCCGCTGCCAGTCTGTGAAGACAATACTGAGCTAGATAGACCAATGGTCTGACTCAGTATATGGCAGTTTCCTATGTTCCTAAGCAGTTCTGAAGAATGAGTCACCTTTTAGGAGAGGAGAGCTGGTCTTGTGGTAGCAAGCATGACTTGTCCCCATAGCTAAGCAGGGTCTGCCCTGGTTGCATGTGAATGGGAGAATTGATGTGTGAACACTGCAAGATATTCCCCTCAGGGGATGAAGCCGCTCTGGGAAGAGCAGAAGGTTTCAAGTTCCCTCACTGGCTTCTCCAAGATAGGGCTGAGAGAGATTCCTGCCTGCAACCTTGGAGAAGCCACTGCCAGTCTGTGAAGACAATACTGAGCAAGATAGACCAATGGTCTGACTCAATATATGGCAGTTTTCTATGTTCCTAATTGTAGGGAGAGAATATGGGGAGTCAAATCATGAACAAATCAGCAAAAGAAGAAACAAATGCCAAGTGGAATAAGAGGGAGACATTTAGCCGTTTCAGATTAAGTGCAGTACTCACCGGCTTTTACAAAGACAGCATCATGCGATGCAAGTGTGAACAAGGCATACAATCTCATTTTAATACTTCATTTAAGAGCCCCTTCTGGTCTTGCCTTTGTGTCGTGGGAGCTGCTGCAGTATAGCCACTTCCCATGCTGCTCAGAAACACCACACAGTGACTCTTTCTCATGCCAAGGCTGATCATCCTGGAAACTGAGCCAACAGAAGCCCCAGGTGCATTCTGAAGAATGGTTAACTGATAATCAGATTTGTCATTTATATATTGACTACTGACCATGAATTGAATACCTACCTGAATGAGCCCTCCTAATAATGACACTGCTGCGGCAACTCCAATCCTCTGCATCTCAAACTCAGATAAGCCCAAGACTACAGAGTTATTGTTTGTTGTGAAATTGTTGCTCATTGGAGGAACAAGACGCTCAACAGCATTTGCAGATATCAAAGAGGTTAAAGCAAAAGTTCCTGTAAAAGAAGAGAGACACTTTAGTCTCAGCTGAGTACAGCTTTTCCTTCCATTTACGTTGGTTTTCTACTTATGCGTAGGAGAAAGAGCCATTGAAATCGACAAGCTTTGGCACACATGTTGAACCGGCTGGCCTGGTTTGGTTTGGTTTGAGTCCATAAAAGACCAAATAGGACCGGGCCAGTTCAGTTTTGCCCCCGATCGAACCCCCTGGGTTCGGTCTGGGGTGGTTCGCAAGTCAATTTACAAATATATTTTAGTACTTAACCCCTCTGGGGGGATTCTCCTAGGCAGCAGGGGGGTCCACGGAAGTTCCCTCTCCCCCTGCTGGGCTTCCTTGTTGCAAAAATGACCCAGTTTGGGCATTCTTCAGCCCTTTCCAGGCCTTCGCCCCTTGTGGTGGCCATTTTGGAGGCCACTGCGTGTGCGCAATGGGCCTCTGCGTGGCCTGGATCATGACCCAACTATGCAGGGGCACATTGCGCACATGTGGTGGCCTCCAAAATGGCCACCAAGAAGGGGGGAAGGCCTGGAAATAGCCAAAGAACACCCAAACCGAGTGGTTTTTGCCACAAGGAAGGCCAGTGGGGGGAGGGGGGGACCTCCGTAGACCACCCTGCAGCCTTGGAGAAGCCCCCCAGAGGGGTAAGTACTATTTTTTTTAAAGGACCTGTAAACCACCAAAATGACCGGGGGGGGGGCGAACAGGGGGTGGTTTGGTTCGATCCTGAACTGTTGAACCAGACCAGTTTGACTTCGACCTGTTTGCACATTTCTACTCCCAGAGAGTAGTTGTGGCAAAAGCTAGATCTGCCTCATACCTTGTATTTTTGTTTCTTTCATGTCTCTGCAAAAATCCTCCACAAATATGTTCCTGAACACTATGCAGCCCTCAGGGACACATCTGTGGAAGTGAAAGAGGCTTTTGCAGAGAGGGAAGAGAAGCAAAGGTATTGCTTCTCCATTTCCCTTCACACATGCTGGGCAGTGGAAGAAACCTTCACCACAGCCACTCTCCAGCCCAGGGGCGTAACTATAACAAAGCAAGGGAAGACAGTTGTCTGGGGGCCCACCGCCTTGGCGGTGGGTAAGTCACATGACTGACTCCACTAGCCATGCACCTGCCCAGGCTTCCTTCAGTTGTATTCATCCTCCAAAACTGATGTGAGTGTTAAGACTTGGAGATACCAGAACAGCATGTCTTTCTCTAGTACCATTAAATGACTTGCATCATCCACATTTTAAAAAATAATTTAGGATGATGTTCTATTGTGGCACATAGGTTTTATATATATAAACTTTACTATGCTTTTTGTTACCACTATTCAGCCTTATTTAAGATTTCTTTACTTCATGAGCTGAGCTTCAGTAAGGGGGGGGCGCATTTTAAAATCTTGTCTCTGGGCCCACTCCAACCTTGCTACGCCCCTGCTCCAGCCTCTCTGCAAGGGCAAAAAACAAGTCCACCCGCATATCACTGTGCAATATGTGGGCCATCATTTCTAAACAATTGTGCTTACGGTCAGTCTGTCAGCTCTGTGTTACTCAACTTCACATCTTCACAATTTCTGTTTTCTGAACACCATCCTTAAACATTATCCCTTGCCCTGAAAATGTATTACCATATGCAAAGCCCCAATTATGCATGATGCAAATGGTGAGCCAATGGCTGTGTGTATTTAATTCCTATTTTGTGTATATATGAGGTGTACAGCTGCGTAGCATAGGAGCCTTACACAAATGCTTGATTGGAAGATCTTTGTAATTTCAATCCTCAGTGTCAAGATGTCATCCAACAGAGGGCACTTCAGCCAAGACCTCACCTGATATTCAAGAAGGAACTGGGTATGCAGTTCTAGATCAGAGGTCTGAACTGAGGGAAGAGATGGAGCAGCAGCCCAGCAAACAGAGACCATGGCATACTCAGTTAATACATGAAGGAGAGTGGAATTGTGCATGCCACTCCCACTCCTGACCTCCATCTTAATGTGTACAATTGTATGAACCTTTTGCTCTTTCTGCCAAAAGAAGGCTTTTCCAACCTCATCATCTTAATCTAGATATGAGAACAGGAAATCCATTATCAGATCCCCCAGTAGGTTCCTTATAGAGCAAATGCAACCATGGGGGCAATTTGGAGCAGCCTGTAGCACTGAAATTGGGCCCCTATCAGAACTGCTATTTGCCCAATGGGATGAAACATACAGGTATCCACATGGTACCATATGGGTATTTGTACATTTTGCCCGGCCAGGCAAACAGTAATCTCAGTGAGATGATTCAGATCAGAAAGCCTGAACATGGGGAGAACATGCTCTGCCTAGTGCCACGGCCCCAATCCAAACTGAGATCCTCAGAAGGTGCATTTGCCCTTGAAACAGCCCGTAGGTGATCTGATCGCAGATCTCCCACTACATCATCAGTTGCTACACTACACTCAGTCTTCTAACCATTTTGTTCGGAAAAGACACAAAGTATTATAAACGTTATATCCTTTTTCACATTATTTTGAATTTAAAGAGCTTTTTCAGCACAGTGAAAAATGTTACAAAAATGCTCCATTTCAAAAAGTGGCTTTTCTGGGGGAGTTGATTAACCACTATAAGACTACTCACACTTTAGAAGGACTAGAAAATGTCATTCAGAGAAAAAAGCAAATAGGGTAATGAGGAAATCTATACGTACATATACAATCCTGTGCATATTTCCTCTGAAATACATATTTTGGTGTTCAGTGGGGCTTACTTGTCGGTAAGTGAGTGTTAGAGCCTTAAATATACACCTTGATTCTCTAAACTCTTTCCTTGAAGAAATATTTATTTCACAAATGCACAATGAATACATAAAACCTGCATCAACTGAACTGTTCAGATACTCATCCCCTAAAAATCAAACAGCATCCAACCTTTTCCCCCAGAATACCAGATGGCCTAAATGCTTTTCTTGTGGAAACCAATAGTGCAGCTTGTCCCAGTTGGGCAATTATTACACTTTAAATGAAATAACTACGTAATGTCTACTTTGCTGACTCAGAACTATCGTAGCTTCCAAGGAACTTGCCACAGAATTCAGGTCCAGCTTGCCAGTGAGTTGCAAGGGCCCTTTGACAATATGCTCTGCATACGTTCCAATGCAAATTCTGTGTACTTTGGACTGAATGTTGTTTTCCTGGTAGACCACTGGCTCCTACGGAGCTGTTAAATGTAGCACTGAATGCACATTTTGGCACACAGGCCATTTTCAAAAAACCACGCAATTACTCAAAAGACAATGATTGCTCCTTAGAAAGCATAACCACCACCAAAGGGAATGTGCCTATACTTGAGCTTTTCAAACCCTGTGGGGTTTGCTTTGTGTGTGGCTCCTTCCACACAGTTCTGAATTTCCAAAGAGAAGTTCGCCCTCCTCAATATCTGAAAGACATCCACAGCTCTTTTGCCTTCCTTCATCCTTTCTGCCCATATGAACTAAAAGGGAGGCCATGACTCCATATCCAGCTCCATTGTCTTCCACAACTGGGACCAGATGGTCTCTTCTCTGCTTTTCATTCTGAGAGCCCAGTGTCTCAAATCATCATCTTTGAGGGATCCTTTTTTGGTTCACAGTGAGCATCATCAGAAGGTTCGTGGGAACTGGTATGTGATCTAGGATAATTTATTCCCAGCAGCAATTGCTCGGTCCTTTGTTCTCTACATAGGATACGATATGTTCCTATGTAGCGTCATTCTCAGAACAAAAGAAAATACGTAGAACTAGCTTGCTAGATCATGGCCATAGATATTAATGGCATTGGGTGACATCATACCTGGCAATACAAAGCCATTAAGACTGTGCCCAGGAGCTGTCGTGGACTTGTAAGGCAGCCCTGACACTGTTAAGAATTGGCTGTAGCAGAAGCAGTGCTTCTGCATCTTTCCACATTGTTGAGAATGGGAAAAACTGTGGAAGCACTGCTTGTACTTCTGCCCATTCTTAATAGTGTCGGGGCTGTTTGACATATCCATGTCAGCACCAGAGCATAGCGTTATGTCTCCATAATGCTATCCATCATGTTAGCCATTGCAGCATAATAATAATATTTAAGTATACAGTGCCATTAATGATCATGGCACTTTAGAGAGTGATGTTAACATATTAATCCTATTTAGATGTTAATATAAAAAAAATAGTGGCTTGTATTGTCTGCTTTACTATTGTATTATTGTTTGATGTTTTGTTCTGGCCATTGACCACAATAAAGATTGACTGATTGATTGGACTGATGGATTGAGTTTAGAGAGTGGCTGTGAAAATGCTAGGTCCATAATTTCAGATCTTCTTAATCTAAATTTTGACAGTAGGGAGACAAAGGAGGAAAAAGAACGAAGGAAGGGGGGAAATCAAGGGTAACAAGGAATGGCTTGCTACTACTGTGGAGCTGAGCATTTTAGAGCTTGCATGAAACCACTGGGGGAAATCTTCCAAGAAATTAGCATTGGGTGTCACCAATATGTGGATGATATCCAGTTTTATATATTTTTGCCATCCACAGCTGGAAAACACACTGATTGCCCTCAATTGGAGTTTGGAGGCAGTGAACAGGGGGATATGGGTGAACAAGCTCAAATAATTTCAGTTAAGATGGAGATTCTCCATCTTGCTTAGGCAATGGCTCATCAGCCAATTCTGGATAAGGTTGCACTACCCTTGAAGGAGCAGGTTTGCTGCTTGAGAGTTCTCCTGCATCCAGCATTGCACTTGGATGTCCAAGTTCTGTTGTGGCCCAGGGTGAGGGAAGCTATGCCTAGCTTCTGCTGCTGTGCCAACTGTATCAATTTCTGCAGCCTGGCCACATTATTTATGCCCTCATTACATTTGGGAGTAATGTTACAGTTATCTCCATTGGATAACTGCAACACATTCTACCTTTGGAAACTTCAGCAGGTCCAGAATGAAGCTTCTAGGGTCCTGTCTGATACAAGGCCCTTATAACATACTATACCAGTCCTATTTGGGTTGCACTGTTACCATATTGATTCCAGGTGTGATTTAAGGTGCTGGTGATAACTTTTAAAGCCCTAAATAGCTTGGGACCAAGGGATCTGAAAGGCTGTCTTCTCCCACAAGAAACTGCCTGTCTCATGAAAACGTCTATAAAGGCCTCCTTGCATATGTTGCCTTTAATGGAGTTTTGTTTGGTGAGTGGCCCCAACCTGTGGAAGTCCCTCACATGGGAGATCCAACTGATTGTCTCTCTGAGGGGTGCTTCAGTGGCTAGCAAAGGCTTACTTGTTCTGCCAGGCATTTTAACATGTTATTTGATGCTTTCCTGCTACTTTGTCCAGTGGTATGTGTTGTGTTTTCAATTGTTTTCCATTACTGAGGTTTTTAATTGATGTTGCGTAAGCCACCTTGAATTTTGAGAAGAAAGGGGGAAAGGGTATACATTTTTTAAATAATTGCCATTATAAACAGATCATGCTGGGCCTGCACTGATTCATGTCAGCCATGTGACTATGGGGGGCCAGCATGGACTGAGTACATCCAATAGTTGATGTACATGTTGAGATGAAACTGTACCAGTTCAGAATACAAGCGAGTGGTCACACATATGTGTGGATGCTCCCTCACATCAGAAGGTCCACACACTGAAAACTTCAGGATAGTGGCTGACATGATGCACAATCCTACTGGCAAAGAAGCAGCAGGTCTACTTAGAGATCAGGCAGTAGTGCTAGAATCCTTACCATCTTTCTTCTCATTGTCGTGAATGGGGGAATGAAACCTGAGAAATCAGTCTAGCAAAAAGGATTCGGGACAGAGAAAGAGTGGTTAGAGGGGATTCCCTATCTCTACCCCTAATGCCCCTAGTGGACAATAGGGCTGCTGGTGCTAAGAGTTGATGGCCACATTCATATGTAACATGGAACCATGGGTCCAATGGACCCGTGGTTCTGCTCCCCCTGCCCACTCTCCTGTCTGAATTCAGACGTCATGGAGAGCTATCTCTCTGCAGTCAGCAAGACTGCAGAGAGGAGGGGGATTGGCTGTGTGGGCTTTCTTCTGGAACTAAAGGGCTCCCCACACAGCCAATCACAGCTGGAGTTGAGGGAGGAGCTTCCTCCCTCAAATCCAGTTGAAGGGGACACGGACTGCTCCTCCCTCAACTCCAGCTGTGACCTAGCATCCCCACAAATGATGGACTGTCCTTCAGGCGTGCCACCATGCACCCACATGACCCGTACTGCTCCTGGCAGAGTGGATCACTAGAGGCTAGGACGTGAAGGCTAGCGGGGTATCACTGGAGGCTAGGGGAGGAGAGCTGGTCTTGTGGTAGCAAGCATGACTTGTCCCATTAGCTAAGTAGGGTCCACCCTGGTTGCATTTGAATGGGAGACCACACGTGAGCACTGTCAGATATTCCCCTCAGGGGATGGAGCCACTCTGGGAAGAGGAGAAGTTTCCCTCCCTGGCTTCTCCAAGATAGGGCAGAGAGAGATTCCTGCCTTCAGCCTTGGAGAAGCCACTGTCAGTCTGTGTAGACAATACTGAGCTAGATGGATCAATGGTCTGACTCAGTATATGGCAGTTTCCTATGGCCCTATGTTCCTATGTGTCCCAGCTTCCAGGAATCCCAAAATGCACCATGCGATGAGCACGGTGCATTGGGGGATTCCCATGGGAGTCGGGCACTCTAGGCTGGGTTAAGGACATGCTCATACCCTTAAGCCTGGCTAAAGACCAGGGTTATCAGCATTTAATTAATTAATTAATTTATATGCTGCCTAACTTAAAAGGCTCTAGGCCCAACTTTTAATGTTAAAAGTTGGGTAATAGGTTGGGCTACCTGTGAGGGCAGCGCTGGGATCAGGGCTTGATCCCAGTGGTCCACATGGGCAGCCAAACCCAGGCTGGGCTGCCATAGCCTGGGTTTCGCTACTCGTGTGCAAAGCCTTATAGAGAGTTTTAGATTGTTTTCATTGTACATTGCCATCTTCACATGAGTGGCCAGTGCATAACGCAGGGGTGGCCAACCTGAGGCTTTCCAGGTGTTGGTGGATACAATTTATTGTGCCTGGGGATGATGGGAGTTGTACTCCCACAACACCTAGAGCACTTCAAAAGTTGGCAACCTGTGGCCAAGCAGAATAGCACTGCAACAATGTAGACTGACTCTCCCCCTTGATGCCTCCTGTTTCCATTTTGGACTGCTGTATCAAAACATGCACAAATGCAGCAGATACACCTGTGTGTGCATCTGTGAGTTTACATGTTACACAACATGACATACTGATTTATAACTCCTTTTGGTTTTTGGTGTTTCTCTATTCCCTGATCAAACACTGGCCCACCTTCTTTCCACATATTCTGTGCACTTTCCCTCCGCCCTGCTTTTTAACCTAACTTGCAGTTTTACTCCACAGTTCTCCCCACCTTTTGACTGAATTTGAATAACACCCATTAAAACGGTAATATAATATAGTATTGTTTTGCAAAAGAATCAATTTTTTGGAAGAAGAAAAAAGAAAAATATAGCCTTTAAAACACACACACACACACACACACACACACTCCAGTGTTAGAAACTAGAAAGCAATCCAAGGAAACCAAAAGAAAAAGAAAGGTGTGCTCAGGCACAGAAGTAAAGAGCTGTGGCAATGGAACTGGGCCCCTTCAAATGTCCCTGAAGGAATCCAGGCCTCTGAAAAAAGACAAAATAGCAGCACTAAAAACAGTCTACATTATGTGCTGTTCCAGTCTTGCTCTCCAAAAAGTCTGTTTTTCTGCTTTAAGAACTGTGACGATGTAAACACAGGGAAAAACAGTGGGACAACTGTTTTTGGTGTTGTGTGATCCCCTTTAAAGAGTGAATGAACAAAATGTGGCAGTCCCAGACTTAGCACCCTATCTGAAAGGGCGCTTGCTGAATTGTACCCTAGGATTCTGCCCTTCTACAGAAGAATAGGCTGATATTTCCATATACCATTAGGCAACATCATAACAGAACGTAATACTAAGACAGTCAACCAATAAACCTGTTAGGTTTTCAGTATTGCGCTGCAAGGATTTGAGTTGCGCTTACCTGTGGCAACATGGCGTCCCATTCCAAATATGGCATAAATAATAGCAGGGAAGAGAGATCCATATAAACCAAAAACAGGGTGCACTGAAGACAGAACAGCAAATGCAAGCCCTATAGAGGAAGCAAATGAGAATTACAAGATAATATAATATGCAATTGCCTAGTTGCAGTCAGAGATCCATTGTGCAGCCATTTTTCATGCATTGGGGAAGTGAGGGAAGTTAGCTTGATGTGTGCTGCTTATGCGTTCCAGAGGTCTTTTTATCCTGGCTTTGTGTTTCTGTATGTTTTTGCATGTTGGTTCTTGGTGTGTGCATGCCTCTGGTTTTTAGAGGTGCTATTTCCATTATTCCCCATGGAGACTTGAGTCAGGTCTGCAGCCTTCAATGTGATGTTTTTTTCCTGGGTAAACTGGATGCTACTGTAGCTTTGTGTTACCCTACATAAAACTTTCTTTAGATTCTCTTAATACCTAAGAAGATTTTTAAATGCATAGCGCCTTGTCAAACTCTGGCATAGGGCTATTGCTGCAAGTATGACAGTCTTTTCTTTCTAGGAAATGTATGGGTGAGCCAGCCCTTCAGTTCTTTCCAGCATGCAGGGACAGGTGAGAATTCTTCTAAAAAGGCAGAGGCAGCTGTTTCCCACATGAGTAGCAGCCAGGTGCAGCAAGGCAGTTTGCATCGGGTTTAAGAACATTTGCATCCTTGCCAGACAGGAACAGGCACCCTTATAATAATGCAATGCCATCAAAGCAATCTATTATAATTTATTTATTTATTACATTTATAAACTGCCCCATCTGGAGGCTCTGGGCGGTGTACAAGTAATAAATCCTGCCATGAACCGAATCACAACTTAAATTGGCTTGGGGTTAACCATTTTGATAGGAACAAGGGGATTTCATGTCAGGAAAAGGAAGACTACTCCGAAAAGAAAGAAAGAAACCTTAAACGTATCTCCTACACACCCCAGAGTAATTCCAGAAAAACGTTCACCAGTGTAAAACCTGCACAGACATGAGTATTTTCAAATTGTTCTTGCTGGATAATATCCACAAATCCCACCAAAATAGGGCATAATCATACTTGACTTTTAAAATAGGTTTAATAACATGGATTATCCTCTCACTCTGGCTTATTTCAAGTCAGTGCAACATGAGAAAACTAGGTAATAATTAACAAGGGGTTACAACCTCATTGCCCAGTATTTAGGCATTATGGTTACAACCCAGTCAAAAAGTTACACACTGAGTGCCATTGACTTCAAAAGGTGACATTTGGGCATATGCTTAAAGAACTTGGAAAATGCTCAGTGGGACTGCGGGGGCAGGGAGCATTTCTTTGACTGTATCGTGCCTTATGGCATGCCATCAATATTTCGTTTTTTAAATCGCACTAGCAATTTGCAAAAAGCAGGGGTGGCCCTTCCATGAGGCACGGTGAGGCAGTCACTTCAGGTGGTAGATTACTGGGTCACCAGCAGAGGGCAAGATTAGGGCTGCAGCTAGGGAATTTAAAAAACTGGTATCTGACTGGAATACACAGAGTCCTGTCATCCTGTCTTACAGTTTCAAAGCCCCATGCCAAGCCATTCCTGGAGATCTAAAGGGTTGGGCATAAAGGTCAGCTGCGTTACCCTTTTTTATGAAGGCAAAGGGCAGATTCCTCCAGATGGGGGTGGAATGATGGTCCAAGGTGGTGGTGAGGGCTTCAGTTCCAGGAGTTTTGGTAATTTTGTGCCTTGAAACAAGCCTGTTCTCAGTTGAAACAAACCAAGAACAAAAAACCTGAATCTTGGAGAAAACATTCACATAACTGAGTGTCATGTTTCCTTTGATGCCTAGATTCTTGTGAGAAGAAAACTTCCTCACATTTGTCCTAAAACTAACATCAGTTCATTTCATTGGCTCAGCCAATGAGGCTGTTCTCACGAACAGACTAGATTAGGCTGCTTGTGTGGAGCACCGGGATCAGTGTGGATCAGCATGCTCCCAACCAGCCAAACCTCACTTTTAAGACTGCCTCTTAGCCGAGGTTAAGGGAGCAAGGGCTCCTTTAACACAGCTGCTGGGATCGTGTGTCTCCTCAGGTTACACAAAGCCCGAGGAGACACAGAGTTGGGCGCCTAGAGCAAACATCTGACAGGGAAATTCCCCAATGCACCACACTTGTCACACGGTGCATTGTGGAATACCTGGAGGCTGGGACGCGTTGCTCTGGCCTCTGGAGGTCTACACTGCCTAGCGCAGTTTGTCTGGGAATACAGTTCATGCTCCCAGCAACATTTGGGGGATCATTGCGGGAGGGGGAGATAAGTTTCACAGCCTTCTCCCTTGCCCTCCTCCCAAACGTTCATGCAGATAGCTCCGATATCTAATATTTTGTGAGTCAGATAATATTTCATCTCTATTTGTATATGGTTTATAATTTTATAAGCCAGTATCATATTTTATTTATTTATTTATTTGATTTATATACCGCTCTTCCTAAAGTAGCTCAGGGCAGTTTACACTAAAATCAAAAATACATAATTAAAATCATTGATTGACTGATTGATTAAGTGCCATCAAGTCGGTGTTGACTCTTAGTGACCACATAGATAGATTCTCTCCAGGATGATCTGTCTTCAACTTGGCCTTTAAGGTCTCTCAGTGGTGCATTCATTGTTGTTGTAATTGAGTCCATGCACCTTGCTGCTTGTTGTCCTCTCCTTCTCTTTCCTTCAACTTTCCCCAACAGATTAAAAGCAGATTAAAAGTAAAATTAAAACTAGATGTCATTAAAAGCCAGTTTAAGGGTCTACTGAAGGCTTCCAAGGAAGATAATATTCTCATATCCATGGAAAACGTGTTCCATAACCTAGGGGCAAGAACTGAGAAGGCCCTGTACCAGGTCACCAACAGATGAAGCGGTGGCACCTGAAGACGGACCCCTCCTGCTTATCTCAATGAGCAGCAGGGATTTTATTGAGAAAGTTGCTCTCTCAGACCAATCTATAAAGGGAATAACCAGCACTTTGTATTTTGCCAAGAAACCAGCCAGTGCAACTCTTAAAGAACAGGCATAATGTGGTTTCTCTGGGATACCCCAGAGACCAATCTGGCTGTCATATTTTGAACTAACTGAAGTTTCTGAACTATGAACAAAGGCAGCCCTACATAAAGCACATTGCAATAGTCTAACCTGGAGGTTACCAGCTGGTGTACCACTGTTTTCAGATCATTCGCATCATGGAACAAGCACAATTATTGCATCATTCGCAGCTGGTTAAAGGCACTCCTGGCCACAGCCTCAACCTGAGGCACAAGGGTGAGACCTGGGTCAAAGAGCACTCCCAAGCTATGAACCTGTTCTTTCCGGGGGAGTGCAACTTCGTCCAGAACAGGAAGTTCTATTCTGTCTTGCAGATTACGACCCCCAACAATAAGCGCCTCCATCTTGCTTGGATTCAGCTTCAGTTTATTATCCCTCATCCAGCCCATTGCTGCCCTTAGGCAGGCATTTAAGGGCCTAATACCATTTCCTGATATTGATGACAAATAGATTTGGGTGCCTTCAGCATATTGATAACACCCAGCACCAAATCACCCGTCGACCTCACCCAGCAGTTTATGTAGATGTTAAAAATCACTGGTGACAGAATAGAGCCTTGAGGGACTCCAAATAGTAGCTCCCATTTTGAAGAGCAACTGTCATCAAGTGCCACCATCTGAAATCTACCTGAAACACAGGAGCGGACCACTGTAAAACAGTGCATCCCCAAATCCCTCAGGCAAAGCTGCTGAGAGATCCAAAATTACCAGCAGAGTCATACTCCCTCCGTCAATATACTGGCAAAGATCATCTATTAGGATGACCAAGACCATCTCAACCCCACAGCCCGCTCTAAAGCTGGTTTGAAATGGGTCTAGATAATCAGTTTCCTCCAAGACCACTTGGAGCTGGTCATCCACCACACTCTTAATCATTTTATACAACCATGGAGGTTGGAGACTGGCCTATAATTATTTATCACCAGGGGATCCAGAGTAGGCTTCTTAGGAAGAAGTCTAACTACCGCCTCCTTTAAACAAGATCACATTCTGCCCTTCCTCAGTGAGGTATTAATGATATCTACTTGGACAGCTCCAACAACTAGGGGTGTGCATGGAACCGGCTGGCCCGGTTCGGTCCGGCCCCCCATCGAACCTGCCCCCTGGTCCAGTCCCAGAACGGTCTGCTAATTTTCTTTATTTTTTATTTAAATTAAAGTATATTTAAAATACGTTTAGCCCCTTCTGGGGGCTTGCTGAGGCCACGGGGGGTGCCTGCGCGGGTTCCCTCTCCACCCGCCAACCATCCTTATCACCGCTGCGGCCTGGTAATTGACCATTTTTGGCCCTTTCAGGCCTCCGTATGAGCGTGTGGCCACCACGCATGTGCTAATGCCCTCTGCGAGGCCATGGCCTCACAGAGGGCATTGGTGCATGTGCAGCGGCCGCCAAAATGGCAGCCACTCGCTTATACGGAGGCCCGAAAGGGCCAAAAGTGGTCAATTACCCGGCCGCAGCAGGCCACGGCAGGCCGCGGCGGTGATAAGGATGGCCGGGAGGGGGAGAGGGAACCTGCATGGACCACCACCCACAGCCTCAGCAAGCCCCCCGAAGGGGCTAAAGGTATTTTAAATATACTTTATTTAAAAAAAAAAAATAAAGAAAATTAGCGGACCAGCCGGACCGGACCCAGTGGTCCAGTTCCGGTCCAACGGAACCGGGGTGGTGGTGGTTCGGTTCGACCCTGAACCCCCGGACCGGAGCACCGGACTGCCGGACTGGTCCAGACATCCCTACCAACAACCTCCATGCAAGATTAAATCAGCCATTTTGGGCAAGGATCCAAATAACAGATGGTAGGTCATACAGCTCCAAGCAGCTTGTCCGCATCCGCAGGAGTCACAAACTGAAACTGATCCAATCTAATCTTGCAATAGGGATTGCTGGGCACCCCCAACCCCAACTGGTCCTGCAGAAATATTGGAGTCCAGATCAGCCCAAATGTGAGAGATTTTATCTGCAAAGAACTCACTGAATGTGTCACAGTGAGACATTGTTTCCGGAAACAGATGTAAAACAGAAGGGATTGAACTGAATCCCTAACAATCCAGAACAGCTCTGCTGGACAAGAACTTGCAGATGCAATACGTGCAGAATAAAATCACTTCCTTGCTGCACGTATTGCCACATCATAGGCCTTCAGATGGGTTCTATGCTGTGTCTTATTGAATTCAAGATTAGTCCTCCTCCATTTGTGCTCCAGTTGTCTACCTTGTGGCTTCAGCTCCCGTAGCTCTTCCATATACCATGGAGCTAATTTTGAAGCGGGTCAGAGAGGATGCTTAGGAACAATCATGTCTATTGCCCTGGTAAGTTCTCTGTTCCAAATATCCACCAGGGCATCAACAGAATCACCAGCAGAACCAAATCCAAACCCACCTCAGACCCATTGGAATCCTACTGGATCCAACGTCTTCCTCAGGCAGACTATTCTAACAGGTCTACCACCGCTGCAAGGGTCAGATGTGACTGTGAAACCAACTTTAACCAGAAAGTGGTCTGTCCCTGACAATAGGGAGACTATAGGAGACCCAACCCCCAGAACACCTCCCTGATCTGAGCAAAAGTCCAAATCCAGCATGTGACCAGCAACATGTGTAGGTCCTAGGACTAACTGGAATAGGCCCATAGTTGTCATGGCCGGTATGAACTCCTGAGCAGCACCAGACAAGCCAGCCCCAAAGTGGACGTTGAATCACACGGAACCAAAAGCCTGAGTGACTCCAAGACCAACTCAGCAACCAGTTCCATCAGCTCAGTTAGGGAGTCTGTTAGGAAGAGCGGTGGGCAGTACACCAACAGAATCCCCAGTCTATCCCGAGTCCCCAGCTTAAGGTACACACACTCAATATATGTCAATTATCTCGCAGATATCCTGGTAAGGGAGATGTTATTCATATACACCACAGCCACCACACACACACACACACACACACACACACCGCCCACTTCCCCTAACCTGCTCAACAACAGAGTATCCTGGGGAGGGGGAGTTGGGCCCACTCAGGACCACTAGCCTCTCCCAACCAGGATTCAGTTATACAAGCCAGGTCAGCTCCTTCATCCATGATCAAAGCATGGATTGATTCGATCTTAGGTTTAGTGGGGAGTTGGAACTACTCCCCAAGGCCTGAGAGCTGACAGGGCAGCTGGAAGGGAAAACAGTAATTAAATTACTGGACTCCCTTCCCCTGTAACGGCATGCTGGCCTGCCAATGTCCAAACTTCTATTCCCCACCACTACTGAAAGAGCTGTCCTGCCCAAGTCACTTTTTCTAAAATAAAAACACTAACCCACTAGGCTTGTGCCCGAAACGTTTCGGAGGCCATTGTAAAGGCCTCCGAAACGTTTCGAAGCTGGGGCAGGATTCGGTGCTTTGGCACCAGCAAGGGTAGTACTTTAAGGGCGGGGGAGGGTGTACTCACCCCCCCCGCCGCGTTTTCCCTGCCGGCGCTCTCCGAATTTCAAGCCCCTCAGGGTGGCAGCGTTCCTCCCTGCCGCCCCGTTCCCCCCATCAGCCGGAAGTGGCCGGAAGCTGTGAGTGTGCGTGTGCCCGTTGTGCGCACATGCACACGTCAGACAGGCGGGTGCGCACGACAGGCGCACGCGCGCTCGCAACTTCCGGCCACTTCCGGCCGACGGGGGGAATGTGGCGGCAGGGAGGAACGCTGCCGCCCTGAGGGGCTTGAAATTTGGAGAGCGCCGGCGGGGGAAACGAGGCGGGGGGGTGAGTACACCCTCCCCCGTCCTTAAAGTACTACCCCCGCTGGTGCCGAAGACTATTTGGGCACATCCCTACAACCCACTCCAAAGCATGAGTCAGATACTCTAACCCAGGTGTAAGCATTAAATAGCTTGAGAGCTTCTGGTAGCTCCCAGGCTTATCGGAAGTAACTCTCCAGGCCTTGGGCCTACTTGCTTGCTTCTCCCTCCCTTCCCTTCCAGCCAGTACTGCAAATTTGATTGGCTGGCCACACCATTTTAACCTCTCTCTCTTTGGGTACTTGAGGTTGCTTTTTGTTTCTCTCCCCATAATTTATCTCCAGTTTCTTCCCCCACAAAGCAGCCTCTCTTGCTCCCCCCCTGGTCCTGCAGCAAAATCCTTCCAGAAGTCAGTGGTTTTATTTAATTAATTAATTAATTAATTAATTTAATGCATTTTTATACCGCCCTAACCCAAGGTCTCAGGGCGGTTCACAACAATTAAAAACAGTCAAACATTAATTAACAACAAAAACAGAAAATTTAAAAGCAAAAAATTTAAAACACGGTTTAAAATTTTAAAACAATATTCTAAAAACACCACTAAAACAATCAAAACGTTCAGATTCCTTATTCTGGCACAATACATTTTTGTACAAGTTGCCATTTTGTGTCTGGCTTCACCTCCCAGAGCTGCTATTTCATGCTGCTAGCTCCCAAGGTTCTGATAAAAAAGCAGTAAGTCCTGAAAGCTTTAAGTCTGCCCAGCCTTGCTCTAACTATCTGAGCACCTTATTTATTTATTTTCCCACTTCTATCCCTCTCTTCCTCCGAGGAGCTTGAGAGCGCTGTACTTAATAACCTTTTCCCCCGTACCTCTTCCAGTGCTTCTATTCCCTTTTTGAGATATTGTCTATTTTTGTCTATTACATTAATAGTATCTTTAAAAAAATATATTGATATGCTATAGTAGACCTAGAGAGGGAGTGACCAAACTGCACACAGTTTGTCAAATGCAAGCATACCACAGATACAACAGAATGGCATCCTGATATTTGATGTTTGGTTTTCAACATCTACTTATTGCTAGGATGTTTCAGATGAATGAAGTTTTACAGTAAGCATGTACAAAACCTAGGCAACGAGTTACTTGTACTTCTTGGAAGAATGTACTTGGAGAGCTTTCTGCCCAGTCATCTGAAGAATCTGATGCTGGCTCCAGCCCTCCCGTAACAGAGGACATGATGATCATTGTAATACGTGAAAGACAATATAGTTACCTTTTGTTAATGTTAGAGTCTCTGCTCTGAGAATTTTTACGGAGAGCAGTATATCCAGCTCAAAGCCAAATTGACTTCATTTTTAAAAAGTAAATAAAACAGAACTGTAAGAATGAGGCAGTGTTGGTCCTGAAGCTGAAAGCTGGCAGGAGCAGAGAGACTGGTTTAAATCAGACTCCACTTGCATACTTGGTTGTTTAGAACAGGCATGCATATGCAAGAAGGGAGATGATGGAGGCGCCTTGAGGAGTTAGCTGCCTCCAAAACATTGACCCACAAATTTCTGTGTGGCATGGAAAGTGTCCCGATGCATACATCTGCAGGTCTAGGGTACAAGGAAATCCATCTGTTCATCACCATAGCAAATACAGAACTGTCTTCTGATCAGAACATTGACAATATACTATGTTGAACATCTCTTAAGGCAATATAGTACTTAGAGATGTCCCAGTGCATGGGCTTTCTGTAGCACAGGAATAGTTCTCCATTGTGTGAGGGTTGGTTGTTGTTTTTTCACATCACAACTACCTAGTGTGGGGGGAAAGAAGACTAAACAAAAGAACTATGTGACTGGCAACACTTACACTTTCCTTGGGCTGAAAGTACAATGCAGTCATATTGAGTGGCAACACCCAATTATTAAAATTGTTCTTTTATCAGTTTTGTATTTTGTTTCATCCCATGAAAGAACCTATGAATATATTCAGAGCCATTCTTTTCTTTAGTGGTGAGAGAGAGAGAGAGAGAGAGAGAGAGAGAGAGAGAGAGAGAGAGAGAGAGAGAAAGAGAGAGAGAGAGTATACACACACACACACACAAATATGAAGGAAAAAAATGTGTGTGTATGTATACTCCTGTCAATAGAGTGAAATGGTGGCTTTTAAAGTCGAGGGTTTGTTATATTTGCAGTAGCATGGGGAGAGCAATAGTCCCCGTTCAGTCTAGCATAGCATCCCTCTTGACCGCTGTTGCTGGTGCCTCCCTTGTTTTTCTGTTTAGACTGCAAGCCCTTTAGGACAGGGAACCATTTTCTTATTCCTTTTGCTAAGTAAACTACTTTGAAAACTCTTTTTGTTTGTAAAGTAGTATATCATTTTTAATAGAGCAAAACAAACAACAACAACAACAACATTTCCTCAGGCCTTTTGTTAAATCTGTTTTTAATATTTTTTAAATTGTTTTATTTTATTGTTTTATTTTTTTATTTTATTGTGTTTTATTTTATTGCTGTACTTCCTTACATATATCCTTAGGAGATATGTGAGGTGGTTTATAATATGGATGCATGGATGGATGGATAAATAAATAACTAGGCTTGTGCTTCAGCATGGCCAAATCCAAATAGGTTGCACCATTCCCTTAATACGGATAGGTAGCAGCCCCTCCCAATGCAGCTGCTTCTGTACAGTACTGCACAGCTTTGGTGTGGGAGGAGCCCCCTTTATGGGAAGCTGAGCCCTGTACAAACCCAGCAGGGGATGGGATGGTGTGCGGGGGATGATGGGAGGTGTGTGCAAGGAATGCTGAGACAGGTCATCATTTCCAGAGCTTTTCCCATGGAGAGGCCCCACCACACCAGAGCCATGCAATACTGCACGGATATGGCTGGGCTGGGAGCAACCACCTCCTCTCAGTACAAAAAGGGGCTGGGGCCAACTTATTGTTTTGGACTCCTGGAAGGAAGACTCCCGCTCACGACACTGTTGTTAGTAATTAGTTAGGCCTGGTACAGGTATGTGTCTTGGGGGACAACCAGAGATGGAGGATGATGCTGGAGAAGTTATTCCAGTGGTGGTGGGGGAATCGCCAAAGATATGGTGTTGGTAGGTCAGTGGGCCATTACAGGGGAAGGGAATTCAGAAATTCAATTGCTGTTTCCCCTTCCAGCAGGCCTACCACCTCTTTGACCTTGAAGAGCAGTGCCAACAACCCACAGAAACTCACCTTATTACTCTGTAATGCAAGGTTGGTTCAAAATAAACCTGAAGTTGCCCATGACTTGATTATGGATGAAGGAGTTGACCTGGTATGTATCATGGAGACCTGGTTAGGGGAGGCTAGTGGTCCCAGTTTCTCCCAGTGGGTTACTCCATGGTGGAGCAGGTGAGAGGATGTGGGTGGGGAGGTGGTGTGGCAGTGGTCTAAGAATATCATTTCCTTTACCAGAATCCCTGTCAGGGAATTGGTCTATATTGAATGTGTGCACCTAATTCTAGGACCAAGGATAGACTGGGACTTCTGCTGTACCAATCACTTCTGCTGTACCAATCACCCCACTGCCAAATGGAGTCCTTAACCGACCAGGTTGCAGATTTGGCATTGGAGTGGCCCAGGGTGTTGTTGGTGGGCAACTTCAATGTTCAGTTTGGGTCTGGGTTGTCAGGAGCAGCTAGGAGCCCATACCGGCCATGACAACTATGGGCCTATCCCAAGTGGTTTCGGGACCAATGCATGATGCTGGTCACACACTCAATTTGGTCTTTTGCTCTGATCAGGGTGGTGTTCCATGGGTGGGCACTCCTGTCTCTCCCCATTGTCATGGACGGATCGCCATCTGGTTAAGGTAGGACTTGTAACCACAATCCACCTCTGCAGCGGTGAAGGATCTATTAGTCTGGTCTACCCAAGGAGGTTATTGGATCCAATAAGATTCTAAGAAGCCTTGGAAGGCTTCAGAGTTGGCTCTGCTAGTAATTCTGTCAATGCTCTCGTGCAAACATGGAATAATGAACTCACTAGAGCAGTAGACACAATTGCTCCTAAGCGTCCTCTCCAACCTGCTTTTTAAAAAGCCCCTGCGGTATTCAGATGAACTACGGGAGCTGAAGCAGTGAGGTAGACAACTAGAGCGCAAGTGGAGGAAGACTCAGCGTGAATTTGATAGGTCACAATACAGAGCACATTTGAAGATCTATGCTTTGGTAGTGGCAAAGAAGCTACCAAAGAAGCGGCAAAGAAGCGGTACTTTTCTGCCTGCATTGCTTCTGCAAATTCACATCCAGCTGAGTTATCTAGGGTCGTGAGGGGGCTAGTATGTACCTTCTCCCTCTTGAATTTGAACTTGGAACCATTGTCACTCACTTTTATTCAAGCCTAACTAGACTCCACAGATATTTCTGAGTCTATTGTAGAGGTGTCTAGCAACTCCTCTTATAGGATTGAATTTGATCACTTGCAGTTTTTTACTCGTGCAGATGTGGACAAACAGGTATAGCTTTGGACTATGCATTCCACAACCTGTTCTCTTGACCCTCCACCCAACTTGGCTTATTTCATCTGGTAGTCACATTATCAGAGATGGTCTGGTAAATATTATTATAAATGCTATAAATATTATAAATGCTTCTCTGAGGGAGGGCAGGATGCCTCCTTGTCTGAAGAAGGCTATTTGGCTACTTTTGAAGAAACCTTCATTGGATCTCTCAGGGTTAGCTAATTACAGACCTGTTTCTAATCTTCTATGGTTGGGCAAGGTGATTGAGCCTCTCAAATGGTGGCCTCTCAGCTCCACACAGTTTTGGATGATGTAGATTATCTAGACCCATTTCAAACCAGCTTTTGTGTGGGCTAAGGGGTTGAGACTGCCTTGGTTAGCCTGATAGATGATCTCCAACTGGCTGTCAACAGAGGGAGTGTGACTCTTTGTCCTTTTGGATCTCTCTGTGGCTTTCAATACCATTGACCATAGTATCCTTCTGGGTAGCCCATGGGAGCTGGGATTGAGTGACACTGTTTTACAGTGGTTCCATTCCTACCTCTCTGGTAGATTCCAGATGGTGTCACTTGGAGACTGGTGTTCTGCAAAGCAAGAACTAAAGTGTGGAGTTCCACAAGGCTCCCATGTTCTTTAACATCTACATGAAACCGCTGGGAGAGATCATCAGGACATTTGGTGCAGGGCGTTATCAATATGCTAATGACACCCAGACCTATGTCTCGATGTCAACCTCATCAGGAAATGGCATATCTTCCCTAAATGCCTGCCTGGAGACGGTAATGGGCTGGATGAGGGATAACAAACTGAAATTGAATCCAAATAAGATGGAGGTACTGACTGTGGAAGGTCAGGACCTGAGAGATGTTTTAGATCTGCCTGTCCTGGATGGGGTTACACTCTACCTGAAAGATCAGGTATGCAGACTGGGAGTACTTCTAGACCCAAACTTTTCTCTGATATCTCAGGTTGAGGCAGTGGCCAGGAGTGCTTTTTATTAGCTTCAGCTGATACACTAGCTACACCCATTTCTCGAGACAAATCACCTTAAAACAGTGGTGCATATGCTGGTAACATCCAGGCTTGAGAACTGCAATGTGCTCTACATTGGGTAGCCTTTGTACGTAGTTCAGAAACTGCAACTGGTGAAGAATGAGGCAGCCAGGTTGGTCTCCGGGGCCACCTGTAGAGACCACATTACTCCTAATTTAAGAGAATTAGATTGGCTGCCAATTGGTTTCCAGGTAAAATACAAAGTGCTGGTTATTACCTATAAAGCCCTGGACGGCTTGGGCCCATAGTATTTAAGAGAGCTTCTTCTTCTTCATGAACCCCACTGCATATTAAAATCATATTAATTTTATTGATATGCATATTAATATCATATTAATAACATCCAGGCTTGACAACTGCAATGTGCTCTATGTGGGGGCGCCTTTGTATGTAGTCCAGAAACGACAATTGGTACACAATGCAGCAGCCAGATTGGTCTCTCGGGCAACCTGAAGGGACCACATAACACAAATTTTAAAAACTGCACTGGCTGCCGATACATTTCTGGGCGAAATACAAAGTGCTTTTAATTACCTATAAAGCCCTAAGAGCTTGGGCTTAGGGTATGTAAGGGAGCGCCTTCTTTGTAATGAGCCCTGTCACCTACTACGATCTTCTGGAGAGGTCTGGTTAAGGTTGCCGCTGGCTTGTTTAGTGGCGACTTGGGACTAGGCTTTCTCTGTGGCTGCCTGGGGGCTTTGGAATATGCTCCCTGTTGAAATTAGAGAATCTCCTTCTCTGTTTGTTTCCAGGAAGACTCTCAAGATGCACCTGTTCGCACAGGCTTTTAACTGGAATTAATTTTAATCATTTGTTTTAACAACTTGCTTTATGCAATTGTTTTTATTTAGTTTTATGGATTTTTAATCTGTTTTTACTTTTCTGTATTGTTTTAAATTTTGTACACTGCCTAGAGATGTATATATCAGGCGGTATATTAATATTTTGAATAAATAAATAAACAAAATCAGAGGCAGAACAGAATCAATCCTTCACAACTTTTAAGATCAACTGCTGACAGTCTCACTAGCTTACCAGTCATATGCTATGTCCAAACAGGAAAATCCTTGCACTTCATTTTCCCTGAAGGCTCATCGAATTCTGTATCTGCATATTTTCAGGAAACACCATAGGAATGGCTTCTGAATCTAGGGAGCTGTCTTATACCAGAACAGACTCTGTCTATCTAACCCAATATTGTCTACTTTGTCTGGCAATGGCTCTCCCAGGTGTCAGGAAGATGAGTCTTTCCCAGCTTTGTTGCTTGAGATTCTTGAATGGGAGATTCAACCTGGGATCTTCTGTACATCTTCTACCACTGGGCTCTTGTGTCTCCCAAAGCCTCCTTCTTGCTTGGGAAGTTTTTGATGGCCAGGGCTAAGGAGGTGTAGGGAGTTTTAATTCACATCCCTGTATTATACTTTCTATTTTGAACAAAATTGTGGGATTTATTCTATTGCACTTTGAATGTGTAGGAGATAGGATAACCTAGGGGTGATGAAATTGCATTTGGCCTTGTACCAAGATGCAAGATTTCCTGAGAACCTCATGTGCATTAAGTTTTGCCAGAAAGTCAGGATAGAAGTATCATATGTACATGTGGGAAACGCTTTGCACTTAAACATATAAAACCAACTGATTTCAGTGGAATGTAAATATGTCTTTCTCTGGATGGTGCATTGCAAGATCAGAACGCCTCAATGCTAGCATCTACAACGAATGTTCCTTTCAAGGGTGACTGTTTTGCTTAGCCTTCGGGAGTTTCAGAAGCTGCTGGATGTAACTCTCCTGGAGATACATGATCCGTTTCTCTGGCTTTTAAGTACAAGTTTCAAGCATGTGCACCAGCAGCCTAAGAAAGATTGCCAAATTCTACATTTTTTGCCAGCTCATGAAGTCTGAAGTTCCTTGGCTTTCTGAAAAACCCACAAGCCAAGTACAAGATTTAGAGCTACCTTAGGTAATAGATGGGCATCGTCCCACAGCCTATGGCTCAGATCCTTTCTTAGCTAACATTGCTTCAAGAGCACTAATGCCTTTTGTTCTTCTTTTCAATTATACTGTGCAACTGGAGTTAAAGAGGCATTTTTATGGCCTTGGGGGAAAGGGGGGCTAGTGAAAGCTAGGTTATTAAAAATCATCAGCCTCCAGGGAACTTGAGGATTAAGACCAGCTTCTCAACCTGGCACTTCTGGCCACAGTCTTGGAGAAAGTGGTTGTGATATAAGTAGAATAAAACTTGGAAAGCATTGATCATCGTAAAATCTGCCTGACCTTAAGCCAGAACATCTGGTCAGATGGCTGTTTAGGGAATCACTGATGAATTATAAGTAGAGTTGTGAAGTTCAATCAATTAACTTGTGCTATTAATTAATTAAAGCTTTAATCAGTGAGGCTGGCAACAAGCAAAGTCTCAGCACACTAAACTCTTGAAGCTATTATGCAGGTTATAGGGATGTCCCATCTTATAAATTTCCTTTGCTGAACCTTGCAATATCAGCATGTGACTATAGTTCATAGCTTCAGAACCTAAGCATTACAAAGCAACACAATTTATCACTGTTGTAATCTGTGGTCTCCATTACAGTTCCATCACTAGTATTCACGCAATCTCTGGTTCTACACACTTTGCACTCACAATTGTGCCATTTATTCTGCAGCAGAAATTTATGATATCACAGCTGCCTTTGTAGCTGTTTTCAAGAACTGTGCTGGAGCCAGTACAAGATCTCTAATGAGCAGGTTCCCCAAGTTTATCAAGTTCTTTAGGTTCATCGAGTTCTTTTTATCCCCATTCAGTGGCATTCATGCTTGAAAGGTCATTTCCAGTCCACGGCCATACCTAGTAATACATCCTCAAGCTGTGGCATTTTGTAGCAGAAGATGTGGCAAATAAATAAGGAAGTCTTCAACCAGCTTCCCTTTCGGCCAAAATGCTGGGCCCCGTTGTCTTGATCCTGACACACTCAGCATTCACCAGGCAACCAGCTCTTTCCCTCCACCTTCACCCTTGCTTCCAGAAAACAACTAGCCAAAACCAAAAGTCAAAAACCATGTTATCTAAACCTACACTTTCCACCTTCTCCAAGTGAGCATGACTCCACACATCTTTCTGTTTGGTTCCAGACTACTCAACTTCAGCCATACCTAGCAAAACATCTCTTAGGATATGAGGTACTGATTATCATCTGCCTTGGCTCTTCCACCTCTGCACCACCATCTTGTGGTAGCGAGCATTAATTGTCTCCTTTGCTAAGCAGGGTCTGCCCCAGTTTGCATTTGAATGGGAGACTACATGTCTGAGCACTGTAAGATATTCCCCTTAGGGAATGAGGCTACTCTGGGAAGATCATCAGCATGTTTGCATATAGAAAGTTCCAAATCCCCTCCCTGGCATCTCCAAAAGAGGGCTGAGAGAAACTCCTGCCTGCAACCTTGGAGAAGCCACTGCTAGTCTGTGCAGACAATACTGAGCTAGATGAACCAATGGTCTGACTCGGTATAAGGCAACTTCCTATGTTCCTAGCTGTTATCCACACACAAAAACTCTCTACTCTTCTCTCCAAGGTGTCATTCAAACCCACCCCCTCTAAAAATCAATCAAAGCTTCTACTCCCATCACTTTATGGTCTCAAAGATGGACAAATGACTCCAACTCATCACCTCATTGGTACTTCAAAACATCACATCCTTGGTATGTACAGTACTTTAAACTTCAACCTTATTCCTGGACTTATTCTCCTCTAATAATGCAAAACAAAGGATCAAAGAGGACAGTGCTGATTATATCTGTCAACACTTCTTTTAAAATAATCTGGGTCTTTAACAATACTAATTATTCTTGAAGTGGTTTAATTTGGAAAAACATTTGTCTCCAACATGTTGCTTTGATTGTGTATATACCATATTCCCTACTCTAATAAGAAAGGCAATATGAAAGATGACCTTTCTCTCTAATTATGGGTGGCATTTTATTTATTTATTAAATTGTACTGCCCTTTAAAAATTCTCAAAAATAGGTTTTGCAGTATGTTAAAATTGCAATATGTTGCAATATGGGTTTTGCAATATGTTAATATTTGAAAATTAATCAGAATACTGATTCTATCTGATTAATGATATGAATGAATTAATTACTGAAATGATTAATGAAGTGATACTCATTTCAAGTGTCTTTAATTTGTTGGCAGATCATTAAGCACAGAGCAGTTGGGAAGGTAAATCACCTGCATGATATGAAGAGTTAAGAACATACAATAAGATCAGCCCCAGTGGATCAGGCCCAAGGCCTATTTAGTCCAGCATCCTGCCCCACACAGTAGTCCACCAGATGCCTCTGGGAAGTGCACAAACCAGAGTTGAGGGCATGCCCTGTCTCCTGCTGTTGCTCCCCTGCAACTGGTATTCAGAAGCATCTTGCCTCTGAGGCTGGAGGTGGCCTATACCTACCAGACTAGTAGCCATTGATAGACCTGTCCTCCATGAGGCTTACAAGGGGCTTATTTGTCTAAGCCCCTTGTAAGGCCATCCAAACTAGTGGCCATCACCACATCCCGTGGCAGAGAATTCCATAGATGAATTGTGCGCTGTTTTAAAAAGGACTTCTTTTTGTTGTTCCTAAATTGCCCGACCTTCAGTTTCATGGGATTGCCACTGGTCTTAGTGTTGTGAGAGAGGGAGAAATGTTTTTCTCTGTCCACTCTCTCTACTCCATGCATAGGTTTATATACACCTTGATCATGTCTCCCCATAGTTACCTCTTTTTCAAATTAAAGAGCCCCAGATGCTGTAGCCTTGCCTCATAAGGAAGGTGCTCAAGGCCCTTGATCATCTTGGTTGCCCTTTTCTGCACCTTTTCCAGTTCTACAATATCTTTCTTAAGATACGGTGACCAGTACTATACTCAGTACTCCAAATGTGGCCGCACCACAGATGTGCATAAGGGCATTATAATACTAGCATTCCTATTTTCAATCCCCTTCCTAATGATTCCTAGCAAGGAATTGGCTATTTCCACAGCTGCTGTGCATTGAGTCGATACTTTCAACAAGCTGTCAACCACAACCCCAATATCTCTCTCCTGGTCAGTCACTGACAGCTCAGATCCCATCAGCGTATATGTGAAGTTGGGGTTTTTTGCCCCAATATGCATCACTTTACACTTGCTTACATTGAACCACATTAGCCATTTTGTCACCCACTCCCCCCATTTGAAGACTGGTTCTTGTCCACATCACTGCAGATATTCCTAGCAGTGGCTAGCAGTGATATGGAAGCACTATACAAATAAGGCAAGCCATATACTCCCAGTACATGGCCTGAAATCGTGTGCTGGAGCAACCTTTCTGAAGCTAAGCAGATCTGGGTCTGGTATATGCCTGGATGGGAAACTGCCTGAAAGAAAGCCCTATGTACAATATACCACCTTGAATTCCATGATGGAAAAAAGATAGAATATACATGAAATGAAGTAAATGAGCCACTCCACAGAAGCTCTTACAAGCAAACCTCCCCCAAATTGATATCCAACATACTTTATGGATGATCAGTTATCTAGCAAATGGTCTGTTCACAGAAATAGCTGCCTGGGAATTAGGTTTGTGGGCTAACATGAAGATGTGTTGAGCTCAAATAACATGGGGAAGCAAAAATAGGAACCCAAACTGACTTACTGCCTCTCTCAGGGCCAAACTTCACATGACAGTTGTGTTTTGTTTTTCCCTGATGTTTTTATCTTATAAAGTCCTGCCAAAAGGGTGCGCACTAAGGGTCAAACTATACATTACATTAAATATGTCATTGCTTTTGTAAAAACAAATGGCAGCTTCAGGGGGAGGCGATCCAGATTGCGGATCTGAGAAGTGAGCAGAGAAGATGTAACTCTTCCTCCCCTTCGCTTATGTCATTTTCTAGCCCCAGGCCCTACCCAGGTTGGAGCCAGAGCCTGCCAGCTGGGAGACTCTGGACCAGAGATCCTGGAAGCAGCTCTCACTGATCCCAAGCCTGAGCCCCTCAATGCCCCAGTCCCTTCTGCACCAAGTATCTCATGCTCTAACAAGTCTGGGCAACAGCACCAGCACCAGGCCAGGAGCAGGAAGTGCCAGACTCTAGGCCAGAAGACCTCCTCTTTAAATCTCTCTGCTGTCCAAGCAAGGAGGCAGAGCCTAGAAGGGGTGCTCTTAGCCTGGGTGTTGCTCATTGGGAGCTATCCAGGGTGCTGCAACCTTGCCTCACCAATCTCTGGTTTCAGGATCAGACATCCTGTTAATTTGCCATTCCTGATATAATTTGGCCTTTGGTCCTTCATTTGCCCTATGACTGCTTTTTGTCTAATAGTTTAGTAGTAGAGCATATTTGTTGCATGTAGAAGGTCCCAGGTTCCCTCTCCAGCTAAAAGGAGCAGGTAGTAGGTGATGGGAAAAGGCCGTCTGGGTAGCTAGGTATTATCAGCTCATTCCAAAATATCTCCCAGTGGCTTTATGAAGACATGGGGCAATATGAAAGATAAGATAGATTCCTGAAGTTGACTCTGTAGGTCAACTGCAATGGGGCAGAACCGTTATCGCACATCACCACCTTCTTCACCTTCTTTACTGATGGACAGGAACAGAAGCACTGCTGTTCAGTGCCAGCTATCTCCAATCCTGCTAGGCAAATGCAGAAAAATACAGGGTACTTATTTATGCACTTAAAATATTTGAATCCCACTCCTCCAGTGTAATACTGCTCAGGGCAGCTCACAGAGACAAAAAACCAGAAAGAACAATATAAAATAAAATTTAGTTAAAAACTAAACCCAGTTAAAAACATTTCACAGGCTGAAGAAAGAAAACACAAACTAAAAAGCCTCTCTAAATTAATTGGTCTTCAAGTGTTTCTTCAGCACTCTGGGGGAGGGAGCATGGCAAAGCTTGTCCAGGAGGACATGCCAAAGCCAAGGGGCTAAAACTGAAAAAGCCCTATCTCTGGTCCTTGCCAACTGGATCTCAGCCAATGGTGGGATTGCATGCAGGGCCCAAAATACAGAATGGAGGGCTCTGGCAAGTTCATATGGGTGAATGCAGTCTGACAGATACCCTGGCACCAAGCCATGTAGGGCTTTAAATCTAGCCTCGGAGCAAATTGGTAACCAATGAAGCTGCCACAGGATGGTTATCATACTTGTGAAGCAACTAGCACCCATGATCATCAATAGGGTTACACCCTCCCTGCCTGTCTATCACAAAAAAGGTCATTTGCCAGTACTACGAAAACAATTTCCACCCCACAACCAGATTCGAAACCAAATTAATCTGGCCCTAGATGCAGGGGCATATCTAGGGTGAGGCAGGCAGGGCACGTGCCCTGGGCGCCACTTGAAGGGGGGCGCCATTCTTAAAAATTTTTTAAAAATTAAAAAATGGCTGCTGAAAACAAAATGGCCACTATGCATGCTCAAATGGGCTCTGTGAGGCCCTAGGCCATGCCAGGCCTTGCAGAGGCCATTTGAGCAGGCGCAGTGGCCATTTTGTTTTCAGTGGCCATTTTAAAAAAAGTTAAAAAACGACCACCGCACATAATCAAATGGTCCCTGCGAGGCCCTAGAGGCCATCAGGGGGAGGGGGGACCTTTGCAGACCCCCTACACATGGCCTTTAGTAAGACCCCCTGAAGGGGCTGCAGGTAATTTCTTTTAAAAAATATATTATATGTCACTGTACACATATTTAGTTTGGCACTAAGTACAGAGAATCAGAGCTTGTGAATACTGAGGTGAAGCTTATGAGCTCGGATTGTATTCATTTGCTCTTACTTTGCTTCTTGTGATAAGTGAGTTAAATGTGATGTCTTAATAATATGGCTATTAATGGTGAGTTTGTCTTTGAATCAGTGTGAAATGCTTAGTATTAAGGCCCACTGGGAGTTTCTTGCTCTCTTTCTCTCATTTTAACTGTTTTCCTGAAATACTAGAATATATTCCAAGTAGTGACACAGTTTACTCTGCATATCCTTTAATTATTTTCAGAGTATCTGGGAAAAGTCAAATTATCCATTTATTTTTGAAACTTATGTAATAGTGATGCTACAATGCATAGCAGAGAATTAGACAGGCACTTCTGTTTAGTTTTCCAAGTACACCTCCACATATATTTGGGTATTTCATGAGCCCCAGCATACTGAAATTTGTAGTTTCCCAGCACTTTTTTGGTCTGGCTATGTCCACTGCTAAATAGTTTTTGAAATATTAAAAGATTAACAAGCTTGACTTGTATTTTTGAGCTGATATTATGGTAAAGTTATCTGAAAGATGGGTGTCAGATGTTTGGACAGGGGGCGCAATTTCAGTGCTTGCCCTAGGCACTATTTCCCCTAGATACGCCTCTGCCTAGATAATATTCTTCATCCAAAAGGAGGTTCTGTTCGTCACTGTGACTAATAGCAATTGAGACAGACTTCTCCATGAATATGTCTAAACCTTCTCAAAAGTTACCTAAGTTGATAAAAAGCTGACACTTTCCCTATGTAAAGTTTCAGGTAGCAACAGTGTGTTCTCTCTGTAGGGAATAGCAAAAGAAAGTCAAACACAAACAATGAATTGTTGGAAATTATTCCTCCTACAGTGCTTTTGAAACCAGTTATGCCCAGTTGCTTGACAGATGCATTTCTGCAAACTTAACAGTTCTGCAAACAACATTAAGTCTAGGACACTGTGAGAAACATGAGACAGATTAGCAAATGCTTTGGGTGAAAAATCTCTTAACAGGGACACTAAATACCTGACATAACGTAGAGTATATGGTTCAGCTCTGATGGGAAGGAATTATGTCAAATATTTACATATGATCCTAATTAAGTAGTGAGATGCCTGAACACAGGAGTCTAAAAGTGAAAATGGGGATAGATAAGGGCTGATTGATTAAGTGCCATCAAGTCGACTCTTAGCAACCACATAGATAGATTATTTCCAGGATGATCTGATTTCAACTTGGCCTTTTAGGTCTCTCAGTGGTACATTCATTGTTGTCATAATTGAGTCCATCCACCTTGCTACTGGTCATCGTCTTCTTTTTCCTTCAACTTTTCCCAGCATTATGGACTTCTCAAGGGAGCTGGGTCTTCGCATAATGTGTCCAAAGGATGATAGTTTGAGCCTGGTCTTTGTGCCTCGAGTAAAAATTCTGGATTGATTTGTTCTATGATCCATTTGTTTGTTTTCCTGGCTGTCCATGGTATCCTCAAAAGTCTTCTCCAGCACCAAAGTTCAAAAACATCAATACTTCTTCTGTCCTGCTTCTTCATAGTCCAGCTTTCACATCCATAGAATGTTACAGGGAAAACCATTGTTCAAACGATTCAAATCTTTGTAGGTATAGACACATGGAATCTAAATATCTTTTCCAAGGCCTTCATTGCAGCCCTACCAATTGCTAGTCTGCGGCGTATTTCTTGACTACTGTTGATGGTTGATCCTAAAAGGCAGAAGCTATCCACCACTTCAATGTCTTCATTATCATTTCTGAGGCTGGTTGCTGTATTAGTTTAGTCTTCTTTACATTTAGTTGAAGTCCCAATTTTTCACTGTGCTCCTTGACTCTCATTACTAGAGCTTGCAGATCATCTGCATTCTCAGCTGTCAGAGTCATGTCATCAGCATAGCACAGGTTATTGATGTTTCTTCCTCCAACTTTAAAACCACGCTCATCTTCTTCCAATCCAGCTTCTCTCAGCATATGTTCAGCATATAAGTTGAATAAATAAGGATAAAGCATACAGCCTTGTCTTACTCCTTTGACGATTTGGAACCAGTCTGTTTCACCATGTTTCATCTGGACTGTGGCTTCCTGTCCTGTGTATAGGTTTCTCATGAGAACAATGAGATGTTCTGGGACGCCCATTTTCCTAAGGATATTCCACAACTTGACATGGTCAATGCAATCGAAGGCTTTTCTGTAGTCAATGAAGTACATATTGACTTCTTTGGGGTATTCTTTGGCTTTCAAGAATACCCTGGTGGCGCAGTGGTAAAACTGCCGCCCTGTAACCAGAAGGTTACAAGTTCAATCCTGACCAGGGGCTCAAGGTTGACTCAGCCTTCCATCCTTCCGAGGTCGGTAAAATGAGTACCCAGAATGTTGGGGGCAATATGCTAATCATTGTAAACCGCTTAGAGAGCTTCCAGCTATAGAGCGGTATATAAATGTAAGTGCTATTGCTATTGCTATTTCTCAATTATCCAGCTTGCATAAGCAATAATGTCTCTTGTTCCTTGGCCTTTTTTGAAACTGCTTGAACATCCAGCATTTCCTTTTCCATGTAGGGCTCTAATCTGTGTTGGATGAACCTGAGCATTATTTTGCTAGCATGTGAAATTAAGCATATTGTGTGATGGTTTGCAAAATCTGTTATGTCTCCTTTCTTTGGTATTGGTATGTATACTGACCTTTTCCAGTCTGTTGGTTACTGTGTCATTCTCCAAATTTGCTGGCATAGTTTGATTAGAGCCTTGACTGATTCTTCTTCTGTGAGGGCTAATGAACTTAAGGGCTAATGAACTTAAATTCAGTCAATACAAGATTGAGATATTGCCTATTCTGCTCCATATTCTGGAAGTGTTTTTAAAATAGGGGGACTGGTAGCTCCTAGCAGACTTGCAGGAATGGAAGGGTATGGTTTCTGGCATCTAGGTGGCTGTTGCTCTTGGGACAGGAACGTTGCTGGGGAGAAGTGAGTGGGGCGTGTCATGGCACTGTTCTCCAGGAGGGTAGGGTGTGGGGCCCAGGATGGTCAGCCAGGCAGTTTCTCCCATCCCAAGGAAAAACAATGTAAACATATTTCTATATAACCCACACCCACTTAGTTCTCCACATATCCCTTGTGGGAAACAAAACAAAAAATTATTACCTTTGGGTTATATACGTGAAAATATGGTATTTCTTTTGAGTTAGAATTTGTTTATTGCAGTACCCCAGAAGAAGGCAATTCACTGGAATACATTATAAGTATTGCCATCCCCATATTGTAGTTAGTGGTGATGGTAGGGAGCAGGAAGATATTGCTCAAGTGCTACTGTGATAATCTAGTGAAGTTCTTTGAACACTGAAAGGACTATATAAATGTGAACATTTCGATATTAGACAATATTGTTTCATTCTCCAATTTTTGAGGGGCTCTTCTCATCACACTCATTAAGAGAAAGTTCCAGTGTGTGAGAAATAACTGCCTCACCCCAACACCTATGCCAAGGAAGAATGAACAATGCATCTTACCAGTGTGACATCTAAACATTCCTCAAGGGTAATGTTGTAAAGGCAAAGGAGGGAAGAAAGCACTCAGGCAAAATACCGTTGGCTGAGATATTAATTCCAGGAATGAAATAAAGTATACTGTGAATTCAGGTAACAGAAAAAAGGATACTTTAAAAAAGAAGTTTCCAAAATCCAGTTCTAAACAATGGCTATGGAGGAACTTACTGGTAGCCAAGAGGTTAAAACTGATGCAGTGGAAATCTCCCAATCCCCCTAGGAGTGAGGATTGGGTGCAGGACCTGCTTGAGTTAGCGGCACATGAAAAATGGGCCCTCATAGAAGTAAATAAATCGGATAAATGGTCAGAAATCTGGGACAACTTCCTTGAACTATTCTTAGAATAGAACCCCCTCTGATCTACCCACACCTACTAGTGCAATGGTGAGTATCCCTTCTCCTCTTCCCTCCCTCCCTTTCTGCTCTCCTTCTCCCTCTTTCTCTTTCCATCTTTCCTTTCTCTTCTCATCTTCCCCCCACCAGTGCTGAAAGGGGAAAGGAAGGTTGGGCTTGGGGGCAGGGGGACTGGAAAAGATGTTGTAAAATACAAAATGTCCAGAAGAAGAAGAAGAAGAAGTTGTTGTTTCCTTATTCAAATATGTGTAGGCAATGGGTCAAATTGGCCACAGAATATGAAATATTCTTTAATGGAGCTTTCTCATGTTACCTTCATGATGTCAGAGTCTTTGGGCTGGTTCAGATGTTTCATGGGACCACTGTAGAATTTAGGTTCTTCCCAACATATCTGAAACTGAAGAGTGAAAGCCCCTCCTCCATACTTGTGCATGAGCTGGAAGAATTCTGCACCCAACTGGGGTTAGAAACAAATCGGTTGTGATGTTCAAACTGGTTGATCTTGGTTTATTCTAACCAAAAGGTTATAAACAAACCACGATCTGCAGCATACTTTACTCCATAGGTTCAGACCGCAGTTTATTTCAGGGTAATAACTGCAACCCTCCAATTGTTGGATGAATTCTCATCATCCCCAACCACCATGGCCAACAGCCAGGGATTATGGAAGTTATAGGCCAACATCTTTAGTTTATTTCAAGCAATTTGGTGAGAATATACCAAGATCAATCAGTTTGGACAGCCAAATTTGGCTTGCTTCTAACCATGATCAGAAGTAGAATTCTTCCAACTCTTGTATAGCTGAGGGAGGGGACAATGTGCACTCCTGATACTCATAGGAACTGCCATATATTGAGTCAGACGATTGGTCCACCTAGCTCAATAATGTCTACTCAGACTGGCAGCGGCTTCTTCAAGGTTGCTTCTGCATGAAAGCATGCAAGTGCTCTTCCCCTAAGGGGAATATCACACATGAAGTTTCCCATTCAAATGCAAACCAGGGTGGACCCTGCTCAGCCAAGAAGACAATTCATGCTTGCTACCACAAGTCCAGCTCTCCTCCCATAGACCGTGATTGAAGACTTCGTGAGGAACCAAGATTTAATCATACTTCTGTGTGAAGTCTGAACTGGCCCACTGCAGCATGGCTCCTTCATGCACTTTGAAGCCTAAGCTCCAACTCCTCCTCCCAGTCATGGAAACGGGGGGTAATATTGGCTTAGCAAACAGGACTCTGTGGGCTTTTCCCACATCCCAGCCTTCTGACACTACCCAAGCCGCACAAAAAGAACTGAACACTAACGGTTCCCATGGCACAAAGATAATTTGAGAAGTGGATTTAAGAACAGCCTGGAAGAGAATATATCTGTACTACTTGCAGATTAGATAATACTGCTGTTGTGTTAAGTTCAGGACACACAAAAGGAAGTACTTATTTAGTCAATGCATAACATAACTACCAATGCATAATTGACGGCGTTTGAGGTCCAGCTGTAGAAAGAGGATGTGTGGGATTTAAATATTTTCAAACTTTTATTTATTTATGAAATTCACTGCCATTTGATTGTTTTTAATGTTGTTTTAGAATATTGTTTTAATAAATTTTAAATTGTGTTTTAAATTTCTTGTTTTTGTTTTTAACTAATGTTTTAATATTGTTTTTATCTTGCTGTAAACCACCCAGAGACATAAGTTTTGGGCAGTATAAAATATGTTAAATAAATAATAATAATTAAATGATGATGATGATGATGATTAATTTTTTTAAAAGACAGCGATGGCCATTAGCTTAGATGCATTTTAAAGGGGTTAGACATTTTCATAAAGGTCTATCAGTAGTATTATTTATTTACTTATTTGTTATATTTATATACCACTAAACCCTGGAGAGAATCTATGTGGTTACTAAGAATCGACACCAACTTGATAGCACTTAATCAATCAGTCACCACTCAACTGACTAGAGTCCTCAAACTCCAAAAGAGTTTACAAAAAGAACATTTAAAACCAAAGATCTAAAACAATAAAAATAAGAATAAACTTCAAAAACAATTAAAACAGCCAGTAAGCTGATACAAAGCCAGCAGCCATCAAGAATTACAATTACAATTACAATTACAATTACAAGCAATTACAAATTAAAAGCTTGCCAGGAGAGAATTTTTGCCAGACACCTAAATGAATACAACAGTCACCAGGCAAACCTCTCTAGGCAGGGTACTTCATAGATGGGAGGTCCACCACCAAGAAGGCTTTCCGGTAGCCATCTGTTACATAATTGTGGGCTGTACCCAGAGGAGAGTCTCTGAAGATAAGAACATAGGATGTTTCTATCTTCAGAGGCTGGGTGCATAATACCACTGGTCCATCTAGCTCAGACCACTGGTCCATCTAGCTCAGTATTGTTTGCACAGACTGGCAGTGGCTTCTCCAAGATTGCAGGCAGGAATCTTTCTCAGCCCTAACTTGGAGATGACAGAGAGGGAACTTGGAATCTTCAGCCTGCAAGCATGCAGCTGTCCCCTAAGGTGAATATCTTACAGTGCTCACATGTAGTCCCGCATTCACTGTAGTCCCCCATTCACATGCAAACCAGGGCAGACCCTGTTTAACAAAGGGGACAATTCATGCTTGCTACCACAAGACCAGCTCTCTTCCTCCTTTAAGATGATCTTAAAGATGATAACCTCAAAGAAGGGGCAGGAACATATTGGAGATATTAGCTGGGATAGCTAATGGGGAGGAGAGCTGGTCTTGTGCTAGCAAGCATGAATTGTCCCTTTAAGCAGGGTCTTCCTTGGTTTGCATTTGGATGGGTAACAACATGTCAGCACTTTAAGATATTCCCCTTAGGGCTGTGGTTCCCAAACTGTAAGCCTCCAGATGTTGCTGAACTACGACTCCATCAAACCTAGCTGCAATAAATTGTAGCTGGGGCTGATGGGAGTTGTAGTTTAGCAACATCTAGAGGCTCCCAGTTTGGGAACCATTGCCTTAGGGGATGGGGCCATAGCTCAGTCGAAGAGCATCGGCATACTTGCATGCAGAAGGTCCCAGGCTGGCATCTCTAAGTAGGGCTGGGAGAGATTCCTGCCTGAAACCTTGGAGTGCTGATGCCAGTAATTTTAGACAGTACTGAGCCAGATGTACTAATGGTCTTTTTTTGGTATAAGGCAGCCCCCTATATTGCTCAATGTTCCTCTGAATATAAGATGCTGGTGACGAAGGCAAGAGGAGCAATCATCTTCGCTCCCAGAAGCATCAAGTTGGCCCCTTTTGGAAATAAAATGCTACACTACATGGACATTTGATCAGCTCTAGCAGAGGTCATGCATCCCTACATTTATCATAGATTACCAGAAGAACTAAACTGAATTAATCAAATTGAATAACATTTTCCTACTGAATCACCTGAGCTTTTGAAAGTTGCAGCTTCTAAAAACCCAAGACCTTCCTTTGTGGAGATTCATAAAACAGCTGGAGAGAAGTATTAGTAACTCCTGTCTGCCTCTTATCTCAATATTTTAGTTGGCTTCCAAAATACCATTATTAGCAGCATTTTAATTGCAATTGTTGTCTACGAGTGTACCAGTGAAACAAGATCCTTTAGAGTACTACAGTATTAAGGTCTTTAAAGTTAAATCATGCCAATGCAGATGTTCCTAATTACTCCAAAAGCACAAATACTTACACAAACCGGTTGGTTCCAGCTGCAGAACAATTCAATTAAAGGAGCACTTGTAATTTTTGATGCATGAATGAGAATGAAGGCTAGCTGTTAGAGAATTTGTAAAAGGACAGCTATCACAACATGTTTGCTTCTGAATACTCTAGAATGCATTTTGCACAAGGCATTATATATGGGATTTCCCTGAAAAGACTCTAATAATTCAGTAGAAATCTTTATCTCTCCAGAAACTGATAGTTTTGTAACCTTTACCTTTAAAAGTTTGCTGGTCAATGACCGAATAAACTTATAACCTAACCTTAAAAAGTGCCCAGATTTATGAACTGAGAAAGGTTTTGTCTTCCCTATAATAGCCAAACTGTAAATTATAGCTTTCAGCGAGCAAAGGTGTTGCATAAAGTAACTCTTAAAAAGTTTGTCTTTGGAGATGTCAAAACAGTCTTGGCTGCAGGTAATAAGGTGTGGCGGGGAGCATCTTTTATTCACTTAGCTGTTCTTAGTGAAGAGTTGCTAACTTAACATTTGTTTTGTTCTGCTGCATTTCTTTTTAATTATTATTTAATGTTTTTTGACATTTTGTATTTTACAACACCTTTCCCAGTTCCCCGCCCCCAGACCCAGCTCACTCATCCCCCCTTGGCACTGGTTGTGGGGAGAAGAGGGAAGAAAGGAGAGAAGCAATGACACTATTTTGAAGGTAAAAGCCCAACTTTCCATATAAATGGTGATGACAAAGACACAGCCTTAATGTAGGGCTTTAGAACATTCAACACACTTCACATATTAGCTCAGTAAGCAATAATCCTTACAAGGAAAGTAGGTACAAGTGGTTGTGCTCTAGCTGATGTCCTGGATAGCACTGCAACCAACAAAGAAAGGTCGAAGAAGCAGCTGGATTAACAAAGGTTTAAGTTCCATTTAAAAATAAATATTTTGCTGTAAATAGTGGCAAATGCATGGTGTGTATATGGTAACACAATGTTTACAAACATATGTATTTAGTAACACAAAGATAAGGAGCAATTGCTCACATTAAACGGTGCCCACTGTATATGCTGTGTATATGCACACATACAGCCCTACAAGTATTGGTGAAGGTTTTTACCTGTTTGTGTGTTTGAGGGGAATATCGCTGTCTCATATTCCCGAATCCACAATACACTCAACATGAGAAATTTCCATTTATTTCTACAAGATAAACCTGCAATCCTATCCACACTTACCTGGGCGTAAGATCCATTGAACACAGTGGAATTTGCCTCTGTGTAAACATGCTGCAAATTACACAATGTGTCCAAGAAGGGGGGATGTTTTCTCTATCAGTCCTCAGAATGAAGTAAGGAATGAAAAACCTAACTAGTGACAGCAGTGCTACCCACATAATAAAAGCCACACAAGCCAGTTTCACAGTACCTTGTATCACCTGTTGAACAGCCAGCATCATCCCAGAAATTGTATCAGGCAGCAGGTCTGCTTTCCAGTTGTACTTTGGCGCCCACTCCAGAATAGGCAGCCTCCTCATACACCACAGTTTGAAATCTTGACAACGAAGTGTATGGATCTTCCTCCAGATGGCATTTTTCTTTTTCCTCTTTGCCCCTGTCATGCTTTATTCCCACTCTCCCCCTTCCCTTTTAAGAAGTTCCTTCGTCTGTAGAAGAAGAAAAACCTCTGCAGAATTACACCAGGTTGATATGAACTTCCACTTACTCTTCTGGCAGTCAGGTTAGAATTTCAGATCTATAAGAGAACAGCAGTGCTTGGTTTCTTTTCTCTCTCTCTCTCTCTCTCTCTCTCTCTCAATGTCAAAGGCTTGCTAAGTAGGTTTGCTTTCAACCATGCACATATCTAAAGGCTCTTCGTGTACAGCACAATATTCCTCTGCCTTAGTCAGAAATGTGTTCTAGGCTTATGACAGTTTATGATTCTCTTTGCAATCATTCTCCTCTTTATATTCACTGTAGTGCTTGTACATTTGGCCAGCATCCAGCATTAAAATGAGGTAGTGCTGGGCGTATGTTCGATGTGGGATGGGCTATGCTAATAGAATCAGGAAGTGCCCAGCTAGACAAGAGTCTCCTTGCCAACCATTTAAGAAAAAGAAGAAAGAAAAACTCACTCTCTCTTTTTGCAGGAGGAAACACTACACAGAACACTTCTCTTTCTCTCTGCCCAGGGTGAAGGCTCATCAGCACATTTCAAAAATGCTCTGAATCCTTGAAGCTGGTAAACATGTTCTGTGAATTTAGCTAGATCTGGAATGTATTTGTACGTAATGTGAGACTAGGAGTTCAAGGATTAGGCTGCCTGCTCTTGGCACTGTCAGTGCCAGCTGAAAACAAACTGGCAGATTTTTTCAGGTAAGCCATCCTAACAGTCCAAACTAAGGAAGGGTTGCTAACTGACCAGGAAAAGGAAAAAAAAAAACATTGCCTTGCCCCAATAACTATAACAAATTGTATGTAGAATTAATCAGGTGAAGCTGTCAGTGGAACAATTGTGTCTGGTGCTGCTGGAAAACAATATTCGAAATTCCTCTAAGTCAGCAGATAATTTTTAGGAAGCATGTCAAAATGTGTTTAACTGTCGATGGCTGAAAAGATCTTGGTGTCTTAGTGGACCAGAGGTTGAACAGGAGCAGGAGGCAGACAAAGTCCCTTCAAGCCACTTTGAATGTTCCGTTCACGGCTTGCAATGCTCCAGCTCCACCTTCTCACTGCCTGACAACTGAACCCAGTGACAGCTGGAACCGAAGCAGCTCCCAAGGTCACAAACTCTGTGCTGACTTCTGAGCCACCCCTGATCACAGGGCAGCATGAAAGGAGAGCCACCCTGTCAGGATCCGAGGTTGGGACTGGGAGAGTAGTGTTTAAAATATATAGATGTCAAAAATAAACAATATGTTTGTGACCCCTTTGATTTGTCTTAAACCCTTTCTTTATTACGCTGCCACCACCAAATTAAATCCTAATTTGGGTTTCTAGCACTAACTTTGGTATTGTGCCCAAATGGTAATGTGGGGAGAAGTAAATAGACACAGTTGAAACAGTTTTAAAGTTCTAAACCAAAGAAAATAACTTTATTCTTGTACAATAGCTGCAGTGGTTTCCAGTTCACTAGAATGTAGGGTCAAACGCATAGTAGGGATGTGAGAATGTGTTCAACATCGGACTGGTTCGGTATTTCAGGGTTGAATTGAACCACCCCCTGTTCGGTCGGACCCCGGACTGAAGCACACACACCCTGGCCTGTTTGTGGGGTTAGTGAGCAGGTTTTTTCTTTTAAAAAACCTATTTAAACTTATCCCCTCCGGGGGGTTCTCCCAGGTGGCAGGGGGGTCCATGGAGGTTCCCCCTCCCACAGCCAGCCTCCCTTCCTTCAAAAACCGGCCCATTCAGCCATTCTTCGGCCTGTTCAGGCTTCCCCCCAGTGCGGTGGCAATTTTGGAGGCCGCCGTGCCTTCACAATGGGCCTCTGTCTGACCTGGGCAGGCCACACAGATGACCACTGGACAGATGCGGTGGCCTCCAAAATGGGGGGAAGCCCGAATGGGCTGAAGAATGAACAAATGGACCAGTTTTAGAAGGAACAGAGGCTGGAGTGGGGAGGGGGGAGAGAGAACCTCTGTGGCCCCCCCACCTCAGAGAACCCCCGCCGGGGGGGGTAAGATTTCAAGGGGGTGTGGACTGAACTGGCCTGGTCCAGTCCAGGTCCAGTTCGGACTCGAACTGGACTAGTTCTGTGCACACCCCTAACGCATAGTGGTTTCTGAGACAAAGTAACAATTTCAAAACTGGTAAGACTGCACACCACCTCGTCTATTTCAAACTTATATTCAAACTCGGGTACTTATATAAGATTGTGTCAGTACAATAAAGGCTTTACTTTCAAGTTACTGAGGTGATTGTTTAGAAATCACAAGCTTCTTTAGACTTTTCACACATTTACTGGTTTTACAACCCTCCTGGCAATATATCCTGTGTAATCAGGATATGTATTTACATTTGCAAATGCATTTATACTTGATAGTCAAGCTTGCTCTACAGAGGTCATGCTCGGTGTATAAAACCTGCCCACCAACCTCCCAATTCCACCCTCCGTCCTGCTCTAGAGACTCTAACCTGAGATCCTCTAACCATCTCTAGCTCATCCAAGCCCTATCTGAACCTGTCCATTGAATCCAACTTAATTTTATTTTATAGCCACGCCACTCCATTCCAAAGCCTCTCCCTTAGGGATATTCTCTCCAGATGAGATTCCTAAATTAAAATTCCTCTTGATTGACAGTGTTTACTAGCCAATCACCATACACCCCAGCACTACACAGAAAGCCCAACAGTTCAATCACAAACCACACTCCCACAAGTCCCAGGTGGGATTAGGCAAATCTAACCCATGCAGTGCACTCTAGCTGGCACCTGCACACCTTTGTTCTATGGAAGGAAAGGCAGTGACAGGTATAAGAGTGGGCAAAGGTCCTGTCCCACAGGGCATGCCGCCTCATACAGGTTGCAGCTCACAGAATCACCAGTGAACACACTTATGGCGCTTTCTTCTTCAGACAAATGGTGCCATATGGCAGGAGGAGTGAGTGACAGCGGCGGGGTGGGACTTCCTCCCCACTTTTGCCATTGTAAGCATGAGTGCCTATGGTGCTCATAACGTCTGAAAAGGGCTTTGGAGTTGAAAAAATGCTGAGCCTTTGATGCTTTTCTCTAAATTTCCTCTTTTCAAATGGGATTTGTTAGGTTATAAATGTAATCAGTAAATCAGGCACCCTGAAGGATATAAACTCCCTGGCCCTCATTATCAATAAGAGGCAAAAAGTGGTATAGACAAAAGTCCCGTTCAGACATTATGTTGTACGAGTGTACAGATGTCTGTATACTTGTACATGTTTTTGTGTGAATGACTGCACCTGTGTTCTTTTAAAAGATGCACCTGCATACAGGCATGGTACAGATAGGAAGTGCACTGCTGTACCTGTGTTCAACATGACATGAGAGTCACTGTACCTGTGTACACTGTACACTCACTGTATGAGTGTTGAACATAACGTGTGAGTAGAGCTAAAGTGATGTCTCTGACAACAGAATTTCCTGAAAGGCCACTTAAGATGATAAGGGGGAGAAGTTGTGCCCTTCCTCCTCCAATTTACTTCTCAAAGTGGATCTTCAAGGAAAGCATGTGCTAACCACTTAATTTGCTAGAAATATGGGCACTGTTAGCAAGCCAGAGGTTGCTGGTTCGAATCCCCGTTGGTATGTTTCCCAGACTATGGGAAACACCTATATTGGGCAGCAGTGATTTAGGAAGATGCTGAGAGGCATAATCTCATGCTGCACGGGAGATGGCAATGGTAAAACCCTCCTGTATTCTACCAAAGGCAACCACAGGGCTCTGTGTTTGCCAGGAGTCGACACCGACTTGTCAGCACACTTTATCTTCTTACCTCTGCTTTGTAGAAAGAAAGTCCAAAAGCATGTTACCAGGAGGGCTTTTACCCCTGGACTTCCAGGCCAAAGTCCAGGGTCTCCACCGCCCCTGGGCCCCCCAAATCCTCTTTAGTTTGTCCTGGGTGGTATGGTCACCCAGCCGAGCATGATGAATCTTAATTTGCGGGGGAGGGGGCCCTCCAAAGGCCTTAGATCCAGGCGCCAAAATTTCCTAGGTAATTTTGCATGTTACGAATGACTAAGAATTTTAATGCAAAGGGAACAAGATGGCACACTTCCCAGAATGGAAAATTGTAGAAGCACAATGGAGAGCACATAGCATAGTGCAGGGGTTCCCTACTTATGGTACTCCAGACTAGATGTCTCCAAGATAGGGCTGAGAGAGATTCCTGCCTGAAACCTTGGAGAAGTCACTGCCAGTCTGTGTAGACAATACTGAGCTAGATTGACCAAGGGTCTGACTCAGTATATGACTGCTTCCTATGTTCCTGTGTTTAGATGTTGCTGAACTACAACTCCCATCATCCTCAGGCATAATAAATTATAGCTGGGGATGATGTGAGTCATGGTTCAGCAACATCTGGAATACCATGGGTTGGGAATTCCTGGCCTAGCAGTTAATCCAGCCCTGATACAGGGGTGTAGCTATAATTGAGCAGATGGGTTCCTTGTTGTTGAGGGGTGTGAGGAGAAACATTAAAACCCTCACACAGCAGAGTATGCTTTCGTGGTAAAGAAGTTTAGCCCAAGAGATTATCTGGAGACATTAGACTGAATTTAAAAAACAAAGATTTATTAAGAAACTAAAACATCACATACTAAGAGAAAGAGATTGAACAACATACCGAAATAGACACTAGCCTTCAACAACAACTGAACAGTTCTCTGACTAACTCTTAACTGACCAAGAGAGACCTATTAACATAACTCCTTATGCTTCTAGTACAGGTGAAACTCAAAAAATTAGAATATCGTGCAAAAGTTCATTAATTTCAGTAATGCAAATTAAAAGGTGAAACTGATATATGAGATAGACGGATTACATGCAAAGCGAGATAAGTCAAGCCTTAATTTGTTATAATTGTGATGATCATGGCGTACAGCTCATGAGAACCCCAAATCCACAATCCCAGAAAATTAGAATATTACATGAAACCAATAAAACAAGGATTGTAGAATAGAACAATATCGGACCTCTGAAAAGTATAAGCATGCATATGTATTCAGTACTTGGTTTGGGCCCCTTTTGCAGCAATTACTGCCTCAATGCGGCGTGGCATGGATGCTATCAGCCTGTGGCACTGCTGAGGTGTTATGGAAGACCAGGATGCTTCAATAGCGGCCTTCAGCTCTTCTGCATTGTTTGGTCTCATGTCTCTCATCCTTCTCTTGGCAATGCCCCATAGATTCTCTATGGGGTTCAGGTCAGGCGAGTTTGCTGGCCAATCAAGCACAGTAATCCCATGGTCATTGAACCAGGTTTTGGTACTTTTGGCAGTGTGGGCAGGTGCCAAGTCCTGCTGGAAAATGAAGTCAGCATCCCCATACAGCTCGTCTGCGGAAGGAAGCATGAAGTGCTCCAAAATCTCCTGATAGACGGCTGCGTTGACCCTGGACTTATTGAAGCACAGTGGACCAACACCAGCAGATGACATGGCTCCCCAAATCAACACAGACTGTGGAAACTTCACACTGGACTTCAAGCATCTTGCATTGTGTGCCTCTCCATTCTTCCTCCAGACTCTGGATCCTTGGTTTACAAATGAGATGCAAAAGTTGCTCTCATCAGAAAAGAGGACTTTGGACCACTGAGCAACAGACCAGTTCTTTTTTTCTTGAGCCCAGGTAAGACGTTTCTGACGTTGTTTGTTGTTCAGGATTGGCTTGACAAGAGGAATACGACATTTGAAGCCCATTTCCAGAATCCGTCTGTGTGTGGTGGCTCTTGATGCACTAACTCCAGCCTCAGTCCACTCCTTGTGAAAGTCCCCAACACTTTTGAATGGCCTTTTCCTGACAATCCTCTCCAGGCTGCGGTCATCCCTGCTGCTTGTGCACCTTTTTCTTCCACACTTTCCCCTTCCACATAACTTTCTATTAATGTGCTTTGATACAGCACTTTGGGAACATCCAACTTCTTTTGCAATTACCTTTTGAGGCTTTCCCTCCTTATGGAGGGTGTCAATGATGGTTTTCTGCACAACTGTCAAGTCAGCAGTCTTTCCCATGATTGTGATTCCTAATGAACCAGACTGAGAGACTATTTAAAGGCTCAGGAACCCTTTGCAGGTGTTATGGATTGATTAGCTGATTGGAGTGGGACACCTGGAGCCTAGACTGTTGAACCTTTTCACAATATTCTAATTTTCTGGGATTGTGGATTTGGGGTTCTCATGAGCTGTACGCCATTATCATCACAATTATAACAAATTAAGGCTTGACTTATCTTGCTTTGCATGTAATGCGTCTATCTCATATATCAGTTTCACCTTTTAATTTGCATTACTGAAATTAATGAACTTTTGCACGATATTCTAATTTTTCGAGTTCCACCTGTAATTCAGTAGCAATTACCCCTGCTAAGTGAGCAACTGACCCCGTCACTATCCTATCCAGCAACTCTCTGAACTCTCATGAGAGCTGCCACAAATTGGATTAGCCACAGGTATGCCTTGGTGAATTATATATAAAGATTCTCACTTCTAACAATACGTGGGTCACGGCTTGATTACCCATAAATGTACTTTTCCCCTTCTGTGCTTCCCCTCCTCAGTTTTATGTGTTGCCACTACTGCAGTTCATAGAGCTAATATGTTCTCTGTGGAGACTATTCTCTAAATATCTTTAATGCCTAGTGATTTTTAATGCCTAGTAATGCCCCTAAACTTGTACTTTTTCTTCCAGCACTCAGATGCTACCCTATGGACTATATTACTCTAGTCTAAATGCTTAAGCTTTATATATCACACATTTATAATGGCATCAAAGAAACAGGGAAATAATAGTATTTTTGTTTTTAAAAACCTTAAATGTTGCATTTTACGAGTCATGGGAACCACTGGGCAACAAGGTGCTAGTCAAGTAATCCATAGTGTAATTTTTTTTAAAAAAATGCCCATCCCTGTGGGTAAATGGGGGACATTTTTGCTCATTTCATTTTGTAGCAGACCCATTCATCTCTCTAAACCAGGGTTTCTAATTTTGACACCTAACTTCTGTTTGCTAAAGGGGGAAAGAATGACTTCCTTCCTAAATTCCAGACCTTGTGGTTTAAATTGAGGGTTTCTTTGCAGGATACAAGGAAGTATGGTTGAGAAAGAAGAGACAGGCAGAAAGACTGAAGTATGTAAATGGGAGAAGAATCCCTAGTGTCCTTTGGTGCTTGCCCAAGGGTGACTCCAAGGGATAGTGAGTGTTTCCCCCAAAAACATTCTCTACTCCCTCACACCAGACAGGAATTTTACAGCAAATTGTCAGACAATGCAGTCATGGGGCAGGGGGAGGGGGTGTTGGCCTGGTTTATGGGAGGCTGGAGGAGTCTCCTACCTACCTGACTGCACTGGCTTCTGCTGCTTGTTCAGAGGTAGAGAAGTGAATGAATGAATGAATAATGAATAAATGTGGCTTCTTTAAGCAAAGGAGCCTTTAAAAATAATTCGTTCAAGCTCTAGGGCCATACTATACAAACTGTGTGTAAATGGAAACTTGGGGACTTTAGTAGTTTGCTTTGGACACAACTGGGTGAATAACCAGTCTGAGTGGTTTGGGGTGGAGTGAGTAGCACACCAGGTGGGGAGGCAAGGGAGATGAGGAGATACAGCTGCTGCTTGTTCTCCATCCTCCCCAGCTCATCAGTACCACCTGCCAGGGCCAACTACACACTGCTGGGGACTGGATTCCACCCTCTAGATGCTGTGCCCAATGCAGTACTTTAAAGCTGTGCCTTAGGTGCACAACTCCACTGCACAGCCAGTGTACTGGAGACATGATGCATCCACACTTGGAGATTTAATTTCTAAAGATTCTGAGGAGGAAGCAGAAGCCTGAAAAATGACCACAAACAATTCCTGGGGGGAAAGCAAGGCATCCCCAGGAGTGACAGTGATTTACTAGGGACAGATTCCAGTAAACAGGGGCTCTTCCTAGCAAATAAGGATAATTAAGAACTTAGGAATAGGCCTGCTGGATCAGGCCCAAGGCCTATCTAGTCCAGCATTCTGTTTCATGTGGTGACCGACCAGATGCCTCTGGGAAGTCGAAAAAAATATTGTTTTAAAATTTTTGAATGGTTGTGTTTTAAATTTCTTATTTGTGTTTTTAACTGATGTTTTACTTTCTGTTTCTATCTTGTTGTAAACTGCCCAGAGATGTGAGTTTTAGATGGTATAAAAATGTATTAAATAAAATAATAAATCTTGCCTCTTAGGCTGGAGATGGCCTTTAGCCCTTGGACTAGAACCATTGATAGACTTCTCCTCCATGAATGTATGGTTCCAGTTGGAACGTATGCCTGTATAGGCTTTCTTCTAACATTCAAATGAACATGTGTTGGTCAGGGGTTGAACCCATCCCTACAATGCTGCTCTTTTTCCATGTATTTGTCTACCCAGAATGAATGTCTATAAAGGGCTTGAGTGTTGAGCGATCAAGTGTTGGGAAGCCATTGGTGGAATGACCTTAACACAGACTGAAATCCTCACTATAGACTCATAAGGACTCAGGTCTAGAACCTGTGATGAATATCAGTCTTGGAATATGTGGTTCTATAATAAAGAGGTGCAGAATGCATTTCCTTTTTTCTCCACTAAGGAAGCAAAGCCCCCTAAGTCCCCATCTTCATACATCTTGGATCTGGAAGGCAGAGTTGTCTGATGGAGAAGCTTTTAGGCTTAACCTAAAACACTTACCCTGCCCCAGAAGTCAAGCACTGGAGAAACTCTACAGTTTTACCATGTTTACTATCAGTGATTACAAAAAGATGGTTAACGGGAGTGTCTATTAATCTCTAAGTGAAATTATTATGTGTGTGGGATATAGTTTGTGGTTGCATTATAGTTGTAGAAATCCTTAATGTCTCTGTAGTAGTTTTAAGATAATTTTCCTGAATACCTTATTGAAGAACTGGCAACAGGGGGCACCAAAGAATAAGAGATTCTGCAAGAATCACGATTTCTGAGGTAACTGGAGAAAGAGCTAACTGCTACAAAAAGAGACCCCAAGATCAAGGAGTGTCCAATTGAGTTAGCAAAAATATATTCTCCGGCCCAAAAGCAAGTAGTGATTTATTTTGGTTAAAGTTGCAAAGGTTTTTCTGGGTTGTTACATAAGGATTTTTAAAAGAGCATTGTAGTGAAAACAATCAAATTGCTCAAAAGCTTAAGTGTTTGTCATTTGAGTTAATAAGGCTTTCCGGTGCATCTTTGCAAGACAGGAGATTTTGTCCATGGTCAGTTATAAATAGTAAGCATATGTTTTAGTAGTGGCCCATGCTAAGTTAGCATTGCTAACGTCTGGAGGAGCAGAAAACAAGCAGCAGTCACTCTCTCACTCCCTTCTGGCCTGTCCTGGCTATATTTCAGCCATGCACGCAGGCTGGTTGTTTGTCCAGTAAAAGTAAAGTGTGCCGTAATGTAAAGCTGGGCCAATGACCAGAGCTAGGGATTTCCCTTCCCTACCGGATGAATGACCAGCCTGCATGGTCCAATTACAGCTGGGGCAAGGCCAGAAGGCAGCGAGAGAGTGTCTGCCAGTACTGAAGCACCTGTGGCTCATTTTCCACCCTTCCAGCTCGTTAGAACAGGCTGCTACTGGTATGTTTGTACAATGAGCCAGGAATGTCTCTGAACATTCCCTGCATTTTTTGACTGCTCTCTCGATGGGTGATTTTCCTTAATATGACAATGGCCCTTGTTAGGCACATGTATCCTTACCACTCTCAGGTCATAGTTACTGAGGCTGATGTTGTGAAAGGCCTTTAAATCCTTGGAATTTACAGCTGATTGGTTAAGTGCAATGGGGGGAAATGTTATTCTTGATTCCAAGGCAAACTTGTCTACACACCAAATGGCAGCTTATAGGTGCAAACCGGGTTATACCATTTCAGCACCAGTCAACACTATCTGATTTCTAAGACGGGAGCCCTTCTTATAATCAATATCACACACACATATCTGTATCTCAGCTCTGCATTTGCTTTCCTGTCTATGCCATTGTTAAGTCTTGTGTCAAATCTGCAGATTCTGTGCCAGTTCAGCGCTTCAAAATATCGTCTTTTTGTCTCATCTCTTGCCCATTTTGATGAGTCAGTTTTTGTCAAACTCTCTCTTCAAACCACATTTGAAATATGTGCCATGACCAAAATATGACCAACAATGCTGCATCAGCCTAGGAAGATTAAGACATAGCCAGCCACACACACACACACTAGCTGAAACTTCACTCAACATAAAAAATCAAGATTTCCCACCCAGCCTAGCATAATTTGTATGTAGAAAGGTTACAACTACCAAAATTATCAAGTCAGTTTAAAAGTTTGTTGCAAAATCAAATAAATAAGAGGCACCAGAGAGATGCTGGGGTGTAGTATAGTGGCTAAAAGATTAAGCAATGTACAGGAACTCCCCAGTTGAAATCCCATCTCTGTCATGAACTCACTAGATGGCCTTAGGTGAGTTACTCCCTCTCAGCCTCCACTGCAATAAGAGGCAGTGAGTATTAAATATGGGGATAGTGGCTGACATACTGCATACGGGTATGTCAGCCTAGCAACATTGTGTTTCTCCAATTTGCAGAAGTCACACAAAGGCAAAATTAGTGCAAATTGTATTACACAAGGGTAAGCCCATTGGAAATATCAGCTTACTCTTGTGTAACATTACTGCACAAATTTTGAATATGCACAACTTGCACAAACACAGTAGCCCAATTCAGACATTATACTGTGTGACTGAATAGATGTCTGTACGCTTGTACACATGTTTATGTGAATGACTGTACCTGTGTTCATTTTAAAAGTGAACCTGGATACAGGCCTTTCAAATTCATGGTACTGATAAGTGTACTTCTGTACCGGCATTCAGCATAACATGTGAATGACTCTACCTGTGTACAGATCTGTGCCTCTGTAAACCACACACGTACAAGCATTGAACATAATGTGCGAATGGGCCTAGTATTACTAGGCTGACATACTCTTGTGTAGTATATCAGCAACAATACTTCATAATGGTTACAAGTTAATGCATGTGAAGCACTTTGCACGTTTGAAAGTTGTATGCAAATTATTATTATGTAGGGGTTCTTCTGAAATGGGGGTATCCATGGAATATTCCTTTCAAAATTATAATCTGAGGCAATGCTTCTAACAGACCAGACTTCATGCTCTGGGAACCTAGGCTTGGTCTTTAGCTGTGTGACTACAGAAGCCGGTGCTACAGAGCGGGGAAAGTCATTTGGGGTGATTAGCAATGTGCCACCCCCCTCACCAGTCCCACTCTCTGGGCAAGCCTGGCACTGATGCCACCCTACCCCACTTGCCAGCTCCATTCCCTGGGCCGGAGGACCCCATTCCTTTTCCCCATCACCCGCCTTACCTTCCAGGCCATGCATTCTGTCCTCAGGCCAGTCCCACTGCATGCTTTATCAGGCAGCCACAGCATGTATCCACCCCCTTGCCGCTGCTGCTGCCATTGGCTTGCTCTCTCCCACTGTCTCTTCCCTCCAGCACCAGACTTGACTGTCACTTGAGTTATTGCCTTTCTTAGAATCGGGTAGTGCTTCTAAATTAAAGTGCTTTGCTAGATTACTGTGCCATATTCCCCTCCCAGAAAAAATGTTGGGTCAGCTTGCAGTGGAATCAGGGCTGGTCCAGGCTCAAATGGCACCTGAAGCAACAGGCCAAGCAACCACGTCCCTCCTCCTCATTCTCCCTCTTTCCCCCGCCCCCGTTCCTTCCCTGCTTCCAAGCCAAACCTCAACGCTTCCCCCTTCTCTCAGACTACCACCTTTCTTTTCTCCTTGGTGAGTCCACACTTCCTGTTCCTCCAAACCCTGCCCCTGCTGTCAGGGAAAGAGGGGAAATGAGAAGCCACAAGTTGAGGAGGAGGAAGAGGAGGAGGAACCTGAGCGGCAGGAGTGACCCAACAAGTCAAAGCTGCCAAATGAAGCTCCTGCTGCCACCTCCAATCCAACTGCCTCCAAGGGCTCGTGGACAGACTGACCTTGGGTGGGATCAACATCACTACAAAATGATATGGTTCACCAAAGGAATTGAAGCCGTAGAAAATATTAGGAGGAAATGCACACTTTTAAAGCAGATTATTGGTTTCGCACAGGCCAGCTCAACTGGCCCTCTTGCAGATGTTGGCCTACAACTCCCATAATCCCTGGCTATTGGCCACTTTGTCTGGGGATTATGGGAGTTGTAGTTCAAAAACAGCTGGAGGGGCCTAAGATGAGCAAGGCCTGGTCATGCAGTTTTTTAGAACTGGAACAAGAGTTTCACAGAGTTACCGGTATTTGTTTAACAGTACATCCAGCTCCCTGAACTGCTTTGGTTTCACAGCCCATAATGTTTGGGATAAGGAGAAAGCATGCTTTGAGCTACCCTCCAACCATGAGAGAGCCAGCTCTGTACAAATTACAGCTTGTGGGTTCACCTAAAAGCAGTGTGGCAAGGCTTATCTCTCAGTAACTTTGTTTTGTGAATTTATGAGGCTACATGAATTTATGATTTTTTAAAATAACTTGCATAGATGATACCATCTCTTGTTCAAAGAGCATGGGTGCTGGGCGGTTCTTTTGTTTTTAAAACTGCATAGCCTAACCTATTATAGCACCTCGGCCCCTTGCATAGAGTTCCTTATACATTTACAATTAAGTAAATGTGTGATTCTGCTGGGTTCCAAGCAAGTTCACAGCAGTACCAGTGGACTCCGATGAATTTTTGTTCTTGAAAAGTGGCACAAAAATAATATTCCAAAAAATAAGATGAATCTGCCAGGGCCCTTCGCTCATTATCTTGAGTCAATGGTGACCCTGCCATTGACTGAGCTTCAGTTGACAGGGACAAGAGACAAGGCCTTTAAGGCTGTGGCCCCTTAGGTCTGGAATGCCCTTCTAGAAGAGCTTTGCCATGCTCCCTCACTTAAGGTGTTTTTAAAAAAAAAAAAAATCTTTAAAACCTTCTTGTTCAGCGAGGCTTTTTAATATGTTTTGTTACAGCCCAATGGATTTTTAATTTTATTTGGGTTTGTTTTAATTGTTTCTATTCTATATTGTGTTTTATTTGTTTTATTGTGTTAAATTTTATATTACTTTTACTGTTTTACTGTTGTGAGCCACCCCTAGCAGTATTGTACTAGAGGCGTGGGGATCTAAATTTTTTATTAATAATAATAAATAATGTACAAAAGGAGTACAAAATATGTTGGAACTCTGTCAGTGATCACTGGATATCTAAATGTCTGCTTTCCTCCTTTTTAAATACATGACTGGACACCAAATATTTACCACTTAAAAAGAAAAGCAGCAATTTAGATATATGTCCATCCTACAAATCTGGAGCAGATTTGCATATATTTTGGAGTCAGGTATTGCACAAAATATGTGTAAGAAGTGGCCTTTAATTTGCCTTTCATTTCTCCTGATAGAAATAGATAATCATAGTTTTCCTGTTTCAGAATTTATCTGCAGATTTGCGGGGGTGGTGGCAGATTTTAATAAGTTTGATTAAACAGAATGAGCAGAGTTCAAATGCAACACATTCTTGTTGATCAAGAAATATCCAGTGACACAAGATACATTACCATGTTTTTAGAGACGAACCACCTCAAAGTAATGTGGAAAATGGGAAAAATAACTAACGAAAGTTGTCACCCTCAGATCTTTGCTAGTGAGTTGGCTGGTTGCTGCTGGCAACAGATTACTGTGTTGGCTGGACCTTGGCCCAATCAAGCAAGACAATTCTTATAACCAATTCTCACATTTCTGTTTTGACACAAAGAACAGTTATGTGACCTAAAGTCTACACTATTCTCTTGTATTTCTAGTAGTAGCTTGATTCAGTGGATATCTCAATCTATTCTAAGGCCCAGTTCACACAACTGACAAATGATGGTTTATTGATCAGGATCACAAGCTGAGCTCCTGCACTTCCTCCCCCCGCCATTTCCTTACTTTGCACACTGCTGACATCCCGGCTTGTGGAACCATGGCTTAAAAGCTAATGGGAAGCCACAAACTGCGGTTAACTCTGGCTTACAAGCCAGAATATTTATTTTATTTATTATTTATTTAACATATTTTTATACCGCCAAAACTTACGTCTCTGGGTGGTTTACAAAGATTAAAAAGTAAAACATTAATTAAAAACAAAAACAAAAAAATTTAAAAGCAAGAAATTTAAAACACAATTTAAAATTTTAAAACAATATTCTAAAAACAACATTAAAACAATCAAAACAATATCAGTTAAAAGCCTGGGTGAACAGATGTATCTTTAAAGACTTTTTAAAAGTTGTCAGAGATGGGGAAGCTCTTATTTCACTAGCGAGCGCATTCCAAAGCCTCGGGGCAGCAACGGAGAAGGGCCATCCTTGAGTAGCCACCAGACGAGCCGGTGGCAAATGCAGACAGACTTCTCCTGATGATCTCAATGGGCGGTGGGGTTCATAACAAAGAAGACGTTCTCTTAAATACCCAGGGCCCAAGCTGTTTAGGGCTGTATAGGTTATGACCAACACCTTGTATTTTGCCTGGAAACATATCGGCAGCCAGTGTAACTCCTTCAATACGGGAATAATATGATCTCTCCTAGATGACCCAGAGACCAGCCTGGCTGCCGCATTCTGGACCACCTGTAGTTTCCGGACTAAGTACAAGAGCAGCCCCACATATAGCACATTGCAGTAATCCAGGCTGGAGGTTACCAGCAGATGTACCACTGTTTTGAGGTTGTCTATCAAGAAACGGATGCAGCTGGCGTATCAGCCAAAGCTGATAGAAGGCACCTCTGGCCACTGCCTCAACCTGGGACACCAAGGAGAGTCTTGGATCCAGAAGCACCCCTAGACTGCATACCTGTTCCTTCTGGGGAAGTGTGGCCCCATCCAGAATATGAAACCGACTTCAAAGTATGGTATGTAAATCAGAATTAAACCACAGATCCCAGCTTTGTATGAGCTGTGGAACTCTGGATTAACAAGGGGAAGAGGAAGCATGCAGCTTGGCTTGTGTTGCAAGAAGAAAAAACAAAACAAAAAGTCTCTTACCACGACCTTGGAGAGGCACAGCCAGTTATGGTAGCCAGTTCTAAGATGATCATCTATCTATATATTTAATCCTCCTGGGTGTGCCTTTAGAATGTGCATCCAGGCACCCAGCTGATTGGCTGGGCAGCGGAGGCGCCTGATAAACTGAGGCGCACCCAGGAGGATTGGTCGCCGTGGTGGCGGAGGGCCAGGCCCAGGAGTGGGGAAAGAACATGGGGGGGGGGCAGAAGTGGTGGTGTGGAGGAGAGGCGGCTGGGCCCGGCATGGGCCGGCCATGGTCAGGAAGCAGAGACTGGGGCAGAAGGTGGGGAGAAGAGGTAACCACCAGCCCCAAATTGTGCACAGATGCTCTGTGCTGGGTCGACTAGTTGATCTTAACTTCTGTGTTAGGATCTATAAGTGGTCATACCTTTAACTAAGGTGTGTTGTACAAGTGGTGTCCCCATCTCCATTTTTTTTAACTGGTTATGTTTTTCAAAGAGAAGCAGAAAGTTGGAGGAGGAACAAAGAGGACTGAGCAGGACTGTAGTGACCGTCAGGCTTGAGGGAGAGCTAGGCCTCAATTAGAGTCACTGCTTGGAAGGTGGGCCTCTCCAAATAAGGAAGAAAGCCCTGGAGAAGCAAATCCCTGTGGCCCAATCCAGAGTGAGGGGCAAGGCTTACTGGACAACAGCCTATCGAGAAGTAGGAGAGGGGTGCGTTCTTCCCTGGAGGACTCTGAAGGAGGTCTGATCAGCAACAACGCTAGGACAAAGGGAGTCTAAGCAGCATTGAGCTGGGAATCAATTGGGAAATTCCTTACTTGGAAATAAGTTGGAAGGATAGGGACCAGTTTAGCTAGATACATCTGGGAATTTATTTTTGTTTAATTGCTTGGACCTGACTGCATGGTTCTTGTAGTTCCTAGGGAAAGGTTTTACTTGAATGGAAGCAGTGATTGTTGATGCCTCTATAGTTTTCCTTATCATCCAATTAACCCTTTCTCATGATCGCTGAGAAAGGGCACGAAGGAGAGCAGGAAGGAAGGCCGCTTGCACTTACCTTCCTGCAGATAATCCCTATTTTCTCCCTGGACAATGCCCATCCACATGATTGCCGCCAGCAGCATGGCGGGGTGGGATGCTTCATCCCAGCCCCTAGAACTTCCACAATGCACCACACAAGTGCAGGATGCATTATAGGGATTCCCCCAACGCCTGCTGGGAGTCCTGCAGTCTCCCATCTTTGGCTGAAAGACAATTTTAAAAACAGGGCTAAGAGAACACTAGTACTCTTAACCCCATTTAAGAGGGTGGCTGGCTTGGCAGGTTTGCTGCTGAGGTGCCACCGGGATTGGGCATGATCCTGGCGGTTCTCACACGCGGGCAAGACTGAGCTTGGCTTTATTAGCCCGGTTATGCCTGCTCATGAGAACAGCTTCAATTATTAATAAATCCTTGCTGTTGTTAGTGTCACTCCTTATTGTGTCCTGCCCTAGTCACATGCTCTTGAAGGCCTAAGACTGCTCAAGGCTATTTAATTTGATTTGATTTGATTTGATTTGATTTATATACCACCCCTCCAAAAATGTCTCAGGGCGGTTTACAACAAATAAAAACAATTTAAAACAATTGACAATTAAAAACAAAACCAAATCAAGTAAACAATTAAATTCATTTAAACATTAAAAACACTAACATTAAAGTCATTTAAAACCAGCATTAAATTGTAGGGAGGGGTTTTCCACTTTACTCTCTCCAAATATTCTCTTTGAAAGGTGAATCTCCTCATATTGAAAAGGTGGGTGGTGGCAGCCTACCTGGGACTCCTCACAGCTAGAGGAGGGATTTTGCATCATTAAAATGAGAAAGAGAAAGAAGGAGAATAGAAGGGAAGGAGTTATTATATATGGTAAAAATATTAACGTGTGGAAGATTGGTATAAAGGTGGGCCTGAGGAGCCCAGGTGCTACTCAACCTAAGATAACTCATATATCAAGACAGATCATACTGCCAGCTTCAGCTGATAAGTCAGCTATGTCCATTTCTAGAGGTAAATGACCTTAAAACAGTGGTACATATGCTGTTAGCCTCCAGACTTGACTACTGCAATGCACTCTATGTGGGGCTGCCTTTGTACGTAGTCCAGAAACTACAATTGGTACAGAATGCTGCAGCCAGATTGTTTTCTGGGACAACACGAAGGGACCATATAACTCCAGTTTGAAAAGAACTGCACTAGCTGCCGATATGTTTCCGGGTGAAATACAAAGTGCTGGTTATTACCTATAAAGCCCTTAACGGCTTGGGACAAGATCTGGTGGCAACTCAGGACCGGGCTTTCTCTGTGGCTGCCCCAGGGCTTTGGAATATGCTCCCTGCTGAAATAAGAGCATCTCCTTCTCTGTTTGTTTTCAGGAAGACCGTCAAGACTTTTCTGTTCTCGCAAGTTTTTAATTAGAATTTTAATAATTTGGTTTATATTTTTAATTGTGTTTTGTGTACTTTAACCTGTGATTTTATTGTTGGGATTTGTGCACCACCTAGAGATTTACATATCAGGAGGTATAAAAATATGATAAATAAATATAAATAAATAAATACTGTCAATGCCAATGCAAATAAGAGACATATAGGTAAATGTCATCTACAGTATCATCGTGTCAAAAAGTGAGATAACTTCTTCATACTGTTATGACAAACTGGTTGTGTGCATCAGCCCTCAGTTAACCAAAATAATGAAATTTGTAAAATAAATGTAATTTCCACTACTTATTTGAAAATGATGTGGAAATCATGACAGTTCTTTGCAATAATGGACCAAGATTTTTGCCCAAGTTTCCCATTCACTGTTTGTTAACCATATTTGTGTACTACTTACATATTACCTTACCAACTTGCTGACAAAAAAGAGCTATGGACTGCAGCCAAATTTCTACATCTTAATTAACAATTTCTGTGAACATTTTCAGTTAAAAAAACCACAAATTCATATGCTCTTTTCATAAGCCACTGAGTTGTAAATCACTGAAGCACTGCCTATATACTCATGCTGTAACAGTATTGAAATGTACACCACGTTCCATTAATACATTTAATATTAATAAAAGATAACATACTATGTGAATGTCAACATTATTTGCTCACCTCTAATCAGGGAAACCCATATTTGATAATGAAACAATACGTTGCATGCAATTATGCTAGTTTGATGGCTTTAATAAAACTATTTTATTTTCTGCAGAAGTGCCAAAACTTGTGAAAAGTTGTGTGGTTTGCAACTCCAGTTGTAAACACTGAAATCAATGGAATATATTTCCACTGGGGTATGTAGTTCCTATTTTATTTGAACTGCTAGCTGAAAGTAAAGTTTTCCCCGCATGCCTGGGCAAAGCTGATTGATTAGTTTTCACAAGAGGTATGCAAAGCAACAGTGACATCCAGTGGTTTCTATAGGTAAATTGCTGGTCATTGTTCCGTGGATCTCAATAGTCAGCATCCTGCTTTCTCAATCAGTAAAATTCTCCAACCTTGACATCACTAAAAACAAAATGTACTATGACAGAATGATACTGGAGTTTGATGTCTATTGATGAGAGCCTGATTACTCATACTTTTGTTACAGAGCCAGTTAAGGGAACCTTTACATTACCCCAAGATTATGCCAGTTGTGTCTGGAGGACCTATGCAGAATCGTATGACAATAGCGCTCTTTAGATGTTAAAAAGGTACGCCCACAAGCCACCCCATCCCCCCGCAATCATGTGCTCAGAAGCCCCATCCACCCACTGTCCACAACTTATTTATTTATTTGTCGCATTTATATATCACCTTATTTAAAATCTCAGGGCAGTTTACAATTTAAGCAACTGAAACCAAAATATGACACAAAACAGATTAAAAATTACCATAAATAAAGTTTTAAAACATCATAAACAAAAAGCCTGATAAAACAGGTATGTTTTCAAGAGTCGTTTGAAAACAAACAGAGATGGGGGGATTCTGATTTAATTTAGGAGTGTGTTCCAGAGCCTTGGGAAAACCCTAGAGAAGGCCCAGTTTTGGGTTGCTACCAAATGAGCCAGTGGCAACTGTAACCGGACCTCCCCCAATAATATTAATATGTGGTGGGGTACATGAAGAAGAAGGTGCTCTCTTAAATACTCTGGGCCCAAGCCATTCAAGGCTCTATAGATCATAACCAGCACTCTGTATTTTGCCTGGAAACTAATTGGCAGCCAATGTAATTCTCTTAAAGTAGGAGTAATGTGGTCTCTACAGGTGACCCCGGAGACCAACCTGGCTGCCACTTTCTGCACCAGTTGCAGTTTCCGAACGACATACAACATCAGCCCAACGTAACGCACATTGCAGTTCTCAAGCGTGGATGTTACCAGCATATGAACCACTGTTTTAAGGCCGTTTGTCTCGAGAAATGGACGTAGTTGGCATATCAGCTGGAGGTAATAAAAAGCACTCCTAGCCACTGACTCAACCTGATATATTGGGGGTGGGTGGGTGTTGGGTCCAAAAGTACTCCCAAGCTGCGTATCTGATCTTTCAGGGGGAATGTAACACCATCCAGAACAGGCAGATCTAAACCACTTCCTAAGTTCTAGTCTCCCATAATTAGTACCTCTGTCTTGTTTGGATTTAACTTCAGTTTGTTCTCCCACGTCTAGCCCCTTACTGGTTCCAAGTAAGCACTTAAAGAGGTTAAGCCATCTCCTGATGAAGCTGATATAGAAGAATAGATCTGGGTGTCATCAGCTTATTGGTAGCACCCAGCACCAAATCTCCTGATGATCTCTCCCAGAGGTTTCATGTAGATGTTAAAAAGCGTTGGAGATAGAATGCTTTTATCTCTGATAGATCATGGTAAGATTTGGTCCACAGTTATGACCTTTTTGTCTCTTGGATGTAAACCACCTTGTAAGATCCAGATCATGGTTAGCACACGATCACTTTCCCCTCCTGCGACCTTGATTGCTGCCAGCACATGGCCATTTCTTGAGAACACACATGGGCCTTGGAGCCTGGCTGGACACTCCTCCCCTCCAGCTGGGAATTATTCACACATACCTTCATGCAGCAGGGTATCTGAAGAGCAACTCTGCTTCGCAGCGGATTCGCAAGTTGTTTAATTCAGGGGATTAAATTGACAGTTCACATAGCTGTTGGCTCCTCCCCACACTCCCTGGCAGATCTTTTTCCTGTATCTTCCCACCTACTTGCTCCAAGTTTTTCCTCCAACCAATCACAAATCACACCACAGAGGAAGAGGCAAGAGAGTGGTGTTGTTGTTGTTTTAGTTTGACAGCTAAGAGCAGAAGGATGGCATGCATGACGAGTTGCCAAGCTGGATCAAACAGCAGGATGCTTAACCCTTGCCTTTGTGAGTGACTACCTTCATTACCTCATGCCCCCACCACCACCACAACACACACACCTAATGGAATCAGTTCAGACAAAAAAGGGCTCAAGTTACATCCATTCTGCATATCTAAAGCCTATGCAAAACATAGGAAGACACACATTTTGCAGTTTGTGCTTATGCTTAACTTAAGAATTTCTCCTTCCCCCTCCCCTTCTGGACTCCCCCCACAGAGCATCACCAATCTGCAACAACACCTCCCCACCCCCAGGGCTTGCAATTGCAAATCACTTAGAGCAAACCATACCCCAAATAGCTGTCAAACTCCCCTTCGTTGAGTTTTGAAAAACGCTGATTTACTAGCATGACCACCCCACACATAACAGAGAAACTGTGGGGCAAAGCAGAAGCCCCAGTTCCACCCACCCACCCACCCACCCAAAAGCCTCAGAAACTAGAGGATTTTTTAAAGCTGGACATACTTTGGGCTAAGCCAGAATGTGCAGCCTCCATTGGGGGGAAAAACAAAGTCCTGTCTGTCCTGGTCCCTGATAGCCCGCAGGGACTTCAGGGTAAATCCAGCTAATATGTGGACTGGCACACTCCAATCCGGAGTGGATTCGAAATAAAAGCCCTGTCTGTAAAGCCTCCTTTTGGTTGTGAGAGCAAGCCCTTTGTTATTGGATACCTTTAAATAACTGCTTTCCTAACACTACTTCCCACAAACATTTAATCATATCTAAGGCTTCTGCTCTGCCAGATCAAGTGACTCCATTTTCTCTCTCACAACTTGACCTCTATCTTTTTCCCTTAATGCCCCATAGCTATAATCTTTCACCATCTGTATTGTCCCAGTTGTAAAGCCTCCTGAACCACTAAAGCAGAGGCGTAAGAAGCTTGGTCATGGCCAGAGGATGAAGTCCTCCGGCAGCTTCTCCACCCCTTAGGCTTTACAATTGTGGTCCCAAGCCACACCCCCTGCATCTGATGTCAGATGTATCTGCTGTCAGGGCCAATGCTGGGGTCGGGACCTGTCAGCCCCAACAGAGCTTCCCTTCCCCAGTCAACAGTTCATGGAATCGCTGAATGGAAGCTCCTTTCCCTGCCTTCTTATACATAATCCAAAATACAACAAATATAAAATGGAATAAAAGCGATTAAAACAATTTCACAGAATAAAAACAATTAGTTAAAAGCCTGAGAAAACAGGTGTGTCTTAAGGGTCTTTTTAAAAGCAACCAGAGATGGAAACGCTCTTATTTTGACAGGGAATGTATTACAAAGCTCTGGGGCAGCTACAGAGAAGTCCCGGTCTCAAGTTGCCACCAGATGACCTGGTGGCGATTGGACTTCCCCAGAAGTTATTATTAGAAAGGAGTTCCTGAAATTAGCCATGGACTGGTTTGAACAATACTTACTGGGCCCATGTGATTCAAAGCGGGATGTTCCAAGAGTGCAACTATTGTAGCACCTTCTGTGGACATCCTAACATCCTTCCAGTGCGTCCCTTTATTCCATGCAGGGGGCTGTTTATCCAAATGACCACTCTGCACATGCTCGGAATCTGTTCAGTTCAGATAAGACTTCCTGCTGCTTCAGCACCATATGTGGGTGTCTTCTAAGCTCTTTAAGTTTCCCTTTCTCTGGCTACTCTCCAAAGATAAAATATATCAGCTGATTTCCAGGCTTCCATTTATAGTTTTATATTAATCAGGTTATAATTAATATAATTAATATAATTCCAGAGGATTGTTGAACATTTATACATGATAACATTTCTACACAGAAGAATGTGTTTTTAGTCCTGAATCTTCCACTGACATGAATGATCTTGGAGCACTCACTTTTTTCTGATTTTCAGCATCAGCCTTCCTTTCGGTTATGTGCCATCATCTCTATTTATATTTCAGCTAACTTGATACATGATTTTTGTCTCTTGCTACATAATTTTTTTGTTTGGTTTTTTTTACAAGGCCTCTCACAATAAGGCATTATTATTGGATGTCATTTCTTGATGCTACCAAAAATGCAGAGAGTGGCTGCAATCCAGAAGATGAGCACAATGAAAGAAGCCGGTGTTTTCCCATTGCTGGCTGTGGACCGACTTCTGCTTTTAATTCTTGCCCTTCAGCTGACTACAGTACTAATCAGGAACTATCATCAGAGGAATGCTTCAAGTGAAAGTGGGCACCTTATAGCCAGTAGACTCTTTAATGGCCCTTGTAAGCACTTCAATGCTGCTGAGATATTATTATTTTTGCCAGAAATGTAGGAATCTTGAACTTCTAAGTACATGTGTTGCTGTAAGCCCTGTAAACTGACAGAGCAAACTGACAGCCAACTCAAACAATCAATGGGCAAATTCAGATGATCTGGTGGCAAGAAAGGGGGTGGGAATCACTGATTCCTGCTGAGCATGCAATCCTGGCACAAGTCGCAAGTGTCAGATTCCTGAGCAGCACTTCCCCTGTCAGCTGACATCCACCACTCAACAGCAAACCTAAGTTATGGATGCCGAGTGGCGGGGGGGAAATGCTGCTCAGGAAACCAGAGTCTCTGGGTTTGGACAACACGAAACGTGTGGCACTTGCGACTCACACTGGGGTGTTTGCTCGGCAGGAAGCAATGATTACCACCACCTTACTTGCCACCAGGTCGTCTGAACCCAATGAATATTTACAAGTTATCCTAATAATTGTCTCTGAAAAATACAGAAATGTAATCTACTGTCAGAAACATGATGATTAACAACAATTAAATCTTCCAACCAAGCAATCTTCCAATGCTCGTGGAATTATAAAGACACTATAATATTTTTCTGTGCTTCTCCTGTATAATGGTTCTTATAATTGGTGGTTCTTTTATTTTGTGCTGGTTTATGACTGCAACAATAAACTAAATGCGAACAAAGAAGTCTAGTTGAAGCCTAGATCCACAGCAGGGCTTCTATTGCCGTCCATGGGAGGTAAGTATTCATGTGTGCGCACAGGACTCTTTCCCTTCCCTACTAAGAACACACATAATACAAACATCAGAAGAGCCCTGCTGGATCAGATGAAAGGTCCATCTAGGTCAGCATCCTGCTTCCTGCCATGACCAACCAGATGCCCCTGGGAAGCCTGGGAAGGGCTTGAAGCAGTGCTGTAACAAGGCTGGTGGCAGCCCTCATCAAAGCTTTTTGGTGGCCTCCCTACCACTGTGCTACCTCTGCAGACCTCAGCAAACTGGTTCAGCTGCTGCTTCTGCTGCCACTGGCTGGCTGCCCACCTGGTCTGCATGCCCATCCCAAGTGTTGCTGCTGCTATGACAGGCTGGTCACCCGCCTGGCTTCTGCAGCCCCTGCTACAAGTCAGGGTTGCTGACTGTGATGCAGTATAATGATGCCACCACCCAGCACCTGTTATAGGCACCAGGTGGTAACATCATTATATCATGTCACAGCCAGTGACAGTGGCCGTGGAGGCCAGGTGTAGAGGCCAGATGTCACAGCCAGTGACAGTGGCTGTGCAGGGGCTGTGGAGGTCAGGTGGGTGGCTGCAACTAATGGCAGGTGGGTGGTGGAAGCAAATTGTGGAGCCTCAGGGGGCCAGTGTTAATGGAATACGGGTGAACATTGGTAGTTACACCCCTGGCTTGAAGGCTTCAGCTCTCTCCTGTTGTTGCTCCCCAGGAACTGGTATTCCATGATATTCCTATGAAGCTGAAGGTTCCGTATAGCTATCATGCCTAATAGTTCATTCTCTGTGACTTTAACCCCTTTAAAGCTATCACAGCCAGATGTCATCATCATTGGCTTTTGCAACAATGAATTTTATAAGCTAATTAAGAAGTACTTTCTTTTGTCCGCCCTCAATCTGCTACCAATTAATTGGCCATAAAACCAACTATCTGGTCATTGGGTGACACTGAGTTCTAGTGTTATGGGAGAGGGAGAAAAATTATGTCCATCTTGTCCACCCCATGCATAATTTTATGACCAATTGATGTCGGCATCATCTCCTCCTCCTCCTCCTCCTCCTCCTCCTCCTCCTCCTCCTCCTCCTCCTCCTCCTAATCTAAAAAGCCAGATGAACTATGTTGGATTGTAACTAAGGTGTCTAAATTCTTAAGAAGCATTTTGTACAAGTTAGGTGTAAGTAGAATAAACATTTAAACTGTGGCTCTTTGGCTCATGCTGTGTTCTCAGTGTAACCCTTGAGCAAGATGCTCTATTTCATTGCTAAGGGAGAGAGACAGTATCTAGAATATTGATCCTTCATATATTGCTGGAATATGTAAAGTAATGTAGTTCACATGGGCCACACAAACACTAAATTTGCATCTATATATATAATTCTCCTGGGTGTGCCTTGGAATGTGCGTCCCAGCTGATTGGCTGGGTGGCAGACACGCCTGATTGGCTGAGGCGCACCCAGGAGGATTGGTCGCCGCAGTGGCAGGCCCAGCCGCGGAGGCCAGAGGTGGTGGCGGGCCTGGCCCAGCTGTGCAGGCAAGGCCCGGGGGGGGGGGGAGAAAGTGCAGGGCCAGAAGTGGCGGTGGGGAGGAGAGGCGGCTGGGCCCCGGAAGCGGAGACTGGGGCAGAAGAGGGGGGAGAGGTAACCGCCAGCCCCAAAGAGCACATAGATGCTCTGTACAGGGTTGTTCTGAGCTGGGATAATTGGTTTATTTAAAATAATAACAAACATGTTGAACGTATGGTGGTATTGGTTTTTTTAATGTAGTAAAAACCATTGAGACTTTTTGCAAAGGTGCATTTAGACTTTTTACCCATTTTATCTATATGCAAAAGTTTCAGGCTATTTTTCCTTTTTAAAAAAAGGTTTGAAAGTAATCATGTACTACAGAGATAGAACAAAGTATCCTTTGTTGATCTCAGACAAATTTTGTCCAATTTTTCTGTTTTAAAAGTTGTTTGTTCCAGTTTGTTCTTATTCACTGATAAAACAAGCCAATAGTTGGCAACCAACACATGCAAGCAAACATGGTGTTTTTTAAAGTGTACTCAAAGGTAAAAATTAAGAGTCCACAGAAGTATTTAAGTATTTGAAATAATATATTATTTGCATAACCGCATTGATTGCAGTCAGAACAGTGCTTGATAGCCAGACTATTGCTGCTGTTCATTCTCAGGGTCCAGTACACAGCAGGGCCAGATTCAGACAGCAAGGCAGGATTTGGGCATTTGAGACACAGACTCACAGGAGGAGCTGATGAACCAGCAAGCTGGATTGGAAGTTTTTGTAGTCTCCCCACTATTTTGAAAAGATCAGCTTCTGAGGAGCCCCCCCCAAGTTGGTTTCCCCTCTTCCTGAGGAAACCCATCACAGGGAAAGCCTGAGGGGCCAAACGAGCCCTCTTCCTCCAAAGCTGAAACTGCCCCCAGGCTCAGTACCACCTCCTCCCCTGGGGAATGGGGATGATTCTAGGGCATTGGCCAACCAAGGGATGCTGGATCCTCAGTGCTCCATGAAGTCTCTGAGGCATGTTCTGGCTGCTCCAGTGCTAGTGATTCTTGAGGTTCACTGTCTGGACTGGAGCCCTCTGCTGGGGCTGGATCCCTTTCAACCTCGGAGTCATCCTTCTTGAAGTCAGTGTCTGGGCCAACCCTGACAGCAGCACTGACACATCAGTATTTTCCATTGTGCAATGGGTGATTTTTGACAAGCTTCCCTTCCCTCTGCAGCTGCCTGTGCCTGAAACAATGTCCCTGAGTCTGTGCAGCTTTCAGGGACATTATTTTGTGCTGCTCAGACCCTTTTCAGGGGAAAGGAGGTTCATGAAACCCCCTCCTGCTTCCCAACTTCCCACGCTTCAGAACTGAGGATGCTATTGCTACGTTTGTGACTTTTTTTAGCTGCACTTGCACAATATTGGATGTTGGCCAATTATTCTTGGAAATTCTTGTGGCATACAACTGAAAATAGTTTTCTGGGTGTACCTTATAAACTTTAAATTCTGACCAAACTATTAAGGGACTCTGCTGTTTCTATAGCAAATACAAAATTACTGTTCCATCTCAGATAACTATACTAGACTATTCCAGTGCTAGCTGCTTCTGAATTATTTCTTCCAGTGCTTCCAGTATCCTAGAGATAAAGCATGTTTAACTAGAACTGTATTTGCTTAGTGCTTTGAAAACAGCACTCTCACTGCTACTACACACAAGTTGTTTCTTTCATTGTATTAGGAATGAAAACAATCCAATATGTGTACTATAACTTTGAGCACAGAAAGTCAAGCTGCCAGATATTTACTTTTCCAAGAAAATCAAGTTCGTCAGCAAAAAAATTCTGTCTGGAAGAGTCATCTGATATTGACAGTATCTAATATAAGTTCCAAAAGTTTAGTTGATACATTTGTTACATTTTTAAAACAGCATTATTTCAGCTTCTGATCAGACTGATAATATGAGAGTGCCACTGCAAAACTCTACAAGTTCATTGCAAGGAGTTTCTGGCCTGCTGCAAAAGCATAGGTAACAAACACAGAGCTATGGCCTCAAACTATAACTGAAATACATATCAGCAGCCCTTACAGTCTTATCAGCAGGGCCAATAAGTATTTGCTACCACCAGAATAATCTTTGTGGAACTAAATATTCTGCAAATTATTCCCCAGATGTAGAACATTTGCTACTTTCAGCCTTGAGATTCCACACTTTCTTCAGAGTCTGTTTCCAAATAGTTAGCCTTGAATAAGCTACCTCTGTACTATCTACTCTGTTTAAAATGCGTTTACTGTTAAAATAAAATATCCGAGTGAAGCATCAATGTAATTAGATATTAAGGGCTTTATTGGGTATTCAGATGAACCAATAATACAACATACCAATGCCACTGCATCATCAGACAACACCTGCAGAATATGTGTAGCATGCCCAAGAACAATGCACAATGGTCCCAATCCAAATAAATGTCGTTGCACTTAAGTCCCATTGAAATAAATGGGATAAGTGAAAAGGACTAACCTAAGTTCCACTGACTGACATCCGCACCACATTATTCCTGAGTAGTCCTACTGAAATTCAGTAGAGTTTTAGAGTAACTCCTGAGGAGTACTATTCAGTAGATTAATCTGGATGTTAGCCATTGATTTCAACAGGACAAACATACAACTAATTTTGTATTAGTCATGGTCTTATTATACATCAATATTGTTCATCATAATATATTATTTTCTTGAAAAAAATATCCAGTTTTTAGAATAAGATCACCTTTTCTAAGACTAACCATAGTGGAATGAATAAAGCCTTTTTTAAACTCTTTTGGTTTGCTACAGCTGTATATAGATAAATCAAATGGTAGGCTCACATCCAAATACACCATGTACTGATCATCACTTGTTTATTATTTATTTAACATATTTTTATGCTGCCCAAAACTTACATCTCTGGGTGGTTTGAAATAGGCTATAGATTCCTGTCCATAATTTTAAACTTATATGCACTTCCTTTGTGATTCTTGATCATGTAAATGCTCAAGACTACATTTATGTTTTCATATCATAATTTGCTAGCAAATAACAGTTGCAGTGTATTTTGCATTCCTTCCCCCCAGCTTTGAAAATGTGTGTGGAGATCAAGTCCTATTTGAAACACTGAAAGATGTTCTGAATGTTCACAACAACTTGAATTCTTATATCTCTCTTTTTTTCAAATAAGAATTTTTTATTTAAAGATAGAAAGAAAAGACAAGTTTGCATTATACACTCTTGAGCTTCATACAGGTACATGTAGGACATTATGGAGCACATTCAAACAGAAAATCCCATTACAAGATTAAAGTTCATCAAATCTTCAAATATTCCAGAGCAGGGGAAAAACAGAGTACAGATTATACCATGATTACCTAAGCAAGTGTATGCTACAGAACCTCAGAGTTAACAAAAACCAAATCTTGGGTGAGGGTGAAAGCCTTGCACTATGTTATAATTTATAAAAGGTGCCCAAGATAGCCAGAATGTTTCATCTATGTTATTCCTAAAGTAAGCTGTAACTTTCGCCACTAAAGCATACTCCCATATCTTTAATGTCCATTCATCCAGTGTCGGAAGTATCTGGGAGCGCAAATTTGCAGCATAAAGAATCCTTGCTGCCATGATCATGGATAGAGATAACAGTATATTTGTCTGGTATGGAAAGTTTAGTCATATTTAGCAAAAAAAGAAAAGGGAAAAAAAAACTCAGGTTGGTAAGCAGGGGCATATCTAGGGTGCGGCACGCAGGGCATGTGCCCCAGGCGCCACTTGAAGGGGGGCACCAATTTTTAAAATAAAAAATAAATAAAAATGGCCACCAAAAACAAAATGGCCACCGTGCATGCTCAAATGGCCTCTATGAGGCTCTAGGCCATACCAGGCCTTGTTTTAGCGGCCTTAAAAAAAATTATTTTAAAAAATGGCCACCGCACATGTTCAAATGGTTCCTGCAAGGCCATCACCTAGGGAAATGGTTCCCTAGAGGCCAGAGGGGATGGGGAACCTTTGTAGGGGCCCCCCCAGCCTTTAAGAAGCCCCCCAAAGGAGCTAAAGATTTAAAAAAAAATTTAATATAAGTCACTGTACACATATTCAGTTTGGCACTATGTACAGAGAATCAGGGCTTGTGAATACTGAGCTGAAGCTTATGAGCTAGGATTGTATTCATTTGCTCTTACTTTGCTTCTTGTGATAAGTGAGTTAAATGTGATGTCTTAATAATATAAAAGCCTACAGCATGCGGCCGTGCTGCCCGCGTCTTTTTGGGCGCGTGTCTTTTTGGGCTGTTCTGGGCATGCGCGGAGTGTATGCCCAGATCGGCCCAAAAAGATACGGCCACCCAGAGACGGGTGGCCATGTTGGACCAGGCCGCCGCCAACGGGAGAAGAGTGCTGGCGAGGCGGCGGTGGCCGTGGTGGGGCGACTGGCCCCGATGGCGGCCGCCACCGCCACGGCAAGAGGGCCGGGAGGAGCAGAAGCGGCGGGCCGAGGAGAAGCGGCCGCTGCCAACGCCAGTAGGAGAGTGCGACCGAGGTGGCGGCGGAGCTGCGGCCTCGGCCAAAGGTCGCGGTGGCCGCAGTGGGGCGACTGGCGAGAGTGTGGGTGAGGTGAGAGGCGACTGGCGAGAGTGCGGGTGAGGCCGCGGCGGGGCGACTGGCGAGAGTGCGCGGTGGGGCGACTGGCCCCGATGGCAGTCGCGGCCTCAGCAAGAGGTGGCGGTAGCCGCGGAGGACTGGGCCCGCTTGCCGGGCGGGGGGGAAACATTGGGGCCCGGCATACAGGCTGGCATGAGAAGAAGAAGAGAAGCAGCCGCTGCCGGGCGCAAGGCCCGGACGAAGAGAAGCCCCTCCAGCCCAACACCAACTTGCAGCCGCCTATCTGGCTGCTGCTCCTGCGGCTGCTGCTGAGGGTCTCGGGAGGAGAGGGGAAGAGGAGGAAACTAGCACCCCCCTCACTAGAGCCCGTTATTTAAACGGGCTGAAAACTACTAGTGTCTTAATAATATGGCTATTAATGGTGAGTTTGTCTTTGAATCAGTGTGAAATCCTTAGTGTTAAGGCCCACTGGGAGTTTCTTGCTCTCTTTTTCTCATTTTATCCGTCTTTTTGAAATACTATAATATATTCCAAGCAGTGAGAGAGTTTACTCTGCATATCCTTTAATTATTTTCAGAGTATCTGGGAAAAGTCAAATTCTTCATTTATTTTTAAAACTTATGTAATAGTGATGCTACAATGCATAGTAGAGAATTAGACAGGCACTTCTGTTTAGTTTTCTAAGTACACCTCCACATAGTATTTGGGTATTTCATGAGCCCCAGCATACTGAAATTTGTAGTTTTCCAGCATTTTTTGGTCTGGCTATGTCCACACTATGTTTTTGAAATATTAAAAGATTAACGAGCTTGATGTTTGGACAGGGTGCCCAATTTCAGTGCTTGCCCTAGGTGCTATTTTCCCTAGATACGCCTCTGTCGATAAGAAAGGTTTATATTTAAGATTTTCTGCATCATAGCATGAATTTTTTCCAAAATTGTTGTGCCTTATCACAAGTCCACCACATATGATAAGAAGTCCTTGCATGCTTCCCGCATTTCCAACAATCTCCCAGGTAGTTACTGTCCATCTTATTAATCTTAGCAGGGGTGATATACCAACGGAAGTACATTTTATACCAATTTTCCCATAAAGTAATGTTTGCTGTAAATTTTATATTCACTCTCCATTGATGCTCCCATTGTTGAAGATCAACTGTTGTTTAAGTTTTGCATCCATTTAATCATGCAGCCTTTAATCTGTTCTGTTTCCGAGTTGTACTTCAACAGCAGTTTGTATATCAATCCCAACAAGTGTTGGTCACTTTTAATTATTAATACTTCAAATTCTGTTAGTTCTCTGAGCTTGCCACCTTGTTTTTGTATTTCTCTCTGTATAATCGAGATAATTTGCAGATGTTGAAGCCACGGAGGTTCTGTAAACCATTCTGAGGTAAGAGTTTGGAGAGATTTGGGTTTAACCCTTCCAAAAGTTAATTTTTGCATATTATATGCCTTCTCTCTCCAAAGACTAAATTTGTTAAGTTTTTCTTCTTCATGGAAAAAAATATTTAAAATGGATGCCAAAGGGGATATATCTGGACTAATTCTGTTCCTGTAGTTGTCCCAAACAGTTAACAAGCTATTTCTAATTGTATGGGATTTTATTTCTTGATTATCTCTCCTTGTCCTAGTCCATAGGAACTTATGTAAACCCTCCGATAAGACTGATCCTTCCATGTTCATAGTTGGACCATATGGTGCTCTGATCCAATCTGAGATCCATGTCAAACAGCGGGCATAATAGTATAATTTCAGGTTGGGAACAGCCAATCCTCCTCGATCTTTTGCATTTTGCATAACCTTAAACTTGACTCTTGGTTTCTTTCCAGCCCAAATGAAAGAGTTAATATGCCTCTGCCATGCATTCAATATCTTATCCTCTATCCTAACAGTTATCGTTTGAAATAAAAAATTCATTCTAGATAAGATAGTCATTTTAACCGATGCGATCCTTCCTAGCCAAGAAAGGTTCAACTTTTTCCACCTGTCTACATCTGCTGAGATGTCTTTCCACATTAGAAGGTAATTGTTCTTGAACAAATCTTTGTTATTCCCTGTTAGATTAATCCTTAGATATTTGACAGGCTTGGTTGTTGACTGAAATCCAGTTTCCTCTTCCAAATACAGTAATTCTGTAGCGGACAGATTCCACATAATGAACTGTGAATTATTTTTATTAATCTTGTATCTGGAAACCTTGCTGTAATGGTCGATATGTTCCATGATTGCTCTCAGGGAACTGAGGAAGATGGCGCCCAGCCTGCCCTTAAATAGCACACTCCCAGTGTGGGGGTGGGGCTTGGGCGCCTCGACAAGCTGAGGCATGGCTTCCATGTGGTCTCTGTGCAGGCGCAGAACCCATTCTTATGGATCTTGACGGATCTCGATCCAGATTTGTAAGAGCCACATCATCGGCATACAATTTTATTTTATGTTCTTGATTTACCATCTTAATTCCATGAATTCTTTGCTCTTGCTGGATCATTCTTGCCAATGGTTCAAGAGCCATAACAAACAACAGTGGGGAGAGAGGGCAGTCTTGTCTACGAGTACCTTGTCTATGAGTATCTCATAGTACCCTTAATGTTAGGGCATTTGTTAGAAAGCATCCCATTTACTATTATCTTTGCCGATTGCTCATGGTAAATACTTTGAATCCAAGAGAAAAAATTGGACCTGCAGTTCATTCGCTCCAAAATCTTAAATAAAAAGGACCAATCCAAATTATCAAAGGCCTTTTCTGCATCCAGGAAAATCATCGCTGCTTTGCTCTTCTTCTTGGTGATATCATCTATTGTGTTCAATGCAAATCTCAAATTGTCATTCATGTATCTCCGCAGGATGAATCGTGTTTGATCAGTATGAATTATATTCTTGCTAGGATCACTGCAAAAATTTTGTAGTCCACATTTAGCAGGGAGATTGGGCGATAGGAGTTGGGTCAGGTTGCATCCTTCCCTTCCTTAGGAATAAAGAATTCTTATATCTCAATCTTCAAGGGAAATTCACATGACATTAAGCTTGTTCTCACGACCTTACTGTGTGGCTGGGAAGAGCTGGGGGGAAGGCAGGAGCCACACTAGTGGCTGCCCTCTTGGACTCCAGCGCACTACACCACAAGCCCACACAGTTGGTGTGGCGACAGAGTCCCAAGCTGAGATTGGGAAGAGGAAATCCTGCCACATCCCAGAGTGCATCACGTGAGCAGTGATGCATCTGCTCTCAGTAGAGAAGCCACTCCTCTCTGCATGACCACTCCCCCCCGCCCACTGCCTAAAATGGCAGTAGGCCAGGGCGGGGAGCCCAGCTACCCACAGTGATTGCATATACGATTGCCTGCTGAGGTAGAACAATCCATCAGTAAATAGCTGAGTAGAGAAGTTGGGCTCCACAGGCCTGGAACAGCTGGGAGTGGAGGGCACACAAATGACATGAGGGTAACCCAGACAGGTCATGCTGTGAGAATAGCCTCATTGTGTTTTGCATCTTTTCTAGTCCCCTTAAAATTGGGTGAGGGAGTTGAGCTGGGATTTGCACTTGGAATGTAGACTGCAGTCCAGAATTTGTACACCAATTTCATTCTCTATCACAATGTTACAAACACTACTCACATATTATGCTTAATACACAATCGGTGTACAGAGTGTATGCACAGCCGACTCTGAATGTACATACAATTATTCATGTGCAACAGTACACTTCTTATCTGTACCCTGCATTTGAGAGGGCCTGTAGCCAGTTACACTTTTAAAATGAATGCATGTAGAGTTATTCACCCAAAACATTTATATATGTATAGGCACCTATAAACATGTACAATCTAAAGTCTGACTGCCAAACTTACAAACCCATTGAATGCCAAACAGGAGGGTTAAACTTAAAGCTTCGGATGGTTTGGGCTATTTCTCTCTTAAACAGTTCTCTTTGTCCACTGCTCTTACACTTGACTTGCCAGATGATGAGCTTTGATTGGACAGTTCAAAAAAGACTTTGCTTTCATAGCAAGGAAGTGTACCAGAACCTGCTATTGGGGTGTGGTATAGCTGCCACTGATATTCCTGCCTCAGCAACCCCTTTTTTCATAAAGCCTAACATCTATCATCAGTGCAATACATGACTGAGCATTTTCCTAGTCAGTCAACTTGATTTTAAACAGAAACAATTCTATATTTTGGGCTCACTCCAAGTTATAAAGCTGTCTCTGGAGATCAATCTGCTTTCCTGTTTATTCTATGGACATGATTTTAATCATTCTGTACTTCTCTGGATTAGTTTTAGGGACAATACAATCCACAGGATTAAGAGGTTAATACTTTTTCTAGACTGTGCCACTGTAGGTGCACATATCTGAGTACTATCCAAAATAATTCTTCACACCGAAAAAAAGCCCTCCCCCCACTGTTTTCACCTAGAAAATAGCATGAGAAGGCTAGGTTGAATTCTCCTGTCTGCCAATCTGTTGTAATATGTGCAGGAGCTTTTTCTTCCCCCTACGGGGAACATTTAATCATGAATTGCTCTCTTGCTGCCTGAATCAACACAATCCAGGAAAAACCTTACCCCTTTATTTGCTAAACGGCCCTTATGCTATACTTCACCCCAAATTCAACAGGCAATAGCACCATTTACAATCTTTCTGTGGTTTAGATTTCATTACCATTCACAAAAATAAACATTTGGCAAAATCTGAAACTTTGAGTGTATGTGGCTGTGTTTAAAAATCACACCCACACACCCCTATCTCAAGGGCACAATCAATCCTTGTTTGGTTGGAGCCACCTGTATGGGTAGAGATCAGTGTTCCCTTTAAGGCATGCCCATGTGCACACACTCACACATTTTTCATGTCCACTCAGTCAATTTTAGATCCTGCTCAGGTTGATTCAGGAAGGTATTAATGCATGTGCGTGCAAACTGCTTTGATACTGCCGCCCAGAACAAAACTCATTCTGCACACAGATGAAAAAATTTAGAGAGAACACTGGTAGAAATGATCCTAATATTCAGTGAAGAATGTTTATATTCACTCTGGCCTGAGTGTCCATCAGGCCACAAAAGCAAATGGAAAGCCCATGTACCTCCATCCAGCCTGCTTTCTTGTCTGGGTACAAGTTACTCAAATGCAGAATTCAAGGGACTTGCATCAAGCAAGGAGGAGAGCTATATAGTAAGCATGGGCCTCCTGCCCCTGGCAATGACCCAAATTACTGCAGCATGCACATGCCAAGGAGATGGTGGCAGGAACAAAGCTCAACGGAATCTATGCTGATCCCTCCAGTGAAAGCAATTGCCTCCAATTTAATTTGCAGTTTTAGGGGGGAAATCCATTTCAGTCTTTTTTCATCAAAACATCTCTCAGGATCTAAAGCTGTGAAAAATATTTACTAAGGTATATGTTGCTGATATGTGGCTTTATGTGATTTACAGAATATTCTACTTGCCTTTTTAGTCATTCTGTTACATAGAGGCTTTAAAACACAGGGGAGGTTATTGTTTAAAAGTGTTTGCACTTTAGGCAAGCACATGTTCCTATTTACTACTCTAAACTGACTCATGCAATTTAGATTAGAACCTGCATAACCTCTATATGTAAACACTGCAGTCAATCCACATGCTTATATTAAGATCAGATTTAAGCAACAGCCCTGTTCTGTGGAGCACTATAATTATTTACATGAGAGGGGCACACAAGTGATAAATTAGGAGAAATTGCAGCATAGAAACATCAAAGATATAAATTATCTGCGAGAATGAAACAGAAGGAACCTTAAGTTGCAAAAAATGGAAATGCAAGCAAGCAGATAGATATCCTATCTAGCTGCCTGCTTCCCTGTGGCACACTATTATTTTCCAAAGTTTGCCATGACACGCAGCCTTTTCATAAGCAAAGCATTTGAGCAAATCCTTTTTTAAACGTGCCACCTCTCTTTAAAAAAAAACACCTAACACTTCCAAATGTTTTCTCCTGTGCTGAAAATTCTGCATGCCAATTGTTAAAGCCAAGTTATAAACTTCTAGAAAACAGGATTTATAATGGAAATCAAGGACTACGTAATCACTGGACTCATGTTAAAGTATTCTTTTGCAGTTTTAAGGTCTGACTCTAGATTTTCAGAGAGAGAAAAACACTAATCCGAATTTCACATCAGGGTGCATGGATCTTAGCAGAGAAGCCAAAGAAACCACAGTAACCCAGGTTAGGTAGAGTTTACATTATAAAACTTTACCTCACTGTTCAACAATGTCATTAGCTTGAGTCATCCATTTTCAGAAGCAGAGTCAAGACTGCCAAAACACACCATCAGCTCTGCACAGCTGTAAGGAATAATTTCTTCCCACAACTAGATCAATTCTCTGCAACTGTTGTTCCAACATAACTGTATTTTAAAGTGAATATTGATGTAGCACCAAAGGCTAAGTTCAGTTTCAGTTCTTCATCATGCCGCAATGGATATGCTGGTTCTGATGCTGAGAATTGATGCTCTCTAGGGGAGAGCAATTCCAAAGAGTCCACGGTCACGGCGGTTAAAGCATTTGTAGGAGCACAGCAGTGCCCTGACAGGTAAGAGCTGCAAGTTTCTGCTAGTCTTCGTGCCCTTTTGAAAAGGAAAAGGAAAGAAAAATGTTTAACTTCATAAGAGTTACAGTGTATTATGGATTATATTGCTTGAGTCTGCATCAACTGTAGTTCTGTATAAAGTAAGGCTTCCTCCTGAACCTCTCTCACAACACAGTAAAGCACTTCTACTGCTCAGATTTACTCAGAGTGTTGGCAGAAATAATGATTAAAATTAAAAATGTTTGTGGCAGGGTCACAGCTGCCTTCACACAGCCTGGAAGCACATTTTTATCACTAAAAAGCAAGGCAATCGGAATTTTGCTTCTGTGAAAGACAATCCAACACTATGTAATCTGGTAGAGAAATGGGCCAGCAAGAGTCCAGGAAAAGCTAATTTACTGGATGGTACTCAAAAATTAATAATTGGAGGAACAGGACAATGAAAATCAAGATGTCGTAGCCTGTTGATGAGGTGTCAGAAAACAGCGTCAGACTTGCCACTTCAACACAAGACGCTAGGAAAGGCAGTAAGAGACCTTTTAGAGACCTTCCCTGGAAGAAATATCAGATGCTGTTACAAAATATAGTTGCAAATTTGTATGGAGATGCTCTTTGAAGTAGTATGGAGCTTGTGCTCTCTCTCCCTGACTACAGATCCACTGTAATATTTGGAACTGGTCCAGCGGTCAGTTGCTAATAGGTCCCATGAGAACCGCCAGGAGCAGTGACGCTTCAAGTGGTGTCTCGGTGGCACCTAGGGAGCCCACCAGTTAGCTGAGGTTAAGGTCACGAGCGTGCCCTTACCCCGGGCTAACTGCTCCTGTGTCAGCACTAGGTGCTCCCAGCTGGCACAGGCACTCACGTGGTGCATTGTGGGATTTCCAGGGGATGGGACAAAGATTCCTGACCTTGCATCTCCGTACTGCCCACTGCAGCTGCAGACTTAATTATTCATTCTTTTGTTGAAAAGCGGTATATAAATACGTCTTGTTGTTGTTTGGGCATGCAGTTAGCATACCCAGTAACTCCCGGAAGATCGTCTACGGGGGAAGGCGAGTTTCTGCTGCCTTCCCTGCCACCCGCCCTCAAGCCCTCTCACTGGATCGCGAGAAAGGGCTCAGAGACTATAAAGCAGGACCTGAAAACACAGTTCAAAACTGCTTTGCAAACCACTGTTTGGGCATTTGTGACTTAATGCTAAGAGAATAAGAGGGAAACTGCACAAACATTCTGCCTGTATGTCTGAAACACAAATAATCACATGGAGTCTAAATTCATTTATTTATTTAACGTATTTTTATACTGCCCAAAACTCATGCAAGCCATGGCTTGGCATTACTACTACTACTAGTACTACTACATCTGAACCAACCCACTTTGCAGTGAGACTTGGCAGGTCCAACAGTACAATAATAGATGATAATAGATTCACAATATCCTGTACCTATGAATGTTGCTTTTCCAAATTTAAAAACATGCAAAGAAGATTCCATAGCCCCTCTAGGGAGCTTGTTCCATTGCTGAACTGCTCAATAAACTAGGAAACTCCCTTCATAGTGGTCAACTTAATCACTGCTGGTCCTATCCTTAGCAAAAAGGGCAAACAATTGTTATCTACTTTTTAAACTTTCTTTGAAATATTAGAAAACTGTCAGCAAATCCCTAACATATGTAGAGAAAAATAGGGAACCTTTTGGTGCTATTCTGCAGGTCAAATGCCACCCTTTCACATAAGCCATTCTCATCTATGTAAGGTCACATGAAGATCAGCCAAGCAGTTCAGATAACTGGAAATTCCTAGATCAAGGCATGTGCTGTACTTAGTTACATACTGGTTTATGGAGAATGCACATAGCAAATGCAATACACATGGATTGATTGATTGATTGACTAAATGTCATCAAGGCGGTGTCGACTCTTAGCAACCACATAGATAGATTCTCTCCAGGAGGATCAGTCTTCAACTTAGCCATTTAGGTCTCTCAGTGGTGCATTCATTGCTGTTGTAATTGAGTCCATCCACCTTGCTGCTGGTCGTCCTTGTCATGGGCATGCTATCGGACTCCGAGGATGAGGAGGAGACAGGCCGTGTGACAATGGATCTCAGCTGTAGAGAGGCGTCAGTCGAAGAGACACGAGGAGATAAGGAGATGCATGCACAGAACGGCTTGACTAACAAGAGCTGCTGAGTCAGGGACCCATGATTAAAAGCACATGGCTTCAGCCTATTTAAGATGGCTTCGCCTCAGCCACATTGCTGGTAGCAACGTCATGCTTTGGTGAGCTACCCAGCTGTGTTCCTGCTTGTTTTGACTGTGCTTTGATTCCAGACCGTTTGGACTCTGTTTGTGGAATTCGACTTGGACTTGGTTTGACCAACTGGATAGTAATGACTCAGACTGGCTTTGGTTTGGAAATTGCTTACTGCTTGGCTCTGACATCCTCCTTTTGACTCTTCACACTCCATCTGCTGATATATAGCTCTAGATTAACCTGACAGGTTTACAACAGTCCCCTTCTCTTTCCTTCAGCTTTCCCCAGAATTATAGACTTCTCAAGGGAGCTGGGTTTTCGCATAATGTGTCCGAAGTATGATAGTTTGAACCTGGTCATTTGTGCCTCGAGTGAAAATTCTGGATTGATTTGTTCTAGGATCCCTTTGTTTTCCTGGCTGTCCATGGTATCCTCAAAAGTCTTCTCCAGCACCAAAATTCAAGAGCGTCAATAATTTTTCTATCTTGCTTCTTCAGTGTCATGGGAAAACCATTGTCCGAACTATTCTAATCTTTGTAAGTAAGTACATTTATTATAATCCTTAGAACAGCTTAAAATTTAAAATAATACATTTATAATTTACAAAATATTCAAATTGCTAATACAAGCTCTATGAAGTTTGGATGCAACAAAACAAAACTTGGCCACATTTATAGAAGTAACAGATTTAAAATTTGACAGCAAAAAATCCAAGTAAAATTTATCCGTATGGCCAGGATGATTCTTTAAGAGAGGAGCAATAAACTTAATACGAGCATCTCTATAAAACTGACAATACAGAATAACATGAACAACTGACTCTATATCCCCTGAGCCACAAGGGCAATGACACAATGTGTATGGAACTCGTTTATATTTCCTGTCTAGGAGTGCAGAGGGAATGGTATTCAAACGAGCAAGGGTCAATGCTCTCCTAAACTTAGGTAAAAACATATGATCGAAATATTCAGCCAGTTTGTGGCTGAAGTTTTGAGAGTCTATATAGATTCCCTTTGGTAGTCGAGCACACTCCTCCTGCAGATCTATGGCCAATAGTTGTTGCCTAACAAAACATATCGCCTGATCTAAACCCCTCCCTATAAGGTTTTCTTGGGATGTGTCCAGTTGATGCAATTTCGTTTTCCGAGCTATTTCCTATTTAGATGTAAAGCTGTCAATTAATACTAAAGGCGCTAAACTGACTGGGAAGCTAATCTTTGTAGGTATAGACACATGACGGCTTCTAATTATCCTTTCCAAGGCCTTCATTGCAACCCTACCAAGTGCTCGTCTACAGCTTATTTCTTGACTGCTGGATCCTTTACTGTTGATAGTCGATCCTAAAAGGCAGGAGCTATCCACCACTTCAATGTCTTCATTATCAATTCTGAGGCTGGTTGCTGTACCCATTGTCATTAGTTTAGTCTTCTTTACATTTAGTCGTAGTCCCATCTTTTCACTGTGCTCCTTGACTTTCATTACTAGAGCTTGCAGATCTTCTGCATTCTCAGCTATCAGAGTGGTGTCATCAGCGTAGTGCAGGTTATTGATGTTTCTTCCTCCAACTTTAAATCCACGCTCATCTTCTTCCAATCCAGCTTCTCTCAGCATATGTTCAGCATATAAGTTAATTAAATAAGGAGAAAGTATACAGCCTTGTCTTACTCCTTTGCCGATCTGGAACTAGTCTGTTTCACCATGTTCCGTCTGGACTGTGGCTTCATGTTCTGTGTATAGGTTTCTCATGAGAACAATAAGATGTTCTGGGACACCCATTTTCCTAAGGATATTCTACAACTTGACACGGTCAATGCTATCGAAGGCTTTTCTGTATTCAATGAAGCACATATTGGCTTCTTTTTGGTATTCTTTGAGACGCTTCACACGATCAAAGTGAAGCACCTATAAGTGGTTTCTGGGGAGAGCAGGTTCAGCCCGCTCTCCCCGCACATGAGCAGGGAGCCGTCCCTGGGTGGCCGGATTGGCCACCCACATGATTACTGGCTCTGTCATGGTTCTGGTAGGGGTGGTGGGGATCTGGCCCGCACAAATGCCCGCACAAGTGCTCAGGGCATTCTGGGGAGACCCCTGAGGTGGGAAGACTTGTTGGAGCCTCCCGGTTGGGGGTCTCCTTGTGAGTTGCCACAGTGTGGAGCCATGCTGTGGCAACTCACAATCGCCAAAACGGGGTTAGTGGAACACTTGCTCCACTAACCTTGGTTAAGAATGGGGAACAAAGTGGGCTAGGCCCCCTTAGCCCATTTTCGAGCAGTCATGTGAATAGCCTTCTTTGGCTTTCTCAGTTATCCAGCATGCATCAGCAATAATGTACCTTGTTCCTTGGCCTTTTCTGAAAGCAGCTTGAGGATCCGGCATTTCCCTTTCCACGTAGGGCTCTAATCTGCGTTGGATGAACCTGAGCATTATTTTGCTAGCATGTGAAATTAAGGATATTGTGCATGTCGGGAGTTCCTACCCTCCCCTGCAAAACAGGATTGTGTACCCAGCCGAACGGCAGGGTGCCAAGGGAAGCCGGGGGGCTCCAAACGCCAAGGCAATCCCAGTAATTATCTCTCAAGAGTCAGGGAGGGCTCAGAGAGACATGCAACAGCTGCTGGGGGATGGGCAGGGACAGCCCAGGAGACAGCAGCTTGGTGGAGAGGGAATAGCAACTATATTAACTCCGCAGTTGCAAACGTGTGCAGAGATATTAAGGAAGGGGGTGGAGTTAGAGAACAAGTCCCTTTTGGGAGCCAGGGGTTGGCCCAGCCAGGGGTTGGCCCAGCCAGGGATGGAGCAGGTTGGAAGGTGGGAGGAGTGTCTGAAATGCAGGGCTCTATTTAAGCCAGGGGCTGCCGAGGGTGAGGAGATCAGCTGCGATGGGCTTGTTGGTCTGACTGTCTCCTAGAGAGGAGTTCAGGCCTTTTTGTTCCCACTGACTGAAGAAGGGAGTGAATGAACTTCCTTCTTTCCCCAGCTCTGAGGCCATGCCCATGCCTAGAATTTAGTGCTGGAGGGCAGAAAGGTTCCTAGCCCCAGGAACGCTGACAGTGCAATCGTTTGCACAATCTGTTAAGTTTCCTTTCTTTGGTATGGGTATGTAGACTGACCTCTTCCAATCTGTTGGCCACTGTGTTGTTCTCCAAATTTTCTTGCATAGTTTGTTTAGAGCCCTTGCTGATTCTTCTTCTGTTGCCTGCCATATTTCTGTAGCTATTCCATCAATTCCTGTAGCCTTCCGACTTCTTAATGACCAGAGTGCTGATCTAACTTCATCTTCCCATACTAGAGGTTCTTGCAAGTAGGGAATATCTTCTAATGTGTCTTGGATGTTGATGTCCCTGCTGTACAGATTTTCAGTATACTCCTTCCATCTCTGTTTGATCTTCTCTGAATCAGTTACTATCTGTTCTTTGGCATCCCTTAACATACCAATTCGAGGTTGGAACCTCCTTGTGAATTCAGAGATCTTTTGGAAAACATACCTTCTTTTTCCATGTCCATTTCCATCCTCAAGGTCTTTACAGGTGTCATTGTAGTACTGTTCCTTGTCTCTTCTAACAGCTTTCTGAAATTCCCTATTAAGTTCCTTCATGAGGTCTTTATCTTTCTTGACTTTGGCTTCTTTCCTCTTCTTGATAATTTCCACCATCTGTTCTGACATCCCTTTTGCTTTTTTCTGTTTCCTGGTCTCTGGCAGTCTCTTTTCATATTTGTCCTTAACAACTTCTTTGATTTCATTCCACAGTTCCTCTGGTTCCCTATCAATAAGGTTCAGAACTTCCAAGCAGTTCCTGATGTTCTCCTTGAAAATGGTGGGTATATTCTCAAGATTATATCATGGAAACTGGATAGCTTTGTTTTTCTGCTTTAGCTTGACTTGGAACTTGCACATGAGCAGTTTGTGATCTGTTCCACAATCGACCCCCAGCCACGTCTTTGCTGTTATAACTGAGCTTTTCCACCTCATGGCACCAATAATGTAATCAATTTGATTTCTGTGTACTCCAACTGTTGATGTCCATGTGTATAGGCACCACTTTGGTTGTTTGAAGAATGTGTTAGCAATGAAGAGATCATTGGATTGGCAGAAACTAATAAGTCGTTATCCTGCTCCGTTTCTGTTTCCTAGGCCATACAGTCCGAGTGTGTTTTCCTCCTTACCATTTCCAGCTTTGGCATCCAGTCTCCAACCACCAGCAGCACATGTTGTTTGCATATTCTGTCAATTTCAGACTGAACTTGAGCATAAAACTCATGAACTTCCTCATCTTCTGCATACTGACCAACCTTGAATACACACTGACCAACCTTGAATTTACCATTTTTTTTTAAAGAAAAAAGGACAAAAATCAGGTGTATTTGCTGTACATTATGTCAAGGTGGATCAGGTAGTTGGCACAACCCAATAAACAAGATTGGAATTGTTAAACTTCAAGGAATATAAGAGTGCCCAAAAGGACTCTGGGCTTGCATTTTTCAAATGACAGCCTTCCATGCCATACATAAAATCACTTTTGAAACTGAGGAAACTTTCAAAAGCAGATTGAGACATGACATGAAGGATTGCTATTAGAAGAGAAAGGTTTTTAAAACCCTTGTGCATGTCTAAAACAGCTTTGGGGACCCCAACCCATATAACTGTAGGGTAACTCTCACAAGGGCTTTTGTATTATGTATGAATATCCAATATCTATAAATGAGAGACAATAGATAGCCAATCCTGATTAAAGGGTTTTGAAACCATTTTCCCCCTAACCTTTTTGGTTACTTCTACACCCACAATATGTTGGATGATAAGTACAAAGCTATAAACATCGTTTTCATTTGTTATAGCTTTTCACAATAAACTACATTGCTTGTAAGTTGGTGACGTAATTGTACCTATTGGATAAGTGTTTTAGGTTATAAATCATGAGTAAAATTAATCACAATACAAATGAAACTGATGTCTGCTTTATTGGTGCTCAGCTGAATGTGTGATTGAAGGACTTACTGTTGTAAAATTACATTAATTTTCCAAGATACAGATCCTCCAAGTTAAACCCTTTGAAAGAGGCAAGCTCACTTTCATCTCTTTCAAGGGTGTTTTTTCATTACATCATTTCATGCAGGGTTGAAAGTTCATTCAGCAACACATGGGGAGTTTACTCCCTATAATCATTTTAAGATGAACTTGAGAAAAGTTTAAAACTGCAGTACTAAGATAAATGAAAAAGGAAGAATCACAAGTCAGGCAACAGACTTAAGAGCCTTTCATTTCTCAATCTTATTGTAAAGTAGGGTCTTGGTTGCTAAAAATACAATAGCCAATCTTAAATCAGGTTGCTAGCCTCAGTTAGATTCCTGGAATGCAAGAACAACATTAAATATGATGACTATGAAAACTATGAGAATTCCCATAGGATCAGAGTCATTGGCTTTCTAGGGTTACCACAGATTATTAAAGAACCCAGACTTTTTTCTTAGCGCTATATTCATGCTTTCCCAGTCCAGTAGCTATAGCACAATATCTTGTCCCTAAGCAATGTGGGAAAGACTTGCTTCTATCAAGGGTTGAATGAATTCTAGCTGCTCATCTCCACTCCATTTGGCATGACCCTCAGAAGGCACTGGCTTTTAAAGGGGCTATGACAAATGGTTTCCAGGCAAGGATGAGGGCAGGTGATTCTGCCTGAATAATTATAGCATAATATGGAAACTATGTTATTTTTGTTCCTGATATTACACTTTAATGAGTTTTTATTGTGAATGCTTGGCATCCTGCCTAATGCAGCATGCATGCAGCAAAGGAAGTGGCCATGCAGTGATTGTATTCTTAACTAAAGCAGTTTGGGTGCTCTTATGGCAGGGGGCAACTTTCACTGATCTCCTCTTTCCTCTGAAGTGCTCTGTGCCATCCAAAAATATGTCCTTGAGGGCTGTGTGACTCTCAGGGACATCTTTTCGGGAGGCACAGTGGGCTTCAGAAGGAAGGGAAGATCAGCCAAAAATGCCCCCCCCGTGTGAACACAAATGCTGCTTTAGTCAGGAACACAGCTGCTACACATCTGCTTCCTTTGCAGCAAAAGGAAATTTTAAAATTGCTGCAAAACTGCTCTGAATGTTGATAGCAGGGAGAGGAGTGCATCACTTTGTTCCAGTGAGCTAGTCAACAGGCCCCTACAGCAGCCATACACATATTGGAATTAAACTTTGTTGCTCTTTTGGGAAGATTCATCTTGTAGTGTCCTGCAGCCTGCAAAACCAGTCTGGCCAGAGTCCACACTGAGATAGAAAAAACTTACACCTATGTTTGGGGCAGTGAAGACTCTACCAACCTTGCTCCCACTGCTCAGAAAATATTACTTCCATTTTCAGTTTTCAATAGAGGCATGCTGAATTGACTGAAGTGTGGAGACAACCATGGTGTAGTGGCTACAATGTTGGGCTTGGTTCAAAAAGTGATGGTATAAATCCCCACTCATTTCTGAAGATTGCTGGAAAGCCTTGGGATAGCACTTTCAGAATTATTTACGTGATGGGTTTGTTATATGGATGAAATGCTTCTGTGGGCTCCTTAGCAGAAGGGTGGGATACAAATGAAATAATTAAGTGGAATGAAATAAGTGGAAAGCAAGGTGGGATACACATGAGGTCAGCTAAACAAACACAAAAACAGCTAGCTAGCTAGCTAACAGGAGAAACAGTAAGGAAGGTAGAAGACTGTAGTAATCTGGGTTTGACTGACCCTTTGACTGATCTACCAGGGCTCTAGTTACAGTTGAGGACTTTTTAATTTTATTGTATCTATAAGTACAGACAGCAGAGGAAAAGTTTCAGTTAAAAGAGGCATGCAGCAGAATCTGGTAGGCCTGGATATGTAATTAATATACCCTTAGAGTACAGTATTCACAATATTACCTGTTTTATATCCACAAACTGAACACATTCTAGCCACATGCTGAGAAAGCCATATCCACACTGCACACACTCTCGTTGCTCAGAAAGTATTTTCTGCACTTCTGAGTTCTTCTTTATTGCTCTTTGTAGAAAAAGATCTTTGTCTTTCAGATGAGCAAGAATAAACCTTGCTGTTATTTCCTATAGTATTAAAATACAGAATATTCCATATTATTGAAAAAATTTGCAACAGAAATTCAAAATGGATATGTTTGATCTTTAACACTTGGCATATGTTTATATGCCAAGCCAACAAACAAAGAAGCAAAACATACTCCCTCTATTATGCATGGTTCAGCTATTATCTACAAATAATTTAACTACTTGCACAAGATGCAGAACTGGGCACTTTCCCGACTAGACGCTACAACAGGCTCAGGACATATCTCGGAAGTGTTCTTCCACACTTCCTGCATTGTGACACCGCAGTCCCTATGTGGACAGCAGGGTGCCGTTCACATTTCCAATGCCTTGTTGCAAATTTAATCACTGCGATATAGAGCAAGGACATTGTATATCCGGTGTGAAAAAGTTGTTGTTTTTTCGGGTTGTTAGTTGCTGCGAGACTGCTCCCCCTGCTGTTTAGGATCTGAATGCGACTTGCCCAAATGGAGGCATTTTGCTGCTGATGAGCAGCTAGTCTGGAAAACGCCCTGGCAAGGCTCCTGTCCAAAAGACTGACACACCCTAAGCTGGTTGACACATATTTATCAGGTGTGACCATCAAAGGAAACTCTGTTAGATTGTGAGAAAACCTTTAAGAAAGATTTGATATAGTAATCTAGATAGAGAAGGAGCTCACATGACTTCAGGGAAGTTTCCTTAGACTGGAATTCCTTGTCTGTATCAAAAAGGATTGTTCTCTCAGCTTCCCATTGTGTGTACATGCAGCAAAATACCTGTATGTGATTTTCACGTGTTGGCACCCCGAAGCATGCATGACTGCGTACAAGATTTTAGTGTGATTATGCTGTCAAGGGTGAAAGGAAGAGGAACTCTGGGGTGAATTCAAAAGACTACAACCATTAAAACACTAATTAGTCAAATAAAGGAGAAAATGCCACCCACTCTGTATCTCCCATTCTATGCAATATCATGACTGTGAACAGTTTGGTGCAGAAACTAAATAGAATTTAGTTGGTGATGGCTGTTAAATACAGTGGTGGTTTAGAAGTGAAAGTTGTTAAATACAAAGGTTGCCATTGATGCAGTCTCTGCAGAGAGATCTCTTATAGCAAGAAGGTGAACTTGTTTCCTTAAAAGTTCTACTGAGTTCACTGGCACTTATTTATTTATTTATTCATTTATTTATCATATTTTTATTCCGCCTGATATGTACATCTCTAGGCGGTGTACAATATTTAAAATATTTAAAAATCACAGATTAAAATACATGACACAATAAAAATAGAATAAAATAGTTATTAAAACAAATTATTAAAATTACTAAAATTAATTCTAGTTAAAAGCCTGTGAAAACAGGAGAGTCTTGAGGGTCTTCCTGAAAATAAACAGAGAAGGGGGTGCTCTTATTTCAGCAGGCAGCATATTCCAAAGCCCTGGGGTAGCCACAGAGAAAGCTCAGTCCTGGGTCGCCACTGAACGAGCTGGTGGCAACCTCTCCAGAAGATTGTAACAGGCAGCAGGGTTATGACAAAGGAGGTGCTCTCTTAAACAGCCTGGACCCAAGCTGTTAAGGGCTTTATAGGTAATAACCAGCACTTTGTATTTCACCCAGAAAAATATCGGCAGTCAGTGCAGTTCTTTTCAAACCAGAGTTATGTGGTCCCTTCGTGTTGTCCCAGAGACCAATCTGATTGCCACATTTCTGTAGCAATTGTAGTTTCCGGAGTATGTACAAAGGCAGCCCCATGTAGAGTGCATTACAGTAGTCAAGCCAGGAGGTTACCAGCATATGTACCACTGTTTTAAGGTCATTCACCTCTAGAAATGGATGCAGCTGACTTATCAGCCAAAGCTGATAAAAAGCGCTCCTGGCCACTGCCTCAACTGAAAAACCAGGGAGAGCTTTGGGTCCAGGAGCACTCTCAAGCTACATACCTGATCTTTCGGGGGAGTGTAACCCGATCCAGGACAGGCAGATCTAAAACATCTCTCGGGTCCTGGCCCCCTACAGTCAGTACCTCTGTCTTATTTGGATCCAACTTCAGTTTGTTATCTTTCATCCAACCTATTACTGCCTCCAGGCAGGCATTTAGGAAAGATATGCCATTTTCTGATGAGGTCGGCATGGAGAAGTAGATCTGGGTGTCATCAACATATTGATAATACCCAGCACCAAACCTCCTGATGATCTCTCCAAGCGTTTTCATGTAGATGTTAAAGAGCATGGGAGCCTTGTGGAACTCCACACTTTAGTTCTCACTTTGCAAAACAGTCTCCAAGTGAGCATCTTGAATCTACTAGAGAAGTAGGAACAGAACCACTGTAAAACAATGCCACCCAATAGGGATATGCATGAAACCATCACCCTTCGAGCCGATGGCAGGGTGGCTTTAAGGACAGGGGAGGGTGCACTCCTTCCCTCCCTCCCCCCCCCAGCATGCACATGGCACTTCTGGTCAGTAAAACAACGGGATGGCAAGGAAGCACACTGCCACCCCGTCGGACTATTTAGCCACAGAGTGCCGGAGGGGGAAGCATGGTGGGAGGAGTGCACCCTCCCCCCATCCTTAAAGCCATCCCTGTCCATGAATTTGAACAAGTTCAAATATGGGGGCTCCGAACAGGTTCGTGCACATCCCTACCACCCAATCCCACCTCCCACAGGCGACCCAGATGGATACTATGGTCAATTGTATCGAAGCCACAGAGAGATCCAAAAGGACAAGGAGAGTCACACTCCTTCTGTCGATAGCCAATTGGAGATCATCTATCAAGCTGACCAAGACAGTCCCAACCCCAAAGCGCACACAAAAGCCAGTTTGAAATGGGTCTAGATAATCTGTATCATCCAAAACTGCTTGGAGCTGAGAGGCCACCACCCGTTCAACCACCATAAGTGGTAGGTAGCACTTATGCTCTAGTCCAGTGTTTCTCAACCACCGGTCTGCGGACTGGTGCCAGTCCACGAGGCATCACTAATAAAAATCACACACCCAAAAAAACCAATTTTGGGCTGGTGGGGGCCTCCACCAGGAACTCTCTGAAGCTCATTTCCAGGCAGCCCTTGCTGTTAGATAATGTTCATTTTAAGGAAGCAAAGTGAACATTATCCAGCAGCGAGGGCTGCCTGCCTAGAAATAAGCTCTGGAGAGCTTGCCTGGGCTCCGTGGACGCTGGGTCCCGCCACCTTTGCACATGACATCACTGGGGGTAGGGGTGGCAGTGACGGGGGCAACCCCTTTACTAACTGTTGGTCTGGGAAACTGCGCATGAAGAATGTACCGGTCCATGACTCCATAATCGTTGAGAAACACTGTTCTAGTCAGTGAACTGAGGACTGCAGTCTTAGTCCAACAACTCCTTGCTATAAAGCAGAAACATCACCAGGTAAAACTAATGCAGTAAAGATTAACTTATACATAATATGCCATAAACAAAGAGCAGGTATACTATCTTATGGTGTCCCCAATTGCTCTAGATAGCAGAAAGCAAGTGAACCAAGTTGTGTGCACCAGAGGAATGCAATTTAACCCCCCCCACACACACTCACACACACAAAAGTAACAACAAAAAATCCTGTCCCATACTAATCAAACTGTTTGGGTGGTAAAATGCCTAATGAACTTGAAGATGGCAATCAATCAGACGCTGAGCATGTGCAAATCTCATCCTGAGGTTTCCCATGAAAAATGATTGGGGCACACCTCCATGCTAGGACCTCATAGACTAGGGATGTGGACAAAATGGATTTTGCCTTCTGTTTTGAGGACAAGTTCATCTCAAGGCCATACATGGAGCTTATCACAGCAACCACCAAGAAATACATACAAAGAGCCATTTCTTGTCACAACACTATCTCACAAACAAAACAAACCACAACTCAAGGAAAGAAGGCACCCAATTTCTGCCTTTGTCAATCTGAGATCCAGCAAAACCAGATAGTTATTGCAGCAATAGCACAGCATATTATACTCAGTGCTAAGAAAAGAAAACCACACAAACATATCTTCCTTGATCCCTTCCTCCTCTCCTGATTAGGGATGTGCAAAACGTTTTGAGGTTGAAACATTTCAACTCGAAACGGGCTGTTTTGAGTGTTTGAAGCTCAAGCCAATGTGGGTTTGGGGGAAAGATTAAAAAATTGTTTAACATCACATGCTTGCCCATTTCTTTTGTTGGTTGGGTGGTAGGTAGCACCCATTATGCCCTACTACACAACCCACTTTGGTGTTCCTAGGAGCTACCCATGGGGAATAATGGGGTGTTTCATGTTTTCTCATTGTTCCCTATAGCTGAAACACTCAATACGTTTTGAGTTTTGTTTCGTCAAAACGAGTTTGACCGCTGTTTCAACAAAACATTTTGGCCGTCTTCATTTTGTTTCGAGCTCAAAACAGGATGTAAAATTTGTTTTGTGCACATCCCTCCTCCTGATGTATCCTCTTCAAGAGACTATAAGGGCTCTCTCTGCCTCCCAGTCCTTTTGAATACATTTTGAAATTTCCTCCAAAAGTGTTCCCCCTCCCTCCTCCCTCCCCCCAGCCAATGGAGGCACAATTGCTCATGACAACACTTGATTTCTATAACAAGTCAACCAATCAGCAAGGAGATTGCAAGCCAATTGGAAGTCAGTACCAGAAAACCAATCAGCAAGGGAAAAACTGGCATCCAAAAATGTTGCTCGGAATGTGAGAAAATTTTGATTGAAATGGAGATTGTTCTGCTCCGAGCATAAAAGAAGGCATTTATTTAAAGGGCATTTTGCTTTGAGCTTGAAACACTCGAAACAGCCCATTTCGAATTGGAACATTTCACTGTCAGAATGTTCTGCACATCCCTATCATAGACCTTTGCATTAAATTGCATGCTTGCAATAGCACTGCATTATAAAAGGGTTGCTCCCTCTACCCCATAAGTGATATAACAGTGAGGCACTTTAGTTTATTGTAAGCAACAGACTGGAGGCCATGGGTGGCTACACCTAAGCTTGAGAGTTGGAGCTAGAATTAGGACTCTGGAGTGTGGCATGCAGCAGGTAGAAGATATGCTTAGTTGACCAGGCAGGGCAGGAGGCCAAGCTCCTGGTGTTTATAAAAGGCTTAGCCAGCCCAGATGCTACATAGTGCCTGCCAATATTAAAGGCCAATGCTGCATGCCTCTTTTCCTTCTGTGCCCAAAGGCCTGAACACACACAATTCTATTCTAAGTCCCAGCATCAGCTCATAAGATTCCCAGTTTAGACCCCCAAGTTCCTGACATTTATGGGGTCAAGCTAGCCACATGATTTATCTTTTGTTAATCTAGTATTTATTAATTCCATGTAACATGCTAGACCTTTCTATTCACATACAGCCAGCTAAAAGCTTAAGGCAATTTGTATGAATATTCGGACTACAAGACTCAATCAATTTTAAGGACGTGTTATTTTAACTGGCCAAGTTAAAATCCAGCATTTTTATTGTGTGGGCAAGAATTATTACTTCAAATTAATATTTTAATGGCTAACCTGTTTTCTAGAACCTCTCTTTTTGAAAAGGCCCATATTATTAAACCCTAGACTTTTTCCAGAATAAATACTTATTTTGTAATTATGGATGGTGCTCTGTGCTCTTTGCAGAAACATATATGCAGATCTTACCCCAAGAAAATTATCTGGCAGAATGTGGAAATACATTCTATTTTCATTTTTTAAAAATCAGATGTCACAGTTTACAAAAACAATGTAGCTTTTAATTTATTACTCACTGCAAAATCACATCAAACAAAAAAGACCTGACTTGCAAAACTAGGGGGATACAAAATGGCTCCCTATAACAGAACAAGTAATTTCTTCACAGTGATTGAGACAATGTTTGCTGAAGCCAGTGCTACTGAACAACTTCCCCTCCACCTTGGAATTTAGCTTTGATCCTGAGCAAGACTGTTTTAGAGCCAGATGTTAGGTGTCACAAGGGAAACCATGCCTCCATTTGGCCCTAATTGGCGGAATCATGCAAACTGAACCAGTGCAAATTAAGCTAAAATTCCATTTGAGACTACAGCCCTTTTTGTCTATGTGATCCTTCTGAACAGCAACCTCCCCACCATGCATCACCACTTGAAGCCACAATGAAAATTTCTAATTATTTTTGTTGTTCAACTTTCCTGCCTTTACAACCCACTAGGAGACTCTCTCTTCTCTATAGTTAACACTCCACTGTCCACTAGCTGCATGGCCATCATATCTTCTGCTCCCTCCCACTGGCCCTAGGAGATGCCTTCACTTCTGTCATCACCAAAGTTGTCAGATATCTAGTTTTCACACAGCGTCTCTGCTCTGCTCAAAATAAACTTTATTGTTGCTCAGTTCAAAGTGCATTTTAGTTTCAAAAGTCCTGGCCTCCGGCTCCGTTTGCCCTCTAGGGTATTCTAACGTGTCCTGCAATTGGCTGGACTGAGATCCATAGGTTACTCACATTTGCAAATTTGGTTCAGAGTAATCCTCCCCCCAGTTATCAAGGTACATATCTGAGCACGTGTGTAGGATGTCCCTGCACTGGCTCCCAGTCTGTTTCCGGTCCCAATTCAAAGTTCTGGTTTTAACTTTTAACGCCCTAAATGGCTTGGGACCGCGCTACCTGAAAGAGCGCCTTGCACCATATGTTCCAACCCAAACTTTAGATCTTCTGCGGAGGCCCTCTTCCGGGTGCCTCTGCCAAATGAGGTGAGGTGGGTGGCTTTTCGGTGGTTGCACCCTGTGTATGGAATAGCCTCCCCAGTGAGGTTTGCCTGGCTTCATCACTTTGTTCTTTTAGATGCCAGGTAAAGACCTTTTTGTTCACCCAGGCCTTTTAAATTCTTGTTTCAGATTTGATCTGATGTTTAACTTATTTTAAAATGAGTTTTTAAGCTGTTTTGTATTGTATTTTGTATTTACTTCTCACCCTTTTTGTCTGTTATGATTTAATGTGATATGTGTTTTTTATTGTATGTTTTAATTCTCTGTTGTGAGCTGCCCAGAGAACAATTTGTAATGGAGCGGCTAACAAGTAAAGTCTAATAATAATAATTATTATTATTATTATTTCTTGTTTACACAGTCAGACAGGTGTTATTGACTGGTTTGTTTTATCCAGACATCGAGTCCTTCCCAAGGACCTGGGATGGCTGAATTTTATTGTCAATACTGTTGGTTATTATAGATATCGTCGCAAAATATAGGCTGTTCCCAGTAAAGCTGCTTTTTGTAATTGGCTGATGGTGATTTCTGTGGCCCCTATGGTGTTGAGGTGTTCTTCAAGGTCTTTTGGAACTGCACCCAGGGCACCAATTACCACTGGGATTATTTTGGTCTTTTTCTGCCACAGCCTTTCCATTTCAATTTGTAGAGCTTTGTATTTGGTGATTTTTTTCTATTTCTTTTTCTTCTATTCTGCTATCCCCTGGTATTGCTATGTCGATATTTTAACTTGTTTTTCTTTCTTCTCGACTACAGTTATATCTGGTGTATTGTGTGGCAGATGTTTGTCTGTTTGTAGTCGGAAGTCCCATAATATTTTTACATCTTCATTTTCTTCAACTTTTTCAATTTTATGGTCCCACCAGTTTTTGGCTACAGGTAGCTTGTATTTTTTGCAGATGTTCCAGTGTATCATCCCTGCTACCTTGTCATGCCTTTGTTTGTAGTCAGTCTGAGCGATCTTCTTACAACAGCTGTTTAGGTGGTCCACTGTTTCATCTGCTTCTTTACAAAGGTGGCACTTGCTCTTTGTTGTGGATTTTTTGACTTTTACTCTTATTGCATTTGTTCTTAGTGCCTGTTCTTTTGCAGCCAGTATTAAACCCTCTGTTTCTTTCTTCAAGCAACCATTCTTAAGCCATTGCCAGGTCTTGGTGATGTCTGATTTTCCACTTATATTGTGCAAATATTGACCATGCAGGGGCTTATTTTTCCATTTTTCTGCTCGGTTCTTGACTTGTTCTTTCTTGTAGGCCTGATTTGTTTCATTGGTGTTGAATAGTTTCTCGTTCTTGACCATTTTAAATGCATCTTCTTCACTGTCCTTGATATATTCTTCAAGGCCTCTTTTCTCCTCCTCTACTGTTTGATGGACTTGCAGCATTCCTCTTCCACCTGAGCTGCGAGGGAGGTAGAGCCTATCTACATCACTACGGGGGTGCAGAGCATGATTGATGGTCATGATTTTCCTGGTCTTACGATCTAGCATCTCTAGCTCTGCCTGGGTCTATTCCTGCAGTGTATCTGATAACAGGTATAGCCCAGGTGTTTATGGCTTGTATGGTGTTCCCGCCATGGAGTTTGGACTTTAGGATTTTTCTAACTCTCCTGATGTATTCACTTCCAATTTTTCTTTTAACTTCAGTGTCTGCAATGTTATCAGCCTGGAGAATGCCCAAGTATTTGTAACGTTCTTTCTCTTCCAGATTCTTGATCTTGCTTCCATTGGGCAGTTCTGTTCGTTCTGTTTTTGTTATTTTCCCTTTGTTCATTATTAATGCAACACACTTGTCTAGTCCAAACTATTATTATTATTATTTCTTGTTTACACAGACAGACAGGTGTTATTGACTGGTTTGTTTTATCCAGACATCGAGTCCTTCCCAAGGACCTGGGATGGCTGAATTTTATTGTCAATTGTTATAGATATCGTCGCAGAATATAGGCTGTTCCCAGTAAAACTGCTTTTTGTAATTGGCTGATGGTGATTTCTGTGGCCCCTATGGTATTATTATTATTATTATTATTATTATTATTATTATTATTATTATTATTATTTAGGATACATGGGTTACAGCAAGTCACAGTCACACAACTAAGGGTGCACACATGTATAGGATACTGATCCAAGCAAGCATAGTAACAGTGGACCAAAGTATAAGGTAAGACTCAGTATAAGGCAACTTCATATGTTAATACTGTATTGCTAAAGGGAAGCAGCCAGGCATCCACTCAGAGTCCAGAATTACGTACTAATACTAATTTCATAACTGTTGATAATTATGCCAGATCATGTTTAGATAGTGAAGTGTCACCTCAGGGTACCTCAGAGGGGCAAACATAATAAAAAACAAAAACTTTATGGGAAAGTAGAAATAACATTATTTTGCACACAGAGCACAATGCAAAATCTGGGTAGTGAGACTGGTTATTGCACTGAGGTTGAGGGCAGTCTCAGAAGGCAGTGGAGGGAGACATGAGACTCACAGAGACTCACAGAGACATGAGACTCACAGTGGAGGGAGACATGAGACACACACAGCAGCCTGGGAGAAGAGAATGGGAAGTTTAGCAGAGGAGGAAAGGGAAAGAAGAAGGAGCAAACTTTATCTTTTCTATAGTCAGCTGACTTGAGAGCAATGCCGAGGTGATGTGTCCAGGGCCTTACGCCATAGCAGTGCCCTTCACTGAGCGAAGGGGAGATCTGCACCCAGCTGTATCCTTCACCATAGAGAACACAAGGAAGATGCAAAGCTGTCTGAGCAGACCCCTTGCTCCAGGGACTCCACAACTTGATTATATCCTTCACTCCAGAGGAGGCCAAATGATTGGCTGAATGCTGATAGCCAGTCAGGGGAGCCCTGGTGTTCCAGGACAGACCGGAGCAGAGGTTAGTCCACTGCAAGCTCGCATCTGGCATGGACTCCACTCAGAGTTGCAGTGTCCTTAGCCAAGAAATCTCCAAGGCCATCTGGTACAGAGTGATTTGCAAGCATGCCAGCACGAGGAGGATCCAGGACAGTGATTTCAGGGTTTTAAGGATTACAGGACTTTTGCTAAAAGGAGAGGATGCATCTTCTGGATGCATGAGCCTCAGGATACATGAGGATGCATGAGCCTCAGAGAGGGGAAACTGGTTGAATGAAGGCAGCAAGGGTACAGACCTTGCCACCACAACCCCATGTCTGAAAGAAAGAGCACTCTTGTCTAAAAGTGGTGACTACAGGGTTGTTGTTTGGAGTTTCCTAGGTAAAGAGCAGGGGCTGAATAATTGGGAAAAGAGGTTTATTCAAGGGAATGTGTGATTCAAGCTTTACTGAAGGGTTAGAAGAAAAGCATGGGTGGAAGTGTTGCTATTCAGGTGAAGATGCCACAATAAAAGGGCTGCAGCATGCCAAATCTCATTGTATGACTCCAGAGTTGATCTGATTGCATTTTAAGGTGCAGTTTGCTGAGCTGCCAGGACAAGGCCATTGCCAAGTTACTTCTGTTCTTCCAAACTGAGATTAGGCCTCAATTAAAATACAGGAGCCACATGTGTGGTCCCATCTTTTCGAGGCTCTCTGCACAAGCTCCAGATTGCTTTATTTTGGTATTTTCGGCCAAATGGAGAATGGCCGTCATGGCACTAGCATTTTGATATCTGCAAATCTCACTTAGTACAGCTAAACCCAAAATGGATAGGAATCTACACTGACTGGCAGTATTCTGGCGGTCTTTTCCAGTCCTACCCAGAGCTTCCAGGGACTGAACCTGGGACCTAGGGAGGAAAGCTGATCTTGTGGTAGCAAGCATGAATTGTCCCTGTTAGAGGTTGTTAATTTTTACCCACAATAGGTAAAACAGCAGAGCACTAAGGAATGAGCACACACTCCAGTTACACAATCGGTAGCAGAGGATGGTTTGGATATTGCAGCTATTTAGAAAAAAGACATGGAGATCCTTGTATGACTAAACACTAAATATTTATTGGTTAAATACACTTAGATAGGAAAGACCTATATCTAATCTAAAGGACTACATAGTGGATAGGTAAGGAGAGAGAGAGAGAGAGAGAGAGAGAGAGAGAGAGATGTTTCCATCTGCTCTCTAGGAGGAAAGGAAGGATTGTGACTCAGCACAGGAAGTGCTGCAGAGTCAGTTCAGGGGTCATAGAGTAGGGACAGATAGGGAGACCCTGACTCACTGTCTCTACTCCCAGTGCCCCTAGTGGCCATTAGGACAGTTGGTGCAAAAGGTTGATGCACTGGAAGTTCATCTCCAACAGTCCCCTTTGCTAAGCATGGTCTGATTTGCATCTGAATGGGAGACTACATGTGAGCACTGTCAGATATTCTCCTTAGGGGATGGGGCTACTCTGGGAAGAGCACCTGCATGCTTGCATGTTTATGGTTCCAAGTTCCCTCCCTGGCATCTCCAAGATAGGACTGGGAAAGTCCTTGCTATCAGATTAAGGCTACAAACCTATCCACGTTTACTTGCAAGTGAGAGTTGCTTTCAAAAGCCTGCAACCTTGGGGAAGCCACTGCCAGTCTGTGTAGACAATACTGAGCTAGATGGTCCAATGCTCTGACTCAATATAAGGCAGCGTCTTATGTTCCTATGACCTTCTGTATGCAAAGCACCCTTCACATATATTTTATAATCAGACACTAGAAATATTTCTTTGCTTATCAATTCTGTCTGCACATGAGTTAAGTGGTTATGCTTTCAGATGGCACTGAGAATGCTATACCTAATTTAAATATTAGGTATAGCATTTTCAATGCCATCTGATTATGAGGAATGAAAATAACACCCCATGCAAGGCCCAAGTTATTAAACAGATAGTTAAATAGCACTTGTTTTATAGCAAGAAGTATGGAAAGCACTGAAAGTATTTGAAAATAGTCCAAGAAATAGGAAAATGGTTTATGTGGTGTGTGAAATTTAAGAGATTTTGAAAATGTGCCTTAGAAGTCACTGGTTGTAGAAAACCAAATTATGCAGGTTGTTTCAATTACTATGCCAAAACATTAGTCAACTTTATTTTAAACTCTGCCCAGCAAACTAATGATCCTTTTTGGCAGGTAAATCTCTCCATCTCTTGAACTACAGAAAGGGTATTTTGAATATGTGTGCAAATTACTTTGAAATCTGAAAAAAGTCATTTTAAAACTACCATTTCAAAATGTTTACTTCCATACTTAGTAACCTTAAGAGTCAAGACGTCTTTTTCCTGTATGGCGTGTACTGGATATTTCTCAAGCAATGGATTGTCTTCACAATAAAGCTCCTCCAATGTAAGATCATCCATCTGTTTAAACAACACAAACAGGACTTTTAATGCAAGACCCAAAAAAATGAATGGCTGTGCTGCACTTGCACAATGGATAAAGTTGCCCTATTGAAAGAAAGTAATATAGCTGTGCAAAGTAACAGGGATGTTCCACGAAATACAAATGAGGAAGACATTTCACAGCAGGCGCAGAACCCATTTTTATGTCTGTTGAGGCCTCACTATCCAGATCCACAGTTGAATAGGCCTTCGGTTCCATGGATGTTATCTCTGAATGCAGGGAACCGCAGTTGGGCGCAGTGATGAAACCAAGGGTTCAGGATTGGAACTCCAATCTGAACCCTTGGGTTGTAGTGAGTTTCATCACCACAGCCCAAGGTTCCAGGCAACCTGCAGTACGTCTGAATTTGGAACCGCAGGCTGCTGGCCCTGGAACCGGAGTTGAAGGATGAAGTTCCTCCCTCAACTTCGGCGTGATTGGCTGTGTGGGCTGTCCTTCTGTAAAGAAGGAAGCCCTCACTGCCAACTCCCCACCTCTCTGCAGTCTTGCTGACTGCAGAGACAGTTCTCCTGAACATCCAAATTTTGACGGGGGGGTGGGAGGACATGGTTCCGCACTACATGCAAATGTGGCCCATATGTACACCAATGGTCTATGGCTTGGCATATTCATCCCAGAGACTGATGGCTGCTTCAGTATTCATCCTTGCTATCAGATTAAGGCTACAAACCTATCCACATTTACTTGCAAGTGGGAGTTGCTTTCAAAAGAGAAGGGTGGGTGGTATGCATGACTGAACAGAATTGGACTGAGTGTTTACTCATTAGAGTGGCTATCAAATGGTTAAAAGATATGTTTATCCCACGCCATGTACCAAATATGTCAAATACAAATACTAGCACATGGAAGGAGTGTTTATACAAATGTTATTTGCTTCAAATTTAAATATCTATGTAGGAACACTGGTCCACATGTGCCTGATGTGAGTAATGCCGATTTACCCACACATTGTGAACTGCTGGCAAGGGTGCAAATCTTCAGGTAGCATATGCACCTGTACTCTGGAAGTGCTAGTGAGAGTGAAAACATGTTGTCTGGTCACTTGAGTTATGCTGTGCAACGTATGTGCCACTGTTTTATGTATTTGTTTTATGTACTAAAAAAACATATTAAACATATATGCATGTAATGGGAATACTTTTTCCCATGTGCAGTTTGTCTTGGGCCTATAACTGCTGCATATATATATATATATATATATATATATATATATATATATATATACACACACACACACACACACACACACACAAGTCTGTAGCTAAAATGTTACCTTAACGACCACTTGCTCTCTGCTGAATCTACCTACCTGACTAGATCGAGTTGGAGGGAGGGCACTGCTTTGCATGCAGGCACCTGCTATAGTGTGTTTGTCAAGGGACAGAGCCTTCTTGGTGATTGCTCCCAGGCTATGGAACTCGCTCTTAGATGAGATCCCTGCTAACTTGGCAAAGAGGCACCTTTTAACATGGTGATTCTCTTTATTTAGCAGGGGTAGAGTAACTGGCCCTATCCACCCCAGCACAGTACCTCCAGTGACTGTTGCTGGTATCTATCTTATGTTTCTTTTTAGATTGTGAGCCCTTTGGGGACAGGGATCCATCTTCTTTATATATTATTTCTCTGTGTAAACCGCCCTGAGCCATTTTTGGAAGGGCGGTATAGAAATTGAATTCATCATCATCATCATCATCATCATCATCATCATCATCATCTAAGTGGCTCCCTCTCTCTCAATCTTTGAGAGGAGATTAAAGACTGCCCTTTTTATCTAGGCCTTTGGTCAATGAATGGCTCCCCTATGACTCCCTGATAGATGGCTGTAGTTGTATCTGTTGACTTTTAGTTCATTTTTAATGAAATATGACTGTTTTATTAGGTTCAGCTCTTAATCTTTTTTTCATTGCACTGGCGTCCTAGGACCAAGGGTGGTATACAAATGTAAATAAATAAATAAAACAGAACATTGTTTTAATTTCAAATGTTTGAGACTCAGAATCCTTTAGGTCAGAGGCTGTTTGAATTAGAGCCGAGACTGACACATAGCTGATGCCAGTGTTGCCAAAAAGAGGTACCTGATGGTCCAGAACCATACACATGGAAGCTTTTACAACAGCAGCATGGTTTGACATCAGATGTCCTCGGACCACCATCGTAGAAGCTTTGCACTAGCAACAGGGCCATACTGGGCCAAATAAATCATAGGCTCGGAGGTTTTAAGCCCCTTCCTGAAGCATATGACCTCAAAACAGAATCGTGACATGCTTTTTTCAAGCAATGGAGGCAAGATTCAGCATTAAGTACGGCACCATGGCATAGAAGAGTTTATAGTTTTTAGTTTTATAGCTTCCGTTTTAGAGTTTTTATTATATTTTGAATTGCTTTAATTATGTTAATGTATTAATGGTTTTATATTGTGAAATGCCCAGGGACTTTTTCTATGGGGTGGTATATAAATGTACTAAATAAATAAACTGTCAGCCCATTGTGTCTGTCAAGTATTAAGGCATTTTTCACACAAACACAAAGCTGTAAAGTGCAGATAAAGAAAAATGAGATAAAGATAAAGAGGAAATGAAATGAGATGAAAACTGAAGTAAAATATATTTCTGAAGTATATTTATAAGGGAAACCATCTTCTGAAGCTCTACAGAGAGTTCTGTACTGTGCTGCTGAGGTGGTAGTTGGAAAGGTTCTGAAGAGAGAACTTGGTGCCACCCTTGAGGCATGCAATAGCACAAGGTTTCCCTGCTTGAAGGGAGGGGCTAGAGGACTCTTCTAAAATGCTGCTTTATATAGGTACAGATTCCATATGCACACAGAAAAAGCACAATGTGAAAACACCTAGAGGTATTCTAGTTAGGCTCAAGAGTCAGCAAATAGAGGCCCCAGAGCCAAATCTGGATCCCTGAACACTATCAATTGGCTAGCCAGCTGTCGGCTTACAGGGCAAGAGAGATGTGTGGAGGGAGTGGTTCTAGTGGCAATAAGACTTGCTGGCAGTTCACACTTTGTGTAATGGAAATGGGGCCGTAGCACACCATTTTCCACTTCACAAAAAATCCATCTCACACCATTTTCCATCTCCTTTCCATAAGACTAGTTGCTGGCCAGGCATCTAGGTCATCTAAAATGAATCTGGACAGAATTATTCTGTTAGGACACCCCCACTGTCAACTGTGGAACAATAAATTCAGATATTCTTGATTTCCACTTTAAGAACTTTTTGTTGAGAAGCAAAATAAAATAACAAAAACAACAATTCCAATAGCTTCCAGTGTGACCCAACATACTGTTTTCTGGGAAACCATATCAATGTGTATTTTTTTGTATGCTTTCAAGAAAAATCTAAGTAATTTCAAAACAATGTTGAAATTAATTATATCAATCCTCAGTCCCTTCTATCACAATTATTATTTATCTTATATTCATTCAAAACTTTGTATACTTTCTATTTAAAAAATCTGATCACTAGTTCATATGAGCTTGATACATAAATTCTCAGCAAGTTTAAGATGACATTATGTAGTTTCCTAAAACTACATAAGCTAATTTATCTCCAATAGGTACTGATTTATTAGTCAGTGCATAGAATGATAGGCAAAGCAAGTTAATAATGATGTTGCTATATAAAGAGCTACCCAGTATGAACAAAGCCAAGACTCTGGCTTTATGAGAACACCTGTAGTCAATGTAGTGGGGAGGGGGGGAGAAAAAAGCAGAGGATTCTGTGCAGCTGGTATATCTGCAAAACCTCTTAGTATTTTCTCCCAAAACTTATAAAACCTTGATATTTTGTGAAATGAAAATGTTCACACCTCCAAGATGAGTGAATAGGCCATGAGACACTGGGTTACATAGTTTGTAAGAGTAGCAAATCATAAGAATATATCGGTTTCTTAGGATATTTTTTAAACTATAACCATGACAGAATCTCAGAGGTGTAATCCAAAACCTCCTTTACAAGAAACGTCAAAAGATGATTTCATTCTCATAAAACACAATGAAGAAAAGATCAGTATGTCTGGAACTCTCTGGTTCTATAGCAAGCTCCAGTTCCACATAAAAAGTCACTACTAGTTGTTCATAAAGATGAATTTTGCAGATACATAAATTCAGGACATGATCTAGCCAAAGTTAAACACTTAAATCCCATTGATTTAAATGGGAGGGATTTAAGCATGTTAGTAATTCTTCCACTGAAATAATCAGGACTTAATTTTTTTTAACTTTATTTGGATTATACCAACAGTACTTTAAGGGCATAGTCAAAAACAGAACAGCAGGCTACTATTTGCATTTCAAGCACATAGATACTAATGAACATCTCTTTAGACATATTTCATTCAAATTAGAAAAAGGTTATCACTACAAACTAGGCACCACCTGGATTAAGTAGGCCATTTCTTAAATCCCACTAATTTCAGGGGAAGATCATTTAAAAAGTGCTTACCCCTTCCTCTATAATCAACAGGACTTACAAGGTAATCCTCTTCATGCCTTTTCAGAAGTCCCAGTAGCTGACATCCACCGCAGTATTAGGAGGGTAGAAGCTACATACAGTGCAGAAAGGCTACTAAAGGTTCCGCCAAAGTCTTCTGAAGCAGCAAAGTTCATGTGCAGGGGGAGAGCACAGCAATTTCTTTGATCTCTGTTTCCATTACTGCTATTTGCCTTCCAAATATATGTCCCTGAGGGTTGTAGAGCCCTTGGGGACATATCTGGAAGGTAAAGAGCACTCATGGATATAAGGGAGATAAAAGAAAATCATGTCCCTCTCTCCCAGGCTCAAGAGCTCAGCTACTCCAGAAGTCCACTTTGGGCAGCCTCTCAGCATGGGATGCAGTTCCTGCACCACCCTCCTAATGCTGTGCTGGATGTCAGCAAATGTGTTCAAAAGGGTTTACTCTCAGATAAGTATGCAGGATTGCATCCATGGGGCTAACTACACCTTGCATGCAAACATGTCAGAGCCCAATGCTATGTTTTTAAAGCACAAATTTAAATGTTTTTAGTTTGGGGTGGATAGTGCCAAACCTTTCTTTCATTGGGAGTAATTTTCTTTTCTACATTGAGGTCTGTTTGGTTTTAAAAGTCCATTTTCAAAAGAATCCTTTATTTGTTGCCCAAATACAGTTTTGGCCCACAGAGAAACTTTTACATCTTCTCTCTACTTTACATCTTTTTCTACCACTATTTGAATTTTATAGTTTAAATGGGCCATATTTTAATTCCAACGTACACACTTTTTACATTATAGAACACTTGCAACCTTCTAACTTACACTTCTAGTACATGTAAAATGATAGGTTCAACAGGGAATTTTAATTCAAAATCCATTTGGTTTGGTAACATGCTTGTTTGCATTTTCATAATTTTTTGAACTTCTATCCCTGGAACATGTATTTTACAGGACTATTCATATTTTGGCCAAAATAATCTAGAAAAAAGTCCTGTGCAGCATGAGCCATTTTATACAGTTTAAACAAATTCACATTTAAAAAGTGCAAAGCATGCACGCTGGAACATTTGTTCCTCAGTCAACTATTTAATCATTTTATTATGCTCACAAATAGCAGAAATAAACTCAATGTGTGCCCATCACAAATGTTGGAATGAGGGCTGGAAAGAGAATTGTTGACAAGTGGGACCACAGTGGCTTCCCTTAAGAAATGACCCAGAAAGCCCTGTCATGGCTGTAAAGCACTCGAATTGCACAGCTACTATTTCATTCCCAGAAGAGTATTATTAATATGTGCAGTTCAGTGAGCTACACTGAATACACTTAGTTTTAGTTTTACACAAGGTACTCAATCCAGAATTTTCACTTGAGGCACAAATAACCAGGCTCAAACTATCATACTTCGGACACATTATGCGAAGATCCAGCTCCCTTGAGAAGACCATAATGCTGGGAAAATTTGAAGGAAAGAGAAGAAGAGGATGACCAGCAGCAAGGTGGATAGACTCAATTATGACAGCAATGAATGCACCACTGAGAGACCTTAAAGGCCAAGCTGAAGACAGATCATCCTGGAGAGAATCTATCTATGTGGTCGCTAAGAGTCGACACCGACTTGACAGCACTTAATCAATCAATCACTTATTTTTAATAATAGTGAACATGTCTGGACCAAAACATTTTGCTACATGAGGCAGAAAACACAAATAGTTTCTCTCTCCTTTCCATGAATCAACATGGGGCACAATCCAACAGTCATCGAAATGAATGGGCATATTCCAAATCATTTTAATAGAGTTCAGAAAGACTAGCAAGAGGATAGGGCCACATCGGTTGAACCCGCCTGACTCCCATTCCATGGCCCCCAAAATGTGCTGTGTAAGGTGCCCACCTCACACTGCCTCATGGTAGGGCCATCTTCAATAGCAAAACTGAGCCATTAATGTCTGAGTGTGACTATAAATGTTATGCAGTAAGTACATGTGACTAAAGTATCCTCAGCATTATAGGCGGTATACATATTGCACACATTTGGAACACCCATGTAAATATGTGTACATCCACACTGCTGCAGGAAACCTCAGTGTAACTTCAGCAGTCATGTGCACAGTGTGAAGTTTGTAGCTGCCCACAGCCCAAAGGGGACAACAACTTTGTGATCATGAGCTGCTGCTCAGATAAGCGTCAATAGTTCCTGCAACAGCCTCAAAATCTGAAAACTCAACTCTTTTAGAATGTGTTTCCCCCACTTGGGGTCATCTTTTTTGTTTAGTGTTTGCTATAGTAGGCCCTAAAAAGTAAAACATGAAACAGATAACATAATTCAGTACTGCCCTCAGGTGACTGCTGATGTTACTGCAAGCATGAATTCAAACATCCTCTTCTATAACTCCTTAATAAATAATAAATACATTTTTATTTATTGAGTGGGATCCAGAAAACTGCTAACTGAAGTTTGCTCATATAATGGGACTTTCCTGTCTCCTCCTTCCTGCTCCTGATTATTGGGGGACTTTCTGGAACCATGTAAAAGACGGTGTGGGGAGTCAGAGCTGCAGAGCATTGTGAAAATTGGAGACCTCTCTTCCTGCCAAGGAATTCTCTGAATCCTACCTATTTGCTTTGCTAACATTTCCTTACTTTCAATCTACTTCTTCATGAAATGGAAACTGTAGCAGCTGAAGACTGTTCACAAAACAAATGGCTATATAATTTTTTAAAAAATATACCGTAGAGTAAAAACACCAGACTAAGAAAAATGAAAACCAAGTCTCAAGTGAATTAAATGACGCAACATATGCATTACTATACACTAATGTGGTGGCAGAGAGAGAAAACAAACCACCACAAATCGCAATAAAACCAGGTATAGCAATGTGTCAAGATAATATTATGATGTGTTTACTGGAGAGTTTCTTCTCAGTTTATTCTCAGGGGGTAAGTTTATTCTCAAAAGACCTAGCATACTGAAACACCTTGATAAGCAAATAAAATAAAATAAAAATACACACCTTGAATGGAGTAATGGACTTAAACTCTGTGGGCAGGATCCAGACTAAGTTAGCCATGACTACATACCATGAAATAAACAAGACATGACTAACTTAAGTCTCACTCATTTCAATGGGACTTAGTAATGACTGGATCCTGCCCTAGGCCTTCTTTTTAGTCCAACCTGACAACCACAAATTATTATCATCATATGACATAAGATTAACTCGAAACCTTTTAAAATTGAGAGAGCAAGAGAGAAAGGTGTTTGGGGAAACTATCACAATAGTGGGGTTATTCTATACAGATTAATGTTTGTGTGATACACAAATAGAGGAACTATTCTATGCAGGTTAATAATGTGTGATGTTTTTATGTGGAAAGGGTGCCCTATTCTGGGCTGATACATATTGCCACATGGAAGTAATCGTATTTGCCTAACAGTTGGGTAAATAAGAGAGGAATATTGCTAAGTAATTTTCAGATTTACATTTCTACTGGTTCAAACTAGTAAAACAGACACAATGATGTGTACACACACACACAGAGTTCCAGACCCTTTGAGGTTTACGTTTCTACTGGTTAAAACTAGTAAAACAGACACAGTGATGTGTTCGCACACACACACACACAAACTCCCAGACCCTTCTGAGGTTTGACATGATGAAGCTTAGGTCAAAGTAAGTGTACTTTTGGATAAGTGTATTTTGCTACATGGGATTTGCTTTATTATTGTTGTTGTTGTTGTAATCAAATTACAAAAATGCATAATAAGCGGAAGCAAATGTGCACATAAAAATGCACAGAACTGAAATGCTGTTGCAGAAATCAATACATGGAGTCCAACTTCTTTTGAAAATATTCAGGTTCTACTGCTTTTCTTAAACACAAATGTACCTAGTGATTAGAGGGACATGCTTTTTTTTAACAGCCTATGTTTTGTGTATATTGATTTGTTGGAGGTGGAGGTCTTGCACCTTTTAAGAAACAGGTAAGAACTTTCTAGATGTTGTGATATAATACAGGCATATTTCTACATATGCTTCTCAGCTTCATGTTTTTGAAATTCATATGGCTAATTTTCACAATTTACAGATTATTCCATTTAAGGGATGTATTAATTTCCATACTTACTGCTGTTGGGAAAAGCTGGATATTGTTTCCTGCTACATCGAGAACTCTCAGCCTCTTCAGTTTGCTAAGCCCCTAGTTGAAAATATAAAGAAATTTAGAAAGTGCGAAATGTACATTAAGTTACTAAATGTAACCACTTAAATGCTTAGATGTAAGAAGGAAAGATGTCATAAACATCTTTAAGTGATAGGAAAAGGAGGGAAATAGTTGCTAGTAGTAGGAAAAATAGAGTCATAGAAGAAAAGCGGGAAATGAGTAATAAGTGGCAGCCAAATGTTTAATTTTTTTCTGTAGTAAAAAGGACAATAATCTAAAGCAAATGTTTCTTGAAATCTGCTTCTAGATATGTCACCTTTAGTTTTAAATAGACTATATTACTTTAAAAATAACATGAGTTCTGACCACTGGCATCAGATCCTGATATGATATTTTGCCTTGGAAGGGGAATGACTCACTCGCGCTCAAACCATGGTTTGTTCCTACATGTCAACAGAACTAATATCATAAGCCTAGGAACATAAGCCTAAGTTTGTTCCTACATATCAACAGAACTAATATCATAAGCCTAGGAACATGCTAGATCTACCATGGTTCAAGATAGACAATTTAACTAGATTTAACCATTTTTATACAGAAGGATCAATCCGGAGTAGGAGATAGCATTTTCATTTTCTACATACCAAACTTCTGTAGTTCTTCATTAATTGCAGAGTGAATAAAAAGCAATTTTAAACAGTTGTTTTTTTAATTAAGTTACATTCTTATTTTCAAAATGTAAATAAAATACTAAAATTTCAAATTCTCATTTTAAAAATAACATGGTTAAAATTAAATAGCAATACAAATAAACGGGCGTCCCAGAACATCTCATTGTTCTCATGAGAAACTTATACACAGGACAGGAAGCTACAGTCCAGACGGAACACGGTGAAACAGACTGGTTCCAGATCGGCAAAGGAGTAAGACAAGGCTGTCTACTTTCTCTTTATTTATTCAATTTATATGCTGAACATATACGGAGAGAAGCTGGATTGGAAGAAGATGAGCGTGGTTTTAAAGTTGGAGGAAGAAACATCAATAACCTCGCTATACTGATGACACCACTCTGATAGCTGAGAATGCAGATGATCTGCAAGCTCTAGTAATGAAAGTCAAAGAGCACAGTGAAAAGATGGGACTACGACTCCATGTAAAGAAGACTAAATTGATGACAACTGGTACAGCAACCAGCCTCAGATTTCATAATGAAGACACTGAAGTGGTGGATAGCTCCTGCCTTTTAGGATCGACCATCAACAGTAAAGGATTCAGCAGTCAAGAAATACGCTGCAGACAAGCACTTGGTAGGGTTGCAATGAAGGCCTTGGAAAGGATCATTAGAAGCCGTCACGTGTCTATACCTACAAAGATTAGAATCGTTCAGACAATGGTTTTTCCTGTGACACTCTATGGATGCGAAAGCTGGACTTTGAAGAAGCAAGATAAAAAAAGCATTGACGCTTTTGAACTTTGGTGCTGGAGAAGACTTTTGAGGATACTGTGGACAGCCAGGAAAACAAACAAACGGATTATAGAACACATCAATCCAGAATTTTCACTCAAGGCGCAAACGACCAGGCTCAAACTATCATACTTCGGACACATTATGAGAAAACCCAGCTCCCTTGAGAAGTCTATAATGCTGGGAAAAGTTGAAGGAAAGAGAAGAAGAGGATGACAAGCAGGAAGGTGTATGGACTTGATTACGACAGCAATGAATGCACCACTGTGAGATCTTAAAGACCAAGTTGAAGACAGATCATCCTGAAGACAATCTATATATGTGGTTGCTAAGAGTCGACACTGACTTGACAGCACTTAATCAATCAATCAGAATCCATTGCATTAAAAACAACAACAGGTATTATGTACTACTTCCTAAATTAATTTTAAAAAATCAATTATCTTAAAAATTACATGAAGTGTACCCTCCTGGAGGTTGTAAATGTTCCATTGTGTTGTAAATTAACATGTTTTAGTGATCGGATTTGTATCATCATTTAAGAAATATGTGAAAAAAGTATTAGTGGTAAACTTGATTTAAATCAGTGATTTAAATCAATCCACCCTAATTAATTGTAATGTTAGGATCTTTTCAACTTTGACCTTCTACTATGTGGGGAATATCAACAGTGTTGCTTATCTAAATTCCCAGGCTATTATGCCCAAGAAACACAAAATATCTAACCATTTACATTGTCAAAATTATCATGGATCTTAACTAACTCACATAAGAAAATGAAAATACATCTTCTGGAACATACGATGGGAACAAAATACAGAATATTTTTCGCATAGCCTCATATTACTTTAAAGTTTTAATATCAGTTCTAAGTACCTGTCCAGCTGCTAAACTTTAACAGCGTTGGGTTTTCAGTTCCTAGAAGCTATTCACACATGCAGGCAAAACCGGGCTAAGGAATCCCAGTCTGGTTTTGCCTGCACATGTGTACAGCCGGGATCGGACCCAATCCCAGCAGTGCTTCAGCAGCAAACCCACCTCTGGAGCCACCCTCCTAAACAAGTTTAGGACAGCAAGCGCTCTCCTAACCCCGTTTTTCTGCTCATCTGCCAGGCCTGGCTGCTTACAGCTTCAAGGAGGGGAGGGGAGCTCACAATAATGCACCGCACACTCATGTGGTGCATTATGGGAGCTCTCAGTGTGGGGTAATGCATCCCGCACCCCAACCTTCCAAGCTACCGGCAGCAGCCAATAATTGTCTGGGCAGACAATTCGCCCAGAAGAAGATCTGAAGAAGAAGATCCGAAGAAGGAGCCCTCAGTCATCTGTGGCAAGGTAAGCTTTTTAAGCCTTCTTGCCCTTTCTCACAGGGTGTGAGAAACAGCTCCTGTTTTTATAGTAGCCTATATGTAAACCCTACATGTAAAATTTTGTTATTGCCTTTTATAAAAGACCAAATTAACATAAAAATCAAAAACAAAATAAGGTATGGCTAATATTCCAGAACTCTTTGCTGCTCTTAACTGTACACATTTAGCATGTAAATATACAGCCAGTTCACACTATCACAATGATATCCATTAACTTGCTCATGGCCCCGCCACTCACAGAGATCTGAGGACTAGAGACAGGGCCTTTTCTGTTGTGGCCCCTCAGCTATGGAACACCCTCCTCGAAGAGCTTCACCATGCTCCCTCCCTCAGTATTTTAAAAAAACAATTAAAACACATCTTTTTAAAGGGGCTTTTTAATGTTTGATATGCTGCTGATATCTGGTAGGTTCTTTAGTTGTTATAGTCCTCAGGTTTTACCTTTTTATTAATAATTTTTAATTTGAAACTTGTTTTAAAATATAATTTTAAATGTGGTTTTAGCCTGGCCTTTTAACTTGTTTAACTTTTTAAATCTTTTATTTTACATTATATCTATTTTATTACTGTTGTGAGCCACCCTGAGCAGTAGTGTACTGGAGGGCAGGGTATAAATATTTTAAATAGACAGATAGATAGACAGATAACCATTAAATTCCAGTTTCGCATGGTGCATGCTCTCCCACAGAATGTCATGAGAACTTCGAAGTTTTCACCCATCCCAGATCCGTGCCATAGCAAACTAACATTTAACTGAGATCGACAAGCCGAGTTCAGATCTAAGATTAATGATTCTAGTTAATTGTTGGGTTGGTACAACCATTTCCAGGTTCTTATGACATACTCTGTGGAAGCATGTGCACTACTCAAATCTGGGATTTAATGCTTAACTGACATTGTTTTAATCAATGTGAAACAACCCATAATGTGCATGCAGCAAGCAAATTTAACAATAAGTGTTTGAAATCAGTACATATCCCAGATAGCCAGAAATGGCATAAGCATGTGATGGACAACACATTCGTGATAAAAGAAAACCAAACAAAGGGCACCACCCTGTACATTTTCATTATCTTATTTCTTCCTATGTTGCTGATCTGCTTTTCGCACACTTCTTTGCTTTCTGTACTTATATCCTAAAACTTCCCTGCCTGTGACCTTTACTTCTCTAGCTTCACCACCCTCATTTGGCCAAAGGTCTCCTGCTTCTTCATAGAACTCCACCCATCTACTTTGTCTGGAACTCCGTTCCAGAATACCATCATGGTACCACTTTACTATCCTTGTTCCAATCAATTCCAATCAATAATACCTCTCAAACTCCCTATTAGGGCTGCTTTTTCATTGAGACAAGCATGAAGATGAAAGCTGTTACTCAAAATCTCCTATCTCTGCACTAGAATCAGCCATTTTCTAACTCTAAAACTTGTAAGTTTCAAACATGTCAAACGTACTTCTTTCTGCATTTCCAACAATTGTTCAATTTTAAATATTAAAATGGCACACAATACTACTGAGAGTCAGAGTTCATCTGCACAATGATCCAAAGGAGGCTTCATCAGAGGAAGAGCCACTCCAGCCTGGAATCCTGGGCATGGGAACTACCCCCAGATTCTATAGAGCTGGAGCAGCCAGAGCCAGTTGCCCCCTCAGAAGAGCCCTGGAGTACTGCAGACCCAGTGCCCCTTAGTGGGGCTTCTGCCCCTTTCTCTGAGTTCCCTCCATTGCTCTCCACTTCCAGAAGTGGAAGCAAAGCGACACCAGGGTGAAGCTCCAGCTTCAAAGATGGAGTGATCACCTCACTGCTTGGGGCCTCCCTCCCCATGGGCTTACTTGTAGGGGGAATGCCAACTTGAGTGCCTCTTCTGGAGTAAGGATCCAGGAAAGGGTGGGGCTCACACCAGCTACATATGCCCTCAGTCAGCATCAGCCTCCTGCTGGTTCAACAGCTCACTTTTAGAGCTTATGCCTCCAGCCTGCCTTGCTTGACCTGGACACCCAGTGTTTTACCTCTACTTCTCTAACTATCAGGACTAACACTGACTTCCAAAAATTTGAATAATCAAGGAGAAATAATGGGGCAGGATAAGTCCCAATACTGAGAGTTAGTTCAGACACTGGTTTGAAGGCAAACTTGTATCAAAAACAAAAAGGATCCAAAGGGAACACGTGACCTTGCAGGAGTTTGCTGTACCCATGTTACACTGCTCGCAGAGGGTTGTATCTTAAGGTGTCATCCTACAAACATAAACACTTTTGTCAGAAGGTGAATCAATATTTTTTAGGTTCCCCCTTTCCTCTGCTGCCTACTCATGCCATGAAAATTAGCTCCTGACAGATGGGGGAAGCTTCTGGAACAAGATACTACATGGAACAGATATTATTTATCAATCTCCTATTGGTGAAAATCCATCCCCTTCTTCTATGGATTTCTTCATGAACTTCATGGACTTCTTCATGGACTTCTTCAAGGGGAGATGCTGGGAGTGGGAGGACTTCCCACCTTCTTAATATTGTTACCTTAGGATAACAACCCTAGTTGTTGGAAGAGACTCCCATTTTTATTATATACTGATTGTTCATAACAAAGTTTATTGTCAAACTGCATGCAGTGAGATGACTAAGTATTTAAAAAACATATTTCTACAGACAATATATTATTTCTGAAAGATCTCAGGAAGAGGTGGCACACCACCACTCACATCAGGGAGCTCTTCTATTTGATTTCTTGACAAAATCAAGACCTTGAGTTTTGTTAGGTATCCAATCTCTTCAGGAAGTGTGATGATGGAATTGTGGGACAAATAGAGCTTACGCAGCTTTCGGAGATAGCAGAGTTCTTTGGGAATGCATTGCAGTTGATTATTGTCTAAACTCACACATTCAAGATTTTCAAGCCTATGAAAGGAACAAAGCACTTCAGTATGATGACCTCCACATCTATATTGCTTTTGTATATTACCAAATATTTGTGAGTGGCAAGGGGAGATGCTGGGAGCGGGAGGACTTCACACCTCCTGCATCTCAGGGTGCCCGGGGGCACAAGTGTAGTGGCCACTCTTGTTAGAGAAGCCACCAAGCTCGGTGCCAATGCTCCTTCCTCCCCAGCTGATTGCCGGAAATTGCAGTGGGCCAGAGGGAAGCTGTTTAACCTGTTGCCGATTGCCCAGACAATTGCTAGCCAAGGTTAAGTGAACCACAGGTTTAGTTAACCACAGGATAAATGCTGGGTTTGAAATTGGGGCTTGGCAAGGGTGCAGAACTGGGAGCAACCTCACTCACAGCGCTTCACATGCGCAACCTAACCCAGGCTGGGCTACCCTAGCCTGGGTTAGGCTGCACATGTGAATACCCTTTATAAGTGATTAAATGTTTTACAGGGGTTCCCAAAATGGGGGTACTAGTACGCCTATAGTATCTGAAGGGCTCCCAGGAGGTAATCAGAGCCCTGTTGCTTCCCCACGCTGCTGCAGCACTATTAGTTCCCCATATGAGGATTGCCAGCTTGAAGCTGACACATCCTTAGCAATATGTTTCTTGCAAAAGGGAAAGAAGGTGAAGACCCTCCTCCTCTGCTCGTGATTGGCTGACTATATGCTGAAGCTCAGCATACCCCACCCCAGTCTGACTGACAGGCTTCAGAAAATTAGCATTCGCATTAATTTCAGTAAGACAACTTATGAGTAACCTAGTGTTGATGTGAGCCAATTACTATAGTAGACTGCCCCCCTAACTGTAAAAACTAAACTTGAATTTTACAGGGCTTTTAAAATGACAGCATGTACACAGTACCAGCATCTACCGGCACCCTGACCCATCCCCAAGCTCTGAAAGCACCCAGCGCGGTGCTTGAAAACTCACCCCCCCCCCCGCCACACCGGGGGTTGCAGCAGTGGAGAAGGCTTTGCCTTTATTCCCTGCAAGACTGGAGAGCCCACCTCATAACTGCAACACTTACATTTGAGGGTGTGTATCTATATCTATCTGTCTTTGTTGTTGTTGTTGTTGTAATACCGCAGTGTGGCCATGCAAGCACAAAAGGGCTGTCGCCACACAATGGAGTGTGGACGTACTGGCTCCTGCGGTATTACAAAAAAAGCACTCTGTGTGTATGTGTGTGTGTGTTCAAATTTAAATGTTGCAGTTAGGTGGACGGACTACTATAGTCATTTGCTCATATCCACACTAAGTTACTCATAAGTAGTCCTACTGAAATTAATGGGAATACTCAGTGCTAATTTTTCTGAAGTCAGACTGAGAGGAGAGGTATGTGCACGCACACACATTATCTATGGAGTACTGAGCTGAAGGTTTGCAACAGAGGGAGAACACTTGTTTTAAAAGGTTGGGGACCCCTGATATTGGATTAAGGCTTATTTACTTGTGACAGGACAGAAGAGCCCTATAATTTATAAGGGAGAAGAACCTACTATAAGGCTGAGGGGCTATATTTTTGGGTGACACAGAGTGCTTCCAGGGAAATAAAAGGTAATCAGAAATTGCCCCTTCTCCAGTGCAACAGGTGCTTTCCTGATTACATGCTACAACATTGTCACTACGGATCTACTAAGTGTGCTTCCGTACTTCCTGTGTTGTGACACCACAGTCCCTGCGCTGTGGTGACGTTCACATTTCCAGTGCCTTCTTTCGGATTTTATCTTTGCGTCATAGTGCTACAATGTTGCAAGTCTGTTGCAGAAAAATAGCTGTATTTTCCCATTGAAGGAGTTTGAGATTCTGGGGATCATTTTCAATACGATCCTGTCAAGCTGAAGCATTTTACCCTTGTTGTAGCATGTAATCTGGAAAGTGCCCAGTGCAGTCAGCCTGGAAGTATTGTTAGTCTGCTCCTCTCTCTGCACCAGTGCTTCCTTGCCCTGAATGTCAGCCACTATCCTTAATACTATTTGTAATACTATCCTGTAATACTCTTTAAAAGATTTGCCTTTTTTAAAAAAGCAAAGTATTCTATTTACACCTGAAGATATACTTTTCCCAAAATAGTATGGGAGAAAGGAAGCAGTTTTAGCCAATGATATAAGTATTTCTACACATGCATTTAGACCTATTGTATTTAGTCATTTTATTTAGATTCAATAATAAAAATTGAGGGTATTTCCATCACAACTAAATCTATGGATTAAAGAATGGTTGGAAATTACACAATATGAAGCAAATGCTGTATCTTGTACCAACCAATAAAGGCTGTTAAAACAAGTGGTACATGATAGCAAATTCAGGTAAAACCCCAGCCATAGAATAATCAAAATTACCTGTGTATCTCTACAGGAAGGTTGCTAAGCTGGTTGTTGTTTAGATTGAGAAGTACTAAATTCTTCAGTCCGTCTATAAAGAAACACAACTTTAAAATGAAGTATTCATCTTCACTGAAGATGACTTCATGATACATCTTTGAATTTTCCTTAATATTCCATTGTGCCCAACATAGTTCTGCCTTTATGAATATTATTTTTTGTCATTATACTTTTTTAAAAAATTAAGAGTATAAAATGGGTGCATATTAAATTATTGGATATTTTTTTTAAAAGGAAAATAAAGCATTATCTAAAATCAGAGAAGTAAAATGTCACAGAAGCCCAAAACTGGGCTCAAATAATATTTTCAGAGTATTTCAAAGAATATTTTAAATAGAAGTACTTATAAAAATAGAAGGCACCATTTTAAAGAGGAATTCCACTTTCTCAAGGGGATAGGAGAAACATTTCTTCTGAAATGGTGCAATACATTGTCTAAAAACAAAGAGATGTATTTCCTTCATGCTAATTTTACTCATGTACACATTTATACAGATTTAATGCCTCGATTAATTGATTAATTGCCTAAGGCTATAATCCCATGCATGGAATAATCTTTAGTGGGATTTATTTCCAAGTAAAGCAGCATAGGTTTGTGTGGTAAAACTCTTAGTTGATTAGACATGCCATCCTATGTTTACTGAGAAGTAAGTCCCACAGTGTTCAGTGGGGTTTATACAGGTGCATGTGCACAGGACTGCACCAAATAAAATTAAATTTCTTTAACTGGCTAACAGCCCTACTTAATGATGTTCAATATTAGTTTTGTGTTCAATATTAGTTTTCGAGTAGGATAGGATAGGATCTTACCAAATATTAATGGTGATATTCTCGTGATCTTGTTTCCAAACAAATGAAGTTTCTTCAGAGATGTGAGATATTTCAGCTGCTCAGGAACTTCTTCAAAAATATTGTTTCCCAAATTTAGTACTGTCAGCTATGAACAGATATTTGATTAAGTAATCTTACTTTTTCAACTTAAAACAGACATTATGCAAAACATGTTATTCATGTGTATCAGCATTAGTAAGTATACACTAAAGAAATGGCAAGTATTATCATAAAATACTGTTCATAAACTTACATAATTCAGGAATGCAACAAAACATTTTATATTTAAAATAAATGATTTAATGGTCTTTTACATATTTGTTAGATAACTTCATATACAGCTTTAGTCTAATCAGTTTTCAAATTAAGAAGCAGGTAATAACAAACCTTTAAGATCACTGAATGGATTAGATGACCCCTCAAGTTTTCAAGTTCAAACCCTATGGAATTTGGCTTCTGATACAAAAAACAATTGGGATTTAGAATTTCATTACCTCTGGAGAAAGTCAGAAGTACCACAATTAGTAGCAGTATTCTGGGAGCATGAAATTTATTTAGAGAATGTTAAGGTAAAAGTTCACCCATTTGCACAAGCTCTTGTTCAAACCTTTGTACAAACTACAAACCCTTTTCTAAACTTTTTAAATGGCCCATTGGTTTACTATTGCAGCATGTATTACAGTCTACATTTCATTCATTTTCTTGTACAACATTATAAGCAAAACTGGTGCTGCACTGTGAGAAGTCTTCCACTAGCACTTGTGCAATAGTCCATAAAAGCACGTTAATGTGTTTTCTCCTTACATTCACAGCACTTATTTTGAGTCAGAAATTGGGTAGCGAGTCGTGGAGTGTTTTCAGCTGCAGAATGTAGTTTGGCTTGCTTGCTTGAGTTACCTGCAGTTTCCCTGCAGCATGCCAGCTTTCTGTCCAGGGCATGCTATGGTTTTAATCAGAACTGTTTTTCTATTAAGTATTATTATTGTTGTTGTTTACACAGTCAGACAGGTGTTATTGACTGGTTTGTTTTATCCAGACATCGAGTCCTTCCCAAGGACCTGGGATGCCAGAATTTTATTGTCAATTGTTATAGATATCGTCGCAGAATATAGGCTGTTCCCAGTAAAGCTGCTTTTTGTAATTGGCTGATGGTGATTTCTGTGGCCCCTATAGTGTTGAGGTGCTCTTCAAGGTCTTTTGGGACTGCACCCAGGGCGCCAATTACCACTGGGGTTATTTTGGTCTTTTTCTGCCACAGCCTTTCAATTTCAATTTGTAGATCTTTGTATTTGGTGATTTTTTTCTATTTCTTTTTCTTCTATTCTGCTATCCCCTGGTATTGCTATGTCGATTATTTTCACTTGTTTTTCTTTCTTCTCGACTACAGTTATATCTGGTGTATTGTGTGGCAGATGTTTGTCTGTTTGTAGTCGGAAGTCCCATAATATTTTTACATCTTCATTTTCTTCAACTTTTTCAATTTTATGGTCCTACCGATTCTTGGCTACAGGTAGCTTGTATTTTTTGCAGATGTTCCAGTGTATCATCCCTGCTACCTTGTCATGCCTTTGTTTGTAGTCAGTCTGTGCGATCATCTTACAACAGCTGATCCACTGTTTCATCTGCTTCTTTACAAAGGTGGCACTTGCTCTTTGTTGTTGATGTTTTCTACTTTGGCTCTTATTGCATTTGTTCTTAGTGCCTGTTCTTGTGCAGCCAGTATTAAACCCTCTGTTTCTTTCTTCAAGTTGCCATTCTTAAGCCATTGCCAGGTCTTGGTGATGTCTGATTTTCCACTTATATTGTGCAAATATTGACCATGCAGGGGCTTATTTCTCCATTTTTCTGCTCGGTTCTTGACTTGTTCTTTCTTGTAGGCCTGCTTTGTTTCATTGGTGTTGAATAGTTTCTCGTTCTTGACCATTTTAAATGCATCTTCTTCACTGTCCTTGATATATTCTTCAAGGCCTCTTTTCTCCTCCTCTACTGTTTGATGGACTTGCAGCATTCCTCTTCCACCTGAGCTGCGAGGGAGGTAGAGCCTATCGACATCACTGTGGGGGTGCAGAGCATGATTGATGGTCATGATTTTCCTGGTCTTACGATCTAGCATCTCTAGCTCTGCCTGGGTCTATTCCTGCAGTGTATCTGATAACAGGTATAGCCCAGGTGTTTATGGCTTGTATGGTGTTCCCGCCATTGAGTTTGGACTTGAGGATTTTTCTAACTCTCCTGATGTATTCACTTCCAATTTTTCTTTTAACTTCAGTGTGTGCGATGTTATCAGCCTGGAGAATGCCCAAGTATTTGTAATGTTTCTTTCTCTTCCAGGTTCTTGATGTTGCTTCTATTGGGCAGTTCTATTCCTTCTGTTTTTGTTATTTTTCCTCTTTTCATTATTAATGCAGCAAACCTGTCTAGTCCAAACTCCATTGCTATATCGCTACTGAATATACGGACAGTGTTTAGCAGTGATTCGATTTCTGACTGGGACTTTCCATACAACTTCAGATTGTCCATGTACAGCAGATGGTTGATTTTATTTGATGTTTTAGATGTTTGGTATCCGAGGCCTGTTTTGTTTAGTATTTGTGAAAGTGGGGTCATGGCGATTACAAACAACAGAGGGGATAGTAAGTCCCCTTGGAAAATGCCTCTTCTAATGCTAACCTGTCCAAGTGCCTCGCCATTGATTGTTAACTGTGTACTCCACATGCTCATTGCTTTTTAAATAAATATCTGAATGTTTTTGCTGACACCAGTTGTTTCTAAACATTTTAGTATCCGTGTGAGGCAGTGAATCGAAGGCTTTCTTGTAGTCAATCCATGCAACACTTAGATTTGTTTTTCTTCTCTTGCAGTTTTCTAAAATCATTTTGTCAATCAGCAGCTGGTCTTTTGTGCCTCTGGTGTTCGGGCAATTTCCTTTCTGTTCAACTGGAAGCTGTTTGTTAGTTAATAAGTGTTGCATCACTTCATCTGCTATTATTCCAGTTAATAATTTGAACATGGTTGGCAGGCAGGTTATCGGTCTATAATTACTTGGAACTGCACTTTTTGCTGGGTCTTTCACGATGAGATGATTTTTCCCAGTTGTTAGCCATTGTTCAATATCACCGCCTTTCATAATGTGATTGAACTGTTTTGATAGTTGTTTATGCAGGCTTGTTAGGTGTTTAAGCCAAAAGCCATTCAGTTCATCGTCGCCTGGCGCAGTCCAATTTTTAATTTTCTTTGCTCTTTCACTTATTAATTCTGATGTTATTATTAGATCTTGCATTTGTTGGTTACATTTTTTGACCTCTTTCATCCAGCCTGCTTTTTTATTATAATCTATTGGATTGTCCCATAATTTCCCCCAGAATTGCACTGTTTCTTCTTTATTTGGTGTTTTTAGGTTACTTGCAGTTTCTCCTTCTATGCTTTGGTAGAAACGTCCCTGATTCAACTGGAATTGGAGATTCTGCCTGTGTTGTGTAATTCTGGCTTCATATCTGCTTATCTTCTTTGACACTGCTGTTATTTGCTGCTTTATTATTTCCAGGACTTCTCTAATTTTCCTTGAATCTAGGTGGTATTTTTGGATCAGATACTGTTTGGTGTTTTCATTCTTCAGCTTCTTGTCTTTCATATCTTTCAATTTACTAGCATCTGATCTAAGCTTGGAGATTTTATTTTCTAATCTAATCTTCCATTTAGGTGATGTACTGCTTTCTTTTTTGACAGGTCCACTGATCTTATATCCGAGCTCTTGTGTTGTTATTGTTGCTGCACTGTACATTAGTTGGTTTGTTTCTTGCAAATTATTGGTTGTTATTTCTACAAGTGTAGCATTGACATCTTTTAATGCCTGAGCAAGTTGTTTTTTAGCAACTGTTTTTAGAGCTGGAAGTTGAACCCTGGTGGTTGTTTGGTTCATGTGCTCAGTTATTTTTTGCTTTAGTTCTTGTTACTTTTCTGTTAAACGGCATTCAGGTTTTTGAGGTGAAGGCAAAGGGGAGGTTGCCTGGTTTTGATTTTGAAACAGTTCAGCAATGGTGGCATCCTCGATTTCCAACACCTCCTCCATCTGCGCCTGAGCAACTTCTTCAATTGGTGATAATTCTTCTTCCATATCTTGAGCCTGTGTTGCTCTTTGCAGTTCTTCCAGCTCAACTCCTGTGAATACTTTATTTCTTATTATGAATCTTCTCTGGTCTGCTAGCCTTTGTTCTGTTATTTCTGTGTCTGGATGCTTCTCTTTCCAAATTTGGTACATTCTTTTTAAATAACCTCTTCTAGTTGGACTAGATTTGTAATAGCAGATCATTATTTCCTTGTTGGCATTTTTCGTATATTTTTTTCGGTTAAGCGACGTTTCTTCCAGTAACTTTGCTGTCTCCAGCCCTGGTTGCTCAACTGAAGATCCTGAGTCCTGTTGCCCACTTGCCACCAGATGTCCAGGGACTATAGCATCTGGCGCGGTCCTTGTTGACCCGGGCGACAACCAATCCGGTATAGATTTATTAAAGTTAGGTCTCACCATATTGTTGATGGGAGAGGCACTCTTTGTCTGGCTCCTCTGGTGAGACCTGTCCAGTATGGCTGGACCTCTGGCATAGCTCTCACCTTCATCAGAGCACACAAGCTCCACAACCACGCCAAGGTAGTGCCTCACTGGGGGTTGTTGTTGTTGTTGTTGTTATTATTATTATTATTATTATTATTATTATTATTATTATTTCTTGTTTGTACATTCTAACAGGTATTATTGACTGGTTTGTTTTATCCAGACATTGAGTCCTTCCCAAGGACCAGGGATGCCAAAATTTTGTTATCAATATTGTTGTTGTTGTTGTTATAGGTATCACTGCAAAATGTAGGCTGTTCCCAGTAAAGTTGTTTTTGTAGTTGGCTGATAGTGATTTCTGTGGCCCCTGTGGCATTGAGGTGCTCCTCAAGACGTTTTGGAATTACACCTAGGGCGCCAACTACTACTGGGATTATTTTCGTCTTCTTCTGCCACAACCTTTCAATTTCAATTTGTAGATCTTTGTATTTGGTGATTTTTTCTGTTTCTTTTTCTTCTATTCTGCTGTCACCTGGTATTGCTATGCCAGTTATTTTGACTTGTTTTTCTTTCTTCTCAACTACAGTTATATCTGTTGTATTGTGTGGCAGATGTTTGTCTGTTTGTAGTCAGAAATCCCGTAATATTTTTACATCTTCATTTTGTACAACTTTTTCAATTTTGTGGTCCTACCAATTTTGGGCTGCAGGTAGCTTGTATTTTTTGCAGATGTTCCAGTATATCATCCCTGCTACCTTGTCATGCCTTTGTTTGTAGTCAGTTTGTGCGGTCATTTTACAACAGCTGTTTAGGTGGTCCACTGTTTCATCTGCTTCTTTACAAAGGCGGCACTTGATCTTTGTTGTTGATTTTTTTACTTTTGCTCTTATTGCATTTGTTCTTAGTGCCTGTTCTTTTGCAGCCAGTATTAAACCCTCTGTTTCTTTCTTCAAGTTGCCTGTCTTGAGCCACTTCTAGGTCTTGGTGATGTTTGATTTTTGGGTTATATCGTGCAAATATTGATCATGCAGTGGGTTATTTTTCCATTTTTCTGCTCGGTTCTTGACTTGCTCTTTCTTGTAGGCCTGCTTTGTTTCATTGGTGTTTAATAATTTCTCATTGTTGACCATTTTAAGTGCACCTTCTTCACTCTCCTTGATATATTCTTCAAGGCCTCTTTTCTCCTCCTCTACTGTTTGATGGACTTGCAGCATTCCTCTTCCAGGCGCGGGAGGTATATCCTATCTACATCACTGCAGGGGTGCAGAGCATGATTGATGATATTTTTTATTATTATTATTATTATTATTATTATTATTATTATTATTATTATATGTATAATAGGCTCATTTTAAAGTGGTGGTTCTCTTATATGTAGCAAGGAGAGAGCAACTGTCTCTATTCATGCCCAGGACAGTGTACCTCCAGTGGCTGATGCAGCTGCCTAGTTTATGTGATTGTTAGTACTTTGGGACAGGAGATTATCTTTTCTATTTATTGTTTATTTTTCTATGTTTTTGTTGAAAAGCAGTATATAAATATTCATAGTCAATGAATATGCCTCTTACACAGAGGTAGCTCACTGGCCCAATATGGTTCAGAATGACTAGCAATAGTTCTCCAGGATTTCAGACAGGGGTCTTTCCCAACTCTAACCCAAGATACCATGCATTGAACCTGAGGCTTTCTGCATGCAGAATATGTGCTCTAGCACTTTGCAATGGCCACTTCACTATAGCCCATAAATCCTACTTTTGAACCTCTGGTTATGGGAGAATGGTGAAGCAAATGCCCCTTTTCCTCTCAAAACAAGTTAGGAGGGAGAAGGAATCAGGGAACCAAATGCTGCTACACATAACACCATTTTATGCGCCAAGGGAGAAAGCATGATAGGGTTGCACCCATTCCGAGAAAAGGGGGTTGGCAGAGCACTTCTCAAAATAATTATGTACTGTGGTATCTCCACAAAAACACTGCTTTCAGCATGAAGTATAAATATTTTACAATTGTGGAAAAATACACATTTTCGTGCCAGTCATGGGGCTTTCAGAAAGTATTTTGATGTAATTTGAGTTTTACCAGAACATTTTTAAAATGTTGTTTTAAAAAGTGCATATTACTCCCAGGTTGAATTACAGCACTGCCAAGATACAATCTGTCATAAAAAGTTCCATAACCACTTTTATGACCCATTAAAAATCGAGGCTTAGGTTGAAAGATGTACAGAGGACTATTCCTCCCACCTCCCAATCCAACTGTTCATAGTTTTCTTCTTGATCCAGACAATGATCATCCAAACGTAATCTGATTTAAAAAGGGGGGGGATGACCTAAAGTTCAGTTAAAAGGTAAGCACTTTTAATTCCCATTTATTCAAATGGGATTGTTAAGCCCATGGTTAACAATATAACTGTATACAAGATCAGAAACAAGTTCCAGTGCACTGAATGGGGCTTGTCCCTGGGTAAATGTACATAAGATTAGAGTTTAAATCTCTCCCATTTATTTAAATTAAACTGTAATGTGGTTATTTTTAGCTGGTTTGTGCCTGCTACTTACAACCATTAAGACTGCAGCATCTTTACTGTACTGTCATTCATGTTTTAAAACTTGATTTGAAATTAATTGTTATCACACAGAAAAATGGTGGTGCTTTCTGCAACTGCTTAAAATACTTCACTCTGGTTCCTAAACATCTGAAGTCCCAAATTGTTTATAGAATGAGCAAATCTGTGGTAGCAAGCATGACTTGTCCCCTTGGTCTACCCTGGTTGCATAGGAATGGGAGATTTGATGTGTGAGCACTGTAAAATATTCCCCTCAGGTTATGGAGCCACTCTGGGAAGAGCAGAAGGTTCCAAGTTCCCTCCCTGGCATCTCCAAGATAGGAATGAGAGAGATTCCTGCCTGCAACCTTGAAGAAGCCGCTACCAGTCTGGGTAGACAATAGTGAGTTAGATGGACCTATGGTCTGACTCAGTATATGGCAGCTTCCTATGTTCCTAACCTCCCTTATTCCAGATTACCGTTGAAAGTCCATAATATATGCTTCCCTTGTTTAGGAACAGATAGACACATCTCTGTAAGAAGTCACTCACTGCAGAAGGGCCCTCATCTTCTTGATGTCTAAGCAACAGCCAATCAAATGCTACATAACTCTCTTTTCATTGGAGATTTTATGGCATCTTTTATCATTGCTGAACAGCTCTCCTTTAAGTCTGTCCTGTAGGCCCGAGATAATAGAAAGTACATGCCCCCAGATCATTTATTAGGAGTTACAGCAGATAATAATCATCCTTGTATTAGACCAGCCAAGAGGACTGCTCAAGAGTGGGCTTCCTGTGTTCCTACAATGCAGTGTGGGAGGGGATTTATTTATCATCATAAATAACAAATACCAGATTTATTAATTACATGTTCACCCCCTCCTTCTCTCAAGGAACATAGGGTGGCGTACATGGTCCCCATCCCCGCATATAATTCTCAGGGCAACCTAACGTAAATTAGTGGGATGGCTCCAAATCAAGGGTGATCATTCCGGAGTGTGATGTCTGTATATGAGCCGTGAACAGCCTGCAGGGTTGCCACGTTTCCCCCCACAGTCCCCGGCCCTGCTCCTGTGCTTCTTGACAGCAGTTAACAGGAACAAAGCTCGACCTTTTGCCGCCCTGCTTGGAAAAGCTTCACTAATTGAATAAGGGCGGGCGAGGCTGCTGTGAAGGGCACAAGCAAGCCGGTGTCCTGACAAAGAGCGAGCGGAGAGAGATTATCCAACCGAGAGAAAGGAAGGCTCCCCTCACTCAGCGCGCTTCCTTCTGCCGACAGGGCAGCTCCTCACCCGGCTCAGAGCCTTCATATCCTGAGGCAGCCGGCTCAGCCTATTGTCCCGCAGGCTCAGGCCCTCCAAGCCCTTCATATTCCCCAAGCCCCGGGGCAGGTGGCGGAGTCGCCGGGCGGACAGCGAAAGCGAACGAGTCCCGGGTCCACCCCGCAGTGCCCGGAGCAGTGGCCCCTCCGCCATGCTGCTGCTTCGCTCGCCAGTCGGGAGGGCTGCCCAGCGGCGACGCCATAGAGGCAGCCAAGGTAAACAAGGCCTCCCTTGGCGCTGCCATGGAGACAGCAAAGCGACGCCGACCGGGCTCACAGGGCCGGAGGATCCGCGTAGCCATGGCAACCGCTGTGTGCTACGGAGGCCGAGGAGGAAACAGGCGTAAGCAGGGAGGGCGGAAAAAAGCGGAGCGGGGGGGACAAAAAGCGGGTGATGGGAGGAGGGTGGCTGCAGTTCTTCGGCAACAACTTTATCTTCATCGATAATAACGGGACAAATGGGAATAAACAGAACCCTTCCCGGAGCCTGGAGATCAAGGGTAGATGTGTGAAGCTCCATGGTAGCTGCAGAAAGCGCAGGGGCCAAGCCACATATTTGTGAGAAAAGGGGAAACAGTGGCAGATCTGAAAGTAGTAAGGAAGGAGTCAGAAGTAGGGTTACCAACAGTCCCTTATTATTTCAGCCCCAAAGTGCCTGTCCCTTATGGGATGCCCGATCAGGCAATGAAATGTTGGCAGCCCTAGTCAGAAGAGGTGGTGGTGAGGAGGGATAACAGACGGAGAGCTAACAATTATCAGTCAGCAGGGAATAGGGTCAAGGGGACTGATAGTGGAGTTAGATGAAAACGATAGGAATAAGATTTGGAGAGAAGGCTGGCCCGGGTACATGGATGTTGTAATGCAAGGGCATCAGAAAGCACTGGAGAGCTGAGAAAAACCCAATTTCCAAGGGAGAATAATGACTTAGAATCAGGTTAAACCACTTGTCTCCACATGTAGATGGTTCTTAGCAACCTCAAGGAATGACTTCTCTTTGATGCTGCCCCGCCAGGGTTGAGCTGCTGGTAATGAACCCACCACCCACAACAGTCTGAGAGAGAAATACTCCCCCACCGCCCCGCATGCATACAAAAAATGATGAGAGATTGGTGTACTGAGAGGTTCCACAATGGGGTTAGGGACCTGCACAGAACCAGCTCAGAGGCCCTTTATGGGCCTCTGAACTGGTTTGAAGAACCGCCAGTTCGAAGGTGACAGGGTTGCCACTTTAGGAGCAAGGGAGGGTGCACTTACCCCTCCAGCTGCTTTCCCCCCACTGTTGTCAATTTCTCCCTATTGCCCTGAAGTTCCAGACGCACATCTGGAACTTCCAGCCATATCTGGCCAACGGGGGCAATGGGGCATGATTAGCTGTTAGAAAAACAACACCCGGTGGGGGGAAAGTGGCGGGAGAGGGGGAAAGTGGTGGGAGAGGGGGAAAGTGGTGGGAGAGGGGTCAGTGCACCCTCCCCCACCCCTAAAGTGGCACCCCCACTGCCTTCAAGCCTGCCCACCGTAGTTCCATGCACATCCCTAGAAGGGAGATGAAGTGCCTGCTCACTCTTCTTGGTGCTTGATGTTCAGAGATCACAGTGGTTTTATATTATTAAAGGTTTCATGCGATCCATCAGAAAGAATGTAGTTCCAGGTTTCTTTGTAGTCGTTCCAGTGGATGATTGGGGAGGGAGGGACTACGCCAATAATTAAAAACAGATCACAAAATAAATTTTAATTTTGCTAGCCACATACACAATCTTGGCTACTGTTCAAAGTAAGTGATTTAGAGAAACACCCACATAAATCTAAATGCAAATTCCATAGACACCAGTATCACATTGGTAGGCCTTATTTTCTCAAGAGTCTTGAACATAAAAAATAGTTTCCTCATGTACTATTAAGTTCACCATCATGATAGCCATGAAGATAACGAACAAAAATATTCTCAGGGCACTGTATGTACCTTCCACAATTATGCAATAGTGGGATGAAAGGGTTTTGGCTACCCATGTGAAGGCTTGCTTTATATGCGAGCTTGGGAGCAATGCCATTCACTCCCCAAATGAGCATGTACCCCAGATTTACTTGAATAGAAGACAACCCTGAATATAAGATGACCCCCTTAAAAATATGGGTTAAATATAGGCTATACCATTTACCAAAAAGAAGAGGACCCTGAATTTAAGACAACCCCCCAAATTCAAAGAACTTGGGGGGAATCTAGTCTTAGATTCAGGTAAATACATCAGATAATCTGGATTCAGCAATGGGATGAGCAGCAAAATCCATTATCATCCTAGAACTGTAAGAATGTTCCTTCTGCATGTTTAATTGCCTAAGAGGCAGTCATATTATTAGAAGTCAAATAGAACTTGATTGAAAAGGTGAAATTCTATTTACAACAGAGACATAGGGCTTCTGATCAATGTGTTGAATGTTGCAAACATTTCAACTACTGCTCAGGAGAAAAATGAGGATTTCAGCAAAAGGGGTGGGGGGTGGGACATTAATGACTGATTTAATAAATTTGATCTTGAGAGACTCTGATCTGACACAACCATGTCCACAGGGTCCACAATTTCATGCCATTTAAGTACCTTAATAATTTCAACACTTTCCACTTGCAATTATTTCATGAGTTCTGTTCATTAAAAAATAAAGAGTAGTGCAACGGTAGCACAATTACCACTGACTTTGCCACTAAAGCAGAAAACAAAAAAATCTGTAATACACAGTTTATTAGGAGTTGCATTACAAACACTTTATGGAAGTTTTTTAAAACATGATTTAAATCAGAGTCCACAATGCTTAGAACAGATTTCTTATGTATCTTCAAACCTTCTGCATCTTGTAATAGAAAATGAGTAGAACTTGTGTGCCAGACCTATACAAAGATGAACCCAGCATTCATGTCTTCTGATGAGTTGTGTGTACTAGCTTTCATTTTCTGTAGTCATGTCCGATAGAGGTTTTACAGAATTATAATGTTCTCCTAATCCATATGCATGTCTCATATACCTAGAAGCAAGAGCAATAACCATTATAAGAAATTACAACTAGCCAACCCCGCACAGAGCATCTGTGTGGCGCTTTGGGGCCGGCTGTTTTCCCCTCCCTCTTCCTCCTGCCCCGTCTCTCCTCTCCTCCCCTACCCTCCGGCCCGCGCTTTCCAGCCCTCCTCCCCTCCCGTTCCTCCCCACACACAGAGCATCGGTGGGCGGCCAAGAAGGGCCCCGCCGCCACCTTTCTCCCCCCCCCCGCCCGCCGCCGCCTTTCTCTCTCCCCCCCGCCCGCCGCCGCCTTTCTCTTGTAAATTAGATGAATATAGAAGACTGCAACCATATTTAAAGATGAAACAGGCAACCAGTTTTCAAACATATTCCAACTTTACAACATACTGATAGGGGGTGGAGTGAGAGGAGGAGACAAGCATATGAAAGTATGCTGGTAACATTCTAAATTTGTGAAAGTTTCTCATTTCTTGAAAGGATGCCACCTAGAATGCACACCACCCTCTCAATTACCTTGCCCAGCCATAGAAGTTTGGAGACAAGCCTATAGTTGCTTAATTCTGAGGGATCCAATGCAAGCCTCTTCATAAGTGGTCTAATGATTGCCTCCTTAAGACAGAGGTATCTTGCCTTCCCTCATAGAAGCATTTATAATATCTACCAGGCCCTCTACAATAACCAGCCTGCTAGACAGTATAAGCCATGCTGGACAAGGGTCAAGGAAACATTTGGTGAACGTTCCAAGCAGCTTGTCCACATCCTCAGGAGTCACAAACTGAAAATGACACAACCCAACCACATATGAGGAGTTGCTGGACACCTCCGCATCATACACTGCAGTAATTGTGGGGTCTGAGTCTTAGTTGGTCTGAATACGAGAGATTTTAATCTATAAAGAACTCATTAAAAATGTTACAATAGGTAATTGATTATTCCAAATTCTGATTCAAGGTGAGTTTGCTGTTCCAATTCTCCACCACGGCATCAACAGGATTACTGGCAGAGCCAATATGAAATTCTTCCAAGGCTTCTTGGAATCCTACTGAATCCAATAACCTTCTCAGGCAGACCATCCTAATAGGTTCCTCACAACTCCATATGATAGATAACACGGGGTATAATTTTAAGATTAGGAAGTGTTGTATTTCTTACTGTATGTACATCTCTACCCTAATTTCCTCAGCTCTATGCCAGAACAAGTAAACAAAATTATGAACCCATCTTTCACTCACCACGAATTGCACCCCAAAGCATTTTCACTTATCTCTAAACTGTTCTCTAAACTTGGTTATATGGAACAAAGTTGAAAATTATTCATTATATAGAATTTAGTGTTGGTGTTCATGCCAATGTTGTAAGTACCAAGCTCTGAAACTTGGAGTTATACTTACTAATTTGAATTCTTTTAGAAAAGTGCATTCAGTCAACAAAATTATTTAGTTAAAAGTTTAAAAAGTCTTGGAATTTAGTTAGAAATTTAATATGTTAAATTTCTTTTAGAAAAAATAAAATTTTAAAAAATCTTGGAAAATCTGGATGTTATTTTCTGTAGCAGAAAAGACAGGCAGCCATGTGTGTGTGTGAGTGATATCGAGACTAGTGTTGCATTAGTACAACACAAGAAGCTCTGCACACTTAAGTTTGCAGAGCTGCAAAAAGTTGCAGAGTTCCGCAGTGTTGTGCAACTGTGGGAAATATTCAAGGCTGGACAATACATTGTGCAACATTTTAACATCTGCTAGCACAAGAAGTACAGGTCAAGTATCCCTCATCTGGACATCCAAAATCCGGAATGCTCCAAAATCCGGGCACCACGCCATAACCAAAACAATAAACAAAAAAACCCCGCCTCGGCTCACTTTAAAAATGCAGTCAAGCCACCTTCCTCAGGGCCAGGGCCGTCCCACTGCCGAGTCCCTCCCTGCCATGCCTCAAGTTCACTTTGTACATAGGAAACTGGCACTGGGAACCACCCACTTATCGAGTCAGTGGGGATACAATTCAACAGAGAGACCCGTTGAAACGCAAACTTTTTCTGAGATGGGAAACTTGGTACATGCAAGGGAAGGGTATCAGCCAACATTGTTAAGGCATGCGGGGTTGCAGGCCGTCCCGCCACCCCCACCCACCACTGCCCACCCACTACCACCGGCGCCTCCCGCCTCCTCCGCTTGCCTCTTCAGCTGTCCACCTCCTTGCCGCCGCCATTGTTTCTCACCACTGGAACTCTTGTGGGCTCTCACGAGAGTTCCGCCTCCACTTTCAGACCCACGTCTACCAGAATTACATGGCTGTATATAGAAGATTCCCAAATCCAGAAAAGTCCGAAATCCTGAACACTGCTGGTCCTAACAGTCCAGATAAGGGACACTCGACCTGTAGTCTGGAATAGGTGTTGCTTTCTTTGCACATCACTACACTATGCCCTTGCACAAGCACAACAGCATTAACCTAGCCTAATCATACCCTGGGTCTTACTCCTAGGTAAGTGTGCATACATTTCAGTCTTACATGTCCATTAGTTTTCAGTGGGTTTACTTGTGAGCCAATTTGAGCCCAAGTCTTTCCATGACTGTAAAAAGAAGTCTTAACTTTACTGTTCAAAACATATTTTTGAACTTGAGTCACTGATTAATTTTTCAACACACCTTGATGAACCCCAATGTATAAAGTGTCCACTTACACAAGTGTTAGTGGTTTCCTATTGTACTCTTCACCAACAATAATGGGAGGTGAATCCATTTGTACTACTTCAATTGGCGTTTGCAAAATCTGCGATAGAGCCCGTAGCTGTAAAGCAAAACAACAATTTATAAGCATTTTATTCCACCTTTTCAAAGATAGCCTCAAGACTGCTCACAACCACATTAACAACAAGAAACCAAAAAATTAATGCACTAATCAGATCTTCGAATTAGATTTCCACAACATCATTTTGTCCAAACATGTTTTAAATATATATACTTAAACTCCTAATAAAATGGAAATACTTTGGTCTTTGTAACACCTTTAAGGCTAACATTTGTTGACTACAAGACAGTTCAGATGAACACAGGAACATAGGAAGCTGCCATATACTGAGTCAGACCACTGGTCTATCTTGCTCAGTATTGTCTTCACAGACTGGCAGCAACTTCTCCAAGGTTGCAGGCAGGAATCTCTCTCATTCCTATCTTGGAGATGCCAGGGAGGGAACTTGGAACCTTCTGCTCTTCCCAGAAGGGCTCCATCCCCCAAGGGGACTATCTTACAATGCTCATACTTCTAGTCTCCCATTCATATGCAACCAGAGCGGACACTGCTTAGCTAAGGGAATAAGTCATGCTTGCTTCCAAAAAACCAGCTCTCCTCTCTTACCCACACCCCCGAAGAGACTGGAGAAGAAATGAATTTAACAAGAACAAGCACATGAAGGCAGTATATTGGAGTTTTTATTGTTAAAATTGGAACCAAATAATGTTTCTTTGTTGTTGTCATCAGCAGAATGTCAGCTGGACCACGTTCACTAACTAGAATCTATACATGAAAACTGGTTATTAATTCCTATTGACCCAACAATAGCATTGGCAAGCTAGATATATATAATGAGCGTAATTTATACTTTAGAAGGGATTCAATAATGGCAACAATCTTTTTACAAAAGTAGAATTGTTCTTCCCCCATATAAACAACCTGAAAGTGCTCTTAAGCCCTTGATGGTCTCTATATTATCCCCGCCTTGGGATTGTTTTTAATGAAAGGCGGTATATAAATTTAACAATAAATGAAATATTAAAGATTGCCTAAAACCAAAGCAATTTCTATATTTTAAAGTTTTGCTTTCAAGAACTGGGAAAATTCTTAAAAATTCATCAGACATGAAGCATCTTCTTTATATATATTTCTCTAAGGCAGGTCAGCCTCCTGTGTGTGGCAATTCTCATGAGAGTTCGCGAGCAGCTGCCGATTAGCGACGGGGACAGGAGGAAAGAAACTGCTGGTGGGAGAATGGCTGAGCAGGTGGGGAGGAGAAGCGGTAGCCAGGCCAGCCGGCCACCAGGCAGGGGAGGAGAAGCAGCAGCAAGGATGGCTGCCCGCTGAGGGAGAATGACCTGGGGCTGGCAGTGGGGGAGAGAACAAAAGGAAGATGGGGGGGGGGTTAGAGACAGGAGACCTAGGGGTGCAGATGCTCTGCACCAGGCCAGCTAGTTTAGTATTTAAAACATGAAGAAAATATGAGTTGATAAATACTTACTTCTAACTGTCCGCCCCATGCAGCTGTGTTTGCTATATCATAGCAGTATTTTTCAAATTCCTCTGGGGAGGGAAAAACAACAACCATGGAATTAGCCCTTTTTAAAAAAAATTGAATGTGAAGACAAAAATATAACATTAGTCATATGAAACAAGTGGAAGCAAAGCAGGAAAGAGCTAAGTGATGTGACAAAGGCAGAAGTGCAGTGGCATAGAGAAGGCACAGGCAGCCTGTGTTCTCACAGGTAGCTTCCCTCCATGGTGGCAGCACACTCCCTACCTCTCCCGAGTGGTGCACCACTCACCTTACCACTGTTGCACCTGGCAGTCTCCGAGAAACACGGCAGCTGACCCAGGAGCCCACAAGGAGGCTGACTTGCCCCCCGCTGCTGAGTTGGCCTCTGCACATGCAGATAACCGCCCAGAGACAAAACATAACCGCCCAGAGACGAAGGTTTGGGCGGTATAGAAGCTTAATAAATAAATAATAAATGATGGCAGTGTGAGTGGTCAGCACAGCACTGCCTTCTGACCACTCAAATGAGCACTGCGCATGCACAGAGGCCAGCTGAGTGGCAGGGGCGAGGGGCCTCCCTGAGGGCTCCTGGGAAGCACAGTGGCTGACCCAAAGACTGCTGGGTGCCACGGCGGTGAAGGGAGCGCTGTGGTTTCTGAAGACTACCGCAGGGACGAGAAGAGGCGGTCTAGCTGACCCCAAAAGTGTGCAATGCAGCCCCGGAGATGGCAGTATGGGCTCTTGCAACTCGGGCACCCTATTACAGCTACGTCCCTGCAGAAGTGTTAAAGCATGAATAGATTCGCCAGTAAAGTTTTAAACGTAATTAATGTTACTCCTAGATTGCACAGAGGTCCTATTTTGGGATCTAACATTTCCCTGGTTCAGTTGGGCCCGAGACGTTAAAGATAACATAACTCTGACTGCTGCTATAGTTCCTTCTGAAGTATATTTGTGTGAACAAGAGAAACACTGGGTTCCAAAATAAGACCTCTGTGCAATCAAGGAGCAACACTAATTATTAAATTGAATACTTTGTTTTACATGGATCGCTTTACACTGGCTAGGGTTTTCAATAATGGCTGACATCCTGACCAGCACTGGTGCAAAAGGAGAAGCAACAGTGAGGGACCAGGGCATATGAAGAGTTCCAGATTAATGCTGCACTGGTGCTACTGGTGTGTATATGTAATTTTGATTCCCTTCCCAAAAAAGTGTTCTGTACCCCCTAAAAGTCTCTCCCTCAGGACTGCACAACCTTCAGCGACATATTTTGGATAATACAGAGCACTTTGGGGGTAAGGAAAGATCAGTGGAATTACACACACTCACACCCCACTAGTACTGGTGCAGCATTAAGCTGCAACTCTTCAGATTTGACCAATGGTCTGAGTCAATATAAAGGAAGTTTTGAGGTCTTTTAAGATTAAACAATACAGTTATACTGTATAACTGAAGCACAATATAAACGGACTTGATACCAACCATATCTGTCACAACAGCGACTGCTGCTACTACGATGCATATTTATATACAACTTTTTAACAAAAGTGCTCAAAGTGGTTTATATAGAAAAATAATATATAAGATGGTTTTCTGTCCCCAAAGGGCTCACAGTCTAAAAAGAAACCCAAAAGGTAGATACCAGCAACAGACACCAGGGAGATGCTATGATAAGGCTGGATAGGGACAATTACTCTTTCCCTGCTAAATTTAAGACAATCACCACTTTAAAAAGGCGCCTCTTTGTTCGATTAGTAGAGCTAACATGCTTACTGGTAACAGAAAGATCGATTATATTAATTCTCCTGGGTGCGCTTTGGAATGTGCATCCTGGCACCCAGCTGATTGGCTGGGCGGCGGAGGCACCTGGTTGGCTGAGGCACACCCAGGAGAATTGGTCGCCATGGCAGTGGCAGGCCCGGCCACAGAGGCCAGGCGGGGGCGGGCCAGCCACGGAGGCCAGGCGGTGGGCCCGGCTGCAGAATTGGGTGGGGGGAGGGCAAGAGAGAGTTGGTTGGGGGGAGGGCAAGAGAGTGGGGCAGAAGGGAGGGAGAGGGAGGGAGAGTGGTGGGCCTGCTGCAGCGGGCCAGGCAGCAGCGGCGGGCCTGACCGTGGAGTTGGGCAGGGAGGGTGGGCAAGAGAGAGTTGGTTGGGGGCAAGGGACACGTGAGTGGGGCAGGAGGGAGGGAGGGTGGGCAAGAGAGAGTTGGCTGGGGGGGAGGGACAAGAGAGTGGGGCAGGAGGGAGGGTGGGCGAGAGAGTTGGCTGGGGGGAGGGACAAGAGAGTGGGGCAGGAGGGAGGGAGGGAGAGTGGTGGGCCAACTGCGGAGTTTGGCAGTGGGGAGGGAGGGCAGGCAAGAGAACATTGGCCGGGGGGGAGGGACAAGAGAGTGGGGCAGAAGGGAGCGAGGGGGAGGGAGAGTGGATCAGGAGGGAGTGGGGAACAGCCGGCCCCAAAGAGCGCAGATGCTCTGTGCGGGTCAGCTAGTGTAATTTAATTACAGGACATCTACCTACCTTGGCTATACAGGTCTCCTGTATTTGGGTTTGTCAGAAATGGTAGGAAGTCATCCGTGTGGCTTCTGATGTACTCTGAAGTCTGACTTCTAAGAGTTGCAACAGTCCAGGAGTTTTGTTGCTCCCTGAGTTGATCTTCAATAGCTCTGTACATACAGTGACCATCAGATGGAATCTGTTTGATTTCCAATTGCCTTTTTGATAAAATGTGTGCAAGTTTCTGGCTCTCAAGGTGCCTAGCTCCTGTTAAGTTTTCTATCTCAGCTTCTGCGATTCTTTCTTCTCTTTCCTTCTCCAAGGCTGCTTTTTTCTCCTGCGATTTGGAAACAGTAAAGCACATTGTGAGTTCACATTTGTCCACATCACGGATGACTATTAGCTCCCATGCTCCACGAGTCCCTTTGTGGCTTTCATAACATCTAGCAGGAATGGTGTGGTTGGGGCGGAGGGGACCTGCTGGATAAACGCCTCCTTGCAAGAGGGGACTGTCTCCGCTGCTTTCAAGGAAAAACGTCCCCCCCCCCCCAATGTATCAGCTCTTCGCATATACCCCTTCTTCTAGGACAAAGTGCTTGAGCAGGTGGTTGCTGTGACATTCCAGATCTCTTGCATGAAGCTGATTGCGTGTGTCCCTTCCAGATGGTCCAGGTCTAAGAAGACTAATACGTAGCATCAAGACTTCTTGCGCAGCAGCACTCTATCAGTGGAAGCTCTCTATCCGCACTCTCTCAGTGGAAGAGGAGCAAGTGGCACAAGCTGCCACTTGCACAGAAGTCTTTCTGTCACAATAGTGCTGCGGTGAGCTGGCGGGTGCTTGGAGGACAGGCAGGTAGGACCTGCCCACCTCCTCTTAAGAGAACCCCACGCCCCACACTGAAACATTTCGGCACCTCTCCAAAGAGGCACCGGAATGCTTCGGGCGCATCCCTAATATGCAGCTCTGTATCTGGTCATGAAAGGAGTTTCCGCTATCAGAGCGCCACTTGGCTGAAGGTCTGGATGTTTCCCAGTCACTGAGGAATTATCTATGCCAGGAAAAGGACAAGGAGAGTGTGACCCTGCTAGTTCTCCTGGACCTCTCAGTGGCTTTTGAGTCTATCAACCCTTATATCCTTCTGGATCGACCATCTGGGTCAGAGACGCTCCATTCAACTTATAGATAGAAGCAGCCCATTAACTCTCAGCACTTAGTCGTTTGGCTTGTAAACTGGCAGTCAAGATCAGTATTTCTGGAAATCCAGTTAGCCACAGTGAGCTCTGACCCTATTGCTGGTGTGTGGGAAAGAGCTCCTAACAGCCAGAACAGATCCATGCAATACCACGCAAGAAGTTGAAGGGAACCCTGATCTCACTATACTCAAACTCTTCAGGTGGCAGCTTTCCTTTGGACATAGGGCTGGATCCAGGTCTCCTAATGGCTCCAGTCAGAGTGCCCTCAAAGCATCAGATCTCACCTCAAAGCTGACATCCTGTGCTTGATCCTACACATTTCTTAATAACCTGTTTATGAGTAAATATTCAAATCCAAATCTTACCCGCCTCTTTTGTGCTTTTGATATTTTAGGAGGTTGGATCTGCTCTCTGTCCTCAAGTTCCAAGCTTGCAATACTTAAAGCTGCGGACTCCTCCTAAATGACAAATATGAGTTACCTTAAATGAGTAAATAATAGCTTCTTGATCTTTTCACACCTTGCTTTCAGGGTAAGTTCCGTTGCAGACATCCTGGAGTTTGATATTGTTTCTTGAAATATTTCATACCAGGGCCATTATTCTAGTTCATTAATATATTTTCTCAATGGCTTCAAATGTCTCTCTCTCTCTCTCTTTTTTTTGTAACACCCAGTTAAACCCATTTAGCTAAAGTATAATTACAAACTCGAACACACTACTCTGGTGAAACCAGATAGCTTTCTCTAAGTTACTTGATAATAAATTATATTTTATGCAACTCCATTCTACTTCTGTTTGACATCTGTCTTTAGAGATGGCTTATATATTACTACTACTACTACCAACAACAACAACGGGGCTCCAAACAGCTACGCACCCCACCAGATGCATCACTAAAGCTCCAACTCTCTGGCTTTATGTGGCATAAAAGTATAGTGGAGACAGGCCTATAGCAACTATAGGCCTGTCTCCAACCTTCCATGGTTGGGCAAGGTAACTGAGGGTGGTGGCCTCCCAGCTCCAGACAGTCTTGGAGGAAACTGATTATCTAGACCAATTTCAAACTGGCTTTTGGGTGGGCTATGGGGTTGAGACTGCTTTGGACAACCTGATGGGTGATCTCCAATGGAGAATTGACAGAGGGAGCATTGGTCCTTTTGGACCTCTTGGCAGCTTTCAATACTACCAACCATAGTATCTTTCTGGACTGTTTTGCAGTATTTCCGCTCCTACCTCTCGGGCAGATTCCAGACATTGTCACTTGGAGACTGTTGTTCTTCAAAACGTGAACTTTTATATGGCATCCCCCAGGGCTCCATACAGTCTCCAATGCTTTTTAACACCTGCATGAAACCACTGGGAAAGAATGTCAGGAGATTTGGTGCAGTGTGTCACCAGTATGCTGATGACACCCAAATCTATTTCTCCATGTCAACTTCATCATAACATCCCTGCCTGAAGGCAGTGATGGGCTGGATGAAGGATAACAAACTGAGACTGAATTCAAATAAGATGGAGGTACTTATTGTGCCAAAGCCACCTGATGGCGCAGCGGGGAAATGACTTGATTTAGCAAGCCAGAGGTTGCTGGTTCAAATCCCCGCCGGCATGTTTCCCAGACTATGGGAAACACCTATATCAGGCAGCAGCAATATAGGAACGATGCTGAAAGGCATCAACTCATACTGAGCAGGAGTTGGTAATGGTAAACCCCTCCTGTATTCTACCAAATGCAACCACAGGGCTCTGTGGGCGCCAGGATTCAATACCAACTCAATGGCACACTTTACTTTACTTATTGTGTGGAGTCAGAACTCAGAAGACAATTTTGATCTGCCAGTTCTGGATGGGGTCACACTTCCCCAGAAGGAACAGGTACGTAGTCTGGAGTGCTTTAGGATCCAAACCTCCCCCTGGTGTCTTAGGTTGAGGCCGTGGCTAGAGGTTCTTTCTAACAGCTTTGGCTGATTCACCAGCTGCACCCATTTCTTCTAAACAACCTCAGAACAATAGTACATATGCTGGTAACCTCCAGACTTGACTACTGCAATGAGTTCTATGTGGGGCTGTTTTTGTACGTAGTTCGTACAGACTGCAGTTGGTACAGAATGCAACAGTCAGGTTGATCTCTGGGTGATCTAGGAGACCATATTACTCCTACATTAGGGAGAACAACACTGGCTACTAATAAGTTTCCAGGCAAAATTCAAGGTGCTGGTTATAACCTATAAAGCCCTAAACAGCCTAGGCCCTGGGTATTTAAGAGAACATCCTCTTCACTATGAACCTCACTGCCCACCGAGATCATCTGAAGCACTTCATCTGCAATTGCCACCAGCATATCTGGTGGCTAGAGAGGGACGGGCCTTCTCTGTTGCCGCCCCGCAACTCTGGAATCCACTCCCTGCTGAAATAAGAGCCTCCCCATCTTTGACAACTTTTAAAAAGTATTTAAAGACACATTTATTTCACCCAAGCTTTCTAACTAGACTTGTAATTTAAAATTGTTTTAAGATTTTCATTCCTGGTTTAATGTGTTTTATTTTGCTGTAAACCACCCAGGGACAGAAGTTTGGAGTGGTGTACAGATATAATAAGTAAGTAAGTAAGTAAGCAAATAAATAGCAAGAACAGCAAGCAACATCCAGACTAGGTAGTCATGACTAAGCACCACTTAAATCAATGAGACCAGTTAGTCACAACTAATTTAGGTCCCATTAATTTCAATGAGATGTAGTCATGATTAACTTAGTCTGGAGTCACCCAGGGTTTTTGGTACACTTGACAAGCCTGCATAGCATACACACTCCAGCCACATACTGCGGTCCTCTATGCAAGTTGCAAAAACAGGGTTTATGAAACACCTGGCAGGAGGTGCGTGTACCCTCTAGGACAGGGCTACACAACTCCTCCTGCAGATGTTGGACTACAACTCCCATAATCCCTATTTGCTACTGTGGTTGGAGATGATGGGAACTGTAGTCCAAGAACAGCTAGGGGGTTAAAGTTGCGCAGCCCTACTCTAGGAGCTGCATGCTGTGCAAGAACAGTGAAACTGCATTCTGACATCCCAAGAGATTACCACTATCCCTCATATTATGGCAGGCCAGAAGTTTCTCCAAAATGGACTGGAGCAGTGACACAACAGCTTTTGGGGCTGGCCTTTGGGGGTGGGACTGAGGGCTAGGGCAGGATGTAGGGCTTCTGGATCTAACCTCAATATATTCTTGATTGTGTTAGGTCTTACCTTGAAATGGTTTAGCCTTTCAAGATTATTAAATATATTGTTTTATTTTTTATTGTGATTTTATTATGACTTTGAGTTTGTTAATTTTTGTTATTTCGATATGGTTTGTATACCGCCCAGCATCGTGGTGGGGAGGAGGAGGAGTAGTTGTTGTTTCATAGAGAGCTAACTGGAATCCCAGTCATCACAGAAAGCAAGCTACATATTTGCAGCAATTTGATGATATAACACGTAAAATCCATTTGGCCTGGGAGAATCCACATTGTGTTTTTCTGCAAAGCTGCTCTATAGATGTATATGTTTTGTAGAACTACCCTACATTTCATGCAACCTGACTTCCAAGCATCGTGTGTTCTCTAGTGATCATTCACTGTACATCTCGGGAGAACAACATTTATTGCTGCCACAATCAAAAGAGAACAATGGATTTTTCTCTGAAGCCTAATTCATCAGTGAACAGAATGCAATTCACTTACAGATATGCAATACAGCTTCAGTGGGCACTATGTCCAAGATGAAGGACAAAGCATACCTATAGGACTTTAGAAATAAAGTTCACATTGACTTCTACCTTGCTTTGCTCAGGTAATGTCTCCTTTAGCTTATTTAGTTCTTCTTTATGTTTCTGTTCTAGTTCTGCCTCCAGTTTGGCAACTTCATCCAACAACTGTTTTCTTCTCTTTTTGTCATTCTTTGGAACAGTATTTTTCATTCCTTGGATTTTGGCTGCAAAAACACAAAGTATAAGAACCTAAAAGGTATTCTCAGGTCACTGTTTATAACTGGAAAGTTGAATCACTTGATCTTAATTAATACTACTATTCATGCAAGTCTTCCAGTGGATGAATTATAAAGACATATTTCAGAAAGTATCTATTTCATTGAAAGCAAAAGCCTCATGCAGCCACTAGCTATAATGTTTGTTACTGATGAACCTCAAATCCCAAGTAGAGATTACCACTGAGGAAGCATAAGGATCCAGTTCCAGAGATGTTCAGAACACATCCAAGGGAATCACAAATATTTCATGACTGATAATCAAAACTTTAAATCCAAAATTACTTCAGGGCTTACTAACAAGGATACACACAGCCTGCTGACATTTGCAGCTTCTTAGCTCTGAAGCATAATTACTTGTGCACAGTGCAACATGGGTGCTACTGGAGACTCCAAAAGGGAACTGTCTGACAACCCTGGAATAGATGGACCAAAACATCTGGCTCATTATAAGGCAGCTTCATACATGCATCATCATACAAGCCTACGTAAACCATTACATGCAACAACTGACAAGGGAAAGAGTTTCACACTGCTTTTCCTCAGTCCTCCCAAAGTACAGGAAATGAGCAAGGCATGAAAAGCAGGTCCTTATGTAGGATACCATCCCTTAGGGCTGACAGCTTTTGAAGGTATCCTTTGCAGATTTCTGCAGATATCCCGCCCCCCGCCCCCCATGTCATTTCTTGTTACTATGCCATTTTAAAATTGAACGGGGGATACAAATAGAGAAACTGAAATAAGGGAATGAATAAGTCTCAGTTACTAGTGTTGCCAATGCCGATGCTCCAGGAATGGCCTGGAGACTCCAGGAGTCGGCATCAATTTCCAGGTGATTGCTGAAAACGGTTCTGGAGATTTTAACGGGTTGGTATGGTGAAAAAATATTGCAACACCTATTGAGGTAACATTCCTGGGTGAGACATCTCCAGAATTAGCTTCTGCTAGAGCTAGCAATCCTCTTAATGACAGGAACAGGCCCCAGGCCTTTTTCCCTTTGCAACTCTGCCCCCAATCCTGCCACTGACGACTTCATGCTTTGCTTTGCTGTTGGTGGTGCTGCCGCCGCCGAGGCAAGCAGGCAGCCTTCAACCTGGGCAGACATCGCCACGCGCTCTCACCCTGGAGGTCGCGCTTCTCTTTGCGCTGCCGCCTGGCAAGCAGCTCCAGCGCATCTTCCTCCGCTCCCGGCTCTTCTTCCCCGGGCCTGTCCATGGCGGCTCCCCTCCCTCGCCCGGTCGCCAGCGGACAAGCCCAATGCGCGCCTACCGTGAGCCCCGCCCGCAGTGCGCGGATACCATAGACAGAGGGCGGAAAGGAGGCGACTCGGGAACAGCGGCTCCTAGGTTTCTCTCGCCATGCTCGGGAAAGGATGCAGAGATAAGAAAGCTGCAGAGTGGCCCATCCCGATGTCTTGAAGGGCAACTTCTGGGTTCGCATTACAAGCATCTCCACGCGGCGGTTAGTATTTACCAATCCTCCGGAATTGGCAGGAGACTCCAAGATTCAGCATCAATCTCGAAAGCAATCCTGGAGACATTGTGAAAAATATCCCCAAGAATAGCTTAGACCGAGACCTAGCCTAGCAACAGCACACGGTTCAAGATTGTCTTTGCAGTGACTTGGCAGCGCAGCTCCCCAAAGTTTCATATAAGGGTCTTCATGAGTCCTACCTGAGGATGCAGAGGTCTGAACCTGGAGCCCTCGGCACGCAAACCAGGGGGCTCTAGCCCCCTCCAAAGGTAGCGTTGCCCATAGAAATCAATGGAGAAATGAATTCAGCTATGGTTGGTAGGTTAACTACCAAAGAGAAAATGTAGCAGAAAAACAGAAGGTCTGTCTCGCTCTTTCTGACTCATTTCGTGTAGAAAATATGGTTTTTAATGAAGTCTATATGGAGCGAATAAAGAATCGTGGTTATTGCCAGCTTTTGAGTTTCACTCACAAGTTCCTTTTGTGTGTCACTCTGGTATTTTTCTATCTCTATGAGACTAGTAAGGTAGCGCGCCATCTAGTGTCACTTGGGAATATTGCGACTCCAGAAGATTTTTAAATTTATTATTTTATTATGCCAGTGTTTATTTTCCCCTTTGGCCCTGCCAGAATTCAGGCTCCTTAAGTCCTAGTCTATGTGAAGGCTCTGCAGGGGTGAGCAGGGGTGGGACCTACACAATCCCTATAAATGCTAAAATAATGGTTAGAAAATTAGAGAAAGACTGATACGCCCACCTAAAACAATGGGAACAGTAATGCCTTTATTAATTATATTATGTTATATATAATAAAATTTTAAAAATACTACCTCCCCCTGGGACGGGCTAGAGAGTGGCACATGTGATGAAAGAGCTGGGCAGAACCTTGCATCAAGATAGTGGTTACAATGTTGGGCTAGGATGAGGGAGACCTGTGTTCAAATCCCCTTCAGTAGGGTTGCCAGGTCCAGGTGGTGAAAATAATCAAAATCTGTCACCAGAAAAGTGGAAATACTGTAGTTGGTGCTGTTCACTTAAAAAGGCTCCACTTTCCATTAAAAAATTGCAGAAAATTTACACATGGCAATTGGTATAATATATGCATGCTTTGCTAAAATCAGGATGATCTGAGAATAAATACAACACACGCCCCTTTTCCCACACAGTTCAAGCACCAGCCTTCCTCTGACTGGATCACAGAATCCTATGGGGGAAATGGTGCATTTTCTTTTCGTTTCATTTTCAAGGGGGAGGGAAACCATCACAGAACCCTTTCCACACAGTTTTCTTTTTTTAAAGTTATATACCGCCCCATACAAAAAAGTCCCTGTGCAGTTCACAATATAAAGCACCTGTTCAAACACCAGTAACCTCTGGGTCACAGCAGGCGTGGAGGAAGTCCAGTGGTGGCCCTCCCTAGTCCCACCTCCTGTGTCAGCATCTGATGTCAGAGAGTGGTTAGCCACACACCCTGCATCTGGCCCCATTTGGAGCTAAATTGTCCGGCGCTGTGTGGCTAAAGTGGCTCTCCCTGCCTTTGCATTTGGATTTCAGCTTCCATCCCCCCCCCCCAAAAGCTAAGCTCTAGCAATTGTAGAAGCGGAGTTATGGAGCAGAACGTGCAGTCACTATTCTGCTCAACTGCTGGACTTGGATTAAGAGAGGAAGAGCACAGGAGGCTAGCTGGGAGGGTTTCACTTTCACAAGTATAGTCATCCCCTGAGGAATGTTGCCTTGTTTGTTATCAGCAGGGGATCTCTTTTGGGCAGTTGAGAGGATAGCTTGCTTTTGATAGGAATCACTCCCTGCCTACCAGGCTCTGTATTGTAATGTTTAAGGACTTGCTTGGCTTTACGTTCAATGCATGCCTACTGCACCGTTGGTTTCAATCAGATCTTCTCTCAAATAAGTGTATACAGAATTGCAGCTTTAATTAAAAAGCTGTGCATTAAATATATCTTCCCCAGCTATTGCTGATAGATATCCAGAGCAAATACAAATCAATTGGAAAGTGCAGCTGCTAATTTGCATATGCAAAATTATTTTCAAGCCAATTTACATAATACGCAAATTAGGCACCTGGATTTGGATAGCCAGATTTTGGCAACCCTACACCATGGCTTTAACCCTAGGTGCAGCCTGGGGCTAAAGCCACAGTGATTGAGGGAGGCAGCCAGGCAGGGCAAGAAGCTGGTGAGGGGAATGTGAGCGAGCCACATCTGTGGTTTGTTTTACACACACACACACACACACACACACACACACACACACACACCACCCCCATTCCACTCTGACCAGCCACCACTGTGACCAAAGCCATAGAGGTTCGACCCTTATTCAGACATTACCTTGAATATGCATACAGCTGTCTGTACACATGTAGATGTTATTGGGTGAATGTCTGCACATGCATTCATTTCAAAAGCAAACTTGGATACATGCCCCCTCAGTTGCAGGATGCAGATAGGAAGTGTGTTATTGTACGTGTGTTGAACATGTGAAGAACTCTACGTGTGTTCAGATCAGTAAATATATACACTGTACATCATGTAAATGTTGCACACATGTAAATCATGCATGGTGTGGAGGAAGTGGATAGAGAGAAATTCTTCTCCCTCTCACATAGCACAAGAACCAGGGGTCATCCCATTAAATTGATTGCCAGGAAATCTAGGACCAACAAACAGAAGTATTTTTTCACACAACTCATAATCAACTTGTGGAATTCTCTGCCATGAGATGTAGTGACAGCCAACAACCTGGATGGTTTTAAGAGGGGTGTGGATAACTTCCTGGAGCAGAGGTTTATCATCGGCTACTAGTCGAAGCACTAAGGCCACCTCCAGCCTCAAAGGCAGGATGCCTCTGAGTACCAGTTGCAGGGCAGTAACAGCAGGAGAGAGGGCACGTTGTTGCTAAATTTTGTGTTTTCACCATGCTCAGCCACAGACTTGGGTAAAACCAGGGATATATCACAACATTTTGTTGCGGGTATTTTCAGGAGTATGTTTAAAAGTGATTAGAGGACCAGTTGGAGTGATTCCAGGTGATTCCATGATAATGATAATAATCAATATGTATAGTGTCATCATTTGTAATGCACCTGCATATTGACAGAAGAAGAAACCTGATCCATGCGCTGAACATGATAGGAAGCATAAATAGCAGAAATGCATGATATGTTGGAGATTCCTGACCGGATATTTCAGTTTTTGTTTTACTTAATGCAGTCATGGGAGGAGGGAGCTCTCTGAATTTGATCAGAGCAGTAAAACTGGGGAAGAGGATATTTTAACCCTTTCCTCCTGTACAGTTGTCCCAATCTAAAACACACAACCCAAGTGGCTGTTTGCCCTAATAGGAAAAGTTTGCTGATACCTGTAAATAGCAATGGTGGTGGTGGTGGCGGTGGCAGGGGTGAGGGGCGAGAGTTCACATAGACTAAACATTATGCCCTGCCCATGGGGATCCACCAAGGATCTCCAACCTCATCTCTTGTGTGGCCTTAGGAGAAGGTCTGTTTCTGTCTTTTATTGGGGGGAAATGTATATCCTACCTCCTCCTCCACTGCTCAACACAGCATACAAAATAATAAAGAACAGTAAAATCTCTTTAAAATGACTATTTATTTAACACATTTATATACCACCTAGAGACTTTGGTATTGGGCAGTATATAAATGAGTTAAATAAATAAATTAATAAATTAATAAATTAAATAAAACACTAAAAATGCAACAAATGCATAGTAAGTCAGGGCTTCCTAGAAGAAAAAATGGATTCTGAATTAATTTGGAGTGGGGTCAGATGACACACAAAAAGCCTCACTGCCAATTTCCAGAGCTTTATCGGTGAACACGACTTCCAGGGAGCAAGGATACGCTGACCCTTGGTTGCGTCATCAGAGAACCCACCAATGTTGGCATATTATTCCCTCCTTGTGGTTCCGAACCCGGCATCTATAACCAACTTCAGTTCTTTGTTATGGATGTCAGGTTCAGAATTGCAAGAAGAGCAATCCCGCCAACACTGGTTGTGCTGTCCATACATGCCATACATGCCAATGGTGGCATATCCCCCTCCCTACTAGAAGTTGTGTGTGTGATGCGTTTTGCATGTCATCTGAATCCACCCCTAGCGTAATAGCATGCAACCTGATCCTATGCATCTTTACTTAGAAATAAATCTTACTGAATTCAATAGGACTTTCTTCCAAGTAAAGCAGACATAGGTTTGCATTGTGTATGACCTTTAATCCAGTGACTGGATCTCTGCTGCTACTACAAATATTTATATAATGCTTTTCAAAAAAAGTTCCCAAATCGGTTCACACAGAGAAATAATAAGTAGATAATTAAATAAAGATGGCCCCGGTCCCCAACGGGCTCACAATCTAAAAAGAAATATAAGATAGACACCAGCAACAGCCACTGGGAGGACACTGTGCTGGGGATAGATAGAGCCAGTTGCTCCCCACTGCTCAATAAAGAGAATTACCACTTTAAAAAGATGCCTCTTTGATCAATTAGCAGGAGACCATCTCCCAGTGGGTTTTTTTGTTTGTTGGTTGGTTTTCTAACTACAGAGCAATTGCTGGTGGGGGGTGCAGATTTTTGATAGGACCAGCAGCACTAGGGAAAACCTCATGGTGCAGCGGAGTAATGGTTTGACTACCAAACCAGAGGTTGCTGGTAAATCCCATACCAGAATCCCCGCTGGTATGTTTCCCAGACTATGGGAAACACCTATTTGGGGCAGCAGCAATATAGGAAAATGCTGAAAGGCATCATCTCATACTGCGTGGGAGGAGGCAATGGTAAACCCCTCCTGTATTCTACCAAAGACAACCACAGGGCTCTGTGGTCGCCAGGAGTCGACACCGACTTGATGGCACGCTTTACTTTTACCCCACCCCAACACACTCACACACACCATTTTCCTGATCTAATCATTTCCACAGAGCTATTAACCCTGCTGAGGAAAAAGAACAAACACTAATGACTGATCTCCCAAATCAGGTTTGTTTTGGCCTTCTGTCTACTCTGACACACAAATGAAAAATCTGTAGAAGCATGGAGGTTTTATAGCCCATCTTTTGCATGGAAATAAGCCTGGATTTGCAGACTCTACCCATCACGAGAGAGCATGCACAGTATGAGCCGCGTTCCCTGTGTAGCAACAAATGAGCTACACAAAATCCTACCAAAAATGACAGGAAGCTTGAGCTTGTTCAGTGTGTTTGAAGACAGCTGGTTTTCTGTGGGAGGACCTTAGCAATAATACCTTAGCATGCAGAAAGCTAGGATACAAGAGAATAGTTAAGTTCTGCCAACACTTTCCCCTGCCAATCACGCTTAATGGCTCAAATGAAAGAACGCTTTTAAGTGTTCAGCTTGCAAGTCCTTGTATTATTCTAAAAATAAGGTGAAGAAAAATAGCAGAAGGGTTATAAAAGAAATGACAGAGGCGCCACATGGAAGAAATAATGGCCATACAGGAGCATTGCAAGAGCTCACATTTCAAGATAAGAATAAAATAAGACGGCCCTTTTGTGTAAGTGAAGACATTACCGGGACAGCAGTCATTACGACAACAATCTGCCATCAGGAAAAGAATTGTATTTCAGTAGCATCTACCAGCTTTATAACAGCTTGGCCTTGCATATAATGCAAGGGCTTCACAATATTGAATATTGCATCTGAAGATATGTTTGGGCATATGCGATGAAAGATATGTCAATAGCTACCTTGGCCCAAATGCAGTCTTTTCAATGGCATAACCAGAAGATCACAAGAATGGCAGAGGCAGAGTGGATCAAATGTAAGATTTGGCTCAAGGAAACTTGGATCAGGGAAACTCAAGTACAAGTCAGTGGGAGATAACTTCACCCTTCTCCGGGCTTAGCAGAAGGGCAGGGAGTCTCACTAGAACAGGGGTAGGCAAACTTAGCTCTCACGATGTTGTTGAATTAAAACATCTGGAGAGCCTAGGTTGCCTACACCTGCACTAGAATAAGAGATGTGCTTGTGAATAGTGTTTGTGACTGCCCCCCCCGACCCGGCACCCCTGCAAGAATGCACCCAAGCCTCTCCTGTGGATGAGCATTGCATGGGGAAATTGATAATGATGTGCATGCTTTTTGTAGGGAAGTTTGCCTACTGTTACTGACTTTCTCACTGAGGAACCCCTGAGAAGCCAATAGGTTTGCCAGTTTGAAAACGAACCTCTAAACTACTGAGGCCATTTTAAAAAAATCAAATATTCCTTTTTAAAAAGTTATCCAACATTCTCTGTTCGACTGGATGCTACAGATTCCCAATTTACCACATGGTTACATATGTACCGTGGCAAGTGACTATGGAGCAAATTGGCATATGCACCTACCTAGAATCCTGGGCTCAAGCAGAGACTAGTTTCGTTCTTATGGAGGCAATGTTTCCTTGAGGTTTGTAGTTGTTTCCACATTACGATGCAGCTCTGGAAAAGGACTGAGAAAAAACACTTCATGGTTGCTTAGTGTAATAATGGCTTTTGATTAGTTTCTTATCAAGCTCAAACACATGCATTTATGCATTGGCTCTGCACACTAGTGTGCCTTAGGTTCAAGATAACTTTCCAAATTCACAGAACAGGAATCCATGTCACTTGAATTTCCTGCTATTTCCAATAGGCTATGCCAGCAAATATAACATTCTGAATTATTTTATCTGTCCAGACTACCAGCCAGTTAAGCTGGAATGCTAACTGAGTACCCCTGCTAACTGAGCAAAGAGGCACCTTTTAAAAGTGGTGATTCTCTTTACTGAGCAAAGGAAGAGAAACTGGCCCTATCCATCCCCAGCACAGCATCCCTCCAGTGGCTGTTACTGGTGTCTATCGTATGTTTCTTCTTTTAGATTGTGCGCCCTTTAGGGACAGGGAGCCATCTTATTTATTTATTATTTCTCTGTGTAAACCGCTTGGGGAACTTTTGTTGGAAAGTGGTATATAAATATTCATATATCATATCAGCCCCACTGACACCTCAGTCTCAATTTCTGCTGTCTCCATCCTACTCAGCAGCTGTACCCATCTTTCTGCAAAGACGTTTAAGGTGTTTAAGATGAATGGGTCAGCATGGGTGCATCAATACAACATCTCGGAAAACACGATGCTGCATCAGAGTTACAGGATGTGACCCCGGTGTTGTTTGCACAAAGCACAATCACACCTGAAAGCAGGGGCAGCCCAAGATATTGCGACTCCTGAGGCAAGGTGCCAAATGACTAACCTTTAAAAAGGTTAGTCAAGAGACATCTGCTCACCCAGGCTTTTAATTAGATTTACAATTTTAATAGTTAAGACTGTTAACATGTTTTCAGTTTTAGATTGTTTTAAAATTTTAATTTTGTTTTAATGGTATTTTTATTGTAAACTGCCCAGAGACGTGAGTTTTGAGCAGTATAGAAATTTGTTAAATAAATAAATGCTGCCTTGCCCCATGCCCTGGTAGGGACCAAGCCCTTTCCAAAACCAACTCTTGCAGGATTTGAAAGTGGTGTGAAGGGTGGGGAGGAGGGGAGGTTGCCAACAGTCTTCTCTTCTTTCCATGAGGTATTCCTTGCAAGGCTCAGATTGATCCTGAGGAGCTGCCCTGATGACAGTGAGGGGGCATCTTGCCACCCCCATGGCACCCCAGTAATATGCCACCTGAGGCAACTGCCTCACCTTGCCCAATGGAAGGACCGTGTTTGTGTGTAGGGCCTTTCCAGATATGAGGGCTGTTCTCACTATCCTCAAGAGGAGGACAGTGTCTTAGCCACTGTTCCTTCTAAAGCGTGTGCACGCTCACAAGTTTTTGGATGTCCGCTCAGTTCATTTTAGATCCTGCTCAGGCCAAATCAGGAAGACTCCATTCTGAATGCAAGTGCGCGCACACTGCTTTGATACTGCTGCCCAGAACAAAACTCATTCCGCACAGAGATGAAAAAAATTAGAGGGACCACTAGCCTAGGTTTGGGATCTGTGCATGCTCCCATTTTCTGTCTGTGGTCAGTCTGCAAGGGAAACGCAAGATAGGAGAAGGAGAAAGTGATCTTGTGTGAGACTCATTCTGGGTACGAGGGCTTTTCCGCTTGCCTCATTCAAGAGCGGGGTACAGCTACTGAGTAGTATGGAGCCCTCATACCCAACTCAAGCCTCACACACAATCACTTTCTCCCCCTTGCCTGGCTTTTCCCTCGCAGATGATTAAAAAATTGAGGGCGCACACAGCTTCCGAACTTGGATAGGACACTTGTCCTACCTTATTTACCATTAAATGAACTGCCTGACTAGTTTTCTCTTGCCTTGCAAGTCTATTCCATTTTCCCATCGCACAAAATATGTTATTTCCCCTTAATCTTGGTTGTAATTCCTGGAAGATCCTCTATCCGCTTGCTTCCCTCTTATATGAAAATCAGTGTTTATGGTTATGCCCAATACATTGGTACAGGAAGTAAAGCTCCTTTTATGACATGTCTTTGTAAGTTACAGCATGAGGGCCTGAAAGAAGTCTTTTATAGATGTAGTCTCTTTGGGAGGTTTGGGGGACAGCTGCCTCATCTTGCTGAATTTTTCCATCATTTTTTGTGACTGAAACAGAAATCCATTACCCAGAAATTCAAGGCAGAGAAGAGACCAACTTTTTCAAAGCACAACATTTCACTCTCAAGCACCGTTGAATACAACTGATGTTTGCAATGTATTTCATATAAAACAAATGTAACCATCTCTGCCGCTTGTGGTGAGTTACGGTGTGCTTTAAGAATCTGGCTGGGTTTTTGTTTTGTTTTGTTTTGGGGTTTTTTTTTTACTAGTGGTGATAAATGCTTGCTCAAGAGACATTTATAACAAAACACACTTGTTACAGATTTAGTAAATCTGTTTTAATAACACGTAACACATATGTGCTGGCTATAACCTATTACATTTGTTATAAAAAATAAGGGCTGACATCCAGAACAACAAAGGATGTGTGCAGCATTCCATATTAAAACATCTCAGGTGCTCATCTGGGGGTGGTGAGGTGTGTGCGGACAATGTTCACTGATCTCTCCTTCCATTTGAAACACTCTGTGCCACCCCAAAATATGCCCCCGAGACTGTGCAGCCCTCAGGGACATATTTTTTTGTCCCTGAGTGCCATGCAACCCTCGGGCACTCAGAGCTTCAAAGGGAAGGGGAGATCTGCAAAAATTACCTTCCTTTGTGTGAGCACCCACACTGCTTTAGTCTGTAATGTAGGACACTGCATGCATGCTTCATTAATCTGGATGTCAGCCAGCATATCTAACACAACAAATAAATATGATAATGAATGTAAAACTGAAATTCTCTCATCCAGTGGAGGCTAATCAAATCTAATCTTCCTAAAACATTCTGTGCTCCATCTTAAAACTATTACAAACTGTAGACCTCGGACTTTTCCATCCCATCCAACTTTGTTTCCCCCAACTCTGGCTATGTAATATGCATGACATCATCCTTTTAATATATGCTTCCTGATTGACTGGGACCATGTATGCAATTGATACCAAAAATGGTGCCTTCACTCAGAACTGGCTTAATTTGCCCAAATCTGATTGGTTACAAAGAACTAGAACACCATCCCACTCACTATGCGATCCCTGTGACTGCCCACATGACTGATCCAGAAGCAGAAAGAAGTAATTACTAGAACAAAAAGGGGAGGGGGCTGTGAAGCGGCAGCAGATAGAAAAGAACATAAGAACAGCCCTGCTGGATCAGGCACAAGGCCCATCTAGTCCAGCATCCTATTTCACACAGTGACCCACCAGATGCCTCTGGGAGCCCACAGGCAAGGGGTATGTGCATGTCCTCTCTCCTGTTGTTGCTCCCCTGCAACTGGTATTTAGAGGCATTGTGCATCTGAGGCTGGAGATGGCTCACAGCCATCAGACTAGTAGCCATTGATAGACCTGTCATCCATGAATCTATCTAAGCCCCTTTTAAAGCCATCCAAGCTGGTGGCCATCACCACATCCCATGGCAAGGAATTCCATAGATTAATTATGTGTTGTGTGAAAAAGTGCTTCCGCTTGTCAGTCCTAAATTTCCCAACCTTCAGTTTCATGGTGTGACCCCTGGTACTAGTGTTGTGAGGGAGGGAGAAAAATTTCTCTCTGTCTACCCTCTCCACTCCATGCATAATTTTATACATTTAAATCATGTCTCCCCTTAGTCACCTCTTTTCCAAGGTAAAGAGCCCCAGATGCTGTAGCCTAGCCTCACAAGGAAGGTGCCCCAGGCCCTTGATCATTTTGGGTGCCCTCCTCTGCACCTTTTCCAGTTCTACAATATCCTTCTTAAGTTATGGTGACCAAAGCTGTATGCAGTACCCCAGATGTGGCTGCACCATAGATTTGTATAAGGGCATTATAATATTAGCATTTTTATTTTCAACCCCACTCCTGATGATTCCTAGCATGGAATTTGCTTTTTTCACAGCTGCAGGCACTGAGACGACACTTTCAATGAGCTGTCCACCACGACCCCAAGATCCCTCTTCTGGTCAGTCACTGACAGCTCAGTTCCCATCAGTGTATATGTGAAGTTGGTGTTTTTTTGCCCCACTGTGCATTACTTTACACTCGTTTACATTGAACCGCATTTGCCATTTTGTCATCCAGTCCCCCAATTTGGAGAGATCTTTTTGGAGTTCATCACAATCCATTGTGGATTTCACTACCCTAAATAGTTTAGTGTCGTCTGCAAGTCCGGCCACTTTGCTGGTCACCCCAAGTTCTAGATCTAGTATCCTCTGTGCAAGAGGATATGGGCACATCACCCAAGGAAGGGGTCCCTGCTAAGGAAGTGTTTCCCTCTTCCTCAGACTGATGTCCTCCTTCCCTGAGACTCTCATTCTCCATGACAGCAGAAGCACCCTCATCATGGGAGTGGGATGCCTCTACCACATCCCTGAGGGTCTCATCCACACACCTCTCTTCCTTCCTGAGCTTCTCCAGGTCAGCCACCTTGGCTTCAAGGGAACAAACTTGTTCCCTGAGAGCCAAGAGCTCTTTGCACCGAGCGCACACCCACGACTTCTGCCCTTCAGGCAGATTGTCATACATGCGACATTCTTTGCAATACACTGGGAAGCAGCCCCTCCCCTGCTGGCATTCTATCTTCATAACTAGTTTTATTGGGTATTTAGAGTATATGGGGTTTGAAGCTAGGTACTGGGTACAGTTGTCAGCTAATTAATGGTTTTTAGTTTTGTCTTTGATGAAAATTACAAAGGTTAGATAGAACTTACCTTATTCTTGCTTTGTGTGTCTCCCCACAGCTTTTCCTGCCAATCTCCCGCTAGACTCTCACAAAACTACTTTGTTATCTGTTTGCAAACTCCTGTTAGCAAAGTTCCTGGTAGCAAATCTCCTCTCGTCCGAGCCTTGTATTCAACACCAGCAGTCAAACTAACTCAGCCCAGGAATTTGGGGCCTCCCACAAGCTGGGGTCCTCACCTGGAATGAATGAATCCCCCACTCAGGCTTCTCATCTGGCAAAGACACAAACACTGCCAGCCAGCCAGAAATCCAACCCTAGGAGATTTCCAGCCCTAGCTTCTCCTTCCCCTCTTGTTTTCTTGGTGATTTGTTTATTTATTTATTTAATATCCTTGCTGTGGAAATGTTGCTACAAGCTTGTTGCTTCCTCCCTCCTCAAGAACACCAACAACTGGAAGTAATGACAGTAATGAGAAGTAATGACAGTAAATAGGATGGGGGGAAATTATCACATGTAAGGCCTGCAACTTTTGGGGAAAGACTCTATCCCACTAAAAACATTACTTTTCACCTTTAAAAAAACTAAATTGGGGAATATTCAATGAAATTGCTGGGTAATCAGCTCTGTGATGGCTGAAAGCCTTTTGGAATGCCCCTTGAGTCATCCCTAGCCATGCCACATAACAGCATCTCCCTACCTTGCCTTTTCTCTGCCTATTTTGATGTTGGTTATTATTATATTCATGAAATTGTTACATTTATCCCATCTTTCCTCTAAGGACTTCAGGGAAAAATTCAAGATGTCCACCCCTCCATTTTAATCTCATAACAAACCTCCAATGTAGGTTAGGTTGAAAGCTAGTGACTGACCTAAGCATCATGACTGAGCAGGGATTTGAACCCAGGTCTTCCCAGTTTAAGTCCAACACTCGGTCCATTGCTCCATACTAGTATGGTGCTGCATTCCACTACCAGTCTGCATCTACTGATTTGGTTCTTGTCAGTGGAATAATAGCATCAGCCCAGGCGGCTATGCCAGATGATAATTTTCATTCTATCTTTAACACTGTTTCTACAGACTTGTCATAATGGAAATTTGGGCTGTACTAAAGCAATGTTACCTATTTCTAGGTTGAAGTGTCATGGATGAGTCACCATCATACAGTTTATTTTTTAAAATGTGCACTTTTCAAGCATCCAGAAATCTTCTACAGGTTTCTCTATAGTGAGGAATCAGGAATAGGAATAGGTAGCTGCCCGCTCCCCGAACGTAGCTGGCTTTGCAGCTCCGTTCGGGGAAGGGGCGGCAGGGAAAAGGCTTCTTAAAGTCTTTTGCAGCAGCAGCAGCTCCGTTCGGGGAAGGGGCGGCAGGGAGATATCCTGCCGCCCCATAACTAAAAGAAATACGGCCGCCGCAGTTGGAAAGTGCGGGAGGGGTAAGTAAACGCTCCCCCACCCTTAAAGCAACCCCTCACCCCAGTGCCAGACCGCAGCTCCGCAGTTCCGTGCACACCCCTAGCTTTTTTACTTTCAGTGTTTTGTGGATGATTCAGAGGCTATGAAAGATAAGAGGCTGAAGACTGATTTGAGAGTCCAAATCACAACTCAGTAACCCTATGGTTGCAGATTTAACCCAGCCTTTGTCTCAAAGCAAGCCCACATGGGGGCAAGGGAAATGCTGAATCATTCCCTCCATGTTTGCTCAACAAAGGCTGTTCCTTTAAACTTAAACTACTTCTTCAGTAGCGCTGCCACCACACCCATCTTTAGTAGAGTTTATCCCCCCTCCCCTGGTGTGTATGAAATTCCAGGGAAACTCTCCTCTTTACCAGTGGAAAAATACAAAAACCCCTCCACGTGCAACTTCCACATGGTGAGAAAACTTGGTAGTGAGTTGCTGAGCAATCAAACTTAAGAAGTGTTTGCTCCAGAGTCAAACTCCTTTTCCTGAGTTAAAAATCCACTCAGAGGCAGGTAAAATACAAAGAACAAAAAGAGAAAAGCTTTATTCAAAATACTGCAGACTGCTTCCGTCTGAGGCTTTCTCAGCTTTTAGTTACAGGTAAAAGAAATGTTCAGTAGTTGCAAGAATTCTTCAAAAAGCACCCCAGTTGCAAGGAACGGGGATATAGGAACCTTTAAAAGCCCCTTTAGGTGACAGAGACCTTTGCAGCGCCCTGGATGGGCTTGGACACAGGCTTAGCATTTCTTACATTACAGATAAACAAACTTAGAACAATTGTAAGGATTTGCAAAGCACACCAAAAGAAAGTAATTAATGTGAGCTAACTAACAAACTGTTCCTTGGCTAAACCCTTCAGAAGCCAAAAACCCTGTCTTCCTTCCCCCTTGAACTCACCCCAAACTCTAGGAGAGAACTCAAGCTTCCTGAAATCCTTTCTCTCAAGGATCTGCAGATGTCCTTCCATGAGAGAATTCTCCAGGCTAGCTGTTAGCCATGAGGCAGCAAATCTCCCTTGCTGCTCACTAAGCCTTCCGCCCGTCCTCTCTCATCGCCCGCTTCTCTTCCTGCCTCAAGGTCCCACCCACCATGTGCTGAGTGGCTGATCCCTATAAGTTACTGCCTGTCAGTCAAGATGGTTCACTTCCAGTTCATTTTTTACAGGAAAGGAAAGGCTGTTACTGCCTGATTGTTACACCTATTGAGATGTTACTTTGTATGTGTACACAGGTCTCTGTGAATCTGTACATGTTTGTGTGTGAATGATGGTACATATGTATGTTTTAAAAGGGAACCTGTCTGCTTAAATGCAGGGTACAGACAGAAAGTGTACTGCTGTATGTATGGAACCGCATGTGTGGATATCTGCATGTTGAACATATGTATAGGCACTGTGTTATAATTCCAGGAAAATACAGGCGTGGGACTTGTTTACCAAAACTATATTTCTTGCTTTAGATACAGGGCTGCACAACTGCGGCCCTTCAGCTGTTTTTAGACTACAACTCCCATAATCCCCACCACAGTGGTCAGTAGTCAGGGATTATGGGAGTTGTAGTCCAACATGTGCAGGAGGGCCAAAGTTGTGCAGTTCTGTAAATTTAGGAGAAGGCTAATCATAATCCTTAAAATTGCTGACACTTACAAAAACCCTAGATTTGCCAGTCACTGTAATCCTGTTCACAAGGGGAAAATAATTTCCATAAAGATTGAACTGACTCTTACCTGAAAATATGATTGATACTTTTAAATTATTTATTTATTGAGTGAGTGAGTGCATTTCTATAAAAACCCCTTCCTATAAAAAAAGAAAAAGTCCCTGGGTGTTCACAATATTAACTTAAATAGCCATCACCACAACCAGCTAGTGTGGGGCCTGTAGCATATGTTATAAAGGAGCCCAAAATTTGAAAAAATGCACATAAATATTAAAACATAAATTATTTACTTGTACAGTAAAGTAATTCAATTTTTTCATTCACTATATTTTGGAGTATGGGAGAACAAACCACAAACTCACACTTACTACAGCAACAGTGAACATTTATATACCGTTTTTCAATCAAAATTCTGAAAGTGATTTACATGAAAAATAAAGAGTGGATAGATGATTATCTGTCTCCAAAGGGCTCACATTCTAAAAAGAAAAATGTGGTAGGCAACAGCCACTGGACAAATGCTGTGCTGGGCCTTCTCTTAAAAGGCACATTTAGCAGAAAAGGGATATTTTATCTAACATGGACAAAATAAAACAGGTAAAGTTTTAACTTTAATTCCCAGTTGGAAGCCAGGTGTGTGGGGCCCTCGAAAATGCAGGGCCCATAGCAAATACTACATTTGCTACTACATTAATCCGCCATAGGCCACAACAAAAAGGATATCAGCTTCTGCAGCTTCTCTTTATGGTTAACCAGAAATTATTTAAGTCTCTCCATCATGTCGCTTGAGTTGTTTCTGGCTCAGACTATTGGGGTGAAATGAATTATTCACAGAAATCTCTTTCTGCTTCCTCTTCACCCCATCCTGTTTCTGATTCCTTCTTCATCTCTTTCAGCATTATAAACCAGCTTATTCCCATCTGCCACTTGGGCAGGCTGTTGTCTCCTATACTTCAAGCTCATTTGCCACAATTACAGTCTGGGCTTGCAAAGGTATGGACATTTATGGCAGCATTCCAGTGGCTGCATTAAAGAAATGGTGCTCTAAGATACAATGTGCAAGATTTTCAGAGTTTTCTGTACAATCATGAAGACTAGTAATTTTTCTTAAAGAAGGGAGAGGAGAAACCTCAACTGCCAAATTCTGGGTCTTTCTCTATCTTTTCCATACAAACATAGGGCGCTTCTGCATGGCAATTTATTTCATTATCAATAGTGATTGTTGACAGGCATTTTACAGGGTTTCTACATGACTGTTGATAGCCATACCATCATATCCTCCTCATACATCTATTTCTTTTAAGGCTGCAGATAACCCGACTTTTAAAAAAATGTGGAACAGCTGCTGCGCAATGAGCAAAGGTGTAGATGTACCACAGTGCAACTGAGGACAATTTGCTTTCTGTACTGGTGGTGATGTATTGGAAGGTTGGTTTCCCTTCACACCCCTTCTCCACCTGATCACCTCTTCATCATTTTATTTCTAGTTTCACACACCATTGGGCACCATTGCAAAACTGTTCCTCCCTGCTCCCCCAAATTGTGCCCAACTAATTGTTTAAATGACTTGACTACTCCTGTTGTTTGACCATCATCCAGTATCCAACCCTGAGCAATTCTTGGCTGTTCCTCTTGCTCTCCGCTTCTCACCTGTCCATGTTTGAAGTGAAGAGCCGGCCCTACCATGAAGCTGAGGAAAACATGTCACTTCAGGTGTCAGATGATGAGGCATCTTCCCACAGATGGCCTGAAGAGGGAGAAAGGCAAAATGGCCCCACACCACTTTCCCTCTTCCCTTCCTAATGGAATAAGAAGGGGAAGCAGATTTGAAAGAAATTGTGGGTGTGGTTTTAAGAGAGAGAAAATATAAAGGGGAGGGATGGGAGTGGGCACCATTTGTAGCAAAATGCCATGGGTCAGCACTGACTCCCTACACCAGTGTTCCCACTGAGGTACACACATGTGCACAGGCTCACAAGTTTTTTGATGTCCACTTAGTTAATTTTAGATCCTGCTCAAGTTGAATCAGGAAGGCCCCACTCTGAATGCATGTGTGCACACACTGCCTTGATATTGCCACCCAGAACAAAACTCATTCCACACAAAGATGGGGGGGGGGGGATTAAAGCTAACACTGCTCCCTACCCCAGGCACTCCCAGCCCTTAGCCAAGCTATGACACCATTGGCCATTACCAGATCTTGGGGAAGCAAGTTCCATATATTAATTGTGTGTTATGTGAAGAAGTATTTCCTTTTGTTTTTCCAGAATATTACTGACACTCAGTTTCACTGAATGACTCCAAATTCTAGTATCATGAGAGAGTGAGAATAAGTAACCTTTCCTTGTAGGGAAGGTGCTCCAATATCCTGACCATTTTAGTTGTCTCTTCCTTCACCTTTTCTGGGTAGCTATGCTATTGTCTGAGCTACCTAATGGCACAGCAGGGAAGTAACTTGCCTAGGGAGCAAAAGATTGCTGGTTTGAATCCCTGCTGGTATGTTCCCCAGACTATGGGAAACACCTATATCAGGCAGCAGTGATACAGGAAGATGCTGAAAGGCATCATCTCATACTGCACAGGAGGTGCCAATGGTAAACCCCTCCTGAATTCTACAAAAGAAAACCACAGGGCTCTGTACTGACACCAACTTGACGGCACAACTTTACTTTATGCTATTGTCTCAGAGATGACAACTGTAAGCAATACAGTATTTCAGTGTGGCCACACCCCAGGTTTGTATAAAGGCATTATGATATTGGCTGTTTCATTTTCACTCCCTTTCCTAATACTGAGCATGGCCAAAGAGATATACCAACATGAAATGTGCCTTCTTCACAGCTACAGCACACTGAGGATGTTTTCATTAAGGACATGAAACTCTTGAGGAGGGACTGTTGCTTAGTGGTAGAGGACATGCAGAAGGTCCCAGGTTCAGTCCTTTGTATCTCCAGTAAGGGCTGGAAAGGAACCCTGAAGAGCAGCTATCAATCCATGTAGATAATATTGAGCTAGATGAACCAATAATAGTATAAGATAGCTTCATACAGTTTTACTGTTCCCCTTTCAAAAATGAAATTGTGCAACCTAAATTCAAGGACTATGAAAAGGGAAGGCTATAAATATAAATAAATAAATTACAGCTCAAGAAAAGACATGGTTCAAGAATATCACACTTTTGGAATGGGTTCAAGGTGTCTGTCCAGCTGCCTAATTTATCTTATCTCAAGTAATTGTAATGACAGGCATTGAGAAGTCCTGCCTCAGAACAGCTAATCTTTTGATAATGTATCTTGATGACAGGGTTGCAGATATATGTGGAATTGCTGGGTGAGGTGGGGGAATGTAATAGGAAAGGCGCTTTATCTTGCCTTGGGACTCCCAGAGGGCTAAAAAAGATTCAGGCAGAGAATAATGTCATGCTTTGTGTTTTCTGATAGTTCTCTGACACTTGAAGGACTCTCTAATCTTAGATGATATGTGGACTAAAATGTTTAAAGGGTTCTTGCCTGTAGACTGGGGCCACCATCATCCTGAGCTCTACTCCCCATCTAATAATAAGTCTCAGAATTCAGCCACGCCATTTAGATTTTCCAAGGAGGACATAGCAGTTGACATCGAATCCCTCAGCCTTATCCTTCAGCCATATCATCCCTCTGAAAAACAGAAAACATGGCACCTAATACTTACATCCTTAGACTGAAGAAGCAAGAAGCCTTGTTTCATGCAGTTAGGAAAGAACCAAGATTCATAATGAGAGCCAAACGAACAAGTAATTTCTGGGGGGCCAAATAATTCCATTGAAGTATTAACTGAAAAATGTATAGTTCTCTGAAACCTAGAAAATATATTCTAATAGATGTCGTAAGTTTATACATTTCTTTGGCCATGCACGCTTCCCTAAAAACTAACATGTTTAGACTTTCAACATTTCTGATTCTGCTAGTAAAATTCTGGACTCCAGTTTCTTATTACAACAGGCAGTTCTGCAATAGCCCAATAGCAACAATTGGCAAAGGAGGCCAACTCCTGGTTGCAAACTGGGGACAGGATCTGGCCAAAGTATGGAGTTAAGCACGTGTTCAACTCTCCTGTTAAAATAAGTGGGATGTGTCGGCAGCCTGCATGCTCAGAAAGATGTACCCGAGATGAACAGAACTTACTCTGAAGTAAATGTGACCTAAAACATATTTAACTTTGACTGGATCATCTCAGTACATGCCAGCAAGCAGCATGGAAAGAACAAATGATGGAAATAGGTACAGTTGGTGGGTATGCTGCACTCAGGACTAGAAAAAACTGAGATACCTGCTCACCCTGGACTCCTGCAAAGTTTTGCAGGAAAACTAACTCTACAAGGTGTGACTTCTAGGCACTGGAAATACTGTTCCAGCCTTTTGCTCATGTGCACACGCTGCCACCAACTTAAAACAACCTCAGTTGACCAATTATTCAGAATTGCATGTGAGTAAGAACAGCAGCGTTGAAGCAAAACACATAATTCCTTGCTTTTCAGATGATGCAAACATGTGTCCAAGCAGACATCATCTTAGAACAGAATAATAGAATTATAGAATTGGAGGAACCTTGAAGGTCTTCTATTCCATCCCCCTACTGAGTGCAGGAAACTGCTACAGCATTCCTCCTGGCAGATGGCCATCCAGCTGCTGCTTGGAAACCTCCAGCGAAAGTGAGCCCATAACTGCATGAAGGAGTCTATTCCACTGTCAAACACCCTTACACAGTTAGAAAATCTTTCTAATGCCTAGCTTAAATCTGCTCCCGTGTAATTTCAACATGGAAGCATTCTTGAAAAAAGATGCATTCCTGAAAAAAGAGGGAATGCCTCTTAAGATTCTACCTGCAGCTTTCATAAGCAGTTGTATTTAAATTTCTATTTCGTAGTCAATCAAAAACTTTAAAACTTATGAATTAACCAATCAATTATGTGGTGCGGCAGAGGTATCTCTTTTTCTCCATGTTTATACTGTATATATGGGGAGTGGGGAGAACTGTATTACTATTACTATGGTAACAGGCGTGTGGAGGGGGGAAGGTGTGTCTGTACACACATTCATATAAACTAACTTTATATATATATATATATATATATATATATATATATATATATATACACACACACACACACACACACACAGTATATATATATAGAGAGAGAGAGAGTGAGAGTGTGTAAATATATATAACACCTGATATATACCGTATTTTACGGACTATAAGACGCTACGGACTATAAGACGCATCTTAATTTTAATCCAGTTTTTCAGAGTTTTAACATATTAAACTGTTAAAACATATAAGACGCACCTGAATTTTGGTGGATATTTTTCAAGGAAAAAAGTGAGTCTTATAGTCCATAAAATACGGTACATCTCTAGGTGGTGTACACAATCAACATACCCATATGTAGTATTTATAAGATATAAATATATATACACACAAGTATATAAACATATATGTATGTGTGTGTGTGTGTACACAAACATATACACACATTTATATATACATGTGTGGTATATGCATAGATGTAGTTGTGTGTGTAAGGGTAGATTATATAAACATACAGTATAAAGAAAGAAATAGTGAAGGTAGGTGCGTATGTACATAGGCACGCAATTCACACTCTTTCTGTATTGCACATGTTTGTATAAATAATACCCTGTATGGTGTCCATACCTCCCCACACCCTACGACTGCAGTGAGCAAGAAGCACTTCCTTCCCGTCCCTCCCGCTTTATTCATTGATTAATTTGTCTCTTGGATCCAGCCGGGGCGAGCGCGCTCCTTCCCTCCTCCCCCGCTCCGGCTCCCTCGGCTCGTCCCTCCCTCTCCCTCCGCTGCCTTGTGACACGCAGCTTGTGGGAGTGCGTCGTCGTGCGTGTCGAGGAGGGCTTTTCGCCGCGGCCGCCGCCGCCAGCCAGCCTCTCCTCGCCCCTGCCGTTGCTGCAGTAGTCATGGCTGCTGACGGGGTGGATGAGCGCTCCCCGTTGCTGTCCGCACCCAGCTCCGGCAATGTCACGCCGACGGCCCCGCCGTATTTCCCAGACAGCAGCCCAAGAGGTAAGGCAGAGCTCCCTTGGGGCGCCCTCCCCGGCCCCCCGGAGGAGATCAGTGTGTGCTCCCCAACTCCTCCAGCCTCCAAGCTGCTGCTGCTACTGCTGCTAACTTAGGCTGGAGAAGCAGCTGGGCTGGAAGAGGGGGTGTGCGCGCGCGCGCCGGGCGATTGCGAAGGGGTGCATTGTGTGCGGCTGGCTGCCGCCTCGCAGTTTGTCCGTTCTCTCCCAGGGTTTCATCGTGCCCATGCGGGGCTGCTTCTTCCCCAGTAGACAGAAGGAGAGGAGGTTGCGGGATGAGTTCGCAATGGATGTCTGCCGCTCTTTCCCCGCGCAACTCCTCCAGCAGCCATCAGTGAGCATTGTTAATGGCCGGGAGGGAGGCGATCGGTCCTGCAGCCTTTCCCACACTCATCGTTCATGGGGGCGGGGGCGGGGGGCGCTTTGGCTTAAGTAAAGTGGAGGAGAGGAGAGGAGTGGAGTGTGTGGAGGGAGGGCGAGCCTTGCCGTCGTGCACATGGCTCTCGTGTCCTTGAAGGAAGGTTTGCGAGCCCAGCCTTTCCGTCTGCATTGCTCTTCGCTCCCCCTCCCCCAATTCTGCTGAATCAGGGGGCTCTCCTTGGAGAGCAGGCTCCGGGCCTGCTACACAACTAGCAAACCGACTTCGCGTGTCTCCCTTGTGCATTGTATACAGGATTTTTCTGTGCTACCCTGATGCTATTTTTTAAAAAAACAACAACAACCCACTTACCACCCTTGGGGAAGGTGGGGAAGAAGAGTTTTTGTGCCTGCACACCTGAGGGGGAAAAAGGGAAAACTTCTTAAAAGGCTGGCAAAGATGATGCAAGGGATCAAAGGGCTCCTGATGGTTGAGGTGTGTTTGTATCTAAGGATGAAGGCAGTGTTTGATTTCTGATATATGAGATGTGACAAGGCTCCAGTCTGCCTAGCCTTTACGCCCTTTGACCTGGAAGCACTTGCTCCCACTCCCAGAAGTGTGGGAGCTGGTTAAGGTTGTCAACCCTTTGGGAATGGCCTGGTGTCTCCTGGAATCGGCATCGATCTTCTGGGGATTTTTGAAAGCCGTCCTGAAGATTTCAGTGGTTGGAGATTGTGAAAAATATTGGGAAAATTCTTTCTAGTAATAGCTTCAGTCAGAGCTGGCAACCCTAGTGGCTGTTTGATTCTTGTATTGAGAGAGAGGCACTCTGCCCAAGTTCATGAAACTCATTTGTAGTAAAACAGCAAAGAGTCACACTTTTGGTAGTGATTTGTATTCCTGTCTCGTATGTCCCAGCATGGAACTCCTGTATTGGAAATGGGTCTGCTGCCCAGGGGAATGGTCCTTTGCTCTCCATCTTTATGCTTTGGGTACTTGTCGCTGACGTTTGTGTAAGTGACTGGGATTGGGTAGGGGTCTAAAAATAGCATCTGACTTTGATTTGCTGAAACTCCTCTTGATGGCTAGCCACATCCTTGAGGGTGATGCAAGGGAAGGATGATTTAGTTCTCATTGGATAATATACTGCAGGAAAAAGGTTTACAGCACAGTCTTATGCATGTTTATTCAGAAGTAAGTCACACCCTATTCCTTGGGGCTTATTCCCATGCAAGTGTGGATAGTATTGCAGCTTCAAATATCTGGGATATTCTTAGGCCTCAGACTGGCAGTACTGAATTACTTGTCTTTTAGGCAAGTTTTTTTTAAAGGCTCGGTAAGAGCAGGTAGTCCATTAAAGAAAGCAAGAAGTGTTACGTTGCTGGCAAGTCTTATTTAGACATAAGTCTTGAGTGTTTGAAGTTGTGAGACAGGCGTGAAACTGCCATATTATAATATTCAATAAACATGTTGGGGCTTGTATGGTAATTCTGCTATTTTAGTTAGAGATGGGGTTGTCAGACTGTGAGTAGTTAATGACTTGAACCATGATTTAAGGCCAGTTTAAATACCATTTCGCACTGGTCATATTTCATATATTTCCTTTAACCAAATTTGTATACATATATTTTTAACATAACCACTAACACCTGAATAGTATTAGTTATCTAGCTAGGAGGATATACTTTCCTGGGTTGCTGTGATCTGTTTCACGTATGCTCTTCCTATATTACAATATGCTCCTGTCCTGTGCTGCTCCCATACGAAGTACAGTAGCTAACAATCCAAAACTTTTAATTACTCCAGCTTATAGGGGCCTCGAACTTTCCAGAAAGGAAGGGCTGGTTGTTGTAGTGGTTTATTGTCATACAATGAAAAGGTATGTCCTTATTTGCTTATAGGGAATAAATGTTCATAATTTTGAGAACTGACAAATTCCTGAGTAGTTTAAAGGTGTAGAAATATATGTATACAAGATCATCCAGGTGGGCTTTATATTACAAGATCATCTATGTCGGCTATATATTAGTATAGGGGTTCCCAGCCACAGTGGCTGAAGGGCATAGGAGTTATACTAGGGACCCCCAGATGTTGCTGGACTATATAATACTGTATTGGGAACTCCTGTATTAGTAGTAATATACAGGATGGCATCTCCTGGAACCAGGGGATTGGAACATACCTATGATGCCTTGCTAGTCCCTGGACTCCGCAGTGTCAAGCCTATAATAACAATATTGGATGTGATCTATTTGTCATATTTAAAACATTTGATTTGAAAAAAAACCCCCATCTTTTAAAATCATTCATTTGCACAGAAAAGCAGCCTTTAGCTCAATCTGTTTGATAGAGGACCATTGATCCAATGTTAAGACATTCATACATGTAAGTTTCATGTTCATATTTAGATTTTAACTAGGTTATTTTTGTTTTGAAGATAAACTTGCAATAGTTTTAATTTAAGTAAGTCTTACTAACCCTGTTACCTAGGCAGAGGCACCTTTTAAAGTGGTGGCTTTCCTGTATTTAGCTAGAGGAAAGTAACTGTCCTTATTCCACCCAGCATAGAATCCTTCTCTGGGACTGCTAATGTCTCTCTTTTGTTTTGTTGTTTTTTTATTGTGAGCTCTTTGGGGACAGGGTGCCATTTTATATGAACTTTATTGAAAAGCAGCATCTAAATGTTTTAAATAAATAAATTGCATCCAAAAAATGTGATTTGAACTTAAAACAAAAACACCAACTTTTATCCACTTAGGTGACAAGTGCTAGGTCAGAAAGAAAACCCTGTGAAGTATCATGGTTCTCCAAATGAAGTAAATGAGATAAAAAAACTCTCATAACCTTAAGTCAATAGAGATGATGAATAGAGATGTTTCTAGTTCACTATTATTTAAGACTGAGTGTTCTGCAAGCAAATATTTGCTGTGTGCCTAAGTTAAGCACTTTTTAGATTCTCTTGATCTCAATGGGAGAGAGTAAAGCATGCATTCTGATCCCTCCCACTGAAATCAGTGGGACTTAAAAGTTCTTTCCTCTTTATTAAAAAGCACTTGGTCATTTGACAGGTCACAAATGAATCAAAATGGGTTTCTTGTTATAATAATTTAATACAAGGTAACAGCAATACTGAAATATCTCTTTAAATTTAAATGTACATGATAAAAATATCACTTAATTTGTAACTTGTAAATAAACTGATTTCCAAGTTAATGGGTTAAATTAATGAATGAGCTAAGAAACTCTATAAATATATTTTCTCGTCATTTCAATTAAAACAGATAAACATTAAAAAAAATCCATATGAACAGTCGAATGAAAAAGAAGAGAAGCACAAAATATAATGCATGAGGATGGAGATAATCAGTGAAATGTGATCTAGTCACTATGAAACACTGATGAGAATCCTCCTGGGATAGAAAATCCTGTCAGTATAAGCTTATATACAGCTATGCTGATCAGCATTGACAGGGAGCTGTCAAGCGCATGCAGAAGGGTTTCCCCATTCATATCCATGGGAGACAGGGTGACACTTTGCATGGATAATAAAGACGGGCAGTTCTACATGTCCAGATGTTCAAGTGGGGAAGTCTAAGTGCGTGGGAGTCCATTGTTTCTATATGAGCACTGTAAATCTTTGAATTGGAGCTTCTGTGCCTCCACACATGCTCTAAGACTTGCCAATAAAGCTTTAGGGATTCATGTTTGCCACAACCTCTTATCAGTGCAGGTGGCCCTTGTTATCTGTGGTTTCGGCATTTGCTGTTTCGCAACTCTATGGCCGGGCAATATATACCTAACTTAGTTATCCGTGGTACATGGCTTTGCACATCTGTGGTTTTGGGCAGCACTGTTCTGCCCTTTCATGGCTGTGCTCTTGCTGCATGTTCTCCTGGGTTGTGAGGGGAGTCTGGAGGAGGACAGTGGAGTACTTTGGTCTGCATGTTAAGAGTTCTGCATGCACAGAAGCCTGCCAACCAATCAATCCAAGGGGCTTGTGCTGCTAAGTGCATGCAATAAATAAATGGTGAGCCAGCGTGGTGTAGTGGCTAGAGTGCTGGACTAGGACTAGGAGTTCAACTCCCCATTCAGCCATGATACTTGCTTGGTGACTCTGGGCCAGTCACTTCTCTCTCAGCCTAACCTACTTCACAGGGTTGTTGTGAGGAGAAACTTAAGTATGTAGTACACCGCTCTGGGCTCCTTGGAGGAAGAGTGGGATATAAAATGTAAAAAAATAAAACAAAACAAAACAAATAATAAATCCGCTGTTTTGTGATCCGTGGTTGTAGGCCAGAACAGAACCCCTGCGAATAATGAGGGCCTCCTGCATGTTAATATATATTAACCACTGCAAGACTTGTATTTGCAAAACCCTGGAAAAACAGTTCACCATCCAGCAAAGCACAATAGTTATTGATCAGACCTGGACTTTGAGAAAACATGTATAAAATAGGAGACTGGTAATAAAAAAAAAAAGATCAGGTTCTCACCGTAGCTACTGATAGTTCTTACCTTTGCAGCAGGTCTGATGTAAATAATCACACACACATCCAAGACAATTATGTAGAAGAACCTAGCAGCAGAGGATAGTTTCAGGGGGCAGGGCTTCTCCATATGTAAAGAATTTTTATATTTGTTAACAAATGTAATCAGCATTACAGCTTGCTATAAAAGACCCAGCATACATACTTTGTGAAGTGAATTGTAACTAGTATTTTATTTTTTCCACTTGATTTGCTTACCTTTGGTTATTTTTGCTACACACGCACACATGCACACACACAATCAATTACAAAGCTTACCTCAGTTTTTACTTCAAGAATATGTTTGTTAAAATGTTTGTCTTGGATAACTGTCACAGAAGCATAGTCACCATTTCACAAAGTTATAGCTCTCCCAAGCAGAGATGTTAAATTCAACTGCCTTGAGAAAGCTCAGAACTTTGAAGCATTCTTCACCTCAGTGCTACCTCCATTCGCTCATGGAAATATCTATCTATCTATCTATCTATCTATCTATCTATCTATCTATCTATCTATCTATCTATCAAATTTATACCCCACCCAAACTTACGTCTCTTGGCGTCCAGCAACTGCTCATAATATCACTGTTCATGTACAAAGTCTGTCCCTGATTAAGATTAATTAGGTGGGCTGTCTGTCACATTATTTGCATCTTGCCCTTCATTCAGAGCTCAGGGTAGCGTATGCTGCCAGTTTAATCTGAAAACAATTCAGTGAGATAAATTAGGCTGACCAGTAGTAGCTGGCCCAAAGTCACATAGTAAACTTTATGGCTGAGGATAGTCTTGAACCCAAGCCTCTTCCCTCCACATCTGATGCTCCATCCATTAGACAGGGGATTTTAACCTCTTTAAATAAGTGTACCTCTTCTGTCTGGGGTGCCCGTAGAGATTTTAGGAATGTGTGTACATACGTATGTATGTACATACATGCACACATATACACTTAAATGTTATAGCTAAGAGACAGACTATTACACTCACTGGCTTACATCAGACATGAGTATTCCAGTTGAAATTAATAGGTCCCACTATTTTTGATAGCACTACTTATGAGTAGTAGTTTAATCTGGTTGCAAGCCAGTGACTGTAAGGGTCAAGTCTTCTGATCAGGAGGCAAGAGAGCTGCATCTGAATCACTAGTCAGTGAGTTGGGAAGGCTCTGAATACCCTTTACAAGCCTTAAAAGTACTTCTGGGGTTCGTGTGCCCCTGTTTGGGCACCACTGCATTAGACGGCACTTATTAGAACTGGTTTCACTGGCTGGAGGGCAGATTTACACACACTTCAAAAGCCAAGTGGCTAACCTGTGTATTTTACTGGCAGTACTGAAAAGAGAGGCTTTTTTTTCTTGCTAGATAGTGTGCTCTGCAGTCTTGATGTACACTTGGGCAATGTAAAACAATTGTTCCATATTTTTAATTGCACACAGAATGAAAACTTCAAAATACATAATACTGAGCACAGGACAGGTTTAGTCAGATTTGGTTGAGCAGCACTGCTTTCACTTGGGGTGGGGGAAGCCAGCTTACAAATGCTTGTATTTTCCATGTTGGTCAAGGCTGTATGTTCTCTGCAGTCATTTTAGTTTCTCTTGAAGGCTGAACACATTTCATGACCTTCACTGCAGAACCCTTATCTTTGTGTGACTCGATAATGAGAGTGCTCATTATTTTAATGGAAGTGTGTTGAAGCTGGCATCCAGATGCTAACCTGCTTCAATCTGGCATCTCTTTCCAAGTGCTGCTGATAGCGTAATGAGTTCTGCTTAGTCCTAAGAAAGGGCTTGTCCACTTGTCTGTTTTATTTAAGCAGAGAAATTGCTGATAGTTTTGTACCATCAACAACTCAGCATCTTTGTGTAAGAGTTAGTCAATGGTGACATTAGGTGACTAGTTCTAACTTCTCATGGCTGCAAGTTTACTATCTTGTCACACCACTGTTAATATATTAGTCATTAGTATTAAATCTGCAGATGTTCTCATTCTTCTGTTTTGTAAACCGCTTTGAGAACTTTAGAGATATGTGGGAATATCTACCCCCTCTCCAGGCCTTGACAGATCTCAAGTTCCAGAGAGCCTTGGTACCTAGAAATTTAACCATGGCGCATAGACTAGAATATTCAGAGGCAGAGTTATTTGTTAAAATCTTTTTTTGTCCCAGGCAGTCCTGTTTCTTGCAAGTATGTTACTTGTAAAGGGGATAAAGAGAAATCAGTTAAGTTTCCCACTCCACAGTGTCCATCACTAAGTCCGGTAATTTTGTCCTGTATCCACTGTCCTAAATCTTTGGGCTGGCTCCTAGATTCAAAGAAAATTTGTCCAGGCCTGCCCCTTTCCCTTCGTTCTTCTCTTCTGCACATTTTGTAACAGACCAGTTTTACACCATGTAAATCCACCTAATCAATGATGGAACAACCAAGATTCAGCTCTTATGTACATTTATTTATTTATTTATTGGATTTCTATACTGCCTGATATAGGAATCTCCAGGCGGTGTACAAGTTAAGACAGAATATAAAAACAATATAAAACAGTTAAAATTCATAAAAAGTTTTAAAAATCTCAATAAATTAAAAACACACTAAAATTTCAATTGAACGCCTGGGAAAACAGGTATGTCTTCAGGTACCTGTTTTCAAAAACCAAACGGAGAAGGAGATACTCTTATTTCAGCAGGGAGCTCGTTCCAAAGCCCTGGGGCAGCCACAGAGAAAGGAATGTGGGTAAGTTCCATGCAAAGTGACTTGATGTGCATGCCAGTCAAATTCCTTTCACTAGGAGGTCCAGCTTTTGGACTGCCTGACTTCATTCCCAAATTGAAGAAGGTGAAATGTTTTGAAAGCTTGACGTTCAGAATAAGAATGCTTTCAATTTGTCTTGCAGAAAAAGTACTGTATTCTTATCTGCTTTATCTTCTAATGCAGGTGGCGCTGATATAACATAATTTTAAAAGACTGCCACCATTTCTTGTTAATTTGAGATTGCTGTGCTGAAGCAATATCTGCTAAGGTTTGCCTAAAGCTCAGGAAATTCTTCTGTGGAATAGCCATCTTCAAACTGTTTAACAGTATTAAACCAGTTTAATAAATAGGGGTCAGCCACAGTACAGACAGGATCCCCATGTGGGATTGCTCTAAGGCATGACAGAGAAGAGCCACTGACTAACCAGAATCTTAGCTTTTAGCCAATTTCCATCTCTGTTAGGAACATAGGAAGGAACATAGGAAGCTGCCATATACTGAGTCAGACCATTGGTCTATCTAGCTCAGTATTGTCTTCACAGACTGGCAGAGGCTTCTCCAAGGCTGCAGGCAGGAATCTCTCTCAGCCCTATCTTGGAGAAGCCAGGGAGGGAACTTGGAGCCTAGATGCTCTTCCCAGAGCAGCTTCATCCCCTGAGGGGAATCTCTTACAATGTTCACACTTCTAGCCTCCCATTCATATGCAACCAGGGTAGACCCTGCTTAGCTAAGGGGACAAGTCATGCTTGCTACCACAAGACCAGCTCTCCTCTCTGTAATATTATATACCCATAGGAACCTGCTTTATACCCAAGCGGGCCACTAGTCTGTCTAGGTCTATACTGTCTTCACTGGCTGGCACTGGCTCTCCACGGTTTCATGCAGCAGTTTTTCCCTTGCGTAGGAGATCCTCAGATAGGGTGATGTACTGCGCATGCTCGAGACAGAACTGGAATCACGTGGTTTGATTGTAGGCGTGGTTACCTCCTGACCCCAGTTCCAGTTCTGTCTCGCTCGAGATAGGACCTTCTTAGAGAGCGCTCTGGTCAGTATGCCTTTCTATTGCATTTATTCCATCTTTTCATTCTCTCCCTCACTCCGTCTAGTGTGCAAGGGTGGGAGGAAAGTAGGTCTCGCTTTTTCGGCTTCTAAATTCCGTTCCTTAAAATTTACTTTTTAATTTGGATTCTAATTGGCTCCCAAATTATCTTTTATTTGCTTTATTGCTCACTATGGAATCGGCCCATGCTGAGGAAGTTATGCTGGCTTCCCTTTTGGAGTCAGCTCACCTGCCGCAGCACCTGGGCAGCGGATCACCACGATCGGCGTCTCCCGTTTGCTTGCAAGTGCTACCCGCGCCTTCGGCCATTTTTTCTGCCGCTCCTCCTCCCGCCGAGCACGCCCAGCCGCCGCCATTTTCGGCAACAGGCTCCTTACCTCCAGAGTCCGTGCACATGGATAATTCGGGGCATCGTCCATCTAAAGCCCTTAAAAAGTCACGGCATCTGACTGACCAGCCCTCCTCTTCCAAAAAGAGGAAGAAGGTCAAAGAATCGGCTCTCCTTGCTGACGGGCGCAAAAGGCTTAGTGAGCGTCTGTTGATCCAGGCGGTGTGTTGACGCTCCAAAGCTAAGGCGGGAAAGAACGGAGACAGATTGAAAGTGCGCAAGGAAGCTTCCAAGCGCAAAAAATCGGAGTCTGTAGTCCAGAGCCCAGTGGGCACACTCCTGGCTTCAGTACTCCCTCCTGATGGGAGCGTGGTGGTTGAGGGGGAACCGGCTGGTCCGCGCTGCCCCCCCCCCGCTGCTAGAGGACCGCGATCGCCCTGGTCTCCCTGCTCCGCCCACACAACTAGTGCAGCCGGTGAGTAAAGATCCTTTCTCGCCACAAGCTACCCAATGGCTCCGGGCTTTCTTTGCGAGGGAATTCCAACTTGAGCCACCTGCGGCTCCGCTTAGAACTCTGCCTATTCAGCCACTAGCAGCGCCAATTACCAACGCCACGGGTCCGATTCAGGTTACCGCTGCAAACACGGTCCCGATCCAAGGTGGGGTTTTGCCAATTCCTGATACCAGGGGGTGCAGGCGCTCCAGACTCCAGGGAGCAGATTGCCTATCCTCCTCTTCTCCCGACTTCAGCCCCCGCCGTAGGGCTATTCCTCTTGGGGAGTGGGGTAGATTCATGCCTAGGCCCCCCACTCGCAGAAGGAGAACCAAACATAGGGATCAGTCCTCCTCCTCTTCCTCTTCCCCTATGTTTCCTGCTAAAAAGCAAAGACCATCCTGCCCTCAGTTGCCTGTCCTTCCTAACCCCCCACACCCTCCTCCATTGGTCCCGGTTACTTCTCCTTCCCTGGAACCTACCCGACCGCCTCCCCCTGTGGTTCCCCCCTCTTCCTCCGAAGGGGACTCCTCTAGCCCCACCCCAGTAGTTCCTAGGGATCCCATAAATTCAGATAAGGAGGAAGGGGAGCTCTTAGAGGAGGAAGTAGCTCCACCAATTTCAAATTCTACGAGGCTCTTCACCTCCTCAGACTGATATCTTACTCACTAAGGCAAAACGAGCCATTAATGACATTTCTTCTACAGAGGTCTCCCCTTCTACTGCCACTTTTGACCAACAGGTTTTCCCCCCGTCGGAACCTTCTAATCCAGTGGTGCCTTTTCCCCCTCTTTTCCACCGGGTGATGAGTGCGGAATGGCAGCGTCCCACTTCTTCCAGACCCATTGGCAGTGTCCCGAAGAAACACTATAATCTACCAGTAGAGGTCTCTAAGCTTCTAACCACTCCCAAGGTGGATCCCCCAGTGGTGCAGATGGTTTCTGGGGCCTTGGTCCACTCTGAGCACCAAGAACAACTGCGAGATCAGGAAGACAGACGATGCGACGTACTCCTCAAAAAGGCTCACGACGCCTCGGCCTCCACTATCAAGATGGCCACAACTAATTCCATCTTCGCAAGGGCCTCGGTCCTATGGGCCAAAGAGCTGGTTAAACTCGTTCCCCCTGAACTACCAAAGCTTCGTCAGGGTATAAATAAGATGGCTAAGGCAGCTGCTTTAACCACGGATTCTAGCCTAGACATCATTCAACACTCATCGAGGGCCCTAGCGACTGGCGTAGCCGCACGTAGGACACTCTGGCTCAAACCGTGGAATGTCGACGCAAAATCTAAACTAGCCCTAACTTCCGCCCCCTTTGTAGGGGCCTCTCTTTTTGGTCCAGCTCTGGACCCCATCTTAATTGATACCAAAGATAAGAAAAAGGTTCTACCCTCCGCTAGGAAAGACTTCAGACCCTCCTCCAGAGGAGGACACAGCTCCTTTCGTCCCTTTCACCAGCAGTTCAACAATTTCTCCCAATCTAGAGACTTCCGATCAGCACCTCAAAGAGGATTTGGCAGGCCACAGTGGAGACAGCGACACAGAGGCCAGACTAGAACGACCCGTTCCTTCACTCCATACTCCAAACAACGAAAGCAATGACGCCATCCCGGTAGGGGGCCGCTTGTCACACTTCGCCCTCCCTTGGCTATCGACTGCCATGGACAGATGGGTCATTCAGACCGTTACCGAGGGCTATACTATAGACCTGATATCCACCCCTTGTTCCCACTTCATCCCCACTCCAAGGTCTTCTATGCCGCAGAAACATCGTTGGATGCGGCTGGCGGTTCAACATCTTCTTCAAATCAAGGCAATAGAGTTGGTTCCCCCATCCCAGAGATTTCAGGGAACCTACTCTATTCTCTTCCTAGTACCCAAGAAGGACGGGACATGGAGAGCTGTCCTCGACCTCAAAGCATTCAACCACTTTGTCAGGAAAAAGAAATTCCACATGGAGTCCCTCCGTACTATAAAGGAGGCGGTGAGAAAGGGAGACTTCCTAGCATCGGTGGATCTGTCGGACGCCTATCTACATGTGCCCATCCATCCCGAGTACCGCAGGTTCCTCCACTTTGCGTACGACGGCCAACACTTTCAGTATCGAGCTCTCCCATTCGGTCTGGCATTGGCGCCTCGAGTATTCACAAAACTAATGGTGTCCATAGTGGCCTTCCTCCGCCTCCAGGGGGTGGGGCTCCACCCCTATTTGGACGACATTCTTCTGAGAGCTCCCTCCAGAGGTCAAGCAATCAAGAATGTACACACCACTCTCACTGCTCTGAGGGACCACGGATTCATAGTGAACGAGGCAAAGAGCCATCTGATTCCGTCACAACAGCTGGTACACCTTGGTGTCCTCTTCGACACCGAACAAAACACGGTATCTCTGTCCCCAGAACGCAGAAAAAAGATCCTTAAACAACTCCATCCTCTCCTATACAAGCAACGTGAGGACGTCATGACACTGGCTCAAGCTCTGGGCTCGATGATAGCCTGTCTAGATTGCACCCCTTGGGCGCGTTGGCACTCTCGTCCGCTTCAATGGCTCCTCCTCCCGTGGCAGGACCAGATCATGGCAGCACAAAGACAGCAGATACCGGTTTCTCAGTCGGTCAGGGAATCCATCCGATGGTGGCTATCTCCGGCTCTTCATCAAGGTCTCCAGCTCACGGAGCCATGAAGAATCGTGATCACTACAGATGCCAGCCTAACGGGCTGGGGAGCCCACTGTCACGGGCAGGTTACCCAGGGCACCTGGTCGGCCACCGAGACCTCTGCCCCAATAAATTGGCTGGAGTTACGAGCAGCCCGTCTCGCCTTTCTCCACTTCCAGCAAATTCTTCGGGGCCACCATGTCCTGCTTCGGACGGACAATGTCACAGTAAAGGCGCACATCAACCGCCAAGGGGGTACCAAATCAGCCAGGCTGATGCAGGAGGCAGACCTCCTTTTCCACTGGGCGGAACCCAATCTTCTTTCCATCCTGGCAGAACATCTCAAAGGAGACGACAATCAAATTGCAGACTGGCTGAGCAGAGAGTCGATAGACCCGGGCGAATGGACGTTACACAGGGAAGTGTTCCTTCAGATCACAAGAGTGCTGGGCATGCCTCGAGTGGATCTCTTCGCGACTCAAGACAACCGTCAACTGCCTCGGTTCTTCTCCAGGTTCCACGACGCTCAGGCCGAGGACACAGATGCACTCCACTCCAGGTGGCCGAGCGTCCTGCTGTATGCCTTCCCTCCAATTCCCATACTTATGAAGGTCATTCAGAAGTTACGCCTAGAACGAGCAGAACTAATTTTGATAGCGCCCTTCTGGCCCCGCAGGCCATGGTTTCCAGACCTAGTCAGCCTGGCGTCAGCGCCTCCATGGCGTCTTCCCATCAGACCAGACCTCCTCCATCAAGGACCCCTGGTCTATCCAGAACCTCAGTGGCTACAGTTAACCGCCTGGAGGCTGAACGCACGATCCTAGCAGAAAAGGGTTACTCCACCGGCGTGCAAAACACTATCCTGGCAGCTCGACGGCCTTCCACCATTCGAATCTATCAATCTACTTGGTCAGCCTTCGTGCGGTAGTCCCGAACCCGTGGTAAAGATCCTCTCACTGCTAGAGTACCAGAGGTTCTGGACTTCCTTCAAGCTGGCCTGGACATGGGCCTTCGTCCAAGTACCCTTAAACGACAAACATCCGCCTTATCCTCGGTTCTGCAACTCTCGTCCCATTCTTCTGGTCAACCTTCCTTGCATTTACATCTGTCTAGGTTTCTAAAGGGAGCATCTAATCTTGCTCCTCCTCCTATCAGGCGTTTCCCATCGTGGAACCTTAATCGGGTTCTCAATGCCCTCACCAAGGACCCATTCGAGCCTATCGGTTCGATCCCCTTACGTATTTTGTCCTTTAAGTTGTGCTTCTTGATAGCAATCACCTCCGCTCGTAGGGTATCGGAGCTAGGAGCACTATCAGTCCGCAAGGAGCTATGCACCTTTAATCCAGACTCGGCGGTCCTGCGTCTGGACCCAACCTTTCTCCCCAAAGTTAATTCTTCCTTCCATAGGGCTCAGGTCATTGTTCTCCCTTCCTTCTGTCCTTCCCCAGTACACCCTAGGGAGAAACTGTGGCATAAGCTCGATGTGCGCAGGGCCTTGCGTACCTATATTCGCCGCACCAAGGACATTCGTCACTCAGATGCTCTTTTTGTGTCTTTCCAGCAATCCAACCTCGGGGAGAAGGTGTCGAAGACCACGTTAGCAAACTGGATTAGATCCTGTATACACCTGGCCTACAAGGCCCTACATCCTGGCATCCCTACAAACCTACCAGAAGGTTAGAAGTTCGATCCTGACCAGGGGCTCAAGGTTGACTCAGCCTTCCATCCTTCCGAGGTCGGTAAAATGAGTACCCAGAATGTTGGGGGGCAATATGCTAAATCATTGTAAACCGCTTAGAGAGCTCCAGCTATAGAGCGGTATATAAATGTAAGTGCTATTGCTATTGCTATTGCTACATCTCCCTCCCCCTGGAGGGGTTACTGCTCACTCCACTAGAAGCGCTTCGGCTTCTTCAGCCTTCTCTGCGCACGTCCCACTCGCAGAGATCTGCAGAGCAGCCACTTGGTCTTCCTCCAATCCCTTTATCAAACATTACAAAATTCCCGATTTTTCTGAAGCACAGGCAGCATTTGGGCGCACGGTTCTCCAACAGGTAGTCTGATTACATCCTTCCCATCCCGGGATCTGTCCGTTAGCTTGGGCAAGTCCCTATCTGAGGATCTCCTACGCAAGGGAAAAAGGAACATTGGTCTTACCGTGAAGGGTTCTTTTTCCTTGCAGTAGGAGATCCTCAGCCCCACCCGGATGTATCTTCCGGACCAGGGAAACCCTCTAGCCTAATATCGTGCCGTGCCCTGGTTGGGGTTTTTCCTAAGGGTTTTGTATTGCCGAGGCCACTTTCGGGGTACTAGTTATACTCTTTCTCTATCCTTTCTCCTTACTGACCTTTTTTGTTCTCTAGCCTTCTGAGTACTCTCATTACAGTTAGTTCCGGGCTCTCTCTACAATCACGTTCATACTCCTCGCTCATCAGTCCTGGAACTGGGGTTAGGAGGTAACCACGCCTACAATCAAACCACGTGATTCCAGTTCTGTCTCGAGCATGCGCAGTACATCACCCTATCTGAGGATCTCCTACTGCAAGGAAAAAGAACCCTTCACGGTAAGACCAATGTTCCTTTCTCCCAACCCCTGGAGATCACAGGGATTGAACATGGGGTCTTCTGCATGCCCCGTCCTCTATGACCCCATACTTTATAGCCATAATTGTATAAAGTATTTGGAGGCATGTGATTTCACCATATATATTGTGCCAGCTTGTACGTTATAGGCAGAAAGGGAGGAGGGAGGTACAATTTACAATAACAGAACCACCTTTTTAACTCGTTTTGATTCTCCAACCTAATCTTCAGTTCAAACCCAAACTGGTAGTTCAGCAGGGCTGAAGTCCAGAAGCCGGGTGACTCGGGTTGTCTCATCTGTTTGGAATGGAGCCAGACACTCCACATAGCTTATGCTGGTAGTTTTGTTGGGACAGTTTGATCCAAGCCCAAACTTTGCAGCTAGTATTTCCACCTGCCTGTTAGCTCTTCCTCCTCCTCTGTCCTCTGGAGAGGCAAACACAATTGCTCTAGGGCAACTTTATTTTGAAACTTGGGGAAATTATTGCTTAAGATGCTTGAGGTAATGCTTTTCCTAATGCATCCAACCCTAGTAGTTAGGGAAGCAGGCAACTGCTCGCTGGTAGGTTGATCTCAGAATTATGAGCACCAAGACCTGTAAATGTGAATAACTCCAGATCAGATCCAGAAAGCTCAGTGTCTTTTTTACATAGCTCAAAAGGACAAAGGGATCCAGGAACAAGACCTTTTACAAAGAAAGAATAAAGCTGCTTTTGTACAAGTACAATGCAAAACCCAAACAGTTGGCAAAAATGGAGTGAAGGCAGTTTTCACGGAAAGTGGGGGAGGGGAGAAAGAGAGGCAGGGCTTGTTTCTCTCATAGTACCAAGCATTTGTCTTTGCAACAGTTTTGCTTAGGGTTAAAGCTAAGTTCCAAAATGGAGGGTGCTGCATAAATGACCAGTCAGTAAAATGCCTACTCATAACTTAGTTGAATCTAGAATATATGCAGGAGACTTTCTTTTTCCTTCTTGCTTGACCTAATTATGCCCCCCCGCCCCCATTTTGAAAGAAAGGCCGATTGACGTTGAGAAGCCGCAATAAATCTCTGTAAACAGTGCCAATAATATGAATCAAATTTTATTACTCCAAGGACGCTGGAAAGGCTTGTAGCCTGTAAAACTAAGACTTACTGGAAATGACCAGAAGGTAGGAATAAAAGATCTACTTCCATGAACATTCTCATGGATGCCAGTATTTTGTCTTACCCATAAAGAATCTGTCTTTACATTTCACGTCACTGGTGAATCTTGGTTTATGTTCTCTGAAAAGTTGTAACATTTAAAACATTTTTAAAAGATTGATGAGATCCTGCACTTAAATAGGTTGTACTTCTCTTTACTTTTTCTCTCTCTAAATGCTGCTAAAGATGTTGGAGCCTCTCCAAATTCACATAATCACATGATGATTATTGCCCCCAGATTCCTTATAAGCTTCTGCTGACCCTTTGCTCAGTTCACAATCTGCCTTGCTTGGCTAAGCTAAATGCCACAGTTGTCTCCAGTGCTACTCAAGGGGGCCAGGATTCCTTGTAACGTGTGGGGACAGAGAGAGTAGGTAACACTTAGGGCAAGAGGAGACATACCAAAAACATTTGTGAGAATGGGGAGGTGGGCAGGGGAAAGAGGAGGAGACTTCTCCTCCTCCTCCTCTCCCTCTTCACCACCTTTCTATGCATCCTGGCTCCAGGGACTCTGGAAAGCAGCCAGCTTGAACAAAGGAGCTCTGACGGATCTCCCTTGACTTTGCTCTATAGAAGCAACTCCAGGAACAGCTGCCATTATTGCTCCTGTGCTCAAGCAAGGAAAGGCCTGGCTGTAGCAGAGGGGCTCTGGTGGGTTTGCCCAGATTGGGTGCCGTGGACGGTTGCCACCATTGCTCTTCTGCAAGGGCTAGGAGGAACCTGGCTGAAGCTCTAGTGAGTTTCTTTGGACTTGGTTTCATGGTGTTGGCTTTGAGGGCAGCCATTATCATAGCTGTCCTCTGCTCAAGCCAGGACGTGCCTGCCTCAAACATAGGTGCTTGATCTGGCCTTCTTTGGGAAGGGAATTGGGCTCACACCTTGAATTTAGGTCGTGTTCTGGATTTTGTTTTGGAGGTTGAGGGCTGACTGATCTGTAGGACACAGACTTGAGGATGTGCATCCTCACTGGCCAATTTCACCTTCCTATGTGATCTCTTAAATTGTGGAGGGAGAGTCTCCTTCACCCTTAGAGGATTCTTAATGAGGGAAATTTCGCTTGGTTGTGCTCATGAGGGTGTGTATCTGTCTCCATCCTTTTCTCTTAGGCCATGAAGAAAGCAACCCTTCCTTCCTGTGCCTTTCCGTTCCACGTACGTGGGACCCTCACTTTACTAATGGGGTGATAATAGTTATTTATTTTGTTCCCTGAACACTTTTTAATTTATTATTATTTTTATTTATTATTTATCATTTATTTTCTTATTTCTTATTTTTTATTTAGTTTGTTTTAATTAATTAATTAATTAATTAATTAATTAATTAATTCCTATACTGCCTAATATAGAAATCTCTAGGCAGTGTACAGATTAAAACATAATATAAAATATAAAACATTTAAAATTCATAAAACAGATAAAAATCACAATAAAAACACAGTAAAATTTAAAAATTAGATTTCAGTTAAAAGCCTGGAGAAATAGGTATGCCTTCAGGGTCCTCCTAAAAACAGAGAAGGAGATGCTCTTCTTTTGGCAGGGAGTGCATCCCAAAGCCCTGGGGCAGCCACAGACAAGGCCTGGTCCTAAGTTGCCACAAAATGAGTTGGCGGCAACTGTAACTGGACCTCTCTAGATGATTTTAATAGGTGACAGAGTTCACGAAAGAGAAAGGGCTCTCTTAAGTACCTTGGGCCTAAGCTGTTAAGGGCTTTATAGGTAATAACCAGCACTTTATATTTTGTTCTGAAACATATTGGCAGCCAGTGCAGTTCTTTTAGAATCGGTGTTATATGGTCCCTTTGGGTATACCCAGAGACTAATCTAGCTGCTGCATTCTGTACCAATTGTAATTTCCGAACTATGTACAAAGGCAGCCCCACATAGAGTGCATATATACTTCACTTTACTGAGTGTTTTTATTATCCTGTTTTACAGAAAAAGATAGCTGTGAATCAAAGTCAAGGTGAAGGAGATATTCTGCTCCCTTCTCTAATTGCTTCGACTTGAGTTCTTTCCATGCCAATTTTGTGACTTGCAAAAACAGTTGATGTTAAAACTATATAGCTGCCAGATTGGGTGTAGGTGGCCATTTCTGATTTCTACTGGTTTGTTATGAGGACTGTTTGTTTTCTGTGTATGCAGAATTTGGATATTTGAGAAGTGTGACTTCCTCCCTAATGAGGGAGAGGCTATATATTAGTGGTGCAGCACGTACTTGGCATATACAGTGTCCCATCCCTGGCATTTCAAAGAATCTCATAGGAATATAGGAAGCTGCCTCACATGGCTTCAAGAACAGATTAAAAGGTTCATGACCTACCAGTACTATGAGAAACCCAGTTTTAACAACTTGATCTTAACCAAACTCTATTGGCTTCAATTGCCCATGGGGGTGGTTGGTAAAAAAAAAAAAATCATATCTACGTTACCTTGAATGATCAGTTTCCTTCTAGTTCTGGGGGTAAAAACCTTACCTATCTTTTTCTCACATGGTTTGGGATGGACAGAGGGTGCCTGCCCTCTGTCTTTCTTGTTTACACAGTCAGACAGGTGTTATTGACTGGTTTGTTTTATCCAGACATCGAGTCCTTCCCAAGGACCTGGGATGCCAGAATTTTATCATCAATACTGTTGGTTATTATAGATATCGTCGCAAAATATAGGCTGTTCCCAGTAAAGTTGCTTTTTGTAATTGGCTGATGGTGATTTCTGTGGCTCCTGTGGTGTTGAGGTGCTCTTCAAGTTGTTTTGGAATTGCACCCAGGGTGCCAATTACCACTGGGATTATTTGGGTCTTTTTCTGCCACAGCCTTTCAATTTCAATTTGTAGATCTTTGTATTTTGTGATTTTTTCTATTTCTTTTTCTTCTATTCTGCTATCCCCTGGTATTACTATGTCGATTATTTTGACTTGATTTTCTTTCTTCTCGACTACAGTGATATCTGGTGTATTGTGTGGCAGATGTTTGTCTGTTTGTAGTCGGAAGTCCCATAATATTTTTACATCTTCATTTTCTTCAACTTTTTCAATTTTATGGTCCCACCAATTCTTGGCTACAGGTAGCTTGTATTTTTTCCAGTGTATCATCCCTGCTACCTTGTCATGCCTTTGTTTGTAGTCAGTCTGTGCGATCATCTTACAACAGCTGATCAGGTGGTCCACTGTTTCATCTGCTTCTTTACAAAGGCGGCACTTGCTCTTTGTTGTTGATTTTTTCTACTTTGGCTCTTATTGCATTTGTTCTTAGTGCCTGTTCTTGTGCAGCCAGTATTAAACCCTCTGTTTCTTTCTTCAAGTTGCCTGTCTTGAGCCACTTCTAGGTCTTGGTGATGTCTGATTTTCCACTTATATTGTGCAAATATTAACCATGCAGGGGCTTATTTCTCCATTTTTTTGCTCGGTTCTTGACTTGTTCTTTCTTGTAGGCCTGCTTTGTTTCATTGGTGTTGAATAGTTTCTCGTTCTTGACCATTTTAAATGCATCTTCTTCACTGTCCTTGATATATTCTTCAAGGCCTCTTTTCTCCTCCTCTACTGTTTGATGGACTTGTAGCATTCCTCTTCCACCTGAGCTGCGAGGGAGGTAGAGCCTATCTATATCACTGCAGGGGTGTAGAGCATGATTGATAGTCATTATTTTCTTGGTCTTACGATCTAGTATCTCTAGCTCTGCCTGGGTCCAGTCTATTATTCCTGCAGTGTATCTGATCATAGATATAGCCCAGGTGTTTATGGGGTGTATGGTGTTCCCGCCATTGAGTTTGGACTTGAGGATTTTTCTAACTCTCCTGATGTATTCACTTCCAATTTTTCTTTTCACTTCAGTGTGTGCAATGTTATCAGCTTGGAGAATGCCCAAGTACCGTATTTTATGGACTATAAGACTCACTTTTTTCCTCGAAAGATATCCGCCAAAATTCAGGAGCGTCTTATATGTTTTAACAGTTTAATATGTTAAAACTCTGAAAAACTGGATTAAAATTAAGGTGCGTCTTATAGTCCGTAGCGTCTTATAGTCCGTAAAATACGGTATTTGTAATGTTTCTTTCTCTTCCAGGTTCTTGATGTTGCTTCCATTGGGCAGTTCTATTTCTTCTGTTTTTGTTATTTTTCCTCTGTTCATTATTAATGCAGCACACTTGTCTAGTCCAAACTCCATTGCTATATTGCTACTGAATATACGGACAGTGTTTAGCAGTGATTCGATTTCTGACTGGGACTTTCCATACAACTTCAGATCGTCCATGTACAGTAGATGGTTGATTTGACTTGATGTTTTAGATGTTTGGTATCCGAGGCCTGTTTTGTTTAGTATTTGTGAAAGTGGGGTCATGGCGATTACAAACAACAGAGGGGATAGTGAGTCCCCTTGGAAAATGCCTCTTCTAATGCTAACCTGTCCAAGTGTCTCGCCACTGGTTGTTAACTGTGTACTCCACATGCTCATTGCTTTTTAAATAAATATCTGAATGTTTTTGCTGACACCAGTTGTTTCTAAACATTTTAGTATCCATGTGTGAGGCAATGAATCGAAGGCTTTCTTGTAGTCAATCCATGCAACACTTAGATTTGTTTTTCTTCTCTTGCAGTTTTCTAAAATCATTTTGTCAATCAGCAGCTGGTCTTTTGTGCCTCTGGTGTTCGGGCAATTTCCTTTCTGTTCAACTGGAAGCTGTTTGTTAGTTAATAAGTGTTGCATCACTTCATCTGCTATTATTCCAGTTAATAATTTGAACATGGTTGGCAGGCAGGTTATTGGTCTATAATTACTTAGAACTGCACCTTTTGCTGGGTCTTTCATGATGAGATGTGTTTTCCCAGTTGTTAGCCATTGTTCAATATCACCTCCTTGCAAAATGTGATTGAAGTGTTTTGATAGTTGTTTATGCAGGCTTGTTAGGTGTTTAAGCCAAAAGCCATTCAGTTCATCGTCGCCTGGCGCAGTCCAATTTTTAATTTTCTTTGCTCTTTCACTTATTAATTCTGGTGTTATTATTACATCTTGCATTTGTTGGTTACATTTTTTGACCTCTTTCATCCAGCCTGCTTTTTTATTATAATCTATTGGAATGTCCCATAATTTCCGCCAGAATTGCACTGTTTCTTCTTTATTTGGTGTTTCTATGTTTCTTTTAGTTTCTCCTTCTATGCTTTGGTAGAAACATCTCTGATTTGATTGGAATTGGAAATTCTGCCTGTGTTGTGTAATTCTGGCTTCATATCTGCTAACCTTCTTTGACACTGCTGTCTTGGAGTTCCTAACTTGAAACTTTATTATCATGCTAATAGCCTGACTTGGATTTCGAATTGGATTTTATCCCCATACGGAAGTTTTACCCGAATGGAGGAACTTGGTCTTACTAGAGATTTGCATAATTACTTATGGATTTCTGGTTCGAGGAAAGATCTGGAGATACAACATACTATTCGACATAGTCTTTTTTATGTCTGGGATAAATACCAGAAAAGAATAATAGCAAGTCCTGGATTATCACCTTTGGCCTCAATATTGAATGTTTATTTCCATGAACAAGAGTTTTCTTCTAAGTATAACTTTTGGCGAGGCAGTCTGTACTCCTTACAAAGTTTGGCCCAAAATTTAGCTCCGGACAAATCAGTTTCTTCCGGGCAACAAGCATCCTGTCTTCAACAAGCTCAGATCAGCTCAATAGTTCGGAAAGAGTTACAGTTACAGGGTGGGAAACTTAGAGATGTGACTGAATTGGAAGAATTAATCACCCAAAACACTGATCATTTATTAGGCAGAATTTATAAGCTATTACTGAAGTATGAAACTGAGACTGAGCAGATAAAAGAATGTATGATAAAATGGATGCAGAACTTTAATAGATCGATCAATCTTTCTGATTGGGAATACCAATGGGAAAAGAATGTGAAATTCACTTTGTGTACCAATCTAAGGGAAAATTGGTATAAGATGTTCTTTAGATAGTATATAACTCCTTTGACTATTAACAAAATAGATGATTCTTTCTCCAAGAAATGTTGGAAATGTAATTCACACTTAGGTTCATTGTACCATATGTGGTGGAGTTGCAATAAAGCTCAAAAGTTTTAGAAACAAATTCATATAAAAATTGAACAAATCTTAGAAGTTAAGATTCCCTTTCTTCCAGAAATTTTTCTTTTAAGTATGATAAAACCTTATATTCCTGCTAAATCAAACGAATTGTGTTTATATATGATTACAGCGGCCAGGATTATATATGCATCTAATTGGCGTATTTTGGAAATCCCTTCTTTAAACGATTGGTTTTTGAAAGTGTGGGATTATGCTTCAATTTCAAAAGTCTCGGCTTATGTACATGGCATGTCTACTGAATCATTCATGTCTGTTTGGGAACCTTCTATAAATTACAATATCCGTTATCGTCAAACTTTGTTCCCATTTTCTGGATTTTACTTATAGTGTTTTTGATATGTAACTTACAAGGAGCTGATCAGATTAGATTTTACAATTCTAAGAGTCTGAATTTCTTTTGCTTTATCTTATTCTAGATACTTTTTCTCTACTGATGTAATTAATTAGAAAAATGGTTTTTCATCACGAAGATGATGAAAACGTTTTAAATTGTTTTTATGGTGATTTGTCTTTGTCCTCTTTGGTCTATTTCTTAATAAAAATTCTTATTTTAAAAAAGACACTGCTGTTATTTGCTGTTTTATTATTTCCAGGACTTCTCTAATTTTCCTTGAATCTAGGTGATATTTTTGGATCAGATACTGTTTGGTATTTTCATTCATTCATTCATTCATTATTTATTTATTTGTTTGTTTGTTTGTTTGTTTGTTTATTTATTCTCTATTTAGCAGCAGCAGCAATAATAATAATAATAATTATTATTATTATTATTGCTTTTCAACAACAGTGTTCATAGAACCAGGGAAAAGATGGTCCTTGTCCCTAAATGGCTCACAGTCCAAAAAGTAAAACAAGGTAGACATCAGCAACAGCCATTGGAGGGGATGCTGTGCTGGGGTTGGATAAGGACAACTGCTTTCCCCTGCTAAATATAAAAGAGCCATGACTTAAATGCTGCCTCTTCTATAGTGGCATGCCTTCAACAGTTTCAAGCCTGTTTGCTTTCAAATCTACCATTTAACTGGGGAGCTAAGAAGGGAGGAAGAGACAGGACTTAGTTGATTAATTCATCAGTCAGGCACATCAGAGCTTGCAGCCCTGCTGTGAGATGCCACAACTTCTGCCTTAGAGTAATTTGGCTAAGTCTGCCAGCATTTTCTCTCTCCTTTGTGCAGAGGCCGATTTGAGGCTGCAGCCAGAGAAACCAAGGCAATATCACTGGCCCTTGCTGTGTTTATAATTTCAGATACACCAGATTGAGGAATGATTCCTGAACCTGGGTGGCTTAAATTCTGTAGGAGACCTTTTACTTGCCTAGAAGGGACTGTTAGTGATTGTGGACAAATGGGCTAACTACAGAGCTGTCTTATGATCAAACTAGATGTTACTTTAAGCACGTGATTAGGCCTTATGTGCTTGGATGCATGGGGCGGGGTGTGTGGAATGTGCAAGGCAGCTATTGGAGGCAATCTGGATTGGGACCATGTCATAGCTATAATTGAATGGATGGGTTCAAAGAACCCGGGCCCCCCGGCCCACCCCACCCGATTATCTTCATTATCTCCCTCAATCCGAGGGGCTGCTGGAGAGAGGGGTGAACACGGGCCCCCTCTCCCCTAGTTATGCCCCTGGGTGGAGGACTCGATCCCTCTGTACATGTCACAAGCCTGATCCAGATTGGGGCCCTCTCACACCTTCTGTTTGCCCCAGATGGGAAGTTCCCACTTGCATCAATTGGAGTTTCTCATCCTGGGTAAATAGCAGCTATGGGGACCCTGGTCTGGATTGGAGCAGGGGCAAAGACTTTAAATTCACCTCTTTCTATTCTGTGGTTCTTATCCAGGTGAGGCTTCATATGAAACTATTTAGCAAAAATAAATAAATGTACCTAGGTACTGCAGCCATGGAAGCAAGCCAACAGACCACACACCAATGCGATCTCAAACCATGCCATCCAGCCTAGTGTCAAGGGCTGTGTCTGGGGCTGGTTCTCTCAGCCTGACCTCCCCCCCCCCTTTCCTCAGGTTTGGACTCTGAGCTACTGCTCAGGGTGAGGTCATGACACTCCCTGCATACAGCGTGTGTCTCTGCTGACAAACGCTCTCATAGAAAGCAGGGGGCAGGTTTAAGAGCATATTGACATCGTCCCCACACTCTCGTGGGTCCTATACCTGGGTAGAGCGTCTGTGATTTCCTAATACCTGAATAGAATTTCTGGAAATGGCAGATCTGATGCTTTGCTAGAATATTTCCCGTCATTTTCATCTGGGCTTGTTCCGATGTAATTTGCTTTTCATTCTCTCTTGCAGCAGAACTCCCACCACCCTATACTGCCCTTGCCAGTCCGGACGCCAGTGGTGTTCCTGTAATAAATTGCCGCGTGTGCCAGTCGCTAATCAATTTGGAAGGGAAGCTTCACCAGCATGTTGTCAAATGCACAGATTGCAATGAAGCTACGGTAAATGTGTTTAATAGGGTTGTTGCTCTGTATCACGCTCATGATGTCCTTTCCGTTTTGTTATGTTTACTGCTCAGGTGCTGAGAACTAGCATGCAAATGTAAGAATCACTGGTGTACAGGAAGTCACCTGGTAGTTAGGTTTTTAGCAGAAGACAATAAGCAGTTGATGTCAGTGTTTAGGACTTCCAGGAATGGGGTTCTCACTGTATTGTTCCAGTTTCAAGATCCACTGTTGCATGTTTAAAGAGGGCTGAGGGGTTAGGGTTTGGAGGTTCTTTTGTGCCATTTATATCTGAAAACACATGAACCCAGGGCTCAGTTTTTTCCTAGGCAGCACATCTATGAAGATGGTAATTTCCAAGGTTTATGGTACTTTCCCGAAACATCTCTTCTGATCCAGTCTGCAAATGGCCAACTGGTCTTGTGGTTGCAAGCATGACTTGTCTCCTTTGCTAAGCAGTGTCTGCCCTGGCTGCATGTGAATGGGAGGCTATGTGTGTGAACACTGTAAGATATTCCCCTTAGGGGATGGAGCTGCTCTGGGAATAGCAACTGCATGCTTGAATGCAGAAGGTTCCAGGTTCCCTCCCTGACACCTCCAAAATAGGGCTGAGAGAGATTCCTGCCTGCAACCTTGGAGAAGCCGCTGCCAGCCTATATAGACAATATTGAGCTAGATGGACCAATTTTCTGACTCAGTATATGCCAGCTTCCTATGTTCCTAACTCAGGGCTGTCCTTAGGGTGGGGCAGCCGGGGCGATTGCCCTGAGCCTCGCACTGGCACAGGCCCTGCTCCGAGCACACTACAGTGCAGCGTGCCCTGCTCTCTCCCCCAGTCCCAGCCACTTATCTTTCCCCGCACACAGCCCAACCAATCTTTTGTGTGGATGTGCAGCACAGGCTTGAAAAGCTCCCAGGCAAGCTGCTAGAGCTCCTTCTCTCTCTGCCTCTCAGCTGTTCGGTGGGTGGGCGGGGCTTCCAGAGAGGCCTCCATGCAGGCCTCACTGAAGCCTGAAACTCAGGAAGGGAGGAGGCAGGCAGGCAGAGTGTCCTGCTCTGGCTGCCCTTGCCCACCACAGCTCTTTCTTTTTGTGGTTAATCCCCCCCCCCGCTTGAATATTTAGGGTTTGGCCTGCCATAAGCCTTTGGTATTGAGCATGGATATAGGGCAGGGTGGGAGGAATATGTATATTTAAATTGAAGTGGATTGGACAAATTGTTGGTTTTAAATTATTATTTTTAATTTTTAAAACCCATCAAAAAGTCCTACAAGTGGCTTGTTTCATAGCATAACATTACAAAAATGTTTGGAATGGAAGGCCTCCCCACCAGACCATCACTCCACCCCCATATGGAAGAATCTGCCCTTTGCCTTCATTAAAAAGGGTAAAACACCCCCTTTTCTGCCCCAGCCTTTAGATCTGGCATAGGGCTTTGGTATTGAGCATAGGGCTTTGGTATTGAGCAAAGATGTAGGGCGGGGTGGGAGTAAAATGTATATTTAAATTGAAGTGGATTGGACAATTTGTTGGTGTTGTTTTTTAAGAATTAATTTTTTTAAAAGAATTTTTTAAAATAATTTTTAAAAAGCCTATCAAAAAGTCTTATAAGTGGCTTGTTTCATGACAGAAAATTACAAAAACCTCTGGAACAAACAATATATAATATATATTTATTTATAAATGCACTATGCTCAAGCTGATTTGCAACCCAGAAGGTTTGTGTGAGAAATGTGATGCATGTGTTGTGCTTTTTATTTTTATTTCTTTAGAAATGCACTATATGTCCAAGCTGGTTGAACATGTCCAAAAACCTCATTCACACTATTTACACTGTATGTCAATAATCAATATGATTCTGCAATGATATGAAATGTTAAGGAGACCCCACACATGCTGATTCACCCCCAGCCCTTTACCCCGTTAGAGATGGCTGCCATGTCCTAACTTCTGCACTACTCTGCAGAGCTCCAAGAATGCAGGTGGCTTATCCAGATTGCACAGCTTACCAAACCACCATATATTAAGTGCCCTTCCCAAGTAAGTAAAAGGTCTAACTGCCATATTAAGGGGGAAAGTGTGAGTGAAAATCATTGCACATGCATGGAGATCTAACTGATAAGAAGGTGCAAGTGTAAGTATACAAAAGGGGATTTCTCTCTGTCTTTCCCTATGGCTGAAGTCTGAACCACAGGGGCCTCTGTGGTTCTGTGTTGGATTATGCAGGAGAAATGAGTCCTGGAAGAAGGCTGGCTTAGGTTGGTGGGTGGCTGCTGATGGGACAGCAGCTGCATAGCTATTAAATATCATGCCCAGCTGGAGGTAGAACTTTGAGAACAGTGGATTTGGTTGCATCAGGCTGCTGTAAAGAACTGAAGGGGGGAAACAGTGCTGGCTGGATGAGTGAAACTGTGTTTTCTTTTGGGGGAATGGTGTTGAGAGGAATAATAGATTTTGGGGAGAGAAGGAAAGCAAAAGGGACAATTTGGGGAGGAGTTGGGGAACTAGGAACATAGGAACCTGCCATATACTGAGTCAGACCATTGGTCTATCTAGCTCAGTATTGTCTTCACAGACTGGCAGCGGCTTCTCCAAGGTTGCAGGCAGGAATCTCTCTCAGCCCTATCTTGGAGAAGCCAGGGAGGGAACTTGAAACCTTCTGCTCTTCCCAGAGCGGCTTCATCCCCTGAGGGGAATATCTTACAGTGCTCACACATCAAGTCTCCCATTCATATGCAACCAGGGCAGACCCTGCTTAGCTATGGGGACAAGTCATGCTTGCTACCACAAGACCAGCTCTCCTCTCCTGAATTCTTGGTTAGTGGTGTAATTACTTGGAAAGGGGAAATTGATGTTTTGGTTGTGGGGGAATTCACTTCTGGAAGGGGAGATTATTTTGGAGGAGCCTGAGAAAGAGAAATATAGTTGGTGTTAATCAGGAAGGGAAATGCATAGAGGAAAATAGTGTTGGTATCCCTGGGGCAGAGAAGTGATAATTGAATAAGAACATGAAATCCTTTTTGTGTCTAGTCTAAGGCCCATCTAATCTAGCATTCTAACAGTGGCCAGCCATATGCCTCATTTGTCTCCACTAGTGAAGCTCTATTTAGCAATAATGGCTAATTGTTGTTAATAAGAGAAGAGACAAATCTGGAATTTGGGTCCACCAAACTGGAACTAACCACAGTATAGGATACTGTACAATGTCCATACAGGAGGACCTCGATATCCGTGGGGCTTCTGTTCCCGGCTGGAGCTGCAGATATTGAATCCGCAAATATCAAGGCATTAGGGCAATGGCATTGTGGTGGTTAGGTTCCCGTTCAGCTCAAACTTTGCTAAAAATGGCTGAAAACCAGCCAGATTTTGGGGGGAGATGTGGGGGGAGCTCCTTACCATGCTTTGCTGCTCCCCCCCCGAGTCATGCTGTGCCCCGGAATGTCCCCAAATCAGCCAAATATCGCCTTTCCCCCAGGTTTTTTTCTTGAATGGAGCCATTTTATGGCTTCGAGGAACAAAGTGGCGGGTGGAAATAACCTCCACCGTCATTTCTGGCCACCACCTGACCTGCAGATACACAAGGTTGATGTGTGCCACAGTCGGGTGTCTTTTACCCAACCATGGATACGTGAATCAGCAGATGATGAATCCATGGATAACAAGGTTCCCTGTGTTGCCTAAATAATGTGTGTGTTAAGGCCACAACCTTAACACGCAATTTTGTGGCATATTGGAGCATGAATGAATGATCGCTTCTCGGCCTTTTGGCTAAGAAAGCATTCTCTACTAAAGTCATCAGTCCTTAATATAACAAGTTAAACAAACAAAAATTTGTCTGTTGAACAATGTTTGTGTTTACACTCCAGTTCAAACCAAATTTACAGTACATTGGAGGGGATCCTAGAATATCTTGATAGGGTATTTTTATTGAGATCTGCCATCATGAAAACAGAAATACAAGACGTAATGTTAGGGACATAGGAAGCTGCCATATACCAAGTCAGACCATTTGTCCATCTGTCTACACAGACTGGCAGCGGCTTCTCCAAGGTTGCAGGCAGGGATCTCTCTCAGCCCTATCTTGGAGATGCCAAGAGGAAACTTGGAACCTTCTGCATGCAAACATGCGGATGCTCTTCCAAAGTTGTCCCAATATCCTATGGGGAATATCTTACAGTGCTCACATATAGTCTCCCATTCAAGTGTAAACCAGGGTGGACTCTGCTTAGCACAGGGGACAGAACATGCTTGTTACCATAAGACCAGCTCTCCTCTATTACTAGTTGAAAGAAGCAAAAAGTAGGCTCCATTAGTTCTGCTTAGAACTTCTTCTTAGTACAGTGCAGCCTCTGAAGCTGCAAACTGCAAGGAGAGGAACCACTTGAACCTTTCTCAGTGTGCTGTGTTTCAACAGAAAATCACCCCCGCCAAACCATTTTTACTTCCACTGAGGAAAAGATATAAGTACTTGTATCTTTCCCCAGAGAGGGTTCAGTACAAAAGCAAAATATGGTGAAAAGGCTAAGCAGACCCTCTGCACCAGAAGCTGATCTTCTCTTCAAATTGCTACTTCAGTAGTTGGGGTGTGTGTGTGTGTGTGTGTGTGTGTGTGTGTGTGTGTGTGTGTGTGTAAAAGTGTTTTGTTTTTAGTCAAAAAACCAGGTTAGCTCATGAGCCAGCTGGAGTGGTCAGTACCAGCTCGGGGGAAGAATGTTCATTGTAATGTTTAGGTCTGCACTGCAAAGATGAAAAATAGGTGACAACATTGCAGTACTTCCAGTTTTCAGTGTGTTGTCATTGTCCTGGCCATTGAACCTGCAGCGGCCAAATTTGCAATGGTGTTTTAAACCCTTTAAAAAGTTTTAGAAACACAAAAACTACAATAAATTTTATCAACATTGTCAGAGAAATTGTTGTGAAAACTGGTAGGAATGTCCTCCAAAGATTATACCATAGAGAGAGTACAACAATTTGTTCATTGTTATCCTAACCCCGACCCTTTCCTCTGTGGGTTTGGCATAAAGAAGGCATGAGAACACACAGAAAGCTGCAAGTGTAATAACAAACGTTGCCAAAAATCACTATGAGCATTTGTCCCCTGAGATGGTAGCGATGGCCAGTTTGTGGGCAGGGCTTATGGACTAGGTATAATTCTGCCACAAGATTTCTGCCTTGGATAAGACAGTTTTCTCTCTCATCTAGGCTAGTGTTATCTTTCCAGCCGTTGCCAGCCAGGTGCTTCTGGGAAGCTTTCAAGCAAGGCAGGAAGTCAAGAACATTCCACCTGTTGTTTTTAACCAGTTTTTCAAAGAGCTACAACCACAGGGCTCTGTGGTCACCAAAAGTCGACACCGACTCGGTGGCACACTTTACTGCTTCTGATCATGGAGGTTTCGTTTAGTGATCACATTTGATAGGAGAGATTTTCATGACAAGAGCTGGGATGGAACAAGTAGGAGGAACTTTGAGTGGGTGGAACCAAGGAAAAGTGTTAGCGGCTTGGCAGGCTTTCTCAGTTCTTGGAGGCACCAGGGTGTTTTCCAGATTATGAGATTTCCTCTGGTTAAAGTGTTGCAAAATGCAACAGCATTAGGCAGCAGCTTGAAAACCTGAGCACAGCGGTTTTCAATGTGTGTTTCAATGCGTCTTGACAGGGTTGTGACCACTCATATTGCCCACCACTGTAGTGGATTTTCCGGGCAGGGGGTGTCCATATTCCGTCAGGATCGCATTCACCTCCTCGTCCTCCATTTTGGGCCATTGGGGTCACAGAGGGGGAATGATGTGATGAGTTTTTGTTTTTGTTTTTTTAAATTTTTCTCTAGGCACTTTTGTGTAAAACCACCACTAGGCGGGACCTCCTGGCTTCCCAGGACTTGCAGAAACATTTTCCTGCAGCCAGTTTTCAAGGCCACATGTCATCCTCCTCTCCACTCCCATCCTGCTGGGAGCCTCTCCTTCCTCCCAACGGCTCTCTAAGTCCCATCCTCCTGGTGGGCTGATTGGCTGATCCCTGGAGTTCACCAGCCTGCCAGTCAGGACAGGGTTCAATTCCAGTTCACTTCTTAAGGGATGGGTGGCTGATCACTACTCACAGGCAATATGGAGGGGCACTTGGCAGACATGTTGTGAACCTGTTGCAGCGAGTAATCTGGAAAACGCCTAGATGCCCCTTTTCTTCTCTCAGTGCTCTGGGAGCTAGAAGTCAGCCTCTGTTTGTCCATTATCTAGTGGTATGGGCTTTATAACATAGGTAGTGAATAAGAGTTGCCCAAGAGCATTCTAATTGGCCTATGCAAGAGAATTTTCTAGTAGATTATGCATGCGAGCTTCCTTTTGACCCATTGCATTTGAGCATCTGCAAAAAAAATTAGCTTGACATGAAAAACCATGAGTGATCCAGATACGTAGATCGTTCTTATTTTCCACAACAGACAGACAGACAGACAGACAGACACACAGACAGACACACAGACAGAAATACATACATTTCTGATTGTTCTTTTATTTTAAAAAAAAACAGGATGTGCGGGAAATATTATGTACTGAAATGTAAATTAAATGCATGCATTCATATGTACATGTATAAACTGAATCATCAAATTCTGTACTGGCTTGTAACTGCTAATGAAGGCTTTTACATGCTGTTGTTTCAGCCCATCCCTTCAGCACATGATGCTTGGGTGTGATTATGCTGGTGTGGCTAAAAGGTTCAACTGTAAATGCTTATAACAATTGTTCTTGTTGGTGAAGTTTGCCAAATGCTGTATTGCTGTTTTGTTATCCAGCATTTTATTAACCTGTTGGAAAAATACCTCAAAAGTCGTAATGTTGCTATACAAAGCTATATCTGCGCCAGCTGTCTTTCATATGATCTGTACCTGACCATGGGTAGTTTGTGGACTCTGCATATCACCCTGTGCCCTGTCTGTCATGATTAGCACTCCGCTTCTAGTGTTTTGTTAAACAGGTACTTACTTTATGCATGTCCCTTAAGCTTACATTAGCAGAATATTGCAATGTCCTTTATGCCAGCTATTGCCATGCTGGTCCTTCTCTAGTGCCAGCACTGTTCTCTTTTACTTTTAAAACCTGATTATTTGTACACCCACCAGGGTGTTTTTCACACAGGGCTTTTAGCTCACATCTCCTCTGGAATGGAGGGATTCACATATTGGCCAGATTTAGCCCGAAGTCCCTGCGAGCTGTTGGAGAGCACTTCACACACAATTTGGGTTTTTCACTGCACTTTAGAATTTAGCCCAGTTTTATATCCAGAGTAAAAAAATAAATAAATAAATTTCTTACATCTGTTTTGGGGGACAACTTTGAACATGCAGTAAAGCCTCGCAGTAAACTCGTGTAAAGCCTGCTGTGTGAAAAACACCCAGATCGCCACCCTGACTAATAGTACATACACTTATATTTGTTTTTCCTCCCCTAACATGTCCCTGGCCCAGTTATTTCTAAATTCCAGACAAACAGATGCCTTCCCACCATCCCATTATTATTACTACTATGAAATATTTATATACCACTTCTCAACAAAAGTCCCCAAAGCAGTTCACATAGGTATAAATAAACCAACCAAGCACTTCAGCACTGTGTAAGGCAATCACTTCTGCACATTTAATTCTTGCTGTTGTGTCATTACCCAACTCAAAGCATCGCCTGCAGCTTCAACAAGAAAGAATGTGAGTGGAAAGTTGCACAAAGAGCAGTAAAACATGACTGAAGGGCAAAATAAAACAAAAGAAGATGCGAAGAGTTTCAGCAAAAAGGGTGCTGGTACAGATTTACTGTAAATGGTTTAAAGTGTCAGCATGCCAGAAACCACCACTTTGCCATAGGGATGTGCACAAACTGGTTTGTGCACCCCCAGGAGGTGGGGGGGGTGGGTCCTTTAAGGGGCAGGGAGGTCCCACTGGCTCTGGGCTGCAGCATACCTCCTTGCAGCCCTGATCAGCATTGTACTGGAAGTGGCCAGCATGCATGCATATTGGCCACTTACAGTACGATGCTGACCAGGACTGCAAGGAGGTAGGCGGCAGCCCCGCACCAGTGGTTTTGGGGAGCGGGCTGGTGGGGGGGAAGCAGCGGGGCAAGTAAAGGCACCCTCCCTGCCCCTTAAAGGACTACCCCCTGCATCTGAACTGGCTTGAACGCTGGACTTTTGAACCGGTTTGGTGCTCCACAACAGGAGTGCCAAACCAGTTCATGCACATCCCTACTTTGCCAAGAATGACTTAGCTGCTCAGTCCTCTGCCTGGAGTTGTATTGTTTGTGTTGCTCTGTTTAAACTCTGTAGGACTTTTTTTCTTTTTTCAGTCAACACATTATATATGTAATTTCTTCTTCTTGTTTTGTGTAGCCAATCAAAAACCCTCCTTCAGGGAAAAAGTATGTTAGATGTCCATGTAATTGTCTTCTTATCTGTAAGGATACATCACGGAGAATAGGATGTCCAAGACCCAATTGGTAAGGGCTAAAAAAGTTACAATGTATGTGTTTTCACTTCGCTTTATGACAAAGATGTGTCTGGTTGTAATGACATGAATGGTACAAAGAACTCACATGTATCTCCTGCTATTTCTCTTTTTAATGTTTTGCACAAACCTGTGCCTACTAAGCTTATGCTTAATGCACATACAGAAGAAACATATGTACTGCCTGACACAATCCTAGAGGAATATTTAATTATGAGGGCTGTTAGTTGTGCTTTTAAGGGGAGAGGGGGGGAGAGGAAAATAAACATCTACTGTGCAAGATAGGAGGGAAAACCTCACTTAGTTTTTAGGAATATATGCATGATTTCATGCAAATGTAGTTCATATATATATATAATGGTACTTATACGGGGAATTGGTAAATATACAACTTTATTAGTGTATCGTTGTTGCTTAATAACTGTGAATAACCCATCATGCTTCTTTTTTTCGCAGTCTATAAACAAATGATATGTCCTGAAGTCAGTCTAAGATTGATCCAATATTAATTTTATTCTTTATAGCCTGGAAATAATACTGTCTGACCATCAAAAAAGGACACTGGCTCATATACCATGCAGCATTCCACAGGTGTCTTGTGCACTGCAGGCACTAAGTCTTCCAAGTGCAAGTTGCACTAGCGTGCACTTGTGAAATGCTGAAACTGTGCAAGGGAGTTGTGCAGTCACACAGCCTCCTCACACAATTTTCACATTTGTGCAATGTGTGCTCTAGCGCACCTTGCATTTGAAAGAGGAAGCAGCATTGGTGGTGTGCAAAACATGCACAGAATGCTGTGCTGGAGGTAAGCCACTAAATTAACCTGGTCTATGCTTAAATGAAATTGAAAAGAATATGGTGATGTAGTGTTTAGGTTTTAAAAAGCACAATTTATTTATGTAGAGTGCTTTTGGTAGAGGAGCGGCAGGAAGTAGGACTATTTTCTGGGCTCCCAGCTCAGAAATAAAGTAATAGAACACATCATCTCAACCATTCTAATAGTGAAAGCTTCACATATCATTTTTACCTGAATAGAAGATGACTTTGAATTTAAGACGATCCCCTTAAAAATAGAGTTTAAATTCAGGTTATACCTCTATTTACCTGAAAGGAACAGGATTCTGAATTTAAAACAACCCCCCAATTTCTATTATCAAAGAACTTGGTGGGGAAGGGAAACTAGTCTTGGATTCAGGTAAATACAGTATTAAACCGTGTCAAGGCTGCAGCAGCTATTGATTCTGCTGATTACGTGCTAGGCAGAGGGGCTCTTCTCAGTGTAGGATCCTCTTTCTGAGCAGAGCCAGCCCTGGACTCAAGTAATCAGTCACCCCTAGCCATGGTGCAACCTAGCATGGGGGAGAAGGTTTAGCAGAGGGATGGAATGGAGGTTTATGAGAAAAGTGATATAGAGCTTGGACAGATGTTGCTGCTTTTGTTTTTGTGGCTACTTGGGTATCAGGGCTAGAAGGTTGCTAGAGGGAACCTTAAAGGCAGTGCAGTCAGCTTGGGGACCATAGTGACAGGACAGTTAATCATAAGGACAGCTGATACCATACTGGGTGGAGAAGATGTCTAGTAGGTAAAGTGGTATCTTTTAAGGATCCGTTTCTGTGGGTTTCAGTGTATGTGAGGTTTGAGTTACACCAAACTCCTAATAAACCGAATAGTTTGAAAGTGTACATATGTCTATATATTTGTTGTTTAAAGCTTTTACTCTTATTAATATTGCTTAACGTGTTTTGTGTCTTTAAAATATTGCTTCTGGTTTTTATTATTAGAACTGGTCCAATTTGAAAAGGAGTCTTTTTTTGGAAGGGTGGTATATAAATCAAATAAATAAATACATTTAGGTGGGCCAAATCAGAATGAACTTTTATTGTAGAAAATATGTGGCTACCAAGCAAATATTAGGTCATTATCCCTTTTTCTTGCTGTGTTGTATAACATCTTTACTCTTCTTCTTCCTGCAGTAGACGCATCATTAATCTTGGTCCTTTTATGCTGATTCCGGAGGAGCAGCCGGCACAGCCTGCAATACCCGTTCAGCCAGAAGGCACGAGAGTGGTGTGTGGGCACTGTGGAAATACTTTCCTAGTAAGTCTAGCCAACACCGACCACATAAAGGACCAAATGCCCTTCTGAATTTTGTGAGCATGAAAGCATTTACAAGGCAACAGTAGCTAGCTACCGAGGCACTCTGGTTCACCCGAAAGGACCTGCCCTCTTCCATAAAATATTGGTTACAAAACTCTTTTAGGATATCCAGCCTGTGCTGAGTTTGCACTTGGTTTAATCTTGCATGTATCCAAGGGCACCATGAGCCTTTAGAAATCTCAGAATCTTGCCCTTTACCCTGAATTCTCTTCCTCCCTTGTTCCCCACCACTCAAATCAGACATGGTGTCCCCATCTGGAAAAATGTCATCAGTAAGTTAATTTTAGTTCATTTTAACAATACTGCTTGCAAATTAAGTTTCCCATGGATCTTTGTGTGCCCACAGAGCTTCCATGTGCTGAAGGGCTTCGTTCTCATTTGCATTAGTTGAGGGGGTTAATCTCCTGCTAACTGGGTAAAGAGGTACCTTTTCCTTCTGCATACAAGTATGCAGGTGCTCCTCCCAGAGTGGCCTCAAAGGGAATACCTTGCAATGCTCACACATGTAGTCTCCCATTCAAATGTAAACCAGGATGGACCCTGCTTAGCAAAGGGGGCAATTCATGCTTGCTGCCACAACACCAGCTCTCTTCCCTGTTGTGATTGTGAGCCTCCTTGGGACTGCGACAATACATTCATTTTATTTACTACTATGAGAACTTTTTTTTGTTGAAAAGTGGTATATAGATATTTCTAATAATAAGAACTCTGTGAGCACAGCATTTGAGATTAGAGCCCTTTCCTACTTAGCACTGCTGTCCCTTCTTGGGTCTTAGTATGTGCAACTAGTAATGCTGCAATAGCAACAATTATAGTTATGGTTAACTTCAAACTTGGTTAACTTCAAACTTGTAACCTTATATTACCAAGTTGTATGTCAAGTGGTCTTTTCTTCTCCAATATGCAATATTCTAATATTTTACTAGCTACTGTGGGCACTCTGAAAATAAGAAATAATAGTCAAAGAAACTTTTTGAATATGGTAATATCAAATGAAATAAATATTTCAATATGCTCAGGGTGGTGTTTTGGGTTTTTTTTAGCAGATGACACCCCCCTCCCCCCACACTTTTCATTTACCTTCTTTCTATGCTATTAAGTTTGTAAGGAATAATGTTGAAATGTCTTAATAGAACAGGGTTATGCCACTGTCGTGTCTTTTGTTAAGATTCACATGATTTTTAAAATATGTTACCTGGGGAATAGAGAACTGCCCAAGAGTACAAGAATAATAGCCTTCTGAATGACATCAATTGCTGCTGTTGCTGTTTGTAAACAGAGCTTATACTACGTCAGATAACCTTGTAACTAACAAGTCATGGGAAATCATTTGGCAAGGAAATCCCAAGCTACAGAGTCTGACGATGTTACTCACAAAAGGGCATCCCAGTGATGGAAGAAGACAAGAAATAAAGTCTGAATGAAGTATGAGAAGTGAAATATTTTGCTGTGAGAGAACATCAAGTTCTCTAGTGACATGGAGAAAAATAAACATTGTTTTTAAAGGCTGGCATTTTTCTCAACTCTCTCTCTCTCTCTCTCTCTCTCTCTCTCTCTCTCTCTCTCTCTCTCTCTCTCTCTTTCTCCCCCTTCTCTCTCTCTCTCTTTTTAACAGTGGATGGAATTGAGGTTCAACACTTTGGCAAAGTGCCCACATTGCAAAAAAATGTGAGTTCCATCAAGTGCTTTTATGAATTCTAGCATTTTGGGGAAATATGTTTATTTCAAATATTAGCCCTCAATCCATGGGCAAAACCTTTTTTTACATCTGAAAATGTTGATAATGAAAATCATCTGACCCTTCCCTCTGCATTTCTCACTCAAGGGCTGTTGAAACCTTCTTGCTTGATGAAAATGCTTTTCACCCAAGCATTCTTGCTTGGATGAAAAGAAACAGACTCTCTTTTTAAAAAGGTGGCTGATATTAGGGATGTGCACAAATCACAATTCAGTGCGATTCAAAGTCCATCCCCAGCACCTTTACAATGGAAGAGAGCGAGTGAATACCTGCTCCTCTGCCACTCACTGCCACTTAATCAGCGGTGCTTCTCCTCCTCATTGTGCCCTGGCGGCATGTGAAGATAGCTGGGAGGATTCAGGAAGTGGTAGCGAGCAGCAGAGGAGCAGGTATTCACCCACTCTCCTCCTTTTTAAAGGTGCCAGGGTTTGTGCTTCGAATCACGATTCATGCACACCCCTAGCTAATATTAAGAAGCTACACAAGAGACTACATTCATTCTCTCTCTGCTGTGTCCAGCAGTGAATCCTCCAACCCAGAATGTTGTGTGGCCACAAGTTCCCTACTCTGGGTTTGCTTCAGTCTTTTGCCAAGTTGGTTTTATAGCTACCTGGAACAGATCAAATCACTGAACGACTACAGGAATCCGAATGTCTTCTGTGTCCTTTAAGCAGCTTAGAGCTGGGAAATAAGTGAACCTCCAGTACAACTTAAAATATTTACACACACCATCTTTTAATATCTGTACTACAGAGATTCTAGTAGTGTTCTGGTTTGAACAAGCTACACATAAAGTTAGTGCATGGAGAATAAACAGAAAACCAGTGGCTGCACAACATTTCAGGTTGGAGGGTTCTTGGCTGAACACAACTCTATGTGTTGTGGTGGGGGGCCTCTTGCAGCATTTATGGCGTGTGCAGTTCAGAGATAAAGCTAGTAGTGGGTGCACTGCAGGGATATTGGGAGACCAGGCAACAGAAGTTGCAGCATAAACAAAGCGGGGGCAGACTGGTGCTTAGTTAGGTATTTCTAGCATAAAGTAAGTGCTGCAACTCCTTCCACATTTTGAAACCATATAAAGGGAGGAAAGGAACAAAAATAGGCAAGGAAACTGAAGAGTACCAATGCTATTCTTAATAACTGGGTTTGCTATTTTAATAACTGGGCTTGCTTCCTGTATGTAGTATATAGGGAACAGACTCTTAACCAGATCTGGAGTTGCTCCATTAGAATCACTGGCATTATTTCAAAGATGGAATATACTGTAGGAATCTGCTTTATATTGAGTCAGACCTTTGTTCCATCTAGCTTAGTGTTGTACACTGACTGGCAGTGGCTCTCCAAGGTTTCAGGCAGGAGTCTCCCCCAGCCCTAGCTGGAGAATCCAGGGACTGTGAACCTGGGACTTTCTGCATGCAAAGAAGGTTCCAGGTTCATAGCTTCTGCCATGGAACTATAGCTCCAAGACTGCTGTTTTAGAAGCTTAGTGACTCAAAGCTGGTTTTAAAAATACCTATGGCATTGCTGTGTGCATTGAAAACCTGTGGGGATGGGTGTCAGTCAAATTTGTGCTATCTTGAAGAAGGGAAAATCTTCCCACTAAGACCTAATAGTACCAAACCACATGTTGACTTTTTCAATTAACTTGCACTCCAACTTTCCTCCAAGGAGCTTAGGCTAATGTACATGAGACTATCCCTCTCTGGTTTGTGTTCTGAATAACCATACAGATTAGATTAGACTGAGACAGGGACTAGCCCTGGTTCCACCCAGTGAGCTTCTGTGTGGCCTGTGAAGAAAAGTGACTCTTAATTGTGATCTGCAGGAGTTGGATTGAAACCTCTTTGCACTTCAATCACGAATGCATTTTACAAACAACCTTATGGGACTGAATTTCTATTATCTGATATGCCGGGGACAGAGTTGGACACAACCCCAGACCTTTTCATTGAACTGGTTTCACAGAGGGAAAAACAATCATCCTGTCAGACATTTTGATAGATATATAAGATATAAAAGATGTATAAAGCAGCTCTAAATATCTGTAGAATCCTCTGATCACCCTGTAGAGAGAAGTTTCATTCATTTTAGTGATGTTATGGACTAGCTGAAAAACTTGAGACCTGGGGCTAAATGCTAGGTTGGGGAACTTTTGTCTTTTGAATAGTTGAAAATTCCTTGTGGTGGTAAAGCTGCTTAGCCAGTCAGTTTGAAAGCATTCCATCAAGTGTGTGTATTTAAAGGGTTGGGGGGGGAGAGTCTAAGTCACATGCTAGGCATGTGGACCCTACTTTTGGTTAACCTGAGCCTTGGAGCTTCTGGCCAGTCACATGATAGCTGACTGATTTGTGTTAGATATTATTTCTGCTATGAATTAGGACAAATATAGCTAATATATACAAATGGAGTTATAGCAGGGAAGGCACTGGTTTTCTTTCACAGTGGTCACAGAATGTGATGCATAAAGTTCAAATAGTTTGCGTTTCAAAACCTAGCATCTGTCAAGTACAAATTGCTGTTAATAAAATTGAATTCATTTCTGGAGAGGCAGGGAGAATTCACCCTTTAATTATTTTCTTGCATATTATTGTATTCCTTATTCATGGTATTTTGATGAAATTAAAGATGTGCCTTCCATCTTCTCATGTGTTTTCCTGCTTATAGTATTCAGTGAAGGAAAATATCTTTGAATATTTTCCATGTGATCTTTTACAGAGTGAACAGACTACAGATTATTTCTTCAATTTAATATGTAGAATAATACATTAATATATAGAACAACATAAAACTTGTCACCAGATAGTCTGCTACAGAACTAATAATTATGGCTGCAACATTTGGCCCCTGATTTAATCAGACAACATATCATTTTGTTAAAACTTTAAATCTGTTTATGTAATAGTTTTAGCATTAAATAATATTGTACACTTATAAAAACAGCAGATGGCAGGCAACATCTTGAGAAGTATATTTTTCTCTCTCACTGACAACAAATACCTCCTCTAAAGTGATGCCTGCTATAAATGTGTATAATCTAAAAGCAAGCATGTTGACACATGTGAATATAATAGAAAAACAAAGGTCACATCTCTAGAGATGTGCAAATCGATTCAAGCTCAAATTGGGGTGATTCAAGTGATTGAACTGAATCACTAAAATTAAGGGCCTGACTCGAGTTCAAATCAAACCAGCCCTGATTCGAGCTCAAATTGATATGAGTGGCAAGTGCCGTTTTGGAGGGCTGTTTTTCTCTTGCTAATTGCCAGTCAACATTCAGCAATGACCAGCCAGATGGTGAACACCATCTTGTTTTGTTTTGTTCGATTTCTATACCGCCCTTCCAGAAATGGCTCAGGGCGGTTTACACAGAGAATGAATAAATAAATAAGATGGAGCCCTGTCCCCAAAGGGCTCACAATCTAAAAAGAAACACAAGATAGACACCAGCAACAGTCACTGGAAGTACTGTGCTGGGGGTGGATAGGGCCAGTTACTCTCCCCTTGCTAAATAAAGAGAATCACCACGTTAAAAAGGTGCCTCTGCCAAGTTAGCAGGGGTTCCAATGGCTGCTCTGACTCCTTGCCCCTGACTACAACATCCCCTCATGCAGCACCTTCAGCAGGTGAGTGGTAGTGCAGGGAGGTTGTGTCTGCACACCGGATGTGCAGGGACGTTGTGTCGGAGCTGCTGCGCGCTGCATTTAACTGCAGATCTGTGGGACAGTTCCAGTGGGAGACACGCTGCTTTCCTGTCCCTCACAGTGCACTGGTGGGGGCAGGAGAGTGAGGGGACATCTGATGCCCCTCCCATGCAGCAAAGCACAGGTGGGCTGTGCTGCATGTGGAGGTGCTGGACACTTACCCCATAGAAGATGAGCTGTCTGAGGCCATGGATCGCCAGGTAAGGGGGATGGCTGTCCAGGCAGCCAAACCTTTGCAGTGGGTTCATGGTCACCAACAATGCCACCAACATAACTAAGGCAGCCGAGGTCAGTTTGTGTCCATCTGTTGTATGGCATGCACGCTGAACCTGGTTGTGTGGGATGCACTTGGCTTTCTGGTGCTGCGGCCAGGTGAGACATCCCTGCTGCAGGAGCTGGGCACTATCCTGCTGCTTTCTTCCATCGGAGTAAAAAGAGTAGGTGGATGTTCAGGAAGAGGCAGCTTGGACTCCACCTGCCTGAACACCTCATCCCTCAGGATGTTCTGACCCGGTGGAACTCCACCTTTCTCTTCCTCTGGCGCCTGCAAGAGCGAGAGGTGGCCACCCACACCCTGGCAAGGAGATGTGGTTTGGAAGTAGGCGACCTATCCAACCAGGACTGGGCACTCCTTTCTGAGGTTGTCTTGGCACTTGAGCCATTTTTTCTTGCCGTGAACAGCTTGTGTGCCGAGACAGCAATACTGAACCAGGTTTTGCCCACCGCTCTTCTTTTCCAGACCACGCTGACCACTGGGGAAGCAATTGCCTTGGCAGGTCTGCTGAGGACTGGAGTGGTGGATCGGCTCAGCAACCCCTTGGGTGCATCGGCAGTGCATGTTTTGTCCTGCTTATGTGATCCAAGGATGAAGGGCAAACCTGTCACCCCTGCCCAGCTGGAGGGATCTCCTGGTTAGAGGTTAGGCAAGGAGAGGATGCTGGAGCACCTACTAGTGCACAGTCTACCCCTAGCAGCAGTAGTATTGCTGCCACTTCCCATTCCAGCACCATAGTGTCCTTGGTAGGGCCAAGTGAGCTGGTGGTTTCACCTCCGCATTCCACCCTGTGTGGAGGGGTTCCTTGGTGCCTTGCCAGGGGTACAGGAGGAGCTCACTGAGCCCTGCAGCTGTGCTGAGCAGTGTGTGCTTCAGGAGCCGGTGGCAGGCCAGGAGACGGAGCTGCTCCAGTCTGGCCAGACTTGGTGGCGGTTGCCAGATGGTTGGTCTTGTGCCCACCAAGCAGCATCCAGAGCGAGAGGGTGTTCTCCCTGGCTGGGGGAGGGGAGGCATGGTGACACCCCATCAAGCACACTGACATGGTGGAGCAGCTGGTCTTCCTGCAGGCCAATCTCCCCCTGCTGGGCTATCCTGAGCTGGCCATGGAGCGTGAGTGACTCATGGTCACCCCCACCCACTGCAACACCACTGGCAGCTCACTCCACCCTGATCAACCCCAAATGTGTCACAATCTGTCTGTTGGTGCTGCTGACAAGGCGGATACACATGCACACCACCACCAGGGCCAATGAAGAGATGATGGATAGGTGCACTGCCCCTTTTGTGTCAGGCTGCCAGCACCAATCTGAGGCCCTGGTGCTATCCAGACGCAGGGATGTGCTCTGGGGAAGAAGAGAAGAAGACTTTTTCTCATGGGAAGAGTATAACAACAATTTATATTTTCAACAAAAGTTTCCGAAGTGGTTTACATAGAGAAATAATAAATAAATAAGATGGATCCCTGTCCCTAAAGGGCTCACAGTCTAAAAAGAAACATAAGATAGACACCAGCAACAATCACTGGATGTACTGTGCTGGGGCTGGATAGTGCCAATTACTCTCCCCCTGCTAAATAAAGAGAATCACCATGTTAAAAAGGTGCCTCTTTGCCCAGTATAAGCTTTGTTCCTTGTCAGACCATTGATCCATCAGGCTGTGACTGCTCTGTCTTCCTGACTCTCTGTGGCAGGCAGGATGGATGGAAGGAAGGAAGGTTTGATTTTGTGGTTTTCTCAGCACTATGTATAATATGCTTGCTGCGCTATTGCATGTTGTTAACTATCTGGTTTGCTGGATCTCAGATTGACAAAGGCAGAACTTGGGTGCCTGCCTGCCGTCCTTGAATTGTGGTTTGTCTGTGAGATGGTATTGTGATGAGAAATGGACAGTGGCAGTTCAGATCTATGCGTCTGTCTGTAATATTTCTTGGTGATTGCTGTGATGAGCTCTATGTCTGGCCTTGAGAGTAACCTGTACTTCACACTCTGGTCTTCACTGCTCTGGTCTGCTCTGCAATCTGTCTTCTGCATTGCATGTACTCAGTCAAAATGTGGCTGAAGATGATGCTATTCTAATTGAGCTTATGGCTGTGCTTAAGCTGCTAAGGGTGCTGGCTGCTACAGGTGCTGCTACAGCAGCAGTTGCAATGCAGAAGTAAGGAGACATAATTCTGTCTGATAGAGTAACTTGCCAATGATGTTACTGAAGTACAGGCACTGTAGCTGGCAGTGGATTCTGGGTCAGTGATTCTTTTTTGGCCATGTTTGGACTGTGTGGCAGAATGTAGTGTTCTGTGTTGAGAGGGAATGTGTGCTTCTGTTCTGCAGTGTTTTTCAAGGCAGGGTTGCAAATTTGTGCACTCTACGTGCTTCAGCCATAGGGAACAATGGGGAACCTGAATCACCCCATTGTTCCCCATCGGCAGGTCCTAAGGGCACCAAAATAGGTTGGGTGGTACGGCGTGGTGGGTGCTACCTACCACCCAACCCACAAAAGAAATGGGCAGGCGAGTGATTTTTTTAGGGGGGGAAATTAACCTTTCCAAAAAAAAAACACACAAAAAAACCCATAGGATCCTATGGATTTTTGGGGGGAAGGGGACAAGGTTAAATTGCCCGCTTGCCCATTTCTTTTGTGGGTCAGGTGGTAGGTAGTACCCATCATGCCCTGCCACCCAACCCACTTTGGTTTCCATTGGACCTACCCATGGAGAACAATGTGGTGATTCGAGTTACCCATTGTTCTCTAAGGCCAAATCATTCTAACTGATTTGGGTTTTCATCAAAACAGTTGGCAATGGTCACTGTTTTGACAAATTGATTAGAGTATTTTGCTATTCTATTTGAGCTCGAATCAAATCATAACATACAATTCATGCACATCTACACATCTCTTTTCAGAGATTCATGCACATCTTTCCACATGTCTACACATATCTCTTGTGGTAGCAAGCATGCACTGTCCCCTTTGCTAAAAAGGGTCTACCCTGGTTTGCATTTGAATGGGAGACTACATGTGAGCTCTGTAAAATATTCCCCTTAGGGGATTGGGAAGAGCATCTGCATGCTTGCATGCAGAAGGTTCCAGGTTCCCTCCCTAACACCTCCAAGAAATGGCTGCAACAGACTCCTGCCTGCAACCTTGGAGAAACCACTGCCAGTCAGTGTAGACAGTACTGAGCTAGAGGACCAATGATCTGAATCAGTATTAGGGGTGTGCACAAATTGATTTTTTTGTTTCGATTTGTACCTGAATTGAAACACCCCCAATTTGTTTTGGGTCTGAATCTGACCCCCACCCCCGAATCACACCTGATTCAATTTGTACCCTAATTTTTCTGAATCTGATTGTATTTGGACAAAAAAGGGCCCGAGAGCAAAGGGGGAGTGGTAGTGCCCAATGGGTGGAAGGTACCACCCAAATTTCAAAGAAATTGGGCAAAGGACTGATTTTTTTTAATGAATTCTTGAAGTTTATGCGTCTTTAAGATTTTTCCCATAGGGAACAATGGGGATTCCAGCAAACGCATAGCTTCATATTGCGGGCACCAAGGTGGCCCAGAGTGGGGTGTGTTGGGTGGTAGTGCCCAGTGGGTGCAAGGAAGCTACCACCCATATTTCAAAGGAATTGGACAAAGGGCTGATTTTTAAAGAATTTCTGAAGTTTGCGTTCTTTGAGGCAGATTCGGGGCAGAAGAGTGGGTCGGGCGGTAGTGCCTCAATGGGTGCCTGCCATCACCCATATTTCAAAGGAACTGGGCAAAGGGGTGATTTTTAAAGAATTAATGAAGTTTGAGCATCTTTAAGCTTTCCCCCCATAGGGAATAATGGGGGGAATCCACTATCTTCTGCTACCAGAGAATCTACACTCAGAATACCTCAGAAACAACAAAACCCAGTACCCCATGGACTTGTGGGTATGGGGTTGGTTGGCACCCTATGTGCACTACACTACCGCTAGCTCTGGGCCACCCTGGTGCCCCCCAAGTGCAGTTATGGGGCTGCTGAAACCCCCATTATTCCCTATGGGGGGAAAGCGTAAAGATGCACAAACTTCACAAATTCTTTAAAAATCCGACCTTTGCCCAATTCCTTTGGAATCTGGATGGTGGCAGGCACCCATTGGGGCACTATCACCCAACCCACTCTTCTGCCCCCAAAGGTCCTTTTCGGCCCCGAATCTGCCCAAAAGATGCACAAACCTCACAAATTCTTTAAAAACCAGCCCTTTGCCCAATCATTCTGCTATATGAGTGGTAGCTTCCTTACACCCACTGGGCACTACCACCCCCTCACTCTTCTGCCCCAAAGCCCCTTTTCTGCCCCCTTTCTGCCCCAAAGATGCACAAACTTCAGAAATTCTTTAAAAATCAACCCTTTGCACAATTCCTTTGGAATCTGGGTGGTAGCCCGACCCACTGTGACACTCCTAGGAGGCACTCACAGGCAGAAATGGGCACTGTCTGTCCCCCTTGTCCCATAGGGTGGATGCAACACACATCATCATCAGCAGCAGAGCTTTGCAAAGAACAAGGTTTCCAAAGGCCATGCACAACCACTGTGTCATTCACCACATCCATTGTGTCCCACCATCTCCCCCCCAAGAAATGCAATTGATCTACACACAACAATGTGAAACAACAACAATGAAATGCACTGTCGCACGCACCCCCTCCCAATGCAGAGTAACAGCAGCAGCCAGCAACAAGCAAGCAAGTAAGTTAGTGCGATATCACAGAGGCAGCAGACTAGGGCCAAGAACAACAGCATCAAATGTGCCCTGCCCTTTCCTCCCCCAAGCATTTTTCATCCACAATTAACAGACACAGCAACATCTGTGGCACCTGGCCATAAAAGCGGGCTAACTAAGGAAGGGTGCAAAAAACAACATTCTGCCAGTAGAACAGCGAGGTCTGGCCCCTCTCCCACCTACACAAGTAGAGTGATAACACAATTTTTGGTGCATTTTTTGACATTTCTACGACAGATCAGAGCCTGTGGCACCAGCACAACCTATTGTAGATGCAAGCAATCTAGTTTGAATAAAAATGATGATGATGCTAGAAGTCTCAATATGACCTAATCTTCATTGCAAAGAAGTCCAGAGAGAGAGAGAGAGAGATAACCTGTCTTGTGCCCATTCATGAGGTCCTCAAAATACAGGCACAACAAACCATCCAAGGCATTTGAATTGTTTATACACACACACACACACACACACACACACACACACACACACACACACACACACAAACTAGGAAACAGATGCAATAGGGTACAGATATAGTATAACTAGGGATTGGGAACAGAATAGATACAGTATAACTAGGGAGGATACAATAATAACTAGGGAAGATACAATAGGCTGCTGGGCAGAGAATGTTAATACTGATATATTATGGGGCAGAGGGCTGGAGGAGGACAGGCTTCTGTTTTTTAAAAATGCCCCCTGCAAAATCTTTGGAATGGTAAGAAAGACAGAATTATTTTTTAAAACCATGAGGCTATGCTACCTTTCTAACCACCACTAGTACTAGCTAACGGGGATTCCTCCCACACAGAACCCCTGTTTAAACTTCTTCTAAACTAAACAACACACAACCTTTTAAATTCAATTGCAACCCAAATCCTCCCTCCAAACAGGAGAAAACCCCACGAATACAGAATTCCAGAGGGGTGTGTGTATTAGAGAGAAAATAGGGTACACTTACTAAGTCTAGGGCTTCACCCAGTTGTCTACTTCTGTGGTCTGGTCTCTGAGACAACTCTTTCTTCTTCAGTCTTCTTCTTGACTTCTCCTTCTTCAGATTTGGGGAGGGGGGGCTGGGGCAAAAGCCTGGAAAATCGGGGGGGGAGGGGTGGCTGGCTGGTGGCCCCAGGGGCTAGGGCTGGTGCCTGCTGGCACAGACAGGCAGTGATTCTCTGTCTCAAAGGGGTTAAAAAAGGATTCTTCTCAGGATTCAACAAATAAATAAATTAAAAGCAATGCAGCAGAGATTAATTTTAATCCATTCCCAGGCTGGTAGCCACACTAGCCAGCAGAGGCAGGCAGGCAGGCTGGGTGGGAAGGCTGGGCTCAGGCTGGCAAGGCAGAAGGCAATAGGCATAGGGGCAATAGCATGGTGGCAAGCAAAGCAAGCAAGGTTCTCTCTCTCTCTCTCTCTCCTCCTATGAGTATGAGGCAGAACAAGGCAGAATGGCTGCTGCCTCTTTAAATCTGAATGAATGTATGAATGAATCCCTCCTTGAACTCCCTCCCTCCCACCCACCCTTGCTCCTTCTTCGGCCCTTTCCCTGGCCAGTGTGGGGTCAGTCAGAAGTGGCAAGAGCCAAAGGAGCCAATCGGGAACAAGGAGGGAATCGTCAGGAGATCAGCCCATGCTTTCGTTCATTGCTCTGAAGGCGGGAAATTCAAATAGATGTCAAACACAAAATGGAGACTGACTCAGAGATCGCCACAAAATGGAGGTCCGAAATAACAAATCTTTTGGAGCCAAAACAGGGGTGATCTGTTTTGTCAACAGAGCTTTCAGAAGATGCAAAAGGGCGATTTGTTTTGTTGACAAATCACCCGAAGTGGCCTGATTCGGGTACAAATAGTTTTGTACCTGAATCGTTTTGCACATCCCTAGTCAGTATAAGGCAGCTTCCCATGTTCCTAATCAGTGGCTGGCTTGTTATGCACACATATCACTTGTTATGCACACTGTGTGAGCATAACAGCAGCACACAGTGCTAGCCCTGATGTTTTCAAAGTGCAGGTGTTCTTGTACAAGAGCACAGCTATTTTCAACGTTCTCTCCATGCTCTGGAATTACTCTCTTACAGTGGAAACATGTCTCTGAGGGCCAGGAGTGTGTTCTACGATAACAGAGTTCTTGCAGAGTATTGGGGAGAGCACTGAAAATAGTCACACTCTTGCACAAGAGTGTCTGCACTTCAAAAGCACAGGGGCTAGCGCTGCATGCCTGCTGTTGTTAGAAGCATGCACACAGCATTAGGATGTCAGCTATTGTCTGTAACCCTATGCAAATTTAATTGACTGATTAATCAACTCAACGGGTGATCAGTCAGGTGACAGACCTATTAATAATACAAATGAATAAGAGCAGCAGCAAATGAATAATAGCTGTATGTATCTGTGGTACGGATCGCAACTCAGTGCTGAGTTTTGAGATATTAAGCACTGGGTTCCTTATGATCCCTGAAAATATCTGCAATGTGTTTAAAGTAACGTTTACAATCATTTAGATATAGGACTAATCGTTTGTTTCTGGAAAGACTGCTAAATTTAAACGTACGTGCTACATGCACAAGAATAGTTTTGAACATAGCTAGCCAGCTAATGAGAATGTTTTCCTGTTCATACTGTGGAGGCAGGAGCTGTGAAATGCAGTCAATAAACCCTGTTGCCCTGCTGTGATTATATGAAAAAACATGAGAATAAATTATTCTTTCGGTTTGTGGGGATAAGTGACTGTCTTCATCTGAGCCATAAGAAGTTTGAAAATCTCTGCTCTCCATTCCCACCCCTATGCGTGGTTACTGCTTGAGTCCATTCACCAAAATGCAAACAACAACTTACAAAATAGTTTGAAAGGATGCCCCTAATATGAGCTTTGACAAAACTTTAGGAGGAAGAGAGGCCTACTGAGGTGGTGACCTGTTATTGCTTGCTGCTATTCTTGCATGTTACATAGACAGTGCTCTTAAGTGGATTAAAAAACTGTAGGAATAATTTCTAATAACCAGTGGTGCATTTCTACTGCTGTGCCACACAAGGTTTAGATTCTGTGCTTTAAATATCCAAATCCTATACCAAACAAAAGTGAATTTTGCAGTCTGCATAAATTATGCAAATTAGGTAGATATGCTTATTAATTCCACTTGCTCTGCGTTCAGTTCAAGGGCTAGTTCTTTGCCTTTTAAAAGTCCTTAATGGCCTGGGACCTGCATACCTGAGGAGGAGTCTATTTCCCTGTATTCCTCCCCACTCATCAAGATGATCCAAGGAGGCTTTCCTCTACATTCCCTCTCCCCATTCTTACTGTGATAAGATCTAATAGTGTGAAAAGCAAGGCTGCCTTTGTGGCCCCTTTTGTTAAAAAAACATCCTCACTTGAGAGAAGTGGACTGTGCCTTTGCTTGGTATTTTTTACCACTAGCTGGAAAGTCTTTTGTTTCCTAATGTGCTTGTAGGTTCTTGCCTACATTTTGTGTTTTAATCTTGTACTTCTTAAATATCTATCTATCTATAATTCTCTAAGATGTACTCATTGCTAATCTTATGCATGGCGGCTCTTGTGAGAGTTTGCGAATGAGCTACCAGGAGGGGCAGAGGAAAGCAGTGGCGGACAGACAGCTGGCGGGGGTGGGTGGGTGAGAATGGGGGAGAGCCAGGAAGGAGTGGGGAAAACTAGAGGTGCAGATGCTCATGCCTGGGCCAGCTAGTAAATAAGTAAATGTGCTGTAACTGAAACTGGAAAGCATGTTGCGGTGCACCTAGGATATAAACTCTGTGTCCTGCTCTTCACAATGAATGATTTCTTAAAGTTCCCCACGGCTCAGAATATAGTAGTCCTTTTCCTATCATGTTGCATGGAAATCATAGCTGTATTCCGTTTTGGAGAAAAGTACTGACAGCTCTCCCAACATGAGTAGTGGCATGATATTGCTCTCTGTCAATGGGGAATTATGACATAACTGCACGCAAGCACCAGTGTGCGGGCCACAGTGATCCCCCAGCCTATTCGTACCATAGATGCAGGGCATCACAAGCCATGTTTTGTCTCTATGGTGAAAACACATGAAGGTGTCATGTCAGCCAATGAAAATCCCATTCTGAAGTTGTCTGATAATCTCTACAGGGTGGGATAGATAAATGGAAACATTGGTTGAGGATGTGCATTTGCATCAAATCCAATATGTGTATACAGTGTGTGTGTGTGTGTGTGTGTGTGTGTGTGTGTGTGTGTACATACACACCTATGGGAAGCAAATACTGTTTTTCATTTTTATGAATCCTCAAAGAGGACTGTCAAAACTGGTTTTGTATTTAATTTTGTACCTGTCAATCTAATTCTGTCATTTGCAGTTCTTCTGTTGGATGTGCGCTCCCACGAAGACGCTGCTGTGCATACATTACCATTGGAATGATATTTATCTTCATTGGAGTTGGTTTAACTGTGAGTAACGTAAGTTTAATATCATCAGTGGTACCCTGCAACTGAATAGAACAGATTCTGTAGACAAGCAGATCCTTTAAAGTTTAGGAATTTTTGCTCGCAATTTGTTCATAAGATGTCCTAAAAAATAAGGAATTGGTAAGCAAATACATAACACAATGTATTTAGAAATGTTGTCCCACATTTCAGACTGTGAGGGGTATCCTGCAGCAATATGCCAATCTCTGAGAGTAAAAATTGGAAAGAAGCTTTTCCGTGACTCCTTCCTGTGGTGCAAACAACATGCGATAGCTGCTGACCCATGTGCTTAAACGAATCCATAACAATTGGGTCTGGCCCAATTATGTCTAAATTGGGAATGGTGGTGCAATTTTAAGAGCCGAAGAATGGTGCATGGGTGCTGTTCTCCTTTCAGTGAGCAGCCTCTCTTCAGATTATTTTCTCCCAGTTGGATTTATTTCTGGTATCCAACCCCAAATGGGAGAAAAAAATAAGAAGGCAGGGGTTGGGCACCTGCCGAAGCCCACACCCCAGCAAGGGGCTCTTTGCCAGCCCCTGACCCTGCTGCTCTTTGCTTCCACTACCTCTTTGCATGCCCACTCCACAAATTTGAGCATTGGTGAGACCCTCATCTCTCCTTGCCCTTTCCCTCTGGGATTGGGCCCAGAGAGAGGCAGTGGCAGGGAAAAGATGGACTTATTCATGGAGGAGGTGCCTTCTATGGCCTTGTCAAATGGACTATAATAGTGACAGAGGAAAAGTTCAGCACTTCTATGTCATGCCCTCTCAGCACTTGAATAGAGTGCTGGGCTAGGACCGGGGAGACCCGAGTTCAAATCCCCATTCAGCCATGAAACTAGCTGGGTGACTCTGGGCCAGTCACTTCTCTCTCAGCCTAACTTACTTCACAGGGTTGTTGTGAAAGAGAAACTCAAGTATGTAGTACACCGCTCTGGGCTCCTTGGAGGAAGAGCGGGATATAAAATGTAATAATAATAATAATAATAATGTGCTGACCCTTGCTTTAGACATGATTGGACTGATCTCCGGACGTGGATGCCATCATCATGTGTAGTTTGGGTAGCCAATCCCCTTAATTTAGTCAGATGGACCATTTCTTTTTAAAGTCCCACTTAGCCTGGAGCCAGGAGATAATACGTGGTCTAAGTAAACAAGGTTCTCCAATTCTCCACAACAACAATGGGGGTGGACTTTTATAAGATCCTTTGTTTGCCAAAAGAACATCTTCAGTACTTTGGATCCACACTATCTTGCCCTTACTGATGTCAGCAATACCTGGTGTTAGGGATGTGCCCAAAGTATGGTTCGAAGCATGGTTCAAGCACATTTAGGACAATCAGAAAAGGAACTTTAAGGGAAAGGAGAGCAGATGTTTACCTGATTTCTTCCACCACACTGTCAGCATTCACATGGTGCCTGCCATGTGCGTGCTGACAGTGCACATGGCTTTTTAGGGCACGTGCCACCCCAGCAGGAAACTGGAAGGGGCGGCCGAGCAGGTAAGCATCTGCTCTCCTTTTCTTTAAGGTTCCCTTTCTGATTTTCCTAAATGTGTTCAAACCGTGCTGAGGACACATCCTTACCTGGTATGCAAGAGAATTGTGATTGCCAGGTTTTCTTGAATCCTCTTCAGTTAGGATCAATTAGCCTCTCTCAGTTGTTATACAGTTGCATGTAACTTTTCATTTTCATCAAATTTGTTCTAAGTTAAATAAATGTTGCTGTAACTTAGACCTTGCTACTTGGAATTAGCCACCTAATGGAGCAGCAGGGAAGTAACTTGCCTAGGGAGCAAGAGGTTGTTGGTTCGAATCCCTGCTGTTATGTTTCCCAGACAATGGGAAACACCTATATTGGGCAGCAGCGATATAGGAATGATGCTGAAAGGCATCATCTCATACTGTGCGGGAGATAGCAATGGCAAACCCCTCCTATATTCTACCAAAGAAAACCATATGGCTCTGTGGTCGCTAGGAGTTGACACAACGACACAACTTTACCTTGACCTTACTTGGAATTACTGTAGGAATTTGTTTCATTAACTAAATACCATAACCCTATGCATACATACTTGAGAGTAAGTTGCATTGAAACATGTGGACGACTGGATTGCAAACCCAAGAATTTAATTACTGCTGGGAAGTCACACACATGCATGCACCTGGCTGCACAACGGCCTCTTCACTGTAAAATTACAGAAACTTATGGGACCGAATCATATGAATCATAGCTACATATAAGACAAAGTAATCTGAGAGGAAGTCTTCAACACAGAATATTGTGCTGTAATAGACTGATAGAAAGGGGGAGCATTGCTGCATTGTGAAAGTGCTATTGAATCACTAGAAAAGCAAGGCCTTCGGGTACAATGGACAGACTTAACAGAACTGAATGGCTTAAACCAGTGTTATGTAAACAAATGCAAAGCTCTGTAAATTCTAAGATTCAGCTAGTTATTGAAAGAAAGTGGGTTCTTTCTTTACTTAAGCACTATAGGAAATTAACAGTAAAAGCTTTTGATTGGCTTACTAATTAAAATCCAATGCTAGGCTTTATCAAGAAATAGATAAAAAGTATTGACCATATTATTATTAATACTACTACTAATATACTGCTTTGAAAATTTATTTTTAAAAGTGGTATATTAGTAGTTTTTAGTAAGTAGTTTACATAGTAATATTAGTAAGTGATTTACGTAGGAAAAATAAATAAATAAGATAGTTCCCTTCTTGGGGGTTCAATGTCATCCCACCGGGTGCAGACGGAGAAGGCAACCTTACTCTGCCTGACTGGGCACCGCTTCCTCTCTCGGGCCTGTCGGGAGATGCTCCTCCTCTTCTGAATGCCGGGGAAGACTGTGACTGGCCCCCAATTCATCGCGAGCCTTCGTCAGTCACAAACGATGAACTCTTGTGAGCTTTGCGGCAACTCTCACAAGACTATGGACCGAGGTCTCGCAAGACTTGCCCCACATGTCAGGGGCTATATAAAGCCAGCCCGGCCAAGGATGAGGGGCCAGTAGTGGAGGAGGGCTGAGAGAGGTCAGAGCCCGAGGACTCCTCAAGAAAAAGAACAGGGCAGCCGCGGCGACCCACCTGTGGAGCTAACAGGCAGTGTCGTCAGAGGCACAAAAAGCTTCCTGTTTGCTAGGGCCAAAGTTCTGAGGCCAAACGGGAACTGGCCCTATAGCCCCTGCCGCCGTGACCCCCTTACATCCCTGACCCGAAAGGGCTCACAATCTAAACAGAAACAAAAGGTAGGCCTGAGCAACAGCCACTGGAGGGATGCTGTGATGTGGTTAGATAGGGCCAGTTGCTCTCCCCCTCCTAAGTAAGAGAACTGCCACTTTAAAAGGTGCCTAATTTGCTCAGTTAGCAGAAGAAATGCTCTACCATATTAGGCATTATATAAAATGAAATAAATAATTATCTCACCTTGAATGTGTTCATGTCTGCCCCTTTGAAGCTACATGTGGCAGAAATAACAACAGTTCTCAAAAGAGAGACACACACTTGGAATTCTACAATGATGGTAATTATATCTCTCCCCCCCAACCCCCCCCCCCAATATGTTAGAGGAATTACGTTCTACAGCAATAAATGTAATGGATAAAATAAAGTTTACAAAAAGTTAATTTAATGCCCAAATTTATCGGCTCACTTTTCAATTTAAAGCAAGATAAGATTCTGGGATAAAGCAGGGTTGGGTTTACCATTGGGTTTAAATGTGTTGTGGAGTAGGGCTCCAACCCAACTAGCACACTGTTTATGGTGCAGTTCTACACTCCACATTGCGCACTTTTAAAATTCTTCCATTGTTCAGGACATAGTTTTTGGTTTTTCTACCATAGATTAGCATATTCTTTGTGGGGAAATTTGAAATTCTGGCAGCTTGTTGAGTATAGAATGCAGAATTATTGAGTTCTCTGAACAGTAATAGATTTTAAATGTGGGTTGGTAGGATAGGGCTGTCTCTGTGTGCCCAAATGAGTTCCCTACAGAGGAAATTTTATACGGATCAGAAAGTTATAAGGACCCCAGTATGATTTTTTCTTTATTTTTCTAAAACATTAAACTAATTGTATATAACTGTTCCACTCAAAGGTCTAATTTATTTTTGCTATTCCTGATTGTCGTCTTTTCTTTTCCTTTATAGGTTGGTACACAAGATTTTGCTAGAAATTTTCATGCCACATATGTTTCTTGGGCTATTGCTTACCTCTTAGGCTTGGTCTGCCTAATTCGAGCCTGCTACTGGGGAGCCATAAAAGTCAGTTATCCAGAGCACAGTTTTGCATAGATTCCTGATGGTAGCATATAGAAAACTGGGATTTCTAGAGGTTCTAATGATATGAGCTAAATAATTTAAATGTTTTTCTTTGATGTTTTTATTCTGTTACAAATAGTTTTAAGGCTGGGGATCCTTTAAGAACAAATGTTCATTGCACTACATTATATGCAAATAGTTTGTTTTGCTGCTAGATTCCCAAGCTCTGAATAATGAAGCTTTGTTTACACAATCGTACACCTGTCTTAAAAGCAGTGTTGAATTCAACTCCAACATACGATATTCTTTTTCCGTATTAAACACCAGTCTGTGCCATTTGGGGATGAGTATGCAAAAGCAAGAAGTGTTTATAAGTGTTTCTACATTTGCTTCACATTTGTATGTACACTTTAACAACTGTATCAAAGTGGCTTGCTTTAAAATTTAAGCAATAAGCATTCTGCTTGAACTGCTTACAGTAACTTTTACCTAAGATCAGAGAGACCTTACTTGAGTATGCATCATTTTTGAAGAGTGGAGCTTTTGTTAGGGAGACATCGTTTGTAAACACTATATACTTTGGAAATTCCCAGTTGAGAGATGCAATATTTTGGTAGTCCAGCTTAAACCGACGTTTATTTATCCATCACTGAAATTCAACTTGGGTAATCTTTCTTTTTCCTTTTTCCTTTTAAGGACCCTGGGACCTTATAGAAATTTTTATCTTTTTACAGGCAAATTCTAAAAAGCCATGATTGGAATTAGGGAACTTATCTCCAGTTATTTGTATGAGTTCCTTTACAGGGTCTAAGTAAGGGAAGTATTTGATATGTTTTATAAATGTAGATGACTGTAGGGTGATGTTGGTTTACCTCTTACTTTGTCTGGATCATGGTATGCTTTCCCTGATGGGAGAATAATTCTCTGGTCATTGCAAAGGGAGATTTATAGCTTTACACTAACTGATGTAAAATGAAAGCAAATGGTTACTGCAATCATTCCTTCAATGTATAGCTGGTCAGTATAACACTGATAACTAATCAAATGATGGGAAAACTGAAGACAGTTTTCTCAAGGTCTGTTCACAAATGGATTATGGGGACCAGTTATTGCACTGCCCATCTCTGAAGTTTTACACAAAGTGTTTTTCTAAATTCTGAAGGAATGCCCTGAGCTGTTTAGATTACAGTAGTCCTTAGATAATGGGGGTCAAGAAAGTAGATTTAATGTGGATGTTTCAGGGTTGTGTATAATATTTTCAATGGTCTATATTCCTGTTGAGGCAAAGTGATGCTTGGATGAGGATTTGGAGCACAATAAATGTATATTTCAAATGAAAGTCTTTGTATGTTAAATGTACAAAAGCAGTAGCTCAGGATTACCATGTACCTTTTCAAATACACTAATAAATATTATTATTCAAAGCTAATATTTCTGGTCTTTTATTAGAGGACCTCTGAACGTCACATGGTGAGCCATGTGGGTCCTGAGTTACTAGCTGTTGGCTAACAACAAGTGATTCTGGGCCCACATAGCAGGCACCTGGGCTCATGAACTGGTGTTGGTCTGCAAAAGATGAGAGTATAATGTATTTTCTGTTCTGAAGAGTAAGGTGGGTTACATTGGCCAATTCCTTGAGCAGGTAGGTTTCAATAATATTTTTGTCATATTCAAAAAAGGAATGAACTGTTGTCCCTACACAGTGCAGATGGTGTACCTTCCTATTGCACTTTCAGTGTGAATGGTTATAGATGCCCTAATTTTGCAATTTGGGAATATTGGCTGCTGTCCAGAGCAACTGCTTGCAGAAGGACATTGCACTCATGCAAAACTGTTGTGCTAGTTAGCTGTGCTAAATCTGGAGCGTCTGCTTCAGAGGTGTGTTACAAGCATGCTTGTGCAACAGTTGCACAACAGTGGCATATCTCATTTGTTTTAATGGGGACATTTGAACAAGAACACTATAGTGCAATTTTGTAAGTCCCCATTTTCTTCTTTGTAGTCTCTATACATCACACACATGGCATTTGTGCCTGCGCAGAGACCAGTCCGGAACCTTCTAGAGTTTTAAAAATAGATATATTTTGGCAGTAGCCCTGCCCCCTTCGTAGCTACTCCGTGGCTGTCCCGCTCTGCTCCTTCAGTTTATCGCCTACCGCTGCAGACTTCAGACCTTCCAAGAGCCTTCATAGAAAGAGAAATTAGAGAGAGGAAGAGAAGCAGTTTGCTGGGGAAAGTATTCCCTCTTTGATTTTGTTTCTTTATTCTGCCTTTCTTATCTCTCTCCCTCCCACTCTGTCCGACCTTTTCATTTTGCGTTTTTATTTTCTCCCCGTCCCCCAACAGTTCCCTTTCTGGAAACTTGCCCTCCTGTTTGATTCAGTTCCTTGCTTTTATCCTTCCATCAGATTTTAGGGGCGTCTTACTGAACCAGAGGATTAGGCAAGCTTCCTCCAATAGAACACGTTGCCTGACAGAATGGAGTCAAATACAAGGAAGGTGTGTGTGCTCCAAAAAGCTTTTTTATTCATGATCATGAAGGCACAGTATAGTCATACAAAAAGTCTGACAAGCACTCCGCCCCCAGGGTACCCAGTGGCTAAATTATATAGATTTTAAAAAGCAAGCACATCAGTAAATCCTACAATGCATGTCTTTGTGAATAAACAAATGTTTTCATGAGGTGCCAACTAGCCTTGTGCACGAGCTACTGTTTGGCCTATCCACCCTCCCTTCTCTTTATCAGTCTTCTGGTCCAGCTATGTTTCTTTCTCTGTTGAGTGGAGAATTTGTCTCAAGACCTTGGCTACATACATACCTTTTGTCAGGCTCTGGTATTTGCTACCTCTTGGCCGAGGGGCCTCACATCCTTGACTCGAACAATTTGTTCTGGCCCACTGGCCTAACATTTTGTTTAGAGGCCTGAACCAAACTTTTATACACTTATTTGTAGGCCTGGATTAAACATTTTGTTATCAATTAGAGAGAGAAAGAGAAGCAGTTTGCTGTGGAAAGTACTCCCTTGATTTTGTTTCTTTATTCTGCCTTTCTTATCTCTCTCCCTCCCAGTCTTTCTGACTTTTTCATTTGGCGTTTTTATTTTCTTGGGGCTACATCCACCCATTCTTGGGGCTACAAATGGTCCTTTCAAGAACTGCTCTGCCTGCAACTTTAAAATCCCTGTTGCAGACAGACATTCACTATGCTTGGCGTGCTTAGAAGAGGGGCACAAGGTGCAATCTGCAAAACATTTACCCGTAAAGCGTGGTGTAATCGCACCACGAGGCTTTGCTCCCTCCTCTGAGAATGGGAGCTGCATGCCCATCCAATGGCGCTAAAGGGGATTCCCTTGACTGCTCCCCTTATATCTACAGATATAGCTCTTACATCTTTCCCCGCTATGGCATCTGACTCAGCAGCCTGCCCGGGAACCACCTCACCAGTTTCCGCTGAGACTATTTACGAGTTTCCCAGAAGGGCGTCTGCCCCCTCAACTACAGGGGCGTTGGGACAAACTACACCCCCACCTTCATTGCCCTTTATGAGCTCCAGTCAGCCCACCAAAACCAAGCTCAAGTTGAAAGCGCCTAAAAAGAATCACTTGGTACCAGCCTCTCTGAGCTCTGACCTTCTAAAAAAAGAAAAAGAAGCACATTGCACTCATGCCTGCCCATAAGCCCGGAGGAGCTCCCGTGGCTCCTAAGTGGTTCCTATTTCAGCTTCGACCACAACCATTCCGAGACTGCAGGAAGAGTGGTTGGGCTCTGACTCTGAGGCATAAGCCTTTGACCTGCCTCTAGACCCGCCAGTGCTCAAGGGGCTCAATCCTGATGTGCAGAACTAACCTGAGGAGGAGTATGAGATGGAGCTATCCTTCTCACCCATCCCCTGGGACACCATCCCTAAGGACTCTGACAGGAAACCATGGCAGGAGAATAGCAATAGAGAGAGGGCCTGTGGCTACAGAGACAATGCACATTCGAGATATGCTGACTACGCACATCCTTGAGACCCATGTAGCTATCATTGCTGCCATAGGGAATGCTATTCTCAGTCCCATCAGAGACACTATGAGATAGGCTATGGTAGGCGTGAGGAGTCCCTGGATAGGGACTATCACCATTATCTCCATTGCTTCTCAGTGCGAAGCCTTTGTAGACCCAGGTCATGCAACAGGTAGGGGTGTGCACAAAACCTGTTTGCCCAGTTTGGTTTGAATTTGAATTGGGTTCGAACTGGGGTGGAGTGGTTCAGTTTTGGTTTTGCTCAACACCCCCCAGTTTGGTTTGAACTGGTTTGAGCCTCCAAAACTGGTTAGTAGACACCCATGGGTGACAACTACCACCCAAACTCCAAAGCAATCGGACACTCCTACAATTTTTTATGAATTTGGGGGGGGGGGGGTGTTATTATTGGCCATTATTCCCTATGTGGAGTACCCAGGGGCGCAAAATGCGGGGTGGGTGGTAGGCAGTTGAATGCCCCTACTTTTAATGGTGAATTTCTTTTTTTAAAAAATTCCCCATAGGGAATAATGGGGATTAGGGGCTGCCCCAACCCCCCTTTGGGAGGTGGCAGGGCACCCCAAAGTGGGTTTGGGGGCATGGCAGGGATGGCCTCAAGCCATCCCAGGCACCCCCAAGTCCTTGGGATTTTTAGTTCTTAAGATATGGATTTTTAAAGGTATTTATATTTTCCTTCCATTTTGCAGGTTGCTGTTGCAGATTTTGCAGAAACACTTTCACTGACCTAATTGCTGATCTCAGGTCAGTCATTAAGCAAGTGCACAGTGTGTTCCCTTGCAGGGAAACTTTCTAGTGGCAATTACCTCAGCCCAGGGGAGCTCAAAGCACTGTGGGCTGATCCTCCCTTCTGTTCTTTTGATAAGGTTACTTTAACTCCTGATATCACCTTCCTCCCAAAAGTGGTTTCTCAATTCCATCTATCTCAGGAGATCGTCCTCCCAGTATTTTTTCCTCAACCCCAAACTGTTGAGGAGTGTAAATGGCATTCCTTGGATGCCCATAGGGCACTGGCATTCTACATCCAGAGGACGAAGCCCTTTCGAAAAGCTACTGCTCTATTTGTCTGCTACTCGGGACCCAACATGGGTCTGCAAAAATTTCCACCCAACACCTCTACACTTAGATCTGCTCTACTATCAAGCTCTATTACAAACTAACCAAGAAACCCTTGCCTGCTGTTCCATTCCTCATGCTCCATTGCAACTTCAGCGGCCTTCCTCTCTGGGATTCAACTGGACACCATCTGCAAGGCAGCCACTTGGTCCCAGATTTCAACCTTCACCCAGCATTATGCCCCAGACCTGAGAGCCAGAAGGGATGCTTCGTTTGGATATACTGTCCTTCAGACTGCTTCACATTGAGGCTGCCCCTCCACCGATTTCCAGGTAAAAGTCTCGCTAGCTCCCATGTGTGTGATGCACAGAGACCACGAAGGAGGAGGACAGGTTGCTTACCTGTAACGGTGTTTCTTCTAGTGATATTCTGTGCACTCACACAACCCGCCGTCCTGCCCCACTGCAACCTACTTTTCTCTCTCTCTCTAGCAGTCGCTGTGGCAGTGGCTCTAACTGAAGGAGCAGAGTGAGGTAGCTACAAAGGGGGCAGAGCAACCACCAAAATATATCTATTTTTAACTCTAGAAGGTTAAAGATGGTCTCTGTGCAGGTGAATACACAGAAGACCACTCGAAGGAACACTGTTACAGTTAAGCAACCTGTCCTTTTTAGCACAAATAAGCTAACTTCTTGTGGTAGCGCAAACTTGTTCACTCCATAGTGGCTTATTGCTCTGAACGTCAGCCACTGTGTGTAATGTCATCAAAGTTATTGAATTCGCTATTATGAAGGTCACTTGGACTCAGAGGATGCCAAGAAAGATTTTTTAGAAGATATCTGAAATCTTTTCAAAAGACTTCCATAGAGGAACTGACATCATTATCCACCTTGAAGTTTAAGATTAGAAATATATAAGGACATCAGAACAAATGATTGTAAATTATAATGTAAAGTATATTATTAAAAAAACTGGTTTAACCTTGTAAGGCTGTATTATACATCATAAAATGTAAAACAAATGTTAAAAATGTAAATAAAAACATCATAAAAAATATAACTTTTCTTATGAAATCCTTAATAATCCACATAATGCTGCTTTTAAAAAAACTGTCTATAGATAGAAAACATTGTATAATACTGAATATTAGTTCTGAAAGGTATTTGTGAAACAAGCAGACTTCCACTATGAAGAAAGCATAGGTCTTGTCACTGTTACTGTTCCTTGACTGGGTAGTTTAACTATATGTACATACTATAGTCAAAAGCCCCTGACTAAGAGACAGTATGGGATAGGATAGGCTACCATATAGTTCATCTTATTCCCCATCAGCTTTTTAACATATTTTATTTATTTATTTATTTATTTATTTGACGCATTTATACCCCGCCCCTCCAGTGCACTACTGCTCAGGGCGGCTCACAACAATAAGATAGACACAGATACAATAAAAGTAATAGAAGTCAGATTAAAACCAAATTATTAGGTTCAAATTAAAACTGAAAATTATAAAAAGCTAAAGAGTCTACCAGATATAACAAAACAATATTGGAGCATTAAAAAGCCTCCTTAAAAAGGTGCGTTTTGAGATGTTTTTTAAAAACACTGAGGGAGGGCGTTCCAAAGCTGAGGGGCCACAACTGAAAAGGCTCTGTGTCTAGTCCCTGCCAACCGAATCTCTGTTAGTGGCGGGGTCATGAGCAGGGCCTGAGATGATGAGCAAAGGGCCCTGGCATATTCACATGGGTGAATGTGGTCCGACAGATACCCTGGCCCCCAGATGTGTAGGGCTTTAAAGGTCAATACCAGCACCTTGAATCTAGGCCGGAAGAGGACCAGGAGCCAATGAAGCTGATGCAGGATGGGTGTAATACTCATGAAGCGACTTGCACCCACAAGCATCCTTGCGGCAGCATTCTGAACCAGCTGAAGCTTCCGAACAGTCTTCAAGGGCAACTCTGGATAGAGCGCATTGTAGTTAGTCCAATCTGGATTTTACCAATGCATGTGTGACTGAGGTCAGGTCTGACTTCTCCAAGTAGGGTCACAGCTGGTGTACTAGCCGTAGTTGGTAAAAGGCGCTTCTGCACATCGCTGCCACCTGCACCTCCAAGGACAGTGTTGGGTCCACAAGCAACCCCAAGTTGCAGACTTTGTCTTTCAGAGGGAGCGTGACCTCTTCCAAGACCAGATTTATCTCCTTACTCGGATGATCAGTTCTACCAACCCAGAACACTTCCATCTTATCTGGATTGAGTTTCAGCTTGTTTGCCCCCATCTAGTCCAGAACAGCTTCCAAGCACTGGTTCAGAACATCTACTGTCTCCCTGGTGTCTGCTGACTTAAAAGATAGGTAGAGCTGGGTGTCATCAGCATATTGATGGCAATAGTCATTTCCCCCCAAAATATCCATTTTCATGGTGTCTTTTTAAAAAATGTTCATAAGGTATCATTTTAGAATATTACTTTAAAGGCTATTATCACACCACCTGAAAGTGCATTTGAAGTTGTTATAAGGGAAGCATCAGTTATTGAGTTTTAAATCATTGTCCGTGTGAAGTAGGGAAACTTAGCATTTCCTTACTTGGCATTATTATGCCAAAATAATTCTAAATACTAAATTATTCATATGTGAATAAACATGGCATTATTTTAAAAGCAACATCACATATGGAATAATTTAGTGGTTAGTGTCAAAATTGTTTCTACAAATACCTTTTGTACAAATTTAGTGATTCATGATCAATTTAATTTCATATATTTAGTACTGTCTTGAGTGGAAAAAAGATAAAAGCATTTTGCTATAAATAATCCTACTGTTTGCCTGAAGTAGTAAATTATAAATAAATATGCCTTTTGGTCTATTTCCAAAGGTCAAGTGTAACAGAAGGAATCGGTGGAAATAATGGGTTGGGATATGTGATGGGATTCCTGTCCAGCACAGCAATGAGAAGTGGATGGTGAAGCAATACCCCAAAACAAACTAACAAAAACCCACTAACACATATCTTTTTGGTGTAACGTGATGTCTTTATTCAGCAATTTTAGTATCCGTTCTGGATTTGTTCTCCCCACAACCCGTGTGTTAACTGATGTTCAACGATTTTAATTGGTTTTGAACACTGTTTTGTGAGGTTTTAATTGGAAAAAGTATTAAAATATCGCAAACATATAAATTTGATAATAGAGTATCAGTAATTGATATTTATTATGTTTATACCACCTTTCATCCTGAAACTCCAGGGTGGTCATTAACAAATTAAAGATAGTAATTGAAAAATAAGATTTCAGTTACAAGTATACTCAAAATAAAACAGAAAAAGTTACAGCTGACAAAGAAATCGGGAGGCAATCGGAAATCATTGGTTAAAGGCCTGACCACTGATTCTCTAGGAGCAACACCAGATCCAGGAAGACCTGCAAGCTGCAAGCCTGCTCCTTCAAAGGGAGTATAACCACTGTTCCCTCTAACAGGGAATCCCAGATGTTGTTGACTACAACTCCTAGAATCCCAAGCAAAAGCCATTGCAGCTGGGGCTTCTGGGAGTTGCAGCCAACAACATCTGAGAATCCCTGGTAGAGGGGACACTGAGGGAAATCCCCTCAAGAGGCTGAAACCATCTACTCCGATCAGGCCTTCTGCTAACTACCATTCACCTCCATCTTGTCAAGATTTAGCTTCAGATTGTTAGCCCACATCTGGCCTATCATGGCTTCCACGGCTCAGAACCTCCTCTGCTTCTCTGGGATCAGGTGACATAGTGAGATAGAGCTGGGTGTCATCTGCATATTTCTGACCCCTCAGCCCAAATTTCCAGATGATTTCCCCCAGTGGTTTCATGTAGATGTTAAACAAGGGAGTCAGATCTATCTCTGCAGTACCCCCCAGGCCAACAGACATGGGATTGAACAGTAACACCTTCTGGGCTCATTTCTCCAAGTAGGACCAGAAGTAGTCCAAGACTGGCCTATCAAGCCCCAACAGGGAGAGGTGGATCAGAAGGATATCATGGCCTATGGTACCGAAGGAAGCTGAGAGGTCCAGCAGAACCAACAGGGACACAATCTGCTGTCTAGTCCCTAGTGTAAATCCATCAAGGTGACGAAATTCATTGTGAGTAGAGTGTCCAATGTGCAGCCCTACTGGAAATAAGCCATACACAGGACTCTGCACAGAACTGTGCCTAGAGTAATACTGCAACCATTTTACCTTATGGATACTTTACCAAGTATTCATAATACCATAATTACCAAGCTTCAAATTAGTTTGTCTTACTTCATGTTACTTTTTGATCCTAATTGTCATGCTGCACTACAACTTGCATTTTGAGATAAATAGCTAACTTTTTTGTGTTACTACTACATACTGTAAGTACTAAAAAGAATAAGAACAATATAAAGCTTTTTCAAAAATGGACTGGACTGAGATATCTCATATAGTACAGCCTGATAATATAGCATTAATGTGAACTGACATTTATTTGCTTGTTTTACATGCATACACACCCCAACACACATGAGAATATGAAGACAAATATTACCTTTTTGCCAAGGAATAGTTTATTTATTACATTTCTATACCGTCCTATCCAAAAGCTCTGGGCGGCTACTTACTAAAGATAAATAATTCATAGTCTAATAAACATAACAGTATAATGCTTAACTATGTAAAGGTAAAGTGTGCCATCGAGTCGGTGTCGACTCCTGGTGACCACAGAGCCCTGTGGTTGTCTTTGGAAGAATACAGGAGGGGTTTATCATTGTCTGCTCCGGCGCAGTATGAGATGATGCCTTTCAGCATCTTCCTATATCACCGCTGCCCAATATAGGTGTTTCCCATAGTCTGGGAAACATACCAGCGGGGATTCAAACTGGCAACCTCTGGCTTGCTAGTTAAATCATTTCCTGCTGTGCCATTAGTAGTACAATGGTACTACCCTTGTGTCCTATCGTTGGGCTGGCTGGGATGCCAATAGATCAACATTGGATGCTGTGAGCTGTGATCCCAATTCATTAGTAGAAGTTTGTGTTCAGAGTGTGGCTGAATATGCTTAGTAAGAGTTTCTTTAGGCTGAGTGCACTTGGGGTTTTTTTAGCCCTGTTTAGCATTTTAATAATATGTCTCTGCCAACAGTTGTCTCAGTTCACGATGTTGTGGATTTCTTCCTCTACATGTGTTCATGCTCCTGCCTCACTGTTGGGTAGGTGTTTTAACAGTACAGGAATGTTTGAATTGGTTTTTCATTTCTTGTCCTGAAGCATGAAGCAGTCTGCAGCCACCTTGAAGCATGGTGGCAGAAAGCTATCTATCTTTATCAGAATACTTCATTTTCTCAGCTTGCATAGTCTCCGTGATTGGGGTGAGTACTTAATCTTTCATTCTGCTCTGAGCTCCTCAGAGGAACAAGCAGGATATAAATGAAATAAACAACATTCTAATAAATGGATCATTGTTATCTGGAATAGCTACAGATGCACACTCATCACTCACTTTCTCACATGCTGCTTCCTTTAGCTAAACTATATGAAAGTTATTAAAAACATTTTTACCATTTTGAGGGGAGGACTTGCTAGCCAAAAACCAAAAATCCTATGTTAGTATTATAGACAACGATCTTTACACACACATATAATAAATAAATACCATTTATCAGAATGGCTTCTTTGCTTTGATTGCTGAGATTTTTTTACTTTTTGCACAAAATAATCAAAATCAATTTTACGCCTTGATAGTGAAATGGGAAGGTCTTGATGTTTTAGGCCACTGAGTATTGATAAATAATATCCTCAAATACCCACCCACCCTCTCTCTCTACACACACACACACCCCTCTTCAATCAGCAATTCAAAATCAACAGTTTATTACAAATGCAATAAAACCAATAAAAATCACTATTAAATATATAGCATAAATGGAAATAAATATCACTTTCATGTAAAAAAAAGTTACAACTAAAAAAACAAGAGATAAGACAGGCTCCCATTCTATCATGCCTGAACAGCCCACTCCTGATATATGAGCCTTACAGACCATTTTTAAAAAGTAGTAATGACTTCACTGGAACAATCATTCCAGACTTTCAAACTGACTCCAGTAAAAAGTCTTGCTCCTAGCTTTTCATGACTTTACTTTATGTAGTGAAGGTAAAGAAAGCAGAACCTGGTCAAAAGAGCTGAAATAGCATGGAAAGAGGCATTCTCCAAGCAATATTTTGTCCCATACTATGAAGAGCTTTAGAAAGAAGCACAGGCACCTTGAACAGAATCCAGGAACGTAGGCAGTCAGCACAGTTGCTGCAGAACTGCTTGGATGTATGCTTGAATCTCCATGCTACCCAGGAGGTCAGCTGCAGCATGATGGCTTTGGACCACTTCAAATGATACCTGCCCAGGCCATGCAGTTAACAGGGGCCAGTGTGCATCCATCACTCCAAATAAGTCTAAACTTTTATATGGAGTGCATGTAGAGCTATTCATTAGGATGAACAGTGTCTCTTCCCCCAACAACCGGCAATGGTGCAAGAACAGGCTGGGACGTCATGAAATACATCATGAGGGGAGCACACACCCCTTTCAATAGTATGCGTTGGGGAGGTAAAGTCTGAATTGAAACTTATGTGTCTGAGATGGTATACTCTTGAATACCAACTGCTGAGGGGTCTTCTGAGGAGGCCATTGCCTTTGGGTCTTGCTTGTGAGCTTCCCAAAAGCACCTGGTTGGCAGCTGTAGGGAACAGAATGCTGCTTTGATGGACCCTGAGTCCTATTCACATGTTTTGTACAACAGATGAGAGATCTGTACACATCAGGGGCGTAACTATAATAGGGCAAGGGGAGACAGTTGTCTGGGGCCCCCCTGCCTTGGGCCCCCCCAAGGCAAGTCACATGACTGACTCCCCCAGCTGTGCACCCACCCAGGCTTCCTTCAGTTGTATTCATCCTCCCAAACTGATGTGAGTGTGAAGACCTGGAGCTACCAGAACAGCATGACTTTCTCTAGTATCATTAAATGACTTGCATTGTCCACGATTTACAAAACCTTTTAAAAAATATCTATTGTGGCACATAGTAGATAGATAGGTATAACAATGCTTTTTGTTACCACTATTCAGCCTCATTTAAGATTTCTTTACTTCATGAGCTGAGCTTCAGTTGGGGAGGGGGGCACATTTTAAAATCTTGTCTCTGGGCCCATTCTACACCCCTGGTACACATGTACAGTTATTCACACATTATGGCTAACATGTGTAGAGTAGTACAGTTCCTATCTGCACCCTGCATTTGAGGGAGTCTGTACTTTAAAAATAAATATATGTACAGTCATTCACACAAAATCACGTCATGTGCACTGACATCTGTACAAACATACAATGTAATGTCTGAATAAGGCTGTGGTCTCGTACAGGAGTGCTCATATGTTTATTTTTTGCACCAGCTGCAGTAAGCAGATGGCTCATGATGGAGCAGATGGTCCTTCATGTAACCTTGTCCTAAGCCATTTAAGGCTTTAAATGATAATAGCCAGCACCTTGAATTGGGCTCGGAAATGAACTGGAAGTGGAAGCCCATGCAAGTGGGCAATGGAACTGCAAGCTCCAATCAAAACTAGTAGCCACATTTTGGATTAGCTGAACACTCTTCAACAGCAGTTCTATGTCAAGCATGTTCCAGTAATCCAACTTTGATGTAACTACGGCATGTGTTGTCATAGCCATGTTCACCATTAACAAAATATTCTGTTACAGTAAAACTCTCCCATCCAGCAGCTTTCTTAATTCATGTGTAGCCTGATCCTGTACTGGATTTAAATGCCTGTCATGATCACATTTCTTCACTCTGACATTATATGAAACTTAATTTCCCTATTCTACCTATTTCCTCTATCCCCATTCCATTGTATGTTTACTGTTAACTGGGCAAAGAGGCACCTTTTTAATGTGGTGATGCTATTTATTTAGCAGTGGGGAGAGTAACTGGCCCTATCCACCCCCAGCACAGTACCTGCTGACTGGTATCTATCCTATGAGTCTTTTTAGAGTGTTAATAGCCCTTTGGGAACAGGGATCCATCTTTATTTATTTTTTCTCTGTGTAAACCGCTTTGGAAACTTTTGTTGAAAAGTGGTATATAAATATTTTTTGTTCTTGAAATTCTAGGCAGGCTTACTCAGAAGTAAGTCCAACTGCACTCAATGAAGCTTACTCTCAACCCCCAGGAAAGTGTTTGCAGGACTGCAGCCATGTGTAGCAGATGCTCCAAAATACTTTGACTGGTTCCCCCATCCACCAGACTGAAACTTTACAGCAAAGTGTCACACAATTCAGTCATAGAATATTATGGTCTATAGCTTGAATTATTTTGAAAGGCCTGTGTTTGTTTGTGTGTGGTTTTTTTAAAAGAAGCCTCATTCATTAGCTTCACTGTAGAAACCAGTGCAGCCACGTAAGTGGGAGACAAATTGATTACCTTAACTCAGGGTTCTCAAACTTGGGTCCTCATCATGTTATCATCCCCGCCTAGGGGTAATGGGAGTTGTGGTCCAACAGTAATGTTCTTTGCCAGGGCTTTGCTCCCTCATACCGTAATAGTTGTTTTAGAGTTGCTCCTGCACAGTGTCCAATGGGATTTACGGTATGTTTAGGATTGCAGACGAAGAGTGTGCAATTCCATGCGTGCTTGTTTACTCAAAAGTTCCATTGTGTTCCATGAGACTTACACTCGCAAGAAGCATGCAGGGCCTGCACCTAAATGAGACCTTAGTAAACATGCATAGGATTGTGCCGTACGTTTCTCACAATGCAATCCTATGCATATTTCCTGGGAGTAGGCTTTACTGAACACTGCCCACGGGCCGCGGCTGGTCGACGAAGTATACACAGGCTGGAAAGTGGTAAGCTCCTCGCCTCTCCATTTGGATTTCATCGAGCTCCGTCGATCCTGTGCCTATTTAGAGTTTCTTCCCCCGCCCAAGGAAGAGCGCCTAGCATCGCAGTCCTAGTCACTGTAAGTTCTCTAGGGGAAAAAAAATAGTATTAATGATCCTCGTGCGAGATTCGGTAGAGAGAGCGCTAACTCTCGCCGCCCTCTGAGATACTACTAGGAGCAACAGGACAACACGAAAAGGACTGCGGACGGGAAGCGCTCTCTTCGTTTTCCATTTCTTCTCTGCGGGGTGCGAGCAGGGGGGGGGGGAGTGAAGGGGCGTGACTGGTGAGCAAGGCTAGCCAAGCGCGCGACGCACCAACAGCCGCAACACCGTCGAATCGGCATTGGCAACAACACCCGCGCGCTCTCGCCCTTCAGAAGACGCGTTCCGCATGGCGGACCGTTGAGCAGTTAGCCGAGGTGGGCGGGGTTTATGCCCATGGCCCCGCCCACGGCCCCGCCCACTCCTTCTCCCGGGCCCGCCCCATCTCGTGCAGTCTGGGCGTGTGAGGGCGGCGGCTGTGGCGGTAACAGTAGTAGGCGGTTGCCGCCTGACTCCACGGATTTGAGTCCGTGGCACTACCATTACTACTACTGGTAAGTAGCTGCTGTCGGTGACCCAGCGTCCTCTCAGAGTAGCGGGAAGTTGAGAAAAGTAATAAAGTAAATAAAGTAGAACGACAACGGAAAAACGGGTCTGGGAGGCGCGACTTGTTCTGAGGGAGAGCTGGGGGCGAGGTAACGAGGAGAGGGCAGAGTGCGCCTGCGCACTCGGTTTTTTTTTCTGAGAGCGGGATTCTGCGGTGTTCTGCGTGAGGGAACCTCTTACGAGGTGTGGAACTGGGGGTTCGAGCCTAGCCTAAGCCCCCAGCCTAAGACGCCTGGGAAGGGAAAAAAGAAATCTTCTCCCAGAGGCTCGGAGTAGATACATTCTTTGCTCGCAACCTTGTTAGTTTGGAGTTTTGGTTCTTCCCATTGGAGAGTGTGTGAACTTCATGAAATGCTTTGGTAAAAGGGGATGTAAAGCCGTTTCCTCTTGGATCTCTCGCTGACTTTTCGGCTGTAAGTTGCCTCTATGTATGCGTGTTTGACCATTAAGTTTCTTTTTAAAAACAGCAACCAAAGAAACTGTCGCGTGTTACAAATCACCTGGAAAAGATTATTTGAAGGTTAAGAATTCTAACTTGTCAACTTTAAGTACATCTTCGAACTGCTAAAGAAGTTCATTGGGATCACAACCCAACCCAGATACAAGTTCATTTGATTTCTTTAAACATCTGCAGTCTGATTCTGTGCACTTTCTAGGCTTCACTCTTTTACAGTTCTGATAGACATTCATTTGGAGTTGCTTCTAGCACTGTGTCCTGTTTCTGGCAAGGGAATGCTTAGTTCAGTTCTCCGTAAAAGTGCAATTTTCAGGGGATTCAATTTAAGATGCCATTCTAGTAAGAGGCAGTGGTGCAGTATGTTCATTTAAGCTTTATTCTTATTGTGGAGGAGAATAATGATGGGTTGGAAAGATTTCCCCTTTCCCTAAGAAAGAGGAATATGAGCCATGGGATGAAGTCTGTGTGCGTGGGCCCCTCTGTGTGAGAAGCAGAGACTTCCAGTGGCAAGAGAGAAGTCTATTAAAAAGGTGCAATTTAGGGGGTTAGAGAGCAGAGAAAACTAGGGTTTGAGCACCCTGTTTTCCTTGGGTGCTAGAATAGTTTTGACTTGGAAGATATGGGGGTTTTAGAACAGGAAGGGTGTACTAGTCCTTGTTTTTGCTTTAAAAGGTTTTAACATATTTTGTGTTACAGAAAGATGGGATTAAAATTCCTAAATATTTTATTCATGCTGTTTCTCACAGGAAAGACAAAAACATAAGCATAGTACAGTGGCATTTTTGGAGAGTAAGGACCCAAATAAATGTGTTAAGTCATTTGTCCTGTTTTTAGCCCCTTGAGCTAAATGGGATATGGATGGAGTGATGTTTGCCTCTGAAAGGAAGCTGCTACTGTACTATTATGTCTATATCCCCATCTTTGCTAAAAGAAGTGGTATTCCTGCATTGAAGGAAGGCAATGAACTGCATAGCTAATTATGGATCTCTTGCTTTGTTGCACCTCTTCTGCAGCTAGCAGAGCTGTTAACCTTATTAAAGAAATCATGGTCAATTAAACTTGTGGTTTACCTGGTTAAATCTGCACACTTGTATATGGTTAAAAACAGTAGTTCTGACAATCCTCCTTGCTTGTTAGAGGATATGTGTATTAGGGATGTGCACGGAACCAGTCGGGGGGATAACTTTACCGGCGGGGGGGGGATGCACTTAACTCACCCCCGCCGCCACATTTCCCCCACTGGTGCTCGGTTTCCTAAAAGTCCATTGGGGCGGCAGCATACCACCCCATTGCCCCCTTTACCAGATGTAGCCTGCAACCCTGGAGAAGCTGCTGCCAGCCTGTGAAGACAATACTGAGCTAGATAGACCAATGGTCTGACAGTATATGGCAGCTTCCTGTGTTCCTATGTAACTGGAAGTACTTGATGTGCCTGCACACATCACACACACACACCTGATGTCCGCACGAGAGAGTGTGCCGTGCATTTTGAGTACTTCCGGTTACCTCCGGTAACTAAAGGGAGCAGCAGGGAGATATGCTGCCACCCCAATGGACTTCTAGGAAATCGAGTGCTGGCAGGGGAAATGCGGGGGTGGGGAGTGCATCCTCCCCCGCCCTTAAAGGCAGACAGGCACGCACATACCGCCATCAAACCTTTGAGCTGGCCAGTATTTGAACCTGTTTGGAGGCCCATTAAAGAGCCTCCAAACAGGTCTGTGCACATCCCTAATGTATATCGCAGTAAGCATCACCTTTGAGATAATCCTTTCTGTGTGAGCAAGAAGGAATGCTACTTTAATATGGCACCTGCAATTCTTATAAATAGTTGTATTAAATACTTTAAAAAACAAAACAACTGTAACATATGTTGTGATCCATGCCAGCTCACTAAAACTATGATAGTAATTGTAGTTCTGAATTATCCAGTCAATGTACTGCCATTTAAAAAGGCAAACTAGTTTAAGGTTTTGTTCCGTTTTTGGATTGAACAAAACCTGACTTTCTATAGAGGCTTATGTATCTTCACATCTTTGGTAGTGGTAATCACTATTCTACATAAATGCTGTTTAAAGTATTGAGTGCTTACAAAGGTGCTTAAATGCATGTGAATAAAGTCTATAAATTACAGAGGAGTTGCCATGTTAGTCTGTTGCAGCAAAAACAACAAAAGACATTGTGGGGGACTTTGAAAACTAACACAATTATTCAACACAAGCTTTTGTGGAATCAAATCCAGGTCATCAAGGTGGTCTTGTAAGAATATCTGTCTCACATATGCTGAACTTGTATGCTTTATTGTAATCAAATAATTACAGACACACATAATGGCTTAATAAATTTTAGGGACTAGTCTACCTTTTTTACAACTCCTTGCTATTTTTGGTAATTAATATATAGACTGCTAAAACACTCGTTTATAGAAATGTTGAATAAATAATCTTTTTAAATAAATACTTGAATAATCATATTCACTGTTGGGAGATCGTAATGTGCTTCTGTAGAACTGAATTTAAAAAGGGATAAGCACAAGGAGTTTCATTCAAAGGTTCTCTTCTTCCAGAGGAAGGGAGCCTTTGGATACAACCAGGTGATAGAAGATAATATCAGCAACTCTTGCCTGCAATGACCATGGTTTGTCTTTCACTCCCACCTTTCCATTGGTATGTTTAAGGCAGTGAAATAAATTAACATTACATGAAGCAATTACACTACATCATCAATGCACAATTATGATTTTTAAAAAGGTAATCTTATAGTGTCTCCTTGTCTGCTTAGCTTGTCTCTTGGACAAATGTCTCCAAACCTTACAAGTGAGTAAATTGTGTTAATAGAACTTTGGGTTGTTGTGTACTGTTTCAGACATGCTGATACTTATGTCAAAGCAGTAAGCAACAATTAAAGTTGCTTATTAAACAGAAGATTTTCAGTGCAATCCTATGCATCTTTACTTAGAAATATGTCCCACTATATTCAATGGGACTTGCTCCCAAGTAAGTGTGCATAGGATTGCAGCTTTAGTGATTGAACCTATATTCACTTGAAATATAATGCTAACTGGGGCATAAGTTTAGTACAAGCGTATTAAGAAACCATTGAATAAGATTATGGATGATTAAGGATTTTTATCATTCATATGTTCATAAAATTTTTGAGTCCTTTTGTTTTGTTTTGTTGATAGAGTGAGGAAGAATAAGGGCAGGGCACAAATTTGAGCATGGAGTGAATAGAACAGGGGTGGACAAACTTGGCTCTCCAGCTGTGTTGAACTACAACTCCCATCATCCCCAGTCACAATGTATTTATTGTGGCCAGGGGAGTTGTAGTTCAGCAACAGCTGGAGGGTCAAGTTTGCCCACTCTAGAATAGAAGGTCAGACCGAGTGGCACAGGGGACAGGCATTCACATCCTGAAGACTAGTTGCTTAAGCTACACCTAATTTCTGAAAGCTTTTTCTGACCATTTGCGTGTATGTGTACTTTGCTTTAAAAAGTATGACGCCTCAGCGTATTTTTTAAAAATGGAAACAAAAAGAATGATTGGCAAGTCCCTTCAACCAGCACGACCTGCACGCCACCTCTCCCCTCATGGTAAGTGTTTTGGTGATTTTGGAGTATGATATAATGTGGAATTTTCTTGTGGGCCTTTAGGAATCTGCATTAGTAGTTGCTTCATATGGTGGCCATTCATAGATGGTCCTGGTTATTCGCAGGCATTCAGTTCTCACCTGTAAGAGCGAATATGAAAACTGTGAATAACGTAACATTACCCATATGGGAATCCAGGGGTTAGACTCCTACGTACACAAAAAGGGCTAAAAAGCAGTGGGGAGGCAGAAATAGGAGAAATAAAATACTGTACCTTGTTCTCAAGCAATGCCCCCCAAACCCCCAATTCCTCTGATCTTTTGCAAAAAAATCATGCAATTTTAAAGAGCCACAAAATGGCTCTGAACTGTAAAATGACATTGGAAGTCAATTCCAGCCACTCAAAACCATGATCTTTTTAGATCATGGATAAAGAAACTGGGTCTCTAAGACCTGTCCGTAGATATGCAAAAACGTGGATAACAAAGGCCACCTGTATTATTTTATTTTATTTATTTATTTATTTCTATACTGCCCTTCCACAAATGGCTCAGGGTGGTTTACACAGAGAAATAATAAATAAAATCAGATGGATCCCTGTCCCCAAAAGGCTCACAATCTAAAAAGAAACATAAGATAGACACCAGCAACAGTCACAATATAATATGAATATATTGATATACATGCAACCCTCTCATCCAGTGCATGTAAAATAAAACAGGGCCCTATTGCAAAACTAAGATAAAAGATTAATAATCTAAGGCTATTAAGGGTTCTGCATTCCCTGACCGTCACCTGACCTTGATCTATAAGAGGTCCCAAGCAAACAGTGCTTACAAGTAGTTTTGGATCAGTGTACAGCTCAAGATATATTACTCCAGATCTTTGTGTTCTGAACTTTAGAATACACAACTAATCTCTAAGCTACTAAAATAATATTTCTAGCATACTAAATGATTGTTGGTCTATACCTTTTTCCTTGGTATGGGGAGGGCATCCTAACGTGACGGGTTATCAAGTTCTGCATGCTCCGAGACAGGACCAATCAAAATTCAGATCGATCATATGTATCCAGACAGCTGTCACTCACCCCCAGTTCCAGTCCTGCTTCGCTCCGCGGACAGAGCTTGAGTATCGCTGTGAGGAAAAATTTCACAGCCTTTCTTTTTTATTTTAACTTCTCAACTTTCCCCTGAGCACTCCCTTCTTTGTAACCTCTCTTTTAACAGTGTTGCTGTTGAATATGCATGATTTTTTGGCTCTTTATTTATATATACAGAGTCATATACATTCCCTCTTCTCCTACCCACTTTGTTCTTCTTATTTGGTGTGTCATGAAGTCATACTGCTTTTCAACATTGCCAAAACACAGCCCTTCCTCTTGGTGAAAATTCTGGGTCATGCCCTGGTAATTCTTTCCTTGATCACTGAAATGATCTCTTCTCTGGTAGTCATTTTGTCTCACTTTGATCCTCTTGCCTCTATCCAGAACTCTGTTGCCAAAATAGTTTATTTCTCTCATTTCTTTGACCTTTGAGTCTGAGACAAGTGAGAAACAAAAGGAGCAAGAGCAATATGCTTGGTAGGCTCATAGTTCGGACTAAGTATCTGAAGATGATCCATGTTCTGCAACATTTCAAAGTATTTTTCCAGATCTAAGCATACTGCTTGAGTAGTAATGCAGACAAACTCTGTAGCAATGAAAATTTCCCCCTATTCATTCAGTTGTAAGTTAACAATGTTGTGTTAAAACACGTTATGAAGTAGTTTACTTATTCTGAAAGAGAGAATACTACATAAGAGGTGGTCCCCCACCCCGGTTTTCCTGCTGAAAAGACTAGAAAACATTTCTTTGAAAGAACAGGGTTTCTTTCTCCACTCTCAGGCCTTCATATCTTTAGTTTGTATTATTCACAGGTCTGCCCTTTGTAGGATAAGCCTACTCATCTCATGTTCAGGTTGTGCCCTCTTAAAGTGATGGGTGGAGTGGGGGGAGAAAGGGCAGCAAAGCTATTCCTATCTTTCCCCCCTCAAACCCCACCGCACTGGCAGCAAGATTACCGTTAGTAGTCCATTATGTGCAGACTGTTTGCATTTATTGCTTTGGATTTGAATATCTAGTTTTTAGAGGTTGTTTTGCAGGGATCCTCAACGTTGGGCCCCCAGATGTTATTGGACTTCAACTCCCATAATCCCCAACCAAAGGCCACTGGGGTTTGGGATTATGGGAGTTGAAGTCCACTAACATCTGGGGGCCCAACGTTGAGGATCCCTGGTTTAGAGGATGGAAGGGTATCTTCAACGCACTAACAAAGAATTGGTAAACATATTATTGACTTGTTTCAACAGCATCTGTTTCCACAGTATCAGCAACCACTTTCAGCTTCCAGGCTAAACTTCCATGCAGCACTCCTGTATGCTTGCATAATGAAATTAACTGGGTGAGTAGTCTAGTAAATGAAATTAATAGTTATGTCACTGTATTCTGGACTACTACAGTTGAGTGTTGAACTGCTGATTCTTAATTTTTCAGTAATCTGTATAATGGAACTAATTACTTTGAGACTGTGATAGTGAATGAGAGGGATTGTAAAATATTTTGCATGATGGTGACTTTTGGTTGCTTGTGCCCACTATCTAAGCAGAAGTAAGTAATTCTATAGCATTTACACACTCAAATCTCTTCCTTGAATGTCTGTATTATTACTCCTTTAAAAATTGTGTTTGAGAACTGGTGTTTAATTCTCTCAAACACTTTTAAATGAAGTATGACCGTGGTGAGGACCTTTCAAAAAAGAAACTACTCCTTTTGCCATGCCCCTGTGGACAGCAGAGGATTCAACAGCATTTGAAGAAGGGATAATGTTCCTTGTTTTCAGCTGATGCTAGTTGTCATCTCGTTTTAGTCTCTAGTAAGGCAGGAAGTGAACCCAAGTCATTTCTGATCCATTCTACTCCAAAAAAGATGGTGACTACCAGCAACTATTATTGTGCCTTGTTTTACATTGTGTCTAATGCTTTTTCTATTACGTTTACTGTAAACCACCCAGAGACGTGAGTTTGGGGTGGTATACAAAAATACTAAATACATAAACCAGCCAGGAGGAACACTATTCCCACTTGGAATGTTGCTGAATGTGCTATTACCTACAGAGGCACAGCAAACAAACAGGCCCAATTACTTGCCCAAATCTCAACTGCAGGTCACTAATGGTGACCAGACAAGTGGTTAGACTAAAGTAACAAGATAAACTTTTTGCTTAGTCTCTCTCTCTTTTCCTTTTTTAAAGATGTGTAAATCTAATGGAATGCTGGTCTTAAATGAAACTCTGGTTCCTAGTCTTTCGGAGCACCATAAACCTGAAGTCACAAAAGGTAAGCTTTGTGTATATACATGTTGAAAAATAGTATAAACTTTGGGAGAACTGTGAACTCTTAACAAAATACCATATATTTATTTTTATTTATTTAAAATATTTCTATACCGCCCAAAACCTACGTGTCTGGGCGGTTTACAATTAAAATAATTTAAAACAGATATTTTGATTGGGACACTTCTTTTGTTGGGCCTATTCACATCAGGATTGAGTGGCTGCAGAAAAACCTAGAAGATACTTCACCTAGACCAGGGCTGCTCAACTTCGGCCCTTCTGCAGATGTTGGCCTACAATTCCCATAATCCCTGGTATTAGCCACTGTGGTTGGGGGTTATGGGAGTTGTAGTCCAAAAACAGCTGGGGGGCCTAAGTTGAGCAGGCCTGACCTAGACTATGCACATTTACATAGGAGTATACATTGAACTTGGACCTTAACTTTGTGTGGTTTTAACGTTTGGGGTTGGCCTGACCATGCAAAGTAGAATGGTAATTTACTCATGTTAAGGCATTTGTTCAGATAGACAAAAATACTAACTCAAAGCCCCCCCCCCCCCATTGGAGATTAATGGGATAACCTACATATCAGTTGCTTGACACTTTCTGTCCCATTGTAGTATGACTGATGTGTAGAAGTCCTACCTTAAAGCCTTGATTGGGCTCAGTCATAAAGGGAAGTTTCCCACTGCAAGGAAAAACCTAAGAGCTGCAGACTTGCCTATGCTCCCCACTCCTTCACATGCAAGAGGGAACCAAAAGTGTTTGCTTTTCAGTTTGTACTAAACCACAGCACAACATTGCATTTGAATTTGATGAGCTGTAGTTTTGGTCAAACTGGAAGTAAAATATTAGCTCTCCTCCTCATGTGCAAAAGAAATAGTATGCAAACCCATAACTCCCCAAGGCTTATTCTTGTAGTGGGAAGCCATGGTCTACCCTTATGTCTGAACTCAGTTTATGTGTAAATGGTTATCCCACAGTCTCTGGAATTCAGAATTGCTGTAGAACAAGTAGCATCTAATAAACTTCCAAAAACCATCATTTTGTCTCTTGTACTGTAGCAAACCTAAATTCTTCATGACTTCCCACACAATTCGACTTCTGCCAATATTATCTGTGAGCATTAGCATCCTAAATAAATTGCATGGATTTCTAACTCGTACGAATACCTTGGTTTTTATTTTGTACACCTGTGTAATCAGCCTGACATTTTCATTCTCTAATTTTATGTTGACAGAGAGAATAACATACAGTAGAGATGTCCTCTTGAAGCTTTCGGAGGTTTCACTTGCTCAGAAGAAACCAGAATTTCTTCCTGATCATCCAATTGTACTTGAAAAACCAGTGAGTGTGTTTATTTCTGACTAAGCCAGAGGAAGAATTGAAGTGACTACTTCTGTGTTCGGTGTTGCATGCTTCTACCAACACACACATGAATTATTAGGCCTGTACACAATCAGAAATATCTGATCCAATACGATAGATATTGGTATTGGGTCCTCCGGCTATTGGGTTAAAATATTTAATAATTTAAATATTATTCTCAGATTTCCAGTCAGAATTCTGATAACTGTTGGAAAAAAATCCCCTAGAGTATGGGGAAATTTATTTTTACGGGGGAAAATGGCTGGGCAAAGAGCTCTGAAATTAGGCACACCTGTAGTCTGGGACTCTGTATATTGAATTTCAGTTAAATATTTTTCCATCCATTGACTTTTAATTATTTTTTTTAAGTAACCTTGAAATTGTACTCACAACAGAGGATTTGTGGCAAAAAGTTATGTGAATCCAAGAATCGGAGTTCAAGTGATGTAAAATCCGAGAAGCTCCCACTTGCTTTTTAAAGTGGTAAATGTAAAAATTAAACTACAAATAGCCTGAATTAATGCATGGGCGGATAGATAGATGGCAGAAGATGGCCTTTTTTCCTGAGCCACAATAGGGAAAACAAATTGAGACTCCCGTTCTTATTTCTGCTGACGTTTCATGCTCCAATATTAGACCCAATATTCTGATACCATACTGGATAATTCTGATTCAATATAGACTTTCCTATTTCAGATTGGAATTATTTCTGATAGCTCGAATATCACCAATATAAAGGCCCTTTCTGATATTTGAAATCCAATATTGCACAGGCCTGCTAATTATTGGAACTAACTTATTCTTCTTATGGCAAGATTAATCTAAATTTTTCAAATAGCTACTACTAATATCCATGTACAAATCAGTTGGATTACTCAGGAGATCTACAATGTGTAGCACTGATTATTGTAAGAGATGAAGTATTGTATAATTTGTAAATATTGGTCTTGTGTTTTCAATACTTAGTAATTCAGTCATTCCTGTAATAGTTATGATGATAGTGCTGTGATCAAGAATGTTCTTCATGCAGCACACTAAAGTTATTTTAAGCATTCTCCTGTTATCAGCTCTCCTCAAGAAAACCCAGGTTGTTTATAAACCCCGTGGATTTTAAAAGCCAGTCTGGGGAGCAGGGGGTGGATTGTAATAAGACCATCAAGAGGTAAACTGAATCTCATGGAAGTATTGGGGTATTCTTCATCCACCCCGCCCCCAGCTTGCTTTTATGAGCTGGATCAGTATTTTAAAACAACACATTTGGTCATTGATAATCTATGCTTCCTTGTAGGAGTATTCTCTTATTTATTTTATGTAGGCCGTCTGCTCCAAGTTCCTTAAATACTTGCTTAGAATTTCAAGTTCAGCCTTCAAGTAATGCGGCAGAAGTTGAAATTGCCTCAGAAGTTGAAATTGCCCCCATTAACTTTGATTTTACAGAATGATCAAGTGTTAAGAAACGCTTCTAAGTTAGAGGAGAATGTCTTTGCAAAGTTTTAATATAGATGCTGGTTGACACCCAGACTAACGCTGCCCTAGTGCTGTGGGTTTGGGGACAATTTTCACAGATCTCTTCTCTCTGAACTCCGCTGTGTCTATGGAAAATATGTCCCTCAGGGCCGTGTGGCAATTTTTGTGCTTGGAGATACCTGTTGCACAGACGATACACAATTTATCACACTACTCTAGATACATTCTGAGGATGTTCAGTTGTATGTGCTGATTGACTATGCATTCTGGTATTGTCCTGTTGTACCACAATTTTAGAAGGATGTCTTTGGACAATTCATGATATTTCAGGATATGACTTTCCTGTGGAACCTAAGATGATGATGTGTTAACTATACTGATTTTGAGTTAATCCTAATGACTACAGATATGTGCATCGCTTCAAACTGGAAAAATGCTTCAGCAGCATCCAGCTTTGAATGGCTTAAATGTACCAGAACCATAACACTAATGATTAAATTGATTTACTTTCCCAGGAGTTACTTTCAGAAACACTGGAACTTATGAAAAAAAACTCAATTTCTGAATAATGTAATTGGAACAATAAGTTCCAAGATCATATTCAACCTTGTTTTCTTTGTTTATCTTTCTGTCGCTTTTAATAAAAAAAATACATTGTAACTCTTCATTAACTAAACTTGGTGTGTTGGCTTTTTGTCTTGTAGAAAAGCTTTTTGCTACCTACTGCAAGCAACGATAGGTCTTTCTGAAGATAAGGAATTTTTTCAACACTGAAAATTAAGGAAATGTAATCTGTAATACAAATAGACTGTAATCAAATTTATCTTTTACAGTTGGTGTAGCCATCGGTTCATGTCGGAAGTAAAGCTGTTTTTAACAGAAAAAATGTATGTGAATCCACTTCAGGTGTTATATAACTTTGAACCAATACTTTTTTCATTGAACTATTGTAGTGGTAAGGGGGAAAGCTGCAAAAACAAGGGGTAACCATTGCTAGTCGCCAAGTATAGGAATATTGCATAGGATCACATACTAACATGGCTGTTGGTGTCCTAAGGACTAAGAAGTTTATTGTACCACTCCTGCTACAAATTACTAGAAATGTGGAGTGGTGGGGGATGTGCCCATGTGGCTGGCTGCTACAAGCTACTGATTGATTGTGGCTGCTTGCACCCTACAATAAATTTACAAACAGCCACCATCATAAGCGGTCTTACATACTCACTGAATGTGAAGGACTGTGTGTATGAATAGATAAAAATGTGAGAGACTTCGGATGCAATCCACCCAAAGTTTATCATTTCAAGTCCTATTGATTTTCAATGGCAGTTAAGCACATGCTTAAATCTCTTGCACTGAAATCAATGGGACTTAAAAGTACTTATTTTGGGAATTTTAACATTTCTAATGTGTTTAGAATATTTTGTATAGGTCTGTATTAATAGTTTTCTCTCTAGATCTGGCCTTTTGCTATCATTTCCCTTAGGTGAGTAGCTAAGATATAAAGAAGCACCTGCGAAATCTTAACTTTCTCAGTTGCTGGAGCCGAAGACATCTCTATGGGTTATTCCTTCCACTAAGCTCCTAGGCAGAACAGTTGATTTGCTAGCACAGTAAAGATGCCTACTGGAGCCTGAGGGGAGATAACCCCGCCAAGTTCTTTACTGTCCTCGAAAGCTCCAGGCAGTGTTTTTATCTTATCCTTCTTTATTTTTGTAATTGTTGCTCTTAAATTGTTCCTAACATCTTGTCTGTTGTTTTCTGATCCTTTCCTCCTGCTCCCTCCACTTGTTTTCTCTAAGAAAGCTTTAAACCCTGCCGCCAACCCTGTCTGACTTCCTTCTCTTTCTGTCCTCCCATCCCTTTCTCCTTACCCTGGCTGCATGAGCCTGAGGTGGCAGAGGAGAGTACGGGCTATTTTGCTCCCTAAAGGGAAGAGTCCTCACGGAGTGTTCCCGGGGAACGTCAGATACCTTGGAGTTGTACCGCCACTCTGATCGCCATTTTAACCTCAGCCAACGGCCGCCTTTGGGCCGCTCGGGGAGGAGGTACGCTCACTTGAATTGAAGAGCCCGACGTCGGAGCAGGAGAACGTGGCGGCTTGCCTTTCTCAGCCACCTCAGGCAGCGTCACTCCCATTAGCAGCGTCGGCATTGGCTGCCTTCAGGCCATCCATGCCGGTTGCTTTCGGGCCCGCAGCGAGTCACCCGCCTTTGGGACACATAACTCGTTTGTCGGCAGTCCGCCTTGTACCATGCCTGCTGAGCTTCTCTCTTCAGGAGGCCTCTGTTATGGGTAAGAAGCTCCCTGTGGTTAAGCTGCCCCCATCCTCAGCAGAAATATGGGCTTGGGGGAAGGCTTGCTGCCGGCAGGGGACTCAGACAAAATGGCATCACCGAAGTCTTCTCGGGTTTTGGCGGGAAGCACAGAGACTAATGTGCCACAGGATTGCTCCCCTATCCTATCAAAGCCCAAGTGAAAGGAGGTGTTGGGGGGTTCTAGCGTGGATCAGGGACCTTCTGTCTCTGATAGTTGGTCCAATACTGAACTTACCTTACAATCAGCTCCTTTGACTGCTTCGCTATGTCTGCCTAAGTCCATTCCTCCTGAATGGCAGGCATGGTTTAGCAACACTATTGTTGACACCATACAGTAGGTGCGCCCTCCAAAAAACCAAAAATGGTCCCACAAGAGGAGATGGGAGGTTTCTTCTTCAGACTGTTCCTCCTCCTCAATATCACGCAGCCCTTCTCCCAAGAAGGTAAAGTCCAAGAAAAAGCACATTGTCCCTTGGTTTAACACATAAAAAGCTTGCAAGGGATCTGTGAAATATTGGCATTCCTCAGAGGCCTCTGACGTGGCCTCGGGGGACCCCGAGGCTTTAAATCCTAGGCCCACTATTCCAAAACAAGGGTCCACAGGTTTTGCCATTGACCTGGACACCGAGGGTAGTGCACCTGACCTGGAAATCCAGGATCCTGAGTCTATCCCTAGGGAGGAAGCGGAATGGTCCGGGGGGCGGGGGGGAGTGGAACCGACTAATGAGCCCCTGGTGGCGCAGTGGTAAAACTGCCGCCCTGTAACCAGAAGGTTACAAGTTTGATCCTGACCAGGGGCTCAAGGTTGACTCAGCCTTCCATCCTTCCGAGGTCGGTAAAATGAGTACCCAGAATGTTGGGGGCAATATGCTAAATCATTGTAAACCGCTTAGAGAGCTCTGGCTATAGAGCGGTATATAAATGTAAGTGCTATTGCTATTGCTATTGCTAATGTGTTCCAGCGCTTATTCATTGCAGATGACTTTATGCTGCTTATGTTGAGAATTATTAAAACTATAGGTCTGCAAGCCAATGAGACTTCAGAGACCCCTCAAAATGAAAAAGGGGATTTTTTTCCTTGTTCAAAACCAAGGGACATTTTACAACCTATGCCGAGTCTTTTTTCAGAGGTGATTCGACAAGCATGACTGTTGCCCGCAGCAAATCGCAAACCACTCTCAGTGGCTGCCCGCTTTTATTTATTCCAAAAGGAACCATCGGACCACCTCAGAACTCCAAATACGGATGTTCCCATCACTCAATTGGTGTCAGGTTCGTTGGTCCCCAAGGACGGGGAGTTGCCGCTTAAAGACCCAGTGGACAAAAAGGCTGAGCTGTTATTCTGGGGAGTACATGATGACAACTCCTTATTCACCTCCTTATCCATGGTGGCTTCAGCTTCTATGGCAGCCCAGGCTTCACTTTTGTGGACTGATGATTTACACAATGAGCCTCCATCAGATCCGGGCAAGCTAAAACAACAATTATTGAAGAGCCAAAAGGCTCAGGCCTTCGTGGCTGACGCTACGCTGGACTCTATATGTTTTCCTCATGGGCGTCCGCCTCAGCAGTGGAGGGCTGCCGCCATCTTTGGCTAAAACATTGGGAGGCAGATGCAAACTCTAAAAACAATTTGACGTCAGTGCCCTACAATGCATCTAAACTGTTTGGAGAAACGGCTCTTAAAGAGATGCTAGTTGAGTCTAAGAATAAAGGATTGACTATGTCCACGGTCCAGAAGAAGCCTGAAAAGCAGGGGTTCAGAAAACCTTAACAATTTCAGCAGCCCTTTCGAGGTTTCCGGTTCTTTAGGGGCCGGGATAGAGACTATAGGTTGCAGAGAAACAGCGTCCCTCCTTCCGCATAGCAGGAACATCCAAGAGTCCTTTCCAGCAACACAAGCAAACATAATCACAACAATGACTCCCCGTCTCTGAGGCTCGGAGGTCATCTAATGGACCATGCCTTGGCATGGCAATCAATGATATCGGACAGGTGGGCTCTCAGTGTGGTCCAGCACAGGTACAAAATAGACTTGATTGCCCCTCCACCTCACAGGTTCCTTCCCACGCCCCGCCTACGCTCTATTTCCAGGCACTCAGAGCTATACAACATCTCATAGATACATGGGCTGTGGAACCGGTGCCTCGGCTCCAGTGGGGGAGGGTGTCTACTCTGTTTTGTTCACCGTTCCGAAGAAAGACGGTTCGGTAAGGGCAGTACTTGACCTAAAATACTTAAACAAATGGGTGAAAAAAGATTGTTTCCGGATGGAGACGATAAGGTTGATCTTGGAGGCTCTACACCATCAGGACTTCATGGTGTCCATCGATTTGAAGGAAGCCTACCTTCACGTCCCGATCCACCAAAACAGCTGAGCGTATTTCAGATTCCAGTATGTGGCGAGACACCTTCAGTATGTAGCCCTCCCTTTCAGTCTGTCTTCAGCACCCCACGTTTTCACAAAAGTCCTATCGCCCTTGATTGCTCACCTTCGAATGCAGGAGGCAAGAATATTGGCATATCTGGACGATCTGCTGCTGTTATTGAATTCAAACCAGTCTGCATTGAGCGATCTGGAAGTCACGTTGGGAACCCTACAGGACCATGGGTTCGTAGTAAATCGAGAAAAAAGTCAGCTAGGTCCAACCTTGCGTTTGCAACACTTGGGTGTTGTGATAGACCGTCTACTACTGCCACAAGACTGCTTTGGCCTGATTACCTCTGTGATTCATCATGTCCTAGAGGTGGCGTTTTCGATCCTAGCGAGGCTTCTCGGCCTGATGGTTGCCACCTTTGAGGTGGTTCCTTGGGCCAGATTTCATTCCAGAGTTCTTCAATGGTTTGTTTTGCCTTACCAGCAACACATTGTGAAAAAGAGGGTCATGGTTCTTCACCTCCTGACCCACATCCAGAATGCTCTGAAGTGGTGGCTTCTATCACAAAATCTCCTGCGAGGAAAGATTTTTCTGGATCCTCCGAAAGTAATTATCACAACCGATGCCAGTACCAGAGGTTGGGGAGCACATTGTCTTCACCTGTCAGCACAAGGCTTGTGGTCTCAAGAAGAACAGGGGCACAGTATCACCTGTTTGGAGCTATGTGCGATCCACCTGGCTCTGATGGCCATCCAGCAACATCTACAAAGGACACGTGCTGGTTTGTACAGACAATACAACAGCAAAAGCTCACGTGAATCGTCAAGGGGGCACCAGGTCAAAATAATTGCATCAAGAGGCAATACTCTTAATAGGTTGGGCCGAAGTTCATCTGGTGTCCATAACTGTACATCATGTGAAGGGGGACTCCCAACATAGTGGCCGACTGGTTGAGCAGGGAGGACCTGCTTCCAGGGAATGGTCTCTGAATGTGACCGTCTTCAAATAATGTCCCACCTGGGATGCCCAGTCATGGACCTATTTGCATCATCCATCAACACAAAATTGCCATGGTTCATGGCAAGGTTTCCGTGAAAAGGAGCAGAGGCTGTGGACGTGCTGTCTGCGGAACGGCCGCCAGGGTTACTATGTGCTTTTCCTCCAATTCCCCTGCTATCCAGAGTGCTGAGGAGGATCAGCATTCTTCACGCAAGTGTCATCCTAATAGCACCGTATTGGCCCAGAAAGCCATGGTTCCCAGAACTACTTCATTTGGCAGAGGAAAAGCCATTGTTTCTTCCGTCAACGCAGGACCTTCTGTCACAGGGGCCGGTGTTCCATCCCAATTCTGTTTGGTTTCAGCTAGTTGCTTGGAGACTGAGCAACAGGTCTCAGGCCAACAGGGGTATTTGGACAGAGTGCTCCAGACTATGCTGGCTAACATGTAGCATTGCAAGCTGCCTTTGGCAGGAGGGTTTTGTAGCAGGTGCTTCCCCAGGAATGAGTAAGTCGTCCCTCCGTAGTTTGGTTGGGCTGTGATATGTCCCATATTGATGTCCTCGTCTCCAGCAACTGAGAACGGAGCATTGGTTAACTTACTGTGAAGGCTTTTTCTGGTTGCTGGAACCGAGGACATCTTGGCCCACCCTCGACATACTTGCTTGTTCCTAGGAGACCATCTGGGGGATTGTTGGGTCAGCCCCGCGATTTTCTATTCATCTTGGTTGCTATAGAGCTGTTACCTGTTTCACAGCTTGATGGCCTGGTTCGTATTGTGTCTTGTTTGTGTGTGTGTATACGTTTTATCTCTTAAAAATAGTTCAGCCTGCTCGCACCTCAGACCGAAAGAACTGGGTGGGGTTATCCCCCACTCAGGCTCCAGCAGGTGTGTCTTTAATGTGCTAGCAAATCAACTGTCCTGCCTAGGAGCTTAGTGGAAGGGATAACCCATAGAGATGTCCTGGGCTCCAGCAACCAGAAGAAGCCTTCACACAGTAAGTGAACCAATGCTCCGTTTTCTGTAAATGAATAACTTTTTTGGATAATCACTGTAATTTTTGATAAATAATAAACCAGGTTGATTTGGGGCAATAATAATCTTAAGCAATGTGTAGATCTAATAATGTGACTTGTGAACTATAAAGTATGTGTAAAGGAGGGTACATGAAAATAGGAAGGATGATAGAGCAAATTAAAAATGAGGCAAAGAACAAAGTTTGAAAATGTAGCTTACAAGAGTGAGTAAAATTATGAGTCTCTAGATAGAGCATGTTTCATCAATAGATTTATATAGAATGAACATTCCATTGATCAGAAGGGTCTGTTAACCTTGTGTGATTTATTATCAAACCTTGTGCAATTGACATGTGGATGGTACATTATTAACATATAGAGGATCAATTCACAGTATTTGTAATGAATTATAGTAAAGAATTGCATGTACTACTAGTATATGAGATTAATGAAACAAAACTTTGCAGAATATTCAAAACTGTTTTCTTAAACATTAACCTAGTTTTGTATTTGGACAGAGTGCTAGTACTTTCTCTCACTATGACAGGCATATGAGTTCTGAAGTGTGTGTCGTGCAAGAACTGAAGCTTAATTTTATACAGTCTAAAAGAGCAGAGAGGTCTACTGAAAATCTTTGTCAAATATATTTTATATGTGCTGCTGTAAGATAGAGGAATATCATTGGTAGATACCAAAATCTAGCTGAAGTCACCAAAGCTGAGTTCTTGCCATAAGTAAATGGTGCAGGAGGCACAGTAATACTGTTCCCTCCCATGCTGTTGAGAGTAGTTGGAAGCTGTCTGTACTTGAGCTCTTCCCTTCCAGCATCAATTATTGGAAAACTGGGTTAACACTGGCATGGAGAGTAGAAAAGCATGTTTGTCTTGTATTAGCCAAGCAGTGTGCTGAAGGAGCAGTGCTACTTAAAGTACAGCTAATTTAGAGAACATTTATACAGTCGGAGTTCTTTGTCCTTTTGTAAAGCAATATATGCAACACACAGCTTTGTGGGGTGATTCTGCATTTTTTAAAGAAAAAATTTCTAGTTCTCATATAGCTTTGAAATAGATGAAAACTTACAAGAATTGTAAAACATCATCTGCATTTAGAATACTTCAGGCTACAGAAGATAACTCAAGAATACAATCTCCCCCCCCGCCCCCCAAAACCCACAACCTTGTATATGACCAAGTTATCTTCTTCTCTTTCGGGTTACTTTCACCTGGCCTCTTCAGGCTTCAAAGAAGTGAATTTGTTCTCTTGAATCTTGGCCACCCAAGGCTAATAAATAGCCTTAGCATCTTATTTCTGATCCCCCTTCCCCTGCAAAAGGCAGCAAACAATGTACACACTTGTCCTGTGTATTTCTGTGTCAGATGCTGAACCTTGTGCACTTATATTCTGTTCCATAAATGCTCTGGGTAATACTTTTCTTGAAGTGCTGTGCCACACATTTCCTCTCCCATCAGTAGTAAATGATGAACTCAGTTCACATAATAGAACAGAAGAAAAATACTCTGATATTACATATTGACTATTAGTATTACAATGAAAAAACTGATCTCATCTCAATTTCTTGCATAAGTTCTATATACATATTAAAACATAATGTTGTATTGACTTCACTGTGCATCAAGATTATTATGCACATCAAGTTATTAAGCAATGTCCAATGTGAATCTAGAAGATGTTTATAAACATGATGTCCTGGCTTGCATTCCAAAATGAACCCTTAAGACACCTTACAAAAATGTACAACAGAAGCACAATACAACACAGCCAAATAAAACAAATCAAGACTAGTTTACACCACTACATCATTCCCTAAATTAGCAGCAATGGGAATAAACAACTTGCCATGTTTTTAAATGAAGGATGGCATCCATGAAAGAATGATTGCCTAGAGGGTAATGATGGTTGCATGAATGCTATTTTACAGTGATGTAGAGTGCAGTTATTTGGAAACTATAACAAAGCTTCTAGTTGTTGTTCAGGACCCACCAGGAAGCTGAAAAGATAATATTGACGATGGTTAGAGGATTCTATTTTTGTTGTAGCTTTTTTTTTTTATTTTTTGGTCCTACCTACTTTTGCTCCTTTAAGTTAAAGCTGAAGACTCTGGAGCAACCTTCTAGTACAGAGGTGTTTGACTTTTAGCCCATGCGTGCAGGGCATAATGAATGCCATGCATCATTTCATGCAATATAAGACAATATGAAATTCCAGCAAAATTAACATTTTTTTAAACTACAACTACAGCATCTTCCATGCCTGTTTGATCCTAAACAGCAAGGCTTGGGGATGATTTCATAGACTAATTTTCTATATTGACAGAATTATTATGCAGGAAAGCCCTATGTACTCTTGTCATATGTGTTGAATTTTACAGCGTGGTGTAGTGGTTAGAGTGCTGGACTAGGACCAGGGAGACCCGAGTTCAAATCCCCATTCAGCCATGAGACTTGCTGGGTGACTCTGGGCCAGTCACTTCTCTCTCAGCCTAACCTACTTCACAGAGTTGTTGTGAAAGAGAAACTCAAGTATGTAGTACACCGCTCTGGGCTCCTTGGAGGAAGAGTGGGATGTTAATAATAATACATGTGGTATATGCTGTAGCAACCTGCTGCCAATAGGCCCTTTGCAGACATACACCTTTGAATCCAAAAGAAGACATCTGCAGTCACCATAGAGTAACCACTGAAGTGCAGCCTAGTGTAAAGCAAAGAAGGCTAGTTTAATTGATTAGATAGAGGTAACTCTAATCAGCTGTATGAAACATTCAATTTAAAATCCTGCTTCCAAGCTGCTACTTGGGAAAACATACAAGTACCTAATAGCGCTGTGGGGAAGTAACGTGCCTAGGGAGCAAGAGGTTGCCGGTTTGAATCCCCGCTGGTGTGTTTCTACCACTATGGGAAAGTCCTATATCAGGCAGTAGCAATATAGGAAGATGCTGAAAGGCATCATTTCGTACTGCACGGGAGATGGCAATGATAAACCCCTTCTAAATCCTACCAAATACAACCACAGGGCTTTGTGGTCACCAGGAGTTGACACTGACTCGACGGCACAACTTTACCACATACCTGGGAAATATCAGGTTTTGTGGGGAGGGAAGAGCAGTGGAATTAAAACTGGAAGTTTTTGTTTTTAACTTGGAAAAAGAATCCTTAGGAGAGCAGCAAGGAAAGGTGCATAACTCCACCTTCTGTTCAAGCCTGCAGAAAAATGCTCATTGGGTTTGACCTAGAGTATTCATGCATTGCTAAATCATGAGCAGCATCACATTCAATTGTAGTTAAGATAAAATCTCTCTTGTCAAGTAAGACTTTAAACACTCCTACAGTAGAAGTATGTATGGAAAAGGTGTTGCTAACTTTGACAAACATAGTTGTAAGTAGATTGCATGGGGGTGTGGGGAGAAGAAAATATCTAAATAGGTTGCTGCTACCCCTGAAATGGAAAGGAGGTGGTGAGAGAGGAGAAAATAATAACTACCAGGTACTAGCATGGTTGTAATGTGTTCTGGAGTTTCGAGGCAGTCCACGTTACTTCTTTGAAATGTCTTGCTGTAATTCATCTGGAGCTGGCTATAGAAAGAAAAGTGATCTTGTTTACTCTTCCCTCCCATATCAATTCAATTTTAGGGGAAAAAAATCCAGAATAAACATATCTTGGTTTACAAGTCTCCAAAGTCTTTGTCATAGCATGATTATCTGACAAAAGATTAATTACTGAGTTGTGTGTGTTAATAGCAACCCAATTCCTATGACTCCTAACACACTGCCCATGTTCTTGTGGTCAGGCACTATCACTACCAGGTAGCATTTGTGAGAATACTGCTTCCATAAGAGTGTGTGATTGTATGCACACCCTGCAATTTGCATTACAGTATTTTGGCAAAACTGCAGGGTGTGCATTATTTTTCAAGCTTAGTCATCAGCCCAGTGGTGCACTTGCCCCATGCCCCTGAGGGTGTATGGGGAAGGTCACTGATAAGTATGAGTTGAACTATGAAAAGATGTCTTGATACTCTCCTTCTTCTGTAAACATGTCTTCTGTGCTTTGTAGGGATGCGTGAACCAGCTCAACCTGAGCTGAGTGTTGAAGTGGTCCGGCTCAAGGGCTTGCCTTCAAGCTGGGCCTGATTCGGCTCGAGGTTGAGCTGAATCCTCCGGGCTAGTTTGGGGGTTCTACAGTTGGGGGATTTTGTTTAACACTGGGTTCAGTGGCCTCGGGGTCGTGGTGCCACCATGGACGGGGGTGGGGTCTCTGGTGGGTCCCCGTCCCCTTCCTCCAGTTTCCAAAGAGCCATTTGGGGCCATTTTCAGGCCACTTCATCTCTTTCTGAGGTGGTGTGGGCCATTTTTAGAGGCCACCATATATAAGCTCTGGCCATTTGCATGGTGGCCTCCAAAATGGCCACCACTGCCTCTGAAAGGGCCAAAATGGCCCTTCAGATACCTGGGGGACGTGGAACTGCCAGAGACTGCACTGTGGCAGCACTCCCTGAGGCTGCTGAACCTGGCAGTGAGGTGTTTAAAAACAAAACAAAAACCTCTCCCCCCAACACCAGAACCCCCCAAACTTGCTTGAATTTGAGTCGAGCCGGGCTCCTCATTTGGGGTCACAAAACCGAACATGCCCGGTTCGGATTCTAACTAAACTGGGCAAACCTATTTTGTGCACACCCTTAGTGCTTTGTGCCTTTTATCCCCTTCAGATCTATTAGGATTGACAGCGTACTTTCATCTCTTCTGTATATGCACCTTTCACAGACTCTGTCCATGTGTTTCTGAGTAGCATCTTAATAATCAATACAAATGAAATAGAAACCTGACTTTGTGTAGAAAATATTTCTAATAATCCAAACTTAACTGATTAACCAATTAATATAGAAACCGACAAACAATATGCTGTTTGTTTAATAGTGGACAAACAAGTTAGGGTCCATAAAAGACCCCTGTTTGCCGCTTTTGTGGACCTTAAAATGGCCTTTGACTCAATTTCAAGGAGTTTACTATGGACCAAATTGGCCAGTACATCTATAGATCAAAGGCTTCTATTGTTGCTCATTAAGCTCCATGAGAACTCCTCTTTAAGAGTACATTTAGACACTGCCGGCAGTTTCACCAGTCCAATTCCAACTGAGAAAGGTGTGTGGCAAGGATGTGTCTAAATTATTATTATTTATTTAATCTTTATATCAACAACCTGATTAAACGGCTGCAAAATATTGATATCCACGCACCTAAATTAGCCAACAAAAAGATCCTGATGTACGCGGATGACACGGTCATTTTATCTCAAACCAGGGTCTGGCTCAAAAGAGCTTTAGATGTTCTATCATCATATTGCCAAGAGGAACACTTGAAGATCAACCATAACAAATCTAAAATTATTTCCTTTAAAAATAAACCAAGGAAATTTTCATGGACCTTGGATGGACATAAATTAGAACAGGTCAATCAAATAAAATATCTTGGGGTGGTTTTTCAACAAAATGCTGGGAAAACGGCACACATGAGAATGGTAGCTGACTCAGCAAAACGCAGTGAGGTGGCAATTAACAGATTTTTCAGAATGCAGGGAGCAGGTTTTATTCCTGCGGCTTTAAAACTGTATTCAGCAAAGGTTATCCCTCAGCTCTTATACGGGATCCAACTGGGACCTTATGCGAGCTTTGACATGCTAGAAAGAATTCAATCTGGCTTTTTGAGAGCTATTTTTGGGACTACAAGAGGCACCTCAAATGTAACACTGCGCATGGAGGCCGGCCTCATAAAGATCGAATCTCGTGCCTGGCTTTTAATCATTTATTTTTGGTTGAGAGTCCACCTATGTCCGGTGGGCCTAATTCCTAAGTTTTTATCATTAATTCCACAACTGCAGTGGTGCACTGTAGTTAGTAAAAAGTTTGCTGCTCTAGGAATAGTCCCTGAACAATTGCTGGAGTTAGACTTGGCAAATGCTAAAAGAATAGTAAAACAGTGTCTGACAGATATTGAATTGCAAAAGAACCGGGCCTCTTTAACAGAATTCTATAAAGGAATAAGAACTAGATGGGATCTTTCACCAGCAAACTATTTATCCCATATTACACTCAGCAAATTCCGGTGGGCATTTACAAGGGCAAGAACAAATTCTTTTCCCTCTGCATTATTAGCCGGGAGATACAATGGTGTTCCCCTGGAAGAACGCTACTGTAGATGTGGCAGTGGGGAAATAGAATCCATTGAGCATATTCTATTATCCTGTAAAATTCATAGGCAATTGAGGGAGCACTTAATTTTACCTCTGGTCTGTAAACAGCCGGATCAATCTGCTAAACAACTTGTTAAATTTTTACTCTATGAGGATGTTTTAAATTTTAACTCTGTAGCCAAATTTTGTTACATTGCTCTTAAGATGTATAATGAGAACCTATAGAGTTTCTTATAAATTTGTTTTGCCTTTTGCATGTATGGATTGTTTGGTCTAGGACCGTAAATAAAACTTGACTGACTGAATAGTTTTCCTGAGGTAGAGGATGCTAGCAACCTGTCTATGTCCTGCAAAATCATGTTGCACTCCATGTAATACTACAGATACCGGATTTTCTAAATATTGCTGTATAACTTGGTCAGCAGTCAGAAATGCAGGTGGCAATTTATGTACCTGTTCCAGGCATTGTTCTCCCAGAATTCATAAACAATGAAGCGGGATTCATTTGAAAGCTTCTGAATTGAAACACTAAGGAAATAAGTGCAAAACACATTTGATTAATAGAACAAAGCCAGTACTACTGAGTACAGTATGGACAAGTAATAATGCAAAAGTCATTGTTCAACTATGCAGGATTTATTAGGCTAACTTTGCATATGGAACTTTAAATAGTGGAATAAATATTCTACTATGTTGAAATGTGATTTCTTATTTTGCACCTCCGAGACACTCTAGAAAGCTGAAAGATGATTTGGATGAGTAGACCTCCTCCTCCAAACACCAGATTTGGTGGCGTTTCAGGTCTGTTAAGAACATGCACAACTCTGGCTGCTGGATTTTAAGGACCACACATGCAGCACCTGTGTGTAACATGTTGCTTGTCATCCAGCTGGGGTTACAAGCAAGCTTTGTGGTATGTTTGACCCCTATCTGGATTGGAATACAAATCTTTAGGATTAGAAAGCTATTAGGTTTTATTCCATTGCCTAATGATAATTATGCAGCTAAAAAACAAACAAAAGTTGCATTTGAAAAAGGACCAGCAGGTGGCACCAGGGACATGTTGAATACAGTGTGCCAAACAAAGTGGAAATGTCCTTTTCCTTTTCTGAATGCTTGTTGGGTTACTTTGATATTTTTCTTTGTTCCCAATAAACTGTTGGTTGGTTTGAACATCTGTTTGTGCTGGTTTCATATTTGACTTTTCATCTCCATGTTTGTATTCACTGTTGGTTGGTAAGGGTTCCCACATACTGGGGGGAAACGGGGGCGGGTCCTCATCAGTGTTCTCTATCACTTTTTTCATCTGTGTGTGGAATGCAGTTTGTTTTGGGCAGCAGTATCAAGGCAGTGTGCAACACACATGCATTCACAGTTGGGCCTTCCTGATTCAACCTGAGTGGGATCGAAAATTAACTGGGTGGACATCAAATGTGTGAGAGCATGCACGTGCGCATGCCTTAGAGCGAACACTGTTCTGATTGGAAAGAAAAATAGCCAGAGGAGAGAGAGAGAATGTTCAGGGTCTAGTTCTCTGTTCTCAAGATGTTGGAATTGTCTTTATGGACTCGTTTTCTAGTTTTTAATCTTAAATCAGATTATCCAGACACTTTATTTGAAGGTACTTCTAAAAAATTACTGCTTCAGTTTGCTACTTGCTTCATTAGATACTGCCCTGACATGATGGAAGTATTAACTACGTGGATAGCTTAACTGCATTACTTATTACCTTTATATTGCTCTTTGTAGCGTGTTTGTACCTAAGATAATACTAGGTCTCTGAACTTGCCACTGTTGCTAAACACTGCGGCTGATATTCCAGTCCAAGAGGGATCTGCACTTGCTGCTTCTGAGACACCCACTGGGTGCTAAGGATGTGTGGGCTGGCTCGCTTCGAGCTGGGCTTGACATCGAGCCGGCCCAGTTTGAGCAGAGTTTGAACCAGACCAACCCTGGGTTTGAAGGACCGGCCAGCAGGCTATACTTGTAAAGGAGAATCTGACAATGATTTACCTTAACAAGTAAAGGACATTCCACAGAGTAAATGCGGTGGCGGGGAGAGATTAAAAGGTAGTTTTACCTCTTAAAATTTAGGGTGTGTCAGCGGGGGCTACTCCAACCCTCCCACCTCCCATATGACAGCCAGGGCCTGTTGTGGCCCCATTCAGGCCTCTGCATCACCGTGCAGTTTACACAGAAGTCATGATGTCAAGCCCAGTGTCACCACTTATGTGATGATGGAAATGGCCTCTGCGTATGTGCGGATGTCACAAAATGGCCTCCATGCATGCTCAGAGACCTGAATGGGACTACAGCCAGCCTGGACTGTCCTTTGGGAAGCCAGTGAGGAGGTGGTTGGTTGGAGGTGCCGCTGCCTCCGACAGTTCGAGCCAAGGTTGTCTACTCCTGGTCGAGACTGCAGTGACTAGCTAACTAAAGCTCAACAGCACAAATTATAACTTACAATAAGAATGTATATATCCCATTCATTTAGATGCAGTCTTAAAAACTAGTTTGTGCATGCATACCCTGGTTTTGTATAACTGAAAGATAACCCAAAGAGGCATGGAGGAAAAAGATTATAGAAAATCTCATCACTACTCGAAGAGAGGAGACATCTAAAGAAATCGTGTTATTTCTAACTGCCTCTAGGCATTAGGAAGGGCAACAACACATGGGTAACTTATTGAACACACTACAGTTCTGAAATGAAATTTTACTCAGCAAATATCTTCAATTAGTGGTCCACTTCTACTAAGATGACAAGGTTGTGGGCTAGCCCAGGGATTCTCAACGTTAGGTTCCTCAGATGTTAGTGGACTTCAACTCCCATAATCCCAAGGCCCAGTGGCCTTTGGTTGGGGATTATGGGAGCTGAAGTCCAGCAACAGCTGGGGACCCAACGTTGAGAATCCCTGGGCTAGATTGCTTTCCTAGCTTGTGGTCTATATCTTAATATTTCTGAGAGATAATTTAACAAATACTTATTTGCTCCAATCTCGAAGGATTCCACGTTTAAATCTGATTACCGATCAATATTTTAATCATGACTTAAGACCCACTGATATTAAGTGTGCCTAGTTTAAGCGTACTTAAGGTACATAGTTTTTTCTGGATCAGAGCCATAATGTGAGTAGTGTTCATGGGACTCATCCATTAGTGTAATCCTATTGATTTTTGTTAATCCTCAGTGGAAACTCCCTATAGCAAACTCTTTTTCTTATCCTTTGAGGTTAGTAGATGAACTCACTGCAGACATCCATCTTGGGAAGAGGCAGTGTCCACATATTGCTTCAGAGCAAATCGGAACTGCTCTAGTTCTTCGGCTATCACTGACATCTGCCGCTGAACTATCATCATGTGCTAACAAAAATAGCAGGACAATGTGATTAGTGAATATTCTTACTTCTGCCATCAAATCACATATTTAAAAGAGCAATTCATAGAAAATTATATAAATTATAAGGAAGAACCTACCCCAGAAGCCCCCACCCCCGAACACAGCTGCCCATCAATGGTTTGTAACCCCAGGTGAGGTTGATTAACTCAGGACCATATGTGCCATTGTGATGCATTTATTAAGCCAGCTGAAAAGTAATGACTTTGACACCACCTCCCCCTTGATACTTCATGAAAAGACACATTTTCTCCAGCTTTCTGGTGTGCTGCTATCCTGTTGACTGAACTTCAAATCTGTCTTAGGTCTTTCCTGCAGCTAAACAGTGGATTAGAGCAAAAAGGGAAGGATAACCTGAGATCTGTGGAACATGAAGTTGACCTTCAGAGTGAATGAAAGATCCAGGTAAAGGACAACCTTGTGAACGCTGCACAAACCTGGGTTAGAGGAAAGGGCTTCTAACCTGGAAACTTGCTGGGCTGGAATAATGGCTCTAGAAATAGCAGCCAACATCCTGACTGACAGCGCACTTGTAGAAGGACATTATGCTTGCAACATCCATCTAGAAATCAAGTCATACTTTATCTTCATCAGTTCACTGTGTGGAAAAACTACTTACAGATTTTGTGTTTCCTTCTGATACTACTTCTTCTAGTGGCTCAAGCTTTAGTTCCTTCTCAACAGGATGAGGGGAAGATACAAACGGAAGCAACAAAGATTAGCAGTGCACTGGCATAATTTGACTACGATTTTTTCTTAAAACAGTAATTAAAACCCTAGCATGGGGAAAAACAAAACAATTAGTTTGAAAGTCTCCCGTGTCTTCTCCTGGAGTCTCAGAAAATGAAAGGGTGACTTAGGGCAAGATTTAGAAAAAAGATGAATACCTAATCTAATGTCTGTGATTGCTCTTTACACATGGCCTAAGCATGAGCAATATAATTCATAAGTGAAAAGGATCTACATTTCAAAAATGAGGAATCCCTGTCCTGGAGGAAGATATGACTATTTCTGCCATCTTATAATTTTAGAACTTGTTTGCTCATTGCCTGATTTTTAAGGATGGCACTCCTTTTTAATTTTTTCTTAAAGTACATCATCACATTCATGTTACTACCTACTTAATCTTTAGTTTACACACACAGGTAGTGAAATGCATTCTTGGCAACATCCAGTGTAAGTTGGTCTTGATGAAGTCCCATTTGAATTAATGGAACTTTATTAAGTCATGATGAGCTTGTCTCATTCATTTAAATGGTAGAACAAAGGCAGCTGACTTGTACTGTGTTGGACCATTAGTCCATCTTGCTCAGTCCTATCTACACTGGCAATGTCTCCCTAAGGTTTCAGGCAGGAGTCTCCCAGCCCTACTTGGAGATGCCAGGAATTTATCTGGGGACCTTTTGCATGCAAAGCAGATGTTCTACCACTGAGCTATGGCTCTATCCCCATGGGGGTGACTGGTGCTTAGTCATTACTAACTAGTCCAGATGTTTCCCATCTAAAGCAACCATATCACTTTAAAAAGTGATTCTGAATAGGACTTCCTTCCGATTTATGATCTCTGTTGCTGATTTTAAGAAGGTAGCAAAGAAGTGAAGATACTCTTCATTTTTCCAGGAAGCAAACATTTGTTGTTGTTGTTACCCAGGTATGGTTACAGACAATTCAGGTGATAAGGACTGGATACTAGGCATCATCCAATCCCTAAGCTATAAGCTGATAGCAGGTATAACACTGCAGGCAGTCTTTAAAAGTAACATGATATACACAGTGATACACAAAAGCAATTGCAGCTGGTTGACTAAGTTATAATGAAATAGGATTTGCAATGGTACTGTAATTGGAGGATCATAGCCTTCATTTACAAAGACCTCATCCTATTAAGGAAAGGGATTAAAATCAATCCTAATCTTTAGTGTCACTTTCCCCTCTCTAACAAATGAATGCTTGCGCACACGTGCCCTCTAGCAGCTGAAATGCATAATTAAAAAACTGAAAAATAAAAGGCAGGTTCTCACAACTTGCATGAGATGCGGGAAATCTGGAGATTCACCAGCTTTTTTTGAGACCTCTTTAATGTGAAAATACGTTAAAAATAGGTTTTCAAGATAGCAGATGTTTTTATGTAAAACATCAGTTTCAGTGCTATACAAAAGTGGCAGAGTCATCTTCTCAACTCAACCATGATTCAGCAAAAAGACTGACAGCAATCAGCCAATCTTGTTACAGTGTCAATACCTTTACAAACCTCCAATGTCTCATACTCGGAGGGAGAGAATGAAATTCCCAACTTCACATAACAGGAAGAACAATAGAAGGGAGAAAATGAAACAACATAAAATGAAGTTCATACCCACACTCAATAACCAATGAATTTCATCGCTTCCCTCGTTTCTTTTTTGACTTTTATAGTTGAGTATAACTGTTCTATATACATGGCTTCCCTGATTTTCCATTTCTTCACATCTGCTTCCACAGCCAAGGTGAATATATTTGTATTCACTACTCTGCCTTGGTGGTGTTCTTTAACATGCACTGCCCACGGTTTTGTTCTATCTTTGTGCTGTATGTCTGCCAGATGTTCCTTATATCTCTTTATCAGGGATTGATCTGTTTCCCCAATATAATATTACATGTATTCCAAGCACGCCATTTTATATATCATCCACTTTGACACCTCCCCTCCTTATTTTCAAAAATTTGGCAATCCTCTATTTAACAGGATTGCCAAATTCAATGGGACTACTGTGAGTAATTTTCCTCCTCATGGTAGCCACTATTTTTATGTACGTAATATATATGCAAAGAGACAGAGAGAGAAGATGGAGGGTAAGAGGGAAAAGGCTTTCAAAACAGTAGAATTCTAAAAAGTGAGAGTTATCTTAGCACAGTGAACAAAACATGCCGGGGTGGGTGGGTTGTTTGTATATTTATATTTATACATAATAGTATTGTATTAAATTCTGATTATAGTAGAAAAGCAAAAAAAATCCATATAAATTAGAATAGAATGGTGTACATATACCAGCTCCTTAAAAAAAATCTGCAGATATAAATAAGTTATGAGTGTTCATGGAACAGCAAGATTCACTGAGTGCAATCAACAGGTGGAATTCCAGGGGCATCGCTATCATTGGACAAAGGGGGACAAATGTCCCTGTGGTCCTGAGTAAAAAGGGGCCCACCAGCTGAGCGACAGCCTGTTCTTCGTTCCCCCACCCCACCTCTTTGAAGCCCATCTTCACTTTTTGCCCCAGGGCCCACTCCAACCTTGCTACACCCCTGTAGAATTCATATTTGTCTCTGGCATGAAATACCAATACAACCAAAGAACACAAACTGGGAGGCAAACATGAAGTTGTGTTAAAGAGGAAGAGGAGGAGGAGCATGTTGTACTACTCATGTTGGCCTAGTGAAGCAATACAAGCCATTTAGGGTTGCAAAGCAGTTCAAAGAAGAACATACTTCTCTTTTTGCCAATTGCTCCTGCCTCCATGGAAAAGCTAGCTTTGGTGTTGTTGTTTTTTTGTTAATCCATTCCTTGATCCAGGCCAGCTTTTGAATGGGTCTTTAGTTGCTTGTATTCCAATCCTGGAGTAGAGGCGGGGCTAACAAACACCCAGCAGCAAGAGCACTGAAAAGCAGTCTGTACTTGCCTCTCTGTACATAATATCTTTTAAAATTAAACTTAATATTCCTGGAGTGATTCCACTCCACTGCCTTGTCCTCGTATATCACAACTCTTTTCTACATGGATTCTACACTAACCAAGAAAAAAAAGTAGGTATATGGAAAGTTGGCTTATACTGAATCAGACCATTGGCCCAACTAAATCAGTTCAGTACTGTCCACTGACTAGCAGTGGCTCTCCAGTTCAAACAGGGGTCTTTCTCAGTCCTACCTGGAGATGTCAGGGATTGAATTTCGGACCTGCATGCAGAGCTTTTGCTCTACCACTCATCTCCCTTATGAAATGAAATAATCAGCCTCTTAGCAGTTTCACCATGGGATGGAGGGGAACGCAATGCAGGAGGTGCACAGAGGTCTTTGCAGAGTAATGCATACCTTTTGTTCCAGCCTGTCAATCAGCTTCTGGAGCCTATTTATTTGCGTCATCCACTGGTTGTCTTCTTCCAGCCAACCTTTGGGAGATATAAATAATGGAGCTGAAAACACAGCTGAAAGCTAGGACTTGATTTATTCAGCTATCTGTTGGATGTGGATGTCTTCATAAGGTAAGAACATTTTTGAGGTGTTTGACCAAGCCAAGCTCTTTTAAATGGCACTAATGGATAACATTTCCCTGCAATATGAATGCCTCATCACCACATTCCTTATTAAACATACTTAGATATTTTTCAGGCTCTTAATTCTGTAGCCGTTTATGATCATAGTGAGGGGTGATGGGAGTTGTAGCTCTCCTGTAGATGTTGGATTACAAGTTGTAGTCCAACATCTGCAGGAAAGCTGAAGTTGTGCAGCTCTGGGTTAAAATCTTGGACTAGGACTGGGCAGACCAGAGTTTAAATCCCTATTCAGCCATCAAATACACTGGGTGACTGTGCCGCAGTCACTTCTCTCTCTCTGGCTGGCTGAGAGACAGCCTGATTAGTGTTCTTGTGAGAATAAGCATAACCAGGAGTGAAGAAATGTTGGCTCAGTTTATCAGACAGACAAAATACTTTGTCAAGCTATGTTGGTACATCACTCATCAGGACTCTTTTCACTCACCAGGCATCATTTTTCACTCATCACAGACAAGCACACTAGTGGATTTCTGCAGCCCTGAGCATAACCATTTACACCACTCTGGGCTCCTTGAAGGAAGAGTCTTCGTTCTGAGTCTTGAGGCTTTTTGTTCAATCCACCTGTCTCTTATTTTTATTATCCAATCATGGATGTTTTGGCTTGAGTTCAACAATAGGTAGTTGTTGGAATCCTTCATGATGTGCTGTGCAAGGTACTTTTATTTCTTAATTTAACAATGATGTCTGCTGACATGAATTTGGCACTTCTGTTGACTCAGGTTAAAAGAATCTCAGGGGGCAAGAGTAGAAAAAGCCTAATCTGGGCCTGATATCCTAAGGGTATAGCTTCATCTCCCACTTCTGATCTTCCCTAAGGTATTGCTGAGTGAGTGTGTGAGTGAATGAGTGGAAGAAGGAAGGCATGCATGGAGGGATGGATGGAGACCAGATTTTAGACTGCTGACCATAATGTGTTGGTGATTAATGTGTGATTTTAGAGAGCTGACCATCTTTCTGAACAGGGGAGAGCTGAGAATTTTATAAGCTTGCAGTGGAACACCCACCTAATTTTATCCTTTGCAAAGAGTTGTAGACTGCAATGCTGAAAACTATAAACATCCCACCTCACGCAAAAGACATGATTTCATAGTCTGGTCTTATACTTGCATCAGAATAAGATGTTACAAAATGGATTCATAGAAAATTACTTGAAAAACTGCTTTTTCTCCCAGTGGAAGAGCATCTGCATACTTACATGCAGACGGTCCTAGGTTCATTCCCTGGCAGCATCTGCGGGGAGGGGAGGGAACAACTTTTCTTTGAAAAACCCTGGAGAGTAGCTGCCAGTCAGAGAGACACTACTGAGCTGGAGGGACCAATGGTCTGACTCAGTACAAGGCAGCTTCCTGTGTGGTTATGGGCCAAGGCTGCCAGGGTGAGTGTGCCTATGGGGGCTGTCCCTGACTTTTGACACACGTGCACACATACCCCAGGAGAGTTGTAGAAAAGGGCCCCTCCAAAAATTTTCAGCAGCATCTGTGGCACTGCATAAATTTGAGGAGGCCCCAAACCCCACTTTGCAGTAGGCAACACACTAGTATCCCACTTTCTGCAATGCCACAGGCCAGATCTGCATATGCACATGTGCGCACGCACACACACACACCCCACCACTACTAACACTGGTTTTTTTTAAAAAAGGGAAATCCCATTCATGGCTCTATCACATCATGTCTAGCTGGACACTTGGCATTAGCACTGAGTGAATATAGAATATATACTATAGAGTAGGGGATTTTTTTTTAAGCCATCAACTTCTAGCTGGAATAGAATCAAAGTCTTTTACTTCAACCTGAATATGATAGAAAGACAGTGTTGCCCAAGGATATGACAAGCTTTACAAGTTATGTTTACGTTGAGCACATGTTATGCTGAACACAGGTACAGCAGTACACTTTCTATTTGTACCATGCATTTGAGGGACCTGTACCCAGGTTCACTTTTTAAATGTACGCAGGCTCAGTCATTCACAGAAAACCACGTATGCATGTACAGACATCTGTACACTGGTACAACATAATGGCTGAACAGGACTAGTGTCACACAGAAGGTGTGGAGTAAGCAAGTTGAAATTCCATTGCACGCCACCTCCCTGCCCTCACCAATCACTCACCATCCACCAGGCAGATCTCTTTGAGTCTCTTGGGAGGTCTGTTTGGGCTTGGCCTGCTCCCAGATGTACTTGCAGCTGCTGTCCTTCATCACGCTCTTGATCCATGTCAAGGGAAAACTGTTGCACTCACAGAGTACAAAGGACAGAAGCAGCTGCAGGAACTGCTGTCCTTTGTCCCAAAAAGCTGTTGACGGCTTTCAGTATATACAGGAAAGAGCACAGCTTGCTTTATAAAAAGAGAGCTGGGAGCAGGGCTGGGAGATTGCTTACAGATCAGTGTCCAAGGGCAGTTGCCTCCCTTATCCCATAGACAGTTTAAGCCAACCTGCTGTAGCAAGGGCCTCATAAAGGGACCCTCCATATTATATGCTTTTCTGAAATTCCTCCTGCCTGGGCTTAATTTTAAAAGGAAGTGCCCTGAGCTAGAAAAAAAAATGCCCTTGGATCCAAGAGCCCTTTCTCTTAAGTGTAGATGTGTGAGGGCAGATTGCAATGATGGCAAAGGAATACTCAAAGATATGCTCTTATTTGCATAAGGTACATAACGCTGACACCAAACACAAGTTCTGGGGCTCATACGTTTGTTTGTTATGATTTCTATAACACTTAAGTGCGTAAAGTGCTTCGCAATCCTTATTTTAATCATAGCAGCCCTGTGAAGTCAGTCAGCAATATTCCCACTTTAGAAATGAGCAATTGCAGCTGAAAGCCAAAAGGTGAAAGTGGGCTGACTCGGGCAAAAAATGCTTTGCATTTTCATCACTAAATATAGAAGGGTAGCATGACTCTGTAATCCAGTTTAAACCTTGTTTGCCTGGAGTGGGCAAGATCCCAGGTGGGTCTGCCCCGCCATCTCTATGATTGCAGTTCCAGAAGCTGCATGGAACCGCAGTTATGATGCCATTTGCATTCAGACTTTGGGCTGTGGCATCCAAACCTCTGGTTTCAGTGGCGGACATTTGTGTAAATAGTAGGTTTAAATTGGAGTTTGGCGAGGCAAACAACAGGACGCTTTTGGCTCAAATCCATGGCTGCACACATTCGGACATAATGGAGTTCCAAACTCTGCCTCGTTTAACTCAAGTTTTGTGTTACATCCAAATGTGGCCAGAGTGTCAACTCCAGAAAGAGTGTTTTATGTTCTAACTCACCAGAGGCTATCAAAATGCAAACAGCACCAGAAAAGAAACAAACTTTGCTGTGGGCAGGGGAGTATAAAATCAGGTTAGGGAGTGCAAAAGGACCTGCAAGAGTGAGGGTCGAAGCTACCAGAAGCAGAGAGGAAAAACAGCAGAAGAAAAAGCACAGGAAAAAGAGAGAGGTTTGTTTTCTTACATGGATATGACTTATATCTTTTTTATTTTTCAATGAGAAGGGGTAGCACTGGCAAAAGCAGGCGGGTAGGCAGGCACCAGCCTAATCTGGAAAAGTGGTGGTTAGGCTCAGCCGACCTGGGCCTAACCACCGCGAAGGATGCTAAGCTGTGTTGGAAAGATGTTTTTCTCTCCCCCAAATGAGGGAGAGCCACCACTTTAAAAGGTGCCTTTTTGCCTAGTTAGCAGCAGATACTTTAAGATTTTCCCTATCTCTTAACTTTACATGCATTTGTTTCTGTTCTGGTTTGTTTTAACAGAAGATTTGTTTGTTTAACCAGTAAATGTGTCTTGGATGGTGTGTGCAAACTGGTGCACTCTCCTATTGGCATATGACAAGATATTGCACCAAGGTTTGCCAGAGAAATGGTTTTTGATTGGGGACAGGGTGTCGCTTTAGAGCTGCTCCACACATGACTTTTAAAATATGTATATCTAAGATTGTTTAAGTGTGCACTTAAAAATGTCAGTGTGTGAATGAAACAAGCACATGCAAACATTTGTTTCACACAAATATACTCAGCAGAGGGCAGTGACTGACTGCAGCTGCTCGTGAAGCATACGCTGGATGACAAAGACCAGATTGTTTCTGTGTAATATGTGAAATGGTCCAAGGGATACTAACTTACTATTTCGATTTATATGGCTTGTTTTTGTCGGTTGAATTTTTTTTTTTTAAGCTTGTTTATGTTAAAATACTGGAAAGCAAAAACATTCCTCTTATTCTTTAATTACCTGGGTTAAAAAGAGGGCTGACTGGAGAAAAACTGTTATTTCTCTGGAACCTTCGACTTGAACGTCTTCCTGGCTTCTGAATAGTGAGCACTTCTGGCTTTGTTAATTCTTGTCTTAAAAACAGCAACATAAAACAGTTTATGAGAAACTCTTTATTCCAAGTCTCTTTCAAGCCATCTTCATGCATTCATGACATTGGCTGAGCTGCCATAAGTCACAGAATATTCACAGACATTCTAACTGCAGGGTCTGACAGTGCAATCAACTTTGGGTTGGGGGGATCCTCCAACACAACTTAGGGACAGAAAGTGGCTTTGCGGGGGACAGGGCTGTCTTTGGTGCATGAATATGAAATAAACATTCTGGCAGGTGTTACATAATAAAGTTAATCTTTGAGAAGAGTAAGTAGCCTCCACAACAATCACCTAACCAGTGTATCTCAGCCCACACATACAACACACCTGGTGCCATGCTGCATTTCTGGTTCAGCTGCACATTTAGCACAAGCAGATTGAATAAATCTCCTCCTGTAGTGTTTAGCAGAGTTTCTTCATTGTCACCAGATCCCTATGGACAATTTTTACTCCACAATAAGAATCCCCTTTGAAGAGAGTGCTGAGGAGGAGATTTATTTTGGCAGATCTATCAGTCTCACTCATAGTGGTTGACATCCTCACCAGCCTTGCTGCACAGGCAGGAGAACCATTTTTACCAGTCTCTCCTTCCCCTAGAAGCACTCTTTAGAACGCAAAAATATGTCCCTGAAGGCTGCGAGACCCTTGGGTACATATTCATGAGTGTTAAACGGGTGCTTCTGGGGGAATGAGAGTTCACCTAAAATCACCTCCCCCCTCCATGCAGTGGGACTCTGGATTGCTAAATGCTGTGGGGGTGCTTTGTACACAGCTGGTGAGGATGTTGGCCAGTGTTTGTGGAGTCTTTCCAACCTTCTCCTCTTCAGATGATGAACCGTAATAGAACATCTAGGCATGTCAACTGAGCATGCAGAACTATACCAGTTGAGCATTTAAACCATATAATGTTTTGTTTTTTTAAAGTGGTAAACACACCAAGAGATGAAGGCATAAACATACGCGTTATAAAAGAAACCAAAAGAAAACTCTGTTCTGGTACCACATTAGTGGTAGTTGCGGAGTTAGCACTTAATATGTTTAAATGCTACTAGGTGAGAAATCTGCATTCATGTGCTTACAGCTGAATCAGAACCATGATAGAAACCCTTTCCCGTGGATGGATAATCAGACTATGACCATTATCAGAATTAAAGCTGCCTTCCCCAAGGACTTTGGAAATGGAATTTTGCATTGGGAATCTTGGCCAAGAATCTGGAGTTCAGTGTCACTTGCAAATTTTGACCTAGGCAATGGGGAAGTTAGCTTTTAAAGTTGGCCTCTCCTGGGTTCTCAGGAAAGGGAGCAGGATAGGACTGTCAAGGCATAAGGGTTATCCATACTTTACACTATATGCATGTACGAATGGATGTCTGTACATGTACACACATTTGTATGAATCTTTCACATACATATTTTAAAAGTCAAATGGGACTAGAGCCCTTGAAAATGTAGCGTACAGATCACATGTACTGCTGTACGAATGGTGAACGTACCATATGACTCACTCTGCATATAAGATGAACAATTATGTACCCTGTGCGCAGATTACATGTGTATTGACTAATGTGTGAATAGAACTATAGATCACCACTTACTGAGGGCTTGTTCTGATCACAGAAATCTCAGGTAAACACTAAATCCCAGATCACTCAGCGGTATGCACTGCCACAGAATCCACCATGTGTTTAAAAAACCTCCAACTCCCTGTTAGTGCCTCACCAACTCACCTTTAACTGGAATCCACTGATGGAGTTCAAATCTCAGATTCATGATCCCAGTTAAATGTTGGGTTGGCGCAGCTGGGATTGTGAAGTTTATTGCTTTCCACATGACATACTCTGTGGAAGAGTGCAGGGCTCGGCGACCTGGGACTTAACATTTACCAGGGATTGCTGTGAAGGTGAGAACCACCCTTGAGTGTGTATCTGTCCACAAGACAGTGTCTTGTGACTGAAGGGACAGTCTGTGTGAGATAGCCTCTTTGACGTCTGTGGGCTCTTGGAAAGCAACTGGTCAACATTATCTTGTGGAAATCTCGGAGCAGATTTCAATGTATAGATATCTGGGCTCTCAACATATAACAAAAAGGGTTTTTCCCCTATTGCAGGGTCATAATGAGCATAGCATTATCCAGCCCCAGTTTCTCTCCTGAATCACTGATATGCTACCATCAGGGGTGGGTGGGGAATCTCACTTTTCTTGACGGGTTTGTTCCTCTGTTGTTTCCAAGGCACACTCGAGGGAGTTGTGGAGAGATTGTAGCTGATTCAGTGTTTCTTTCAGCAAAAAACGAGTCACAAACTGTTCCAACTTAGACGCTTCCTGATAATTCTAAAACAAACAGATAAAATAGACACCAGCAGAAAAGAGAAGCACTGGGAGAGATCATCAGGAGATTTGGTGCAGGGTGTTATCAGTATGACCCAATTTTTTCTCTCCATGTAAACATCATCAGGAGAAGGCATAATCTCCCTAAATGCCTGCCTGGATGAGAGGTTACAAGCTGAGACTGAATCCAGATAAGACAGAGGTACTTATTGTGTGAGGTCGGAACTTGGGAGATGATTTTGATCTGCCTGTTCTAGATGGGGACACACTTCCCCAGAAGGAACAGGTACACAGTCTGGGGGTGCTTCTGGACACAAAACTCTCCCTGGTGTCCCAGGTTGAGGCAGTGGCCAGAGGTGTTTTTTATCAGCTTCGGCTGATATGCCAGCTGCATCCATTTATTGAGTTAAATTACCTCAGAACAGTAGTACATCTGCTGGTCACCTCCAGGCTACTGCAATGCGCTCTATATGGGGCTGCCTTTGTACGTAGTCTGGAAATTGCAGTTAGTCCAGAATGTGGCAGCCAGGTTGGTCTCTGGGTCATCTCGGAAAGACAATATCATTCCTATCTTAAAAGATCTACACCAGCTGCTGATAAGTTTCCGGGCAAAGTACAAGGTTTTGGTTATAACCTAAAATGCCCTAAACAGCTTGGGCTCTGGGTATTTAAGAGAACGCCTTCTTTGCTATGAACCACACCACTCATTGAGATCATCTGGAGACGTTTGTCTGCAGTTGCCACCGGCTTGTCTGGTGGTTACTGAGGGACGGGCCTTCTCCATTGCTGCCCTGAGGCTTTGGAACACACTTCCTGCTGAAATAAGAGCTTCCCCATCTCTGACAACTTTTCAAAGGGCAGTCAAGACGTATTTGTTCACCCAGGCTTTTAACCAAATACTGTTTTAATAGTGTTTTAATAGTGTGTGTTTTTTTAAGTAATTGTTGAAATGTTTTAATCTTTTTATTGGTTGTTTTTATTCTCTTGTAAACTGCCCAGAGAACTTGTGTTTTGGGTGGTATTAAAAAATGTTAAATAAATAATATTTCAAAATTGTTCATGCTTTCTGCTACAGAGCAGCTATGTACAACCCCAAGTCCACAAACCCAAAATCAGACATGTATGTTTCTACTATGGTTCTAAAGTGCTTTCTATAATAGTACAATTTATATTTTTACCGTGTAGTCTATAGATTTGTTGTTGGGTTTTTTTCAGAAATAGAGCAGTGGAAAAATAGGTAATAGAGCAAACTGTGTGCCATGAGGGGAACACAGTGGTGGGCTTTGTGTCACTTTAATTTTTCAAACACAGGCTGGGCAGGCATCTATCAGGGATGCTGTTGCAGTTTCCTGCACTGAGTAAGGGGTTTAGAAGACCTCCAAGGCCCCTTTCAACTCTGACATTTTATGAGTGAACTGACTGTGTGCTGCAAGAATTTAATCAAATAACTAGCTGTTCCCATGAGATCAAAGGACTCACCTACTCCATCCATCCATTCATTCATCCATATACTGTGCTCACCATTGATCAGGATGAGTAATTCTATCCCATCTGCTTTGGGTGTTACTGAGCATTCAGTTATTGCAATACAGAAATGCAGAAACATGACCTACTCTCAGAGGAGGCTGCTTGTTGCTTCTCTGTGTGATTCACCAGGCTTACCTTCCAATCAGAAAGCACAGTGACTCACACAGGGGGTGGTCACCCCTGAGGAGGAGAATGCTTAATCTTACATACTACGGTATTAGAGTAAACCCACTGCCTGTCCTGTGCAGATGTCAGGAAACCATGGCTAAAGCAGGAGGCAAGAAGAGGAACAAGAAAAAGAAGCCAAGAACTGGCTTTAATACTTATACCAGTGGTTCGCCACCTGGGGGTCTCCAGATGTTTTCCAATTTATTGTGGATGGGGATTATGAGAGTTGTAGTTCAGCAACATCTAGAGGCCTCCAGGTTGGGAACCACTGACTTGTATAATCAATTGTATTGTAACACAAGTTGTTATTACTGGGCAGGATCAAGACTGAGCCAGTCATGACTAAGCACCACTTCAGTGAGACAGGTTAGTTATGACTTACTTAAAGTCTCATTAGTGGTCCTGCCCACTGAATCCCTGAGGATAAAGGCAGTCATCCTGGTTCCAAGACATGGATGGGAGTACATACTGTTGTACACTTGCTGAAGCTAAACAGGTCTGGCGCTGGTCTGTGCCTGAATGGGAGACTGGGAGACATCCAGAGTTCCATGGCGAAAGGAAGGGGGGGGGAAAGCAGGATATCGATGCTCTGGATGAAATGATAATGGCTGACATGATGCACAGCGTTATGGATGATGTATAACCCTACTGTGGGGCTGCTGCACCCTTCACAGGCAGCGTTGGGGGTGTGCAAAAGGGGCGGTTGGGCAACCAGTGCTTTTGCAAGTCTCTTCATTGAGGACACTGGGGTCTGGGAGCCATCTTGAGTTTCATGATGAAAGAAGAAGAAGAGAAAAGACAGGATATCAATGCCCTGGATGAAATGATCATTCTGGTTACCAGCTGACGTGCAGCGACATGGATACATACAACACAGCACTGTGGGGCTGCTGCACCCTTCACAGGCAGCGTGGGGAAACTTGTAGCCATCGTTGCCTTTGACTGATGCAGCAGCCCTGCAGCACAGCACTGTGCATTATGCTGGCCATCTTTAGAAATCCCCTACCTGATTATAGGTACTATTTCAAATGTATTTCCCCCCCTCCCCTTAAGCCACAAGTACATGCTGTTCTGCTTGTTTTCTTCCTGCTGCAAGATCAAGCAGTTGTTGAAATCCCAGCTGTTACGCCACCCCATGAATCATGAATATTAATTGTATACCTGGAGGCATTAAAATTGTCACCTGCATTTATTTTGCATGCATGAACATTAATCAAGCTGTGATGTCACCAGTCAAAATAGCTGCTACTTCTAAAGCGAATGGAGAAAATCCTTGTAGGATAGATTATCTGTCACTCCCTTCGGCACTGCTCTGGAGGCCAATACCAGCTCTGTGTGAAAACATTTGTAATGGCCTTTTGAGAGTGACAGAACACATTTGTAGCAGAGCGCACTGGTCCCAGTAAGGCTAATTTCTGCCTCCCCTTAAATTATTTGACATGTCTGATCTAATTGGATTAAAGCTATATCTGGCGGACCTAATTTCATTGCCGAAGTGAAAAGCTTTGATTCCCTGTGACACAAGGTTAGGGCAATCCATGGGAACATTGTCATGAAGGGCTCTGGAATTCAAATTCTCCAGCAGATGTCTGCTCTTGAAATGATCATCTTTGATTAGCAGGATTCTTTGTAACAGAACAAACAAAATATAGGCAAAGGCATTATCAGAAGTTTTTCCTTGTTTGTGTGAGAAGCTGACATAAAAGATGTTTCACAAGGATGGATGATCAAAGAGTGTTCAAATGCTGTAAACATTACAATTTTCTCCTTCAGGAAGAAGGGGAAGAAGAATTGCTCTTCAGAAATCTGAAGAGGTAGTTTTGGGACACACCAGAACAGGCGATTGATATACCACTAGAATCTATTCCCCATGCCCACCATCTCATATAGATTCCAAATATAGGCCTAAAAGCCTGAACCAAAGTACAACCATCTTGCAACAGAATACTGAACTCATAGTTGCTTTTAGAAATGCAGATGGGCTAACCATCCCTCTCTTTTCTGTTTCCTTTCACACCAGAGATGTCCCTGGTCTTTTAGAATGTAGATGCACTGCCTCTAATTGCTAGCTTCACTCCTATGAGGAAGCATAGTTTCAGCCTTGAAGATAACAAAAGAACAATAACTAAAGGGGCTCTGATAGGCTCCAAGACTTCACCAATAACAAACCTGTTGACACATAAGTAAGATATGGCCAAAGAACTAAACAAAAAGAGGTGGAACAAACTGAATTACAGAGCTCTGGAAACTGTTGTATGTCAGTGTGGTGTCAACTGCTTGTTGTTTGATGCAGATGGAGATTGATCTACATATGTAATTGCTAAAGTGTCTTCTTTCAATATATTCTATGTCATAGATATGTAGAACAAAGAACTTAGAGTGCCTACAATTCTGTAACTTTGCTCTCGATTTGGGTTTGCCCTGCCCTGAGTTGCCTACTATCTGCAGAAGTAAAGAATTTAACACTTTTGTGTGTGTGTGTGTGTGTGTGTGTGTGTGTCAAATTTGCTGTCGATACCACCCAGACAAAGAACTGGATTTTCGGTATATCACGATGTCACAGAAAAACCACTGGCTTGGCTGAATTGCTAGTTCCCAAAGTGCACCCATGAGCCCTACTTCTGGTGTTAGAATGACTATACAAACAGTGGGTACGTTGTCGGAACCCACCAATGTTAGCATATCCTACTTGTGGTTTGGAGGCTGGCATTTGTAACCACGGTTTGAAGTTGACTATCAGTGTTGAGTTTGGAACTGCAAGCAGGGTTGGATATGTGGCCTTGCTGGGTTCAGACAATTTGCCCAATATTGGCACAGCCAGCCATCCTCATATTGGAAGTTGGGCTTGTGAGTACACTCTGGGAACCGGCAGTTTGGCTGAGTTGCCAGTTTTCTGTTGACGTCATAACCTGCCCATATTTTAAGTTTCTACCTTACTCTATTCTAAAGACTTAAAGGGTTGTTTTCTTTTGAAGAAACTTCTCCCTCATGCAAATCTTTCCACCGAGTCACAAGGGTCATTGATAAAAGTATTTTGCGCATGAGAAAGGAGGGAGAAGGAACGGTTAACTTGAGGCAAATTGTTACAAGGAGGCAGGAGTCATGAAGGGTTGTGAAAGTGTAATATGCTTTGTGGTCTATCCTAAACAGATATATCCCAAATCCTTAAATTTTGGATAAACTTTACAGATCTGTTTTAAGGATTATTAATGCATTATTATTAGTTTAGCAATTAGCACAAAGCAGCCTATCACTATGTTTTCATCTGACAAACTAAATGAGTGGCCCCGGATGTAACAGAAGAACATTAACCTTCAACTAACCAACCCCACACAGAGCATCTGTGCGGTGCTTTTGGGCCGGCTGTTTTCCCCTCCCTCTTCCTCCTGCCCCTCCCCTCTGGGCCCGCGCTCTCCAACCCTCCTCCCCTCCCATTCCTCCCCCTACACAGAGCCGTGGCGGGTGGCCAAGAAGGGCCCCTCTGCCGCTGTTTTTCCTCGCCCCCATCCGCCTGCCGCGGCGGCTTTTCTCTCCCCCTGCCCGCTGCCTTTCTCTCCCCCCTGCCCAGCACAGCCTTTCTCTCCTCCGCCTGCTGCCCGCAACCACCTTTCTCTCCACCCTCTTCCGCCGGCCACCGCCAGCACTTTCTTCCTCCTCTCCTCCTCAGTCCTCACTTCGGAACTCTCGCAGCATGTCGTGAGAGTTCCGCCGCCAAATCCTGGGCACACATGTCCCAAGAGAATTAAATATATAGATAATGAACCTCTCTTCTCTGTCTTTGGAACTTGAGACCATCAGAGTTTGCGGGAGGGACCCAGACAACTCAAACTTAAAACCTATCTGTTTGGCCAGGCCTTCCAGGATTTTGAATTTGTTGTACATTGTTTTTAACTGCTGTAAGTGTTCGACCTGGTTCTCCAGGGTTTTTAAACTGTTTTAAGTGTTTACGCATTTAAAGAGCTAGTGTGGTGTAGTGGTTAGAGTGCTGGACTAAGACTGGGGAGACCTGAGTACAAATCCCCATCCAGCCATGATACTCTGAGTGACTCTGGGCTAGTCACTTCTCTCTCAGCCTAACCTACTTCACAGGGTTGTTGTGAGGAGAAACTTAAGTATGTAGTACACCACTCTGGGCTCCTTGGAGGAAAAGCGGGATATAAAAATGTAAAATAAAAATAAATAATAAAATAATAATAAATGTTTTAACTGTAAATTAGTTTTATGCTGTTTTTATAGTTTTGATTTTAACTGTTAATTGATTTTAATTGTTTTTATTTTGATGTAAACCGTCCTGAGCCTTTTTTGGAAGGGCGGTATATAAATCGAATAAATAAAGGTGTTCTTGAAGTTTGAATTTGGATACAGAGAGGCAGACTGAGAGCAGGGAACTTGTAGCTGGAGTTGGTCCGAACAGTTGCTCTCTAGGAATCTGATTCAGTGGCTGTGCTGTCTGCTTACAGGAGTCTGTTTGCTTCCATTTGTGCTCTGCTTGTTTCTTTGTAAGTAAAGCAAATATTATAAGGACACCAGAAGTCTCTGGTGCTCTCTCATCAAAAGAAACCTAAACTATCTAGTACTGGTGATGCATTTCTCACCATTCAGAAAAGTGTGAGAACAGGAATGGAAGGAGTCAGGTTGCAACAAATAATAATGCACCAAACGAAATCCCAGCGAAGAGCGACAAAATTGCAAGACCAGTTTCCAGAAATGCTATCTTAAAGTAACTGCAAAGGACAGTTAGAAGGTGCTGTATGAGATGAGAGCTGCGTTGCAGCAACAACTACAAGGACTCAAAGCTGACCTGGACCACCAGGTTTAGGGCAGAGCTCAGGAGGACCATTAATCAGATAAGCAGTTTCAACAATGAAGTACTGAAGTCAGTAGCCAAGAGCGAACAGCAGCAACACAATTTGGGTTCTGTGCAAATTCAACACATGGAACCACCAGCTGAAGTTGGTGCAACTAACATAACCAGTCAGGTGTACTGACTTGAGTGTTGGACTTAGAACAGAGGGAGCTGCACTCAAATCCCCAAGGCTTACTCTGCTCTGGGAAGAAATGCCACTCAAAAGCCAGTTAATGCCACTAGATAACCTAAAACGCTTGGCATACCAACATTTCAGGTTCTTGAAAATTCCTATAAACCAGTGGTTGGCCTTGGGCTACTAACATTTTTCCAGCTTAACAACCTCACAGGGTTGTTGTGCGGACAAAAATGGGGATGGGTTGACCACAGAAGAGTGAGATAAAACTGTAATAAGTATCACCACCATACTCTCCCCCCCCCCGTGTTTTTCCTGAGATCTTTGAGGCAACACCTCATGTATTTGTCCTTCTGGATGGAAAAGTGAGAAGACTGAAAACTAAGAAGCAAATGACTGCATTTCTGCCTCTTTCTATTCAAGCCTAGTAGGAGTGTATGTAATTGCATTGTTCTGAAGAACCAATTTTAACAATTTCAATAAACACAAAGAAAGTAGAAGGTATGTTTTCTTTTGATGATTATTGACAGGGAGAAAAGTGCATTATGTTCTCTTTTATATTGAAAAAAACTCTGCAGTCATATACCGAAAACTATATTGATTTATGTGGGGGAATTACAGTTTTGAGAGTTCTGGATGTTCTCAGAAGCTCTTCCCTTGCTAGCTGCAACATTTTAACACCGGCTTCTCTCAACCCTATAGATATAAAATGTGGGCAAGAAATCAAAGGGAAGCCCCAGGAGTTCTTGTTATTTCCCCATGCAGGGGAAAACACTATTCAGTATACAAAAGGAAATATCCACAGCTCCAGATTGCTTTCTTCCCAGCTTCAGTCCTTGATATTTTTTTCATTAGGCTTGCAGCTTTCGCCTTCAGGGGCCATTGTGCTTATAAATAAATTAAATACCAAACCGTGTACAGACTACAGTGTCCCACTGCTTCACACTGCTGTAATAAAATTACATGGTGACATGGTGCTTGGAGAAGAAATATATGACTTTCTGCTATGTATCTGGAAAAAACAACTGCTGGATCCTTTCTCCTCTCTTTCGATGGGACAACTTCCTCATTGTTGATCAGTGCCTTGGTACATGGATTCATAGGCCATCTTGGGACATAATGCCAAACCGGAGGCAACCATGCCAGAGGTTCAGATTTGTGGACAACAGAATTTGTGAACTTGTGGTTTTGAGTACTTAAATAGTACTCCGTTTAAGGTCACAGTCCTGCAAATGTACATAGGAGTAAAACCCGTGAAACTTACTTCCAAGTAAATGTACAAAATATTGTGCTATAAGTCTCATAGGAATGTAACTCCAGATGTCAGTCTACAATGAAAGGAAAGTCTTTTTAACTAGCTCCTTTTTAGGGTCCATTGCCACAGTTTATTTCGGGGGTAAAGTTAAAGTAAAGTTGTGTCGTCATCGAGTCGGTGTCGACTCTTGGCGATCACAAAGCCATGTGGTTTTCTTTGGTAGAATACAGGAGGGGTTTACCATTGCCATCTCCTGCACCTTCCTATATCGCTGCGGCCCAATATAGGTGTTTCTCATAGTCTAGGAAACGTACCAGCGGGGATTTGAACCAGCAACCTCTTGCTCCCTCGGCAAGTTACTTCCTTGCTGTGCTATTAGGTGGCTATTTATATTGTAAAGATTCCAGGAGCGTCTTTTCTTTTGCCAGAGCTTTGGAAACTATCAGCACAAAATGGCAGCTTGGGGACATAGAGCCAGCCATAAAATGGCTTACTGAACAAATTTTAATTCTACAGAAGAAGGGATTTTAACATCAAAAACCCCAAATTCCAGGAGAATTTTACTGCATGACAGGAGGGGAGCAAAAGGCATAGATTTGTGAGAGGAGGGGGGATTGGAGAGAAATGAATGGGAGAGAGAAAACCAACCCTGAGTATCTGAAGAGAGAGATTGAGAAAGATCAAAAGTGATGTGGCCATGCACCACTCAGCCAGCCAATCAGATTTGCAGTATTAGGTGGAAGAGAAAGGAAGGAGATGCTGGAGTAAACATCTGGAGAACTACTTCATATAAGCCTGGGAACTATCAGTAGGTCCCAAGCTACCTAATGCCCACCCCTGATTTATATTATCAAGCCCAGCTCCACCTTGAGAAAGGATGGTCTGACATTTGTCTGACTAAAAGCGTTAGGATCAGTGCAAAATGACAGAACATTGATACAATAAGTCATCGTCATTTCATGTTGTTTCGCAGGACTGCTCACAGAAACATTGTGTCATGTAGGCTCCATTCTCTCTCCAATACTTTAACATGAAACTGCTGGGAGAGATCATCAGGAGATTTGGTGCAGGGTGTTATCAGTATGCTGATGACACTCAGATCTATTTCTCCATGTTACCATCATTAGGAGAAGGCATAACCTCCCTAAATGCCTGTCTGGAGGTGGTAATGGGCTGGATGAGGGATAATAAACTGAGACTGAATCCAGATAAGATGGAGGTACTTATTGTGCAGGGTTGGAACTCCAGAGATGATTTTGATCTGCCTGTTCTAGATGAAGTCACACTTCCCCAAAAGGAACAGGTACACAGTCTGGGAGTGCTTCTGGATCCACACCTCACCCTGGTATCTCAGGTTGAGGCAGTGGCCAGAGGTGCCTTTTATCAGCTTTGGCTGATATGCCAGCTGCATCCGTTTCTTAAGATGAACAACCTCAGAACGGTAGTACATATCTGGTAACTTCCAGACTTGATTTCTCCAGTGCGCTCTATATGAGGCTGCTTTTGTAAATAGTCCAGAAACTGCAGTTGGTACAGAATGTGGCAGCCAGGTTGGTCTCTGGGTCATCTTTGACAGACCACATTACTCCTTTGCTGAAAGAGTTACACTGGCTGCCAATAAGTTTCTGGGCAAAAATACAAAGTGCTGGTTACAACCTATAAAGCCCTAAACATCTTAGGCCCTGGGTATTTAAGAGCATGTCTGTCTTCTTTACCATGAGCCTCATCACCCATTGAGATCATCTGGAGAGGTTAGTCTCTGGTTGCCACCAGCTCATTTGGTGGCCACATGGGGACAGGCCTTCCCTGTTGCTGCCCTAGAGTGTGGAATGTGCTCCCTATTAAAATACGAGCTTCCCCATCTCTGACAACTTTTTAAAAGCACTTGAAGACTTATCTCTTCACCCAGGCTTTTTAATCTGACTCTAGTTTTAAATTGCTTTAAGGTTTTTAATTTTTTGTGTTTTAACCTGTTTTATGTTTCTGTAAACTGACCAGAGATGAAAGTTTGGGGTGATGTACAAATCTGACAAAGAAATAAATGTGTGTGGCAGGCAGTTACATATTTAATACATATAAATATTTTAAAGGATATACTGGAGATGTACAATGCTGGCAAAGAGCTAAATGAAATTTGTCCAACTGGGAAATTTATAAAATTCACAGAACACTCTTGAGCTGAAGGATCAGCAAGGAAAACAAGATTGTTTCCAAAAAATAATAGCATATAATAGCATGTGTATAGAGAAATATTAATAAATAGTAAGAATCAGACAAGTTAAGTAGTGTGCCAGAAAGCTATCAAAGTGCATTCTGGCACAACTTTTCTGAGATTGCTAATATTTCTTAATATCTCTTTAATATCAGTGTTATTATTTATTGGGGAAAGACTTGTTTCCCTTGCTGGTTTTTCACTATGAGAGAGTTCTATGAATTCCTCATATGGAGAAATTGCAGCATAAAATGTCAAGCAGATCTTTTTGATGTTTCCAAGTCATAATTTTGTATTGTTTCTGCAGGTTTATATTGGATAGTAAAGACATCCCTAAAATATCCAAACATGCTTTTGTGCCTGTCATAAAAAGACAACAAAGTAAAAGATAACCAAGATGCAAGTTGCCTAGTCTTTTTCAAAGCACTGAGTATATTCCGTTTTTAATACTTTGTTTTGGTAAGTCAAGACAGAGAGATGCCTAAACACAGCTCTCCTCATTTCCACTTTGATCAGGCAAATTGTAACCTGACAGATGCAAGAAAACTCTCTCCAACCAATTGTTAATCTAGTCACACTTCTATTTTGCAACAGAAGTGACTCACAGTAGCTCATCTCCAAGAGAGAAGTAATGGGATTTATATGCCACATTTCTTTCCATCTCCTTCGTCTCCCCAGACACTCTATAAAATACTCCGAGCTCTCCATCCCTGCCTTGCATGTTCTGCCTCAGTGACACAACAACAAGGCATTAGCCAAACTTGTGGTTTTGTTTTTTTTTAAGTCATCTTTCGCATTCAAAGCCCATCACTGGGAAAGGAAGTAGACTTTGAAAGAAATCTAATTCATACACTTTTAAACAAATCTCTTTTGTTTTTTCCCCTTCTTCTCACCAGAGCTCACAACATTCATGCCATGAAGAATAATAAGAAAGCAGACATTATAGTCACCAGGGGGATGCCACGGAAAATGTCTCCTCAACTTAGGTTTGGATTGCCATATTCAAGCTTCTCAAATCTGGGTGGCCTAATTTGCATATTATGCAAATTATGTGGTAACTAATTTGCATTTTATTTATTTGGCAGACTTGTATACATTCCCCTCCTCCTCTGCCCTTCCATGTGATTGGATCCAGAGTAAAATCTGGACAATCCGGGCAGCGCATTTGAAATCCATGTAAATCCAGGTGGAATTTAACAGCTGGGTGGAGGAGCCAAAATCTGGGTGCTATCCTAAATTCTGGGGGACATGGCAACCCTAACTTAGGTGACCCTGGATTTTAAAGTTCTACTAGGCTAAACATCTGTTGCCAATAGCACTCTCATCCCCCACACCACTCCCCACCCATGGCTAAACAGTCTTCAGCAAATCTTCCAACCCACAGCTTCTTTGCATCTTTGGGTCATTATCAAAAGGCAACATTTGGAAACACGCCTAAATGTCAAGGCAGAGAGACTCCTTTGAGCGATAAAGACACTTTGAGTGCTCAAGCCAGGATGGGCAGTCACACAGCCATTTCCCCCTCCTTAAGTAAAACAGGAGGTGGCTCGACAAGGGAGCTCAACCCTAAACAAAAAGGCACACAACCCTTTGCTTATGTGCCTGGCAGACCTGTTGCCAGTGAGGTAATCAAACATAACCGCTCATGAATAACTTGGAACTGTCTTTGTCCCTTTTTGCCATTCTGTGCCGCAACAGGATGCACACCTGTGCTGATTAGATTCACCTAGCCATGGACACTAGTGTAATGCCTCCATCTCCTTGCTCTCTGGTGGGTTGGCTAACTGATGGCCCTGCCATAGCCCAGGGGCCAGATTCCGGGTATATCTGGCTTTGGCAGGCCACATGCCAGCGAGCACATGCTAGCTGCTGCATGACACTTTCCCTCTTTCCTCTTTGACCATTCCCCCTTTCTGTACCCACACCTTGCCCTGCCTCACAACCCCTTCATCCAAGGACCACCAGATTGAACTCCGTGCATCAAATGCACACAAGGAAGGTAAGGTAAGGTAATCTCCAGCTCGCTTTCCTTTCTCTGGGCTCCTCTCCACCCTTTCTCTCTACCTACAATTCCACCTTCCTGATCCCTTAAGTCAAGCACTCTATTAAGATTTCTGAACAAGCTTCCCTTTGACTTTCTGTAGCTCCCCAGGTTCTTTTTAATAAAGCTTTAACACTCATCATCGAGCCACTCTCCTCCTTTGAATTTTCCCAATACACCTTGCTTGTTTAATTTAATGCTGTTTTCAGGGCTGCACCTCAATTTCCCCCACTTAGCCCAAACATGGTCGCGGAGCATCTAGTCAATCAGTCCTGCGCAGTCTTGGTAACACATCTGAGGAATATTGAGAGAGACTAAAAGGATTTCCGCAAGAACAATATTATTTCTAAATTAACACATCCTGAAGCTGTCTCCCAAGTCCACTTAAAGTGAAATCTGAGGCAAGTTTGGAACTTTCTGTTTACCCAGCACTGGTCTATGTTCTCATGCTAGGCTCCCCACACAGAAACATACTTATGCCACTCTGGAACATCCTATTGTAGGAGGCTTTGATTCGACCAGTAAAATCCAGACCCCATGAACCATCTTCCTTTGAGTAAAGAGGAACGCCTCCCTATTTTGCCAGGCAGAGCATCCCCAGCTGCAGCAACAGAGTCAAAGGAGTCGGGATGCATAAGGCGACTGATACAACTCTGCCATCACAGTGGTACTGGGGAAGGGAAGTGGGGAAGAAGATGACAGAGGAAGAGACTGTGCCTCATGCGTGCAATCACATCCATGCAACGCAACCTGTGGAGCTGGATTGCTAGTCTGCTTGCCCACCCACCTCTGCTGTGTGACCACAGGACTCTCTTGTTTCTTTCCACTACTGTACTCGATGCAGCAAGCCACCTAATGGAACAGTGGGAAATGACTTGACTAGCAAGCCAGAAGTTGCCGGTTTGAATCCCGGCGCTGGTATGCTATGGGAAACACCTATATCAGGCAGGAGTGATATAGGAAGATGCTGAAAGACATCATCTCATACTGCACAGGAGATGGCATGGTAAACCCTTCCCTTGGGGGGAGGGTCCAGAAGGTGGTGCTGGGGGCTACTGCTCAGCTCCTTAGCCATTGGCTTGTGGGGTCCTGCAGGGCTTGGTCTTGTCCCACATGCTGTTCAAAATCTACATGAAACTGCTGGGAGAGGCCATCCAGGGACTTGGACTGAGTTGTCAGTAATATGCAGATGACACTCAGCTCTATCTCTCCTTATCACCTGTCCTAGATAAATCAGTGGATGACCTGAATCAGGGCTTGGAGGCTGGATATGGACTAGTAAACTGAGACTTAATCCAGACAAGACGGAGGTGCTGCTGGTAACTAGGAGAGCCAATTGGGATGAAGGGATTTGCCTGGTTCTGGATGGGGTTGCACTCCCCTTGAAAGAGCAAGTGCGCAGCTTGGGAGTACTGCTGGACCTGGCTCTGCTTTTGGATGTTCAGGTGGAGGTGGTGGCCAGAGGTGGTTTTTGAAGCTTCGACTAGTGCTGTGTCCCTTTCTCAAGAAGGCAGATATGGCCACAGTTACCCACGCCCTAGTCACATCACGGCTGGATTACTGTGACATGATCTACATGGGGCTGCTGATGAAGAAAGTTTGGAAACTGTGTTTGGAAACTAGTGCAAAATTCCGGCAACTAGCATTTTATCCAGAGCTGTCCGCTGGGATCAGATTGCACCCATTCTGAAAGAGCTGCACTGGCTACCAATTTGTTTCTGGGTCCAATTCAAGATGCTGGTTTTGACCTTTAAAGCCCTTAACAGTTCGACAAGATGATCAGAGGGGGCTCTGCTCTGCGAGTGGATGGTGAGAGAGGCTTGGCTGCTGAGCACACAGGACAGGGCCTTCTCAGCCATTGCCCCCAGGCTTTGGAATGCTCTCCTGGCTGGCATCTGCTCCTCAGCCTCCCTCACAGTTTTCAGAAAACAAGTAAAAATGTGGCTCTTCACCCAGGCTTTTAAATGAAAGTATTGTTTTTACTGCTGCTTTGTGTTTTGTGTATTACTGTTTTATATAGGTTTTTAAACATTTATATAGATATTATCTATATATTTAATTCTCTTAGCCAGCATGAGTGCCCAGGATTTGGCAGCGGAACTCTCAGGACACGCTGCGAGAGTTCGGGAATGAGGGAAATGTCAGTTGGGGGTTGGAGGAGCCCAGAGAGGGAGGCTGAGGATGAGGGGATGCTGCTCCGGCGGCTGGGGGCGACTAGTGAGGGTGGTGAGAGGAAAGGAAGTGGCAGGAGGCTGAGCCACGCCGCCAACACGAGCCTGGGCGGGTGGCGGCGGCAGCGGGATCCTGAAAATGGCCGGGCGGAGGCTGGCACAGCAACTGGGGCTGTTGTGGCAGGCATGGGGGCTGGAAGAGGGGAGAGCAGCAGAGGAGGCAGGCAGCGGGTGAGGCAGCGGCGGGCCCTGGCAGAGGAGGCAGCCAGCAGGCAAAAATGACGGGGAGCGGACTGGGGTGGAAGGGGGGGAAGCAGCGAGGAGAGACTAGCGGTGCAGATGCTGTGCGCCGGTTCAGCTAGTATTTATATATAATATTTGTACTTCTGTATCTTAACTGTGCATTGTTTTAATTATATTGTAAACCACTTTGAGATTATTTTAATGAAAAGTGGTACAGAAATCAAATCAAATATATACATAAAGTGGACCATGTAGCTGTTGCCAAGAGTAACAGTCCCACAGATCCTCCCCATTTCCCACACAATATTTTTCAAACTCTCTCTATATTTAATTCTCCTGGGTGCACCTTGGCATGTGTGTCCCGGTGCCCAGCTTATTGGCTGGTGCCCCCAGGAGGATTGGTCGCTGCCGCTGCGGCGGGCCCAGCTGCGGAGGCCAGAGGCGGTGGCAGGCCCGGCCGCAGAGGCCAAAGGCAGCGGGTCTGGATGCAGAGGCAAGCAGCGATGGCGGGTCCGGCCCAGCCGTGGAGCCAAGGCCCAGGAGGGGGGAAAGAAAGTGGGGGGCGGGGCCCAACAGAGGGGAGGGGAGGTGGCCGGGCCCGGCACGAGCCAGCCATGGTCAGAAAGCGGAGACTGGGGCACAAGATGCAGGTGAGGGGGGGAGAGAGGTAACTGCCGGCCCCAAAGAGCACACAGATGCTCTGTGCGGGGTCAGCTAGTAGTTTTAATTCTGTGTTGTATTTTATTATGTAAACTGCCTAGAGACATGAGTTTGGGGAGGTATATAAATATGTAAAATAAAAAGGAAATCAAGTTCAGAGAGGCAGATGACATCACACCATGAGTCTTCTTTCATTAAATAAATTAGGGAGATGTGGAGAGGAGATACAGGGCTGTTCTTTTCAAAAGCAGTCACAGGCTGCTCTTCAGGTGTCTGGGTCTGAATCTGGGTTGACTTTTCAGTTTGCAGTTTTGTCTTCACCAGTCTATTAAATGATTTAAAAGACATTTTACAAACAGAAACAAACTCAGAGTTTATTAATTTAATAATGATATGCAAGTGGAACCTGCAACAAAAATGTTGCATCAGATCTGAAATCTCATGTGTTATGTTGGAGAGGAAGGCACAGAATAGGGCTTTGATGGGCAGCAGGAAGGTGTAATGTAGGGCTTGGAGGGTTTACTTTTTGTATAGTATAGTATAGTATATTTAGTTATTTCACAATATTTCTTCTTCTTTTCTTCTTGTTACGGTTTTGTTTTTGTTTTTAAGACACCCTCTCTTTGTTTTAGTGTTTGGAATTTTCTCTTCCTTTTTTCTTTACATAGCCTGTGACTTGTGTAACTGTTAACACAAACCGTCACCAGTTATCAATGGCTTTCCTTGCTCCCTCCCCACCTCCCTCCCTCCCCCTCTTCTCCCCTCTCCCATGCTCTAGCTTCCATTGTTATTTGGCTGTGCCCTGCTGACTGACAAAAAGATAAGAACCTCCTTTTGGAACCTTCATTCTAGGGTACCATGGCTGCAAAGTGTGTGTGCTCTGCTTTTTCAGGGGTGTTTTTTGGTTTGGGGGAGGGAGGGGAAATTTGGGATTCCCCACCCCAAGTAGCATTTTTGGGCATGCCTTGTCCCTCCCAACACCCCCAAATGCCCCTCCATCCTTAACAGGAGCTTGCAGAGGCTCTGTGCCTATTCACACACTCCATTAGCAGTCCACACTAAATTAATAGATAGAATACCTTATTAAAAAAAACTATTTTAAACATTTGATATATGGAACTTCTTCTTTGAACAAGATGGAGAGCTTTTTACTTGAGCTCACATTTTTGCCATTTCCAGGAAATGCTGACCTGGTGTTTGTCAGCTGCACACTGACTTTTTCTCCCACTTCTCCCCCAAAGATTAATGATTCATCCAGGAACCTGGTCCAGTATTTCTCTTCAAGTAAAATATTCACTAAATGAGAACTCTGTGGCTTTGGAGGATCTAGTTCTCCCTCTGAAAAGATTTGGCATTCTTTGTTGATATGACTCCAAGCTAAAGTCTGTTACCTAACAATATTTACATTTTCTTCCAACACTTGTGAATTAATGAGCCAGGTGTCTGAAAGAGTGCCTGGAAAAATGGCTCACTGGGCCTGATCCTGCAAGATCCTGCAATTCCACATCCAAGGAAAATGTCACATAGCTTCTTGTGGTGTGTGTGTGGGGTGGCGGCGTGCTTGAATCTCACGAAGATGTCATTAAGACAGAAATGGATGGAGAGATAGAACATTCTACAAGTATTTGGAAGATTCACCTTACATTGCAATCCAAACACCTTGGATTGCAGTGTTTGTTATCAAACAGAATTGCCAAACATAAGAACTGCTTTGTTGGATTGCATCTAATCCAACATTCTTTCTCCAACAGTAAACCAGCCAGGTGCCGAATTTAAAAAAAAACGGGTATGCAGGGTACTTTTTATATACCAGTTAGTTGTTAAACCTCATCCATTATCATCCCTAAATTGATATCGGTTTTTATTCAGACACATTGGTTGGAAACAATGGTCCAGGTGTGGATCTCTCTCAGCTCCACACAACAAGCCTTTGACTGGATTTAGGAAATTATTATCTGCCTAGTAGGGATGTGCACGGAACCAGCAGGGGCTAGTTTGAAGGCAGGGTGGGGGACACCTTTAAGGATGGCACAGGGTGCACTTCCACCCCCCATATTTCCCCCACAGGCACTCCCTTGAAAACTGGACCAGCAGGGCAGAGGCATAACTCCCTGCTGCCCTGTCCCCTCTTTGGTCCAGAAGTGACAGGAAGTAGTGTGCGCACATGCTTTCAGAGATATTTGGACTTTCCATTATTTGAAAACATGCACCTGGCATGCGCATGCATGCCGCACGCACTCATGCGCATGCTGGACGTGCGCGTGCGCACACTGACGTGAGCATGCACACACACTACTTCCAGTCACTTCTGGACCAAAGAGGGGACGGGAAGGAAGGGAGGTACACTGCTGCCCCACCAGCCCAGTTTTCAAGGGAGAGCCAGCAGGGAAACACAGCAGGGGGTGGACAGTAAGTGCACCCTCCCCCGTCCTTAAAGGTGTTCCCGCCCCTGCATTCGAACCAGTTCAAATACGGGGTTCCGAACCCATTTGGCGTTTGAGGAATAGAACGCCGAACAGGTTCATGCACATCCCTACTGTCTACTTAAACACTTATCAAGAATTCTTTATTAAAATGAAAACACCCTTTGGGAAAGTCCAGCTACAATCAAGGAGGATTTATGGCAAGGGCATTGAGCAGGGTTGGCCTCAGATTAAAGCTCTAAAATATCTCCGAAAGCTCATCAAGATATCTATGAAGTTTTTAGCTGCAGTTATTAAGGTTGACCAATTGCATGGGGCTCAGATTAGGAACTATATGGCACAGAACTGCTCGAGCCAGGACTGCAGTTCTCTTCTCTGACCAACAGCCCTGTTCTCTGGGGCTCTCTGAGCAGCTGGGGCTGCTGGTCAGAGAAGGGAACTGCAGTTCTTCAGCCTAAACTGACTGCTGAGGGAAGCCACAGGTCTGCCCCTCTGTGCTTCCAGCCAGGCTGTTTCTATCCTTGCCCTGCCCAGCTGTCCCCTTCAAACACCACAGACTATAGTGATGGCTTGGCCTACAAACTACCACCCTGTGTATTCCACTTCCAAGTGCTTTCATTCTCTCCTGCAGTTTAGGCCCAAATCTGCTAGTACTCAGTACAAAATGCCCAGTAATGGCTTGGTCCAAAAACTGTCAATAGAGTCCAAGAGCCCCACTCTGTCCAATCCTGAGTTTCCTGACTGGCTCAGAGAGCTTCGTAGGCCAAATGTTTCTTTACAAAGCAAGTTCTCAATAACTGAGTAATACATGGGTTCTCAAACTTGGGTATCCAGAATGCTGTTGAACTACAACACCCATCATTGGCCATTGTGGCTGAGGATGATGGCCATTGGCCATTGTGCCTGATAGGATTTGAGGACCCAAGTTTGAGAACCCCTGGAGTAATAACTACTACCACTGGATTCTGAATTTTAAGCAGACAAAGGGTGGGGGGAGAATCAAAACAATATTTCCTACTTTCTTTGTTGTGTCCATTGCCTTCAGGATGGATATATTGAGGTCCTCCAAAGCAGACAGCACATTTTCATACTCTCCCAGGTGTTGGGAAAAATAGTCTAAAAGAAATAGACATTTATAGGTCAATTTAAATGAATATTGGAATTAATACAGAAATTAAAATTTAAAATGTTACTAAGTATCAGATGCCTGTATAATGAATACGAATAATGAGAAGCATAAGTATCTCTCGTCCAGTAGAAGTTCCCCTTCCCACCAGTATTGGATAAATGTGGTAGATCCTCTGCCCCTCCATATTTTTAGAACAGGATAGGCACAGTACAAGGTACAGACTTAGGAACATAGGAAGCTGCCATATACTGAGTCAGACCATTGGTCTATCTAGCTCAGTATTGTCTTCACAGACTGGCAGCGGCTTCTCCAAGGTTGCAGGCAGGAATCTCTCTCAGCCTATCTTGGAGAAGCCAGGGAGGGAACTTGAAACCTTCTGCTCTTCCCAGAGCGGCTTCATCCCCTGAGGGGAATATCTTGCAGTGCTCACACTTCTAGTCTCCCTTTCTTATGCAACCAGGGCAGACCCTGCTTAGCTATGGGGACAAATCATGCTTGCTACCACAAGACCAGCTCTCCTCCCTAAAGGAAACAGCGGTATCTGACGAAGTGTCATAGGAAGATAGGAAGCTGCCATATACTGAGTCAGACCCTTGGTCTATCTAGCTCAGTAGTGTCTTCACAGACTGACAGCGACTTCTCCAAGGTTGCAGGCGGGAATCTCTCTCAGCCCTATCTTGGAGAAGCCAGAGAGGGAACTTGAAACCTTCTGCTCTTCCCAGAGCAGCTTCATCCCCTGAGGGGAAGATCTTGCAGTGCTCACACTTCTAGTCTCCCTTTCTTATGCAACCAGGGCAGACCCTGCTTAGCTAAGGGGACAAGTCATGCTTGCTACCACAAGACCAGCTCTCTTAGTACAGCAAAAGAAAGAAAGAAAGAAATGAAAAATCAGTACCCCAAAGCAATGAAAGTAGACAGCAGATGCCAAATAACAGTTTATTAAGTTTAGGCACTTACAATCCCTCCTCAATTTCCTCTTACATAGAACAACAGAGATTTTCTCCCCTGTCTATGGTTAATATAAATGTGTGTGTGTGCAGGGGCGTAACTATAATAGGGCAAGGGAAGACAGTTGTCTGGGGGCCCACTGCCTTGGAGGGGGGCAGAGGCAATTCACATGACTGACTCCCCCAGCCGCGCACCCGCCTGGGCTTCCTTCAGTTGTATTCATCCTCCAAAACTGATGAGAGTGTTAAGACCTGGAGATACCAGAACAGCATGTCTTGCTCTAGTACCACTAAATGACTTGCATCGTCTACAATTTACAAAACCTTTAAAAAAATAATTTAGGATGATGTTCTATTATGGCACATAGGTTACACACACACACACACACACACACACACACACACACACACACACAATGCTTTTTGTTAGCACTATCCAGTTTCATTTAAGATTTCTTTACTTCATGAGCTGAGGTTCAGTGAGGGGGTGCATTTTAAAATTTTGTCTCTGGGCCCACTCCAACCTTGCTATGTCCCTGTGTGTGTGTGCGCCATCAAGGAATGGGGCTGGGGGCAGCTTAACTTATCCTCTTTTCAGTGCTACAGCCCTGATCTAATTCAGGGCTGTAGTCCTGAGCTACAGCAGGCTTTCTTTTCTGCTTTCTAGGAAAGACCTTCTGTAGCAATCTGGCCCTTCCTTACCCTAAGGAGTTAACCAGAAGATAACCCTGTCCTGTCTGTCAGGCAGTGACCTCTAGGGATCAGCCACTCAGCGAATGGTAACCAGGACCTTGAGGGGCCTTGAGGCAGGAAGTGAAGAGGTTCTTTGTTCTCGTTCAGTTGGAGCCAGGCAGGGGAAGCAACAGGTTAGTTGGCCAAGCCATGGAGGCAACCAGGAACTCTGCAGGGGCCTGAAGTTTCTACCATGGTTTTGGTGAGTTCAGGGAAGAACATAGGAAACTGCCATATACTGAGTCAGACCATTGGTCTATCTAGCTCAGTATTGTCTTCACAGACTGTCAGTGGCTTCTCCAAGGATGCAGGCAGGAATCTCAGCCCTATCTTGGAGAAGCCAGGGAGGGAACTTGAAACCTTCTGCTCTTCCCAGAGCGGCTTCATCCCCTGAGGAGAATATCTTGCAGTGCTCACACATCAAGTCTCCCTTTCATATGCAACCAGGGCAGACCCTGCTTAGCTAAGGGGACAAGTCATGCTTGCTATCACAAGACCAGCTCTCCTCTCCAGGGCTTGGCTTCGGAGAAAGGTTTAGCCAGGGAACTGTGTGTTGGGTAGCTGGTGCCAGATTTCTTTATTTTAGTGCTTTGAAGATCCTTACAATTGGTCTATTGTGTTTTATTTTGTAATGTAACCTTCTAAGAAATCCTAGCCTGAGCCCTTTTATCCAACTAGGACTCTGTAGAAGTCTCTATACTCTGTAAAGGAGCTTTTAAAGGTTCCTTACAACTGGGCGTGTTTTCTTTTGTATTTTCTTGCACTTATGTTCTATGCAACTGAGTAACCAAGATCTTTAAAGTGTGCCATTCCAAATACCAGTGGAGTGTTCTTTGGAAGTAATCTTGTAAAGTACTGAGTGTTTGCTGTAACTGAAGCTGAGAGAGAGAGCCTCAGACTGAAGCCATCTGTAGTATTTTGAATAAAGGTTATTTTTCTTTTTGGTCCTTTATCATTTTAACCAGCCCATTTTAACCAGCCCAACCAGAGTGGATTTTCAACTCAGGAGAGCGGGGGCTGGAAAAGGGTCTTACTCTGCTGCAAACATGCTTCAAGTCTGATTGCTCAGCAGCACACTACCAAGTTTTTCTACTCATGCATAGGCTACATGTGGGCCCCCCCCCCTTTGGTAAATGAGAAGGAGAGTTCCCTGGACATTCACCCAAATCCGGGGGGGGGGAAACTCTGTAATAATTTGGGTGTGGTGGCAGCAGTTACCAGAGGGACAGCCTTTGTTGAACAAACATATGAGATTTGCAACGGGTAATGCGTTGCAAAGTGTGATGGAATAGTGCAACAGTTTAAAACCGAGAGTGAAGCGTTATTCAATGCTTCGTTGTAGGCTGGTGGCCATTCGTATTTCCCACCCATTGCAATGTGTTTTCAAGGCAGGACTGTCCATATTCTCCTTGAAACACATTTAGCTGCCCCTCCTCTTGCTCCATTTGGGCCAATGGAGTGTGTGTGTGTGGGGGGGTGGTGGTGGTGGTGTTGACATGAAATTTTTTTTGTAACTTCTCGGCTGTCTTGTGCTAATCCACCAGCCGGGGGAAGTGCCTTTCCAAAACAAAAATCTAACTTTGTCTTGCATGATTCCAGTTTTGTGCAAACATTAACCCTGGGAAAAAAATTAAAAGTGGGGTGGGGGGAGTAATCAGACGCTCGCAAGGACTGGGTTTAATCCCCGTGGTTAATGGATGTGGAAGTTAATGCATGTGGGGAGAAGTTAACACACACACACCCAAATCCTTGTTGGTCTCTCTCCATTCTCCTCTGCAGGTAAGGAGGCAGGCTGGCAACCAAGCAGGCTTCCCACTGGACAGAGAGGGGGCCTTGGCAATGATGCCTTTCCTAGCAGAGTCCCCTGAATTGTGCATCATTAAGGAGTAAAGAACCAAACATGTAAAGGAGGGGATCTTCGTGGAGTTCATGTGGCGTGTAAGCTGCAAACGACAGCTTCCAGAATGCTCAGTGGTGGACAATGGGACTACTCGGGCGTGAGCAAGCGAGAGAGTGCTTCATGTGCCTTGCAAGTGCACAAAAGACAATCGTTGTACCTTTAAAGAATCCCTTGCTTCCCCCTAAAATGTGCTCTTTCAGCCGTGTGGGAGGAGCAAAAGGGGGGGGGGAGAGAACATCATGGATGAGGAGCATGAAAGGATCTGCTTCTCCTCCCCCGCATGCTGCGTCCCCCTTTTTATTCCCCCCCAGTAACTGCCCACAGCTGTACTGTACTGGGGGGTGGGGGTGGGGTGATTTCAAAGCAGAGGTCCCAGCTCTCCAACTTGCCAGAAGAATCCCAGCCTGGTTATATTGGAAGCAAGCAGAGGAGGAGGGAGGTGTGGGGTTTGGGATCTGTGGAGAAGAAAGGAGGGAAAAGCCAAGATTTCTCCCTGCCTATTTCTCTCCCCACAATGTGGAAGCAGAGGAAGCAAACATGGGGGAGGGAAACTGTCCATACTACAACACACTATAAAGCATAAAATGTGGGGCAAGGCTTCCTACAAAGGAAAAAACATAGCAACTTTCCTGCAGTGCATTTACAATGTTGTAGAGCAAAAACGCATCATCAAAATTTGAATCAAGGCATGGGAAATATGAACGGCACCCTGTTGACAATACAGCGGCATTGATATGGAAACACGGGCAATATGGAGGAGTAATCGGGAAAACACCCAAGTTAACACAAAATGAAAGTACACGGGGGTAGATTCACTTTTTCTTCTCCTATTGCACTAAATGATGGGACTGAAACAGGGTCATCAAGAGAGATTATCTATGTGATGGCTTCCAAAGGCCACTACATTTTAAGCTGGGGGAAACCTTGCTTTTGGAATAAATGGGCTGAAGTAGTCTTGATTGCAAGATTGATCCCTTCAGATAACACAGTTTCATGAGGATCTTTTTGCATAGTAACAGCAAAAAACCACAGGAGTTGTCTGAATCCAGAGGGAGTGGGAAAAGTGATGGTAAAAAAGAAAACTACCTTTGGAACACAGGGAGCTGCTGGATACCGAGCCAGACCATTGGTCTATCTAGCTCAGTATTGTCTACATAGACTGGCAGTGGCTTCTCCAAGGTTGCAGGCAGGAATTTCTCTCAGCCCTATTCTGGAGAAGCCAGAGGGGGAACTTGAAACCTAGATGCTCTTCCCAGAGCGGTTCAATCCCCTCAGTAGAACATCTTAGCTCACATGTGGTCTCCCATTCAAATGCAACCAGGGTGGACCCTGGTTAGCTAGGGGGTCAAGTCATGTGTGCTACCACAAGACTTGCTCTCCTCCATACATTGTATAAATAAACTATATGCATGCTACTTAATAATCTGGGAAGTATGGGAAAAAGGGAAATAACCACATCAAACAGACATTTAGGTACCTTGTATGGAATCGGAAATATCTCGGACAACATTGTGTTACTCTTGCCCTTCCATCAAATATCAAAGCAAGATTAGAAAGGAGGTTAATAAAGCATATAAAATCATAAACAGTAACATGATGGCACCTCCCTCTTGAAGATGGAAAGAACATAGCTTGGCAGAGAATCCATGGAGTCATTAAATGAACCAGATGCAGAAAAGAAGTCAGAGAAAAAGGACACAACACTTAAAGGCTGAATTAGATTATCTGCTTCATTATCTGCTAAACAAAGTGGAATAAAAATACATTCCACTTTAGAATGTAATCTTCCTCAGCCCAGTGCTTCGAAAATGTGCAACAGCCATTCCAGAAATGCAATAATTTCCATATTTATTTTTTCTCCCTCTCTCCCTAATAAAAATGCATCCCCCCTCCTTCCCTTAAACGTCTACTTATAGAGAGAGCAGGGTGCCTTTTTATTAGGGAAAGAGTGAGAAAATAAATATGGAAATAGTATTGCGTTCCAGGAGCAGCTGTTGCACATTTTCAGAGCACTGGGCAGAGTAAAATTACATTCCAGATTTGTGAAGACCAAAAGATGGAATATGAAAAAAAAAATGATACTATTGAAGATTTACAAAATAAATTCTGTCTTCATTAGGATTTCCAGTATGTGCGAGCCACTGATAGCAAATATGCATCACAGCTGTTGAGCCTTAGCCCATAGCAGCCTTCGGTGTTGCCTGACAAATGACTCCCAAAGTTCAAGGGAACTTCAGAAGTGGCCTCTCATGAAGCAGGAGTTGTTGGAAGCCAGGAGGGAAAGGGGGCAAACTCTAGAGAGCACACAGTGTTATTTCATACTGGGAAGAAACCAGCCATTAAAGCCTTCTTTCTTCTGATCCAGACACAGAAACTGACAATAAAGGATAATTAAGAGAAGCTATTCAAGGGGCAATGAGCGGGCTATTCATCACTAAGCCATGTTCAAAAGGGAGCAATAAAATGGGCTAAACCTGCAAGCAGAAAGCTGTTGATTTAAAGGCATAGCAGCCCCAAAAAGCCTCAATAGTGCTTTGTCTGTCTACATTAGACTAGTATGTTCTGCTGCAAGGCTGTGGTCCATTTAAGGAAAAAAATTCCATCAGGTCAGAAAGAAACAGAGAAGGACAACACAGAAAACACAGGAATGTAACCATTTGTCAATTACAAAATCTGGATATTCCATGAAAAGGGAGTGAACAAAGAACAACAACAATTCCAGAGACGCAGGAGGTGGTTTTGTGTGGAAGCAACCAAGATACAGCACAAGTCAAGGTTCCTGTACCTTTAAGAGCTGTACAGAAGAGAAAATGTCAACAGGAACCTGCGGGGCTGCTTTGGATTTCAGAACACTCCACAAATGGAAAAAGCCTCACTGGCCAAAATACTCACTTCTGCATTGACTATTGAAGGTACAGGAACTCTATCCTCTACTGCACCAACAAAAAGAGAGAGAGGATATTTTCAAAAAAGTACTTTGCTTAACATGCATCAGATGTTCATTTAATTCTGCAAAAAACTCTTCAGTCACACTCCACTTTACCAGAAAAGCTTTATTGATCTTCAACAGCTTCCCTAGCAGTCCTTTACTATTGCACTGTATATAATTAGCCAGAGTGATCAAACAGGATTCACTCTGACCATACAATGTCTTTCCCATTCTGTTACACTCTCAGAAATGATCTCTTTGGCTCCCTGGTTCAAATAAAAAATGCACTTACCAAACAGTTCTTCTGTGTCAAGGTTCCTGAAAAGAGAAGCACATCATAAAATGAGTGTGGCATTACTATTGCGTACATTCAGCTACTAGTTATGTAGTTACTAGTCAGAGGAGAGCTGGTCTTGTGGTAGCAAGCATGACTTGTCCCCTTCGCTAAGCAGGGTCTGACCCGGTTGCATGTGAATAGGAGACAGTGTGAGCACTGTGAGATATTCCCCTCAGGGGATGGAGCTACTTTGGGAAGAGCATCTAAGTTCCAAGTTCCCTCCCTGGCTTCTCCAAAATAGGGCTGAGAAAGATTCCTGCCTGCAACCTTGGAGAAGCCGCTGCCAGTCTGTGTAGACAATACTGAGCAAGATGGACCGACGGTCTGACCCAGTATATGGCAGCTTCCTATGTTCCTATCTTTGTGCAGATTTACAGCCTGCCCCATCCCAAAGGCCCATGATGGCTAAATATTGCAAAACAATCTGCCAAACAAAATCAAGATGTTTTTCCATGAAGGTGCCTCATCTTCTCTCAGTTTAGGCCTCAAGTGTACCCCAGACAGGTTAAGACTTATAGTGCTTCCAAAATGTTTGGACTCTGGCTAGTCTTCAGTGGGAAGGAGTTCCTTAATTGAGATGCTGCAGAGGTGGCCCAAGACCTTAGCATGCCTGATGCAGGGCAGAAATGCTGCCCTACCCCTGCCCCATGTGCCTCCCAGTGTGAGCGTGCACTGAGCTAGGAGGATATGGTGGTGACAGAAAACCATCTTGGGGTGACTCTTGGACAAGAACCCCTCCAATAAAGGTGGAAGGCAGGTGAGGCAGCAGGGGGCATTTTTCTGCCCTGCTGGCATGCCAAAATCTGCCACTTGAGGCAATAGCCTCACCTCGCCTTACAGAACGACTACCACTGGAATGCCGCCACTAAGAATGCCTCCCTTTACAGTCTTGTTGACTCAAATTCCCATTCACACATTATGTTCAACACTCATGAGTGTACAGGGTACACAGGTACAGATCTGTACACAGATACAGTCATTCATATGTGGTGCTGAACACAGGTACAGCAGTACACTTCTGATCTCTACCACGCATTTGAAGGGCCTGTAGCATTTTTAAAATGAATGCAGGTAGAGTCATTCATACAAACACCTGTATGAGTGTTTGTACAGCAAACTTGTTCAGCATAATGTCGCAACTGGGCTAACCTGACACACAGATAGCAACATTAACATACCTATCAACTTTCACAGAAGAAACAGGGACATACTTGTAGCTCTGCTATTATCCTACCAAGGATCATTGCCCAGGGCAGGGCCAGAGCCGCCATTGGGCCAACGGGTTCAAAGAACCCGGGCCGCCGACCAACCAGGGGCCGCGAGATTGGCCCCGACATGCCCCCAGTGTCTGACATCAGACGTGGGGAGACTAGTTTAGCTCCCGAGCGGGGGCTGCAGGGCCCCTTCGGGAGCTAAACAAAGACTGGCGCTGTGTTCGCAAAGCCAGCCAGGAGCGACTCTTCCTTGCAAAGGCAGGGAAGAGCTGCTCCTGGTTGCACGCTGCAAACGCAGCACCAGCCTAAGTAGCTCCTGAAGGGGCCGTGCAGCCCCTTCAGGAGTTAAAAGGCTGGCGCTGCCTTCGTTTAACTGCCAAAGGGGCCGCATGGCCCCTTCAGCAGTTAAACTCTCTCTGGGCCGAACGGAGCCCCAAGGCTCCTTTTGGCCAGACCACGCCCCCATATCTGACATCAGATGCAGGGGCGTGGCTAGCCCCAGCATCTGATATCAGACGCAGGGGCGGGGTTAGCGGGACCACGGCAGCGGCACACAGTCCACCAGTGGTCCCGCTCCCGCCATTGGCCCAGGGCCTCTTGTGTGCCACCATTATACAGTAACAAAGGCTGCTCTCAGTCATAGACTGCATTTGTTCATTTACCCTCCCACTGACTTAAAAATCAAGGTGTTTAGGAAGATAGGAAGCTGCCATATACTGAGTCAGACCATAGGTCCATCTAGTTCAGTATTGTCTACACAGTCTGCCAGCAGCTTCTCCAAGGTTTCAGGCAGGGATCTCTCTCACCCCTATCTTGGAGAAGCCGGGGAGGGAACTTGAAACCTCCTTTTCTTCCTAGAGCGGCTCCATCCCCTCAGGGGATCTTACAGTGCTCACACATCAAGTCTCCCATTCAAAGGCAGACCCTGCTTAGCGAAGGGGACAAGTCATGCTTGCTACCACAAGACCAGCTTTCCTCTCCGAGGCAAAGCCCCTTGTTTTCTGTGGGTTAAGGATATACTAGAAAGATTTTATTATCCTATGCAACATCCTCACACTTAAGAAGTGTTAAATGACAGGCTGTGCACGGCATGGTGATCTTGGGCATGGTTTTTGATTGATTCATGCTTATATTTACAGGCAGCATTTCTACTCAGAAAGGCCTTCTAAGCAATGAACAATGCTTGAATCATCATACAAATGTATAATAAAATAAAACAATCAAAACATGTCAAAGCAATAATAAACCTAAGCTCAGCCCTGCTGGATCAGGCCCAAGGCCCATCCAGCCTAGCTTCCTGTTTTACACAGTGGCCCCCCAGATGCCCATGAGAAGTTCACAGGCAAGAGGTGAGGGCACACCCTCTCTCTTGCTATTGCTCCCCTGCAACTGGTATTTAGAGGCATCTTACCTCTGTGGCTGGAAGAAGCCTATGGCCACCAGACTAGTAGCCATTGATAGACCTGTCCTCCATGAATTTGTCTAAACCCCTTTTAAAGCCATCCAAGCTAGTGGCCATCACCACATCATGTTGCAGAGAATTCCATAGATTTACATGCTGTGTGAAGAAGTACTTCCTTTTGTTGGTCCTAAAATTCCTGGCCTTCAGTTTCATGGGATGACCCCTGGTTCTAGTGTTGGGAGAGAGGGAGAAAAATTTCTTTGTCTACTCTCTCAACTCCATGCATAATTTACACACCTGAGTCATGGGTATCAGAGGTTATGAAAGGGCAATTTGCAAGCTCTAGATCAGAGATTCTCAATGTTGGGTCCCCAGATGTTATTGGACTTCAACTCCCATAATTCCCAACCAAAGGCCACTGGGGCAGGGGATTATGGGAGTTGAAGTCCAATAACATCTGGAGACCCAACGGTTGAGAACCCCTGCTCTAGATGGAAGCCTGCAGGCTATTTAGCTGCATTAACCTTGCCTAAACACCAGTCCCTGCTGGTATGTTTCCCAGAATATGGGTAGGAAATTCCTATATCAGGCAGCAGTGATATAGGAAGGTGCTGAAAAGGCATCATCTCATATTGCATGGGAGAAAGCAATGGTAAACCACTCCTGTATTCTACCAAGAAAACCACATGGCTCTTTGGTTGCCAGAAGTCGATACCGACTCGACGGCACCACCTTTCTTTTTCCTTTAAACAACAGAAGGAGCTTTTTTAAGAGCGGGATAGAACGTCCTCCCATCAGCAGTGCTACGGGGAGGTTTACTAAAATTCCATTGGTTAACCGACCCTGCCCTTGTGGTGAAGGTATGATTGAATTGGCTCAGCGTGTTCTGTTATATTGTTCTTTTTACAGGGATTGCTGTAACAGACTCATAACTCCTTTATTACTGAATTTCCCTGGTCAAGAAGATGGATTTTATGCTGCACTCCTCTTGTCAGATAAGAAGCCTGGCATCACTTACAAAAGGGGCAAAATTTTGTGTGTTAGCTGTCAAGATTCGACAACAACTAACAGCTGGTTCAACCAATATATCTAATGGACATGATTAGGTGTTGTGAAGTCATCTTTTTGAGGTAGTTATATTTAATATATTATTATTTTGTAATTGTACGAGGCTGTTCTTACAATCAGCCAAAACCAAGTTAAAGAAGCCAAGCCCAGGCTTGGCTGATTGTAAGAACTGCCGGGATTGTGCCCAATCCCAGTGGTGCTTCAGCGGCAAACCCACCAAAGAGACCAGCCTCTTAAACGGGTTACGGGAACGAGCGCTCCTTTAGCCCCATTTTTAAAAATTGTCTGGCAGCTCTGCCTGCTTGCAGCCAGGACTGGGAGATTGCAGGGCTCCCGCCCATCACTGAGGGTGGGGGATACCCAGAATGCACTGTGCACTCAGGACGACGCATCCTGGCCCCTGGGCCTCCATGTTGCCTGGGGCGGTGGAGGATCGTCTGCAAGCACGATCAGCACACCCAGCTCCTTTGATGGATTGTCTGTGGGGAAAGTAAGGTTAGTGAATCTCCCTCCCCACCCGCCCACCCAACCCTTCTCATAGATTGTGAGAAAGGGCTCCATATGTAGCTGATCTTTGATTGGAATAAATGACTTTACTTCCTGCCCCCACTGACTCAGCAGCATGGCTTGAGAAAGCTGAGCACCCACTGGCAGATGCAGGGGTGGAAGGTGGGGAGGAAACTTCATATTGTCCTTCTCATCAGGCAGAAAAAATATCTTGAACATGACGATAGGACAGAGAGCAGGACCTTCACTGATCACCTCAGCAGGAGGGCAGGTTCATGTGGGAAAAGGTGATCCTTTAAATTTTCTGGTCTCAAACAGTTAAACGTTTTAAAGGTAATAAGCAGCACTTTGAACTGAGCTTGGAAACCAACTGAGTGACCGTGGAGTGGCATGTCTTTATTCCAGATTGGGTACCCATATCAGGATGCAGCTCTTATCAGTGTTACTGAGCTTTCCACATTTTTAAGACATATTATGAAACAGCCTGTTCCACTGAAATAAAGAACAGAGCAGCTGTGAATAACAAATCAAGATAATAGGCATAATTTCTCAGACAACAGATACATCTATAAATCTGGAACACAGCTCACTTCTTTGGGTAAAAGGATGTATTGATGGTGCAGCTGGCAACATGTTGCATCAGTATAGTCAAATCTCTGAATGTTGCTAACAAAAGCTTTAAGAAATTTGCAAAATGCCATTGCTCAGAACATAAGTTGTTTGGCTTCAGATGTTTTTAGGTCTTAGGCAGCGAGGCTTCAGCAAGCCCTCTTGAAGACACTGTAGCCGGGCTCACAGATAATGCAGCACCTGAGGAGGTTGCCATGAGCTGTCACAGCCCCAGAATTATTATTATTATTTTACATTTTATATCCCGCTCTTCCTCCAAGGAGCCCAGAGCGGTGTACTACATACTTGAGTTTCTCTTTCACAACAACCCTGTGAAGTAAGTTAGGCTGAGAGAGAAGTGACTGGCCCAGAGTCACCCAGCTAGTATCACGGCTGAATGGGGATTTGAACTCCGGTCTCCCCAGTCCTAGTCCAGCACTCTAGCCACTACATCACGCTGGCTACACCCATGAACCCTACTTTCAGCCTCTTCGAATGAAGTGGTCGTGTCAAACAAGATGGTCATGTTGTATGAACCCACCAGTCTCGGCATATCCTATCCTACTTGAGGTAGGGAACAGGACATCTGTATTTAGATTTAAAGTGAGTGAGAGATATCTGGTACCCTGGTACAAGTAGGGCAGGATATGCCAAGTTTTGTGGTTTTGTACCACACACCCAATCTTGGCATATCATTATCAAGACGGGAAACAGGCCTTGTGCTCGCTCCCGAGGCTGCAACAGCTCATGGCGACCTCAGGTGCAACATTACATGTGAACCCAGTTTGTGTCATCACCATCTTCCACACATCCCATTTTGTATATGTAAGAAATCATTATTTATTTAAAGGATCTATACTCTGCTTTTTGGCCAAATGGCCCTCATACGTAAATACAAATGTACATGTAAATGTGTAACACATGTCGGAGATATGTAAGACTTGCATATTTTCTTGCAGAACTTTGAATATTACATCCATTATTCAGTAAAATTCACATATTCCTGTATAATAAGTGATTTGCTCAGAAAGTAAAGAAAGGAGTATCTCCTCAAACCGGTGAGGTATATACAAACTCCTAGTCTCTAGGCCCAAATGTCCCTTGAGGGCTTCATCAGCACTCTGAAGAATAATGTCCAGAGGCTGATTCTGCACAAAGCACCGCAAAAAGACATGCTTCAAAGAACACATGAATGTTATCTGAGTATTGGAAAATGTACAAGAGGCAGCAATATGGTCTTAGATTAATATGCATATAAGCTGGCCTAGTTAGATTAATATGCATATAAGAGTGGCCTAGTTAAAACATAAAACTATACATTTCTATTATTTTAGAGGTTATGTTTTTCTGTGTTTTACTGTATTTAATAAATTTTGTTGTAAGTTGCCATTAATTCATTTATGAAGAATGACAGCATATAAACATTTTTTTAAAATACATAAAATACCATTCTGCGTAAAGAAAGTTCCTTTTCACCTTTCACCAGACCTTTCACCTTTTCCCTGCCAGTCCTACCAGTAGCAGAAAAGGGCCCTCTCTGAGAAGGAGGGAAGGAGTCCTTCAACCTCACCTGTACCAGGCTGAAAACAATGGTCTTTTTACACAATGGGTTTAATGTATCACCAATCTGAATGAACAGATTCTGAGGAAACAGCATCTATGAGATGTGAGTTACAGTATTCTTTGCATATTAGACGATAAATTATTTAACCTTCTTGGATGTTCTCTCATTTGAGTAAACTGCATGAAATCATCTGATGTTCAGAACAGGTCCTCCTCACTTCCCCTCCTGGGCTGCACACGGTTACTGTGGACGTCTGAAGAGGCGATTGCTGTAAGCACGATGGCAGGCACTTGCATGATCAGCAGCCCTCCATTCATGTTGATCTCTCTCATCCATGTGGACTAGCAGCATAGGTACTGCCCCCGCTTTGTCTGCACATGTGGCTCTGAACCTTGGGTTAGGGCGGTATAAAAATGCACTAAATAAATTAAAAAACAAACAAACATGGATTCTGAGTCTATGTGCTACCCACCTGTGGAAGAAACGCCACCTTCACACTATGGTTTGATAATCTAAGTAATTGCCTTTATTGATACAAAGACAGGTATTGACATAACTATGTATTCTGGTAAATATAACTTTACCTTAGATTAAAAGTCTCACTAGCCATGTTATAGTATCTTGTATCGACTAGCCTTGTTCCAATAGCTGACAGTGCAACATGTGATCATATTTTTATCTGTACAATATTGTACAATATTGTACAGTACAATATTGGGTATGCTGGAGAGGGGGCCCAAGAGCATGCCAGATAACCACACCCCCTGGTTCTGAGGTGCTCCATATTTACAGCCACTACCCTCTCCTCATTCTTCCTTGGGTATCACAACTTTAAAATATATCTCAAGAATGAGTAATGGGAGGAAGCCAAGAATGATCGTCAGTACACTTGTGCAAAGATCGTTTTAGAGCTGAATAATTTGCAACTCAACCCTGGCCCTGTGCAGAGTTGGCAGCACTCCCCCACCCCCACTTACTTCCATGCAGAATGGTCCATGCAAGATGCCCAGTGACATCTTGGAAGGCATGTGAGAAACACCGGGAAATGTCCTCCTTCCCAGCACTTTCCCCTCCAAATGGACTACTTTTCTCGCAAAGCTTCCAAGGTGCCATTGGAGGTTCCTGAAGCTTTGCTTCTCATTAAGGACCCTCCCCAGGGCTGTGTATGGACCGTTTTGTGCAGAAGTAAGTAGAGGACTGGCTATCTCCATGTGGGGCCAGGTGCAAATAATTCAACTTCAATGCTTCAAAGCTGAATTTTTGTACAGGCTTAACTTTCATGTGCTCTCTTTCACTTAGCTGTTACACTAGAATATTCCTGAGAGTTCAGGAAGGAATATGGAACCCAGCTTTTTCATCCTCTTAACTTCTCTTTATTTTGTAACCTTACTGAATACTCCTGTCTTTTTCTCGACACCAGTTCTGTGAGGATCCTATTATTCAAAAAATTAGTATACAAGCTCAGGAGACGGTAATGAGAATATTTACATTTTTAATGAGTCTCAAATTGCTCACTCTATCTAGAAGCTGTTTAAAAAATGCTCTTCAGCCAGAAGCCTAAATTCAGAATCGCATTTAAAATTTCAATTATGCGTGCCTTTTAAATCTGAATAAAGATATAGGCACATTTTAAAAAGTGCACATACAAGCTATCCATTAAATTATACTTCAGTCTTAGCTAAGAAGCCAATAATAGGGCAGACCATTACTGTAGGCAGAATCCCTAGAAAATTGAGCGCTTGGAGACAGATGGGGTGTAGGAGATTGGTCAGAAGGGTGAAAACATTTCCAGAGACTGACAGAAATGACAGTCCAACTTAAGACAATGCTAAAGATAAGCTACTAAGGGGCATATGAAATTTCCCTTGAGATGACCTATTGGAAGAGCTTTGCTCCTCTTCAGAGTCTCACTGATTGCCATATTTGGGTCAGGAAAACAATCTCTCCCCCTTCCAGTCTGGTTTGTTTGCAACTTTGACAGGTAGGTAGCCAAAGGTTTTGCAGAAGGCAGTCATTAATACTGGATCCACTCCTAATATAGACAACCAAAAGAGAATCCAAAAATATAAATGTATTAAAATTTTAAAATGGTATCAATAACCCCCCCAAAACCAACAACAATGACATAAAACCATATATACATGAAATTATCACTTCAGAAGAAAATATCAAAATATTTGGCTAGACACAATTTTGCCTCTTAAGACACTTGAAAAATGGGTTATGCCAAATTTGCCAAGAGAGTAGTCTATTTCAAATAAGCAAATCAATCAGGTTCTCAAAAATAATAATAAAAAGTGCCTCTAAACAGACTTGACAAAGTCAATTTAACCTCTTAAAATCCTTGAAAGGTGACAACATGCCAAGAGTTAGGTCTATTTCAAAAAACAGAACCAGGAGTCCTCAGATAGCCAGAAAAGGTAATTCTAAGAGGCCATCATTAAGTCGGAGGTGGGGGAATGTCCATGTGAAATAGCAAAATCTAAACACAAGGAGTTCAATAGGGTTATTTCTACACAGCCTGTTTTCTTTCAAGAATACTGTTGTGAGGGTGGGTCTGCTTTGCTGCCCATCCTTCATTCTTGTCTCTATGTGGCCATCTTGGGCAGGAGATCCCAAGTTCTGTTGGGACAGGACAGGCCCAACATTTAGCTTAGTGCCAGATACTCCTGTACTCCCAGGGATAAGAATGGCAGGCATGATGAGCAGATCCTATTCCCAACCCAGAACCTATCAGGTTATTTTTAGAGGTAGGGCTGCTCAGAAATGTGGGAGGCGATGTATGGATTCTAGGGAAGCCATCATCAAAGAAATAGCTTTCTGGTAGTTCTCCCCTGTAGGTGAAATGCCTTCCTATTTGGCCTATTTCTTCAAGAAAGCATGGCCTTCTATTTCAAGGGTCAGGAAGGAGGATGAATAGAACGGAACTAGCATCTCCCCACAACATTTAACCTGCATTTTTATCACAGGCAAGACATTTTTTAAGGGGTTGCAACCTGCACATCATCATTAAAAAGTCTTATAAAGAGAGAGGAAAAACCCACCAAACTATTAGTTGATATATGCATGGTTTTGTCTTATGAATACAATGGAAGCCCAAGGTTATGCATAGACCAGAGGTCTGCAGGCTTTCAAAGAAGAGCCTTTTTTTTTTTTGTCATGTACCAAAATACTTCAGGAGTTGCAGCACACACTCTCATGCATATATTGCACACAGAGAGAAGACTAATAATATTAATTATGACTGCCATAAAAGAAAAACAGACATGGGGGAACCAAATGCAGCTCAAAGTCAGCCCCCTCTGTTCTGTTCATAACTCACTACCAAAACAGCTCAATAACTTTATCCCTATTATTCCTTTAGTGTTCCAGTCCCTCTGAATGTGACTTCTGCCCTTGAACAATTTTAGAAAGGCAAAGTGGGAGGTCAGCTGAACTAATAAAAGGAGAAGATCAGAGCCCTATTTAGATGGTATATTTTAAAAACCTGTATTTGAGAATGTCCATTGAAGTAGGGGCAAAAATCCTGCTCCCCTGGCATGTCAATCAGTCCCGTGCTGCCCCAACAGTACCACGGGCTTGGTATGCATGCAAGTAGCAAGCCAGGTTACTATTAAGCTCCCTAAATACTGTAAACAGCCAACCAAAACAGCATGAAGATAGAAGGTCAGCAGGGGAAGGGGCACTTCCCAGTGTATTGCACAGAGTGCCACATGTACGACTATTTGCCCCATGGGCAGAAGTCATTGGTGTGTGCTCGGTGCAAGGAGCTCCTGGCTCTCAGGGAACAAATCCGTTCCCTTGAGACCAAGGTGGCGGATCTGGAGAAGCTCAGAGAGACAGAGAGGCATGTGGACGAGACCTTCAGGGATGTGACAGAGGCATCCCACTCCAGGGCTGGTAGCTCCTCAGCTATCAGGGAGAATGAAGGTCTTGGACAAGGAGGACATCAGTCTGAGGAAGAGGGAAATGCTCCTTTAGAAGGGACCCCTTCTGTGGATGATGAGCCCATATCCTCTCGCATGGGGGATACTCCTCTGGGGGGTGGGGGCCTCCTTGTAGTGGGTGATTCGATCATTAGAGGGATAGAGAGATGGGTCTGTGACCCGCGTGTTGACCGCACGGTGACTTGCCTGCCTGGTGTGAAGGTTGCGGACATTACGCAGCATCTAGACAGGCTCCTAGGCAGTGCTGGGGAGGAGACAGCTGTCGTGGTGCACGCCGGCACCAACGATGTGGGGAAATGCAGTCAGGAGGTCCTGGAAGCCAAATTTAGGCTGATAGGTAGCATTTTGAAGTCCAGGACCCCCAAAGTAGCATTCTCAGAAATGCTACCTGTTCCACGCATAAGTACAGTGAGACAGGCAGAGCTGAGGGGCTTCAATGTGTGGATGAGACGTTGGTGCCGGGAGGAGGGGTTTAGATTTGTTAGGCACTGGGACACATTTTGGGGCAAGCAAGGCCTGTACAAAAGGGACAGGCTGCACTTGAACCAAGATGGAACCAGAGACTGCTGGCGCTTAAAATCAAAAAGGTTGCAAAGCAGCTTTTAAAATGATGCCTGGGGAACAGCCGATGGGAGCTGGGCAGTATCCCGTTTGGCAAAAGCCATCCTTTAAAGTGTGAGGCTGCAAAGAATTCAAATAAAACAGAAAGGGACAGAGCAGAACCGCATAAAGAACAGATGGGAGCCTGTGCCAGTAGGTCAAAGAGTCAAAAGAATAGCATACATCAGGGGAGAGATTCAGTGTATAGGTGCTTGTATGCCAATGCCAGAAGCCTCCGAGCCAAGATGGATGAGCTGGAGTGCTTGGTTGCTTACGCAGAAATAGACATAGTGGGCATAACAGAAACATGGTGGAACAGTGAGAACCGGTGGGACACTGTTATCCCTGGGTATAAACTCTATAGAAAGGACAGGGAGGGGCGCCTTGGAGGAGGGGTAGCACTGTATGTTAAAGAAGGGATAGAACCTAACAAGCTAGAAAACCTAAGTGGACTGGAGTCCTCCACAGAAACCCTGTGGGTGACTATACAAGGCCGAAAAGGAAACGTGCTACTGGGACATGCTATCGCCCTCCGGATCAAAATGCCGACAGTGACTGGGAGCTGCAGGAGGAAATCAGGGAGGCCTCAAGGAGAGGCAGGGCTGTAATTATGGGTGATTTCAACTACCCACACATAGACTGGGTAAATTCACATTCAAGTCAGGACAAAGAGGTCAAATTTCTAGATACACTGAATGACTGTGCCTTAGAACAGTTGGTCATGGAACCGACCAGAGAGAAGGCGACCTTGGATCTAATTCTAAGTGACACGCAGGACCTAGTGCGTGATGTCAGTGTTATCGACCCTTTAGGGAACAATGACCACAGTGCCTTCAATTTCAGCATAAATGTGGGGAGAGAATCACCAAGGATGTCTAACACAGATATTTTGAATTTCAGAAGAGGAAACTTCTCCAAAATGAGGAGTATGGTGAAAAGAAAGCTGAGGGGGGAAATCAGGAGAGTCACTTCGCTCCGGAGTGCATGGTGTTTACTCAAAACCACAATACTAGAAGCCCAGTTAGATTGTATACCCAAAAGGAGGAAAGGTACCACTAAATCCAGGAGGATGCCAGCATGGCTAACGGGTGCTGTCAAGGAAGACATAAAAGGGAAGAAGACTTCCTTCCGAAATTGGAAGGCCTGTCCAAACGAAGAGAACAAAAAGGAACACAAATTCTGGCAAAAGAATGTTGGAGATGAACTTCCAGTGCATCGACCTTTTGCACCAACTGTCCTAATGACCACTAGGGGCATTGGGAGTAGAGACAGTGAGTAAGGGTCTCCCTATCTGTCCCTACTCTATGACCCCTGAACTGACTCTGCAGCACTTCCTGTGCTGAGTCACAATCATTCCTTTCCTCCTAGGCAGCAGATGGAAACATCTCTCTCCCTCTCCTAACCTATCCACTATGTAGTCCTGTAGATTAGATATAGGTCTTTCCTGTCTAAGTGTATTTAACCAATAAATGTTTAGTGTTTAGTCACACAAGGATCTCCATGCGTTTTCTCTAAATAGCTGCAGTATCCAAACAATCCTCTGCTACCTACTCTGTAACTGGAGTGCATGCTCATTCCTTAGTGCTCTGCTGTTTTACCTATTGTGGGTAAAATCAACAACCTCTAACAAAGAAACGCAAGGTGACAATAAGGGAGGCAAAAAGAGAGTTTGAGGAACATTTAGCCAAAAGTATCAAGGGGAATAACAAAAACTTCTTTAAGTACATCAGAAGCAGGAAACCTGCCAAGGAGGCAGTTGGACCATTAGACAATGAGGGAGTGAAAGGGATTATTAAGGAGGATATGGAGGTTGCAGAGAAGCTGAATGAGTTCTTTGCATTTGTCTTCACGGCAGAGGATACTGAGCATATACCTGTTCCTGAACCAGGCTTTTTAGGGATGGAGGCTAGAGAGCGGAGTCAGATAGAAGTGACAAGGGATGATGTTCTAAACTGTCTGGAAAAACTGAAACCTAACAAATCACCAGGGCCAGATGGCATCCATCCAAGAGTCCTCAAAGAATTCAAATGTGAAATTGCCGACCAACTTGCCAAAATATTTAATTTATCCCTGAAATCGGGCTCTGTACCAGAGGAGTGGAGAGTAGCAAATGTAACACCGATTTTCAAAAAGGGATCCAGGGGCAATCCGGGAAATTACAGGCAAGTTAGCCTAACTTCCGTTCCAGGCAAATTGATGGAAAGCATCCTCAAGGATAAAATTGTAAAGCACCTTGAAGAACAGGCCCTGCTGGGAGTAAGCCAGCATGGCTTCTGCAAAGGTAAATCTTGCCTCACCAACCTTTTGGACTTCTTTGAGAGCGTCAACGAGTGTGTGGATCAAGGTGATCCAGTTGACATAGTCTACCTGGACTTCCAAAAAGCTTTCTACAAAGTTCCTTATCAAAGACTCCTGGGGAAACTTAGCTGTCATGGGATAAAGGGACAAGTGCATGTGTGGATTGCTAACTGGTTGAAAGACAGGAAACAGAGGGTAGGTATAAATGGAGAGTTTTCACAATGGAGGGAAGTAAGAGGTGGGGTCCCCCAGGGATCTGTACTGGGACCGGTGCTTTTTAATTTATTCATAAATGATCTAGAAGTAGGGGTAAGCAGCGATGTGGCCCAATTTGCAGATGATACCAAACTCTTCCGGGTAGTGAAATCCAAAATGGATTGTGAGCAGCTCCAAAAGGATCTCTCCAAACTGGGGGAGTGGGTGACAAAATGGCAAATGCGGTTCAATGTTAGCAAGTGTAAAGTAATGCGCATTGGGACAAAAAACACCAACTTCAAGTATATGCTGATGGGATCCGAGCTGTCGGTGACGGACCAGGATAGGGATCTTGGGGTCATGGTGGACAGCTCGTTGGAAGTGTCGACTCAATGTGCAGCAGCTGTGAAAAAGGCAAATTCCATGCTAGGGATCATTAGAAAGGGGATTGAAAATAAAACAGCTAACATTATAATGCCCTTATACAAAACTATGGTGCGACCACACTTTGAGTACTGCGTACAATTCTGGTCACCACATCTTAAAAAGGACATTGTTGAACTGGAGAAGGTACAGAAGAGGGCAACCAAGATGATCAGGGGCCTAGAGCACCTTTCTTATGAGGCAAGACTACAACACCTGGGGCTTTTTAGTTTAGAAAAAAGACAACTGTGGGAAGACATGATAGAGGTCTATAAAATCATGCATGGTGTGGAGAAAGTGGAGAGAGAGAAATTCTTTTCCCTCTCACACATTAGAACCAAGGGTCACTCCATGAAATTGATTGCCAGGAGGTCTAGGACCAACGAACGGAAGTACTTTTCCACACAACGCGTGATCCACTTGTGGAACTCTCTGCCACAGGATGTGGTGACAGCCAACAACCTGGATGGCTTTAAGAGGGGTTTGGATGACTTCATGGAGGAGAGGTCTATCAATGGCTACTAGCCAGAGGGCTGTGGGCCACCTCCAGCATCAAGGGCAGGGTGCCTCTGAGTACCAGTTGCAGGGGAGTAATGGCAGGAGAGAGGGCATGCCCTCAACTCCTGTCTGTGGCTTCCAGCGGCATCTGGTGGGGCACTGTGCGAAACAGGATGCTGGACTAGATGGGCCTTGGGCCTGATCCAGCAGGGCTGTTCTTATGTTCTGTTATTGGACTTTATGTTGCTGTATGCAACTTTAAAAGAATAGTTTAGTCTATGTTGTGAGATGAACCAGAAGCATGCTGATCACATAAGCAGAAAATAGCTAGTACAGCCTATTTAGTATGAATGTATTAGGAATAGATCAGTGGGGCTGTCTCAGTCTGAGAGCCAATAAAGCACTGGCTCCCAGTGGCGGATTAAGCTTTTTGTTGCCTGTAGGCAACCAAAGATTTGCCACCCCATTTCAAGGGACTCGACGGCTATACGTGTACAAGGGTGGGGGAAAGTTAAATCCCCCCCCCCCATGCGCAGAGAGCCCTGAAATGGGTCGTAAATGGCCTGACCCGTCATTTGGGAGGCAGGCGGGCCCATGGGAGGAGCTCTCGCCGCTGTCCCCACCACGCCACCACTATCCCAATGCGCAGTGGCAGTTTTTAAAAGGTAGAGAGGGAAGATTTAACTCTCCTCTGACCTAAGCCCTTTACTTGCACACCACTCTCAAAATTTGCTGCCATAGACAAGAGCCTATATTGCCTAGGCGTTAATCCGCCCCTGCTGGCACCTCCTTTGCTTGGGCCTTTCACCTTTTCCCTGCCAGTCCTACCAGTAGCAGAAATGGGCCCTCTCTGGGAAGGAGGGAAGGATTCCTTCAACCTCACCTGTACCAGGCTGAAAACAAAGGTCTTTTTACACAATGGGTTTAATGTATCACCAATCTGAATGAACAGATTCTGAGGAAACAGCATCTATGAGATGCAAGTCATTCTTTGCATGTTAGACGATAAATTATTTAACCTTCTTGGATGTTCTCTCATTTGAGTAAACTGCAAGAAGTCATCTGATGTTCAGAACAGGTCCTCCTCACTCCTCCTCCTGGGCTGCACACGGTTACTGTGGACGTCTGAAGAGGCGATTGCTGTAAGCACGATGGCAGGCACTTGCATGATCAGCAGCCCTCCATTCATGTTGATCTCTCTCATCCATGTGGACTAGCAGCATAGGTATTGCCCCCCTGTGGCTCTGAACCTTGGGTTAGGGCAGTATAAAAATGCACTAAATAAATTTAAAAAAAACCAACATGGATTCTGAGTCTATGTGCTACCCACCTGTGGAAGAAACGCCACCTTCACACTATGGTTTGATAATCTAAGTAATTGCCTCTATCGATACAAAGACAGATTTAGCTGAAAATAGGTCAGAGGAAGCCTGTGCAGCTAACAACCTGACCAGATTCCAAAGACCCCCTTGCAAAGTTCAGAACACAGTCTTAATTGTTTCAAGTTATTTAAACATTTCAATCAGATAGCTGGACAATTTGCACACATATATTAAAACAAGGAAGTTATAGTGACAAACCATATTTATCCTGCATGATCAGGTTGCCCTAGACAGAGTCGTGCAAAGTATAGCTGCCATCATTGAGACGGTTCCCACAATCAGTGAGAACCGCCACACGGCCCCCAGAAGTTCCAGCATGCCCTGCATGAGTGCGCAGGGCATACTGGAGAGACCTCCAAGCCGGAAGGCTGCTTTTTACCCTCCCAGTCAAGAGTCTACTCATGAGTTGCTGCAGTGCAGAGCTGCGCTGTGGCAACACATGATCCGAAAGCCCGGGTTAGCGGAGCACTCGCTCCACTAACCTCGGCTTAGGGGAGGGTAACTTTAGCGGGTTACCTGCTTTGGTGAGACCAGGCTCGGCTGCAAGCCTGGTGGTTCTCACACGTGGACAAAATTGGGCTATGCTCCCTTAGCCCCATTTTGCCTGATCGTGAGAATCGCCTCATTGTCTGCTAAAGCATTATTCAGATCTCTGTGGACTTTCCCCCAAGATCTATTTCAAGCCAAATCCCAAGCTTCACTATTTCCTGCCTGCCTGATGTCTTGTCCTCTTGCAAAGCATTTCTGCTCGTACGGTTCTAGCATCAGGCTAACAAAATGGTTTTGGGTTGGTCAAGCAAGCAAAGCAATTCCCACACACCCATCATAGTGCTACGAAACGTGAGAAAAGCTGACAGCTGGCTGCACCCACAGTAATTTATTCAAGCAGCAGAAACTGAATTTTCTCCAGTTCTGACAGCCTGATCCTGTATTTTGCTGTACAGCAACAGCTGGACAAGAAGGTTGCTTCACATATCATGGTTTTTATTAAGAGGTCCCGATGAATCTATTTATGTGCACACAGTGGCAGAGCCTGACCGCCAGCGGCCCGTGTGCGGCTGTGGCGGTGGCCCCGCTTACCCTGCCCCCTGCGTCTGATGTGGTGGGGGGGTGGCCTGGCTCCCGAACGGAGTCTCGCAGCTCCGTTCGGGAGTTGGGAGGGAGCAAGTCAGGCCGACACAGAGCTGGCTGTTTAACTCGTGAAGGGGCCATGCAGCCCCTTCGGGAGCTAGACTTGGGCTGGTGCTGCATTCGCAGTGTGGCTTGGAGTGGCTCTTCCCTGCAGGGAAGAGCTGCTCCTGGCTGCGCCGCATACACAGTGGCTCTTTAACTCCCTAACAGGAGCTGCACAGACCCCGCTTGGGAGCTAAACCAGCACCCCCGCGTCTGATGTCAGAAGCAGGGGGCGTGTCGGGGCCATGAAGCGCGGCCCCTGATTGGGTGCGGCCTGGGTTCTTCGAACCCATTGGCCCAATGGTGGCTCCACCCCTGTGTGCACACCATCAACTGAATGCATGCATGACAAATGGGAGGTTTTCACTCATGGGTAATACACAGGGAGTCAGGATTAGCTGTGGGTTCCTGCTACTGCAGCATGTGGTCCTACAATTCAGGGCAAAGATACCAAGTTGTGCCCCCATTTGCCATAGATAAAACTCCGCTGCTTGGACTACAGAATAAAAGTGAAGCCTATTATCAGGTCAAGGTTAAAACGTAAAGGACCTAGGTGGGTCCAACCAAAAACGCAAAAGCAACCAAAAGGACCCACCACTATCAAACAACCTTAAAACTACAATTAGATGCACACACACAGAAGATGGTAAAAACTATCAAGGCTACAAATAGTAAAATATCTAATATTCACAAAAACATGGGATGGAACTACTGGATATTTAATAAATATACTCTTATGACCCATATATTAACTAACAATAAATATCACTTAATAAAAAACACATATCCATAAAACATAAATTTTTACCATCGGAACTACCAATATCAATATACAAAAAAATATGGGAACTTGAAGATCAATCTTTCATATGGCAAGTTTCTCAAGAAATAATAGCTCAGTGTAGATATAAGAAAGATTCAATGGTTCTTGAATTTGATGGTCCAATAGGTTCTGAGTTTTATAGGACACTGGCATTCGTAACAGCCCACAAATGTATTCACTTTCACCAGGTGCATTTCAGCCTACATCAGGCCTTCTTCAGTGGCACTGTAAATACAAATTCCTGTAGTGTCCAAATAGTGACTATGCTTCTCACATGGAGCTCAATATTAAATCTACAGTTAATCAGATTTCAAGTTTCCTTGTAAGTTGATAAAAATCTCTCCTGCCAGCATGGCTGTATGTTTATGTCTCCCAGTGACGAAAGAAAGAAAGAAAGAAAAGTGTGTGTGGGGTGGGTGGGTCCTACCATGAGTGTAGCCTCTAGAGGAAAGAGTTGTAGTATGCAAGGACAAAGCAGTGGAGTAGAATCTGGAATATATTTATTTATTTATTTTTACATTTATATCCCACTCTTCCTCCAAGGCGCTCAGAGTGGTGTACATGGTTATTTTTATTCTCACAACAACACTGTGAGGTAGGTTAGGCAGAAAGATACATGACTGGCCCAGAGTCACCCAGCAAGTTTTATGGTTGATTGGGGAACTCAGGTCTTCCTGGTCCTAGTCCAGCACTCTAACCACTATGCTATGCTGGCTTAGCATAGCGTAGATATTACCTACAGAGAGAAGTGCAGTCTGCTTTCAGTGTTCTTGCTGCTGGCTGTTAGCCCCGCCTCTACTCCAGGACTGGAATAGAAGTAACCAAAGCACCATTCAAAAGCGGGACTGGATCAAATAATGGATTAACCAAAAACACTACAGTCAGGTTCCTATTAAAGGTTAAGGAGCACTGCCAGTTTGTTTTTAAAGGCAACAGTCCTAGGGTTCTGTCACATGTATGTCGCAGACACTATCCAATAGTGCCAGGACACTCACTCAACTTTCCAGTTCTCAGCTTCAGATCTCAATTGTTCTGCCAACTGGGGAGAGCATAAAGGTTTCCAGCAACAGTACTGTTATGAATGCCACACTTCACCAAGCGGTGAAAAGTCCAGGGAATGAACTATAAGTCTTACTCTCCTTTGGAGAAACAGAACATGCACTGGAGACTGGCATCTTTGTAGTATCGGTTCATCCACAGAATAGATACAGGAGCAGCATATAGATAAACAGGCTCCTAAAGTAGGAAAAACAACCTTTGATCCTGTACCAGAGCAACTTGTTTTATAGCTGTTTCCCTCATAGATACAAAAGCCTTATGTAGATTTAACTAAGGGTTTATTCAGAAACCACTCTATTTTCTCCTTTTTGTTTTCCTTTCGCACTCCATCTCTCATGCTCTCTATAGGATTCCCACTAGGACAAACTTCTCAACGATTATTAGACAGAATACAAAACATTCCTCGCCTTTACGATGAATAGTTATATACCGCTTTTCAACAGAAGCTCCCAAAGCAATTTACATAGATTTAAATAAATAAACAAACAAATAAATAAAATGGCTCTCTGTCCCCAAAGGGCTCACAGTCTAAAAAAGAAACAAAAGATAGACACCAGCAACAGCCACTGGAGGGATGCTGTGCTGGGGATGGATAGGCCCAGTTGCTCTCCCCCAGTTAAATAAAGAGAATCACCACTTTAAAAAGGTGGCTCTTTGCGCAGGGGACCCTAACCCTTTATAACAACCAGAAAGGAATTAATTTAAAATTCAGTGACTATGTCTTTAAGTCTTTTGTGTGGCCTCCTGTCATGCACATTTCTCTTAATTCTTGGGGTCTCTGGCACAGCAGTGGTTAGTGATTTGTTGTTTGGTATACAGAATTGTCCATCACTTTCATCAGCCTACACTGTGAAGTCAAAACTGGAGGCAAGATCAAATTCCTCTCGAGACTTCCTTCCCTCTTGTCTCATCGTATGCATGCTGTCCTTTGTATTCCAATACAGCAATGAAGTATCCATTTATAATAGGGGAACCACCATATCTCCATGGGTGAATGTCAGCTGCCAATTTTGGGGCAGTGCCATATGAGAAAATCAGTTTTGGAAGGATTTAGATTGGATTTCAGGAGGTGGGTTTGGGGGTACCCAAGAGAGTGCTTTGACACAGTGAAGAGCATTTTCCACCTTCCTAGCCATCTCTATAACTTTATCCAAGGTAAATTTCTGCTCCAATAATTTTTCACAGTTTGGAGCAGTTTGTTTACATAACAATCTGATCCCTGATCATTCCATTGGTAAAGCTGGCAAACTCACATGTTACATTTAAGGCACACAATGCTGTGACATATTGATCAATAGATTCACCAGGCAGTTGGGATCAAGAACAGAACTTGTAAGCAACCACATTCAAAGTAAGGTTGAAATAATCATCTAAGGCTTGAAGAGCAGCTTCATAAAAATCGGTATCCCCTTCCAAACTGACAGGAAAGGGCAAATGATAAGATATCCTCTGGCCTTCAGGGCCCAGGCAGTGAATCAATATAGCCTTCTGTTTTGATGGAGTAAAACCAGGGCTCTATACAGTGAGGAGGTAATTGCAGAAACAGGACTTCTGTTGTTGCCAGGGAAGAGCAGGTTCTCTTGGGCTAGACAAGAAAAAAGATGGTAGTGGTATCTGAGCCATGCTGCAGTGGGCATCCAGTGAACAACTGAGTCCAGGATAGATAAGGAAAAAGTAACTTCAGAGGTTGTGCAGGTCTGGAAGCTGGAGAAACAATCAGCAGCAGCGATAGTAGAAAGCAGTCCAGGAATGTAGGCCCAGGAAAGCAAGGAAATGAGGTTGCAGGAACATTCACAAGCTTTGCAGGCTCACATGCTTAGCTAGGTCAAAATCACATTGTCAAATGTTTTATAGCTACTTCCCTCATACACACAAGGAAATCTTATGTAGAATTAACTAAAAGTTTATTTAGAAACAACTCTATTTTCTCTTTCTCCTTTCCCTCCCTTTTCCTTACTGATTCCACCCTCCGTACTCTCTACAGCAGGGTTTCTCAACGTGTGGGTCCCCAGATGTTATTGGACTTCAACTCCCATAATCCCCAGCCCCAGTGGCCTTTGGCTGGGAATTATGGGAGTCGAAGTCCGATTACATCTGGGGACCCACACGTTGAGAATCCCTGCTCTACAGGATCCCCACTGGGACAAACTTCTGAACAGCACTACATAAAAGATTACTAGGTAGAACACAATACATTTTACAACAAATATTTATATACCATTTTTCAACAAAAGTTCCCAAAGCAGTTTACACAGAGAAATAAAAATAAATAAATAAAATGGCTCTCTGTCCCCAAAGGGCTCAAAGTCTAAGAAACATAACATAGACATCAGCATAAGATATTTTACCAAGGTAAAATATAGCCTTTTCTGATCTCCCTCTTTCTTTCTGTGAAATGCAACTGCTTCTAGCTGGCCCTCCCCCAAACTCTGATGGGTAGGAGTATGGCATTCCAAAGGGGGGAGAGAGATACCACACCATTAAGGACCATTCAGCCCTTCTGTTAAATCCCTTGTCACCCATCAGGCAATCCTTTAGGCAAAGCAGCAGAGACAGGTCCATTCATGCTGATCAAAAACATCCAAACTCATCATATTATATTGTTTTCTGCATCTTGGGAAAATACTATATTCTCAGAACAGAAGTGTTGCCTTGAGCGAAGAAATTTGGATCCCATGCAACTAATGAGAAGCAACTCTGCATATATTTCACTGTATATCTGGAAACATTAACTCATTACCTCTAAAACCAGCTGAAAGGCTATCAACTGCCCTCCTGAGGGACCACTTGAAATAGCATAATTCATGCCTAAGGCCACACCACACATTGTGTGAGAGGCAAGAGGCCCTCCCCACCATTCTGGGAGGTTCAGAACCAGGTCAGTTTCTCAGATAAGCAGCTCTGGTTTTTTTTGCTATGATACAAGAACAGTATTCAGCTGTTTCACAAAGGTATGTGTGAGGGGTGCTGAAGCCACAGCTGGTGATAATCAGTGTAATCAGTATGGGTTGGGGTAAAAGTAGCTGCAGACTTGATTCAGGGCCAGACTTTACCAGCTGAGCCCAGTTACACTAATTGTACTTTTAAATCCTCTTCCAGTGGAATGTTTAGCTCTGCTGTGAGAAAAAGGCAGAAAGAGTGGGCAAGGCAGCTTTTTGGGTTTGCATATCCACGCGTGTCTCAGCAATATGGTGGAGAGCGCACAGTGGTCTGGACGCGGGTCTCAGCCATGTGGCTTGGAACATGGAATGGAGCAGGGAATGGCCTGGGACGCAGGCCTCAGCAATACAACGGGGAGCACACAGTGGTCTGGGATGCGGGTCTCAGTCACATGATGTCTCCAACAGAGTGGGCCAGAGTCCTCGTCTGGGGCCACGCTTTTGTTCGGGGTGTTCAAGTGGGTGCAGGGCGCCGAACCTGGAACGCAGGTGGGCCTGGGGCAGTGGGCCTCAGTGGAACGGCTTGGAGGAATGGGCATGCAGAGCGCCCAATTTCTGCCAATGCTGCGCGAATTCCTGCCGCTGCATTTTGGGGGCAATGACCTAGTCAGGCAGCCGGGATTCTCGCTGTCTCAGCAGACCATTCCGGACCTGGAGGAGGTGCTGGCATGGTGCCCGGAGAGGGTTATACTCTTGTCTGACATCACGCAGTGTAGAGTATGGAGGGGGGCACGTAAGCAGAACAAGATCGATAGGGCTAGACGGAGAGTTAATGCAGCGTTGACACGCCTTGGCTCTGGGGAAGCGGCAGCAGCAGGTGGGTCAGGCTGGCAGAGATGCCCCTAAGCCCTGCCTGGCAGAACGGCTCCTTGTCAGCACCTCTGGCAAGCCTGTCTCCAGTAGGGCAGGTTGCTTTGGAATATCAGGCTGACATGGCAAAACTGAGGAAGGTAGGAGCACGGCGGGCAGGCAGAAGCAATCTGTGGCATCACAACCCCGCACATCACAGCTCAGCCTGACAGGCAGGACTGCTGGCTCCTGCCTGGGATGGCCTGTGGCACAGACCAAGATTCCTTTGCCCACTGAAAGAAGGAGGGAGAGACAATGCTGAGGTGACTGGAGCAGGAAACACAAATGTCCACCCTAGAGGAGCAAGCTGACAATCCTCCAATGGGGAAGGCAAGGCTATTCACTTTGTCGCAGTGCCCCTTACAGCACTCTAGGCCAGGGATCCTCAGCGTTGGGCCCCCAGATGTTATTGGACTTCAACTCCCATAATTCCCAACCAAAGGCCACTGGGGCTGGGGATTATGGGAGTTGAAGTCCAATAACATCTGGGGACCCAGCATTGAGAACCCCTGCTCTAGGCAACTGCCCAACATGGTCAGGCCAAGCCCTGTGCCCAAGGCTATGCAAGGAGACTATGGTTGAGATGGGACCTGAACCCATGTCTGCCAGGCCCAGGCAAAACAATCTAGCCACAAGTGCTGTCCCCTTGAGACACTCTGGATCCATCCAGAGATTTATCAAAGACAAAGCACAGAGTGATGTCTACGGCCATTCACCTGTTGGACTCAAGGTCATGGAAGGTGGCATCTGGCAGGCAGGCAGGCAACATCTCTGAGAGACTACAACATTACTGCTATCAGTCAACTGCCAGCCTGTGCCTGTTTTAAGTGTGTGATGAGTAGGGGCAGCCCTTCCAAGTGACACGGTGAGGCAGTCACCTCAGGGTGCTTTCCAGACTATGAGGTTTGCGCTGGTTAGAGGGTGGCAAAGTGCAACGGAACGAGACAGCAGTTTGAAACCGCAAGCGCAGCGGTTCTCAGGTAGTTTTCTATGCATCGTGATAGGGTTTGGGCCCTCCATATTGCCCACCACTCTAGCAGATTTTCCAGGCAGGGGATGTCCAGATTCCATCTGCATCACATTCACTGGCCCCTCCTCCTCCATTCCTGGCCAATGGGGTCGTGGAGGGGGGCTGATGTGATGAACTTTTTTAAAAAAAATGATTTCTAGGTGTTCTTGCACAAATCCACCAGCAGGGGGAAGCGCAAGTGGTCCGCGCACAGATGTGTAAACCAGGGTACAAAAATTAAAAAGTGTGGGGGAGGGACGGAGAAAGCATGAAAGCTCCTGAGCTGGCTAGAGACCCACTGATCTCACGGGATCTGACTGAGAAAGTGCAGCAGGCGGGGGAGTAGGAGGGGCTGTAGGTCCATCTGCTCAGGAGGAGCAGAGCCATGGTGGTGGCAGCTGAGAGAGAGAGAGAGAGCCATCCAGGAAGAGCTGTGTTTGCGCTTCCAAGCGAAACAAACAAGATCGCGTCGCTGAGGTGGGAGGGAGAGAGAGAGAGAGAGCACACCCCTTCACACATATTCCCTTCAGCCAGCCCGGCTAGTCTAGAGTGGCTGCCTAGTTGGAGGCAATATGAGGGAGGGAGGAGCCCAGGCTTCAGTAGCCTCTCCTTGCGCACACACACACTTCACCTTGGCACCACAGCCAGAAGATTCTCTCAGCCCGACACTTGGAGGGCCAGCCAAGCCTTGGCCTGAGAGCCCCTCCCCCCCATACATACATGCCTTTCCCGCCCACCCACCAACTCAGGCAGGTGGGTGGACAGGCAGGCAAGCAGCCACCACGCTTGGCTGGTCAGCAGAGCCCTCTCTCTGTGCCTTGCTGGAGACGCACTTTTGGCGGGGAAAGCGGGGGGGGGAAGGGAGTGTCTCACCCTCCCCACTGGAAGTGATTAAGCCCCAGATTGCTCCTGCATCTTCAGGAGGATGACAGAGAGCTCTCTCAGATGCATTCCATTTAGCTATTTTCTGCTTCACTTTGGTGATTAGGTTCATGTTCGATGCCCCCGTGAGTTCGGAAGCAATTGCAGCAGAGTGCTGCCGCCTGGTTCTTGGGCCACTGCTCTCCTCCCCCACCCGCCAGTAAAATAAAAATTATTTCACGAATGAAAATAACTGTCCACAACACTCCACGCTCCAACACATAAAATACGAGACAAGCCTCCCTGCAATGGAAAAATACAGCTACTTTCCTGCAGCGCATTTACAGCATTGTAGGGCAAAGATGCATCATTCACATTCAAATCAAGGCATGGCAAATATGAACGGCACTCTGCTGACAACGCAGCGACCCCGATGTGGAAACACGGGCAATATGGAGGGACACTTAGCAGACACGTTGCGAGTACGTTGCAGCAGGTAATCTGGAAAATGCCCAGGTGTAGAAGTGAGGAGAGCCACAGGAGGTGGCAAGTGCTGCTCCCCACCACAGGCGCCACTTCACAGACCTTCCTGCTGCCAGCACCCTCCATTACCCTACTGGAGCATGCTGTTGATTTCCCCCTCCGAGTCCTGCTGAGGCACAGCTCTTCTTTTCCCTTTCCCCACACACTCCATGTGAGCTCAAAACACTCCTGCTCCCACTGCTGCATTTGTTGGTATAATCTGAGAGTGCTTACTGCCCCCACCGTGGCCACATGGCCTGAGAATCCCGAGCACCCAAATGCACATAGAAGGGGTATGTCATATTTACCTCAGGCAGCCATCTTGGACTGCCTCTGGTGAAGAGGAGGCTGGCCCGCAGTAGGGGAAACCTGAGTTCTAGCCTATAACTCCTGCCTTGACCAGTTTCTCCCATTGCCTCTATTCTTTTCCATTTGGAGCTATTATTTTCAGCAGGCCATTGCAGCATATTTTGACATATATGTAACAAACCAACCGTGCCTGGGTTGGAGCAGAGGAAAGGGTGTGGCAGCAGCTCCCAATCAGCAAACAAGAACGGTGATTGACCAGCAGGGATAGTCTCCCCAGGCAATCAATTACTGAACTTAAGTGAGAGTTGGGCATTGCCTGTTTCTCCCTCTTTTCTTTAGAACGATTTAGCTTCTGGGTTTTTAAGGAAAGCATGATAATATATCACCAGGAGTGCTTTATGCAGGCAAATGATGTTTCATTAATATAAGCTGAGCAAATGTAAACTGTACTATAATGTAATGTAAGCCAAGCAAAATGCATAATTATGGTTTCAGTACACTGAGCTAGTATGGACTTATTGAGAGGGGTGATATAAGAGTGCCTGGAAAAGGAAGGAAAGATTGTGCCATCGAGTCAGTGTCGACTCCTGGCGAACACAGAGCCCTGTGGTTTCCTTTGGCAGAATACAGGAGGGATTTACCATTGCCTCCTCCCGCGCAAGATAAGATGATGTCTTTCAGCACCTTCCTATATCGCTGCTGCCCGATATAGGTGTTTCCCGTAGTCTGGGAAACATACCAGCGGGGATTCGAACTGACAGCCTCTTGCTCCCTAGGTAAGTTGCTTCCCCACCGCACCATTAGGTGGCATCTAATGATGCCACCTAACTCATGCCATTGAATACTAATGATACCACCTAATTCAGAGCACCTGAGGGGACATGAATCACAGCACCTACAGTTGAATGCAGGGCTCTAGCACTTCTTATGTGATCTCACTATCTTTGAACATGTAGAGTTGCCTTCTGCCAAGTCAGATCATTAGTCCACCCAGCTTGCTATTGTCTATGCTGACTGACAACAGCTCTCCAAGGTTTCAGGCAGGAGTCTCTCCCAGCCCTACCTGGAGATACCAGGGATTGAACTTGGGACCTTCTGCAGGCAAAGCAGATGCTCTTCCAAGGATAAATTCTCACGGCCTTCCAAACTGCTGATCACATGGCTTTGATTTACCTTTAGATAAATGCTACTCACCCTGTGTTGTGTGTGTCAATAGTGTGAAACAGCTCATGCAGCTCTTTTCTGCTGAGGATTCCGTCAGCAAAGTAAGCTTTGAATTCGTCGAAGGACAGTTTGCCATCATCTGAAACCAAATAAGCAATAAGAAAATTAGGTACCCACAGGAGCTCCGCACCTCACACTTTAAGCAAGTTGATTTTATTCATTCATTTATATCATGCATGCCACTCTACAAAAATTGAGAAGACAGGTCCTTGTTCCATTAGAGTCTCTCTCTCTCTCTCTCTCTCTCTCTGTATGTGTATGTGTGTGTGTGTGTGTATGCATAGTGAATCAAGTATGTTCTTGCTTTCAAATCTCTGCATAAAAGTGAGATATCATAGAGCCAGTTTGTATGATACTTTGTCTGCTGACTCCATGGGATAAGGATGGCAGCTTTTGGCTAGATTCACACGTAACCTATAACCACAGTTAACCCTAACCGGAGTTATAATTCCTAACTCCAATTCTCGCCACAGACGGACAGCAACCGCAGTTGGCCTTAGGGAGCCCCTCCTTGCCGCTCGGCCTCCCAGCCTGATCCCAGCCAGCTCCGCGGCCAGACTGTGGTCAAAGCGTCATCACATCAGGTGCTCGGCCACAATTGGTAACTATCTCCAGTGGGGAGTGCCAAGTGCGATTGTGCATTTTCGGAGTGCCCCACTCACCCTTGGCAGGCGAAGCGCAGCGAAAGCCCTTTAAATGCCCTGCAATGCTGGTGCCGCTTCTGCCAGCCATGGCACCACCACCACCACCACCACCCAAGTGGCCCCACGCCCTGAAAGCACAACACAAACTCCAATTCCCAAGGGGGGTTGAGGCCCGGTGGGGGGGATGGAAGGCCACTTTCATTGCAGGAGGGGAGGGGAGAACCCACATTTGCTAGAATGGGATATACAGATGGAGCAGGGCACAGTATGCTGGGGGGTCTGTCCACCATGACCAGGGAACATTTTTGTCGCAAGGGGAGACCCTCCAGCCAGACCCATCACTGTTGCTGCAAGCAGCCTGCTGCCCAGTAGCTAACACTCATGAGAGGGCCAGTCTATTGGGAATATGCCTGTGCCTGTTAAGGAGTTTTCCCCACCCATGGACTGCAAGCTCACAACCTGAGTCACGCACTTAACCACCAGGAAATCCAAGGGGGCCCCTATCTAGTGGGGCCCCTGACTATCTTTGTTGAAAAATAGGGGGGACCCCAACTTCCCTCTCCCAAAATCCTTCCATAGCCTTGCACATACCCCAGAGGAGTACCCCACAACCCATGAGCCATAGCCTGGCCACGCACATGGCCATGGGTTGGGCCAACAGGACAGTGCATTCACTCAAGTTTTTAAAATCCTGGGTCCGGTCTGTCTGTGTGCTGTATGCAGATAAGTGGGTGTGGGGAATCGTGGGAAAGGGCACTTTCCTCTGCTCTCCAGACCCCGGGGCAGATGGGTCAACTGCAGAGGTAGATCCTGATGGCGCACCTGTGCACAGGTGAAAATGGCCGGGCTTTCTCCTGGCAAATCGCTTCTTTCCTCTCCACTCTGATGGTCCCTCATTAGCTGCCCAGAAGTGTCCCAATGGCCTGTCACTCTCATGCCTGGCCACTGAGCCCTGGATTGGGTGGTAGGATCCTTGGAAAAGGATCTTAGCTGACCCAAGACTTTCTTTAGTGGCCTGTCCTGCTCATGAGCAAGCCTCTGAGGGGCTGGGACCCCCCTCAGTGTTAAAAATAGAACTTGGCTGCTCCAGCTTCCCTGCTTGGGTCTGCCTTTCAGACCCTGCCAATAGCATCCCCACACAAACCATTTGCATGGAGGGTGCAGGCAGTGGGTTGCGGAGTGGACCCTTCCAGCCATTCAAAATTCCTGGGCCAGGGCCGGCAGTGCAGCATATGTAGATCTCGAGGCGCATTGATTCCCGGGAGTAGAGAGCCCTGGTTTCCAGCCACCCTGAGACAGCTGCATTGCCCATTGGGGGCTGTGGGTAGGGGTGCACATCTCCACATTGGTGGGTGGGTTGGCAGGGGGCAGGGTTTGACAGTGGCTTGGCAGCTGCCACAAAGACCAGGACAGCATTTGCCGAAGTGCCTGTCCCCGCAGTTTTCCTGCATGGAGCATCCTCCCTCACTCCCCGTTGTCTGCCACTCTCGTGAGAGAGCGGTCCATGGGCACATGAGCAATTCTGCTGTGCTCTGAAACGCTGTTGCCTCAGTGGTGACACTGGTGGACTTTCATAAGTAAGACTTAGATAGCAAAAACCCGCCCTCCCTCCAGCCCCAGGAATGGACTGGGCCCCCCTTCTGAAATCAACCCTTTCTGAAATCGCACTTTCTTCAGATAAATAAAAGTTAACTAAACACAGTATCATTTCCCTTGGCAACAGAGCCTTTAAGAAATTATTCACGAACCTTCCTGATCTTACATACCTTTCTAATGTGTTTCATTACCATTTTTCAAGTTGTCATAGAAACCTGTTTGAGCAGGACTCCACCCCTTCCTTCTTGGAAAATAAATTTAACTGTAGATTGTAATTCTTGTTTTATATGAGAATGATATTTACCTTTGACAGCTTATCCACCAACAATGTGCTCAACAGAGTACTTTACTTGCATTGGCCTGCCCACTAAGCTGCAATCTAACATGCAGATCTTAACCGTATTAGGTTTAAGTCCCATTAAAACAAATAAAGGCTCTATGCATGATCAGTGTGCAGAGCCGAAAGGGGTTCTGCGAGGAGAGCGGGCTTGACCCACTCTCCCCACAGACGATCACTGACCCCTCCTCGGGGGAGCATATCGCCCGCTCAGACAAGTGGTGGTTTGGCTCCAGCACTCCTGTGCTGGGCAGGCTGGTGGTTTGCCTGGCAGTTCTGGGGGTTGGGTGAAGGGAAGAGCCGCTGCGTGGCACCCTGACCCCCAGAGCCCCAGAAATGTACATACTCAAAAAGCGCTGTACAAATGCTAAGTAGATAGGCACACGCTTCTCTCATTAAAAAAAAACAAAGAATCCCAAACCTCTGCTTAGTCATGACATTCAGTAGCAAAAAGGCAGCTTAGAAAATTTCCTTGGCTCTTGGCAACAGCCCAGACAAAACCTACCACCATCAACAGAGTCACCTTATCATGAGAGGCCAGTAAAAAATGCTAAGTATTGACCAATCGCATTAAGTTAACATTAGTTAGGTTGCAATCCTTTGCACATTTACCTGGGAGAAAGTTCCACTGAATACAAAAGGACCCCTTTCCAGCTAAAAATGCATAGGATTAGGCTGGATTAGGTATTACACAGCTCTCTTCTTATTGGAGCTCTTTCAAACAGCATTAGGAATGCTGATCAAGGATTCAGATAAGTAACCAACTTCAGTGCCCTTGATAACCCTGGGTGTTTATCTCTGAAAGAGACAGAGTTGCCAAGGCTGCAAAATGCACACTTAGAAACAGCGCAGTAGTACTCAGTCATAAATGGAAATAATTTATGGGGACTCTAAGATGTGCAGAATGGCAGAGAAAGAAACAGAATGCCATCAAACTGAAACACAGAAGGGAGAAACTGAAAGCAACCATGCATTACTGAAGCACCTCACTAAATTGAATGCTTTCCTAAATTAGGAAATTTAGGAAGGATAATAATTAACCTGGCCAGGGCTGCACAACTTCGACTCTCCTACAGATGTTTAACCTAAGAACATCCCTGCTGGATCAGGCCCAAGGCCCTTCTAGTCCAGCATCCTGTTTCACACAGTGGCCCACCAGATGCTTCTGAGAAGCCCACAGGTAAGAGGTGAAGGCGTGTCCTCTCTCTTGCTGTTGATCCCCTGCAACTGGCATTTAGAGGCATCTTGCCTTTGAGGCTGGAGGTGGCCTTTGCCATGTTGACTATTAGCCACTGTGGCTGGGGATTATGGGAGGAGTTGTCCAAAAACAATTGGAGGGATGAAGTTGTACAGCCCTGACATAAGCTGAGGCATGATTAACGCTAACTGAGAGTGTAGGCAGCACCCAGCTAGAGGATACAACATCAGAATATTGATCTTCAGTTGATCAATAACCCACTTACCCAGAATGCTATTGTAGATACATATCTTTTAGGCTTGGTTTTCTATGGAAGGACTGCTAGAATACTGTTAGAAATTTTCATCATTCTTCAAACCAAACCATACGTATCCCCTCATCCAAATAATGAGACAACCCAACAAGAAAATCCTTGATCAGAATTCATGACTAATTCTGTTGAGCAAATCCCCGTTCCATTTAGTAGCCTGTTCGCTGCCAAAGAGAAGTGACTGAAGTTACATTGCCCATTTTTATACAGGGCGAGTTCTCACGGCTACCAGCAGGTCTGTAAGTGGGGAACATGTTGGTAAAATGTTGGGAACCAAGAGCAAGTGCCCGGTGTAATGTCTGAACCCACCCAAGTCCAGTCTCTGAGATTCTATGCCTAACTTTCTCTCAACTTCAGTAACCAAGATCTGGAAGCTGGGAGGAGAAGGTTGGGAGAATGTCAAATGGAGAGCATGAGAACCAGACTTGGGTAGGTTCAGGCATCACTCACACACACACACACACCCCACCGCGCCCACAGAGTGTGCATGCACTCTTGGTTGCTGACATTTTATTGACATGTTTCCCATTTATGGACTCACCGGCAATCATTTGAAACTGCCCATAGTAAAAGAAAGAGCAGCTAAAAACAGCTGAGCATTCTTCAGGGAGTGAGAGAAATGCCACACCATGAAAGGAATTATTTAATGATCACAGAGTGGAAATCAAGCAGCTTAGGGCACCAATCTAATTGCTCAAAAAAGCAGTGAGGAAGTGAGCATTTAGCCTGATATGATGGTTTCTGCCACGAAGTGACCTTTTCCATCATCTCACTGTGGAGAGCCATTTGAAACTGGGTCACAGGAAGGGTACAAGGCACTGGAGGCCACAGGCCAGCAATGGGTTTGCCCCAACTGCTCCATTAAATCTGAAAAGCCATTAAAGAAAAGGAATCTTTGTACTGAATTTGCCCAGAGGAAACATCCATTTAGTTTCAGTCTTAGGGGTTTTTTTGGTAGTCACACTTGTTCTTCCTTGCATAACAGAAACTATATTCACACCATGTATTCTCTGCTTTGGTGTTCATCTGTTGTTAATTATTGCATGGAGAGCATCTCGCCTTCAGGAATGCTATTAGAAGGAATGTAAACACCGCACAGGCGCTTCTTCACAGTACACCCTGTTTCTAGCTGCACCCCACTAATTCTACTCTGTTGTGGTCTTGCCAGGGGACAGAGGGAACAAAGCTTTTTCTTAGAGTCAGACTTTGTACTAACCCATGACATTCAGCTGTCTGAAGGAGAGCACTAAATGACACTCACTCCCTTCCCTCATTTTTAGTTTGCTTTCCTTAAGGAAAGTAAGCTTCTGAGATCATGCAGCATTCTGTGTTTGTGTCCGTCCATGTGTCTCTGTGATGTCCACGCGTGTGTCCCCTCCGCATCAACTATGTAATGTTTGACCAATATGAATCAAATCTGCTACAGCTGTAGGGACGCATAGGGACGCCTCAATAGCATAGTCTGTAATGATGTCAGCCATCTTGATTCAAGATGGCAGATGCGTAAATGTCTGAGGCGCAAGTGGGCTAACTTGTGGACTGTCTAACCAATTTGACCCAAATTTGGTACAGCTGTAGTGAGTGACACACAGGGGCACCTCAATGGCATAGTTTGTAATGATTTCATCCACCCTGATTCAAGATGGCAGACACGTGAATGTCTGAGTTAACAAGTTAACTGGGCTAACTTGTGAACCGCCTAACTGACTTGAAAGTTTGGTAAAGTTGTAGTGAGTGACACATAGGGATACCTCAATAGTATAGTTGGCAATGATTTCATCTAGCCCAATTCAAGATGGCAGATGCATGAACATTTGTGGCACAGGTGGACTAACTTGTGAATCCCTTAACCAATTTGAACCAAATTTGCTAAATGACAGATGCGTGAACATTTGAGGTGCAAAGGTTGGGGTTACCACCTGGAAAATGAAAATCTGGTTTTGTATAATCAAATTCTGGCTGCATTTGGTTTTCTTCCCAGTCAGTCTAGCGCCTTTAGTGTTAAATATGTTTTGTCAGGAAATGACTATTGGATAGAGATCTACAGGAGGAGTGTGCACGACTACCAAGGGGAATGTATATAGGCTCCCAAAATTTCAGTCACAAACCAGCTGAATATTTAGATCATATGTTTTTACCTAAGTTTAGGAGAGCATTGGCCCTTGCACGTTTGAATGCCTTTCCTTCTGCACTCTTAGACGGGAAATATAAACAAGTTCCATATGCATTGCGTCATTGCCCTTGTGGCTCAGCGGATATAGAGTCAGTAGTTCATGTTATTCTGTATTGTCAATTTTATAGGGATGCTTGTATTAAGTTTATTGCTCCCGTCTTAAAGAATCATCTTGGCCATACGGATCAATTTTACTTGGATTTTTTGCTGTCAAATTGTAAGTCTGTTACCTCTATTAATGTGGCCAAGTTTTGTTTTGTTGCATCCAAACTTCGTAGAGCTTGTATTAGCAACTTGAATATTTTGTAAATTATAAATGTATTATTTTAAGTGTTAAGCTGGTCTAAGGACCGTAATAAACTTACTACTACTACTACTTCGAGGTGCAAGTGGGCTAACTTGTAAACTGTGAACTGATTTGGACCAGATTTGGAGCAGTTGTAGTGAGTGACACAAAGGGACACTTCAATGGCGTAGTTTGTGATGATGTCATCCACCCCAGTTCAAGATGGTGGATGTGTGAACATTTGAGGTGCAAGTGGGCTAACTTATGAACCACCTAACCAGTGTTGCCTCTAACAGGGATTCCCAGATGTTGCTGACAACCACTCCCAGAATCCCCAAGCAAAGGCTATTGAAGCTGGGGATGCTGGGAGTTGTAGTTAACAGCATCTGGGAATCCCTGTTAGAGGGAACACTGCACCTAACTGATTTGGACCAAATTTGGTGCAGTTGTAGTGAGTGACACAAAGGGACACGACAACAGCATAGTTTGTAATTATGTCATCCACCCCAGTTCAAGACAGCAGATGCGTGAACGTTTGAGGTGCACATGAGCTAACTTGAGAACTGCCTAATCAATCTGGACCAAATTTAATCCAGTTGTAGGGATGGTGAAAGGAAAGTAAGCAGATTAGTTTTTACCAGAACTACTTGTTTCTATTCAAATCGTACCCTAACTCCTTCCTTCCTTCAAAATCTCTCACCCTTTCTTCCTTTAGTATTAGGAATGGAAGAGGAAAAGCAGTCAATAGCCATTTCACTTTCCTTTCTCTGAAGGCCATTCACGGGCGAAGTGTTGGTTGCTGCTCCTAAGAATTGACCCACAATCTGCTATCTGATGAACTGACCCACATTCTGCCATACTTCACCCTGCTCTATGGAAGGGTGAGCTCTCGGGATAAAACTGAAATTGAGAATAGATCATATGGAATTGCTTTAATAAGATAATTGCTCCATCTAGGGACTTTTTGTGGGGGGCAGTATATAAATGTGCTAGATAAATAAAATAAATAAATCTAGCCCAGTACATTCAACTCTGTCTGGTAGTTGTTCTTTAAGAACTCAGGTAGAATTCTTTCCCAGCCTTGGTACTAGTGTTGCAATAAGGCATAAACTAACTAAGCTGTATCTTAGGTTCTCCAATATGAGGAACTTATAAAGAAGATAAACCTTTGTTTGTTGGTGAGCTGTTACTGGTAAAATTCTGGCCGTTGCTTCATGGCTTCTTTTTTAAAACCAAGTCATCTCTCTGCCAGCCGTGCAGCTAGCCAAACGGCAGCCTGGGTCCAGCCCTGCTCAGTGGCCCCCTCCAGATATGCCCATGCACGTGACGTCATGCACATCGGGGCGTGTTTCCAGCTCCGGAGAAGTCCAGAGTGAAACCCCACCCCACCCCCGCCCGGGCTGCCGAGAGCCCGGGTGAACTCTCCGTTGGTTATTTCAGGCAGCACCAGCTGCATGATAGAATGTTTTTACCTTTCTCCCCCTCCAGAGAGGGAGAGAAAGGGCAAAACTTCCTATTGGGCAGCCGGCGCTGCCTGAAATGGGCGTGGGAGGGGCGGGTTCACTGGGCTCCTCTGGAGCCCGAGCCACGGGGCTTCCGCAGCCCTTTTCATTGGCGGCCCGGGTTCTTTGAACCTGTTGGAACAAGGGTGGCTACGCCCCTGCTCTCTGCCGATAAAAGTTAGGGGAAATGTGAGGTTAGAGATGGCAGTATTGTGAAGCAATTCAAGCTGAAGCTCATAGGGGACTCATCCTAGGACTGATGTCATGTATAGCATTTTTCTTGCCTGATAATAGCTGGAAGGAGGTCACTATATTTACAGTCCAGCATGTTCAGTCATATGATGCTTCTTTGGACCTGTTTCCCTCAATTTTCTGAAGTGTTAGTGTGTTCTTTCTTCTTTTGATCTCTTCCTGTGTACAGTGATGCAGTTTAATTTGTGTTTGGTGATGATGGAAGTCGTAGTCCAACAACAGCTGGAGTGACTCAGGTTGGCCTCCCTGGCAATAGTGGCCTAAGTGTGGAACAATGACTCATGTGACCTTTGTCTCTTAAACAAATATTTCTGTCTCCAGCCATTGTGTACCATAAACAATGCAGATTAAACAAGAGGATGGGCCATAGCTGAGGGGTAGAGCATCATGCAAACAATCCCAGGTTCAGTTCTGGCATCTCCAGGCAGAGCTGGGAAAGACTTCTGCCTGAAACCTTGGAGAGAGCCACTGCCAGTCAGTGTAAACATTACTAAGTTAGATGGACAAATGGTCTGACTCAGTATAAGGCAGCTTCCTTTATTTCTGTATTCCTACCTCTGATGACAAACTTTTGGTGACAATCACTGCTCATGGTGGGCATGTTCTAGGGCAATGGTTCCCAACCTTGGGGTCTTCCAGACGTTGCTGAACTACAACTCCCATCATCCCCAACTACAATTTATTATAGCTGGGGCGGATAGGAGTTGTAGTTCAGCAGCATCTAAAGGACCCCAGGCTGGGAACCATTGGTCTAGGCCAGGCCTGCTCAACTGTGGCCCTTCTGCAAGTGTTGGCCTACAACTCCCATAATCTCTGGCTATTGGCCACTGTGACTGGGATTATGAGAACTGTAGTCCAAGAACTGCTGCGGGGGGCCAAAGTTGAGCAGGCCTGGTCTAGACTGTTTAATCTCTCAGCATAGTTTAGCAATGGGAAGAGCTACCTATGGGAGTAATGTCACCACCTTCCTTGGAAAAAGATTTGTTTGAGATGCTTTAGGTATATGGTATCCAGTTGTACAACTATACATTAAAATTAGACAAAAAAGGACCACCGATGAGATAACTCGATTTTATGTGAAAGGTATCAATATATTTAATTTGATCTATGGTATTCAGTGTATTTTATAAGGCTATAGGGGGTGTTCTAGGTTTTGGCTTCTTTTAGAGCTCACATAGAACTCTAGTGCCCACAAGAGCTTCCTCATTTATTTCCATGGAAGAGAAGTTCAATTCATGTGTCCTTGTGCATAACAGAACTCCAGTGTAAGTAAAGTAAAGTTGTGCTGTTGAGTCAGTGTCAACTCTTGGCAATCACAGAGCCCTGTGGTTTTCTTTGGTAGAATACAGGAGGGATTTAACATTGCCTCCACTTGTGCAGTATGAGATGATGCCTTTCAGCATCTTCCTGTATCGCTGCTGCCTGATATAGGTTTTCCCCATAGTCTGGGAAACATACCAGAGGAGATTCAAACCGGCAACCTCTTGCTCCCTAGACAAGTTACTTCCCCGCTGTACCATTAGGTGGCTCTTCCTGTGTAGTGTAATGTAGTGATTGACTGACATCCAGACCAAGTGACTCAGTAGCACCCAGGAGTTACTCTATAGAACTACTCAGGAGTAATCTATAGTCTGGATGTCAGCCACTCTGTACAACTCTATAATCCTAGTCCACTTCTACCATCCTAACATAGAAGAATTCCATAGGACTTTGGACTGGAACAATGAAAAGAGCAAAAGTTCTGGATACTAAGTCCTGCCCAAGGACACAGCCATTCAGACACCAGCACCCCACAAACAATTGTACACCATGTGCTACCAGCATCGCAGAAAAATCATTTCAGAGCAACGAGTGCCACATGGATCCAGCAAGAGGAGAAGCCACTGATTATAGCAAGCAAGCAAAAAGAGTAAGAGGCTGATCTAAACAGCCCACTGGATCCCTTTATAGTGTAAAGACAAATAATTGTACTTACCATTTTTGTCTGCTCTTCTCAGTATCTAGAAGAAAACAAACACTTTTATCAGGATTTATTACATAACATATCTTGTTTTAAAGCAATTAAAAGCAGACTTACTGAATACAGTATCTTCCTTCAGGTAATATTTTTGAGGAAATATTTTCTCATGACTAAAGATGGTGGGCATGGTCAAGGGCAGGGATTTTCAACGTTGGGTCCCCAGATGGTATTGGACTTCAACTCCCATAATTCCCAGCCCCAGTGGTCTTTGGTTGGGGATTATGGGAGTTGAAGTCCAATAACATCTGGAGACCCAACACTGAGAATCCCTGGTCTAGGGTGCTTCCATGCAACATGGGGAGAGACTTAGATATCCTCTCTCATGTAGAAATCTGTGGCTGAGTGGAAGATTTAACTATGTCCCTCCCAAATGCCAATGCAGCTCTCCACTTGTGCGTTCTGCTCTGTGGCATATCTTTTTCAAGAAAGGTAGAGGCCATGGAATATGGCGTCAGTGGTAGCACATCTGCTTTGCATGCAAAAGGTCCAAGGTTCACTCCCTGAGATTTCCAGGTAGCTGGGAAGGATTCTTGTCTGAAACCTTGGAGTCACTGCCAGCCGTGTCAACCAGTGCTGGCCAACCTGAGGCCCTCCAGATGTTGTGAACTAAAGTTCCCATATATATCTAGCTGTTGGTCATTGTGGCTATGGATGGTGGGAGCTGCAGTCCAACAACAGCTATAGAGTTTCAGGATGGCCACCCTTGGTGTAGACAGTACTAACCTCAATGGATCAATAGTCTGACTCAGTATTCATAAGCTGCCACATTTTGTCTGAATTAGTATCAGAAAGCTGTTTCTGTATTTGGACATGTGACTGGGTCACGTGATAATCTCCACATGATGTGTCCCAATAATTCCCAGGGATGCAATGATATGGGAAATTGTCACATGACCCAGTCACATGTCCAAATACAGACACAACTTTCTGATACTAATTCACACAAATATGGCAGCTTATAAATACTGAGTCAGGCTATTGATACATTTAGGTCAGTACTGACCTAAATGCCAGGTGCTTCAGTAGAAGCACTTTGGACCATATAAGCTGGTCCTCAATCACAGAGGTATATTTAAATCTATTGTCTAGAAATGAAGTGAGTTTACCCGCAAAAACTCTTTGAATCTCCCCTGAAAAATTCAGATGTTGAATATTTACTGAATATTTGAATACTTGCTGAATGTTCATCATATATTTGATATCTGTATTTGGTACAATACTTTTTAATATTTGATCTTAATATATTATATTTGACCATTTTTTAATATTTGACAGCTAATAGTATTTTGTACATGACAGTATTTGGTAACTGACATACCATGATATTTACTGTTTGATAGTATCTGACAATTGACAGCTATTGGGATGTTACAACTAATTATTGCCAAAATCTAAACAATCTAGAGATGTCAATAAGTCTAACACATCTGCATTTTGAAGGAAAATATTTACATTATAATCTGATTTTTTTTTTAAAAAAGTTACAGCTGAAACTTGAATGGTGAATTTGGAAATTTTGGTGACTGTCAAGTATAGTATTTACAAATGTTTTCCAGCTCTAGTTTTGCCCAATTTAAAAAAACCGCCTATGGATATGATTTACCATCTATTAGCACATGAGGCAGAACCATTTAAAACACATTCTGGAACCAATATAATTAATCAATTTGTTGATCATATTGTTCAAAAAATCAAGTTAGTAGGAATACTAGCAATTACAGAAGGCTGAAAGTTTAATTTGCACTGGGCTAGACACCTGAATCTTAAATGTGTGTTTTTCCAAGCCACCATGTCTAACCTAAACTATATCTTCCATTGTTAAAAGCCTACAAAATTGCTCTAAAAACCAGTCAAATATTTAGATTACTATGTAGGTCCCCACATAAACAACACAGTCTATTAAAGTGCTAAATTACATGTTGATAGCCAACCATTTTCCATAGCAATCCATTAGTGGTAGATACCAGTTTGGGAATCCAGCAATAAGTGCCACAATGAACAGCCTGAAGGATTAGAATTTCTATGTATCTTTTATTGCAGCATATGATCAGAAAAGGGGAAAATAATATATGGATTTACATGCACATGATAAAAACTAATATAATTTGGGGCGACAGCCAGGGTCGTAGCAGAGTGGGCCCAGAGACAAGATTTTAAAATGCCGCCCCCCCATCACTGAAGCTCAGCTCATGAAGTAAAGAAATCTTAAATGAGGCTGAATAGTGGTAAGCAAAAGCACAGTAAAATCTATCTATCTATCTATCTGCCACAACAGAACATTAAATTATTTTTTTAAAGGTTTTGTAAATTGTGGACAATGCAAGTCATTTAATGGTACTAGAGAAAGACATGCTGTTCTGGTAGCTCCAGGTCTTCACACTCATATCAATTTCGGAAGGTGAATACAACTGAAGGAAGCCCGGACCGGTGCACGGCTGGGGGAGTCAGTCATGTGACTTGCCTCTGGGGGGCCCCCCAAGGCAGTGGGCCCCCAGACAACTGTCTCCCTTTGCTTTATTATAGTTACGCCCCGAGGAGAGCTGGTCTTGTGGTAGCAAGCATGACTTGTCCCCTTAGCTAAGCAGGGTCTACCCTGGTTGCATATGAAAGGGAGACTAGAAATATGAGCACTGTAAGATATTCCCCTTAGGCAATGGAGACACTCTGGGAAGAGCATCTTGTTTCCAAGTTCCGTCCCTCACATCTCCAAGATAGGGCTGAGAGAGAGACTCCTGCCTGCAACCTTGGAGAAGCTGCTGCCAGTCTGTGCAGACAATACTGAGCTGGATGGACCAGTGGTCTGACTCAGTATATGGCAGAGTACTATGTTCCTACATGTTTACTTTTGACTTTCCCTTTGAAAGGCCAATTTTGGGGATTCTTGCTACTTATAGGCATTGGGGAGGGAGGAATAAATCATGTTACACAGAAGAAACATTTTCTAACATATCAAAGCTTCAAGAAAATAGCTTTTTTTAAAAGCTGCTTATTATTATTTTTTTTACAAGGGCATCAAAATTCTACTTCCAAAACTACCCTAACCCTTGCACATAAAAACACTGCTGTTGAGTGTAATCTCAAGGAAAAGATGCATTGGGCATATTTATTTAGTTATTTTCTCTCTGATACTCATCTAAGTTGCTCCAGAATTTTTACTAATGCACTCAGGAATTCTCAGGGAGTTACTAGATTCTTAGCACAGAAGAGTCTGTTTTATTCCTCCTTGAAAGTATATCTCACTGATTTCAGTGGAAGCAAACCAGAGGAATGTGGGGTAGTTATGACTGGATCTCTCATTTTATTAAAACTTTAAAACAAGTTCAGGGGCTCAAAATTTGACCCAAGGAGCAGTGCTGAGAGGGTGAGGTGAGGGGTAGGAGTTAACTATTTATCTTGTGTGGTTTCCCCAAATCTAAATCCCCCACAAACTGTTAGCCCCAGAGAGGGTTAGAAAAATAGAAAAATCTCTGGTCTGTGTTTCATGGATTGAAGCTCAGCCAAATAGATCTCTCATCTTGGGGATAAGTTATCTCCATTCAGAATTAGGTTGATAAATAATGATTTTAGGCTGTCCTCCACACACACACACACCCAGCACTCTCGTGCTTTAGACAATTCAACAGGTGAAATTTCTCCCTTGCAACATGAAGTTGCAGAGTTGAGGAAAGCGTCTCCTGTTGAATGTTTGCCTGACAGGCTGCTACTAAAGGCGCAGGAGCCCTACCAATAGAGGTGGCCGAGCTTCCCCTTTCTCCAGCCCTTTGCATAAGAAAAAAGACGCTCGACCTTTCCCAGCCACCAAGATTCTTGCAGCCACCAAAGAGCAAACGACGCCAGAAGACGTTACACAGACGTGGGGATCATTAACCCTTCATGCTTACATCCAGGAAGATGGAAAGCCCTTTGGTCATCATGGTCAGAGCAGAGCCGGATTCTTCGGAGGACTTGGGGGAAGGAGGAGACGTCTCCACCTCACCATCCATGCTGTGGCTGCCGCTGTCGTCGCTGTGGCTGTGGCGGATGGTGGAGCAGATGCTGCTGCTGGCGGCGCGGTCCGGAGAAAGTCTCCCCACTGTCTTCGCCTTGGACTGATGCGTCAGATGCTGCTTGTCGGTTTCGAGCAAAGCCAGCCAGCCACACAGACAGCAACAAGACCCGCTTCTCCTCGGAGCCTGGCGGCGTCCTCTCCTCTCGGCGAAACCCGGTGAGCGTGCTGCTTGCTGCTGCCTTGCCTACTTACTCTCGGAGGCCAGCCCAGCATCTGTTTTCAACAGGTGGAGCAGCAAGGAATGGCCGTGCTTCCAAGCATGTTTAGAACTTGCCCTGGAAAGAAGCCACAGCCTGCCCTTTGAAATCGCAACCCGTGCTAGGGGGCAGGGCCTCAGAGTAGTGGGCGTGGTTTCTTGGCCGGGTTGAGGCACCAGACTTTTGTGGAAACGCCCCATACGAATTGAGAGGCGGGGCCCAGAAGGGGCAAAGTAGTACGTGTCTGGGTGAGTGAGCAGTGTCCTACCTATTCGATTTCTGAAGCAGAATGGGGGACCAAGTGGGGGCAGAGGTGCACCTAGGCAGGGGTGTAACAAGGCTGGAGTGGGCCCAGAGACAAAACTTTAAAATGGGCCCCTCGCTGATACACACACACTTCACAATATATAGTGCACGCACACCCCCATTATGCCAGCTTCTCTAGAAAACTCCACTCCCTCGCTTTAACCCCGTCCCTCCACCCTCCCATGGGGAAGAGCGCTCCCGGCTCAGAGTTGCTTCTGCAGACAAGGACTTTGCTGTATGCATGCCGACTTTGCTCCGAACTTGGGGTTGGCTTTTCCACTGCCCCGAAGCTCTGCGGGTGTTGGGGAGTCATGTGACGCCTCTGGGGGGCCCCTCGAGGCGTGGGGGGCCCTTCGAGGCGTGGGGGCCCCCAGGCAGCTGCCTCCCCTTGCCTAACGGTAGTTACGCCCCTGCACCTAGGTAATTTTGGAGCTTGGACCTAAAGGCCTTTGGAAGCCCGCGGCTGGAAGTTAAGCATCATTTTTGAACATGTAGGTTTTTGAGGGAACAAACCACACCACCTAGGACAGACTAAAGAGGATTTGGGGGCCCAAAGAGGATTTGGGGGTAGTGGAGGCCATGGAATTTGGCCCTAAAGTCCAGGGGTAATAGCATTTCTGTGTGGGCGGCATACCACTTCCCGCTTGCCCACCCCCCAGACTTGCCCATGGTTGGGCACTGACTTTTTTTTTTAAAGGAAAAATGCCCACTGGACAATGCCCACTTGAGGGACAAGACTGGAGCTGATTCCTAGTTTTCCGTTTCTCCCACTAATTCAGGCCACCCCCCCCCCCCGCAATCTTGGATCCTCAGATTTTTCTGGACTGCAGCTCCCATCATCCACAGCCACTGGACTGGGGTGGTGGTGGGTTTTTTTAGTCTAGCAGCATCTGGAGACAGAATGTTGGGAACCCCTGCACGGAGAAGTTAGTTTCTAAGAATGGTAAGCAAACCTCAGGAGCTAGAGGATGTGCCTCTCTGGGGTTCTGAGTCACTTCCCTTCCCTGCTTGTTCCCCTGCCATTTCCACTTGCCCGTTGGAGGGGTGTGTATGTCCCTTTTATAAACTCTCCTCAGCCTCCTGTTTGTCATAGCTCCCATCAAAGACAGTCACATCAATTCTTAAGTGTCACCATTCTAAAGTAAACTTTTTTTTGGTCTCCCACCCCTCATGCGAGTGGGGTCTGGCTAACATGTTTACTGAATTTATATGGCAACAATCCTGTTTATACCTAGCTGGACCAGTCTGTGGTCAGTTCCCCAAGTTTTGTTGACGCCTTCAATTCCAAGAAATATTATTTTGAGATAGCATGCAATTGTTATTAGAAAATAGCTTATAAGAAATGTTATCAGGAAATATCTTATAAAAGCCCAATGACTGTGTGAAAGTATGTATTCCAAATGCATGTATGTACTGATATCTAAAATGTGGTTTTCTAAGACCTAAGTATGATTAACATAGAAGTTTCAAGCTAGTTCTATGATTGGCATCAGCATAGCATAATGCATAAACAACTCCAAGACAGGACAGGATAAATTTCCCTTCTCATCAAGCCTTGACATCAGCATAAACAATTCCATTCAATTACTTTGGCTCAGCAGTACCAAAGTTCACACTTCAGTCTCTTGCAAACCAGCCATTTTTGACACAGGCCTGAGTTTTGGCTTTTTGAGACAGCAAAGCTGGTCCCAATCCCAGGGCAATCACTACATATTCCTCCTTTCGCGGTTCCTCCTTGTCCAAGGATGGAATTGCACCAATCATGGCGTAAACAGGTGTAGGGGGTGGGACCAATGGGAAACGCAAAGAGGCTGGCAACTCTATAGGTGTCAAGGCCTTTTTTCTTCTTCTGATCATGCAGCATATACAAATTACAGCAATAAGCAAACTAAAACAAAATACAGACAAAACTAGCAAGAAATAGTGATTATTTCTTTTGATATAGAAAAAGCATAAAATGTCACTGGCGGTACACACCCTTGATTCCCTTAGAGTGACCTCATACACGTGTTGTAGTTCATTATATTTAACAATTATCTTTTGCAAATCTTGGCCTATCTGGTCCATCTCTCCAATTACTGTTCCAATTTTGTCAAACCAATTACCGGGGCCGACCAACTAAATATCCATTTTGTTGGGTGGACCAGACTCAAGCCATATTCATAAGTCAGTCTAGGTGGCCAACTCAGGGATGTAGTGTGGCTTCCCAGGCTGTTCATAACAGTAGCATCAGAGTATGAGCTGAAAACCAGAAAATCCTTAATACAAATCTTCTCGTGAAGAGCTCAATCAGTGAATGATGCTCTGAACATCAGACGATTTCATGCAGTATTACTCAAACAAGATAATATCCAAGAAAGTTAAATGATTTTTATTGTCCAACATGCAAAAGAATAACTCACATATAATAGATGCAATTTCCTCAGAGTTTGTTGGTGAGATCATTCAGATTGATGATGCTTGGACATTAAACCCATATGGTAAAAAGACCATTGTTTCCATCCAGGTTCAGGTGAGAATTAAAGGTCTCTCTCTCTCTTTCCCAGTGAGGGCATTGTTGGGAATTCTCTCTGGTAAGAGAAACCCTTTTTCATTATAGCAGAGTGCACAGAGGCACAACACAGAGGAATTTGGTTAGGCATGCGTGTATGCTGAGAGTAAAGTAACTTGGAGCTAGTTCATAGTTTCAAATCAATGTAAGTGGTATTTATTAGAGAACGCTATTCTAGATAGTAAAGTGAAGAGATCGGATCTCTAATCTAGCTAGCTAGCTGGATGCAAATGGATTCTGCATCTCTGCACACATGGAGCAGGGAGAGGAGCTTGCATGTTGCAAGGTAGAAGGAAAAGGAAGAGAAGGGAAGGAAGCAGGAAGTGGCTGGAAGGAAGTCCCTCAGAGTAGCAATCTACATATCTAGAGATAGTGTCAGAGCAGTAGAGAAGGGATGACCAATGTCTTGACCCTCTAGCCCTCTGACTCACTAGTCTGTCCTCCTAGGTCATTGAGACAAGAGACAGCATATAGTCCTTCACTTCCAACACCCCCTCTCGATGTCTCGTGACTCAGTTCACAAGATTCAATTTCTCTCTCAGCTTTTCAAAGCAGAGTCTTGGTAGTGGCTTAGTGAGTATATCTGCAAGCATTTCATTTGTTGGGCAGTAGATCAGCTTGATTAGTCCATCCTTTTGCAGATTTCTCACTACATGGTACTTCACATCGATATGCTTGGTACAGCATATCGATGTGATATGTAGAGTTGAATGTAGATATATCGATATGTAGAGTTGAATGCAGCTTTGGTTGTCTTCATACACTGGTATGGGCTGTGGTACATCTATGCCTAGCTCTTTAAGTAGTTGACACAGCCACTGTATCGCGTGACAGCCCTGTGCAGCTGATACATATTCTGCTTCAGTGGTTTATGATGCTGTTATGTCTTGCTTGGTGCTTGACCAGTTTATGGCTCCATCTCCATAGAAAATTATGTGACTGCTGGTGGATTTCCTTTCTGTTAGGTCTCCACCCCAGTCTGCATCTACATATGCTTCTAGTTTTGGTTCACTGTTAGCTGGTACCCACAAAGAACCCATTAAAGGCATCACAGCAGAGCAACTCTGGGGACTGATTGGAAGTAGAAGGAGCAGAAACCAAACTCCTCACAACCTGGGATAGCTCCGCCGAGCGTGAACCTGCAGCCACAATGTGCGCAGACCAGAATCTCTTTTTCGCTGTGCGCACTGCCACCGCATAAGCCTTCAAATGGGTCACATGCTGAATCCTGTCAGATTTGAACCGAGTTCTCCCCCACTTGCGCTCTAGTCGCCTACCCAACCGTTTCAGCCTCCGCAGCTCCTCAGTATACCAAGGGGCCATTTTTGCAGCAGGTCGGAAGGGACGCTTAGGAGCAATCATGTCTACTGCCCTGTTGAGTTCCCTGTTCCAGGTTCCTACCAGGGCATCGACAGAATCACTGGCCGCACCAACGTCAAAATCCTCCAAGGCCTTTTGAAATCCCACTGGGTCCAGCAGCCTTTTTGGATGGACCATCCTAATAGGTTCACCACCCCTGCAGGGGTGGATTGCGGCTGTGAGACCAACCTTAACCAGGTAGTGGTCCGTCCATGACAATGTGGAAACCACTGGATCCCTCACCCACGGAACACCCCCCTGATCCAAACAAAAGACCAAATTGAGTGCATGGCCAGCAACATGAGTTGGTTCAGAAACTAATTGGGATAGGCCCATAGTTGTCATGGCTGCTATGAACTCCTGAGCTGCACCAGACAAGCCAGCCCCGAAGTGGATATTGAAGTCCCCCAGCACCAAAAGTCTAGGAGAGTCCAACACCAACTCCGTGACCAGCTCCATCAACTCAGTTAGGGAGTCAGTTGGGCAGCGGGGTGGAGGGTACACCAACAGAATCCCCAATCTATCCCTAGTTCCCAGCCTCAAAAATATGCACTCAATATAAGTCAGCTGTCTCACAGGGGCCCTGGTAAGGGAAATTGTATTCTTATGGACCACAGCCACCCCACCCTTCCGCCCACTTCCCCTGGCCTGCTCCACGACAGAGTAACCTGATGGGAGAAGCTGAGCCCACACAGGACCTCTCGCCTCCCCCAACCAGGTCTTGGTTATACGTGCCAGGTTAGCTCCCTCATCCACGATCAAATCGTGGACAATTTCAGTCTTATTCTGAACTGACCTGGCATTGCAGAGGAGCAAGGCCAGATTCTGTGGGTTGTTGGAGCTGCTCCCTGAGGCCAAAGAGTTGACAGAACAGTTGGAAATGGAAACAGTTACTAAATTACTGATTTCCCTTCCCCTGTAACGGCCAGCTGCTCTGCCAGCGCCAATTCTTCAATTCCCCACCACTACAGTAATAGCTGCCCCTGAACTGCTAGGCACATCCCCCGCACCATCCCACTCAAGAGAGCCCAAACACATGTCTGCAAGAGGCCTGGCCTAACCCAACCCCCCAGCCCTCAGTCCCACCCCCGAAGGCCCAGCCCCAAAGGCCGGCCCCCGCTATGCCTATGGCAAGCTTTTAAGCTTGCAAGCCCCAGAAGCCACTCCTCACACAAGCAGCTCCTAGGACAGGCAGCAGGTGGTGGAACTTCAGCAATCTTCAGCAATCTGGGAGGCTGGCAACCAGCCAGCTGGAACTTGGCAGCTGACAAGCAGGCTGCACTCCATCTGTGCTGGAATGTCCACAGGAGGCAAAGGGGCTAGATGGTGAGTCCCAGCAAGGCAGATGGAATGGCCCTGCTCCCCCTGTTACCTTCCCCTCACATTAATCACATTCCAGTCCTTGACTGTTGGTGATGCAGTCTTTCTGCAAAGTAAGCCAACTGCTGTAGTAATATCTGGCCTAGTGAGTGTACTAATGTATAAAAAGCTTACCTAATGCTTCACGATATCTGTGGTTATCAGATAGTGGCTCAGTTTGATCTTCTTGCTTTATGTAATTCACTTCCATTGGAGTTGGTGTAGGATTCGCATCTTCCAGTCTGAGTAGGTTTATCAGGTGGATCTTTAATTTCCTGTTCCTGGTTGATGAGGAAACTTCCATCTTTCTCTCTTTGTACTTGAATGCCCAAGTAGTGTATAATGTTGCCAAGTCGCTTGACTTCCACATTTCTGTTCAGATGATGCATTATTCCCTTGCTGTCATCTGGATTCTCATAGCAAGAATCAAATCATCAACATACGCCAAAATGTAAGTCCATTTGCCATCTCTGCATTTCGTGTACAGGCAGGGATCAGCTTCACTTCTTTTGAAGTTTGCTTGAAGCAGCATATCATTTAGTTTTGTGTTCCATGCTCTGGCAGCCTGTTTTAAACCATAAATACTCTTTTGCAGTTTGCATACAAAGTTCTCTGCCTTTCTCCAAGAAACCTGGTGGTTGTTGCATGTAAATGTCCTCTTCTAGTTTGCCATTCAATAATGCAGTTTTCACGTCTAGGTGTTCAACATGCATTCCTTTGCTAGCAGCAATACTTAACAGAGTCCTTACTGTGGTGTGTTTGACTACTGGTGCAAAGGTTTCATCGTAGTCCTCTCCATATTTTTGTGAATATCCTTTCACTACTAATCTGGCTTTGTAGCACTGAATCTCACCATCAGTATCATGTCTGAGTTTGAAAACCCATTTGCAGCCTATAACTTTCATTCCTTGAGATAACTTAGTAAAAGTCCAGGTTTTGTTTTTCTGTAGAGCCTCAAGCTCTTCAATTGCAGCTTGTTTCCACTTCTGGGCTTCTGGCTGTGGTAGCTGGGATATTTCCTCCCATGATGAGAGTTCTGGTTGTTCTGCCGTTCTTGCGAGGTAGGACAGTCTCGGGGCGGAAACACCTCTGTTTGAGCGCGTTGATCACCTCACCTCACCCTCTGTGGTCCCTTCCATTATCTCAGGTGCATCTGGTAGATCGCTGGGGGTCTCTGTGTCAAGCGTGGTTGGATCTGGATCTGCTGTCTCCTCCTCCGCAATTCCGCTGAGATCAGGAAGCATAATCCAGTCGTCAGGGTGTTTGGTCTGGTTGCTTGCTTCGGTGTAGGCCCCTCTGAAGACGTAGCTCTTTCATTCTCAACAAAATACACCGATCTGCTTATGGTTATCTTGTTGGTGTCAGGATCCAGAATTCTGTAGCCTTTGGAGTGTGCTGAGTAGCCTACAAAAATCCCTTTTGTGACCCTAGCCCCTAACTTAGTCCTTTTTTCCTTTGGGATGTATGAGTAAGCCGTGCTTCCAAAGACACACAAGTGTGTCATGGACGGCTTATAACCATGCCAAAGTTCATATGGTGTTCCTACAGGCTTTGTGTGCATTCTGTTTTGTATGTATGTAGCAGTCATGATGCCTTCCCCCCAGAGTTTCTGTGGGAGGTGTGTGTCAGCAAGCATGCATCTTAGCATATCCAGGAGGCTTCTGTTTTTTCTTTCTGAGACTCCATTTTGTGATGGATTGTAAGCTACCATGGTTTGATGCACGATTCCATGTTCTCTCAGCAACTGCTGTGTGGCGCTGGACATATATTCTCCTCCATTGTCTGTGCGCAGTATCTTTGGCTTCCGCTCAGATTTGTTGCTTGCCATGGCCACGTAGTCCTGGAGTTTCTTGAGCATCTGTGATTTCTCCTTTAGTAGAAAAACAACTGTATATCGTAGGTAATCATCAATGAATGTGAGAAAGTATCTGAAATTACCTATGGTTGCTGGTAGTGGTCCAGATATATCGCTGTGGATCAGCTCCAGGGATCTTCTGATCTTCCTTTCACTCTGCTTAGGAAATGGCTTGTTAACTGCTTTGGACTCAGGACAATAAACACAGTTAGTCACAATGTCACATGGTACAAAATCAATGCCATCAGCTAATCCCCTTTCCTTCGTGTTCTGGATTGACTCATAGCTCCTATGTCCTAGGCATCTATGCCACAGTTACAAGCAGTTTTCATGCGAACATGACTGAGCTAGGTTCACTTCATTGGGCTGGTATGCTTCAGGTTTGGACCAGGCTGGTCCTTCTCTGTTTGTCTTTGACACAGGTTGCTCCTGCACATTGTATAGGCCTTTGCATTCAGAGCCTACAAGGCAAATCTCTCCATTCTGGGTAACAACACATTGTCCGTTTCTAATATACAGTTCACAGCCTTGTTTCTCTAGCTTGGATATTGAAAGCAAGGAGCTTGAGAAGTCAGGGATATACAAAACATCCTTCATAAAAATTGTTTAATTGATCCATCTAACAACTTGCAATACAAAATTCCTTTGCCTTTCTTCTTTGCTTTAATTGTAGTATTATTGCCCAAATGAACAATCTCTTCAAGAATATCAAACAGTTCAGTATAGAAATCTAAACGATTTGAAATATAAACCATGGGACCAGTGTCCAGAATAAATTTTTCATTGCCTTGCATCAGGCAAACACTGCAATTCTTATTTGAATCTCTTTCTGTAAAGTCAGCTTTCCTTGTCTGATTCTTGGGACAGTTCGCCACCTTGTGGCCAAATTGGTTACACAGAAAACATCTAAAGGCATTAATCCCAGTTGGCCTCATTCCAGGAGCAGTCTCCCTGCTGGCAGTCATGTGACCTCTCTCTCTGGACTGAGTTCCCTTGGCAACGGAGCCAGACCTCTTTGTATGCAAATGTGGGGGGCCCATGTGGTTTCCTCTTGCAGCATTCCCTCCCCACCTTGGGTTTCCTCTGGAATGGCCAATTGTTGCCTTAAGAGCAAAGTTATTTGCTAATTCACCTTCATATCGAGAATTCAAAACTTGTCTTCTGCTTGCCTCAGCAGAGATAGTTCCCACTGCTCTCTCAGCAGAGATAGTTTCCACTGCTCTCTCAAAAGTTAGAGTGGTGTGGGTTTCCAATTGGCCGATTATATTGCTATAGCTGGAGGGCATGCTTAGGAACAGAGCTTCCAGCTTCTGATTCTCTGTAAGTTCCTCCTTTGCAGCTTTAAATTTAAAAATATATATTGTAGCAATCTAGCTAGCTAGATTAGAATGCAGATGGATTCTGCATCTCTGCACACATGGTCCAGGGAGAGGAGCTTGCATGTTGCAAGGTAGAAAGAAAAGGAAGAGAAGGGAAGGAAGTAGGAAGTGGCTGGAAGGAAGGAAGTCCCTAAGAGTAGCAATCTACATATCAAGGGATAGTGTCAGAGCAATAGAGAAGGGATGACCAATGTCTTGACCCTCTAGCCCTCCAACTCACTAGTCTGTCCTCCTATGTCATTGAGACAAGAGACAGTGTATTGTCCTTCACTTCCAACAGGCATCTTCCCCACTGCCGCTGCCTATAGAATCAGCAAGGAGAAGGTGGAAGACAAAGGCAAAAGAGGAGCCAGTGCTTTCATTGGCTCTCAGACTAAGACAGCCCTACTAAGCTATTCCCTATACATTGATTCTAAATAGGGTGTACTAGCTGTTCTCTGCTTACATGATCAGCATGGCTTCTAGTTCATCTTATAACATAGACTAAGTCATCCTTCTAGAGTTGCATACACCAGCAGGAAATCTAACAATATTAACCTGGCTTGCTACTTGCATGCATAGTAAACCTGTGATGCTGCTGAGGTAGCACAAGTGGCCTTTAGCAATCCCCAGCTGAAGCTGTCCACATACCTCCACCAACCTCTCCACAAAGAGCATTAGCACCTCATGTCGATAAAAACAGTTGACTGATATATAGCATAAAGAGAGCATATGGATAACATTTGAATTTACCCTTGAGTGCTACTTTGAGATGCTTCACTGCAGAATTTGCTAGCACTGGCTTACATTCAGACTAGCATTGTGCTAGTGCAAGGGTGTAGCTCATTGCCATTGGGAAAGGAAGTCTGTTTCAGACTAGTTCTTGCAGTAGCAGAAAATGCCAACATGTTGCACAATGCATCACTCAATGCATTACAGCACCTTGTATGTGTCCCCTAGATAGAAGGACTTCCACTAATGGTGGCACAGTATCATGGCACACCACAACTTTGTACAGCTTTGTAAATGTCTTAAGAGAAGAGTACACTTGTCATGTTGCACTGATATAACACTAGGCTGGATGTCAGCCATTGTTTTTGACTGGCATGGATGCCAAATGGGAAACAAGAGGAAAATGTCAGGCTCTTTTGCTACAAAAGCACTCCCTGGGTGTTTTTCTTTCAGGGCTTTTAGCTCACATCTCCTCTGGAATGGAGGGTGCGCATTCACATATCGGCCAGATTTACCCTGAAGTGCCTGCGTGCTATCAGAGAGCACTTCACACACAATTTGGGTTTTTCATTGTATAGTGTAGCCCGATTATATCTAGGGTAAAGGGGGGGGGGAAATCCACTTTTTGCGTCAGGTTTGGGGGGGGGGGTTTGCAACTTTGAACTCGCAGTAAAGCCTTGCAGTAAACTCGTGGTAAATCCTGCTGTGAGCAAAACGTCCAGGTGAATGTCCATGGGAAGTTATCTTCCTCAGTGATTCCATACAGTGCTCTTTAATATATCAATTGTAAGGCTGTCACTTGAATACATAGATCTTAGACAATTAATCCAATGAGTTTTAAAGAGGTGGTGATGAGACCAAGATCTATTTCTCCAAACCACCTTCATCAGGAAATGCCATGACTCCCTCCCCCCTAATTGCCTGCCTGAAGGCAGCAATGGGCTGGATGAGGGATAACAAGTTGAAGTTGAATACAAACAAGATGGAGGTAGGTACTGACTGTAGGGGGTTGGTTTAGATCTGCCCGTTCTGGATGGGGTTACACTCCTCCTAAAAGATCAGGTAAGTAGTCTGGGGGGCTATTCTCACGACCAACAAAAATTGGGCTAGCAGAGGCTAGCCCAATTTTTGTTGGTCATCAGAACCACCGGGCTTGCAGCTGAGCCCGGTGGTTCTGGAGTGGCTAACCCGCCTGAGAACCCCTGGCAAAAAGCAGGTTTGCGGAGTGAGCGCTCCTGCAAACCTGCCTTTTGCGATCGTGAGTAGCCGCGGTGCACCTTTGAGCTGCGCCTACTCATGAGTAGACCCCTGGCCAGGAGGCTTAAAAGCAGCCTCCCGGCTTGGGGGTCTCCCCAGTATGCCCTGCGCACTTGCACAGGGCATACTGGGGCTTGCGGGGGCCATGCGGTCTCCGCTCCCCCCACCCCCCGCCGGCTCCGGCTTAGAGCCGGTCGTCATGTGGGCGGCCGATCCGGCTGCCCAGGGCTCCCTGCCCGCTCACCAGACAAAACCGGGTCTCACTGATCGTGAGACCCGGTCCTGGGAGTGCTCCTGGATCCCAAACTCTCCCTAGTTTCTCAGATTGAGGCTACCCGTGCTTTTTATCAGCTTCAGCTGATACGTCAGCTACATCCATTTCTGGATATTAATGACCTTAAAACAGTTTTATATATGCACTCTACTGTAATGCACTCTACGTGGGGCTGCCTTTGTACATAGTTTGGAAACTACCATTGGTACAGAGTGAGGCAGTCAGATTGGTCTCGGGTTTACCTGAAGAGATCATATAATGCCAATTTTGAAAGAACTATGCTGGCTACCGATACGTTTCTGAATAAAACACAAAGTGCTGGTTATTAAATATAAAGCCCTCAATGGCATGAGTCCAGGGTATTTAAGAAAGCACCTTCTCTGGTGTGAACCCTGTTGCCTACTAAGATCAAAATAGATTAAAAATACTTACTTGGTTGCAAGAATGCTTCAAAAGCACCCAGAGGATTCTGGGGCGGCTCATGTTAAAATCTTAGTCACTCCGTTGCAAAGAACAGATATTTGGAAATGCAAAGCACCACACAGAAAGCAAAATAAAACCCCTAATGCAAAGTCTGACTAAACAAACTTTTCCCTAGACTAAATTACCGAATCCAAAGCCCTTGCTCCTTTTCCATTGAACTCACCAAACTCCTGATGAGAATCAAGCCTCCTAAAGATTTCTCACCCTGAGAGATTATCCGCTCTGCAGCATCTGACCTCATGCTAGTCCACACTCTCTGCCCAGACTTCCTTTCTTCTTCCCAGATTTCCCCCTGCAGTTCTCATGTCCTACCCACCTGATTAGTTGAGCCCTGGAGTTCACCAGCCTGTCAGTCAAGACATGAGTTCACTTCCTATTTTTTTAGAGGGTGGAGAGACTGGTCACTTCAGGGCGGCTCACAACACAGCATTAGAACACTGAGTAAAAACACATGAAATCACAACACATTTTTTAAAAATACAAAATACAGTACAAAACAATTTAAAAACTTTTTAAAGTCAAGTTTAAATATCAATTTAAAAGGCTTGAGTGAACAGAAAGATCTTTACCTGGCATCTAAAAGAACAAAGTGACAATGCCAGACAAATCTCATTGGGGAGACCGTTCCATAAACAGGGTGCAACCACCGAAAAGGCCGTCTCCCTAGTAGCCACCCACCTCACCTTTTTTGGCAGGGACACTCGGAGCAAGGCCTCCGAAGATCTTAAGGTGTGAATTGAGACATATGGCAAGGCACTCTCTCAGGTAACCTGGTCCTAAGCCATTTAGGGCTTTAAAAGTTAAAACCAGCACTTTGAATTGGGCCCAGAAAAGGACTGGGAGTCAGTGCAGCGGACAAAGCACTGATGTGGTATGATCAAAATGCTCAGTCAATAACCTTGCAGCCCTATTTTATATCAAGTGCAGTTTCTGGACCATTTTCAAAGACCATTTTCAAAGCCAGCCTCACGTACAATGCACTGCAGTAATCTAAGCGAGAGGTTTGTTACCAGACCATGAATAACTGTGGCCAAGCAATCTCTGTCCAGATAAGGTTGCAGCTGGTCTATCAGCCAAAGCTGATAAAAAGCGCTCTGAGCCACAGAGGCCACTTAAGCCTCTAGCGACAGTGCAGGATCAATGAGCACCCCCAGACTGTGAACCTGGTCCTTCAGGGGGAGTGCAACCCCATCTAGAACAGGCTGAACATCATTCACCTGGACAGAGGAACCACTGACCAACAGTACTTCTGACTTTCTGGATTGAGTCTCTACTTGTTCACCCTCATCCAGTCAATTATTGAATCCAGGCATTGATTCAGGACAGTCACCACCAGACCTGCTTCTGATGTGTCATCTACATACTGATGACACCTCAGGCATATCTCCAGATGACCTCTCCCAGAGGTTTCATGTGGATTATACAGCACAGGGGAAAGAATGGAACACTGCAGAACCGCAAAGCACAACTGCCAAGGGGTTGAGCACTAATCCCCCAGCACCACCTTTTGGAAATGAGCCTCAAGGCAGGAGTGGAACCACCTCCAAGCAGTGCCTCTTACACCCAATCTATCCAAAAGGATACCATGGTCAATGGTATCAAAAGCCGCTGAGGTCCAAGAGAATTAACAGGGTTGCACTCCCCTGTCTCTCTCTCTGCAAAGGTCATCCCACAGGGCAACCAAAGCAGTTTCTGTTCAAAAGCCAGGCCTGGAGTCGGATTGAAATGGATCTAGATGATCTGTTTCCTCCAAGAGTGTCTGGAGCTGGTCAGGCACTACATGCTTAAGCATCTTGCCCAGGAAGGGAATATTGGCCACAGACATATAGTTGTTTGGGTCTAGAGTAGATTTCTTTGCAGAATTGAAGTGGAAATGTTTATTCTACGGTGATGCATTTATTCTACGGTGGTGCATTTCCACATTTAATAAGTGTAACATAGGAAGCTGCCTTATACCAAGTCAGACAGACCATTGGTTCATTTAGCTCAGAATTGTCTACACCAGGGATTCTCAAACTTGGGTCCTCAGGTGTTATTGGACTTCAACTCCCATAATCCCCAGCCTCAGTGGCCTTTGCTTGAGGATTATGGGAGTTGAAGTCCAATAACACCTGAGGACCCAAGTTTGAGAATCACTGGTCTACAATGATTGGCAGTGGCTCTCCAAGGTTTCAGGCAGGAATCTTTCTGTGCCCTACCTGGAGATGCCTTAGGAGTAGGGATGTGCAAGAACCTGTTTGATCCAAACGGGTCCAAAGCAAACCGGGGTGGTTCAAGCGGTTCGATTCAGGAAAGGGGGCCGGTCCAAGATTGAACCGAACCAAACTGATTTGATGCAAACCAGTTTGGCATTTCGAGGACCTCTGAGGGAGGTGCCAGGGGCGGGGCACTGAGGCAACTTTAAAAGTAAATTAGCAGGTCCTTACTGGGGGAATTGCTGCTCCAGGCAGCTTCCAGGTGTGGCAGTGCTTCCTCTTCCCCAAGAAGCCTGCATGGCAGTGGTACAGCTCTGGCATTCACCCGGCCTCCGCACATGTTAAATTAGGACTTGTTAATTTACTTTTAAAGGTATTTCTCAGTTGGTTTGTATTTGGACTGAACTGTGAAACGCGGTCTGTACACACACTGACCAGCAATTGAACCTGGGACTTTCTGATATTCTTCCACTGAGTTCCATCCCCATTCCCTAAAATGAATATCTTACAATGCTCACATGTAGTCTCCCATCCAAATGCAAACCAAGGTGGACCTTGCTTAGCAAAGTGGACAATTCATACTTGCTACAAAACCAGCGCGCGCGCACGCGCGCTCTCTCTCTCTCTATATATAAAAAATTAGGGATTTCATTTTAGTTGATTAAAAAGGCTTAATCAATTCATTTAGCCATTTAAACTGATTAAAGCTCACACCTCTAGTTAGCTGAAATCAGTACTGAGTACAGAACCTGACTATATAATGTAAAACCATTTATATCCTGGCATCCAGCCACATGAAATAATGTGAGGTTCTAATTTTTTTCTCCTCTCATGTGTGTGCATGCATATAGGAGCTGTCTAATTTGCCTACTTTTTTTCTCATACAGCTTGTCAGATCATTAAGCTTCCATTTAGAAAAAGAAGAATACTGTATTGAGATATCCAGCCTGTTCACATTATTTGAAACAAGCAGTGGGCTGCCAGCATGTAATGATTTTGTGCTTCCAGCTGGAAGGAAAAAATCGCTGGCGTTGAACTCAACATGAAATTGGCTGTTTTGTAACTAAAGTACCATCTATAGTTAATGGAATTTTATTATTATTATTTTTTGGAGAAAGACTTCCTTTTAGCTGCACAAAATTTAACAATTTCCATCTCTAATGAGGCATCTAGATCATTTCTCAATGGAGTGCATGCTCTAAAAGTAGTGCATGCTCTTCTGAAATGATGGGGAAATGCACTGCATAATGGCCATATCAAAAACAAAGCCTTGAACACCATTAAGGGTCAACTCCTCCTTCTAGCCCTGCAGGAGAAAAGTGCCAGGGGGTTTCATTAGCACCGGAAGATGGGAATAAGAGAGTATCCTGTTCATACTAACAGCCTAATTATATATTCTTCTGCATCCTCCCTCCCACCCCAAAGGAAGGCAGAGGCTCTATGCTTCCAACGTTACTAAGTTGTTAAGGAGAACACTGGGTACTTTCGGCTCATATCAGGGGCAGGTTCATGCACAAATGCAGGAACACAATTATGCAAGCAGAAAGGGCTTTTGATGGGAGGAGAGAGAAGCAAAAATTGCCCTGCTCCCTCTGCTCCTCCTCGGTTGCACAACGGCTGCCACTGCAGGGATAGTAGTGTTTTCCTGTGGACCCATCCATCCTCCTCAAGCTGACTTACTGCTGCGCATTATGTCAGCCACGGTTTCCATTGGGGTAGCCTCAACTCCAGCCTAATATTCAGTCAGTTGGGTAGGGAAATAAGATTTGTTCCTCTGTGGAAACTTAAGTTTTGTTTTCCCCCCACAGATTCAATTGACCTTGAAAGGTCATAGTGTCTCTGAGGCACTGTATAGTTTTGGGTAGGGGTGTGCTCAAATCGTTTTGACACCTCTATTGTGAGGCACCGAAATGCTTTGAGCTGCCCCAGTTGAATCATTTTGGCAGGGGACGAGCGGGCACTTTAAAAGGAGGAAGGAAGGTCTTATCTGCCCCTGCCTTGCTCCTCTGCCGCCCCCACCACCCCGAGCAGCACTACTTGTATTCAGCAGCTGGGTTCTCTGTTTGCCAGCTAGGCTGCATCTTGCTGGGAACAGGAAGCTCCCTCTTCCCAGCAGCCTTTGGGCAGTATCAGACAGGAAATGGCATCTGAGCATGTGTGGATGCCATTTCGAGTGTTTACTATTGCTGAACTGTGTTCCCTAGTTGGGGCAGATGATTCCAGCTCCTCTCAGAATGTTGATCCTTGTGTTTAGAATGAGTAAATCATTTAGAATTGCCTAACCTCATAGAAGCAGGGATTTTAGCCATTAGCACAAGGCAGAGGGTTCACAACAGGCATTATTCACAACATTTCAGCTTCCTTAGGCTTGGCATCAGTACATCAGTCATCAACATAACATGTCTAGTACTGTTTTTTCACTTCTCCTGGTATGACAGAGCCCAACAAAGGTGGGGCTGAGGCTTTGTTGCAGGAAGATGTAGTTGTGGAATGTGTGGTACTGAATGGTTTGCTGAACCTCACTCACCTGCCAGTGAAGATACCAAGGTCATGGGCTACACCACAACCAGCCCATTGCTGGTCTAATGCAGACATGCATTGGACCTATGGAATCAACCTATGGAATTCTCTGCCACAAGATTCTCTGGAATTCTCTGCCACATGTTGTGAACCTCCCTGAGCCGTTTTGGAAGGGCAGTATATAAATCTAATAAATAAATAATAAAGATGTGGTGACAGCCAACAAACTGGATGACTTTAAGAGAGGTTTGGATAGGAGAGGACTATCAATGGCTACTAGTTTGGTGGCTATTGGCCACCTCCAGCCTCAGAGGCAGGATGCCTTTGAATACCAATTGTAGAAGAGTAACAGCAGGAGAGAGGGCATGACCTCAGCTCTTGTCTGTGGGCTTCCCAGAGGCATCTGGTGGGCCACTGTGTGAAACCGGATGCTGGACTAGATGGACCTTGGGCCTGATCCAGCAGGGCTGATCTTATGACATCATACATGAATGTGCAGAGGCAGTGTGTAAAACAATCAGAAACACAATAGAGAAAGCCGTTATGCTTGCGGTCATAGAAGACATTTTACACATCATTGTGTAAAATGTGTAAAATAAAATTGTGTGAAAAGACTCCCCTGCTAACTGGGCAAAGAGGCACCTTTTAACGTGGCGATTCTCTTTATTTAGCAGTGAGAGAGTAACTGGCCCTATCCACCCCCAGCACAGTACCTCCAGTGACTGTTGCTGGTGTCTGTCTCATGTTTCTTTTTAGATTGTGAGCCCTTTGGGGACAGAGAGCCATCTTGTTTATTTATTATTTCTCTGTGTAAACCGCCCTGAGCCATTTTTGGAAGGGCTGTATAGAAATGGAATTAATAATAATAATAACAATAACAATTGTCAGGGAATCCAGCTGAGAGACTGAATGTGCATTCAAGCAATGGAAGGAGAGCCACCCAGGCCTGCATGTTGTGCAGTGGCATAGCAAGGTTGTGGTGGGCCCTGGGACAAAAATGAAGATGGTCCCCTGCCCACCCCCCACCCTCCAAAAAAAAAAATCTGCTTTGGAAAGCAAGCTATCACTCAGCTGGTGGGCTCCCTTTCCCTCAGGGACCCAGGGACGTTTATTTATTTGATTTATATACCCTTCCAAAATGGCTCAGGGCAGTTTACAAGAGGATAAAAACAATTAAAACCAGTTAACAATTAAAATCAAAACAATAAAAACAGAATAAAACCAATTAAACATTCAAAGAGAAGGCGGGCCTTCTCTGCAGCTGCTCCTGGGCTGTGGAATGCACTCCCAGCAGAACTTCGCAATCTTAACTTTTTGTTGACCTTCAGGAGAGCCCTTAAGACCCATCTGTTTGGCCTGGCCTTCCAGGGTTTTAAATTTCGTTTTAATGTTGTAACCTGGTTTTCAGGGTTTTAATTGTTCTGATGGTTTAATTGTGTTTTATGATGTTTTAATTGTTAATTGATTTTTATATTTATATTTCTGTTTTAATTGTAAATCGCCCTGAGCTATTTTGGAAGGGCGGTATAAAAATCAAACAAACAAAACAGCTAAAAACCCTGGAAAACCAGGGCAACCATTTAAAACAATTTAGGTTTTAAGGGCTCTCCTGAAAGACAGTAATGAACAAATTATGGATTTCCACAGGGAGTGCATTCCACAACCCAGGAGCAGCTACAGAGAAGGCCCACCTTTGAGTTGCCACCAAACAAACCAGTGGCAACTGGAGATGGACTTCCTCAGATGACCTTAATGTGCGGTGGGGATCATGCAGAAGAAGGTGCTCTCTAAGATAACTCGGACTTCCCTATTCAATTATAGCTATGCTCCTGATGTTGTGCATCAACTTCTGTAGCCATGAAACAACACTTGGAGAAATGTGGTGGGGGGTAACTTTTTTTTAACCAGTGTAGAGACTCTCCTAATCAAGACGTTCACTTGTGTAGGGACTGTGAGACATAGATAAGACATATCGCCAGAGATGCAACCACATTCATGAAGTGAACCACTGTCATTTGTGTTGGGCTTGATGGAAAGAAGACACTGGTATAATCAGTACCCAAGATAGGCAAAGCTGTAGTTCTGTTTTCAACCATGCACCATCACGATGGTCGAAGGGGAACAGAGGATGTCATGCAATATTTCGCACTGCAATGTGATGAAGAGTGGGTTTGAGAATGTACAACTACAAATGAAAGACCAAAAGGTGTCCACTGGCACTTTTCTCGACATGATGGATGTTGCTGCTATTGCCAGTTTCACTTTCTGGACATTCAGCCATCCAGATTGTGAGCAATGGTCTGCAAGGATGAGATGGAGCTCCTCTCCAGTCTTGGGAAACAACTCATAGATGACAATAAAAGATGAAGGCTGTTGGATGTTCAGCATATCAATCAGTAAAAAAATAGCATCGACAGTGCTGGGCTAGCATCTTCCAAGTACTGCAGAATGCAGCACAACACACTGAGTTGTGTGTGGTCACCCAGGGCACAGTTCTTGGGTGGAGGGGTGCTGCTGCACCATGCACACCCCTTAAGTGAAATATAGTTATTGTTGGGCCCATGGTTTGGAACAGACAGTGGACATCTAATGTAACCTACTCTGGAGTAATTACTCCATCTCTGGATTAGGATTTCATGATACAGGATGAGGGCTAACTCAGAAGTAAATCCTAGGGTTCAGTGGGTCTTACTCTTGAATATGCAAGCTTGCATATGAGTGACATGAAGCCTTTTCAAGAGGAGACTGTGTTCATTTATTCATTTCTGCCAGGAGGACCTCTTCCCATTCCCCCCCCACTTTCATTTTTTATGAATGTGATTTGCTCTTCTGCTTAAAAAAAAAAAAACTCTATGGGGAGCAGTTTGGAGGGGATTGTGACAAGGTTAACATGATCAAGTCTTCGTCTCTCACACAATAACCAGCCATTCAGTTCTAATTTCTGAAAATGTGGTTGCTATAGTTCAGAAAAAGGAATTCTGCACATGCTCAGAATCACTGTTAGAGGGAAGGGGGGGGTTATGCCATTCTGAATCCTTCATCTGCCCAGTTCTTTCTCAAAATGACTTTACTACTAGCAGCCTTCATCTGTATTCGTATGCTTACTCAGAAGTAAATGCCACTGATTTCAATGGAGCTTACTCTTGAGAAACTGCCCTTTGGAAGAGAGTGCCTTTCTGGAGGGGGGGAAATGCAAAGGCATAGAGTTTTATGTAAAACAAAACACAGCCCTGTAGGGAGAGATGAAAAGCAGACTGGGATGTGAATTCATTGTCTCACACACAACCATTCACTTCTCACTTCTGGATAAGCAGCTGCCATAGTTGAGAAGTATAAGGAACTCTGCACATGGTCAGTGATTAAGGAATGGAGTCATTGAAGTGGATTGGGGTCTTCCTCTAGAGTAGAGGATGGTGTCAGAATGGAGCATGAATAGGGGAGGGGGTTAAGTTGAAGGAAAAAAATTGAATGGACATACCAGGGGCAGCCCAAGATATTGCAGCACCTGAGATGAAGTGCGAAATGCTACCTTGTCCCTGGTGGGGGCCAGCCCTCTTTCAAAACTGACCCTTGCAAGCTCTGAAAATGGCACAGGGTTGGGGGGGGGAAGGTTGCCAGCAGCCTTCTCTTCTTTCCTTGTGCCTTTTGCAAGCTCTGCAAGGAGGGTGAGGAGAGGCACTCTTTGCAACACTTGCAAGGATCAAATAGGCCCCAAAGAGCTGCATTGATTCTGGTGTTGGGGATGTGTTTTGCTGCCCTGCTGGTGCCCCAAGAATCTGCTGCTCTTGTGGTAGCAAGCATGACTTGTCCCCTTAGCTAAGCAGGGTCTGCCCTGGTTGCATATGAATGGGAGACTTGATGTACGAGCACTGCAAGATATTCCCCTCAGGGGATGAAGCCGCTCTGGGAAGAGCATCTAGGTTCCAAGTTCCCTCCCTGGCTTCGCCAAGCCGCTGCCAGTCTGTGAAGACAATACTGAGCTAGATGGACCCATGGTCTGAGTCAGTATATGGCAGCTTCCTATGTTCCTGTGCTGCTTGAGGAGGCTGCATCACCATACCTCATAAAAAGGCTGCCCCTGCACACCTGGTTTGCTGGTTTTGGGCCTCAGAACATTTTTATTTGAATACTATTGGCTTCCATTCATTTAAAATATATGTAGGTCACACCTTTAAGGACAATAGTGGCCTGGGTTAGCCTTTTCCTCCTTCTGTACAGAAATGAAGAACAAAACCATAAGCACTATTCTGGCTTACACTATTTTATCACACTTCAGGTCTTATTTAAGATATAGCTTTAGCCAAGAACCTCAGATTCAGCAATACATGATGATTGCAGGGTCTACAAGGCACACACAAGGCATTTCTGCCACAAGAGGAGTACCATTCATTTCAGTGAAGAGGGCCTCCATTTGGGTGCACGATGAGAAGGAGCCAAAATGCTAAAAGCTCTCTTGAAACAGCTTTCACTGTTTGAGAAGATAGGTCAGACACATCTAAAACAAATTACACTTAAGTCCTTGGTTTCCTCCTGATATTGATCTTCAGATTCAGAAATATATAAATCGAGGGAGAAGAAGGTTGTTTTATTTTTCTCACTTAGAAAAAACAAAACTACCATTTCTCACCATCAGCCAGGTGTCATTTTAGAAGGGGTAGTTAATTACTTTCTCTCTTTTCCTCCCCACTTCTAAAAATGACTCAGAGCTTTGCTGGTGCCATTGCTAGCTCTTGCCTTACCATTTGCGAGTTAGCTTGGCAAAGAAAGGGTCATTTAGCCTGAACCATCATCCAAGCCAGTAAGAATGGGTATTTCCAAGCAGGCTGTAACTGACCATATACAGCCACAGCACACCATCCTTCCAGTGGTTGTTGCTTATGAGGCTGTTCTCACGAGCAGAGGCGTATCTAGGGAAAATAGCGCCTAGGGCAAGCACTGAAATTGCGCCCCCTGTCCAAACATCTGACACCCATCTTTCAGATAATGTTGTTATTGTTATTATTTTACATTTATATCCCGCTCTTCCTCCAAGGAGCCCAGAGCGGTGTACTACATACTTGAGTTTCTCTTTCACAACAACCCTGTGAAGTAGGTTGGGCTGAGAGAGAAGTGACTGGCCCAGAGTCACCCAGCTAGTTTCATGGCTGAATGGGGATTTGAACTCGGGTCTCCCCGGTCCTAGTCCAGCACTCTAACCACTACACCACGCTGGCTCTCCAGCCACGCTTTACCATAATATCAGCTCAAAAATACAAGTCAAGCTTGTTAATCTTTTAATATTTCAAAAACTATTTAGCAGTGGACGCAGCCAGACAAAAAAATGCTGGAAAACTACAAATTTTAGTATGCTGGGGCTCATGAAATACCCAAATACTCTGTGGAGGTGTACTTGGAAAACTAAACAGAAGTGCCTGTCTAGTTCTCTGCTATGCATTGTAGCATCACTATTACATAAGTTTTAAAAATCAATGGAGAATTTGACTTTTCCCAGATACTCTGAAAATAATTAAAGTAAACTGTGTCGCTGCTTGGAATATATTCTAGTATTTCAGAAAGACAGTTAAAATGAGAGAAAGAGAGCAAGAAACTCCCAGTGGGCCTTAATACTAAGGATTTCACACTGATTCAAAAACAAACTCACCATTAATAGCCATATTATTAAGACATCACATTTAACTCACTTATCACAAGAAGCAAAGTAAGAGCAAATGAATACAATCCTAGCTCAAAAGTTTCAGCTCAGTATTCACAAGCCCTGATTCTCTGTACTTAGTGCCCAACTAAATATGTGTACAGTGACATATTATATATATTTTTAAAGAAATTACCTGCAGCCCCTTCAGGGGGGCTTCCTAAAGGCCATGTATAGGGGGTATGAAAAGGCCCCCCTCCCCCTGCTGGCCTCTAGGGCCTTGCAGGGACCATTTGAGTATGTGCGGTGGCCGGTTTTTGTTTTTTGTTTTAAATTTAAATGGCCACTGAAAACAAAATGGCCACTGCACATGCTCAAATGGCCTCTGCAAGGCCTGGCATGGCCTAGGGCCTCACGGAGCCCATTTTAGCATGCATGGTGGCCATTTTTTTTATTTTTAAGAATGGCGCCCCCCTTCAAGTGGCGCCCGGGGCATGTGCCCTGCCTGCCCCACCCTAGATACGCCCCTGCTCACGAGCATCCTAGCCCAGGCTAGGGCAGCACAGCATGTGCTAGGCTGCTTAAGTGGAGCGCCAGGATCCACACAGATCCCGGTGCTCCTGCCCAGCCTAACCCCATCCCTAAGCCCGGCTCTTAGCCAAGGTTAAGGGAGCAAGTGCTCCCTTAACCTGGCTGCTGGGCTCGTGTGTCTCCACAGAGCCGAGGAGACACAGAGATGGATGCCTAGAGCATCCATCTGAGGGAGGAATCCCGCAAGGCACTGCACTGTTCATGCAGTGCCTTGTGGGATATGCGGAGGCCCAGAAAATGAGTCCTGGTCTTTGCTGCTTCACGCTGCTCCTGGCAGTGCCGGTCATATGGGCACATGGTTTGTGGGCTGAGGGAAGGTAGGTAGAACCCTGGGGGAAGGTAGGTAGAACCCTGTCTCCCCCCACCCCCGATACGCCGCCTGCCCACCCGCGTGCACCAATGTGTGAATAGTCCCTATATTTCATTTCAGAATGCTGTGGGGACTGGGAGCCACCATCTTACTCTTTTTCCAAGTAAATTATTTTGATAACCTTTTTGTTCTTGAAAAATAGTGTATTATTTATTAATTAATTAAATAATTCAATTCTGCAGATTTACTTGGAAGTAAAGCCTATTCACGTGTTATCTGCATATAACTTATACAGGTACTAAGGTAAAAGTAAAGTGTGCTGTCAAGTCCATTTTGACCCCTGGCACCCACAGAGCCCTGTGGTTTTCTTTGGTAGAATACAGGAGGGGTTTACCATGGCCTCCTCCTGCGCAGTATGAGATGATGCCTTTCAGCATCTTCCTATATTGCTGCTGCCCAATATAATACCAGCAGGGATTTGAGCCGGCAACCTTCTGCTTGTTAGTCAAGCATTTCCCCGCGGCACCATTAGGTGGCTAGATACAGGTACTATATGTACTATATTCACCTGTTTTGCTGAATGTTGATACAGCCGTACATTTCCTATCTGTGCCATGCATTTCAGGGGGCCTGTACCCGAGTTCACTTTTAAAGTGAACTCAGGTTTACAGCCATTCACCCAAAAACATGTATGTGTGTTCAGACATTTGAATGCAGACACCAGATAATAAGGCTCTCCACACAAGCAGTGTGGAGAGCCTGAATGGGGTTTGCGGGGTGAGCGGGCTTGACCCGCTCCCCCTGCACATGAGCAGGAAGCCCTCCCTGGGCAGTTGGATCAGCCACCCAGACAATTACTGGCTCCATCACTGAGCTGGTTGGAGCGATGGGGTTTGGGGGCCTCCCGGCCCCTGGAAGTCCCACAATCACCCACATCAGTGTGTGGGGCATTCTGAGTAGCCCCCCCAAAAAAACACTGGGAGGCTTGTTGTAGCCTCACAGTCGGGGGCTACTCATGAGTTGCTGTGGTGCGGAGCCACACCATGGCAACACATGAGCAGTTAAACTGCTTTTCAGGTGCTCCTGTGGCCAAAACCTGGGATAAACAGCGGGCTACCCAAGCAGGTTTGCTGCCACTGCTGGGAGCAGCACGGCTTCCTGAGTCCAATCTGCACTGCGCGTGAGAATAGCCTCAATGTCTGCATAGCGCTGTCCCACTGAAATAAGTGGGATTTGGCACCTGATCCCCCAAAGCATGTTCTTTTTATTCATACAGTTAATCAACCGATATTTCTTTGAGTGACAGTTCAAATACAAATCTCTCTCTCATTTCAAGTGCTTTCTGATTTTCCATGTTGCGGAGGCTAATCTTTATTCCTCTCCAGTTTCTGTTGTGGTCTTGATGTTTTATATCAGCTGTACTTAGAAGGAGAAACATTTGAAAATGTTCTGTAGTCAAGGTTCCTTCATTTATGATCAGAAGCCTATAAAAACATTTCTTCAACAAACATGCCCTCTCCTGGACTGAACAGAGAATGGTCTGAATGCTACTGGGGTGTGGGGGGGCGGGCCCTGTGCATTTGTCAGGTTCATCTTACCATAATTTTCATCACATATACTTTTATCACTTTAGAGACAGAACAGTTTATGCCACAATAATTATGTTTATGTTAAAATAAATCTGTTAAGTCTTTAAGGTATTACAAGGCTCTTTGATGTTTTTGATGCAATACTCTAGCGAGGTTATTACTCTGAAATTTGGAGTAATTTTTGCATGCCCAAAGATTGCTGGCAGTCCTCACTGAGAGGTTATTCACACAAACAAAAAGCGGTGCTCCACCTGGGTTTGGGAGCTGTGTGTACTCCCAATTTTCGGTTGTGTGGAAGCAAGATAAGAGGAAAATCTGGGTAGAAGTGACTGTGTAGAAGCAAGGTAGGAGGAAACGCTACCCAGGTTTTCCTCCTACCTTGCTTCCACACAACCGAAAATTGGGAGCACACACAGCTCCCAAACCCAGTTAGAACACCATTTTTGATTGTGTGAATGACCTCTCTGTGTGCATACTCAGTAATATATAAGTTTGACGAAGCCTGCTTTTCCACAGCTATGACATCGCAAAAATTGATTACATATATACTTGCATCAGTTCCCTGGAAAGTAATATTTTAAAATTAGATTTGACCAATATTATTTAACTATGAAACACTTTGCTGAGTCAAAGACCTTAAGCTTTGAAAATGCGGAGTATTTTATTCCCAAAGAAACTCTTAAAAACCTATAATTGGATTATACATAGAGCACTTCCTCACCATCAGAGAAAGGGCTCAAAAGGGGCGACGGGAGGAAGCCTTCAAAAGCTTGCCTCCCCTGCAGACAATCCTCTTGATGGGTCTGGGCATGGAGACCGTGTGCTCAGACGTGCAGCTGCCTCCTCAGGCAACATGGAGGGTTGGGGAGCTGGGAGTGTCTCCCCGTCCCTGGAACTTCCATAATGCCCCACACTGGTGCACAGAGCATTATGAGGATCCCCCTCTGAATGCCAGCCAGGAGTCCTGCAGTCTCCTAGCCACGGCTGCAAGCAGCTGGGGCTGGCAGACAATTGCCAAAATGAAGTTATGGGAGTGTTTGCTCCTTTAACCTCATTTTGTAGGCGGGCTCCAGAGGTGGGCTTGTTGCTGTGCCACTGGTGAAAGCCAAGCAGCTCTCGGCAGTTCTCATGCGCTGGCAAAACCGGGCTGGGCCTCCTTAGCCATGTTTCGATCATGCGTGAGAACAGCCTCATGGTGTTTTAAAATACTGTTCCTTGAGTTATTAGAAAATAGAAGAGAAATCTGAATCGATTTGTGTCACGTTGATTGCTTCTAATTAGGTGTTGAAGCAATAGTTGGTTGAAGTTTGTGGAAAGAGGGCACAAGGAAATCACACTGCCTCTGTTATATACTCCTTAGACAGGAAGCACCTCTGCAGGAAAAAATATTAAACTCACATGCAGACCTGCTGAAACCACAGAAACAACAGGAAGTGCACACAGCTGTCTATTAAGACTCAACAATAGTGAAGCCAGGATAGGTTTCATTAGGCCCTATGCTTAACTCCAGATTTAGCCTCCATGAGGCCCTATGCTTAACTCCAGATTTCACTTAACTCAAGAGTGCCAGCCAGAGGCTGCCTTCGCACATAACGCCAAACCGGAGGCAAAGGGGGCAGAGGTTACACTTTGTGGTCATCTGAATGTGTGAAACCCATGATTTCATCACAAAAGCAACCTGAGGTTTTCAAGCCAAAAGTTTCAGGGGTGGAGCCACCACTGGGCAAACGGGTTCAAAGAACCCAAGCCACTGCCAATCAGGGGCTGCACCTCGCAGCCCCAACACGCCCCCAGTGTCTGCCATCAGACGTGGGGGTACTGGTTTAGCTCCCAAGTGGGGGCCACGCAGCCCCCATTCGGGAGTTAAATGGCCGCTGCATTCACGGCATGGACAGGAGTGGCTCTTCCCTGCCTTTAAGGCAGAGAAGAGCCGCTCCTGGCTGCGCTGAGAACACAGTGCCAGCCCCAATCTAGCTCCTGAATGGGGCCACACAGCCCCTTCGGGAGTTAAATGGCTGGCACTTGTTCGCAGCATGGCCAAGTTGTTTCCCAACAAAGAAAACACATGGCAGGGGAGTGATACCTGGGGTCTGGGTTGAGTTATTAGAAAGGCAGCCCCTGGAATTATGAGTGGCTCTGCTATATTTTTTGTACAAAGCCCCTTCCCATTGTGTACAAGCAGTCTGGCATGACTCTCGAGAAGAACCGTCTTGGGGTCCACTGGGATGGTCCTTCAGGGGCTGAATCATTAATAATGTGTGATGAAGCCCCTTCTCCCAAGAACTGCTCTCTCCTGAGAGTGGCAGGCCATAGAGGCATTCATGTAGGCCGGAGGGCTGTTGTCAACCCACCCCATTGCTAGATCCACACAAGCCCTGGAGAAATGTGCCACACCAACAACTTTCCAGGTCGCGGCGACTGGTGGACAGTAAGAGTGAAAGTGCTTACTCTGGCAGTCTGGTTGTCCCTTGGCACATATGCATGCTGATTCTTTCCCAGTATGGCTGCTTTCTAGCGAGCACTGAAAATAGGGTCTCCCCTCAACTGTGATTCCCCACGGCAGCTGATCTGCATACACTAAAATGCCGGTCCCAGCCCAGGAATTTTGAAGGTGTACTAGGAGCTATCCCTGATCTAGCAAGACTAAGCCCACAGGAAAATGGCTAGAAACACGGAGTAGCCAAGGCTCCTTGAGTTGAGTGTAGAGGGGAAGACGAGTATGAGTTCTATTTTTAAACAGATATACTGGGGGGCCATGTCAGCGGAACCTCCTATAGTTGGATGGCCTAACACATGAGGGCACAGTCTGATGGAGACCTGAAGGTCATGGAGCCTCTGGTCTTCCCCAGTAGACTGGCCCTCTCATGAGAGGGCTACTCCCCAGCCAGCAAGCCAACATGGGGGCAAGAGCATTTTAGTGATTGCTGGGTCTGGCATCACAAGAGCATCCTTTGTCACAGTGGACCAGACCCCAGGATCCTTTGCCTGTTCTCATACATATTCCCTCCTAGGAAGTCATCATGATCCCTTCTGAGAGTAACAGAATAATAGAGTCCCTCTCAAACGCCCCCCCCCCCAATTACCAGTAATTCTGCTTGTGCGAGACTGTTTGGCTGTGGGGCTCTTAGGAGGACGGTGGTGCAAGTGGTGCGAGGGAAAGGGTTTAAATCCATTTTAAAAGGGTTTAAATGCCCTTTCCCTGCTGAGGGCAGGCGGTCCATGTCAAAAAGGCACGATCAGGCACACCCCCTTGAAGACCATGGCCAAGGGCTGCTGCCCTGCTGATGCCTTGCCCACAGTCTGGCACCTCGAGTGCCACAGAGCTTGCTGGGATGTGTCCTTTGTGGACCAGGAAGAGGGAGGGGCTCCTTGTCCCTGAAACTGGAGGTTGCCCTATCTGGGTTGGACGATTATCTGTGGGACGATTCCTGGGTTCAAGGATTAACCTCAGGTTTATCAAACCACAGTTTCACACTATGTCTCATGGTGGCCAGAGTTTGACTGCCCATTGAGTCAAAATCCTGGGAGTTTGACTCCCCATTGAGTGCTCTGAATAAGTACATTTCCCACCTTAACATACACAGTGGATTCAGTCATTAAGCTACGGCCCTGAATCCCCCCCCCCTTTTTTTTTAACAATGGATGGACTTCAACAGTCCAGACTCACCTTTAGTTAAAGTAAAGGTAAAGTGTGCCATCAAGTCGATTTCAACTCCTGGAGCCCACAGAGCCCTGCGGTTTTCTTTGGTAGAATAGAGGAGGGGTTTACCATGGCCTCCTCCCATGCAGTATGAGATGATGTCTTTCAGCATCTTCCTATATCGCTGCTGTCCGATATAGTACCAGTGGGGATTTGAACTGGCAACCTTCTGCTTGTTAGTCAAACATTTCCCCACTGCGCCACTTAAGGTGACGTTACATAAGTCAAGAGGGAAAATCCTAAATTCAGACTGGACAGAGACTTGGGTTGCATCAGAGATGTGTCAAGCCCTCTCATTCATTGAATCTAAAAGCTGTCTGTTCTTGGCAAAGTGTTCCTTTTAGTTTATAGTTCTAGAGTTTTTATCTGTTTTTAAAACTGTTTTAATTAAGTTAATGTTTTAATTGTTGTGTTTTTAGATTGTGAACTGCCCAGGGACTTCCTTAAGGGGTGGTATAGAAATCTCTTAAACAAAAAAATGCAAATACAAATAAAATAAAAATAAAAAGTGGGAAGCCCTTCCCCTTTTTAGTTCCCATAAACATTTGAGTCAATAGCATCAAAGTTGTTACCACTTTCCATCTCCAACTCTGCTGGAATTGAAATCTAAAACTTAACAGTTTTTTTAGTCTACTTTCTGGAGGGATTAAAACTTATTTATTATTTATTTATTTGTTATGACATCAGATCACCATGTCTGTGGATGGCCATATGTCTCCCTCTAATAATGGTTGCATTTATGGTAGGACACAATCCAAATTTACAGCACATGGGTAAAAGTAGTGTGCCGTCGAGTCAGTGTTGACTCCTGGCGATCACAGAGCCCTGTGGTTGTCTTTGGTAGAATACAGGAGGGGTTTACCTTTGCCATCTCCTACACAGTATGAGATGATGCCTTTCAGCATCTTTCCTATATTGCTGTTGCCCGATATAGGTGGGAAACACACCAGCGGGGATTTGAACCTGCAACCTCTGGCTTGCTAGTCATTTTCCACTGCACCATTAGGTGTCTATTACAGCACATGGGAGGAGGCCCTAAATAAGAGTCACCATGTTGAAGAAAGCAGAAGGGAGGCCCAATTAGTCCTGCTTAGAACTACTGGGGAATAGGGGTGATGATGCACAAAGCAAAGCAAAGCATCAGTCACAATCTGCAACACATTTCTTCCCTCATGATGTGACCTGATGGAAAAATGGAGTGTCATTCATGGGTTTTATGTTTTCACACTCTATGACTGGGAGTTTCTCCATGAAGCCTATCAAGCTTTTGTATACTTTGCTGAGAAGATGTCTGAGTTCATGACTGGAGAGTTTTCATGCAGTTTCCCTCAGGAATTAAAAAAAAGTGTTGGGATGAAGCAGAGCTAACCACACCAGATGGATCACTGTTCCCTTGGGGCTGGTTCTTGGCCGTTGCGTGCAGCTTGGCTGAATGCTGAACACAACAAAAATAGTTCTGCTCCTTGTATTTTACAATTGTTCTGAAACAATTGCATTCTTTAGGTGGTTTGTCTTTAAGTTTAAGGTGGTAGGAATTGACCCATTCCTCATCTGGCAGATAGTATGTCAACTAGGTCAAGAAAGGGTTGTGTCAGGATAAACACTTGCCTCACTATATCATCCTTTCTTCCCTTCTGTTAAGAATGTCAGAAGATTCCTGCTGGACCAGCCCAGATCTCCAGTGGAGCCAGCATCCTCTTTCTCACAATGCCAACTAAATACCTTTAGGAAGCCATCAATCAAAACTTCCTTTGGGGGGCCCATCCCACCAAACCTCTTCTTTTCTTTCTAAAAAAACAATTTCCCCCCTTACCTCAGCCAAGGGGTGCCTGCGGGGGGGGGGGGAGTGGAGCAGTCCTTCTCCCTTCTCCCCCCTCCCCCGGTGGCGGAGAGACCGGAGGGATACAGGCCGCATCTGTTCGGGCCAGTGTCTTTAACAAAGTGCGATCTCTAAACGGTGCAGGCACACCTTGCACTTTGTTAAGGACACTGGCCCAAACGGACGTGGCCAGTGTCCCTCCAGTCTCTCCACTGCTGGGGGATGGTGGGGAGAAGGGAGAAGGACTACTCCACTCCCCCCCTGCAGGCACCCCTCAGGGTAAGGGGGGGAAAGTAAAAAAATAAAACACCAAAAAACCTGGAGGTTTCACGGGGTGGGCACGGGGTGGCTGCTGACTCCCCCCCGGCCATTTGGAGGGCCCCCCCCCAGACCTTGGAGGATCGGACCGGATCCCCAAGGTCTGGGCTTTAGTGCGCCTCTGAATGCATTCCATAGCAATAGTTTTATTTTCTCTTACCATATGTTTGTATTGTGTTACTCACCTCCAGGCTTCTAGTGTGTCACTTATTGTGTTCTTATTGCTCTTATGCTGCTCTAAGACCGAAATAAAGGTGATTTGATTTGATTTGATTTGACTGCTGGAATGATCTTCTTAAGCCTACAGCCCAACAGCACAACCAGAATGTATTGGTATTACAGCAGTAATCCCAAGTATTTTAGGTCTTCTGCAACCATTTGCTTGACTGGCTTTCTCCCATTTTACTATCTGTTTTGCATATACAAATGAGAATCCTATATGTCTTGCTTACTACTTTTAACCACCTTGTTCTAAAATCTGATTCATATTTGAAGAAACTCTGTATTCCTTCACTTCATTTGAAGGAGACATCTATTAATCTGTTGTGCGATTTCACTAATACTTGCTTATCCTCTTCATCCACACTACTTTAAAGACAACCAATTAATTTCTTCATTTCCCTCCTTTGTAGATGGCTGGAAAAGCTTTTCCTACTAATTGAACTGCAATGTGGCATTTGGTTTTGCAACCCACAGTTCCTTTTCCCAACCGCCTTGCTTTGAGTTAAGCTTCTTTTTCTAATCTACTCATTTCTCTGAGTTGAATGCTTACAAAATGTGCTCCTTCTACTCTCACAGGTAGAATACAGACAACTCAGTCATCCCTGGAGATTTACACCAGTACACAACTCTTAACTGCTTGATTAAACAACATTATCTGTTAACTCTTGCGGCAGCAATCCTGTGCACAGCCAGGTTGCTCGGTTCCCACTGAAGTCATTGTGAAGTACTGCACTCGATCACTACCTTTCTCTAATTTCACTATATATAACTGGCAAATTTAGTGTTGAAATGCACAATTGTACTAACAGGTGGAGTTAGCGGATTATTCTGACACAAGCCGACCCCCGCACAGTGCATCTGTGCATTTTTGGGGGCTGGCAACCTCTCCCCCCACCGCCCCAGTCTCTGGCCGGGCCGCCATCGCCTCGCCTGGCCTCCGCGCTGGGCCAGATCTGCCGCCTCTCCCCCCCCCGCCCCAGTCTCCGGCCCGGCCAAGTGCCGCCGCTGCGGCCAGGCCCGCCGCCGCCTGGCATTCGGGCCTGCCGCCACTGCCTCCTCGCCTCAGCGGCCGGGCCAGACCCGCTGCCTGGCCCACTACGTCTGCCGCACCGGGCCCGTGGCTGCCCGGCCAGCCAATTCTCCCGCCGCTGCCGCGGCTTGGCCCGCCGGCTACCTCTCCCCGCCCCCCGTCTCCAGCGGGGCCGAGTGCTGAGTGCAGCCGAGTGCTGAGTGCAGCCATTGCGGCGGCTGCCAGCGGGCCAAGTGCCAGTCTTTGCAGCCGGCCACCTCTCCCCCCACCCACAGTATCGGGGCCCTCCACCGCTGCCGCCTCCTCGCCTGTTGGCTGGTCCTCCGCCTCTCCTCCTTGCCCCTCGCACCACCCGTCGCCGCCAGGCCGGGCCTGCCAGCGGCCCTGGCCCGCGCCGCCGGCCAACTGTCCTTTCTCCTGGGTGCGCCAGCCAATCAGGTGCCTCCGTGGCCCAGCCAATCAGCTGGGCTGCCGGGACGCATTTTTCCCTGGCACACCCAGGAGAATTATATAGATAGATTACTTTCCCAGGCCCAAGATAAGAGAGATAAAGATTTATACTGGATGAAAAAGAGAGATTTGGGCATAAAAAATGTGCAGCTGTATGTCAGTTCAGAAAAGGAATTGAGGTGATATGTGGCAGAATGTATCTTTAGGAGCTCTTTGGCACACAGCTGTGGTTATTTCATATAAAATTATGCACGGCTGCTTCACAGGCTCCCAGGTAACATAGAGTTCACTTCTGAAAAGGGTATTGCAAGATTGATGCTACATAATTACCCTGAATCAGAAAGGGAGTTCTGAAGCAGACTCCTGCATATACAGCCTATGCAAATACAATGTGTATCTGGGTGCGCATGTGCATTTACATTACAGTGCTAAGATAATTCCCACTGAACTGCTTGAATGCATCTTTTGATATGGAAGAGGGTGCATAGCCATGGGTGCACAGCAGTAGGTTTGTGCATGACTAGCTGCGTTCAGCTAGAACTAGACCGTGGTTTTCTCTCTGTGTGTAATGAACTTGTAATGATTTAAAACTTATAATGATGTAGCCCCAACATCCTCTATGGGGTTTATTTACCGATTAGAATTTGGCCCAGATTTTCTATGACCAGAATGGATATTAGAAAGCTACACTCTTGCAGATGAATGACTTTAAAAACATTTTTAGCATTGATTGAATCATAGAAACATAGAGTCAGAGGGGACCTTCAAGGTCTTCTCGTCCAGCACCCCTGCCCAGTGCGGGAGTTTGGTACCCTGAGAGATGGCCGTCCAGCCTCATTTGAGAACACCTGTAGCAAAGCAGAGCCCACCACTATGCCAAGCAGACTGTTCCACTGCCAAGTTAGTTGGGACATCCCTCCCAATGTCTAGGCTGAATAGACTTCCTTGCAGTTTCAACCCAGCAGCTTACATACTGCACAAGGGGATGCAGGTGCCTTGATCATCGCCCATGCCATGCCTCTATATGCTACCCACTGGAAATAATGGGCAGCAGCAGCAGCAGCAGCAGCAACACAACTCTGTGCATGGAGACCTTACCACTGAGTGCAGCTGTCATCCTGAACAGCCTCCTCAAAACTTTTTACACATGCACAGGGGCACGGGAGATGCTCAAGCCGCCACATCTGCTCATGCAGTAGGTGAGCCATTGGTTCTAGCCCTGAATCATAGAAACACAGAATGCTAGTCAGAAGGGACCTTGGAGATCTTCTGGCCCAACTCCCTGCTCAGTGCAGGAATTTGCTAGAGCATCCTTGGCAGATGACCATCCAGCCTCTATCTGAAGAGCTCTAGCAAAGGGGAGCCCAACCCACTGCTGTGCAAGGTGGACTGTTCCACAGTTAAACAGCCATTACATATTGGACATTCCTCCTAAGTTCTAGCCGGAATCTGCATCCTTGCAGTTTCAGCTCATTGGTTCTAGGCCCCCCTCCCCTCAGGAGCAACAGAGAACAAAATTGCTCCACCTTCCAGGTGCCAGCCCTTCAGATATTTGAAGATGGGAGTCGTAATTGTGCAGCATATCTGGATTGTATCAGTACGTGCTTTAAAATGAGAGATGGGCAAAATACTTCTAAAAAGTATTTTAGATACAAAATACTCGGTAAACAACCAATCAAAATACAAAATAGTATTTTAAAATACAATGCCTGAGAAAAAGAAACCAATATTGAGATGTTTGTTACTTATCTGAACTTGTTTCCATTTCCTTTAAGCAATACAAGTTTTTCAAAGATTACATCACTCAGATTATGCCTTCTGGGGCTGTGAATCAACCCAGCAAAGGAAAATAACTGTTTATGGGACCACTTGATGTTAGACATATCTTTAAAAATAGCCATCCAACATACTAATGTGCTTGGGTTTGTCCTGCAAAAACAGGAGTATTTCCATCCTTTTTAACAATAATTTAATAATCAATAATTCCAAAACATAATAATCAATAATTCCAAAACATATTACTCCGTGAGGCTATTCCCACGATCAATGGAAAGCAGATTAAGGGAGCTTTCTCTTATAAAAGTAACAGTTTAGTAACAGTTTAGTAAAAGCTAACAGTAATCAGTTTAGTAACAGTAACAGTTTAGATACAGTTAACAGGAATCAAAACTATCAGTTCAATTTTTAACCATTATAGATGTCTTCAGTGATTGGTCTGAAAAGGCCAGTGGGCTGTAAATGGAACCAAGTATTAACTTCTATTAACAATAAAGAACTTACTTCTTAAGGGTCTATTTCCACCTTGATGATGTTTCACATGTCCTGAAGCAAAGCCACAATACCGATGTTCCTTACCTCACACCAGACTAATTGTTATAAGTTTGTTGTATTCTTAGGCTTGTGGGAAACCATGAATTGTTTTATGCTTTTCAAACCAAGCTATTTCCTGCAAATAAAGATTGCCCCCATCTAGATTTGTGCACCGATCTGTTCCCATGCAAGACAAAGGTGTATTTTACTTACATTGGAAAAGTATATCTTTTCCTCTTGCGAGAACAGATAGATTGCAGTTCCTTGTAAATTGGAAAATTACCTTGCAGTCTTCAAAATAGTAATTAAAATGGTCAGATCAGCATTTAACCATGTTATGTCTTCTATAACTGCTCTGACAAGGCCAGTGGGCCAGAAAAGAAACCAAGCAGTCAACCAAGCTCTTCTCATGATTGGTGAGAAGAGCTTCTTCCGGGTCTGCGGGGAGGGCTGGCTTAGCCCGCCCTCCCCGCAGATGATCAAAAGGCAGCCCTGGGCACCGGATTGGCTGCCCACACGACTGCCGGCTCAGTCACGGAGCCGGTGGGGGCTGCCGAGATCGGGGGCCGCATGGCCTCTGGAAGTCCCAGGATGCCCCACATGAGCGTGTGAGGCATCCTAGAGAGACCTCCAAGCCCAGGAGGCTGCTTGCAGCCTCCTGGTTGGGGGTCTACTCATGTGCCACCGCACACCACAGCAACACATGAGCAAAAAAATGAGGTTAACAGAGCGCTCGCTCCATTAACCTCATTTAAGGGGAGAGGGAATTAGGCAGGCTAGCCGCCTTGGGAGCACCGGGCTCACCTGCAAGCCCAGTGGTTCCCACGATCCCTGGAAAGTGGGCTAAGCTCCCTTAGCCCACTTTCCAGGGATCGTGGGACTAGCCTCATTTTCTTCGGCACGAAAGGACTTACCTGCATGTTGGTGGTGATCACCTGTGATCTTTTACGCTTCCTCCTTCCTGAAACTGTGCAACTTTGTGTATTATTGGACTTTCTAAAATGAGTTTGTTGCTTTCTTAAACTGATTGAAAACCATGCATTTCAAGCCAAGCCATTTCTTGCTCTTAAAGTATATTGTGATGGTGTTGCCTCTCATTCTCTAGGAAAGAAATCAAGTGACTGCTTTCTTGAGCAATAGAGCCATTACCTTATGTTGGTGATGTTAATATCTGAAGTTTTTTCCTCCCCTTTCCCTGAAAGTGCAACAAGTGATCTTCCTTGCCAGCGGGGGTAGCTAGGGGAGAGAGGGCCTGTGTTCACCCCTTTCCCTGGAGACACTCGCGTGGGGCATCCTGCAACTTCTGGGGGCCACACAGCCCCCCAATCCCCACAGCCCCCACCAGCCTCGTGATGGAGCTGGCAGCCATGTGGGCATCCGATTCAGCTGCCCAGGGCTGCCTTTTGATCATCTGCAGGGAGAGCGGGCTTAGTTCTTAGAGTGGGTTTAGCTCTGAGGGCTTAGCATATAGAGCAGGTCTCTCTTAGACACGGAAAAAGCTTTTCTCACTGATTGTAAGAAGAGCTTCATCATCTTTCCCCCTATTGTCACTAGACTTATACCTTGGAAAAGGTTATTTACAGAGCCAAACAAAGGAAGAAAGTGAAAGAATTTGGCATATAGAGATGCTGAATACTTGCCTCATCTGCTGGATCACTTGGTTTTAAACTGCCTTCATTACAAATTTTTGTTGTAGAACATAAATATATATTTTTACCTGGCAGCCTTACCACTCATTTGTACATTTAAAAGGAGTACATCTGTTTTGCCATTATCCCATTTGTTCTTGGAACAGGAGGAGGAGAACCATGATGTCCTTTATGAGATGCTGCTGCTTCTCCTGCATCCTCCACACCACTGAACTTTAGCCATCATCAAGGAGACAAAGAGCACATCATAATAGAGAAACCACAGGTGATGTTATGATTGCCACCTGCAGAGATGGGGACAAAATGTCATCCTTCAGCACTGGGGAGAGATGTTGGTGGGCATGTACTACACTAGAAATATATATGTATTTTATACCAGTCTTATGCTGGGGGTTCTAGTTTAGAGACAGTGCTGATAATTGTCAGATCCTAGAGCCCAGGGGTTCCCAATCTTGGATCCCCAGATGATGTTGGACTACATCATCCGCAGCAGCAAATACCAGAGGCCTTTGTGACTGGGAATGATAATGGGAATTGTAATCCAACAAAACCTGGGGATTCAAGATTGGGAACTCCTCTGCTCTAGTCTTTTCTCATAGCTGTGTGAGTTCATTGTGGCCAATAGGAACTGGATCCAACAATAACTGTAGTCCAACATCTGGGGTTGCAAAATGGGAACCCCTGCCCTACCCGCCCCCAATTGTACAGTCCCCAAGGTTCTATAAGGAGAGGGAATAACAAACCAATTTAAGTCTATTGTGTGCCACACTCATAATTTTGAAATGTCAGTTGTGAGAAGGAAGGAATTCGACTTCCCCAGTGGTTGAGGTGTGAGTTCTTAAGCACCAGCATCTGTTTAGAAAAGAGAGATGAAATACAAACTAAAGGCTACACAATACATGGCATTAAATACATCGTCATGATGCTTAACTGTCATGCTTGCTTAGCAATCTCTTGAGAGAATAAAATATCAATTTTGGTTAGGATGCAGAACTTGTGGTTTTCAATACGTCGGATTCCAGAGCCCTTCCTCATGATGGGTCCTAATCAGGCTAGAGCTCATTACTGGAAGCGGGGGAATATGTATGGAAGATGAACTGAGGTGGGGAGAAAATACTATTTGAATATTGTTATCTGCTGGTCTGAGAGAATTCCTCAGCTACTGTGAATGAAGCTTTGAGGCAGGTCTCACGATCGGTTCTCCCTGCAGACGATCATGAAGCCCTCTCCGGGCAGCCGGATTGGCCACCCACAAGACTGCTGGCTTTGTCACGGAGACAGCAGGGGCTTGCAAGTTTGGGGGCCGCGTGGCCTCTGGGAGTTCCAGCATGCTCTGCGCAAGTGCGCAGAGCATGCTGAAGAGACCCCCGAGCTGGGAGGCTGCTATTTTGACACACTGCTCCTAGACATGTAGCTGTTAAGTGCTGAAATGAAATGTTGCTTTGAGAAATGTCCCCAAAGGGCTCACAATCTAAAAAAGAAAAATAAGATAGGCACCAGCAACAGCCACTGGAGGGATGTTGTGCTGGGAATAGATAGGGCCAGTTGCTCTCCCCCTGCTAAATAAAGAGAACCACCACTTTTAAAAGGTGCCTCTTTGTTCAGAGAAGGCTCAATGAATATACCAGAAGTGGTGTTTCTAATACATTTTAATCCTGCTTTTTAGACACAATGCTTCACAAAAAAGTCCACGCACACACATGCTTACTTTTTGATTGATGACAATTGGTTCCCTCAGCATTGATGACTTGTAAGTTGTCCTTTCTTTTCTTTTGCACAATCTTTAGATAGCCCTGCAGGGTACTGCTGCCACTCCTAGGTAGTCACCCTTCTAGTTCTCCTTGCTCTCTCCTAGGTTTTCCCAAAAAGGTCATTTGTCGCCTTAGATTAGCCACTAATATTTTCCTCTTAAGCCTCCTTCAGGAGGCTAGGAGGGAAAATCACATTATCTAGAAATGTTTTGTCATGTGACAATATTACCCTGCCATCTGAGCCTCACTGCCTGGGCACAAACAATCCCTAAGCAGGACTTGTGGAACAACTGACTATTTTTAATTTAGGAGCTCAGTCAGAATAAAAGGACAAATGTGACCCAATGCACTGCTGAAATCAAATGCTGATTTTCCACTAATAGATTTAAGCAGCTTCACTGCTTCTGGTATGGAATGGCATCTGTTCTGGTCATACAAAAAGATTCCCCCCCACTCCGTTTTCTCAGCTGACAGTAAAGCGATAGCACCAACAGCTGTTAAGGAAGGATGGAGAAGTTAATTCAAAGAGATCTGCTAGGCCAAAGACTTTGACTGGAAGTGATGGAGGTATATAAAACATGGAAACATCAAAGAGGTGTAGTTGTTGATTATTTCAACTTAAACAGACTTCCAAGAGAAAAATTGGGTGGGAGAAAGGGAAGAGATGTAAGGGGCAAACATCTTTTTAGAATTTAAAGATCATAAGACCATAGAATATAAGAAAAGCCCTGTTGGATCAGGCCCAAGGTCCATCTAGTCAGGTATCCGGTTTTACACAGTGGTCCACCAGATGCCTCTGGGAAGCCCAAAGGCAAAAGCTGAGGGCATGCCCTCTCTGTTACCCCCCCATCCCCTGCAACTGCTGTTTAGAGGCATCTTGCCTCTGAGGCTGGAGGTGGCCTATAGCCCTCAGACTAGTAGCCACTGATAGACGTCTCCTCCATGAATTTATCTAAACCCTCTTAAAGCCATCCAGGCTGTTGGCTGTCACCACATCTTGTGGCAGAGAATTCCATAGGTTGATTATGTGTGTGAAAAAGTACTTTATTTTGTCTTTTGTCTAGATTTCTTGGCAATCTGTTTCATGGGAAATTCAAGAGGGAGAAAATGCAAGAGTGTTATGCAAGAGGGAGAAAAATTCTCTCTATCAACTTTCTCCACACCACGCATGATTGTATAGACCTCTATCATGTTGCCCTTAGTCATCTTTTTTCTAAACTAAAAAGCCCCAGGTGTTGTAGCCTTACCTCACAAGGAAGGTGCTCTAGGCCCCTGATCAACTTAGTTGCCCTATTCTGCACCTTTTCCAGTCCTACAGTGTCCTTCTTAAGATATGGTGACCAGAACTGTACACAATACTCCAAATGTGGCCACACTACAGTTTTGTATCAGGGCATTAAAATTCTAGCAGTTTTATTTTCAAACTCCTTCCTAATGACTGCAAGCACATAATTGGCCTTTCCCCCAGCTGCCACACATTGAGTAGACACTTTCAACGAGCTCTCCACCACAACCCTAAGATCTCTTTCCTGATCAGTCACTGACAGCTCAGACCCCATCAGCATATATGTGAAGTTGGGTTTTTTAGCCCCTGTATGCATCATTTTACATTTGCCAACATTGAACCACATTTGCCAATTTGTTGCCCACTCCCCCAGTTTGGAGATATTATTTTGGAGCTTCTTGCAATCCCTTTCAGATTTCACTACCCTAAATAGTTTGGTGTCATCTTCAAATCTGGCCACCTTGCTGCTTACCCCATCTTCTAGATCATTTATGGAGAAGTTAAAGAGCACTGGTCCCAGTACAGATCTCTGGGGGACCCCACTTCTTACTTCCCTCCATTTAGAAAATTGCCCATTTGTTTCTACCCTCTGTTACTTTAACCAGTTTACCAATATCCGCACATGAACCTGTCCCCTTATCGCATGACTGCTACGTTTTCTCAAAAGTCTTTGATGAGGAACTTCGTTGAAAGCTTTTTGAAAGCCCAGGTATAGTGTGTCAACTGGATTACCTTTATCCACTGTTACAAGAACAGCCTGTTCAGGGCTACAGGCAGTACCCCTCTATATGATTTGGAACCGCAGGTTTGCAGTCTCCATCTTGGCTACTTGGACTCGTGGGACCGTGAACCCTCCACATGCCCATATTTGGCAAACTCTCAGTTAGTTGCTTAGCACAAGCAGCATGGGGCAACTTTACCCCACATCAAGTACAACACGCAACTACACGCAACGCAACATCCCTCATGCCCCTCTCTATTTAATATACAGAGAAGGAGCCTGACTGAGCAGATGCGAGTTAAGGAGAAGGACTATTTCTAAAGAGAATAGTGAAACTCCTCTTTTCATTGGCACAAAAGATGTCTTACTAATTACCACAAAAAGAACTTAAATAAGACTGTAGTACTCCCACCTCACTATTGAGGCATCAATGGTCTGGCATGGACCAGGGGAAGAGGCTCTTTAGTGTGAAAAGAATTCCAATCTCCACACCTGGAAGGTCTTCCTGACCCAGGAGATGAGTTTTGAGTTTGCCCATTTACCCTATCCCATACAGCAGGGGTGGGGAACCTTGGCCCTCCAGCTGTTTTTGAACTACAACTCCCACCATCCCCTATTTATGAAATGATACCTATTTAGGGTATCACACATGTGATAACCAGGCACATTGCACTATACCTTAAATCGGAAACATGTTTAATTTGGATGACCTGTTTGAATTTTATCCTGATGAGCAACTTTATATAATATAAAGCCCATTGAACTTTCTAAGTGTGTCTTCCTCTATCCCTGCTTGTGCGCCCAGATCCTACATGATCACCATCTCCAAGAATCAGTTCAGTTTGTGTATGATGTGACTTTGCCTCTTTCCCTCTGAGCATATACAGACTGTGAAACCAGGTGTAGCTCACAACAACTCTGTGTTCCTCATTCATTTATTTTGGAAGTACACCAAGTATCTATTCTCTCTTTAAGCTCATTTTTACTATTAACTTCAGTAATTTTTAAGCAGATAAGTAGTGATAGACCTCTGTTTGGGGGCTTATATCCCCCCCTTTTAATGGTGCAGCAGGGAAATGACTTTATTCGAATCCCCACAGGTATGTAGTGTATTTATTTTTTACCCCTTGGCTGTCACTTTAAACAGTCTTTTTTTAGAATTACACACTAAGTACAGTAGATGTACACAAGAAGTAATTTAATTGCTGTCTCACACATATAGCTTAGCTTCTTCCTTCTTAAAGAACCCCTTTTGACCTTTTAACACTCTTTGGAGCAAGAAATACCACAGAAATAAAAACACACAAAATTGCAGAAACAAACAAAAATAATCAGATTGCACATTCGGTAGATGCATTTGTAGGAGAGTGGAGAAATGAAGATCATGGGTGGAAATATGTTGAGAAACAAGGGCAGAAAGTTATTTGTGCATGTATTTATCTGTCACATTTCTATTCTACTTTTTAGAGCGGTATATGTTGGGTTATTCCATACTATAGTAATTTTGTGAGATAAGTTATGCTAAGAGTTTGGGAATTGCTCATGGCCCCCCAGTGAGTTTACGACTGAGAGAAGAATTCAGCTTAGGTCTCCAAAATTCAAATAATAGAATCATGGGTAGCATCCTGAGTGTCACTGTGTTCCCTGCCCCCTCCTCTGCACTCCCTTGGCTGCTTCTTAAAAGCCACCCCTGCGGGTCAAAGGACCCTTGGATTTGGTGTGGGTGGCTGCAGCACAGAATGAAATTCCTGGACACTGAGCAGTGACACTCTCCAAAATTCTTCCCAGATCCAGCCCATCAAGTGTTTCTGCTGCTGCTATGGCTGAGAAATCTAATTAAGTGAATGTTTGAGTCCTACATTGCCATTGACTTATGTGGCTTTGAGCTAGTCATCCTCATTTATAAAAAAGCTAAACTATATTCCATGAGGAGTTTCACCCAAGCAAAGTGAAGTGGTTTGTGGGGAGAGTGGGCTTAGTCCGCTCTCCCCACACACGAGCAGAGAGCCATCCTGGGTGGCCAGATTGGAAACCCACACGACTACCAGCTCCGCCATGCAGTCAGTAAAAGTGGTGCGGATCGGGGGCTGCCTAATCCCCAGAAGTCCCAGAATGCCCTGCGCGAGTGCGTGGGCATTCTGGGGAGACCCCCAAGGCCGGGAGGCTTGTTGGAATCTCCTGGTCGGGGGTCTCCTTGTGAGTTGCCGCAGCATGGCATCTCACGATCAGGGAAATGGGGTAGCAGAGCGCTTGCTCCACTAACCTCATTTAATGTGAGGGGTAGTTAGCGGGGTTTGCTGTTGGGAACCGCACAGCTCCTGTGGCAGCACACGACTGCAGGAAAGTGGGTTGGGCTCCCTTAGTCCGCTTTCCTGCAGTCATAAACCTTTTGCACTCATTGATCTGCACTCACATGACCTGCATTCATTCTCTTTAATTATTATTTATGTACAGTTTGTTGTAAAGCCTTATATATTATATATAATTACTACATATAATTGGAAATATAATAATAAGATAGTAGTTGCCAGATCCACCTCCATTCCTTTTCTTGAGCACAATGCATGCTTGCACACAATCCCCATTCATATCAACAAGCATTGTACAAAAACAGTGATAATTGTGCCAAATATTATCAAATTTCTGGTCTTACAAAACCATGCCAGAGCTGCTTATTTATTAACATCTTGGCTGTCTGGTTTGTAATTTCATTTGTCAGTTCCTTCATATTTTTCACATGAAATTATCTGGTTTCCCAACTGGAACAAAGAATTCCACCGCAGACAAAACACTGTTATATATATCTCAGGCCCTCTTGTCCCCTTCCCTCTCAGCAGTTCCTCTGTGTCAGCTGGCCCTGCAGCACAGAAAGATCTAGGCTGCTGTGGTTGCAGTTGGCTCTGCAGGCGGAAGACAGTCAGACTCCCCATAGCAGAGACTCAGCAACCATCAATTCTTGGAATAGCTCTACTATCTTGCTTTCCTCTCAAAATCTATCCATGACTTTGGAACTGCTCAAGGAACATTACATAACAGTGGAACTGTTGGGTGGTGTTTTTTGGTTTTTCTTGAGGAAGGAGGTCAATGCTGTTGCAGAGGGAAATTGTTAAGAGTGCAACACTGATAAGTAATGGGGTAAAGGAATCAGGTCAGGGAGATGAGGATATTAGATGAAGGTTAAGTGGAATGAGTAGGGAGGTTTTTATGTTGGGCAAGTAAGCAGAGTAGAATGAGAAAAGACATTTTGGGGGGACGTTTGATATGTTCACTGTAAAAATGTATCCTTAGGACTAAAGAGGATTAGGAAGGGATGGACTAGGAGCTGGAGTTGGCAATTTGTGTGAAGATGCACAATGTAAGAGGGGGACTTTAATACTGCAAACTATTCTGAGTCTACAGGATAGCTTGGTTATAAATGGATTAAACATGTGCACACAGAGGCGTATCTAGGGAAAATCGCGCCTAGGGCAAGCACTGAAATTGCGCCCCCATCCAAACATCTGACACCCATCTTTCAGATAACTTTGCCATAAAATCAGCTCAAAAATACTAGTCAAGCTCGTTAATCTTTTAATATTTCAAAAACTATTTAGCAGTGGATGTGTAGCCAGACCAAAAAATGCTGGAAAACTACAAATTTCAGTTTGCTGGGGCTCATGAAATACCCAAATACTATGTGGAAGTGTACCTGGAAAACTGAACAGAAGTGCCTGTCTAATTCTCTACTATGCATTGTAGCATCACTATTAGATAAGTTTTAAAAATAAATTGAGAATTTGACATTCCCCAGAAACTAGGGCCTTTCAGAGGCTATTTGAGCATGCATGGTAGCCATTTTGTTTTTGGTGGCCATTTTGAAATTTTTTTCATTTTAAAAAAATGGCACCCCCTTCAAGCGGTGCCCGGGGCATGTGCCCTGCCTGCCCCACCCTAGATACTCCCCTGTGTGCACAGGTATTAAAGTCACACTCTTCATATATTATGGTGAATGCATGTTGCGGGCTGGGTAGCATCTTCTCTTCTCACTCCTGCTCCTTTTATACATTCTGCATAACTTCTAAAAGAGCCTACATTACTACTACTACTACTACTACTACTACTACATTTATATCCCGCTTTTCCTCCAAGGAGCCTAGAGTGGTGTACTAAAGTTTCTCTTTCACAACAACCCTGTGAAGTAGGTTAGGCTGAGAGAGAAGTGACTGGCCCAGAGTCACCCAGCAAGTATCATGACTGAATACAAATGGGGACTCAGTTTGTAGGGTGGGGGTTGCACCTGACATCCTCACTCCTGCTCCCATGTGTATTCAGCATAATTTCTGAAAGCATGCAGGCTCAATGGGTGTACTTGGGGACCCAGTTTGTACACATATAAGCTCTTACAGGAGGCAGGAGTGATGACAGCAGACATCATTTTGCTCCCCCCTCTACACCAGTTCATTGTAATGCATGAAAAAAAAAAAAATATGTGAAAAGTCCTAGTGTGTTCTTGCTGCCTCTTTGTTATCTCCCTCACTAGAAAAAAAGTATCTTAAATATTTGGTCCCATGTTGCTGCTACTTTTCACTGAGGCACTTCACACGATTGGTGTGAAGCACTGGGAGGGTCAATGTGGGGAGAGCTGGCTTAGCCCACTCTCCCCACACACGAGCAGTTGCCCGTTGCTGGGCAGCCGAATCAGTTGCCCAGACAAGCGGCTGCCGGTTGGGTGCTCCTGCGCCTGGCCGCAGCTCTGTCGGGAGCTCCGGGGATCGTGGGAGGAGGTGCAGCTGTGGCTGAAACACGATTGAAAAAAATGAGGTTAACGGAGCCCTCGCACCATTAACCTCATTTAAGGGGAGGGGTTGTTAGGCGGGCTAGCCCCCAGGGAACCACTGGCCTTGCCCACAAACCCAGTGGTTCCCACAACTGATCAAAACTGGGCTGGCCTCCGGTAGCCCGTTTTTGATCAATCATGTGAGTAGCTTCATTTTCTTGGCATGGTCTCATACAGTTTGACTTTTGGCAAGCCATACTTTATTGTTGCAATGTATGACTTTCCACGCTTAAATAAATAAATAAATAAATCTACCCCATACGATTTCTGAAACATCCCTGACAAGAAGACAGTTATGGCGGGGGATACACTGTGACTTATTCTTTTTCCACCATGATCCCCTGCTGCCACGAGGCTGAACTGCTGGATCTTGCCAGTAATTCTAGTCACCATGTGCATGAGAGAGTCGAGCAGGCATCCTCCCCATGGCGGAGGCAGCAGGCAGAGCGGGAATGGCCGCTGGGCCTGGCCGTTCAGCCCAGCAGCACTTGAGAACTGTGAGATGCTCCAGTGCGCCTGTGGAGTTTGAATAGAGCTATTCTATTCAAATAGACCTGCAGATGCTGTCTTTAAAAGCACTGGCATGGGGCACCTCTGGAAGTGCGTCGGGCACTTCCACTTTGACACTGACATGGGCGCCAAGGAGGTAAGTTGCTGCCCTATGCCAGTGATTTTAAAGACAGCACTGGTGGGTGAAATGCAACAAGGGTGTAAAGCAGGCCTGCACAACTCAAATGACCTGGCGGGCCGAAACCAACCGTGACTTGGTTCATGGGGGCCGAGGTCAATTCCTAGGGTGCTGATTATTAGAGTAACACTTAATATCAACCAATCAACCATTCAACAGAATTAAAGTGAAATGAATTAAAAATGAATTAAAAATGAATTTAATCAATATTTAACTTTTGATGTTCTGGCAGGCCAAGATTGATTTAAATTAATATGAAATAAGTTGAATTAAAATTCATTCTAATAATATAAATATTATACAATCTGTACAAAATGCATAATAAAATGCATTGTTCTTCCTTTCCACCTCTGCCAAATCATCACACAAAACATGGAACACTTTTAAGGGGGGGGGGAATATGAGAACCTCTTCTAATAATTTTGGAAAAGAAGGGAGAAGGGGAAAGAAAGATGGAAAGGATGCAGCAGGAGGCTTGGCTTGAGAGAGAGAGAGAGAGAGAGAGAGAGAGAGAATGGAGCAGTCTTGGTGGGAGAGAGAGAGAATGGAGCAGTCTTGTGGGAGAGAGAGGGAGAGAGAGAGAATGGAGCAGTCTTGTGGGAGAGAGAGGGAGAGAGAGAGAATGGAGCAGTCTTGGTGGGTGGGAGAAAGTGAGAGAGAATTGAGTAGTCTGGGGGGGGAGAGAATGGAGCAGTCTTGGTGCGTGGGAGAGAGAGAGAGAATGGAGCAGTCTTGGTGGGTGAGAGAGAGAGAATGGAGCAGTCTTAGTGGGTGGGAGAGAGAGAGAGAATGGAGCAGTCGGTGGGAGAGAGAGAGAGAGAATGGAGCAGTCTTGGTGGGTGAGAGAGAGAGAATGGAGTAGTCTTGGTGGGGGGAGAGAGAGAATGGAGCAGTCTTGGTGGGTGGGAGAGAGAGAGAGAGAATGGAGCAGTCTTAGCTCCTCTCGCTATGAAGTCCTGGAGGCTACTGAGGCTTTGCGCACGCGCATGCGAGCACCACAAAGGACGCCGATTGCCGGAGGCCCGGTCTACCCGCCGGGAAAAGGCCGGGTAGACCGGGCCTCCGATCGACGAGAGGAGCTCTGTTCGGTAGCTCCTCTCTTTGTTTAAAACAGCATCGGGTGAGGACTCGGGTGGGCGGGCGGCTGGGAGGGAGGGAGGGCTGGCGGGCGGCGGCGGCAGTGGTAGCGGTAGTTTTTGCCTTAATCTGCTCGCGGCGGGGCAGGGGTGGCGGCGGCGGGGGTGGCTGGTTTCCAGCGCCCCCATTACTCTGTGACATATGGCCTCTGGCGGGGGCAAAGAGGCGGGAGGGGTAAGCAAGCCCTCCCGCCCTTAAAGAAATACCCCCCTTCGGTGCCGGTCTGGACTGCTCCGGACCATGCACACCCCTAGGTCTCATGGATCGTGAGACCCGGTCCAGTATCTCATGGAGGATCGAATGTTAGACAGAGTTCTGGTACTGACTTTCATGCCACATTGGGAACTGCTTTGGGAACTTTAGTCGAAAGTGGTATATAATTAGCAATAGCAATAGCAATAGCACTTACATTTATATACCGCTCTATAGCCGGAGCTCTCTAAGCGGTTTACAATGATTTAGCATATTGCCCCCAACATTCTGGGTACTCATTTTACCAACCTTGGAAGGATGGAAGGCTGAGTCAACCTTGAGCTCTTGGTCAGGATCGAACTTGTAACCTTCTGGTTACAGGGTGGCAGTTTTACCACTGCGCCACCAGGGGCTCTTCATACATACAATTATTTCATACAATTATTTCATACAATTATTTGTATGTATGTATGTACATGCACACATGGTGGTTAAATACAGAGCTAGCATAGTGTAGTGGTTAGTGTGTTGGACTAGGAACAGGGAGACCAGAGTTCAAATTCCTGTTCAGCCATGATACTCGCTGGTGACTGGCCTGTCACTTAAGTGCACCTGTCACTTATCTCTCAGCTTAACTTACCTCACAGGTTTGTTGTGAGGATAAACATAACCAAGTATACAACTCTGGACTGGGCTACTTGGAGGAAGAGTGCAATATAAATGTAAAAATAAATAAAACACAAGGCAGTATATAGTCATGTGTGGAGTAAGAGTGTGAAATGTGTATCAAACCTATTGTGCGGGGTTGCAGTGCTCAAATGAGGGGAGGAGAGGGAGCTTAATGAAATTAACAAATCCCCCCTTCTGACCCCTATGTAAACAAACCATAACCGCCATAGCCTTCTAAAAAGGGTAGCTAAGGGAGGCACCTCAAAGGGCAAGTGGGCAAGGCCTTCTCTGTAATAGGAGCATTATGACCAGTGGCTATGTGCGTGAGAAGGGTTGTGTGGGTGGTATGTGTGTGTGTGAGCATGCAGAGGAGATTGCATTGCATTCATGGTGGGAGTGTTCTGTGTGAGGAGAGTGGCGTGTGTGTGATTGTATCATTCGTGACAGGCTCTGTGTGTAGGAGTGGTTAATGGCTGTTGGTGTGTGTGTGTGTAGCTCAGCTGTGCTTGTGAGGTGGCATTCGTGAGAAGATACTTTTTTTTTGGCTAAGTTTTTAGTGCCGTAGCTAGGAGAGAGGGGCCCCCCCTCTTGCCTCCCCATCGGCCCCTCAGTGTGAGGGAGATAATGAAGAAAATAGGGAGTGGGAGGAGTGGAGCTGGGGGGCCCTCAGGAGCTGGGGCTCCCAGAGTTTTTTGAACCAAGGGGGGTAGCTACAATTGAGCAAACGGGGTCAAAAGAAGCCAGCCGCCCCAGCTCCCGAGGGGCCCCCAGCTCCACCCCTCCCTATTTTCTTCATTATCTCCCTCACACCAAGGAGCTGCCAGGGATTGGGGTGCACACACCCCCCCTCCCCTAGCTACGCCCCTGGCCCTGAACCCATCCGCTCAATTAGAGCGACACCCCTGAAAGTCTTCTTCATCTATGTCCGTGCGGGCATGTAGTGTGCAGATGTGCCTGTGGGGTGGCGGCTGCGGCGGCATTCCTGAGGGGGTTGCTGCTGCCAGTAGAGAAACATGTTGTTTATTTGAGAGTGCAAGCCCTGGCGGCAGCCCTGAGAGGCTGTAGGCAGAAACCTTAAAGGCGTGCGAAGGGCTGCCTTCGTAGGGGGACGAGCACCGGCGCTCGCGCTTGCTCCCCATTCGGGTGGGCGGCCCGACCCCTCCCCTCGCCCCTCCCCTTCGCATCTCTCGTCTGTGTGTACTCGGCCGCTGCCCCCGGGCTTCTTCTTTGCCACATCGGCGACCACGGCGTCCTCCGCCGCCTCCTCCTCGGCCCCCGCTCGCTCGCTCCCCCTGCCCTCGCGCTTGGAAGGAACGCACACAGCGGGGCGGTCCTTCTTGCCAGAGCCGACTCCGCGGCGGGGCCTTTGGAGCGCCCAGACGACATGCCGCGCCGCAGCCGTTGCCTCGGCTGCTGCTCAGTCCCGGCACGCCCGCCCTGCCCAGGCCGCAGCTGCCGACTCCGCCAGTTTTTCGCAGCGGCTGCCGCTCTTTAACCAGCGGCTGGAAGGAGCTCTGCGGGGGTCTCGTCGCCCGGCCGTTGAGGAGGGAAGGAAGAAAGGGCGCGCGCGCTGCGCCTCCTCCTCCACCTCACAGCCTCTCCTTCGGTTTCCCTCGGCGGGGCAGCGGCAGCAACGGCGGCGGCGCCGGCGGCGATGAGTGAGCGGCCGCCTCTTGCGGAGCCGGGAAGGCGCAGCGCTCCCTCGACCTCCGCCGGCCGGCGGCGTCTCCTCCTCCTCCTGTTGTCCTCCTCGTTGCCTTAGACCCCGGCGATGTGGAGCTCCTGGGCGGCCGCCGTGCTGCAGCTGCTCTCTCGGGCGACCAAATACGCCTTTGCCCCGGGCGCCCGGCAGGACCTGAGCCGATGGCTGCCTCGGCTCGGGGCTGCTGCTGCTGCTGGAGAGCCGGGCGAGGCGGCGACGGGAAGGGGAGCCGGAGCGGGGGAAGCAGCCGGCGCGGCAGGGCCGCTGTTTGAGGAGCGGAACGGGCTCTATTACCATTACCACCCTCCTGCGTCGGCGGAGATCCTGCTGTGCCAGCTGCCCGAGCCGGGGCCCATCTTAGCCGAGGGCAGCAGGACGTGGCACTGCTCGGGCTGCCTGCTGGGCACTTGCTGGTGCAAGAGTTGCCTGAGCGTGTGCTTCTTGGCGGCCCTCTGCTTCGCCTCGCTGGCCCTGGTGCGCCAATACCTGCGGGACCTGATGCTCTGGGCCGAGAGCTTGGACAGCCTGGCCGGCGTGCTGCTCTTCACCGTGGGCTTCATCGTGGTTTCTTTCCCTTGCGGCTGGGGCTACATCCTGCTCAACGTGGCGGCCGGCTACCTCTACGGCTTCGTGCTGGGCATGGGCCTCATGGTGCTGGGCGTGCTCATCGGCACCTTCATCTCCCATGTGGTCTGCAAGAAGCTGTTGGCGCGATGGGTGCTGGCCAGGATCCAGGGCAGCGAGAAGCTCACCGCTGTCATTCGCGTGGTGGAAGGAGGGAGCGGCCTCAAGGTGGTGGCCCTGGCCAGGCTCACCCCGATACCCTTCGGGCTCCAAAATGCCGTCTTCTCTGTGAGTGGCTCTTACAAAATGCGCTTTGGGCATTTGCACAAGGGACGCCCTTTGAGCTAAGATGCGCCGCTTGTAAGGGAGTCTAGAAGAGAAAGTGAAAGAGAGACGGTTTTGAATTGGGGTGGGGTGTAATATTCTAGATCTCGGTTTTACTGTCATATTATTGATGGTATAACAACAACAACAAAGTATCGCTTGTGAAAAGAGCCTTATAACGCTCAGCACTGATTCCAAATACACGGTTTCTTCCATAGCTGTTTGGAGAAGTTCTCTAAGGAAGCATACATATAAAAAAGCTATTACAGTGCATGGGAATTGAAGATGAATGAGGCCCAAACTAGTCATTACACGCAGTTGCAGAGGTTTAGTGACCTCTTTAATAAAGTGAGGAGGATCAGAAGCTGAGATGTTGGCAGGATGGTTAACCATTCTCTACCCAAAGGTGCCTGTTTAGCAGGTTTTCCCTCTGTGGGGTTATAAATGCACATTTCCTTGTTACTTGGGAGATATGTTTTAAAGTGAAGGAAAGGGCTAAGCATCACCTGCCCTCTCCATGCTGCCTCTTAATTCCAGAAAACCAGTAAGATGTGGCTTACTGTCATTTAAAGATCATTGGCCAGTGCTGCATGTATTTGCATGTAACATGTATTTTGAGTCAAATTTCCTGTGAAATTCTGAGGACTAGTTCCTTTATGACACTGGACCATTTCTGCCTGTGTACACTCATGTATAAAGTCTTGAAATGTAATATGGGAAGAGAGAGCTTCATGTTCTCCTATACTATAAGAAAAGCACAACTGCTGTTGTGTTGGTTTGGGGGACCTTTGGTGTAGCATATCGCCACTCAACATAAAGTGTTCAAATCATAGAAGTGATCCTGCACTTCACACTCTTGTTTTATGGCCAGTTAAAAAGTTAAAATATTTTTATATGCAGAAATTGGTTGAAAATCTGTGTGTCACTATAACAGGTGTTGACCAGACATAAAGGGTAATGTGTGTCTGTGATGCACGTGTAAAGTGTGCCATTGAGTTGGTGTCATTCCTGGCAACCACAGAGCCCTGTGGCTGGCTTTGATAGAATACAGGAGAGGTTTACCATTGCCATCTCCAGCGTAGTATGAGATGATGCCTTTCAGCATCTTATATCGCTCCTGCCCAATATAGGTGTTTCCCATAGTCTGGGAGAAACATACCAGCGAGGATTCGAACTGGCAACCTCTGGCTTGCTAGTCAAGTCATTTCATTGCTGTACCATTAGGTAGCTTGATGTGCATATACACAGTGGGAAACCACTGTTAGGCCATAATTGTACTTTGTGATCTGCCCCAATTTTTATCCCGTTTTTGTGCCCCAAGCAATGTTCAGCAATTCGCTCAACGCTGTGCAGATCTACAATCTTTTCCCCAAGTCCTGGGTGCAAACATATCTTTGAAACATTCTAATTAATGGACCGACTCCTCAGTGGAATTTATTAGTAATTTTGTAGAATTTCAAAGACATAGCAAAAGTTTTAAAATGCCAGCAGTTTGGATTTGTCTGTATCTTTCATACAAAACAAAGGCATATTATTAACTGAAAAACTACTTTGTATGTTAGGATCATGCAGAGCCTATACATAAATCCTATACATGTTGCTTTCAAGTATTCTATGCATATATGACTTTCAGTACTTACTGCGCAGGAGATGGCAATGGTAAACCCCTCCTGTATTCTACCAAAGACAACCATAGAGCTCTGTGGTAGACAGGAGACACCGACTCGACGGCACACTTTGCTTCCAAGATACACTTGTTCAATAGGGCGTTTTTAGTAAGTGAATTTAGGATTGCAGCCCAAGTTACTTAACTTGGGGTTACTGCAGTGTTCCTAAAGGGACCATGTTGCTGTTTCCAGCAGTGTCTTGTAGTTTTCATTTTGTATTTCTAAACGTATTCTGTGATCTTTAGACAGATTCCCACTCCCATGGGAGTCGCTTATTCATAAACAGCTATCATTTGCCTAGATCAAAAGAATGTTTAAGTGACCTAACCATGTGGACAGGAGCTGATTACATTGATGTCTCAGTGTGATGACTAGTTAACGTCCATTTGGTTCAGTCACTTAAATATTAATTTCATGGGTGTCATTTACAAAACATGGCTTCCATGGGACTGGGATACTGTCTAAAAGGCATTATGTATTTCTGTATCTCTAAGACATTTCAGTCTTGGCCAGTGGCCATTTTGTAAGCACTCTTATAAAAGGGTTAGTCAATAACAGTAGGCCACAGAACATATGCAAAGTGTGTGTGTGTGTGTGATTATATTAAAGGGTAACATCACACTGGTACTCCAAAGCAATAATGAAATCCAATAATAATAAGGTGTGGATATTGTGGAGTGTGTTGGAGCACATCTGTAGCAAGACAACCATATGTTTTCTAAGACAACCTTATGTTTAGATACAATACCCAGGAACTTTTGTACTTTTCAGTAGAATTTCTGGAGTTTAGCTCCTTTCCATTATACTCTTGGTTTTCATTATCTTTTTGGAATACCATTGCACTCTATAGAATAATAGTTCACGTACTTCTGTGGTCTATATTATATTGTTTTGGGGTCAACCTTAACAATTCTGTAATATATTATTGAAGCAATTCCTTCACAAAAAGGATATAATTTATTTGGAAAGATATGCAAAGTATCATGCAAGGAGTCTGGTCTCAACATTTCTTGTTGGCTGCTTGTATAATAATACCATTCAGAACTGCTAGGGAACTATTGAATCTTTTAAGATATATTTAGAAGTTCTGTTGGTTTCTTGGTGGCCCTCAGTTTTTGTCTCAACATCCCAAATAGTTCTTGAAATAGAGAAGAACTGACTTAAAAGACCAGTATCATAGGATATACCAGATTTAAATACTTAATACATCTACCCCATTGAGATCTACTCTGTCATATCAGTTTAAACTGTATTAACTTCTGATTCCAGTTAGCTTTGATACAGGTGTGTGGGGCAGATTTTACCACTCATGGCTCCTTTTACCACCGACAGCTTGCATAACATCATATGAGACCAAGAGGTTGTTTTCATTATATTGAAAAACCAAAATGTTGTGGCACCTGGAAACATGTATCCTTGAAGGATAATCCTTCTAGGTAAGCTTGGACACTCATGCAAGGCAATCTTAAGCATATTTACTTGGAAGTAAGTCCCTGTGAGTTCAACAGTACTTGCTCCACAATAAGTGAATTTAGGGTTATCACTGTAGACTAGGACCATGGCTGTCAGAAGCAGACATTTTAAGTATTTGGGATTTAGTTCCTTATTCTGTTGCCTTAAAGCATTTGCACTATTCTGCAATTCAATATGCTAGATGGCACATTGAAGGTGGTGCTCCATGCATGATTCTCCCCACCCCTCATGTTTTGAGAATTCCAGTGTAACCTTGGCTCTCCCGCTGTTGTTCCTATCTTCTGTATACCCCTACTGTATACTATCACTTGTGAAGTGCAGTACAGTGATTCTGCCAAGAGACCTAGGGTAAATTGACATGCCTCGTATTTTTTTTTAAAGCTGATTTTAAATCATGGACTTGTATCATGGTCACCATATCGTGATCCTGAATGAAATGCCTATATGAACATCTTGAACAAATGGGGACAAATCCTGTCCCCATATGCACATCCTGAACAAATGTGCATATGGTCACTAAAAAATCAAAAATATTAGTTTGCAACTAAATACATATTTTGCATTATCTATGAGCATAATCCAAAACCTTTCATTATTCAGCCTGCATGTCCTTTGTTTTAAGATTGTGTCTGCGTATTTGGGGTGTGTGTGTGTGTGTGTGTGAGAGAGAGAGAGAGAGAGAGAGAGAGTGTGTGCACGTGCATGCATTTATTCTGGACTTTCTTTGTAAGCATTTAGATACATTAAAGCAAGATTGCTTACTTGAAGACTGGGATTGCAGTCCTAAGCATATTTTTCTAGGGGGTAAACCCTAGTAAAAGGGAGTGGGACTTGTATTACATTTGATTAAACTTGTATAGACTATGCTGTAAAGCTGCAATCCTATGCACACTTCTATGTAAGTATGCTAGATAAAGACAGCCAAACTCAGGTGTCCACAAACTGGAGCTTGGCTTCATAGCCCACTGTTATCTTTAATAGCCAAGTGTAAGGTCCAGCCCCTCCAAAGTCCAACAGTACCTAATTGTGGTGGAGGGGTGAACAGTATAAGTTTACTTGTACTGGCTAACACAGCTCTGGCCTAGAGAAGGACCTGGCAACCTACTCCAGTATCTTTTTTGCCAAAAAAAAAAACCCTTTATGGATCAATTGGAAAGCATTGACCGAGAGTTGGACACGACTGAACGGAATGAGAGAGAGAGAGAAAGGTCCAGTTCCACCACAGGACTACCTGCAACAGTAAGATAGCTTTTAGGCTAATAGGACCTCTATTGACAGAACTATGAGCTGAATCTTAAAATGCTTCACACTTTGGTTTTATTTGTACCAAAAAATGTTTTGCTGTATTTGAGCTCTTTTTAACAAAGTTATACATAACTCTTAAAAATAGCTCAAATGCAATTTTCTAATACATTATTTTGCACATAAATTTAAACTAGGCATTGTATTGACTATAATACGTATGTATGAGCCAGTACAATGCCTTGTTTAAATTTATGTGCATAATAATTTATCAGAAAATTTCAGGAAGAATGACAAGCTTTTGTTAGTCTGACAAATGATCCACAATTGTATCAGCACAAGGTTTTTGGTTTTTTTAACAATGCTGGTGAGATTCCCCAGACAAGAAGACTGTGTACAGTAAGGCGTATAGTCTGATCCTGTGCAAAACTAGGCATACCTAAGCACACTGATATATCAACCCTTAAGACAGCACAGAACTCCTTATTCCTTTTATTTAGGTTTCATTGTAAACAAGTTTTGTTTTGTTTTCAAGAGACACACTTTGGGGGAAATTGCTACTTCAGACACAAATAACTGCTCCAGGGAGCTGATTTTCAGAAGGAAGAAAGCAGGTGAGAAAAGAGTGATACCCTTCCTGCTTACTTCGATCCCAACCAGGGTCTCCCCGCCCATGGCTGTTTTTGGCAAAAGAGGGGGGCGGGCTCCTACTGTTGGAAGCACACCTCTATAGCACACACTTGTGTAGATATCTAATCTAATTAAATTTAAACATTAAATTAAATCTAATTAAAAAAACAGAATTTTAAAAATCTAGCTTTAAAAAAATCTCTAAAAAATTTGTTTTCTAATTTTTATCCAGTTGATAAGGCACATGATCCTGAGACCACCTCTGTCAGCATTGGTGTGGTTTTCGGTGTTCTGTAAGTTTAATCATAGGAGGCTCTGGTTTTGAATCATATTCTCCTTTTTCCTTCCATGATTGTAAGGTGCTATTTTTAGTTCAAAATAAGCAAAACTTGCTGCGAAGACTAGAACACTGTGCCCATATGGATGATCTTGTTCTCCCCTAACTAACTGATCTATGCAATGTTTTCATTTCTCAGATTATGAATATTTATAATGCTACCAACTAAATAGCAGGAGAGTGCATTTTTAATTAGATGGAGAAATGCTGTTTTGCCCAAGAACTAATATTCTTTGTTTCTGGAAAATTCAGGATACTTGTTGCAGCCTTAACTTATGCCAGTTTTAGGGATGGGTCCGGACCGGTCCGGAGGCCATTGTAAAGGCCTCTGGACCGTCCGGACCGGTTCAGACCTGGCCGGTCCATTCCGGGTGGAGGGGGTTCCTTTAAGGGCAGGGAGGGTTTACTTACCACTCCTGCCACTTGTCCCCCTCCAGCGTTCGTATTTTGTGTAATATTTGGGGTGGCAGGATACCTCCCTGCCGCCCCTTGCCCCTCCGCAATGCAAAAGGCTCCGGCAAGCCTTTTGCGCACGCGCATGTCGCGCGCGAGCTTTACGTCTCCCCGATGCCGGAGGCCCGGTCTACCCAGCCTCGGCCCCTGCCGGCGGGTAGACCAGGCCTCCGGCGGCTGGAGGCCCAGTCTACCTGGTCTACCCGCTGGCAGGGGCTGAGGCTGGGTAGACCGGGCCTCCGGCATTGGGGAGATGTAAAGCTCGTGCGCGACGTGCGTGTGCGCAAAAGGCTTGCCGGAGCCTTTTGCATTGCGGAGGGGAGGCAGGGAGGTATCCTGCCGCCCCAAATATTACACGAAATATGAGCGCTGGAGGGGGACAAGTGGCGGGAGGGGTAAGTAAACCCTCCCCGCCCTTAAAGAAACCCACCCCACAGTGCCGGACCGCAGCTGTGCGGTTCTGTGCACACCCCTAGCCAGTTTGCTAAATCGCAAGCCCCACTTAATTCAGTGGGTCATACTTACAGACAGGTGTGTTAAGACTGCAGCCCTAATCCTCAGGCAAGTGTCTTTTCTCTGGGGTACAGAGAAAGCCAGACAAAACTCTGTTTTGTTTCATCATTTTGTAGTGCAAAATGGGCTGGTTGCATGGCAGAGGTTTTGAATTATGCACTAACTTCTTAGAAAGATTCTATTTGCAAATAATATCTTCATTGTTGGCATATGTGTTTGTTTAGGAAGGATCTGAATCTCAGACTGGAAAAATTTATCTGAGTGATTAACTTAATTTTGTGTGTGATTTAAATCAGTGAATTAAATTGCTTTTATTTAAATAGGTCTATCTGGTTGCAACATGGATTGTGAAATAACCAGTGATCTGGGACTGTATTAATCTAAGACCCACAGTTGCCTGGCTCCCAGCCAAGGAAGCTTCCTCCTTCAACTATGTAAAAATCTGTAGTTTGTTGCTTACTAAATTACTTGTATGTGGTAACCAAACTTGGTTATAGCCAGGGCTCAGGAAATCCACTAGTCTACTAGTCTGTGACAAGTGAAAAACATCCTGATGACTAATGTTCCAACATAGCTTGAGGAACCACCTGATATTTTATCTAGTTGGTGAACTGAGCCAACATTTCTTGACCTCTGGTTATAATTCCCAGTTTGTTTCATGTCAAACTATTCTGTAGTGTCAAATGAAGCTCTGTAATTGAGTCCTCTCCTGAGGATTGCAAGTTCTCAGAATCTACTATCTGAAGTTATCTTCCTTTTCAGTTTAAGACAGGTTCTTCATCTGTAGAAAATTTTTATAAGGCTTTGGAAGAGAACTAAGAAAATTGTACTTTAGCAGTGCTCTCGTTCGAACAGGGTTTCTCTTACTCTCAGATAATAGCAGCAAAAGAGGGCAATCTCACTTGCTCCCTTAAGTGAAAGTAAAACATCTCACAAGCAACATCCCCCCCCCGGCAACTGAGAAGGCTATTAGGCTACTGGAAATAAGGATAATTTAATATTTTATAGAAGTTTCAGCTGTTAAAAGTGAACTTTTAAAGAGGGTGGTGTGGTAGGCTTGCTCTGACCTACAGGTATATGTGGCCTGGGCAGAGCCTGACACCATAACATCCCCCCTCTGCCCACACACATTCATTTCATGCAGTTAAATGTCTGTAAGGAGTTTTCTCTCTCACTGAATGAAGTGATGGCTTAATTCCAGTGGAAAAAGCTCTGACATAAAAATAGACGTGCAACTGGTTTTATAAAACAATGACTTTAAAAACTCATTTAGAAGTCAGATATACATCCTACTATTACTTCCACTCTCAATAATTTTGAAAGCACAATGTTTGGTTTCTGCATTTGCAAACATTAGTTATTTCAACTTGTGTTTTTACTACCTCTTGCTAATGAGCTTAATAAATGTCTTGCTCAGTAATATGTAGTTCTGAGCCATTTTTGGATGAAAACTGAAGCAAAGCTTATGATCTGTGCAGATAGCATCTTACTGGTAACCTGGGAACATTGCAAGTTGAAAAGTTTACTGTCAAGAGTTGTTCATCTAATACTTGTGATTGTTTCAGAGTCCGATCAAATTTAATGAGTGCCCTACTTTGCCTATCTGGTTTCTGATTTAAAATTTAAAAGGCAGAGAGTGTGCTAGTTGCATCCTTCTGGCTGTAAAGTAGGTCTCCCCCCTGTGTAAGCTTCCACCATGTCCCAGATTTTAATGGAATTGCAAAAGTAGTCACAGAGTGCCTTTCAAATATGTAGCTCTAATATACTTGTCAGAAAAATATACAATAAAGCTACCAGATAAATTGAGTTTGTGCTATTTACACGTATGCATTTTGGGGTTTGGAAGTGGTGTAATAAACTCTCAAGTAGTGGAAAACTCCTGGAGAAGCTGCTTGCTCTTCATGTTTCTTACTACTGCTCAGTGTTTTAGCTGGTCATTTCTTAACTGAAGTGCTAAGATGTGGTATTATGATATTATGGTTAACTTTGAAAAGCATATATTTAAAATACTAAAGCTGTTCTAAGACAGTGACAGTGAAATAACTCATTTTAATACTGTTTTTGATCATTGCCCTTTTACTTGGTATGTGCTTCTGTTGGGAAGAACTGTGCTCAATTAGAACTTGAGAAGCTGTGCACTTATATGTACATTTGCTTGGCTTAGGAACATATTTTAGAAACCATCCAAGCTCTCAACTTCCATTTCAGAGGTATATGGAAAACAAAAGCCCATCAGCAGTACAGCAATTAAGCATGCCATGCTAGTTTCTTTTCATAGCTATCCAACAGGGTTGGCAAAATGTGTTGTCATCAATACCAGTCATCTGGTATACATTGTATTTTGCTTTAATGAACAGATTCCTGCCTTCTATTAGTCCATTCCATGTAACTTATCAGTAACCTAGTTCTGCTTGCATTCTATTTTTAAATGCATTGATAAGGAAGACCCAAAATTTCAGATATGTGCCATTATATTTGAATATGCTTGGCTGCTTATCTGACTGTGCACACAGAACACTAATTTTAGTAAAAATGTTCTACAGTATTTATTATATTTTTGGAAACATTTGTTGAAAAGCGGTATATAAATATTTGTTGTTGTTATCCACACCCTTTTCTCCAAGGACCTGGAGATAAGTAGTGTATATCATGCTCCCCCCCCCGCCCCCATTTCATTCTCTCAACAACCATGTCAGGCAGGTTAGGTTAAGAGATGGTGAATGGCTTAAAGTCACCCGTGAGCTTCAGAGGAGTGAATCTATAAATCTGTTCAACTTGCATCTTTTATTGAGAAACTGTTAATTGAGGTTATACAGAATTTGGAGCAAGAAGCATTGTGGTATCAGGATGATGCTTAAGTGTGGGTTGATAGGGAAGCATGACTCCAAGTAAGGATGTGCATGGAACCAGTTCAAAGGCCCTTTATGGGCCTCTCAACCACGTCAGCCGACCAGCGGTTCTGCTGGTTACACGGGGTGGGGTAACTTTTAAGGGCGTAGGAGGGTACACTTACCAACCCCTGTCAAGTTTCTCCTGCCGGTGATCAGTTTTCTAAAAGTCCATTGGGGTAGCAGTGTACCTCCCTGCCACCCAGTGTTTCCTCTAAGGCATGCATGCGCTCACTATTGTTTTGATGTCCGCTCAGTAAATTTTAGATCCCGCTCAGGTTGAATCAGGAAGGCCCCACACTGAATGCAGGTGTGCACACACTGCCTTGATCCTGGTGCCCAGAACAAAACTCATTCTGCACAGAGATGAGAAAAATTAAGAGAACACTGCTGCCACCCCGTTTGCCCCATTGTCCAGATGTACCCGGAGGTAGCTGATGCGCCTGCTCACGCACATCATGCCAGCTACTTCCGGGTACATCTTTACAACGGGGCGGCAGGGAGGTACGCTGCCGCCAGTGTTCTCTCTATTTTTAAAAATCTGTGTGCAGATTGAGTTTTGTTCTGGGTGGCGGTATCAAGGCAGTGTGTACGCACATGCATTCAGAGTGGGTCCTTCCTGTGTCAACATGAGCGGGATCTAAAATTTAACTGAGCGAACATCAGAAACTGTGTGAGTGCACGCACATGCGCATGCCTTAGAGGGAACTGGCTGCCGTCCCGATGGACCTTTAGAAAACTGAGCTCTGGCAGGGGAAACAGCGGGGGGGCGGGAAGTGCACCCTCCCTCACCCTTAAAGTTATCCCACCCCCTGCCTGTTCCATGCACATCCCTGACTCCAAGCAATTCAGGAGGGACAAATAGCCTATGCATGGCACCTCTGCTTATGAACATTAGGGCAGTTTTCCTATATATTTTTGTTTATACACCCTTGAGGAATTTACTCTCTTTAAAACAACAACAACAAGAAGGGGTTAGGGAAGCTGACATGGATTCCCTCTGCAATTCTGCACCTATTGGAACTACAGTAAATAAAGAGGATTGATTGCAACTGTATAATCTAATCTGTGGAAAAAATTCAAAATGAAGTTTACTAGAGGGAACTAATCTGTGTATTATGATAAATATTTTAGGTGGAATTTTCCATGTGGATTACCCAACCTCCACCATGTACTTGATACCAGTTTCAGTAGGTTGGTTTGAAATAACAGGCGCACTAATGCTTATTTTTGGGTTGTAGTGAGTTGGCAGTTCTGAGACTGAGGAGAGGTTGAATGATCATGCTTGCTTTCATATTGAAATCGTATGCAATTAAGTACCTGCTGTCTTTTTTTGCCTGCCTGAATCTCGTGGAATCTCATCTTGTGCTGCAATTGGCAGTTTTCCTCAATAATTCCTGCTTCAGCTGTTACTTGTTTACTTGGCACTGTGGACACTTTCCTGAAACAAGTTATTTATACTACATAATACTCCAGAGTGCTTATATATTCAATCTCCTTTCTCAATTTTGTTTTTGATATAAACTTTTTTGAAATCTTTAAGCCAATTAAAAATATGTAAAAATCTTTCCCCAAAGGATTTATGTGATTTTCATAGATATTATCATGCATTTCACATTTTAAAATGAATTTTAATCACCAGACCTTCAAATTTTGAACCCTGTAGTTGTACTGTTTAAGTCTACTGAGATCAATGATAACTTGCTACCATTGATGGGGGTCTTACATTCTATGGAAAAGAATCTCGGCTTCTAAATGTTAATAGTTAGTACAATATACATGCTGTATCAACTCCTCTTACATTTTTCTATGATCTCTTAAATTCACCTAAGACCACCCCCTTGACTAATACTGTAGGGCACGTTCTCGGCAAGCTGCTTTTAAAACTCCACCAATGCTGTACAGTACATTTTCGGGAAATGCTGTTAAGGGTTTTTTTTGTTTGAAATAGTGACCCAGTTAAGCCAGTACAGAGAAACATTAGCTTGTATGTGAACAGCATACAATAATCTCTCTCTCTTTCTCCATCCTTGGAAATGAGCATGCTTTAAAACACCCCCCCCCCAAAAATGTATACTAACCCCATGATCTTTTTGGCTTGGATCCAAAAATGTCTTATGGTACTGTACCTGTATTTTAGCTGGGCTTGTGCATTGACTTTAACTAAAACAGATTTGATATAGGTAAAATGGATTGATTCTGCACTTGGAGTGAGTACTAACTATCAGTAACATGTTTCCAATCTTACAGAGTACTTCCATAGCTCATGGAGCACTCTGAACTCAAATGGCTCTTGTGAAACAGCATACAGGAGAACTAGAGGAATTGTGTGAGAGATCTGGGCATATGCCCACAGTCCTTCCACATTGGTGTGGTTTGATAGGATGTCAGCCGCTGTGTACAATAATCTTAAGATATATTTCAGGGGTGTGGGGTTTTTTTTAGTAAGCAGTGGAATGGTAGAGAGTTAAAAAGAACATGGAAATGTTGGATCCCTAGGAAGGTGAATGTAGTGCCAGGGAACCATACAGCTCTTAAAAACCCCATTCCATGACTATTCTCTCCCCTGGTCCACCCCCCACCGGAGTGGTTGAACCTAAGCTATGACTTTGCATAACCATGTTAGCTAGAAGTTTTATTCTCCCCCTCACCTTTTCTTTGTCCAGACTAAAACACATTAACCAAAGAAGATTAAGGTCTCAATTTTTAGAAGTTGTTTTACTGTTTTTAAAGTAATGTATTTTGGATGCTTGTATATTGTTTCACTGTGTGTTATTATTAGTTACTATTTGTTGTTATTTTAGTTATATATGTTCTGATTTTTATCTTTTGGCTGGCCAATGGCTGTAATAAAATTGACTGACTGACATTAACTAAAGCAATCTTTGTTTTTATTTTGAGAAAAGTAATCAGACTTGTTTTTTTATTGGTCAAATCTCATATGTTCCTTTTTATTTAGATCACAGATCTCTCATTACCAAACTACCTGATGGCTTCTTCCATTGGATTGCTTCCAACTCAGCTCTTAAACTCCTACTTGGGCACCACTTTGCGCACTATGGAGGATGTTATTGCAGAACAAAGTGTTAGTGGCTACTTTGTGTTTAGTTTACAGGTAAGTGGCTTGTTAGACCTCATTGAACAATTTGTTTTGATAGGCCTCTAGCTCATTACTATGCATGCTTACTTGAAGTATTTATTTATTTATTTATTTATTTATTTATTTATAACCCACTCCTCCAGTATACTACTGCTTGGGACAGCTCACAACACTAATAAAATGGATACAATAAAAATTAAACAAGGTAAGTTAAAATACCAGGCTAAAACCACATTTAAAATTATACATTTAAAGTTTCAAATTATTTACACATTTAAAGTTTCAAATTAAAAGTTGTTTAAAAAGCTAAAAATTGAAAACTATAAAAACTAAAGCACCTACCAGATATTAATAATAATAATAATAATAATAATTTGATTTCTATACCGCCCTTCCAAAAATGGCTCAGGGTGGTTTACAAAGAGAAATAACAAACAAATAAGATGGCTCTTAAAGCCTCTTTAAAAATGTGTTTTTAATTGCACACTATGGAGGTCCCACTGTGTTCCATGGAATTTAATCCCAGCCACCTGTGGGTTGAAGCCTTATATATACTGTTTGGTTCTATGAATGCAAATCACTTCGTACACACTCTGAACTGAAATGAAGGGTGGGGATGTAGTGAATAATGAATCTGTTGTCCCCCTTTCCATTTGACTAAGTTAGTATGCTTAGTGAATAGATCATTATCTTGTTGCAAACCAATAATAGCCCTTATGAGCACACCCAAAATCTAGTTAATGCCTTCTGGAAAATAAGTAAAAGTAGAAGCTCTTAAGGTAGTCATTTAATTATACCTCTCAACTCTTTAGCTAAGCTATAATTGAAAGGTCTTTTTTGCTTCTTGAAGTGAAAAGAAAAGTTAACTCTTCAAAACATTGGTGCTTAGGTACCCAATAGAATTAACTAGTTCTGGAAACAGAACAAGAATATTCTCTGAGATCCTTTGATATGAATTTGTTTCTTTTAGAACCCAATGGAAATGTATTACAAACGGTTCTCATTTTATAATCACTTATAAAATGAATGCAGGTACAGTCATTCACACAATAACCTATACAGATATCTGTCTGCACTGTATTTTATTTCTCTGATGGACAGATTTCCATTTCTAAAATGTCATTGGCCGACATCTGGACTTGCATTGTGCATGTGCAGCTGTGTGTTTCAGACTGCCACTGTGCTGTCACTTGAGTGGGGGAAGGAGTGCATTTTGCCATTCTTCCCTTCTCTCTCACCAAAATATGTCCCTGAGGGTCCTGTGATGGATGCCAATGCAATACTAGGCAAACTTTCACTTTATGTTTCTAAACCTGTTCTTTCACCTGAGGCAAAGATAGAGGCTGGATAGTAGGGTGGCTTTTTCTGGCAGGGCTGGGCCAAGTCCTCTGAGTTGAAAGTATAGGAAAAGAGGTGAGATGGGAAAGTTGGTGGGTGGAGGGAAGGCATTATCCAGTATGCAGCTTCCTGTATTGCCTTACAATTTGCCAGTGAAAAGCTGTCATAGCTTCTGGGTGTAGGAGATACCCTATCTAGGAATATTTTGAAGAAATACCTTCCCTGGGTAAAAAGGAAAATGTGTCAAGTGTAAGCAGTGCAACAAGGAGATGCAGGGCAATGTGACACAGGTAATGGAGCGAACATAAGTTAAAAAGTTAAGGTTTTTTAAAATAGATATATTTCATGAATGAGGAAAGAGCAAGTAATCTAAAAAGTTATGCAGAATGCACCCGCCTAGATGTTGTAAATTCTTTATTGAGTTGTAAATTAACATGTTCTAGTGATCGGGTTTGCATCATTGTTTAAGAAATATATGAAGTATCAGCAGGAAACTTGATTATGATCAATGCACCCTGAGCAGGTGCAAAGAGTGGGAGAGAGCCCCATCCAGTCCCAGATAATTTGATCTCTTCTCACTTCCTGGGAGTTACTGGGCAGATGCCCTGCCACTGTGTGGACTTTTTTGGGTTTGTTTTACATAGTCACTGCTAAAGTGACCTAAAGAGTATTAGTAGTCTCCCCCGCCCCTGGTACTCAGAAAATTTTCTTTGAGCTCCTCATTGCTGTTGAAAATATGTGACTTCTGTTTCATCCACAGATTATAATAAGTATAGGCCTCATGTTCTATGTTGTCCACCGGGCTCAAGTGGAACTGAATGCAGCCATTGTCGCATGTGAAATGGAAATGAAGACATCACTGGTTAAAAGCAGTCAACCAAGCAACAGCAGTTCAACATTTTGCAACAAGAGGACGCTTACATTTTCTGGAGGAGGAATCAATATTGTATGACTCCCTTCTAACCTCCCAAAGTATTACATTAAAGTCTTGTGAACCTGAATAACCTAACTTGTTGCCTAGACAGTTTTCTGGACTTCTCAACAAGACTTAAATCCCAAAATGACTGGAGGATGTGCTCTGGTAAACCAGCCTGATGGTTTTAGTTGCACAATGGATGGAGTTTTGTGAGGTTCAGTAGGTGGCTAAGTAACCATAAATGTAGATGCAAGTCTGGCTGCACCTTTTGTTGTTATACTTGTCATGGCCTGTAGTCTGCACTTTAGATTTTGTTTTGTTTGCTTCTACAGACTGAGAAAAATACCCTCAAAGCAACTACTTTTAGCTTAGCATTATTTATAAGGCTGACTAATAATATACAGTAGATCTTTAATGCTGGTGAACAAGTGTAAAGTATGCAACTTCATGTACAGTATTCTTGAATGTGCTTAGCTTTCAAAATATTTCCAGAAAAGAGTATGCTCTCCACAAGCGGAGGGTAGCCAGCACAAAGAAGGTCCTGTTTTCAGGGCTGAGAAAGCAAGAAAAGCACTTCCTGAGGAGGAGGAGGGATTTCTCCTGTATCCAGTCATTTTCCTGTCTGTGACAGGGAACAGGGTTTTCCTCATGGCTCTTTGGGATACCTGCTGAAAAGAAAAGGGTGGTGGGGTGGTTTTGCGATTTCAGGGACCATTTGGCTTCCCTTATCTAGTTTTTGTCTAATTTGGGCAGGGGTGGGGTGGGTAGAGAGAACATCTTATATAAATCCTTAGTTGAATGTATTTTTGTAAGCCACTGAAATCTTGTGGAGCCATTCATAACTTTTGACATAAGTTTTAAATCCTACATTGTGGGACTGAAGTGCTCTTATATAACATTTTGAGTTACACTGTGTAATATGCAAAGTAAAAGGGAAACTACAGAGTACTTAATAGTTTGTGGCAAATAGCAGCCTGGAAGAGAACTTGCATGTGAAATGCAAGTATCCGACCTGGCTTTACCATCTTTGTGAGTATCAAAAGGGCTCTTCCATCACAATCCCATTTCTTGCTCATTTATAAAAAGAGCTTTAGGTAGCGTTGATTAAATTCACTTTGATCTGCGCACCATAAGACTTACAGAATAGGAGGAACTGAATCTCTCTGAAAACACTACGGTACTAATGCATCACGTGGCCTTTATTTTATAGGGAAGACCTTTTGGTTTTTCTTTAATAAAAGCTTTAAAAATAAACTCAATTCCTCCCTAATACACCTTCCTCCGATTATCATAGGATCCTCTTCTGATACAAGTTTTGTGCAGTACTTTGTGAAGATTGTATTTGTCCCTTCTCATTTGTTTTGAAACATTTGCAAAAATGAGGAAAAGACAGGTTTTCCATCAAAAAAAAAAATGACTAGAAGTGTCTTAGAGGCTCAGGAATCTGTAAAAATTTTAAAGAATATATTTCATATGATGTGATGGTGATCCTTCTGTGGAGAGTCCCAGTTGCTTCACGGGTTTGAATGAGCTGGAATAAGCCTAACTGTGCTTGTGTGTGTCAGTACCATAATTCCTTACAGATACATATTTGTATTCCTGATTTATGTTTTCACAAAAATGCTTCATAGCAGTTGGAACCAGCACAAAACTACTTCGAACTCGATCTTATTTTTTTGTCTGCATTTTTATTTGTTCTGAAAAATAAAGTACACTTCTGGCTCTTATGATTTTTGTGTTACTTATTGCTTTTTTAGGTATTTCCCCCAGAACTACCAAGAGTGGAGTTTTGGATTTTTTTGTTAATTTACAAACAATTTGTGAGAGAAGACAAGGGCCACAATCCCAATACCAAGTCAAGTCACTTCAGTGGGATTAAATGCACCTACAAGTATTGGATTGTGACAAAGCACTTTCAGGGTTCTAGTTAATCCAGGATTGTTCTGTTCTTTTGAGAATGCACCTTATCTGCTTGGTAGCTACATATTGAGCCGGGTCTCGCGATCAGTGAGATCTTTAGAGAGCTAAGCCCGCTCTCCCCACACACGAACAGAGCAGGAGCCCTGGGCGGCCAGATTGGCCACCCACATAATTGCCAGCTCTGTTACGGAGCTGGTGGGGGCTGGGGAGCAATATGCCCTGCATGAGACCCCCAGAGCCTGGAGGCAGCTTTTCGCCTCCCCTCCGGGGTGTCTACTCATGCGTAACCGTGGCACAGACCCGTGCCACGGCTACTCCGCAAACCTGATTTTAGTGGAGGGGTACTTAGGCGGGTTACCTGCCTAGGAACCACCGCGCTCACAGCCGAGCCCGAGTTCACATGATGGGGCGAAATCGGGTTAGCCTCCACTAGCCCGATTTTGCCCCATTGTGTGAATAGCCTCTTAGTGTATCCCTTGTAGACCCCATTTTTTGGAACTTGAAATCTTGAGAACAAAGCTAGACTGGAAAGGTCACTTTGAAAGGCTACTCTGGACAAAAAAGTTGGTTTATACCTTGAGATAGAATTTATAAATCTTGGTAACACTTCTGTGTGTTTTGTTCCATTAATATCCTTGCTACTATTTGCAAGAAATTGTTTTTAGAAGTTTAGCTTTGGTCACAGACACCTGCATTGCTTTGGCTTTTTGAAAAAGCGGGAGTTTGGTTACTATTTAAGGGCACTGTTTGGCAATGAATTATTGCTGATCTCATTATTAAGACAGCTTTTATGTGAAAAGGAATTCCAGTAAGCAAAAAGTCACCTAGATGTTATCCCACTTAAAACTTACCAGTACATGTGTGCTGTGGACTCCCTGATAATAAAGAGCACTTCACAAAATATTTTGAAGTGCTTTTAGTTCCATTATGTTTTGTAACCAGAGTAACTTATCTGTGTGAACACTTTTCATAGGACAGCATAGTTTCTTCAAATGTTTTTTGCATTTTGTGTGATAATGTGTATATGTTAATGGAAAATATGCATTAAGCTTGTTCTATATCTTGCCAATCATTTTATACAATAAATTCACTCAATTTATTTTAAAGAGATACATCTGATATGTTTCAAATGTACTGGGCTTAATTTTCCTGCTGTTAGATAGTAAAGATATGCTGAAATAATTGGCATTGGGGGAGAGAATATACTGCAATTAAAAACAATCAAATAATGGCTCTCTTCTTATGTATCACTTCTGTAATAGTAAATGAAACTGTTAAGCTAAGATGCCAAGAGTTCGTATCAAGGTCTTATTGGCAATTAAGTATTCACTGTGCATCAGCTCCTGCTAACTGGGCAAAGAAGCACCTTTTAAAAAGGGATAACTGCTAGGAGAGCAACTATCCCTGTCTCTTCCATATAACATCATTCCAGTGGCTGATGCTGATTTTTTCCTTGAGTTTCTTTTTTAGATTGTGAACATCTCTTGAACATCTCTTAAACATTCCTTATGTTGTGTAAACTGCTTTGATAACTCTTGTTGAAAACTTAGGTATTGCATATATAGAAGTAATACTGAACATGCACTATCAACTTCCTGCTTTGAATCTCATCTCTGCCATGCACTCCCTCAGTGGGCATGGGCAAGTCACTGCTCTCACCCCTGTCTCTCTAGCTGCAATATAAGTACCTCAGAATTGCTGTAAGAATTAAAACAGAATAATACACACAAAGCACTTTGAACACTTGAAAATGTTGAACAAATGTTAACTGATGTTACTGTAATGTTTTCCATGAAACTGTAAAATGCAGATTCTGATGTGTTTGAATAGGAGGAGAGAGAGGATGGAAAACTAATTTAGAGAGTACCCTTTGGATGTAATGTATGTTCTCCCCACCCACGCACCCCCTCCATATAATGCATACGTGACCTGTAGAATATCTGGCCATGAAACTTGGACAGAATGACAAAGCAAAGTTGTAGACAGCCACTATAGCTCCAGCTTGACATATATTATTTATTCTATTCTATACCGCCCTTCCAAAATGGCACAGGGTGGTTTACAATTAAAACAAAACCATTAAAATCAGATAACAATTAAAACAAAAATTATAAAACAATAATTAAAACATCATAAAATAGTAATTAAACAATCACAATTTTAAAAACCCTGAAAAACAGGTTGCAACATTAAAATGAATTACAGCTATTTAAAAACCCTAGAACGCCAGGCCAAACAGGTTTTAAGGGCTCTCCTGAAGGCAAGAAAAGAATTCAAATTGTGGATTTCTGCCGGGAGTGCGTTCCACAACCCAGGAGCAGCTACAGAGAAGGCCTGCCTCTGAGTCGCCACTAGATGAAACGGTGGTAACTGGAGACAGACCTCCTCTGATGACCTTAATGTGCGGTGGGGATCATGCAGAAGATGATTTTGCAATTATCAAGACATTCAGGATTCACAGTGTATCCTAATATAAGAAAATAAAAGCTGTGATTAGACCATATGCACTAGTCCTCCACCCCCTCACCCCCTTTGGTTTTTAGACTTTAGGACGGGACACAGTTAAAGTTTAGCTATTGGTCTGAGCCAATAATGCTGTTTCTCTTTTTAAAAATTATGCTTATACACATTTGATATTTTCCTTAAGTAGGCTTTCACAGTCCTAAAGCAAAATAAGTGAAAATACTCTTCTCAGTCTAATTGGACAGATATTGCTCCTTCAGAGGTGGGTTTTTGACCTTCTGCTGTAGCATATAGCTTGGTTTATTTACTGAACTATTGCTTTAAGCAAGCAGCAATCTCTGGTATGAGGCAACTTGCCTGTTCCTGCTTTTCGTTTGTACCACATAATAAATACCAGGAGGGGGCTTGAGCTTTAGAGAGTGCGTCAGGTGTGTATGTTAACAGGTGGAGGAGCCTGTATAGACTCGTTGAAATTTAAATATATATAACACTGATAACTTTTGTTCCACGTAATCTGTAATCTCAGTCTGGTTTGTTTATGGCGTATCAGCACAGTTGCTGCCGAGGATTCCCCTTTTTAAGCTATTGGTATGAAACATTCTTTTCTGAGATTCAGGCTGATTTGAAACATGCATGGAAATGCTGTCCAAAAAACATCACACCAGAGTATGCCCATACTTTTAATGTAAGGTGGTAGCCACCATGTCACCAAGAGGTACTTATACAGTGAGCTTAAATCTTTTGTCATGATACGGTCTAATGCAGGCCTGCTGAACTTTGCCACCCGCCGACTACAATTCCCATAATCCCCAGCCACAGTGGCCAATAGCCAGGGATTATGGGAGTTGTAGGTCAACCTCCGCAGGAGGGCTGAAGCTGCAGGCCTGGTCTAATGTGACCAACTGGTAACACTGAAAGAATAACAATAGGAATTGGACTGACGCGTGAAATGAGGTCTAAGCTGATCTATTACTACTCTGATCTGAGGAGAAAAGAAAAAATTTCTGTGTGCATGTGTGTGTACACACACATGCACAGACACACACACTCTCACACACAACTCCCAGAATCCCCAGCCGCAAAGGCCATGTCGGGATTCTGGGAGTTGTAGTTGAACAACATCTGGGGGCCCAAGGTTAAGAAACCCTAGTGAATTGCCCCTGCCCTTGAACCAGGTTTGCAGAGCGAGCGCTCTGCAAACCCAGTTTCTTAAATCGTGTGTTGACGTGGTACAACAATCTCGGGTCGACGCCCAATGGGCAGGCTAAAAAGTAGCCTCCCAGCTCGGGGGTGTCTCTAGCATGCCTTGCATGCTCGCGCAGGGCATGCTGGAGCTTCCGGGGGCTGCACGACCCCCAAACTCACAAGTCCCCGCCGGCTCTGCTGCAGCCGCCCAGGGAGGGCTTACTGATGTCTGCGGGGAGAGCGGGTTTAGCCTGCTCTTCCCACAAACCCGATTTGGCTCTTCTCACTTGAGCATGAGAAGAGCCTCCAAAAGTACAAATATTAAATAGAACTATAACAATCTCTATTTAAAATTTTAAAAATCTATATAAAGTAGTCACACAAAACACAGAGCCAGTGTAGTAAAACCTACTTGTGTAAAAGCCTGGGTGAAGAGCCACATTTTTACTTGTTTTCTGTAAACTGTGATAGAAGCTGAGGAGTGGATGTCAGCCAGGAGAGCATTCCAAAGCCTGGGGGCAATGGCTGAGATGGCCCTGTCCCGCGTGCTCGACAGCTGAACATCTCTCACCGTTGGCACATGGAGCAGAGCCCACTCTGATGATCTTGTCAAGTGGATTCCTACACAACACAATATTGTGTGGGAATTTGACAATATAGGTTGGGTGGATCCCACACAACACAGAACCTACTTTGAAAAGTTGGTAACTGATTTGACCATGATCATCTGAACCCACGCTGAGGCACGAACCTGAGATTCACTTGTGGTGTTGAATATAGATGGGTAACCAAGATTTGACGTTGGCTTGACAAACTAAGGAGCTATTCCCATGATCGCTAGGAACTGGTCTAAGGGTGCCCAGCCTGTTTTCTAGTGACCTTTTGAACCACTGGGCTCGCGGGCGAGCCTGGTGGTTCCACGGCAGCTAGTCTGCCTAAGTAACACTCCCACTAAATGAGGTTAATGGAGCGAGTGCTCTGTTAACCTCATTATTTTGATCATGTGTCAGCTGCAGTTGCTTGCAACTGACACACCCAAGTGTGTCCCCAGACTGATACACTCGGGTGGCGGGAGGGGGACCCCAGGAAGGCACTGTACACTTGCACAGTGACTTCCTGGAGCTCCGGGGGCTGTTCTATTGATTTATTTTGCAGAGCTCACTTAAGACGACTGTAAACTGTGTTCTCATGCACATAATAAATGGCAGAGTAGCTTTCTATAAACATGTGGTTGGTTTCTTTTTAAACTGTACCTGGTGTCAGCTTACTCTCTTCATTAAAAATGTTGTTGGTATCCTGATTTTCATACATCTTCCACCCAGTTTTAAGATCTTGTCTTGGTTTTTGGAAGTAAATTGTAGTTCAAAGATTTTCTTTCTTGCAGAGAATTATGCAAATTAGTCCATATCTTAGACAAGCTTTAGCAGAATATATAAGATGGAGGAAGGGGTTGGGTTGGAATCTGCTTTTCAGTTATTAAATATAGTGGGCCAGTTCATGTATAAATTAAACCTCACACGAGTAGCAGGAAACATGCATGGCTGTGTGAAGAGTCTCAGGAACATGTGCTAAGCAAAGGGTTGATAGCATTGTTATGGTTACTCAGAAGGTTTAGTTGCCAAGGGGGTGTGGCTGTGTTGGCTAGCGTGGTGTAGTGGTTAGAGTGCTGGACTAGGACTGGGGAGACCCGGGTTCAAGTCCCCGTTCAGCCATGATACTTGCTGGGTGACTCTGGGCCAATCACTTCTCTCTCAGCCTAACCTGCTTCTACTACCGTGTTTCCCCGAAAGTAAGACCTAGCAGTAATTTCTGATGTGCTGCTAATATAAGCCCTCCCCTGAAAATAAGACCTACCCGAAAATAAGACCTAGGCGGGAGGCGGGGGTTCGCGGCTGCGCGCTGGCCTCAGGGATCGAGAACGGCAGGAGACGGGGTTGAAACTTGGGGCACTACCTCGGAGTAAGTTGTTCTGTGCTTGCCTGCCGTGGCGGGGGAGGTGTGTGCAAAATAAGACCTACCCGAAAATAAGCCCTAGTGCATTTTTTGGGCCTAAAATTAATATAAGACACTGTCTTATTTTCGGGGAAACACGGTACTAGTACACCACTCTGGGCTCCACCCTATCTGGCCTTTCCAACATATTATTGAAAAGGAACTTTTCATATGTACGGGCACATAGAGCAAATAAAATGTGCACATAACAGCCCTCACATACTCCATAAATGGATTCCTTCAAAGCAACATTGTAATCAAAAGTTAGCCAACAGTTCCATGTCATTTTCCAAAAAACCATGCTATTTTGATAGTACATTAAGTTGGCAAGAACTGTGACTGCATATTTAGCTGGTTGTATGTTGTTGCTGCTTTTAAAAAATACAGATACTGCTTACAGCTTTAAAGAGTATCTTCAGCTGTAAACTGTAAACAGTTTAAATGATGCACTATGTATAACTATCCTAATAAACATAATTTAATTTTACTCCAGCAAGTCTTAACTGTTCAGACTTTTCCAAAGTCTGAGCAGAATGGGCTCCACCAAGCCAGAGATGGTGTTTAGGAGCAGCCATGTCAACATCCCAGGCTGTCTCTCCATTCCAAAGATTCACTAGGGCCTCACAGAGTCACTAGCTCTGGACACTGGAAATTCCCTGAGGGCTGTCTGGAAACCGAGCGGATCCATAAGCCTCTGGGGGCAGACCATTCTAATCAGTCCACCCCACCTGCAGAGGGCAGATGGAGCAGTCAAACTAAATCTCACCAGATGGTGATCTGTCCATGATGAGGGAGTTATCTCAATTTCCCCCACCTCCAGATCATTTATTCCCTGGTCGGCAAAAACCAGATCCAGAGTATGTCCTGCCATGTGGGTAGGGCCAGATACCAACCAAGATAGACCCATGGAGGCCATGAAATCTTGAGCTACTCCTACTAGAGGGGCCTCCGCATAGACATTGAAATCCCCCAAGATAATAAGCTTGGGGGAACCCAAAGCCACCTCTGAGATCACTACCGCCAGCTCAGGTAAGGAGACTGGAGTGCCGTGTGGTGGTCGCCCTATGCTGGCCTACCCCATGGTCCTGGAGGGGGCCAGTCCATTTTCAGAACCAACCCTTGTAAGCTTTGATAGTGGTATGAGGGCAGTGAGGAGGAAAGGTTTCTAACAGCCTTCTCTTCTCTCTTTTTGTTTATTGTAAGGAGTGTGAGGACAGTCACACCTTGCAGAACTTACAAGGCCCTTGAAGAGCTGCTTTGACAGCAATGTTGGGGGTCATCTTGCTGCCCAATTGGCACCCTAGTAGTCTGCCACCTGAGGCAATTGACTCATGAAACGACCACCCCAAGTGGAGAAGGAGGCAGTACCAGATTAACCTAGTAGCAAAAGTAGCATATGCTATGGGCCCCGCATTTTCGAGGGCCCCGCACTAAATGTTTGCAAGCTGTCTGATGAAATTGGCATCTCACCGTATTCTCATGATCTGGCAACGCTGTTATTTATATGTTGGGGGAGCTGCATGCTGCATGGTACGTGTTGTGGGTTCTGTGTGTGTGCAGGTGTGTGTTGGTTGGCTCCTTGCTGTGTCGTGTGCAGGCGTGGAGTCCTTTGTGCTCTCTCTCATGCTCCCAAGCCACTGTAGCATGTGCTGTTACGCCGCTGGAGGGTGCGCCACCACGGTGAGCCTGCGACAAGGGATGTGCGACTCCAGGGCTGGACACAATCAGATATCAGTGACTGGCAATTACTGTCATTTTGTGACTTGTGAGTGTGATTGTATGCCATGTATAAATGCTCGCTTAGAGGGGGGAAGAGAAAATACACACGCGAACTCGTCGTGGTGTTCTTCCTCGAGCATGACTGAAGTAAAATGTAATCATTAAAGACGTCATTAATAACATGATATGAATAAATAATTCCATTTAAATTTAACTTTATTGAATTAGTTAAGTATATGTTAAATATAAGAAGTGTCAGACATTTGTTGTATTATCTGGCTGTACAGCAAATGAAAAAACTGAATTACTTTACTGTGCAAGTAAATAATTTATGTTTTAATATTTATGTGCATTAAAAAAAAATTAGGGCCCCTTTATAACATATGCTACAGGCCCCACACTAGCTTAATCTGGCCCTGGAAGGAGGGTGTCAGTGTCTGGCCTGGATGCCATCCCAGCTGCATTTCCAGTTGTGGCTAAGCATCTTCAGCTGACATCAATGAAAATCATTCAGTTTTGCTGGGGGAAGTAGATGTATCTTATCATACCAACGAGCACTTTGCTAGTTACAGGATACTGAAGGATGAGAGATAAAAGGTTCAAAAAATGTACAGTAAGCATATGAACCTGCCTTAGAGAAAGGCAGACCATTGAGCCATATAGCTTCATCTGGTCTGTGCTGGTCTTCATCTGGTCTTCACTATTTTTCAAACAGGGGCCACTTTGGCAAAGACTTCGATAGGAGAGCCGTTTCCCATTGTGCTGACCAACTGTACGGTACTTTGCTTTTCTCGGTGCTGGGAGAGCTCTAGGAGGAAAGTACTGGGAAGGGCTACACTTCCCAGCACTCCATGCATGCCTTCCAAGATGGTGAAGGGGCTCGAGGGCTCCGTTTCCCTTAAAGGAGCAGCCCCCGGCAAAGTGCAGCACTGCATGGTGAGAATAGTCGTCGCTGCATGGTGCAAGGGAGACTGTGCAGCATATTCAGCTTTGACTGGAGCTTCACACCAGTCCACTAAACCATTAGTCAGGGGGCCACAATTGAGGGGGCCACTTCAAACATTGTGAAGTCCCCAGGCCATACAATGAAGAACGCTGATCTACACTAACAGAGTGGCTCTCCAGGGTTCCATAAAGACTCCATCCCCAGTTGGAGATGCCAAGGAATGGATGCGGTAGCAGGGGTAAGGAATATGCTCTACCTCTAAGATATGAGCCCTCCACTAAAAAGCTGAGACAAGCATCCCTGGCCTGGCTTGAACCACTAACCTTTTGGTTAACAGCGGAACACACTGACGGCACCCCAGAGACCTAAATATTGTAATGAAGCCCAATTGTAGTTTTAATGTGACACTTTAATTGATTTTATGGTGGTTACGCCTGGCAGAACCCCCCTCCCTCCAAAAAAAAGACAGGGATCTGGAAGAGATCAGGAGGAGAAGGTATCTCAGAAGGAGTGGCCAAAAGGTAAACTACAAACTGGAACCTCAATCAAAAGCCAAACGATCCTCTGGAGAGGCCCGGTTACGGATGCCACCGGCTTGTTTGGTGGTGACCCATGACTGGGCTCTCTGTGTGGCTTCCCCAGGGTTTTGGAATATGCTCCCTGCTGAAATAAGAGCATCTCCTTCTCTGTTTTCAGGAAGAACCTCAAGACTCTCCTGTTCTCACAAGCTTTTAATTAGAATTGATTTTAATAATTTTAATAATTTGTTTGACATTATTTTTATTATCTATTTTAATCTGTGATTTTTAATATTAAAATTTGTACACCGCCTAGAGATGTACATATCAAGTGGTATAGAAATATGATAGATAGATAGATAGATAGATAAAAATGCAAACAAATACATAGAAAGAAACTTGTATTGTTACTACAAACAACTGCAAATACAAACAACTACCAATGAAAACATACGTAAAACAAGTTTTCCAGATAACAACTCATTTTGATACTTTATCAAATATAAGAATTTGTATGTCAGTGGACAAACTCAAAGCTACAAACATACAGGATTGCTGAAGCATTAAGTGACCCAGATGGGTCTACAATTCCAAAATGGAGGATATATAGGGCTAGATCCCCCTACTTAATAAGATTGTATCTAAAAGAAATAAGATTCCAAACTTATATCCAACTCCTCCCACAACCCAAAAAGATTAACTGTTCACCCAAATCACTCCTGTGATAAGTCCTCACTGAGAACTTTAGCTTTTGAATATAGTCATCCAGCCATACAACCACAAGCAGGGAAGAGACTGGGGAGTATGTATAAGGCACCAAGAGCCAACTGATCTCAAGGGGACTGTAAGAAAGTCCTCTTTCCGGCTATGGATATTTTACCCATGAGCAATGTTTTTATTACTCATTGTATTTGCACAGTTTGTAGTAACAATATAGATTCCTTTCTATATGTTTGTTTGCATTTTGGTTTTTGATTGAAGTTCCAGTTTGTGGTTTACCTTCGGTCTTTTTTGGCTTCTCCTTCTCTTCCTCCTCCTCCTTGGTGTTGGTTAGCAGCCAGAGGCGTATCTAGGGAAAATAGTGCCTAGGGCAAGCACTGAAATTGCGCCCCCTGTCCAAACATCTGACACCCATCTGATTCTCTGTACATAGTGCCAAACTGAATATGTGTACAGTGACTTATATTATATTAATTTTTTAAAAAAAAATTAATTTTTTTTTAATTTTTTTAAAATTAATTTAAAAAAATTACCTGTAGCCCCTTTGGGGGGCTTCCTAAAGGCTGTGGGGGGGTCTGCAAAGGTTTCCCCTCCCCTCTCTGGCCTCTAGGGCCTCGCAGGGACCATTTCAGCATGTGCGGTGGCCATTTTTTTTTAAAAAAATATTTTTTAAAAATGGCCACTGAAAACAAAATGGTGACTGCGCATGCTCAAATGGCCTCTGTGAGGCCTGGCATGGCCTAGGGCCTCACAGAGACCATTTGAGCATGCACGGTGGCCATTTTGTTTTCAGCAGCCATTTTATTTTATTTTTTTATTTTAGAAAAATGGCTCCCCCCTTCAAGTGGCACCCGGGGCACGTGCCCTGCCTGCCCTACCCCTAGATATGCCCCTGTTAGCAGCAGTGGCAGCACTGCCTTTGCCACTGCCAGATCAGGTAGGGGCATGGTGGCATGGTGGTGTGGTGAAGCATCCAATGAGGTGGGCGCAGGGTGCCCCTTGTCCCTGCCACAAACCCACCACCAGAGGAAGCTGCCTCATTGCATCTCCTTGAGGGTCTGGCTCCAATAGTTGTAGCTTTTTGGTTTTTTGCTGTTAGATGTCTGGGCAGTGTTTCAGTGGGAAAGTGAGATATACATTTTTTCTAATAAATGAAAAAAATAGTATCTGTGCTTTTATTATTTTTGTCTCTGTCCTTAGGTCTACCGAGTTTGGCTTTATAGCCCTTTGGGAAGAGGGTACCCAAACCACTTTTTTTTTTGGTTTAAAAGCTGTATACAAATGTTCCATACAAACAAATGTCAAATCCCCTCTGAGTGGATTGTTCCTTGGTGAAACAAAATGCTAATTAAAAGAAGAGGAATAGTACAGCAGTAAGACGTTTGGAATTTGTATGTGGAATTATATTTCATATTTGTCCCATTTCTGTATTTTTAAAAATTGCATCTCAGGATGTAAGGAATCCTGAGATTAAGAGAGTATTATAATTATTGGTAATATAAATGTGAACTTTTAAAAGAAATGTCTAAGTCTACGTTAATCTATAACCTGGAACATGGCAAAATAAAGCGAAGGTTACTATAGCAGATAAAGATGCATTATACTGGTAAAGTAAAATGTGCCGTCAAGTCAGTGTCAACTCCTGGCGACCACAGAGCCCTGTGGTTGTCTTTGGTAGGTTATAGGAGGGGTTTACCATTGCCATCTCCCATGCAGTATGAGATGATGCCTTTCAGCATCTTCCTATATTGCTGCTCCCCGATATAAGGGAAACACACCTGCGGGGATTCAAACCAGCAACCTCTGGCTTGCTAGTTAAGTCATTTCCCCGCTGCTAGTGACTTTTATAATATGAATCTCTCTCTCTCTCCACACACATTCCATGTCCATCATAATGATGGGCATTTCATTTGTAAATATGGGGGATATGGCTGGATGAGAAACCTCAATCAGTGACAGAATCCTGACCTGGCTATTACACCTTTGTACCTCTAGAAACAGTCTAATTGCCACTGAAGAAGTCAATGAGATGCAGACATAAGGTGTGTCATTTTACAAGAACTAGAGCAGAAGAATTAAGCAATAAACATATATGACACTTTGTACTTTTAAACTTTCAGCTTGTCACTGCTAGGAGACCAAACTTCATATTTGCTCACATAAATGATGCAACTGTGTCTTATTTGTCTTCCAGCTCAGTGGTTTGATCTCCAGAAGTATGCTGCTGAGATACCAGGTGTTTGTTAACAGCTGACTCAAGCACAAAGATAAAGTAAAGGCGCTCAACTTAAGGAAGCAGATTGCAGACCAGGGACAGTAACACGCACCTCATTTTTGTGCTGGTTTTTTGTTTTTGTTTTAAATTGCTAAATAATGCAAGAATCCCATATTCAAGACTCGCTATCACTTTTTCTGTAAACACTTTGGAATTGCTTTCTGCAGCTGTTGACAATCTGTAAACCAAAATATTCAGCAGTTTTGGCTACTGTTCAGGAATTCTCATAATGGGGAATACTAACAAGGTGTGAAATAAAGTTTAGGCACTTTCAGTATGGCACCCTGGCCAGAGAAAGGTTAATGCTTCCCCCACTCCTTCCAAACTTCTCATACATATCACATGGGGTATACATGATTATGCCTACCATAATAGTTGTTATCTGCTTTCAGGTATGGAATTCAACTTCATGTTGCATATCTGCTATCTCTCTTCAGTTGGCGTCGAGCAATTAAAGGATGGGGGAGTTCTAATCGGAACTATATTCCAGTATATCATTATGTATGTTCCTCCAGGCCAGGGCAAATTTGCTCAGAAACAAGTCCCACTAAGTGCAGTGGGCCATATTTCATGGTCAAAAATATCTGGGTATGATAATCATAGATATTGAGCCCTTTCTCATGATGGGTGAGAAGGGCTCCAGAGCAGGCTACAGGGACAGCGGGTTAGCTTTACCTTCCCCACAGGCAACTCCTCCTCCTGTGCTGGGTGCACTCCCTGCACGCCCAGATGATTCCCTGTGTGCCCAGGCAGCGGGGAGGGCCGGGGACTGGACTGTGTCATCCCGGCCCCTGGAAATACCATAATGCACCACATGAGTGCACAGTGCATCTTGGGGATCCCTCATCCCCGGGCTCCCCGCAGTCTGGTAGACGCAGCAGATGATCGAGAAAATGAGGTTAGGAGAGTGCTCACTCTCCTAAGCTCATTTTAAAGGGAGGCTTCTTAGGTGGGTTGGCCACTGTGTTGCTGCCGGGATTGGGTGTGATCATGGCAGTTCACACGTGTGTGCAAAACTTGGCTGGGCTCCCTTCGTCCAGTTTTGCACATGCATGTGAATAGCCTCAATATGTTTTATCTTATTTATTTATTTATTTATTTATTTATTTATTTATTTATTTAACATATTTGTATACCTCCCTAAACCAAGGTCTCAGGGCGGTTCACAACAAAACAGTGAAATCAATTAAATGCTAAAAACAGTTTAAAACAAATCAATAAACAATCTAAAATTTAAAAAGTTAAAAAGCCTGGGTAAAAAGATGAGTCTTCAGACACTTTAAAAAAGCCGCTAGAGATGGGGAGACTCTTATTCCCACGGGAAGCGTGTTCCAACTAGATCTCAAATAATTGTCTGGAAAGTGTCTTATCTGCACAATTATTTTGTTTACTTCATTTATATCCTACCCTTCCTTCAAGGACCACGAGTTAGCATATGTCAAGGGCTCTCAAACATGGGTCCCCAGACACTGTTGCATTAGAACTCTGGTCATACCCAGCCACAATGGTCAAATGTGGGTCTTAAAGACCCAGATTTTTAGCCTGGCTTTTAGAGAGACTTAGTTTTAAAGTTATCTAGTTTTAATTGTAATGTTAATCCGCCTGAGCCACCTTTGGAAGGGCAGTCTATAAATCAAATAAATATAAATATAAATATAAATATAAATATAAATAAATGGGAGTTCTTGTCCAGCAGAAGTTGGGAACCCAAGTTTGAGAACTCCTGGAATATATAATAATGACAATCATAATAATAACTAATGACTTTATTTGTTGGCCACCTCATAACAGCCGTTCTCTGGGTGGCTTACAACATAAAGCAATAAAACAGCAATTGAATAAAGCATACATTTAAGAGCACATTGAAACAAAATAAAACAAAAATTATAATAAAGTACAAAAACACTTTTAAAAACCCAATTAAAACTTTTCTAAAAGGTCTGGGTTAACAAAAGAGCCTACGCTTGGCCTCTAAAAACACAAAGTGATGGTTCCATACAAGCCTCACTGGGGAGGCTTTTCCATAAATGGGAATGATCCTCCCACCCCTTTTATCCTCACAGCAACCCTGATATAGGTTAAGAGCACAGCCTTGTAGTAGCACAGAGCTATGCAGCATCATTCCCAGCATCAACTTTTAAAAGCTCTGCAGAGTGCAATGGCTCCTTTTAATATTTTCTCCAGGGCTGACAGTGGATTATATATTTTGCTGAAACAGCCACAATTCTTAAACCACTACTAATGAACAAGAGTGAAGTGCTTTTCCTGGTGCTTACTGGGCTGACCATTGCTGAAGACTTCCAGCAATGACCTTCCTTTCCCTTTATACAAGATCTACATTGTGGGATTGCACCACACATCCAACTATTTTCATCACCGGTATTCTTCAACAGTGTACAGGCAAATATCTCCAAAAAGTTCAGAAGGACAATACAATACAGCACCCCACTCTTGATTATTTATGGTAATCAGAGACAGACTGCACCTAAATATGGGGGTTCCATTTTAGCAAACATGGGTGATAACCATGAATGGACTTAACCTATATTAATTGATTTAATCCTTTCAAAGAGGCATCTAAGTTAGTGATCATCACCACATCTTGTACTATGTACAAAATATAATGGCTGACATACTGTGCAAGGCTGCGGCAGCCTAGGAATAGAGCATTTGCGCAGTTTTGCAAGAGTGTTAATGTGTAAAACTGCACAATTACACAAATACAGTTACACAAGAGAGGGTCACAAGTTCCAATGGCCCTTTGTTGCACAACAGTGTTTGCGCAATTGTGAGGTCTTGCACAAGAGTGCTCCTGCACAACTACAATTACAACTATTTATATATCTAGGCAGATGGGAGTTTGGCATAGTATATCAGCCAATGAATCTTGTGCCATGAATTCAGCACATTAATTATACCCTGCATTGTTTGTCTTAAATAAGTGGTCATTTCAAGGGATGATCCCCCAAGTTCTACGATTCTGAGACTGAATTAGAATAATCGATTGCAGCAATCCCTTCATAGTGCCCACTTTCTCCCTCTCTTCTGAATTAGGGTATGCTTGGGTATGGCCCTCTCTGCCTTATTTTGTATGCAACTAATCTCAAGTTTGTTTTCCAAACACTAGTTTCAGTTGGATGGAGGATGGCCTTTAAAGGAAGAAATGAATTAGGAGTGAGAAAATGCTGTCTGCACGAATTACATGGTCATTTTGTTATCGTTTGCACCTGACACCATTCCTTGATTTCAAAGCTCCATTGCCATTTGCAGGGAAGAAAAGGTAGTCAAAGAAAGAGATTCATCAGAATCTCAGAGTGTATGAAGGGGATATAAGCATGATTCTAAGACTTGCTTTTAAACCTGTTTTATTATCTGGGAACATAATTCATAGCAAGGCTCCAGAAATGTGTAGAGATAGTGAGGTCATTCACACAATCAAAAACTGTGTTCTATCCGGGTTTGGGAACAGTACGTACTCCCAATTTTCGGTTGTGTAGAAGCAAGATGGGAGGAAAACCTGGGTAGAAGTGATTGTGTGGAAGCAAGGTAGGAGGAAAACCTGGTAGCATTTCCTCATACCTTGCTTCCACACAATCACTTCCACCCATGTTTTCCTCCTACCTTGCTTCACACAATCGAAAACTGGGAGCACACACAGCTCCCAATCCTGGGTAGAACATAGCTTTTGATTGTGTGAATGGTCTTGGTTTTTGGTTGTGTGAATGCAGAGGCGTATCTAGGGAAACTAGCACCTAGGGCAAGCACTGAAATTGCGCCCCCTGTCCAAGCATCTGACACCCATCTTTCAGATAACTTTACCATAATATCAGCTGAAAAATATAAGTCAGGCTCGTTAATCTTTTAATATTTCAAAAACTATTTTAGCAGTGGACTTAGCCAGACCAAAAAATGCTGAAAACCTACAACCCTGGATATCACCGCCCTGCCATATGCTGCCATCTCAGCAATCTAATCGGCTTGCCCTGTTTATGTTCCCACCACAACTGCCTGGGCTTGTGAACATAAATTTCGATTGCTTCATTTTTGGAGAGCTAAGCACATAGTGCTCATCTTGCCATTCTGTCCCCTTTCTCTCCTGACTGCCAGGAGCGGGAACAAGGGACAGAGTGGGAAGAGGCATGCCCCCATGTGACTTCTGCTTTTGACAGGCTTGAAAGCTTGGGATGGGATGTGGTGGCATCCCTGTTGCTGGGCAACTGCTTTATTAGATCAGAGATAGTGGGGGCAGGGCATGTGCTGGGCTGCCCGAGGTTTGATTATGGTTCCAGAAACTGCACAAAATCACGGTTATGGCGGTGTTCAAGTTAGGACATAATGCTGCCCCCACAAAACCTCAAGTTGGGGTAGCGAAACTCACCACAGACTGGAGGTTCAAATTGGAGTTTGGCAAGGGAAACCACAGGTTGCTTTTGCTGAGAAACTACAGTTTCATGCATTCGGACATTTGGATGTTCACGAATTCCAATCTCTGTCCCATTTAACTGTGGCTTTGTGTTACGTGCGAATGTGGAGGGAAAGAGAGAGAGAGAGAGAGAGAGAGAGAGAGAGAGAGAGAGAGAGAGAGAGAGAGAGAGAGATGCTATTTATGTGTACTGCTTAACAATAATTAAGAGGAAAATGTAAAAATGTTGTTCTAGATAACATGGAGATCCAGCCGTGGGTGGGGCAAAACTACTAATATGGGAGCATTTGCTCTCTGTTACCCCCTCTGGCATCCCTATGGCCTGAAACAGGCCACTCACTATTGCATTGCAAGCAAAATAATAGAAACTAGCTGGGCCGGGCACAGAGCATCTGCACCTCCGCCGGCCCGCTTCTCCCCCACCCACCTCCTTCTCTCCAACCCCAAGCCAGGCCCACTTCTTCCCCCACCTTGCACTTTCTGCCACCTCCTCCCACTCACTGGCCAATTCCTGGCATCCGGGCCAGCTCATTGCTGCATCCTGCTCTTGGCTGCCAGCCCAGGCCAGCCCGCCACCTCCTGTTCCCGGCAGCCAGCCTGCTGCCGCCACCTCCGCCCAGCGACCAGGCCAGGCTGGCCTGCCACCTCCTGTTCCTGGCAGCCAGCCAGCCTGGCCCGCTGCTGCCGCCCTTGTCTCCCTATCCCCGTCGCTATCCTCCAGGCAGCTGCTCTCGCGAGCGCTGCCACGCATGGGATTAGTGACGGGTACGCCTAGGAGAAATAAATATATAGATAACAATACAGATAGATTAGCAAATCCACTCAGTACACGCCCTCACTTTTCATTTACCATGTACATGTACATATCATGCATATAATATTACATCATCCAGCACAAAGGTAAAGTATGCCGTTGAGTTGGTGTTGACTCCTGGAGGCCACAGAGCCCTGTGGTTATCTTTGGTAGAATACAGAAGGGTTTACCATTGCCATCTCCCACGCAGGATGAGACGATGCCTTTCAGCATCTTCCTGTATTGTTGCTGCCTGATATAGTAGCAGTGGGGATTCGAACCAGCAAACTCATGCTCGCTAGGCAAGTCATTTCCCACTGTGCCATAGCACCAATATAACCAGTAATTCCAAATTGCCTAAAGGAAAGAGTGCTTGGATACAGCTGAAATGAAAGCCACAAGCCAAAGAGACTACAAGAATCCCCACCCTGTCCAGATACTCTGAGGGAAAGCGGCGGGGAGTGGGGGGGGGGGAATTGCCTGTCCCACCCATATTACTCATTTTACCACCAGCCTTTTAGCCAAGGCTTTGGCCCAGCTCAGCTGATGAGGTTCTTACTCTGGAGCATGACAGAGAATTTATTGCACCCCACTGAGTTGTAAATGCTTTAGAAGGAGCTCTTTGCCAAGGCAGGATCCATTAAATTAATGGCCTTGTAACAAGCCATGAGTTCACTCACTCTGATGAGTTATGTTGGTGGTAGGTTAGAGACTGCCAGTTTTTATCTGCATTTTTATCTATGCTCCAGCTACACTAAATAGCAGTGTGGAAAGCCTGATATCTTTCACTAGACAGATTCTTCTCCAGAAGCTTTGGAGCTTCGCTGAGCTCTTCTTCAGAGAAAGATCACAGATAACCCCTGAGGAGTCATGAAAAGGGTGACATTTCCGCTTTGTTGGCCATGCTGACCATTGCTCTGTCTAATGCCTTATTCCTTGGCTCTTGCCCTCCATGAATGCCATCAATCTTCGGTCATATGCTTGCCCTCACATGCACTACTACTACCACATATGCTACATTTAGAGTCAGTGGAATAAAAACTATCCCATAGTTCCCTACAATCACCCGTAAGTATGTTTTTAAAAAGGCATGAGACCACCTGCTCCTATATGAACTTAATTGCAGCTTGAGGACTCCCATAGGGATCCTGCTCGAGATCTATCCACCATCTACAATACAGTGGAGTTACTTGGGACCATAGGGACATAGGAAGCTACCTCATACTGAGTCAGACCCTTGCTCCATCTACCTCAGTACTGTCTACACTGATTGGCAGTGGCTCCACAAGGTGTCAGGCAGGCGTCTTTCTCAGCCCTAGCTGGTGTGAACCTCGGGCTTTTTGCATGCGAGGAAGATGGGGATTCGAACCCGCAACCTCATGCTTGCTAGGCAAGTCATTTGCTGCTGTGCCATAGCACCAATATAACCATTAATTATGAATTGCCTAAAGGAAGGAGTGCTTGGATACAGCTGAAATGAAAGCCACTGAGCTTCCATTGAGCTTCAGCCCCACCTCCAAAGGTGACATATGTGAATCTCCCATTCAGGCATTGACTACACTAAGATCACACCAAGTTTTATTTAGCTTCAACAAAGTGGCTGTATCATGTGTCCTAAGCTTAGACCAGGGCTGCTCAACTCTGGCCCTCCTGCAGAAGCTGGCCTACAATTCCCATAATCCCTGGCTACTGGCCACTGTGGATGGGGATTTTGGTAGCTGTAGTTCAGAAACAGCTGTGGGGGCTATGTTGAGCAGGCCTGGCTTAGACCATGCTCTGGGATAATGATCAGCCCAAGTCAGGGCCTTTTTGACAGCAGCCCCAGAATTGTGAAACCCATCTTTTTAGAGAGGCTTTTGAATGTCTTATTTGCAGCTTATATCGGGTGGCTTTCTAACTCTTCAATTTTTAAATTTAATTGGGTTTTCTTTTGTTTTTATTTTATATTGTTCAATTGTTTTATTTGTTTTACTAATTTTGTGGGCTGCTCTGTATCGCAGTACTGCAGTATTGCACTGGAGGAGCAGGGTATACACATTTTAAATAAATGAATGAATGGGAGGGGAATGGGATCACAACCACCATCTTCCTCGCAGACCTCTGGGCATCTGTCCAAAGGTCAGATTGTCCCTTACTCCTGAGGACTGAGTTTGCTTCCTGCCCCAAACCAAAACCTGGACCTTCCTTCCTCCTTCTCCTCCAACCCCTCCAAACTGCCTTTTACTTTCCCCTCATACCACCAATCAAACCCCAACTTTTCTCTTTCTCCTCCTACTCCCACCTTTCCCTTCTCCTTGGCATATGAAGCACACCAAGGAGCAACTTCTTCCTTTGCCCTCAGCTGAACCCAGCCTTTCCCCTTCATCCCTTCCTTATCTGGCGTTGGGACGGCAGTAACTGCCACTTGTAGAATCCAAGGGAAAGAGTTCTGGTATGCAAGGACAAGGCAGTGGAGTGGAATCAGGAATATTAATCATTTAATAAAATGGATATTATGTACAGAGAGGCAAGTGCAGATGGCTTTTCAGTGCTCTTGCTGCTGGCTGTTTGTTAGCCCCCGCCTATTCTAGGACCGGAACACAAGTAACTAAAGCCCCATTCAAAAGCTGGCCTGGACCAAGGAATGCGTTAACCAAAAACACCACACCACTCAGGCTCCACCTTGCCACCCTCATTGTCTTTGAATTTGCCTGCTCTCCCTGCCTGCAGGTGCCCACTTCCTGTTGCTCTATTCACTGCCCCCTGCAGGCAGAGTGGGGAAATTCAAAGCCAATGAGGGCAGCAAGGAGGAGCCTGAGATGTAGTGACCAAGTGAGGCAATGGCCGTGGTAGAGGTAATGGCATGGGTTCCCCAGGGGTGTCCCTGTTGCTTCCTCCTCCAATCCACCTTCTGAGGCTTCTGGCTCACTAGGGTTTATAGAAAGGCCAATCCTGACCAGCTCACACTTCAAAACTCCAATGAAGTTGTGCCTTGTGATACCAATTTTATAAGTACATATTAGGATGTGCTTGTAAGCAAGCTTTTAAATAAGCTCGCAAGATGTACTGATGCACATCTACTCATGGCATATTAATGATGGTTCCTAATTAATCATAGCTTCTATGGTATGTGAAATATAACAGTAGTATTTGAGATTCAACTGGTATGATTAAAGGATTTCAAAATTTAGAACTTCATAGAAGAAGAAAATAAAAATTGAAATCCAGTGCTGTTGCTCATGGAGAAAAACGGGGAAATCAATGGCATCTGACAGCCTAATCTTTAGAGGCAGCTCTTAATCTTATTGCTGATCATAAAAGGAAGAGCTTCAGAGTATTAAATGTTGAAATGGAAGTGCCTTTGCTGCTGCCATATGTCTCAGCACGATGAACTGATAAATTGTTTTACCCAAAAAGATTTTGTGGAGGACACCCTTTTGCTGAACAGAAGCTACCATTTCAGACATACTGAACTCTCTGGGAAATGGCCATTTTATTAACAGTTGTATTATTATTAAAATTGTTGACCAAGGACATAAAGATGTCAAAATATAAGTAATCAAAGGGCTAAGTCATGAAGCCCTCCTGACTTGCAGACATTACACACATTTAGACATGAGATTCTCAGTCTTCTATGTACCCCAGTTGCATATAGATGGCATATGTGATTGACATGAGCCTGATTCAGACATTATATTGTACAAGTGTACAGATGTCTGTACACTCGTACATGTATTTGTGTGAGTGACTGAATGACTGTACCTGTGTTCATTTTAAAAGTGAACCTGGATACAGGCCCTTCAAATGCATGGTACAGATAGGAAGTGTACTTCTGTATCTGCATTCAACATAACATGTGAATCCTATATAATAAGATGCTTGGTGTCTGCGTCCGTGTCTTTTTCGGATGTTCTGCGCATGCGTGGTGCACGTGCGCAGAACACGGCGAGGGAGACACGGCCGCAGGCGCCGGCTGCCATGTTGGCTGGGTGGCGGAGAAGCAGCGGGCCGAGGAGAAGCGGCCACCGCCGACGCCGGGCAGGGGGAGGAGCAGCAGCAGGCTGAGGAGAAGCGGCCGCCGCCGGGCGGCCACGCTGGGGACAAGCAGCCTCTGCCGACGCCGGACAGCCAGGCAAAGCGAGGCGGCGGCGGGGGAAGCCGGGCGAGGCGGCAGCAGTCCCGGATGGCGCTGGCCCCGGCCGGAGGAGGCAGTGGGCCCGGGCGGGAGGAGGAGCAGCAGCAGGCCGAGGAGAAGTGGCTGCCGCCGGGCAGCCGCGCCAAGGACAAGTGGCCGCCGCCGACACCGGCCGGCCGGGCAAAGCGAGGCGGCGGCGGGGGAAGCCGGGCGAGGCGGCAGCGGCCCCGGATGGCGCCGGACCCGGCCGGAGGAGGCGGTGGGCCTGGGTGGGAGGAGGCAGCGGGGGAGGGCAGAGAAGGCTACTAGTGCCCGTTAATTTAACGGGCTGAAAGATACTAGTTCAACATAACATGTGAATGACTGTACCTATGTACAGATTTGTACCTGTATGCATTTTACATTCATATGAGTGTTGAACATAACATGTCAATCGGCCTCCATGGACATGCAGACTTCCCTATGTGTATATCCTCTGACTATGCCATCCATCCACCTGTTGGACATTGCCTCTGGCTAGATGACCTCTTTGATGGATGGATGGATGAAGTGCTGTCAAGTCAGTGTCGACTCTTAGCGACCACAGAGATAGATTCTCTCCAGGATGATCTGTCTTCAACGTGACCTTTAAGGTCTCTCAGTGGTGCATTCATTGCTGTCGTAACCGAGTCCATCCACCTTGCTGTTGGTTGTCCTCTTATTCTCTGTCCTTCAAATGTTCCCAGCATTATGGACTTCTCAAGGAAGCTGGATCTTCGCATCATGTGTCCAAAGTATGATAGTTTGAGCCTGGTCATTTGTGCCTCGAGTGAAAATTCTGGATTGATTTGTTCTATGATCCATTTATTTGTTTTCCTGGCTGTCCATGGTATCCTCAAAAGTCTTCTCTAGTACCAGAGTTCAAAAGCGTCAATGCTTTTTCTATCTTGCTTCTTCAAAGTCCAGCTTTCGCATCCATAGAGTGTCATGGGGAAAACCATTGTCTCAATGACCTCTTACACCTCATTATTTAGATTAGCTGTAAATTGGATCAAGAAACTGCAGTATACTCAGCTCCAATTCAAAGTGTACACTGGTACATGGGTTCATTCATAAGGGTACTGTACAGACAATATTTCAAGTTAAGTACTTGAGAGAAAAAGCTTCTATAACAATATTATCTTACTTTTATAGCTTCTAGTACAGCGTATACAAAACATATACAAAGCATAAGACATCAACACAGCAATGATTACAAAGGCATTTCATAAAAAGTAATTTCAAAGAGCATTCTACTTATTACAAACTGCAAAGTGAGAAGAGTCAGTGAAGAAGCCTGAAGGCAATGTAAATCTTGATTTGGATTTCCCACTTCTCATCCTAAAATTTCGGACTATACAAAAGCATAATTTAGTGAAATACATCAGCATGCTGTCATCTCTTAATAAGAAGATGACATTCTTCAGTCACATTCAGTTTTGTTTGCTCCTTCAACCCTATTCATAAATTAGCCTGTTCAGACATGGGAAGAAAGGAATGTGCACTCATGTACAACATCCGAGAGTGTGCACAGAAGTCCTGTCCCAGTGCTGATGTGCCAGGGAGCAACATTCTTCCCATGCTCTTCAAGCTTATGATGTTTGAAGAAGTAAATACCATAAGTTCGTTAGCAATCATTTCCACAGTTAGAAGGCTGGGGCTCCCAATCACAAATGCAACCACTATCATGCTAATGACTTTATTTGTTTGTTTGTTTGTTTGCTTGTGTGTGTGTGTGTGTGTGTGTATAATTATTTGCCTCTTCAGACAAACTCAGTAAGTTTGAAGCAGGATGGTGATACTTCCCTGTTGGCACCAGGGTGGGACTTCCAGGCATGTTTTGGAATGCTGTACATAAGCACAGTGCCCCCCCCTTCTGAACAGGGCTATTATGCTGTACCTGCAGTCAGAAGTCTGTACATATTCTTATGTGAATGACTATACCTGCTTCATTTTAAAAATGAATCTGGGTACAGGTCCTTCAAATGCATGTTACAAATAGGAAGTGTACAGGTGGCCCTCGTTATCCACAATCCCGGCACCCACGATTTTGTGTATCCATGGACAGGCAATGGAGACCCAACCTCGTTATATACAGTTGAAAAAATAGTAAAAATCCACCTATCCGCAGTTCCTGGGTGCCTGGAAATGACTTCGGAGGTCATTTCTGGCCACCATTTTGCTGAATGGAACAGTTTTGTGGCTCTTTTGTAAAAAAAAAATCCCCACGATTTCTCATGGAAAATTGGTGGAATTGGGGGCATTGCTGGACAGTTGGAGATGTGCAGAGCATGGTATGGTAAGGATGTACAAATGGGTTTGGCATCGAACCCATTTGATATTGAAGAAGGCTGGTTTGGTGGTTCAATACCGAACCACTCCCAAACTGAACCGGCCCTTGTTTGGCCTGATCACAGACTGAACAACCCCGGTTCGAGTTCGGGGGCTCGTTATTATTATTAGTATGCTATTTACACACAGTCTACCAGATGTTATTGACTGGATTTGGTACTTTAATTATCGAGCCCTTTCAAAGGATCTAGGATAACCAAAGAAAAATTAAAGATAGCATCGTAGTATTTGTGCTGTCCCGAGTAATGTGGCCTTTTGTAGCTGATGTGTTGTAATTTTATCGATGCCCAAGGTGTCAAGATGGTGTTTAAGTTCTTTTGGTACTGCACCAACAACTATTGGCACCACTACTGTTTTATTTTTCCAGAGCCGCTCAATTTCAATCTGAAGGTCCTTGTATTTATTTTCTCCAATTGTTTTTCGCTGGCTTGTCTGTCCCCTGGGATTGCAATATCAGTTATCAGAACTCGATTCTTCTCTATGACTGTCAGATCCGGGATATTGTGCACAAAATACCTATCAGTTTATATTTGGAAATCCCAAAGGATTTTTGCCTCCTCATTTTCTGTGACCTTCTCAATCGGATGATTCCACCAATTCTTGCTTGCTGGCAGTTTGTAATTATTGCAAAACAATAATTTGGATGATTATTGGAACAGTGGATCATCACAGCAACTTTATTGTGTCTTTCCTTATAATCAGTCTGCGCAGTTTTCTTACAGCAACATACAAGGTGCTCAACCGTCTCATCCGCTTCCTTGCATCCGCTTCCTTGCATAACCTGTCTTTCTGGGTCTTATCAATTTTTGCTTTTATAATGCTTGTTCATAGTGATTGTTCCTGGGCTGCAAAAATGAGCTCTTCTGTTTCTTTCTTCAGTGTCCCCTTAACCACTGCCACGTTGTGCTATTGTTGACTTTCCATTGTATGTCATTAAAGAACTGACCGTGCAGTGGTTTCTTGTACCATTTTGCTTGTCGATTCATCTGCTGTTTTTTTGTATCCATCCTTTGATACCTTTATTTTCAACAGTCCTGTCTTACTCACTGCCTGTAGCATTTCTTCTTGGTTTTCATTGATGTATTCTGTCAATGCTTGTTTTTCTTCTTCAACAGACTGTCTGACTTGCAACATCCACATCCACCTTCATTTCTTGGCAGGTACAGCCTATCATCCACGTCCACCTTCATTTTTTGGCAGGTACAGCCTACCGGTATCTTCATTTATGTCCACCTTCATTTCTTGGTAGGTACAGCCTATCAGTATCACTTCTTGGGTGCAGGGCATGATTGATGGTCATTATTTTCCTGGTTTTCCGATCCAGCACATCTAGTTCTGCTTGTGTCCAATCAACAATACCTGCTATATATCGGATTACAGGAATTGCACATGTGTTGATTGCTTTGATAGTGTTATCATCATTAAGTTTGGACTTCAGTGTCTTTCTTATTCACCTGATATATTCCTTACTAACTCTGTTCTTCACTTCAGCATGCTTGATGTTGTCACTTTGGAGAATGCCCAAATTAATTGGGTATTATTATTATTATTATTATTGTTGTTGTTGTTGTTGTTAGTGTGTGTGTGTGTGTGTGTGTGTGTGTGTGTGTATACACACACACACACACACACACACACACACACACCTGCCTCCCAGTCTGGTGGCTTCTGTGCAGCCACAGGGGATGTGTGTGTCTCCAGAGGTTCCCCCTCCCACTGCCGGCCTCCATTAAGTTCCAAGTAGCCTCGTCTGGGCAGTCTTTGGGCCATTCTGGGCCTTACCTCTGTGGTGGTGGCCATTTTGGAGGCTACCGCGCTTGCCCAATGGGCCTCTGCGTGGCTGGGCCCTGGACTAGGAGGCAGTGAGTTATATTTCTTTCTTTTTAAAAAGTTTTTTTAAAAAAATTAATTGTGAACCCCCCAAACCGAACTGGGCAGGTGTTCGGGGGTACACAAAACTGAACATGCCCAGTCTGGTTTTATTCCAGTCCGGACTCAAACTGATCCGGGCAACCCTGTTTTGTGCACACCTCTATGGTACTATGCTTTATTTCTTTCATTTCTGCCTCCTCCACACTTTTAAAGGCTTTTTTAAAAAACCTCCAAGAACCTAACCCCCCAGTCCCCAGAGTGTTAAGATCTCATTATCTGCAGTTTCTTAATCTGTGGTCATAGGTGAGAATGGAACTCCCACGGATAATGAGGGCCACCTGAACTGCTGTATCTGTGATCAACATTACATGTGAATAACTGTACCTGTGTGCAGATCTGTAGTGGTCTACACTGTACATAGATTGTACGAGTGCTGCACATAATGTGTGCTTTCTTCTTTGATCTGTTACTTTAATCCAGATTTATAACTAGACTTGGTTCACAGAATCATTTGAAACTAGGTTTAGAGTTGGTAATCAGCATTAATGTGATTGTGTGAATCCACACCAGCAATATCATTGTCAGTTTGTGTCCTGAGATGAATCTGAGTTTCCATTATGATGTGGGTTCACACAATGTGGTCACCAACTTTATACTTAGATTGAAATGATTATGTGAACCAGGCCTTAATCTCTTTCATATATACAGTAAATCCCTTCTTTAATCATTATGTTTTTGGAACAGGGATATCTTAGCAAAGAGGACTGCAAGCAATATTGCAGTCTTCTAATTATAAATCTGGGATAGAGTAACAACAGATCAAAGATTAAAGAAAGCAGAGAAATTACTTATCCTCTATAAGAAATTATACAGGAAGCAACTGAGAAACAAGTTTGATATTTATTACTAACTAAAACACAGGCTAAGAAAACAATAAACAGACTAACAGTCTTTTATGCAGAGAGAGGGAGAACCTCTCAGTTTGAATTTAAGTCAGCAAGTACTGAAAAGCAGACAAACAGTGACTCCACCCCCAAGCCAGTACACAGACACATTCAAACATAGACAAGCAAGCCCCACACAAAGAACTGAGAAAATGTCCATGACAAAATCCCAACACAAAAATATCCCTGTTGTTTCACAGACCTTAACACTCATTTTTAAAAGGCTCACTTACACTCACTTTCCTTGCTGAATGGAGGGGGAGGAGCAGGACCATATACTCGTTGACTCATTTTTAATACTGGAAAAGTTGACAATGCTTTATGGCAATGCATCATCCAAATTCTGTTTTGTGAAGAATATATATTACAGATGAGGGATTTGTGAGAAGTTGTGCAATGAAATAAATGTAGTTGGGGTGTGTTTGCAGGATGAGTCAATCAACTATATCTGCTGGCTAAGGATCCTGTGTATTAATTTTGCAGTCTTTCCCCTGACTTGAAATACTAGCTGTTACCACATGGGGGCATATCCACAATAAATATTCACCACAAAACTGATGAGACTAAAATGATTTTATGATTACTTTACCATGTTAGAAAGAATGCATAGTGCAAACAAGCCCTTAAGCAGACATGGAACTGAGTAAAAGTATCAGACAGCAAAGCCCTGCTCAAAGTTGAGGAAAGATGATCTAGAAAATACTCTTGTGACTAAGCATTAAGACTGGAATAAAACAGGACTCTTTCTAAACATAAACTTATTTGCTTATTTTAAATGAACTTATATGATACAATATAACATGAACTTCTATGATAGGCAGTAATATACCATGTTCTTTTAAAAAAAATAATAATAAGTATTTTTAAAGGGTTTTTTTGTTTAGAAAATGCAACCAACAAGAAAAACATCATCACAAGAAAATGTGACTTAAAATAAATAAACTATAAATTTTATTTATTTATTTATTACATTTACATTTAGACTGCCCCAGCCAAAGGCTCAGGTGGAAAAACAGATAAAGATAAATAAAGGGGAAATAAAAATAAAGAAAAATTTAGGCAGGGGGGGGAGAGAAAGTCCAACTTGGAAGAGAAAGATTAGAAAATAATTAGAAGCTGTATCTCCCCCCCCCCGCCGAAATGTTTTTTCCATTTTCTGCACAGGAGATTAGCATAGTGCTACAATGTATTTTCTAAAGATAGCATTTCTTACCATTATGTTCTGAAAGTGAAAAATGTAATTTAATTAATTAATTAATTAATTAGTTGATATCATGGCGACGGAATACACATGATGGATCTGCTACAATACAAGCTGTGAGTCATCAACCTTCTCCTCCTCTCTCCTCCCCCGTTTGTTATGTATCACCTAGTTGTTTAATTAGATTGGGGGAAGTCTTGGATATAAGTGTGGATTTTAAACACCGGGAGGTAGAACATTGAAGTTGAAGTATATACATTGAAACGTCTGTTTTTTGTTGCAATCCCCTCTTTCTATGTTTTAATTTACACAATAAAAAGAGTCTGGAGAGAAGTGTTTCTTTGTTTGTTGTTAAATATTTATATTGTCTTTCATTAAAATAATCTCAAGGCAGTTTACAAAACATTTAAAACAATATAAAGCTTTAAAAACTACACAATAGGAATTAAAATGGAATATAAAAATACAAATCTAATTAAAAGCTTTAAAAGAAACATGTACAACATCCTTTCAATGGGTGACATACACAGTTTTCCTTACTCAGGAACAAGAAGTCTTACTCGAGAGTCAGGCTTCTTGTTTGGGAGTAAGCAAAATTGTGTTCATCCCCCATAATATGTCATTTCGATTTATATCAGTAGCCCCTTTTTCAATTTAACTGATAGTTCTTCCCCCTCTGGTATGTTTCCCAGACTATGGGAAACACCTATATCAGGCAGCAGTGATATACAGGTAGGAAGATGCTGAAAGGCATTATCTCATACTGCACAGGAGGAGGCAATGGTAAACCCCTCCTGTATTCTACCAAAGAAAACCACAGGGTTCTGTGGTCACCAGGAGTCGACATCAGCTCGATGGCATAACTTTACCTTTACTTCCTCCAAGTACCAAATATGTACATAACCTGCAGTACAAAATTGTACCAGAGGATGGCAGGCTCAGAACATTTTAAAAAAGCTTTCCCTCTTTAATATGTATATATGTTGAAAGCTGTTATTGAGAAGTATTTTCTTTTTAGCCCTATTCACATATTATGCTCAATGCATGTACAGTAGTACCATATTTGCCCCCAAAGAAGCTGACACTCAATTTAAGACAACCTACTTAAAAATACAGGTTAAATGCACGTAATACTTGTATTTACCCAAAAGGAAGATGAATCTGAATTTAAGACAACCCCCCATCAAAGAACTTGGGGAAGTCCTAATCTTGGATTCAGGTACACTTCCTATCTTTATCCTGCATTCGAGGAGGTCTATATCCAGGTTCACTTCTTAAATGGATGCATATACAATCATTCACAGAAAAACATATACACATGTGCAGACACTTATATGCACCTATAGCACAACATCTGAATAGGTCTTAAGTTAACCACACTTATGTTCAGGAAATGTTTTCAGAACAATGAGCGCAAAGACAATGCTTTATTTACCACCTACAAACAGTGGCCAACATGTTCTGCAGCACTACAAAGACACTATGAGGGCAGAAGAAGGGGTCTGACCTTAAAGAGTGGCAGGCACCTAGCTGTGCTGAACATTTTCTCCACAGCCCTGCATGGGTGGAGGGCGTGGGGAAAATGATTTTTGTTTCTCTCAATTCCCTAAAAAAAAAAAAAAAAAAAAAAAACCCACAAAAAAACTTTTCGCTGCCAGGAATATGTCCCTGAGACCATGTGAATGTCAACTACATTTTAGCCATATTCAGACAATAGGCTAGTTCACATTATTGAAAATTGGGTAGGAGAAGCGTTCTACTCAGTTTCGGGAGCTGTGCACACTCGATCATGTGCGAGAGAAACGAGCTGTACCCAGCTGTTGAATGAGGGAGGAGGAAAAGCCCTCCTACCCAGTGGGAAGCTAGCTGATTGTTTTTCCCTTGCACACGATCACAAAATGGAAGTGTGCACAGCTCCTGAAGCAGGGTAGGACACTTCTCCTACCCAGTATTCAATCATTTGAATAAGCCAATTGCGTTAAATATACATGTATATAGAGAGCAGTCAGTGGCATAGTGAGGATGCTGGTGGCCCCCGTTCAGCCTGCCTCCGGCGGCCCCAACCACACCTCCTATGCCTGGCATCCGATGTACCTGGGTCTGCCGTCAGATGCAGGGGATGTGGCCATGTTCACAAACAGGGCCGTGCGCCCCATTTGCAAGTAAACTTCAGCCAGAGCTGCATTTGCAGCACATCCAGATTTGCCTCTTCCTGCTTGCAAAGGCAGAGAGACGTGTTCCCAGCCAGGTTGGGAACCCAGCACTGACTGGAGCTTCTCAAAAATTGAGCAACACAGCTCCTTTTTTGAGAAGCTTCAACCAGCCCTGGGTTCCCAGCCTGGATGGGAACACAAATCTCTGGGAGAGGCAACCCCGGCAGCTGTCTGAAGTTTACTTGTCTGTGCCCCCTGCATCTGATGTCAGATGCAGGGTGCATGGCTGGGTTACCATGCGTGGCCCTTCGGGCGTGGCAGCCTGGGTTCTTTGAACACCCCACGCAATGGTGGCTACACCCCCGGTAGCAGTACATATGAACACGTTTTTGTGTAAATGGCTGCACATGCATTAATTGTAAAAGTGAATCGGGGTACAAATACAGAGCATGGATAGAATGTGTAGTAGTGTACATGTGTTGAACATAACATGGCTATAGTATCCTCCAAAATACAGTGGAATACTGTATTCCACTGTATTACCCTGTATTATTCCACTGTATTACCTGTTGTGCAGTCCAGTCCTATGTATGTTTACTTGGAAGTAGGATAAGCATTTGTAGTACATGGGAACATAGGAAGCTGCCATATACCGAGTCAGACCATTGATCCATCTAGCTCAGTATTGCCTACACAGACTGGCAGCAGCTTCAAGGTTGCAGGCAGGAGTCTCTCTCTCAGCCCTATCTTGGAGAGGCCAGGGAGGGAACTTGGAACCTTTTGCACGCAAGCATGCAGGTGCTCTTCCCAGAGCGGCTCCATCCCCTAAGGGGAATAACTTGCAATGCTCACACATGTGGTCTCCCATTCATATGCAACCAGGGTGCACCCTGTTTAACAAAGGGGACAAGTAATGCTTGCTAGCACAAGACCAGCTCTACAATTCTCCATTCTCTTTAGCTGTATTATTTTATTTATTTGTTTGTTTATTTGTTTATTTTCACCTATTAAAGAAATATGAGGCTGGAATTATATAAATATAAATATAAATATAAATATAAATATATATGCCGTTGCCTGGAAATTAGCACCAGAGGGCTCGCACGGGTTCCACAAAGTCTCCACCTCCTTTGTGCATGACATCATGCGCAAAGGGAGGGGCCCCTAAATGTGACATCATGTGCAAAGGGGGGCACCAGAGGGGCGGAACACGGGCCGTGTCTCTGCTGGCTACGTCACTGCTTAATGAGCTTGGTTCTTCTTGCACATGCTTGCTCTGCTATAATAAGGATCTTTGATATTCCTTCCCTAGCACATGTTTCAGGTAGGAGGCTTCCCGAGCCCTACCTGGAGATGCCAGGGATCAAACCTAGCTCCTTCTGCAGGCAAAGCTCTATCACTGAGCTACAGGAGCAGATTGCTTCTAAGATACCCATGGCCAGGCCTGGCTCTAGGATAAATAGCAACCTGCTGAGAGGTGCCTGTGCCCCTTCTCACCATGGTCCACTCAACAAACTGTGAGCCACCAAGCTCTGTTTGGCAACCCCTTCAAGTAGGCATCCTGAGTGACGGCCCGGCTCACCTGTCCCTAAGGCTGGTCCTTCCCAAGGCCCAAACCACTGAATTTAAGACTTGAAAGTTAACAGCCAGCACCATGGATAGCACCTGGCAGCAAACAGGTAGCCAGTGGAAATGGAATGGAATGGAAACAAGGTGCTCCCCACCACCGCACCCAAAAGTGGCCCCTAATAGCATTCAGGTTCCAGTATTTTGAACCAGGTATAGTTTCTGAACACTTTTCAAGGGTAACCTCATTTAGAGTGAATTGCAATAGGTCAGTTGGGGCAGCCCCATGTAGAACATGTTGAGAAACTCAACGTCTCTTCTATGATGATGCCTGAAACCTCATCTGAAGTTTTTATTAGTAATTATAATTACTCCTTTTTTAAAAAAATGTGTCACCTGATTAATTGTGGGTGCCAATCTATTCCATTTTTAACTGATCAACTGGTTCACTGAGGACATTGTGGCCAGGGAATATGGGAGTTTTACTTCCAACAACATCTGGGGACCAAAGGCTGAGAACCTCTGGATTAGCCAATCTAACTGATTAAATGTTCCAGCCCCACTTGAAAGTAAGTCCCACCTTGTTCAGTGGGGGCTTGCTCCCATAAGAACAGCTCTTCTTGATCAGGCCCAAGGCCTATCTAGTCCAGCATCCTGTTTCACACAGTGGTCTGCCAGATGCCTCTCTGAAGCCCACAGGCAAGGGGTGAGGGCTTGCCCTCCCTCCTGCTGTTACTCCCTTGCAACTGGTATTTAGAGGCCTCTGAGATTGGAGGTGGCCTATAGTCCCCAGACTAGCAGCCACTGATAGACTGTCCTCCATGAATTTATCTAGATCCCTATTAAAGCCATCCAGACTTTTGGCTGTCACCAGATCTCATGGCAGAGAATTCTATAGGTTAATTATGTGCTGTGTAAAAAAGTGCTTCATTTGGTTGGTCTTCAATTTCATGGCAATCAGTTTCATGGGGTGACTCTTCATGTCCCAAAAGACTATCCCCAGTCATTGGGGATGGGTTTGCAGTCTCAGTCAAGACAAAAACCCAACATCCAATATAGATTTGTTTTGTAGTTTAATGTTCCCTCATTTATTCAGTCATACATATGCATAAATCATTCTTACTTATTCTGATAACAAGCTGCTGGGATACCAGGTCTTTATCTCAAACAGTCAAGAAGAAGTCCCTCCCCCCGCCCCGTATTGAGTTTTCTAGAAGATGCCCTTCCTTTTATTTATTTTTTAAAAAACACTTTCAGCTAATTAAATGCAAGTGATCTATTCACATTCTGCTGTCTGTTGCACCTTAGATAAGAAAGCATAATGAAATGGTCCTTTCACAGTTCAGTACCAAGTGATGAGGATGTCTCTTGGGAATCAGAGGCATGGTGAAACAGAAAACACCAAGAGGAAGGTGCTGTGCCAAGGTCACGTCAGGGTCACCGATCTTCACCGAAGACGCTCATCTGTAATTAGTTGTGGAGCTGATAAGCACAAGACAGTACAGATGGTCCTATTCTTAGCAACATACTTTTTTAGACTTCTCCACTGCTTCATAGAACCTTTTTGGGCAGAGATCAAAGAGCCCAAAGGCTGGTTCACACTTGCAACATGCCCATCGCTTGATGACTTGATGATGCTACTCATCAAGTAGCATCTTGCATGTTGGAGGAGGAGCCGTCACAGACCAAACGCCAAAGACAGAACTTTTATATAATCTCATGTCACGTCAAACACCTTTCTTTTTTAATGGAGGCTTCACACAAATTCAGCCACAAATCATCAATGTGTTGAGAATGTCTTTAGGGGACATGAATAGTAATTTGCACCAGGGGCATAGGGACTATTGGACAAGGGGGTGTATTTGCACCCAGGCCCAGAGGGTCAAAGGGCCCCACAAGGCTCTACAGACCCATGGCCAGGGTATGACATTGCCCCCCCATACTTCTCTCCCCCCCCCAGCTGTGTGACTCCCAGTCACGGCCAGCGAGCTGTTTCTCTTTTTTCAGGCAAGAGGACAGTGGCTGCTGGGAAAAGAAAGGGTTAAACCAGCCCCAGTCACAGTTGCCAGTAGCCAGGGATGGTGGGAGTTGTAGGCCAACCAACAGGTGGAGGGCCACAGTTTGACACCCCTGCCCTACCCATTGCACTTGGGGGTGTGCTACCTGTGTCAGCAAAGTGTTGTTGCAGGGCTAGTGTGGTACAGTGTGTATTTATGATTTGCTGATGCAGCAAATCCTAGGGTGAAGTACCCAGCCACTGCTGTCCCTTCCAGCCAGATGGTGATCAGGTGTGAAAGAACCACACAGTTGGCTCTGTCCACATGGTGGTTTTTTCCATGCACGCATGCCCCCCCCCAGTGGTGTGGGGTTGCATTACAAGGATGTGGCTTGCATGGCACTAGTGGTGTGCATGTAGGGGGCTATTGTGTAGTAGGGATATGACTAATGAGCGGAGGTCTTGCTGTACAAGAGAGTATTGGACTAGATCACTTTGGGGGTACAAATTTCCAACTCCATAAATCAATGAATAAATACAATCAAAACGACATTCCTAGAAAATAGTTAAAATTTGCAAGTGATGATTTGAGTAATGCGTCTGAACTTCTGTTCCAAATACAAAAGGTAAGGAACAGAGATATTCTGTTACCAGTATTCTTAGCATTTGGGATATGCCTACACTAGACATTTAAACCTTTTTCTGGCCAGTTTTAGCCAATGCCTTGTTTCTCAGTTAAGGAAAATAGTTTCATGAAGGATGCTAGATTTTTCCAATGAAGACTTCTCAGCATCCTTGCTAAACTATATTTCCAGGACTGTTAGTCTGTCAAGAGCATCTGGACTCTGACCCAGAGGAGACCCTCTTAGAGGAAGAGAGCACCTCCACCAAAACCGCTCGCCCAATGAAAGCCCGCATGACCCATCAGACCCCGAGGAGTCAGAGTCTTGTTGCCTCTGCTTCAGTTGGCCCCTTGGAAGAGCCCTGCAACATAGGGAAGCCAGTGTCTCCCAATGGGGCTTCTGTCCTATCCCTAGAACCTCCTCCATCACCACCAGGACCCCAGGAGTAGGGATGATGGCATGCTAGGGCCAAGCACCAACTTTGGAGGTGCAGTGCTCACTTAGCTTCTCAGGGCCCCCTTTCCAGTAAGTCCATTCAAGAGGAGAGGGAGGCCAGCTCAGACACCTTCTTTAGAATGAGGTCAGCCTGATTTCCAGGAAATGGTGGGACTCCTGGCTACCATATAACCCCTCCACTTGGAGCTAGCCTTTGCTGGGTCCACAGCTCTTTCACTGAGCTGCTGCTCCTGAGCATGAGCATGGAAATAATCTGGTTTTGAACCAATTTAAAGTGAGAGAGTACTGTCCTTATTTATCACCAGTACTGCTAGGTGCCGTGCAGACGACAGAACGGATGCTGTTCCTTGCCAGAGGGTTTACAAACCACTTCAGAACAGCACCTTACTTCTTACCATTCCCCACGGCACGCTGAGTAATGTCTTCACCAGCCGTTCCTCTATTCAGCACTGTGCAACAAAGTCTGAATTGCTAGGAATTTGAGAAAGGGCATCTGAGTTTAACTTCAGATTTGGGGTAGCAGGCTTCATAACGTGTCCTAGATGTCCAAACATAAACCTTTCTCCTGGATTTTATGTGTCCCTCATATGATACCACATCTTGCTCCCTGCTGTAACAGAACCCACCTTTTTCTGTATACCACATGTATGTACAGGAACCATACAGTCAGTGGTGGCATCAGGGAAAAAAAACTTGAGGTGGGGGGAACAGAAGGAAGGGGGCAAAGTGCATATCTGAATGGGAAAGAAGTGCCCCACATGTTAGATTTTTGAAACAGAAATGTGGGGCAGCTGGGGGAGAACTATTTTCCTGAGGAGACACTTCCCCCCCCGCCCCCCCTGCCCCCGCCAGAGCCACCCCTGTATACAGTCATCCCTATCACCAAAAAACTACTTCAAATGAACAGATATATACATAGGAGAAGCCCTGCTGGATCAAGTCAAAGGCCCATCTAGTCCGGCATCCTGCCACATGCAGTAGCCAAGCCGGTGCATCTGGGAAGTCTGCAAGCGGGGAAAAGCTAAAATTCCCTATCAGGGGCATGCCCCCCCCCCCCCGATACAATGGCTAGTCACCACTGATAGCCCTATCCTCCATGAATTTGTCTATAAGAACATTACAGGTGGACCTTGTTATCCACAGCGGTTCCGTTCTCGGCTGAAGCTGCGGATAGTGAAACCATGGATAACGAGGCATTGAGGCAATGGGCATCAGGGGGGTTAGGTTCCTGGAGGTGAGAAAAATGGCTTTAAAAAGCAGACATCAGAGGAATAAAATGCTATACTGTGCTCTGTGGGTCTCGAGCAATGCTCAGCCCCCAAGCCCCAATTCTGCCATTTCCCTGCAAAATATCACAGCCCCCACCCTCTCTCTTTATACCGCCTGATATGTACATCTCTAGGTGGTGTACAAAATTTAAAATAATATTTAAAAGTCAACACAGATTAAGATACACAAGACACACTAAAAACTATAGTATAAAACAGTTATTAAAACAAATTATTAAAATTAATTCTAATTAAAAGCTTGCAAGAACAGGAGTGCCTTGAGGGTCTTCCTGAAAACAAACAGAGAAGGAGATGCTCTTCTTTCAGGAGGGAGCATATTCCAAAGCCCTGGGGCAGCCACAGAGAAAGCCCGGTCCTGGGTCGCCACCAAACGAGCCAGTGGCAACTGTAACCAGACCTCTCCAGAAGATCGTAACAGATGGCAGGATTTATGACAAAGGAAGCATTCTCTTATATAGCCTGGACCCAAGCTTTATAGGTAATAACCAGCACTTTTTATTTCACCCAGAAACATATCGGCAGCCAGTGCAGTTCTTTTAAAACTGGTGCTATGTGGTCCCTTTGTGTTGTCCCTTAGACCAATCTGGCCGCCTCATTCTGTACCAATTGTAGTTTCTGGACTACATACAAAGGCAGCCCCCACATAGAGTGCATTACAGTAGTCCAGCCTGGAGGTTACCAGCATATATACCACTGTTTAAAGGTATTTAAGAGAACATCTTCTTTGTCATCAACCCCACCACCCACTGAGATCAGCTAAGTGGCTCATCTGGTGGCCACTCAGGGACGGGCCTTCTCCGCTACTGCCCTGAGGCTTTGGAATGTGCTCCCTAGTGAAATAAGAGCCTCCCCATCTCTGACAGCTTTTAGAAAGTCTTTAAAGACACATTTCTTCACCCAGGCTTTTAATTAATATTGTTTTAATGGTTTTAATGCTGTTTTAAAATATTATTTTAATTTTTTTTAAATTGTTGTAATGTTTTAAACTTTTCATTTTTGTTTTAACTAATGTTTTACTTTCTGTTTTTATTTTGTTGTAAACCACCCAGAGACATAAGTTTTGGGTGGTATAAAAATATGTTAATTTTTTAAAAAATAAATTCACCTCTAGAAATGGACATTGCTCATGTATCAGCCGAAGCTGATAAAAAGCACTCCTGACCTTCAACTGCTTCAGCCTGAGAAACCAGAGAGAGCTTTGGGTCCAGGAGCACTCCCAAGCTACGTACCTGCGGTTTCATGTAGATGTTAAAGAGCACTGGAGACATTATGGAGTCTTGTGGAACTCCACATTTTAGTTCTCACTTTGCAGGACAACAGTCTCCAAGCAACACCATCTGGAATCTAGCAGAGAGGTAGGAGTGGAACCACTGTAAAACAGTGCCACCCAATCCCATCTCCCTCAGGCGGTCCAGAAGGATACCATGGCTGATGGTATCAAAAGCTGCAGAGAGATCCAAAAGGATCAGCAGAATCACACTCCCTCTCCCTCCTTTTTAAACAAATGAGCCACAAAACAGCTCCTTCAACAAAATGGTGACTGGAAATGACCTCGGAGGTCATTTCCGGCCACCATGAAACCATATATATGCTAAAATCAACCCTTTTTTAAAACTGCATATACTGAGGTCAGATGTCAATTGCCCAGCCATGGATATGCGAAACCGCAGGTGCCAGGGTCACGGATGATGAGGTCCACCTGTATATATAAATATATGCTTTATATATATTTTTTAAATATAGAAAATATATTTTTAAAGTATGCATATATAAGCATGCATACTTAGCATCAGCCAAAGCATGGATATGGGATTGCCATTCACATTTCTGACCGGGTATGGGGGATTTATCAGCAAAACCCTGCTGGTAAACTGGGCAGCGGGATTGCTAAATAAAAGCCATGAGACAGACGGCTTGGCAGTGGAGGATACTATTTGACAATTGTCTGAAGCAGCAACTGGGAAGATGGGAAATTGAAATGACTATGCTGCTGAAGCCAGGTGGTGTCACTAGAAGGAATCGCTTGTGCCCTGTGGCTCTAAGCACAAATGTTCATCTCCAGTGTGCATGTGGGTATTGACTCCTACCAAGAGGTTAGGGTCTGATGACACCCTCAGGGAAGATGCCACGTTTCAAATAATCAGCCCACACCTGCTAAGAAGCTCTGTGTACCTAATAGCAACACTGCTCTCGTTTTGCTCTACTGCTTGATTCCTAAAGAGCCCAAGTCAGAACTTGCCATCAGTTTTACAGAGATAGTCCCAGCTATGGGATGCTGTGCTGCACCGTGCTGTGTGTCAGCTCTGCTTCAGGGAGATGCAAGTAGGCCAGAAACAGAAATGTGCTTCTTTGCCGGGTGGAAAAACCCTCAGTTAGTCTCCATACCTACTGCTTCCCCAATACCCACAGAGGACTCCTTGCACCAAAGACTAAAGCTGCATCTGCCTTGATAAGCGATCCTGACACTGATAAGAGATAAGTGAAGTTTTGCTGGGCATACTGCTCATTCATTCAGCTTTGCTCATTTGCTCATTATTTTTTGCTCTGCAAACCACTTTGAGAACTTTTTAAAAAGTGATATATCAATCAATCAATCAATCAATCATCTTAATTTGCTTTGTGATCTCTGTCCCCTTCTCTTTGTTCTTAAATATATTGGCTGAGAGCCAGACTAAATTACTGATGAGTTGTCTCATTGAAACAATGGGACAAGTCAGACTAACCCGTCCCATTAATTTCAATGGGACACCTGATGGGTAATTTAGTCTGGCTCTCAGCCAGTATGCCTCTTTTCTCTGTATTCGCACATCTAGGGTTATGTCACAGTAACTACTGGGCTTTCTTGTTGTTATATGGTTATGTATTTGCTTATTTTACTCATTTTGGCCCCTTCCATTGTTATCTTAGGGGTGTGAGAAGAATTGATGCAGAGGTTCTCTTTCCCATTCCTTTCTGGTAATATTTAACCTCCAGGCCATATAGGGTCCTCCTGGCATCCAATCTGGAGGTCAAACATTGCCAGAGTGAAGCGGGAAAGAGAAGCCCTTCATTGATTCTCATATCCCTAAGAAAATTATTAAATTATGGACCAAACTAAATTACGTGATTGGTTAAATTATGTAACAAAAGCCCTACTGAAATTAAGTAGCCCTTTAGAGTAACTCCTGAGTAACTTAGAAAAACTATTGAGTTTCTTCATCTGGATGCTAGGTTTTATTTCTGGGACGGGGGCAGAGTTTTAGTATTTTCTTCACCACTCATTAGGCATTTATATCATTGTCAACTTAATAAATAAAATTAATCTAGGCTGTCAGAAGCTGTTGTAAGTTGCTTGCTTCTGGGTTCAAATAGGACAAGAGTAATTTGCAGACAGGGGAATTCTTGATATGAGAATATTAATCCCTCCGGCAAAGTGGTGTTCTCTTTTCAGAATGAGAACATGATGACAGAAAATGCATACATTTCACACACAATATTTGTGGTGGTTGCCTCAATCCTCTCTGGATTCATGTGAAAGAGAATCTTTAACAAAAAGGAAATGCTGGTATCAAGTCCCCCCCGCCCCGACCTGCCCCACCCATTCAAGTTTTTGCAAAATCTCTGCAGAAAAGAACAGAGGAGACTAGGGGAGGATAAGGACAGAATATCGTGAGGTTCAACTTGGCTATTATAGGATAAAATCATCTGGTGTGTCATTGACAATAAACATGTTATCCCTGCCAAAACACAGGACCTTTCGTGAGAGTGATACATGCAAGCCACTATAAATACATCAGGAATGTCACATTATTTCAGAGTTTGGATAGAGTGCCTAGAAATGTACTTCTTTATGTGCAGCGTATCAGAAACATTTCCCTTAGTATGGGATAAACGGAAACATTCATCATTTTGGCACTATTGCAAATCCTCCTTGGATTTTCTAGCATTCCAGGCAAAATGAATATTGTTTAATTGTCTTCCTGCTGGCAAATCCTTAATCTCTGACCTTCATATCAACTAATCCTTCACCTTCTGTCTAAAATGCACACAAGCTGTTCCTCACAGATGTGGCATTTCCTTGTGGACGTCCTTTCTACTCTCTAATCACAGGCAAAGTAGAGTACAAGAAAGGTGATAACTTTCCGATGATGGAAACTAAACAAATCTACATTACCCATAGCAGGGGTTCTTAAGCTTGGATCCCCAGAATATTGTCCTCAGACTACAGCTCCCAATATCTTCAATCACAATGGCCTTTGGGATGATCAAAGTTGTTGTCCAACAACATATGGGGGTACAGGGTTGGCACAGCTGGCCTTAGGATAAATACCATATTGGTTGAGGAGTACCTTCTATTCCTACCCCATGGTTACTTGCCAAGTTGTGTTGCTTGAGCAGAACTGCAAAACGTAGTTGTGTAATGGGCCCTACGACTTCAGACCCCAGACTTTCCCAGCAATGCCCATGAAAAGGGCTCAGAGTTACTGCTCAATAATTTGTTGCTTTGCTACTGGTGCTCTCTTGCTCCTCTCTCAGGCCACACATTCAACAAACAGTGAGCCACCAAACTCAGCTTGGACATCCTTCAAGTAGACATTTTGGGTAACCACCTGGCTCAGCCACCCCTAAGGCTGGTCCTGAAGAAACCCCTGCCCTATAAGAAGGATAAAAATTGTAAGTCAGTGTCTCTCTCTCCCTCTCCCTCTGCCTCTCCCTCATATATAAGGTTTGCATACAGTCTTCTGCCCAAGAACTGACCAGACTCTGGCATGCAAGGCTGCTGTATCATGTGCCTTGAGACTATATGAACATATGAAGATGTCTTATTCTGAGTTAGACCATTGGTCCATCTAGTTCACTATTGTCTATACCAGGGCTATTCAACTTCAGCTGCCCTGCAGATGTTGATCTGCAACTCCCATCATCCCTGACTATAGGCTACTGTGGCTGGGGATGCTGGGAGCTGTAGTCCAAAAACATCTGGAGGGCCACAGTTGAGTAGCCCTGGTCTATATCGACTGGCCATGGCTCTCCAGGGCTTCAGGCAGGAATCTTTCCCAGTCCTACCTGGAGATGCATGCCAGCGATTGGACCTGGAACTGTCTGCATACAAAGCATGTGTTCTAGGTCTTAAGCTATGGTCCTTCCCTTAAAAGGGAGACTGCCTGACGTGCAGTGCAACATTAGAATGACATTCTAATGATGTGCTATTGCAATTGTGCAGCAGTGCTAATTGTGCCAATGTACTTGTGCAATAGTGTTCCATTGTTTCCAATGTGCATGCTATTGTGCAACTATGTTGGCGCAAATAGTGCTATTGTGTAAGAGCATTGTTGCACAATTGCAACAGAGCATTCTAATATTCCTCTGTATGTCAGCTGGTGTCTTCATATGTCAAGCATACATGGATTGGGGGATTTTGGTCAATACATGGATTGGAAGATTTCTTTACACTATTGCAAAACTTCCAAAAAGGTTTGTCCCTGAGGGGGTAGAAACTCAATGGATAAGTCAAAGCACATAAAGAGTTCACCTCATAGAGACAAACACCACAGAGAAAGACAGTTAAAATGGCTCCCATTTCTATGCATCGTTGCATATATTTCTTGTAAAATTGAAACCTCCTGTATTCAGTGCTTCCAGAACAAGGCCTGATCGTCAGTAATATCCAGATATTGTTCCTATTAGACCTTTGTTACCTGCCTTTTTCAAATGGGTAGAATTAACTGTCTTGATATCCTATGAATGGACTATAGTAATTTTGAAAAACTTGAGAAAAACTTGAGTCGAGGCGTCGTGAGGTTTGCGCAATAAAAGAAAAGACCTGCAAAGTAGGTCATGGTATCTTAGATCTATATAAAAATGGCTTCTAGGTTTTTATTCAAGGGAAGAGAACCTCTGTGATTCTTAATGCACTATCAGGAAATAGGGGGGGAAAATCTCCTTAGAAACAGCTCACAAAGCATCCAATGTGTTCAGCAGTGACACTTCAGGCACCGCAATGACATTTCAGATTGGAAATGGTTGTATGAAAGCAAAAAGCAGGAGAGCTTCTAAGGCGTTTTTGAGAAGCTATTTTTAACTTGGATTGTTAATTTATCATGCCAAATGACTTGGGGATTTGAGAAACCAGGGCTGTATAAAAGAGGCATTACTGAATTGAGGTTAATTTGGGAGGGCGGGGCTGATTTAAATCAGAAATAAAAACCTCTGGCAAAACGTGATAATGCAGTTCTCAAAAGAGAACCGTAAAGTATATATATTTTGAATAAGAAGTGAGCTCTTCAAGCTCAGGGTTTACAGTAAGCTATTGTGTCATCAGAACCAAAAAAGGAGATTAAGTCTTTCAAGGCAGAAGGACATCTCGTGACGCATGAGATCGAATAGTCTCATAGGGAAACAATAACAACAAGGCTGCCTATGGCACTTTAAAACAATGGCTGGCATCCAGACCTATACTGTGTTGAGCAAACATGTTGCACTAGCCCAAGGATGCTAGGAGCATAGGAAGCTGCCTTATACTAAGTCAGACCACTGGTTCATCTAGCTTATTATTGTCTAGATTGACTGGCAGTGGCTCGCCAAGGTTTATGGCAGGAGTCTCCCACAGCCCTCCCTGGAGATGCCAGGGAGTGAACCTGGGACCGTCTGCATGCAAGCATGCAGAATGATGCTCTCCCATTGAGCTATGGAAGTATTTGTCTTTCTCACTCATTTACAGTGTAGGAAATTAGGGATGTGCTAGCCGGCCCCGTTTGGGCAGTCTGAATTCAAATTGGTCCGCCCTCCCCACTGTAAAGGGGAGTGCCAGTCCAAGTTTGAACTGGACTGGCCCCCAGTTTGAAGAACCGGCTTGCGGGTCAGCTCAGATATACTTGTAAAGGGGGATCCGTGAGGATTCCCCTTTACAAGTAAAGGACACCCCTAAGCCTGATGCTAAAGGTGGTGTGGGTGGGTGCGGGTAGCTAAAGAAAGAAGCCCCCATCAGCCTCCGTACCTTTAGAGGAGGTGGTGGAGAAGCAGCGGTGGAGGAATGCCAGAATGTGTGATGTGCCACTCCTCTATCTATTCAGATGATTGCTCTGAGGGATCTCTTTTGTGAACATCTCTCTTTGTTTAAGGGGCATACAATGGAAGCCACCCAAACATAACCTAATCAATACTTGATAGTCATGTCTTATTTGGAGCAAGTATTCCAAAATGCTAAAAATGTCCTAAGGAGACCTCTTATCATTCTCTTCTACCAAAACTCTTCAATCATGCCTCAGGGTATGTTTTTGCCTATAAGAACCCCCTCAAAGGAGTAATCACTTGCCTGCACACCCACTCTTGAGCCAGACTCAGGCACACCTCATTGCTCGCCTCGTGCTCCAGTCAACTGGAGGGAAGGATCCTTAGCTAGTTGCAGGTAGCTATGAAAAACAGCTTTCTTTGTTCTCTTTCTTTCACCTGCAAGCCTCTTTCTCCTTCCCAGCATCAAAGCTAACCATCTTCTTTTTACGTCCTGTACTCCTATTGCCCCTCAATAAAGCAACTCTTTGTTTTCAAGAACACATGTCTCTTCTCTTACATCTTTTCCAACACGTCCACACAGCGGCCAAATTTCCTGAAGGAATTTAAGATCAATATTGCTATTGACGCTGGTCGGCAATCAATTGAAGCTAATTTCTCCCACTTTGAGCAAAGCATAGCCACCGATTGTGGTAGTTGACATGCATCTACATAGATCTTAGTGGACTCAATTTCTGCTGATTCATTCCTCCCACTGAAACACCTCACAAGCCCCATCCTACATTGCTCCAGAAGAGTTTGTCATCAGGCCCATTTGTAGCCTCAGTGCTGCAACCCACAATGGGGAGTGTCGCATCAGCCAAAATTTGTGGACCCTATTTAAACTAGGAGATCATTCACACAATCAAAAACTGTGTTCTATCCAGGTTTGGGAGCTGTGTGCACTCTGTTTTTGGTTGTGTGGAAGCAAGGTAGGAGGAAAACCTGAGTAGAAGTGGTTGTATGGAAGAAAAGTAGGAGGAAAAGCCACCTAGGTTTTCCTCCTACTTTGTCCCACACAACCGAAAACCGGGAGTGCGTGCAGGTCCCAAACCTGGATAGAACACCGTTTTTGAGGGTGTAAATGACCTCAAGGTCAGATTATTTCCCTGCTGATATTGGGCTTTCTGGACATGTTGTAGAAAGTATTTAGAAAGATTTTCAATATGATTGGTAGCAATACTTGCTACATTAACTTTTTATATGTGTTTTAATTGTTTTATGCTAATCGCCCAGAGACGAAAGTTTGGGCAGTATATAAATGTAATGAATGAATGAATGAATAATTACTCTGAAGCCCAAACATATGTGTTTTGTTCAAAACAGCTCCAATTGACTAACAAAACATGAAAGGCTATTGAGCAAGGGCTTGAAATATTGAGCAGAACAGTCTCTAATTTCTATTCAAGTGATTGCTGGCTTCTTGAAAATGATCAGATTTAAAGAAAACAAAATATAATCAGTAAAAAAACATTTTCATAAAAGAAACAAGTTGTTTCCTTAAAATAGAACTTCAAAGCTCCAAAGAGTAGAAGTTGGGATCCTCCCCCTGACAGATGGATTTCTCTTTCTTTCTTTCTTTCTTTCTTTCTTTCTTTCTTTCTTTCTTTGCGTGACCATCACTTATTGCAAGCTTTATTACTTGGCGTTGTCATGACTACTGACCAAGAACTAAAATCGCCTCACAATATGCATTCTACAGAACCATAATTACACCGAGCCTAACAGTCAGTCTCTGGGAATTAAAGGAGACAGGCTTGAAGGTGGGTTTGACAGAAATCATTAACACTACAGGTGGTAAAAACATCACTGAGTTCTTTGGCCACCTGTTACTGACATGGACGCTGTTTTAGTATCAAGAGTGTAATTACAGATGTTGCTGAAAGCCAAGTACTTCATTTAAGCTACAAATGGCATCCTTTTACAAGATAAATGCCACCCCAAGGTCTAGTGGAGAGAAGGCAGAATTACTAAAACAAATGTCTCTTAGTTTGAGTAGAACTGAAACATTTGATCTGCCTTGGCAGATAGAAGGAAATGGATTTATGTGCATTTCCTCAAATATTGATGGTTGACTTTCAGACAAATCAGTTCTCTGTTGACCAGCAAGGGATCTCAGGACAGTTTGAAGCCTAAATAAAAATGTCACCAATAGTTGGCATAAGAAGTCTTTAACTGTTTTTCAAGAGAATGAAATATTGACTTTATAATGGATCAAAACTAATCTGGCACGATTCTTAACATTTAGTTAAGAATGATGTTGAGTTTTATATCTTTTATTCTAATTGGCACTGTATTGCATTTAATTTCCTAACAGTCATACTTTGGAAATGTGTTCTGTGTGGTTGGGAACATAGGAAGCTGTCATATACGGAGTCAGACCATTGGTCTATCTAGACCAGTATTGCCAACACAGACTGGCAGCGGCTTCTCCAAGGTTGCAGACAGGAATCTCTCTCAGCCCTATCTTGGAGATGCCAGGGAGGGAACTTGGAACCTAGATGCTCTTCCCAGAGCAGCTACACCCCCTCAGGAGAATATCTTACAGTGCTTACACATGTAGTCTCCCATTCATATACAACCAGGGCAGACCCTGATTAGCTAAGGGGACAAGTCATGCTTGCTACTACAAGACCAGCTCTCCTCTCATGTTGTGAGTCATAGGGACAATGTTGTGAGTCACAGGAACAAAGCCACCTTATACTGAGTCAGACCATTGGTCCATTTAGTTTAGTATTGTCTACACTGATTGACAGAGGCTGTCTAAGATTTCAGGCAGGAGTCTTCCCCAGCCCTACCTGGAGATGCCAGGGATTGATCCTGGGACTTCAGATGCTCTACCACTGAGCTATGACCTCATCTGAGGAGGTCTGTCTCCAGTTAACGCCAACCCTTTGGTGGCTACATAGAGATGGGCCTTCTCGGTCGTTGCCCCAAGATTGTGGAGAGCGCTCCCTGATGAGATACGATCCTCCCCATCTCTGGCAATTTTCAAAAAACACCTGAAAACCCATCTTTTTGCCGAAGCTTTCTCAGCTTCCTAATATTTTTGGGTTTTAATTTCTGGTTATTTTTAAATTGTTAAATTGTTTTTAAGTTTTTGTATATGTTTTTAACTGGTTTTATGTTATTGTAAACCACCCAGAGATGTAAGTTTGGGGCAGTATACAAATTTGATAGATAGATAGACAGATAAATAAATAAATAAATAAAATTTCCTAAGGGGAATATCTTACAGCAGACAGAGCTCACATGTAGTCACCCATTGAAATACAAGCCAGGGTGGGCCCTGCTGAGCAAGGGGGACAATTCATGCGCACTATTGAAAGATGAGCTCTTCTCTCCAGAAGAAAGAAAAATGCCAGACATTTTATAGGACAATATTAAGAGTATGGGACAAATGGATATGCTACATGAGTTCTTGAAATATTGAAATAACGATCATGTGTACCAGCTGAGAGGTGGCAACTACTTTTAGAAAGCTTTCCTTGTTTAACTAGGACACTGTGAGCTTGCTATAGTTGCTGGAATGTGACTATGTGCCTTCTTCTGTGTCCAAATATCAGGACCTTTTCCTGGCATGAACAAACCCAGCATTATCATTCTCTTTCATTATGAGCCAAATCAATCAATCAATCAATCAATCAAGGTTTATTTCGATCAAAGATCAAATACAGAATCTGAGAACAATAAAAGAAAAATACAGAATCTGAGAACAATAAAAGAAAAATATTACAACCAACTGGATCATGACTGTGTCAATTGTCATCGTGTTTTCACTGCTGCTACACAAAACGTAGCAGTTGTGGATTGATTTATATCAGAAATCAATAGCTTGGTATAAAACCCCTCCAGTCTGTCCTTGATACCTCTGCAAATGAGCCAAACTGCTAAAGGTGTCTTTTGTACTTGCAGTTTTTCTTAACTAAAATAGCAGCCATGGATTGGGGAGACCCTGATTGGGTCTGTGACATACAGGGAGGATTACTTAACCCTTTCCCCTGACATCACAGTCCCAATGAAACAGCAACTCAGAAGCAGCTATAATACTCAAAATGGAAACTTCTATTGGCACAAAAGACTCCACAAACACAAACGATGTGTTTAGGGCCACATCTTTATTTATTATTTATTTAAAATATTTATTTTATTTTAAATAAAGGGGACAGTGTGGTGTAGTGGTTAGAGTGCTGGACTAGGACCGGGGAGACCCGAGTTCAAATCCCCATTCAGCCATGAAACTAGCTGGGTAACTCTGGGCCAGTCACTTCTCTCTCAGCCTAACCTACTTCACAGGGTAGTTGTGAAAGAGAAATTCAAGTATGTAGTACACCGCTCTGGGCTCCTTGGAGGAAGAGCGGGATATGAATGTAACAACAACAACAACAACAACCCCCAATGAGGCACTACTTTGGCGTGGTTGTGGGGCTTGCATGCTCTGAGGAAGGTGAGAGCTATGCCAGAGGTCCAACCATACTGGACAGGTCTCACCAGAGGAGCCAGACAAAGAGTGCCTCTCCCATCAACAATATGGTGAGATGTAACTTTAATAAATCTATACCGGATCGGTCGTCGCCCGGGTCAACAAGGACCACACCAGGTGCTGGAGTCCCTGGACATCTGGTGGCAAGCGGGCAACAGGATCTTCAGTTGAGCAACCAGGGCTGGAGACTGCAAGGTTACTGGAAGAAACGTCACTTAACCGAAAAAAATATACGAAAAACGCCAACAAGGAAATAATGATCTGCTATTACAAGTCTAGTCCAACTAGAAGAGGTTATTTTAAAAGAATGTACCAAATTTGGAAAGAGAAGCATCCAGATACAGAAATAACAGAACAAAGGCTAGCAGACCAGAGAAGATTCATAATAAGAAATAAAGTATTCACAGAAGTTGAGCTGGAAGAACTGCAAAGAGCAACACAGGCTCAAGATATGGAAGAAGAATTACCACCAACTGAAGCAGTTGCTCAGGCGCAGGTGGAGGAGGAGGTGTCGGAAATCAAGGATGCCACTGTTGCTGAACTGTTTCAAAATCAAAACTAGGCAATCTCCCCTTTGCCTTCACCTCAAAAACCCGAATGCCTTTTAACAGAAAAGCAACAAGAACTAAAGCAAAAAATAACTGAGCACATGAGCCAAACAACCACCAGGGTTCGACTTCCAGCTCTAAAAACAGTTGCCAAAAAACAACTTGCTCAGGAATTAAAAGATGTCAATGATGCACTTGCAGAAATAACAACCAAGAATTTGCAAGAAACAAACCAACTAATGTACAGTGCAGCAACAATAACAACACAAGAGCTCGGATATAAGATCAGTGGACCTGTATAAAAAGAAAGTAGTACATCACCTAAATGGAAGATTAGATTAGAAAATAAAATCTCCAGGCTTAGATCAGATGCTAGTAAATTGAAAGATATGAAAGACAAGAAGCTGAAGAATGAAAACACCAAACAGTATCTGATCCCAAAATACCACCTAGATTCAAGGAAAATTAGAGAAGTCCTGGAAATAATAAAACAGCAAATAACAGCAGTGTCAGAGAAGATTAGCAGATACGAAGCCAGAATTACACAACACAGGCAGAATCTCCAATTCCAGTTGAATCAGAGACGTTTCTACCAAAGCATAGAAGGAGAAATTGCAAGAAACATAGAAACACCAAATAAAGAAGACACAGTGCAATTCTGGGGGAAATTATGGGACAATCCAATAGATTATAATAAAAAAGCAGGCTGGGTAAAAGAGGTCGAAACATGTAACCAACAAATGCAAGATCTAATAATAACACCAGAATTAATAAGTGAAAGAGCAAAGAAAATTAAAAATTGGACTGCTCCAGGCGACGATGAACTGCATGGCTTTTGACTTAAACACCTAACAAGCCTCCATAAAAAACTATCAAAACAGTTCAATCACATTTTGCAAGGAGGTGATATTGAACAATGGCTAACAACTGGGAAAACTCATCTCATAATGAAAGACCCAGCAAAAAGTGCACTTCCAAGTAATTATACACTGATAACCTGCCTGCCAACCATGTTCAAATTATTAACTGGAATAATAGCAGATGAAGTGATGCAACACTTATTAACTAACCAGCAGCTTCCAGTTGAACAGAAAGGAAATTGTCCGAACACCAGAGGCACAAAAGACCAGCTGCTGATTGACAAAATGATTTTAGAAAATTGCAAGAGAAGAAAAACAAATCTAAGTGTTGGATGGATTGACTAGAAGAAAGCCTTCGACTCATTGCCTCACACATGGATACTAAAATGTTTAGAAACAACTGGTGTCAGCAAAAACATTCAGATATTTGTTTAAAAAGCAATGAGCATGTGGAGTACACACAGAGGTGTAACTATAGGGGGGGCAGGGGGGGCACGTGCCCCGGGCGCCATCTTTTCGGGTCACATGGGGGGCACCGCCATGACCAAACTTTTTTAAAAAAATCTTAGTACAAATTTCTCCTGCTCAGTGCAGCAGCGCTGCAGCAGTCAAGGGAGCGCGTCGGCGCCCCCTCCCCCACGAGCGGTCCCTTCCACACCACCCACGCCCCCCCCATTGCTTTGCTGGCAGCCAGTCAGTGGCCTGGCTTGGCGGCGGGCGCCTTTCATGCTGCTCACTGCGCCTGCCCTTGGCTGAGGCTCGCTCGCTCCGTCGCTCACTTAGTCTGGAACAGCCAGAAAGAGGCCCTCTAGTGGCTTGCCAGCCAGAGGGTCTCTAGTCAGTGACGCACGCATGTGCAACTCAGCCGGCGTGCCGTGTCACGCTGCACATGCGTGCGGTGCATCCATCCTCCTCTGTTCGCCTGTACGTGGTGGCGCGGTCGCCGTCGCGGAGGAAAGCGTGGTTGCTGGGGCTGGGGCTGCACTGCAGCAGGCACAGGCAGGACGACGAGGACACACACAGACACCCGCACGGAAGAAAGGATTCGGCAGCGGGCGGGTGAAAGCAGCAGACCAAGTGTCAGGGTGAGAAATTGAATGAGTTGCAAAAACTACAGAAGCCACATGTGGGGAAAAAAACATATTAAAGAATCAGGCTTTTATTTAGCTGCCCAACTATGGTTCTCAGATGCCTAACAGGTGTTAATGTTTGCATTATACGCTCCTCTCTCCGCCCCAAAAGAAAGAAAAACAATCATAAAGATTCTTTGGCACTCAATCTTAAATGCATGCATGTATATGGAACTGAGAGTCAATTCCCACAGCCTGGGTAGTACAACAGTGTGAGTTGACTCAAGCAGTGTAACATAGCTGCCTGTGCATTGTTACAAGGTGTTTCAAGAGAGTTTTACCATGAGTTCTGCTTGCTGGCATGCTCGTTTTTGCACTGTGAAAGCTTGCCTTGTGATCTCAGTTTATGCTGAAGTGCTCCTATAACAGCTCCATCTCAGAAAAACCAGCAGTGTTAGCTTTAACAAGTGCCTGTGGTATCCTGCTAAGGACACAAAGTTTGGCAAGAAAAATGGGGGAGGGGGTTATATGCCAGGACCTTTGGAGATTGTCTCTTGCTTTTGAGGAAAAACCTAAGTATAATGTGGTGTGTATTATCAATCATTGCATCATAATTCTGTTGTTTGAGATACAAGCCAACTCCACAGGGTTGCTGCTTGTGAGGAAAAACCTAAGTATAATGTAGTGTGTTTCATCATTGCATCATAAAAATTCTGTTGTTTGAGATACAAGCCAACTCCACAGGGTTGTTGCTTGTGAGGAAAAACCTAAGTATAATGTGGTGTGTATCATCATTGCATCATAATTCTGTTGTTTGAGATACAAGCCAACTCCACAGGGTTGTTGCTTGTGAGGAAAAACCTAAGTATAATGTAGTGTGTATCATCATTGCATCATAATTCTGTTGTTTGAGATTCAAGCCAACTTCACAGGGTTGTTGTGAGGAAAAAACATGTGTGTCAGTCAGATGTATGCTGGGGGGGCGGCAGCGAGGGGGGGCGCAATTTCAGTGCTTGCCCTGGGCACCGTTTCCCCTAGTTACGCCTCTGAGTACACAGTTAACAATCAATGGCGAGACACTTGGACAGGTTAGCATTAGAAGAGGCATTTTCCAAGGGGACTCACTATCCCCTCTGTTGTTTGTAATCGCCATGACTCCACTTTCACAAATACTAGACAAAACAGGCCTCGGATACCAAACATCTAAAACATCAAGTCAAATAAACCATCTGCTCTACATAGATGATCTGAAGTTGTATGGAAAGTCCCAGTCAGAAATCGAATCACTGCTAAGCACTGTCAGTATATTCAGTAGCAATATAGCAATGGAGTTTGGACTAGACAAGTGTGCTGCATTAATAATGAACAGAGGGAAAATAACAAAAACAGAAGGAATAGAACTGCCCAATGGAAGCAACATCAAGAACCTGGAAGAGTAAGAACATTATAAATACTTGGGCATTCTCCAGGCTAACGCTGAAGTTAAAAGAAAAATTGGAAGTGAATACATCAGGAGAGTTAGAAAATCCTAAAGTCCAAACTCAATGGCGGGAAAACCATACATGCCACAAACACCTGGGCTATACTTGTTATCAGATACACTGCAGGAATAATAGACTGGACCCAGGCAGAGCTAGAGACGCTAGATTGTAAGACCAGGAAAATAATGACCATCAATCATGCTCTGCACCCCCGCAGTGATGTAGATAGGCTATACCTCCCTCACAGCTCAGGTGGAAGAGGAATGCTGCAAGTCCATCAAACAGTAGAGGAGGAGACAATGGGCCTTGCAGAATATATAAAGGACAGTAAAGAAGATGCACTTCAAATGGTCAATAATGAGAAACTATTCAACACCAATGAAACAAAGCAGGCCTACAAGAAAGAACAAGTCAAGAACCGAGCAGAAAAATGGAAAAATAAGCCACTGCATGGTCAATTTTGCACAATATAAGTGGAAAATCAGACATCACCAAGGCCTGGCAATGGCTTAAGAATGGCAACTTGAAGAAAGAAACTGAGGGTTTAATACTGGCTGTACAAGAACAGGCACTAAGAACAAATGCAATAAGAGCCAAAGTAGAAAATTCAACAACAAACAGCAAGTGCCGCCTTTGTAAAGAAGCAGATGAAACCGTGGACCACCTAATCAGCTGTTGTCAAAAGATTGCACAGACTGACTACAAACAAAGGCATGACAAGGTAGCAGGGATGATACACTGGAACATCTGCAAAAAATACAAGCTACCTGTAGCCAAAAATTGGTGGGACCATACAATTGAAAAAGTTGTAGAAAATGAAGATGCAAAAATATTATGGGACTTCTGACTACAAACAGACAAACATCTGCCACACAATATACCAGATATAACTGTAGTCAAGAAGAAAGAAAAAGAAGTTAAAATAATCGACATAGCAATACCAGGGGATAGCTGAATAGAAGAAAAAGAAATAGAAAAAATCACAAAATACAAAGATCTACAAACTGAAATTGAAAGGCTGTGGCAGAAAAAGACCAAAATAATTCCAGTGATAATTGGCACCCTAGGTGCAATTCCAAAACATCTTGAAGAGCACCTCAACACTATAGGGGCCACAGAAATCACCATCAGCCAATTACAAAAAGCAACTTTACTGGGAACAGCCTATATTTTGCAACGATATCTATAATAACCAACAGTATTGATGATAAAATTCAGCCATCCCAGGTCCTTGGGAAGGACTCGATGTCTGGATAAAACAAACCAGCCAATAACACCTGTCTGACTGTGTAAACAAGAAATAATAATAATAATAATATACCCGCCCCTCTAGTACAGTACTGCTCGGGGTGACTCGCAACATTAATAAAATAGATACATTATAAAGTAAAAAATAAATATAATTAAATACAGGTGAAACTCGGAAAATTAGAATATCGTGCAAAAGTCCATTAATTTCAGTAATGCAAATTAAAAGGTGAAACTGATATATGAGACAGACGCATAACATGCAAAGCGAGATAAGTCAAGCCTTAACTTGTTATAATTGTGATGATCATGGCATACAGCTCATGAAAACCCCAAATCCACAATCTCAGAAAATTAGAATATTACATGGAACCAAGAAGACAAGGATTGAAGAATAGAACAATATCGGACCGATATTGACTGTCATATAGCTCTACCAGTGTGCATAGTATTTTACACAGTAAGCAACAGAGAAAGAGAGATCCCTGCCTTAAGGAGCTTCCAATCTAAAGTGGAAACAAGGGCAACAATTGGGCAGAGTAGAAAGCTGGTCATGCGGATATTAGGGGAAGAAAATGCATTTAGTTACATGCACATTCTTTATCTCTTGAGGCCTGGTCTTCTCAATCGGAATTTCTTCAATGGATACTTTATACTGTTGATTGTAAGATTGGGCTGATGTCATTAACATGTTGCTTCCCACCACGAATCCCAGCATGGGATGAGTTGCAACAAATAACACCTAGGAGAAAGCTTTGCAGGGCAAAGTACTTTTTGGCAGCAACCAGATGGAACAGGTGTTTCCTTCCCAACACCCCATTCCCCAGGTTCTCATTCCCAGATTGCAAGCTGGTATTCTGCATCTGCCCCTCACAGAGCAAACATCTCAAGATATTTTGATGTTTTGACAGGCAAAATCATATTGGGACATTTGTGGCCAAAGCCTCTCCAGCCATAGCCTCGTAACCTACTTTTGTTGCCTGTGTGCTTATTTTCCTCTTTTCCTCATCATTCCTGCATAAATATTGTTTATCCTAATGCAATTTACTTGCTGGTTTGTTCCTTAGCTTTACCGTTGCTGCCTTTCTTCTGTCATCCCTTCAGTCACTATCATTATTCCCTTCCCTAATATCAAGGGTTCCCAACAGGGAGTACCAATACCCCTAGGGGTACTTGAAGTGCTCCCGGGGGTACTCGGAGCCATACTGTCTCTCCACGCTTGAAGCCAATGCATCCTCAGTGATGTGTCTGCTGCAGAAGGGGAGGGCTGAAACCGCTCCTCTGCTCCTGATTGGCTGGCTACATGCTGAAGCTCAGCATACCCCTCCCCTCAGTTTCGGAAAATTAGCGCTGACTATTTCCATTGAAATTAATAGGACAAGCAGGTTTGTCAAATTCATTTCAGTGGGAGTACCCATGAGTAACTTAGTCTGGATGTAAGCCAGTGACTGGAGTATCCTGTCTTATAACTGTAGCCCTTAAATTTGTTCTCTCTCTCTCTCTTTCTCTCTCTCCTGATCTGAAGGCTTGTGACCGAAGGGAACCCTTGTTAGAAAAAAGGCTGGGGACCTCTTATATAATAACCTCAAACAGTGATGTCATATCTTTCATTTCAGAGGAAATTATGCCAATTTCCCTACCAATAAAGAACACCAAACAACATACTAGGACTGATTAGTTGTATACAGCTTTATACTATACAACATTAGTTTCACAGTGTGCATTTTGGCTTGCACTATAAAACAAATGGAAAATAAAACACTGAGTTGCTACAAAAAAAGTAAAAATTATTTAATTGGAAGTTCAAACTGCTACTGTAGCAGTGAGTATGCTGCTGTTTTGACTATTTTTCTCACAAGCCATCCATTAAAATGCATGAAGATGTTGCAGAATTGTTAAACACCTGTCTATGAAAATATAATGTAATCACAGGAATTCATTTAAGCTGCATCCATCACTCCAAACAGATTCTAGGGTTCATTGCTGCTTTTCACTGTATGCATAATTTCACACTAGCTACAGGTACACATGATGCTATTCAGTGGAAATTTTTAAAATGGACAAGAGAAATAGGAATCATTCATCTGGCTAAATAAATTTTTTAAAAAGAGTAAACCTTTCTCTGTGGGTATGCCAATCAGATTAAGGAACAATGAAAGAACGGTCTATTTTTTATGCCCAAAGAGAAAAGCAGTGTAAGTCTTGAGAAATTCAGTAGGCATTTGGCATGAAAGCTTCAGGATTTCCTGCTTACAAACAGTATAATAAGCTAAAGAAGCCAGTGATAACGTCAATCATAAAAGCAGCGAGCAGCAGGGGATTTCTCAAATGTCGTTGGCAGCCCATTGAAAATAAGGTTTAAATTAATTGAAGAAAATTCTGGCATCTAAGCAGCAACTAATAAGAATAAAGGAGAGTGGGGAGGGGAAATAAAATGGCACACGATCATGTTTTGTTTTTTCTGTGCTTTGCGCTGTGTATCTACTAGAAATTAAGGGTCTCTTCTCCAAGAAACCAGCCAGTGAACTTGGTTCAGACACATTCAGTGAAACCTCTTGCAAGAGACTCCCTTCACTAAACTAATAAATATAAGGCATGTTTATACACACGTTACCATCTGAAAAATGTATAGATATTGAGGCTGTTCTCATGCGCAGGGAAAACTGGGCTAAGGAAACCAAGCCCAGTCTTGCCCGTGAGTAAGGACTGCCAGGATCGCATCCAATCCGGCAGCGCCTCAGCGGTAAATCTGCCTAGACAGCCACCCCAGTGGCGGAAGATGCCAGTCGGCAGCCCGTGTTCCTCCCGCCATGGCAGCCACCCCCACCATGCCCCCTGCCTGGCGGCCACCCCCACCACACCCCCAGCAGCATCTGACATCAGATGCAGTGGGCACGGCTTCGCTCGCAAACGGGGCCGTGTTCTCCGTTTGAGAGCAAATACCAGCCAGCGCTGCGTTTGCAGCGTGGCCAGGAGCTGCTCTCCTTGCCTTTAAAGGCAACTTATATACCATCTGATATGCTACTGCGAATACTTATACGCCACTTTTCAACAAGCCGTTTACACAGAAACATAAATAAAGATGGTTTTCTGTCCCAGAAGGTTTCATGATCTAAAAATAAACATAAGAGAGATACCAGCCACAACCACTGAAGGGTTGGTGTTGCTGGATAGGGATAGTTGTTCTCCCCCTGCTAAATCTAAGAGAATTATCACTTTAAAAGGTGTCTCAGTGAGCATCCTGCCAAGGCCCTGGCCAATCTCTGGAATGGAATCATGAAATGACCAGGGCAACTGATACATTCACTCCCAAATAGGGATGTGCATGGTCCGGAGCGGCCCGGACCAGCACCGAAGGGGGGTCTCCCTTTAAGGGCGGGGAGGGTTTACTTACCCCTCCCGCCGCTTTGCCCCCTCCAGCGCCCGTATTGCTTGTAAGAATTGGGGCAGCAGGATACCTCCCCGCTGCCCCTTCCTCCTCCTCCTCAATGCCGCCCGCCTCCAGGACGGGGTGGGCGCGCGCTCGGCTTCCCTTTGAAAAGATCCAGAAGATGCTGAGGGACTCACGTTTTAATGATGCTGCCAATGTATTAAGCTGGAACAGAAGCCGGCACAGCACCGAGCCGGCCTCCGCTCCGGCGGCTCCCCCATCCTGAGCAGCAGCCACTGAAAAAAGCTCCATCAGTGAGGATGCGCCGACACGCCGCGGTGCCCAGGCAACCCTCACTTCCGGCTTCCATGCGACTTCCCCCCACATACAGAGTGGCTGCATTCTGCCACTCAATATTGAGCTTGTTGGACCAATGGTCTAACTCAGTTTAAGGCAGGCAGGGGCGTAACGATAGGGGGGGCAGGCCGGGCACGTGCCATGGGCGCCACCCCGGCGGATAACGTGGGGGTTGCCAAAAGGTGGCTTCCCCCCGCCCCCCCGGATCGCCCGCCAAGTGTGGCGGCGTGCGTGCGGCGGTGACTTGGCGGTGGCATGCGGCGGGTCACCTGCGGCCCGAGCGGCGGCGGCGGATCGCCCGCCGAGGACGGAGTGCTGGCAGAGCAACACCGAGCCTGCCTCCTGGCCCAGCGTCGCTAGGAGGCAGGCTCGGCGTTGCTCTGCCTGCACTCCGTCCTCGGCGGGCGATCCGCCGCCGCTGCTCGGGCCGCGCTACAGCCCATCGCCGCCACGCCAGCCACCGCCGCACTCGGCGGGCCGCGGGCGACCCGCCACCGCCGCCAAATTGCCGCCGCACGCCTGCCGCCACACTCGGTGGGCGATCCAGGGGGCGGGGGGAAGCCACCTTTTGGCACCCCCCACATGACCCACCGGGGTGGCGCCCAGGGCATCTGCCCTGCCTGCCCCCCTATCGTTACGCCCCTGACTGCCTTAAACTGAGTTAGACCATTGGTCCAACAAGCTCAATATTGTCTACACAGTGTGGCAGCAGCTTCTCCAAGGTTGCAGGCAGGAGTCTCTCTGAGTCCTATCTGGAGATGCCAGGGAGGGAACTTGGAATCTTCTACATGCAAGCATGAAGATGCTCTTCCCAGAGCGGCCCCCCAATCCCCTACAATGAATATCTTACAGTGCTAACATGTAGTCTCCCATGCAAATGCAAACCAGGGTAGACCCTGCTTAGCAAAGGGGACAATTCATGCTTGCTCCCACAAGACCAGCTCTCATAATCCAAGGTGCTGAACTTTAAAGCTCTGCACAAAAAGACCAAAAGACCAGTGTTTTCAAATACTTTACTTTTCAAGGGCAGCCCCATGAAAAGAGCATTGCAATAATCCAAACACATGACTAAAGCATGGGTGGCAGAGGCCAGATCAACCTGTCCGGGGAACGAAGAGGCACAGCTGCCACATAAGCTGAGGCTGTGCAGAGGCACTCCTGGCCACCCTGGGCTGTGCTACCCGATTCTCTGGGAGCAACACTGGACCCAAGCAGCAATTTATACCACGTTTCTTCAAAATATTGCTGTGCAAAACCACCAGCACTGCAATGAACTGACAAATAAATGAGCAATCAACAAATGAGCCTTGCTTGAGAGCGGGGAGAGGTCTTTATTAATGTGCATCAGCATTATAATGGTGGTTCTGGTGTGTGTGTGTGTGTGTGTGTGTGTGTTTGTGTTTAAAAGAAAGGTGACTTTTGATACAAAGATTTCTCAGGAGTTTGGTTTGACATTTGGATAAGAATGAGGTCCAACATTAAAATGTTTAAAGTGTCCACAAATAAGCATTTTGGGAAAAGGTTTCACCTTAATGGAATCTAATGAATGCAGAATTATGCAAAACAACAGTTTTGAATCAGTTTTGGAGACTGAATCCAGATGAGACAAATTAGAGTACATTAAAATATTGCTCAACAATACAATTAACCTTTCCAAATTGCAGAAGAAATACAGTAACAAGTTAATATAGCGCTTGCATTAGTCTGATAAAAAGACAGTAAACAAAAATGACAGGTGCTAAAAAACTATAAATGATCCCTTTCCCTGTTTATTATAGTGCTTTCCAAACTGGGATAACTGAGCACAATTCATGTTTACACCGATAGAGGTTTACTCAGAGTGTGAAAGATGAAAAATCACTCATCCTTGAGTCACCATTCCAGTGTAGGGATGCTACTGAATCTCTTCCCTGCCAAAACCTATGACAAAACCTATATATCTGTCCAACTCCCCCTTGGATTAGATTTTTGAAAATATGGCAATGATTATCTATTGGTTCTGAATTTATTCTCTGTATTTTGGATGTTTGCTTAAAAATTTTAATTGTGTGTGTAACATTGTATTATTGCATCAGCTGGAATGTGCATAAAGGAGACTTTGGGTGATTCCTTTGGGTTCTGCAACCATATGCACATGGTGTCCTCCAGTGCTTCACTTGGGTGTTGCAACTTTCATGAAGAGTTTGCCATGCACAGGAGACTTTAAGGGAGAATGGGAGAGATGATGGGACACTGATATAGTAGTAGTGAGTTGTGGAGGCATTTTTGGTCACCATAGTGGTTGGAAATGGGTGGTCTGCCCCTTATACAAGTTAAAACACTGCACTGTGAAATTCTACAGAAGTGATGTAGAGCAGAGAAGCATGCAACACAAGACATCCCCTAGAAACTAAAATGAGAATAGGAATGTGAGAAAATGCATATTATTTTCAGTGACCAAAAAATGAGCATTTTTAGAGGACAGAGCAAATAGAATTTAAAGGACACCATACAAAGTTGGCATCATGTGTCCATCCGCCGATTCCGAGCCTGCCTTCTGATTGGAGAAGCAGTGACTTGTGCAAAGACACAAGGGTAAGGGGTTAATTTCTCTTCCACAGTAATTCTGCTGTGTCTCTGTACTGTGACTGGGAGCACGTGAGTGAATGACCCAATAGCATGCAATGTAAAGCCAAAGAAAAATGGCCCACCCGCAGAAGAGGCTGATTGGAAGGAGACAAGGCCAGAGCAGTCAATCATGCAGAGACGCTGTTGGAGATCCAGCTCCAGATGGCACTGGGTTTTTGCACCAGTAACCCTAATGAGCACTAGTCGCACTGGGAGTAAAGATAGTCAGTTACTTGTCTTTCCTGCTTCTCTCTGCCTCTATGACCCCTCAGACTCTGAGGGGTTGTGGCATAGAGTGTACTCAGGAACTTCCTGGACGTGACTTCCTCCTCCTCCTCTCTCCTCCTCCTCTTCCTTCTTCCCAGACCCAGAAAACTTCTACCTTGCTCTTTCCATGCTTCTATAGGTCTCTCTCTGACCAACATGCAGCCAGAAGTTAGATATAGGTCTTTTCTGTCATCATGTACCTCTGAATAAAGTGGATTCGTTTAACCTTTCGTGAATCTCCACGCTTATCTTTTACAAGTTGTTGCCCCTGAGACCCTGTTAACTTCTGCTGGGAGTTAGCTCCTGAAATACTTGCTGTATAAGTAATTACCCCCAACAGGAGCAGCAGCAGGCAAACTCCTCTGTAGACAGGGTGGAGGGCTTTGGGCTCATTGGAAGCTTTAATTATTTAATTAACTGTGCTCCTCAAGGCACAAGAGTCACTCTTTAGAGGCTCGGGCACACAGTTTGGGAACTATTGATTGATTCTGTGTACAGCCAGGTTATATTTGTGATCTTCACAATTTGCAGTGTGGCCAGCTGCAAATTGTCAACCCTGCTATGTCTAGATGCTTAAATAGCAATGATCACCAGTTTGCAATGTTGGTCTTCTCTCATTGCAAACGTTAAACATTTTGTTGTCCCACCACAATCTTACCTTATCTTTGGAAAGCATAGGAATTTATCCTGGGGCTATTTTGGCTAGGCCATCTTCTTGCTAAATGCCACATCCTCTGAATTTAGTATGGGATAACAAGTTTATTTGTTTTTGATTTCTTATTCCCTGCAGGGCAGGTCATCATTTTGCAAGGATAAATTATATCAGCTCCAAAAGGTATGGCTAATGATGGAGATCAATAAGCTACAATCAAAGCAACGGAGTTACTGGGAGAAGACTGACATTTCCTCCTATTTCCTGAAGGAAGTATCCTCGTCTGCAGCAGAACTTAGAATAAGAGGTTATGCCTACATTAGGAAAGGTTTTCCATTGTCCTATTTATATTTGAACATATGAATATAGAGTAGAAATTATGTTTACTGTGTGTGCCTCTTTGGAATTCCTTTGTAAGTTAAAATAAACAGATACACAAATAGCCTTTTTCTTAACAACCCAAATGTCTGAAATGTACTTGAAAGTAGTTTGAGTGTTTCCTTTTTGATCTTTCTTTTTCCACCTCCTTTTGCCTTCCTGTTATCAGGCTGTATTTGAAATGTATATCCTTGCATTGTATTTATTTTTGAAAATTTGCTTCTGGCTTTTCTCACAGAGGCTCAGAGATGTGATGAGTCTAAAAACTGACACCTGGCATTGAAAATAGGAACCAAAGCTAAATCCTGATAAGTCCATGCATGAAATAAGCTGCTCTGGCTTGCACACCTTTGTTGTGTGCATTTAGTAGGTCCAAACACAGGCTAGTCCTTAATGTGCTTCTGTTTAATAAAGCAGTAGTCAAGAAAGCGGAGAAATACACCATCCTATTGGATTTTCCTACCTTTTACATCAAGGGAAGGCAGCTTCAAGTACCCATGTCAATTGAAAGAAGCCAGAAATGACTGTGGATTGACAGAAAACAATCTAGTAGGACTGGAATGGTAGCATTTGGGAGAAAAAAGAAGTTATTTCCATGGCAACAAAGAATAAATTATTCGAGGAAGGAAGGAAAGGAAAGAGATATTCTTGAGGATGATTCAAATGTGGGTAGCTGAGCGTACTTAGCATAGAAGGCTAGAATATATATACTGTGTGATTCTGTGTGTTCAAGTAAGAAAGTGGGAGAACTACCACTGAGAAGCAGAATATTGTGCATTTAAATCATTTTCTGATTCTGACCTTTTCTATGGAATTTAGTGCAGCAGATGCTTGAGATTACTTGCCAATAAAGACTATTTCAGAACTGTCTGAATTATTTCACTCATTCTGTTAGCAAAGTAAAGCACTTTTTAGGTGTAAGAAACCACTTTGTAAAAACATGTAAGACTAATAGGAACATAGGAAGCTGCCATATACTGAGTCAGACCATTGGTCTATCTAGCTCAGTATTGTCTTCAGAGACTGGCAGCGGCTTCTCCAAGGTTGCTGGCAGGAATCTAGGAGAAGCCAGGGAGGGAACTTGGAACCTTCTGATGCTCTTCCCAGAACAGTGGCTTCATCCCCTGAGGGGAATATCTTACAGTGCTCACACTTCTAGTCTCCCATTCATATGCAACCAGGGCAGACCCTGCTTAGCTAAGAGGATAAGTCATGTTTGCTACCACAAAACCAGCTCTCCTCTCCATAAATGAGCAATTTTTGGAAAAAATTCCTGACACCATCTCTCTCGAAAATACCAAGATCCATACATTTAACGTTCAAAATTCTTTTCAAACTTTGTCAGCGCCAATCCACACATTCAAGCATGCAATAGTGGCTGACATACAGAACAAGGAAACACCAGTGCAGTGAGAGGGCAGCCTAACAGAGCTAATTGCTCCAGTGCAGCGGAGAAAGCAGCAATTTTTGACACCCTCCCTTTCCCCAGGACTGTGCCACCGCAAAAATATGCCCCCCCCAAGCTGCGCAACCATCAAATCTTTTCAAGTGGCACAACGGGCTTTCCCAGGGAGGAAGAGGAGGACGTCAAAAATTGCTGCTTGCTCGCAAGACTGGTGCAGTTGGGAAGTTCTGTTAGTTTGCTCTCTGGCTGCACTGGTGCATCCTTGCTCTGTAAGAGGTCCTGTGTTACTGTATTTACTGAATGCAAGACTAGGTTTTTCCCAAGTTTTCTGATGTTAGAAATCAGGGGGTCATCTTAAATACAGAGTCCTCTTCCTTTTGGGAAAATAGAGGCATAACCTATATTTAATAAGGATGTGCATGAAACGGATATGGGTTTTGTTTTGAGCTTGAGACAAAGACCAGACGGTCAAAAAGTTTCATCGAAACAGCAGCTGACCCGGTTGTTTTGCCTCTTTGCTCAGGTAGCAGGGAACAGCAACTGGCAGCTATCACACAAGTTTTGCATTGCAATTTGCACTGTATTTTGCAACCCTGCCTTGAAAAATACTGCAAACACGCACAGTAAATGTACCAATGGGGGCACAGTTGCCCGTGACAACTCTTGATTTGTATGCTAACCAGCCAACCAAGGAGCAAGGGGATCACAAGCCAGTTGGAAGCCAGTGCCCGAAAACCAATTGGAAGCCAGTGCCAGCCAGAGTCCACAAGGGGAAGACTGACCTCCAAAATGGTGATCAAAACATTTTGAATCAAAATGGTCCCCCCTCCCGCCGCCTTGAAACAGGCCCTATATTTAAAAGGTATTTTGAGCTCAACACACTGGAAACAGCCCAGTTGGAAACATATTGAAATGGCCTGTTTCAAGTAGAAATAGTTCAATGTCGAAACGTTTTGTACATCCCTAGTATTTAACCTCTATTTTTAAAAGGCTTGTCATCTCATATTTGGGTCCGGTAGATACACATATCAGCACCACACAACCATGAGATGGAAAACAGGGGCTGTAACTGTCACCCATACTTATTGCAAAGAAGAATAATGTAAGGTCTGTTGCTAGCTATTTTAATGTTACAGGTAGGGTCTTCGCTCAGGTTATAAGTGTTTAACACACTCTTAATACAAATGGCACAACTGATGTGGCATCAGTTTGTGATGTTTTGTAAACAACTTTGAGATTGTTTTAATTAAAGGCGGTATAAAAATCTAACAATAAATAGCAGAGCAGAGCAGAGCAAGTTTTCAACCATACAACTGGATTGCCTGACTCGATATTCAAAAAGTCCATTGGAAACTTTTGGTTAAAGAGCACTGGAGTGTATATTAGTTAAGGTCTTTTAAACACCATCTTGTTGGTACAAATTAATTGAGCTATCTCTAGCTGCTTCTAGGTGGTACAGAAATACTTGGATCTGGTATACTTTAATATTATTTTTTATGTTCACATTTATATCCTGCTCTTTCTCCAATGAGTCCAAAGCAGTGCACATGATTATGTGTATCTTCACAACAACCCTAAGGTAGGTTAGGCTGAGAGATAAGTGACTGGCTTAGAGTCACCCAGTGAATTTCAGGGCTGAAAGGGGATTTGAACTCAGGTCTCCTCAGTCCTAGTTCAGCACTCTAACCACTATGCCATGCTGGCACCTATATTTTTAATAGTATTTGAAAACTAGTCAAATGCAGCTATTTTATTTATTATTTTTTGTTACATTTCTATACCACCCTATCTATCCAAAGGCTCTGGGTGGTGATACACTATGGCACAGTTATGATACATGATCCACTGTTCTAGACAGATAAAACTGAACTAACATGAAGGGGAACACCAGAGCACTAGGGAATAATGATGCTTACCGTGGAATGATAAAGATAGACAAATGCACTGCTTATTAATTAAGAGAGTCCCATATCTTTGAGTAAATCCAGCAACCTACATTGCGATGGTATTTTTAGATGTGGTTTCCCCTTGAGTTGACAATCCTATTTTGCAGGAAGGAATGACTTCAATAGCACATTAATCCCTTTCTTGTGCTTAGCAAAAGATGGGTTAGACACTAATAATTCAGCTCTAAGCAAATCTTTGCCATCATCATCATCATCATCATCATCATCATCATCATGCAGTGCTGTAGACTGAGTGTGCAAACATACATTCTTAATAATCCTTACAGGATCATTGTAAGAGTGGTCAGTGGCTGCCATCTTGACTAATGTTATGCTTGCACAATGAACAAAGTACACCACTCTGTAAACTTCTTTGAGGATTTTGGTCAATTAAGCAGCATGCAAATCTAATATATATAGAGGGGGGATGGGATGGGTAAAAGCTGCAAGCAGAAACCAGTACAGATAGCTACTTGGGCCTCACTGACTGACTGACTCACTCACTGACATGAAACTCCCAGAAAGGAATATTCCTGATATTCTGGACCAAAACAAATAACCAAAATCCAAGGAGATTCTGTCATATTGGATGATGGAAAGAAATCAAAGTTTGAGCCTTTCCAGCATGCATACTATGAGACAAGAGGGAAGGGAGTCTGGCCTTAAGAGAGGAACTAGAGAGGAGTTTGATGCCCCCTCCAGTTTTGACCTCACAGATAAGTCCGATGAAAGTGATGGGAAATCCTTGGTTTTCACTTTTCCAGAAGAAAAATCACAAACAGCTCCTGTGCCAGAGAACCCAAGAACTGGGAATGTGTGTGTTCCTCACTTTGTGTTATAAAGGTATTGCATTTGCTGTCATTTGAATCTTATGTTTGAAATATATGACAGTGCCAGTAGGATCAGCAAAAACGCCAGCAAAATCAGCAATCATCAACATATGGATTCTTCATCATCTGGAATATGGGTTCCATGCTGTTTGGGTCTAACACTATCCATAGATCTTTCTGATGTTTCCAGCCCAATATTGAGACTCCTTTCTGTGACATGTACACGTTTCCTTCTGAAGTATGTCCTTTGTATTCCCGAACAGCAGTGAAGTAGCCATTTATGGCAATAGGGGAACCTCCATATCCCCATGGGTGGATGTCTGAAGGCTGCAGGTGCAGATCTGATGTAGTACGGAGTTTCTTGTAAAGTAGATGGGAAATGATAGTGTACGGAGAACCAGAATCTGCCAGCATTTGCACTTAATGGCCATTATGTTTAACTTGACAATGTGGGGAAGTTGGCTCTGATTCTGTCTCAATTAAAATGCTGTCAGGAATAGGGATGTGCATGAATGCAAAATTGCAATTCGTTCCGCGTTTGACTCAAAACCTGCAGTTTTGATTCGAACACAAGTGCAATCTGTTCGAAACAAGGTTGATTCGATTCGGACTCTATTAGATTCAAATCAAATTCGAATTGATTCAACCTGTACTGTGGGTGGGGGGAGCCTCATTTAACATTTGAAAACAAAAAGAGGCACCAGGGGCACCCTGAAATTAACTGCACTGTGCAGAGCCCACAGTGAGGGGGAGGCGGTGACCCAATCCGCCACCCCCTTTTGTCAAAGAAGAGGCACCAAGGTGCCTTGCAGAGCTGGCAGCAGCACTGGCAGGGAGGCAGCAGCGTCAGTGGGGAGGCGGCAGCGACCTGACCAGCTGGTGCCTGCCATCTCCCTGAGGCCTCTGGGAGCTTCTTTTAGGAAGAAGAGGTGCAGAGGTGCCTTTGGTAAAGATTGCAGAGCTGGCAGCAGTGGGGAGGAGGCGACTAGACCCGCCATCCCTCCCTGTGGCCCGCCTGGCCAGCTGCTCACAAAAGACTGAGACACACCAGGCTATCTCTAAATGGCCCCTGTGCAGGTGTAGGGAGGCCATTTAAAGGAATAGCCTGATATTCTTTTGGTTAGAACACCTGGGTTTTTGCAGAAAAACACCAGTGTTCTACGGGGGGTGGGACTAGTCTTGGATTCAGGTAAATACAGTAAATAGATTAACATCACTAGGTGCCAGCCACTGATTTCAGGATTACTGGAACAAAGAAACAATAATTGCTATTATTATTGTTATTGGCAATCAGCTCTAATTCAGTTACCAGTGATTAAATAAAATGTACGTAGGTATGCTTCTCATTCAGTACTTTGACTTTAAAAATAGATAAATGATAATAATAGTCAAACCTTTTGATTCTGCTATTATGTAAGTAAAAGTGTCAGGAAATTACTTCCTGCCAATCCCAGGAAGGATTTCACTCTGAATTCTACAGAGGCATTTTCCTCTTTATTTTTTACAACAGACCTTTTGCCCTCCAGTGGCCCATTATAGTAATTGCGAGCAAGTGCTCTCAAAAAGCATAGATCAAAGATGATCAATGTGAACTGTGGCATGTTCAGCTGAATGCAGTGCTTAGGTTGGGAGCTGGTGAGTTACTGAAGGCAAACCTATATCAGCATTCTGTGAATTTAGATTATTCTGTTTGCTTTTAAATTCTTAGCAGAATGGCAACAGAATCATCTCTGTGGTACACAATGACAATTCCTCAGTCAACATCTGTAGTTTGACTTTCATTTCCAAGTTTTACAGTCACTGATTATGTAAGAGGAAAAGAACTATGTCAAACAACCCCTCCCCTAGGTAAAACAATTTAATCACAAGGTAGCCAATAGGAGCACAATCTTACTCTAGGGTCTTACTGATTAGAACTGCTTACATGGCTATTCTTGCTTGCCCCCAGAATCCAGAAGTTCTGTATATTTGTATCCTGCTTGATTCCAGACTTACACCTTTGGGATGGGGCAGGTGTGTTTCCAGCAGATAAAGGAATGTTCTGTATTTTACATGTGTTAAGTGGACACCTTAAATAATAAAGCACTCATCAGAAGAACAGGTGTTTGAATACATGCTTGCCATATTGCTACACTTGCTAGAGAATCAAGATTGGCTGCAGCTTCTTGGCTTGAGATGTTCTTGAAAGACAAGTAATATATTCCATTGTACATAGGTAAGGTGCATATATTACAGATGGATGGGCAGATAGATAGATGTTGGTGTCTCCTCAAATTTTCAACATATGTAATGAGGGGGATAGAAATACCATGGATAATTTGTGACAGCTGCTTCAGCTCTGAGTGATGAAACCTGGAGAGTTCTTCTGCTGCTCCTCTTAATTTTTTCTTGCAAATTAGATGGTTCTTCCAATCCTCTATTAAAATGATGCACCATTTGGATTAATTACCGGATCTGATAAATGCTTTATCACAAGACCCAATTTTGCAGCTGTAGTAGAAAAGGCAAAGTGAACTGGAAAGTTCCTTTGAAATATATAACTGCATGTTGGTCTAGCAAGGCGTATTGGTACTTCAAGTTCTGACCAATAAATAGAGTAAATAGTTTCTTAAAATAAAATGTGCCATCAAGTCAATTTTGACTCCTGGCGCCCACAGCGCCCTGTGGTTTTCTTTTGGTAGAATACAGAAGGGGTTTACCATTGCCTCCTTCCACACAGTATGAGATGATGCCTTTCATACCTGCTACCTTGTCATGCCTTTGTTTGTAGTTAGTCCGTGCGATCTTTTGACAACAGCTGATTAGGTGGTCCACTGTTTCATCTGCTTCTTACAGAAGGGGTTTACCATTGCCTCCTTCCACACAGTATGAGATTATGCCTTTCAGCATCTCCCTATATTGCTGCTGCCCGATATAGGTGTTCACCATAGTCTGGGAAACATACCAGTGGGGATTCAAACCGGCAACCTTCTGCTTGTTAGTCAAGCATTTCCCTGCTGCGCCAGTTAAGGTGACCTAAATAGTTTCTTACCATTTACATTTTTATTTCCTCTGCGTGTTGCCACATCAAATGGGCACTGAATCCTTGCTAGCATCACACATTGTTTACATAGGAATCTACCTTATATTGAGTCAAACCATTGGTCCATCTAGTTCAGTATTGTTTACTGAAGGTAACTCTCCAGGGTTTCAGACAGCAATTTCCCAACCCTACATGGAGATAAAGAGTTTGAACCTGAGGCATTGTGCATGCAAAACAGATGCTCTTCCACTGAGTAATGGTCCTTCCCCATATAGGGATCAGACAACGTGTGGACTGATCATCTATAGTTGCTGCTAGATCAGTAGAGGATGTGCATGCTCTTCTTAGGTGCCCTGATCTAGCTGCATGCTACAGGCATCCAGAAAATGGCTTCTGCGCACATATCCTTAGCTAGATGGTGAATCACACTCACCAGGGTCAAAAGATTAAAAAAGATCAAAATGAGCATTTTCAAATGAACCCCAAAGCATACTGGCAACTAGTAAAGCTGCTGCAGGGTGGGAGCAATTGTTGCAAATTCTCTCTGGTAAGAGAACCCCTTTTTCATTATAGCAGAGTGCACAGAGGCACAACACAGCGGAATTTAGTTAGGCATGTGTATATGCTGAGAGTAAAGTAACTTGGAGCCAGTTCATAGTTTCAAATCAATATAAGTGGTATTTATTAGAGAACTCCATTCTGGATAGGAAAGTGAGGAGTTAGGATCTCTATCTATCTAGCTGGATGCAGATGGATTCTGCATCTCTGCACACATGGTGCAGGAGAGAGGAGCTTGCATGTTGCAAGGTAGAAGGAAGGGAAGAGAAGGGAGAGAGGAAGTGACAAGGCAGGCAGGAAGGAAGTATCCCTGAGAGTAGCAATCTACATTCCAAAGAGATAGTGTCAGAGCAGTAGAGAAGGGATGACCAGTGTCTTGACCCTCTAGCCCTCTGACTCACTAGTCTGTCCTCCTATGTCATTGAGACAAGAGACAGCGCAAAGTCCTCCACTTCCAACAGTAATATCTGTGAAGTGACTAGTACCCATCTTTGTGGCAGTATCCTGGACCGATTGAAACCTCTAAACCAGGGGTTCCTAACCTGTGAAACTCCAGATATCACTGCACTACAACTCCCATCATTCCCAGCTATAATTTATTGTGGCTTGAGATGATGGGAGTTGTAGTTCAGCAGCATCTGGAGTACCACAGGTTGGGGACTAATGCTTTAAATCATTTTCAAGGGCAACCCCCTGTTGAGTGAATTGCAGTAATCAAATCTGAATGTAATGAATGTGTGGGTGATGGTAATAGTCAAACATCTGTATGGAAGTCTTCCTCAGCAGCAAAGTAGCCTCTCATTTGACTTACAATATTTATTTATTATACTGCCACCACCAAATTAAATCCTAATTTGGATTTCTAACACTATCTGTTTGGCCTGGCCTTCCAGGGTTTTTAAACTACTGTAAACTGTTTTAAATTGTTTTAAATGGTTGCCCTGGTTTTCCAGGGTTTTTAGCAGTTTGCATGTTTAATTGGTTTTATTCTGTTTTTTATAGTTTTGATTTTAATTGTTAACTGGTTTTAATTGTTTTTATCCTGTTGTAAACTGCCCTGAGCCATTCTGGAAGGGTGTGATATAAATCTAATAAATAAATAAATAAATAAATAATATAAATATAAATATAAATATAAATATATAATATAAACTCAAACTGAATTTTATAGCCACCTGTTCACTCAATTCCAAAGCCTCTCCCTTAGGAATTCTCTCCAGAGGAGGTTCCAAATTCCTCTTGATTGACAGTGTTTACTAGCCAATCACCACAGCTCCATGTATACAATGCACTGCAGTAATGTAAATGGGAGGTTACCAGAGCATGAGTAACTGTGGCCAAGCCACCTACATCCAGGTAAGATTGAATATGGCATATCAGCCAAAGCTGATAAAAGATGCTCCAAGCCACAGAGGCCACGAGCCTCTCGTGACAGTGGTGGATCAATGAGCATCCTTTAGGGGTGTGCAAGCCCATCTAGAACAAGTTGAACCTCATTCACCTGGACAGATAAGCCACTGACCAACAGGATTTCTGGCTTGTCTTGATTGTGTCTCAACCATTTTCACCCTCATCCAGTCCATTACCACATCCAACTACTGATTCAGGACAGTCACTGCCTCACCCATATCTGACAAAAAAGAGAGTGTCATCTTCATACTTATGACACCTCAATCCAAATCTCTGGATGACCTCTTCCAGTGATTTCATGTAGATGTGAAACAGCATATGGGAAAGAATGCAATCCTGCGGAACCCCAAAGCACAATTGCCATGGGGTTGAGCAGTAATCCCCCAGCACCACCTTATGGGGGCAGGCCTCAAGGCAGCAGTGGAACCACCACCAAGCGGTATCTCCCACTTCCAACCCGGATAGCCTATCCAAAAGTGACTGTTGCTGGTGTCTATCTTATGTTTCTTTTAGATAGTGAGCCCTTTGGGGACAGGGATCCATTTTATTTATCTTATTTATTTGTTATTTCTCTGTGTAAACTGCCCTGAGCCATTTTTGGAAGGGCGGTATAGAAATCAAATAAATAAATAAAAGAACACCATGGCCAATGATATTGAAAGCCACCGAGAGGTCCAAGAAAATTAACATGGCTGCATTCCCCAGTCTCATTCTCGGGATAGGTAATCTCACAGCCCAACCAAGGCAGTTTCTATTCCAAAACCAGGCCTGAAGCCCAGCTGAAATGGATCTAGATAATATACCTCATGAAAACAAGAAACGTACAGTAACCTACCTCTTGTGAGAACCAATCCAGATTGCCATTGTCTTAGGTTGTTTTCTTTGCAAGTATTGTTGAAATGAATAGAAGTTTGTAACACCAATGCACATAATCTTTTTTAAAACATGTAAATTAATTCATTTTAGTGGTGCTTGAACAAGAGCATATTTGGGTGGATTCTGCCCCAAGCATTTGCTGTGTTAAAAGACTGGTATATAATAAGCCATAACAGCATGTCAATGTTATTTGAGGACACTTCCTAGCAATTTAATGTTGTTTACTTTCCAGCCTGCTTTATCTAATCAACATGTACCTCATTGAAAGCATTAAAATTCATGGATTTAATCTAGAGGATCAAGTACTTACTAATTTATACATTTCATCCATAGGTCATCACTTGCACTTCAGCAAAGACACCATATGAACCTCAGTATCTCCTGTTTGAGATGTTCCACTTTTCTTGGGTTGGATTATGCATCTTTAATTCATGAATTGGCTCTATTAAAACTGTTGATGATTTTCAATTTTATAGCCTCGAGTCAAGTAGCATCTTTCATTTTATTTTAAAAGGCATAATTCTAATCCTAAACAAGTTATATGACAACATCCTTAAATATATCACATAATTTAATAGAGAACCATATATGTATTCATTGCTATGTGCATAGTCTTTCCCTGTTCCCCTTCCCTACCTTTCACTCAGCTTTCCTCTCCCCCACTCTGTTGTTTGTAAACACACACACACACACACACACACACACACACACTGTAGGTTCCTGGGGGCAAGGGCTTATGTTGTTGCTTATTTAACTATGTACAGTGGATAATAATAACTAGCTTAACCAGCGCAGAGCATCTGCTCGCTAGTACTTGATTGCTCCCCTCACCCCCTGCCACAGCCCCCCTCTCCTCAAAGATCTCTCCACCTTCACCTGAGCAACATTCCTGCTCCTCCTCCATCCCGTTGCTTTCATCCCCCTCCTTTCTCTTGGTCACTCCTCCATCCCTTTACTCCATCCCCCTCACCCTTCTTGGTCACAGCTGCAGTGTTGTGGCACCTATTGACCAAGTTGCAGCTCCCTATCCACAGAGACCTCCTCACCCAAGCCCCACAGGAGCAGCAGCAGCAGAGATTGACTGGGCCCTTTCTTGCTGCCGCCACCTCCATGGCTGCTTGTTCCCCTCAGGCTGCCGACAGGCCCAGGCCCATCCCTTGCCTGCGTGCCTCCCTCCGCCAATGGCTTCGGTAGCCCCAAACAGCAGCAGTGGTTGACTGGGCCGTTCCTTTCTGCCAATAGGCACTACCATGGCCGTTCATTCCCTTCAGGCTGCTGACAGGCTTGGGCCCATCCCTCGTCCTTCCTTCTTTTTCTCTTCCCCTCCCTTCTTTTTCTCTCTTTCTCTCTCCTCCACTCGTTCTTCCCTCTATCTTTCTTCCCCTCCCTCTTTCTCTCTCTCTCCCTTCCTGAGTTAACAGATCTTGTTCATCTTGTTTCCTCATCTAATTCACACATTGGCAGCCTCCTTCTCCTGAAGGGGCTCTTTCCTCCCTCACAACTCCTCTCTTCGCCGACCCCTGCCCACTATCCTTTTGTATATTAGATTCCTCTCCTCTACAATCAAGAACATCTTCCAACCAGTAACAGTTGCATTCCAACTGACCTTAACCATCACAGGTTCCTCCTCCCTATCTGCATATGGAATCCCACTGCCCAATCACCATGGTGTTCCTGCCCTCACAGTCTCCCCCCCCCCCCGCATATAGGTGGGAGGTGGAGTGGCTGTGGTCTATAAGAATAACCTTCCCCTTACCAGGATCCTTGTTAGGGTGTCGGACCATATCGAATGTGTGTACTTAAGTCTGGGGACCAGGGATAGACTGGGACTTCTGTTGGTGTACTGATTGCCCCGCTGCTCAACGGAGTCCCTAACTGAGCTGATGGACTTGGTCTCAGACTTGGTGTTGGAGTCCCCCAGGCTTTTGGTGCTGGGGGACTTCAATGTTCACTTTGGGACCAATTGGTCCGGGGCGGCCCAGGAGTTCATAGCAGCCATGACGACTTTGGGCCTATCCCAAGTGGTCTCGGGGCCGAAGCACATTGCTTGTCACACGCTTGATTTGGTCTTTCACTCTGATCAGGGTGGTGTTCTGTGGGTGGGGAATCCTGTGATTTCCCCATTGTCATGGACGGACCACCATCTGGTTAAGTTTGGACTCACAATCACTTCCCACCTTTGGAGGGGCAAGGGACCTATTAGGATGATCCACCCGAGAAGGTTATTGGATCCAATAAGATTTCAAGAAGCCTTGGAGGGATTTAGTGTTGGCTCTGCTGGTGATCCTGTTGATGCCCTGGTGGAGAATTGGAACAGCAAATTCACTGGGGCAGTAGACATGATTGCTCCTAAGAGTCCTCTCCGACTCGCTTCAGAATTGGTCCCTTGGTATACGGAAGAACTATGGGGGCTGAAGCAGTGAGGTAGACGACTGGAGCGCAAGTGGAGAAAGACTCAGCTTGAATCCGACAGATTGCAACATAGAGCTCATTTGAAGACCTATGCTCAGGCGATACGTGCGGCAAAGAAGCAATTCTTTTCTGCCCGTATTGCATCCACAAGTTCACGTCCGGCGGAATTGTTCAGAGTTGTGAGAGGGCTAGTGAGTGCCCTTCCTTCCTTATATCAGAATCTGGAACCATCAATTACCCGCTGTGATGTTTTTAATGAATCCTTTGTGGAGGGAAATCTCTTGTATTCGGGCCAACTTAGACTCTGTCTCCACAATTACTTCAGTGTCTGATGTGGAGGTGTCCAGCGACTCCTCTTGTGTGATTAAGTTGGATCAGTTCCAGTTTGTGACTCCTGAGGATGTGGACAAGCTGATTTGAATGGTGTGGCCTACCACCTGTTCTCTTGACCCTTGTCTGACATGGCTTATATTATCTGGCAGGGGAGTTGCTGTAGAAGGCCTGGTAGAGATTATAAATGCGTCTCTGAGGGAAGGAAGCAGGCATTGTCTTAAGCAGGCATTTATTAGACCACTTCTGAAGAAGCCTACCCTGGATCCCTCAGACTTGAACAACTACAGGCCTGTCTCCAACCTTCTGTGGCTGGGCAAGGTAATTGAGAGGGTGGTGGCCTCCCAGCTCCAGACAGTATTGGAAGAAACTGATTATCTTGACCCATTTCAAACTGGCTTTCAGGCTGGCTATGGGGTGGAGACTGCCTTGGTCGGCCTGATGGATGATCTCCAATTGGGAATTGACAGAGGAAGTGTGACTCTGTTGGTCCTTCTGGACCTCTTGGCGGCTTTCGATACTATCGACCATAGTATCCTTCTGGAGCATCTGAGGGGGTTAGGAGTTGGAGGCACTGCTTTGCAGTGGTTCCGTGCCTACCTCTCGGGCAGGTTCCAGATGGTGTCCCTTGGAGACTGCTGTTCTTCAAAATCTGAACACTTGTATGGTGTGCAACAGGGCTCCATATTGTCTCCAATGTTGTTTAACATCTACATGAAACCGTTGGGAGAGATCATCAGGAGATTTGGTGCAGGGTGCTATCAGTATGCTGATGACACCCAAATCTATTTCTCCATGTCAGAATCATTGGAAGAGGGCATAACCTCCCTAAATGCCTGCCTGGAGTCTGTGATGGGCTGGATGAGGGATAACAAACTGAGACTGAATCCGGCTAAGATGGAGGTACTCATTGTGCGGAGTTGGAACTTGAGAGATGATTTTGATCTGCCTGTTCTGGATGGGGTCACACTTCCCCAGAAGGAACAGGTACGCAGTCGGGGGGTGCTTCTGGATCCGAGCCTCTCCCTGGTTGAGGCGGTGGCCAGAAGTGCCTTCTATCAGCTTCAGCTGATACGCCAGTTGCGTCCGTTTCTTGAGGTGAACGACCTCAAAACAGTGGTACATCTGCTGGTAACCTCCAGACTGGATTACTGTAATGCGCTCTATGTGGGGCTACCCTTGTATGTAGTCCGGGAACTACAGCTGGTCCAGAATGCAGCAGCCAGGCTGGTCTCTGGGTCATCTCGGAGAGAACATATAACTCCTGTATTGAAGGAGCTACACTGGCTGCCGATATGTTTCTGGGCAAAATACAAGGCGCTAGTTATAACCTATAAAGCCCTAAACAGTTTGGGCCCTGAGTATTTAAGAGAACGTCTTCTTCGTCATGAACCCCACTGCCCACTGAGATCTGCTGGAGAGGTCCGTCTGCAGCTGCCACCGGCTCGTCTGGTGGCCACTCAGGGACAGGCCTTCTCCACTGCTGCCCCAAGGCTTTCGAATGCGCTCCCTAGTAAAATAAGAGCCTCCCCATCAATGACAGCTTTTAAAAAGTATTTTAAAACACATCTCTTCACCCAGGCTTTTAATTAATGTTGTTTTAATGATTTAATGCTGTTATAAAATATTATTTTAAAAATTTAAATTGTTGTAATGTCCCCCCCCGCCATTTTTGTCTTAACGAATGTTTTACTTTGTTTTTATCCATGGGTACGCCTTAGATAATTATATAGAGGGATAATGTCCTTTGGTAAAGAATGATTCTGCATATTTTAACTCCTTAATTCCAGCCTCATGGACAGTCATTTCATTCTGCCCAGTCTTGAGTGCCAAGATGGATTCCCCCATTTTCACCCCTGTTCACAGGGAGTGAATGGGGAACCATTTTGGCAACCATGGTGGGCATATGAACAGGGACAAAGTATTCCATTCATTTACATCCAGCACGGTTGTGCTCCCCACTACTGCTGGCCACTGTTTCTTCAATGCTTCCTAGTTTCTTCCTACCAGAAAATACCAGAGTGAAGGTAGGGAGTATTACCTCCTGTTCCCATCCTCACTCTGAGGTTCCTTCCTATCCACCATGTGGGAAGGAATTCAGAAGCACAAAAGTAGAGACAACCAACCTGAGGCTCTATAACTGTTGTCATCAACCTCAGCCACAATGGCCAGTGGCCAGGAATTACAGAGTTTTAGTCCAACAACACCTGGAGGGACTCAGGTTGGTCAACTCATTCACTAAACTGTGTGTGTGTGTGTGTGTGTGTGTGTGAGAGAGAGAGAGAGAGAGAGAGAGAGAGAGAGAGAGAGAGAGAGAGAGAGAATGAACATCAACATATGAACACGAACTGGCTATGAAAAAGATGATGAGGGGCTCACAAAACCTTTCACACAAATCCCTGAGCTCCTGGTTTGACCCTAAAACATTCTGAACTTTCAGCTCAGCTAGTTCTCTATCAATGTCATATGATTGTGTTAATGTGCAACAACAAAATGAATGGACACGTAAAGAAGACAGAACACATGAAAACCCCGGTTATCATGCGGGGAAGTGCCGGGTATGTTATCTTTGTTCAGTGATTATCCATATCAACAGAATGGATAGTGACATCTTTTTTAAAAAAATGTCAGGATTTATTTCAAATTCTAAATAAGCTTAGAGATGAATTAGTTCCTAAAGTTTAGAAATTCACAAAAGACACATTAATAAGTCACAAAGAAATAAGTGGAAGATCAATAACGTTTTCAAACCTAGATGATCAGTTTGAATTGATAAACAGTTTCAGACTCATACATCTGAAAAGTTCATTAGAGGTTCATTAGCCACAGAGAATGATCAATATTATAATTCATCAGATTGGAAACTAGTCAAATACATGACTAATTCCATTAATATACACAGTTAAGGTTTAGAAAGCCATTGGTCTCAAACCAATGTAAACATTACTCAGTCTCAGAGTAATGTTTAGCCCCACAGATAATGTTCAGCCTCAAAGTAATGTAAGCTTCAATATGCAGTCAAGTATACAATACATTCCCGGTCGATAAAGACATGGTCATCAGTTCATCAACCATAATCAAAGGTTCAAGAAAAGTGCAATTGTTGTATAATCAGTAGAGAAGTTGCAATTGATTCCTAATTCAAAAGTCCATCCACATGACACAACTCTTGACATATGATTAAATCACATAAACATTCAATTGCTTATCAATCTTATTAAAGATCAACATGAGAAAGTAACATTTTTGCTCAGTTAACAAACACTCCACAGTTCCAAAAATTTGTCAAGGTTCATTAAATATGAGCACTACAAAGACCAGCTCATTAAAAGTAAAGGCCATTAGAAGTTAAGACTCACTTCTGATAAACATGTTTTGCGAATAAAAGCCTCAGATTAATTGAAGTTCTTATATGATACATTCATCGAGTCACATATACTCACAGACTTTTTCTTCTACGTATTTGTTCGAGGAAATCCTAATACTTAGTCTTGGTCCCTGCCTAAGGGACCCAGCAGAATGACACACTTCATTGATAGGCTCCTGACCCTGTACTACTTTGTTCATTCAGGAAGGATCAGTCACATCAGTGTCATGGCAGCCATATCCAGCACTGGATCTGGAGGGAGTGTTCTTTACCAGGCTCTTTCTCAGATCAAGAAACTCCTCTCTGCTGGGTCTATGACAGGCCTGCTCAACTTTGGTCCACCAGCTGATTTTGGACTACAACTCCCATAATTCTCAGCCACAATGGCCAATAGCTAGGGATTATGGGAGTTGTAGGCCAACATCTGCAGGAGGGCCTAAATTGAGCAGTCCTAGTCTATGCCCTGGAATGAGATTTCTCCCTTTTCTTGGTCTGCAATTTTAATATAATGTTGGTTTATAATGTTACTTCCTTTTTGATTGGTTTATTGGTCTAATTTATTTTTATTTAATGAACCAATCATTGTGATAGTATTGTACACCATATTGGAGACACTTCTTTAAAAGCTGTTTAATACTTTTTATGGTATATTTCTAAAAACATAAAGAAAGAAATAACTTGAGCCTAACTTGGAACCTGGAGTTCAGCAAGCAGAACTCTGGCGACAAGGCAAAGACCCAAAGGGTCACGCTTCTGGAATTTATGACAGGTTTAAACAATAGACTGTCATGCAATTGCTAGAAGCGTGAAGTGGCATATAGCTGTAATGTCCCCACCCTTCAGCCACCATTGCCAGGGGCTGGATGTTGAGAGTTTGAGGGATGAGGCAGTGGAGAGAGCCAGAGTTCCTTTGGAGCCACCTCCTCAGCTGCATTCTGAGGATACCATCTGGAATCTAGCCACCATTGTGAGGGGTGGAGGTTCTGAGTTTGGGAGATGAGGCAGCGGAGTGGTCCTTGGACTCCTTGGAGGTGCTGCCTCAGCCTATCCCAATTATACACCATTGCCCTTATCCTCAAAGTCTAAAGACTTCCTCAAAGCTCAACCATCTGTAGTGGAGATGCCCCAGCACCATAGGAACCTGCACCCGCAGAATAGGTCCCGGCCCCTTTAAGGGCCTGTAGTCTCTGAAGAATAGGGGAGGAGCCTGGGGCAGGAGTCCTGGGTCTGAGCTATTTGTCCTCAGTTTGGGTGAGTTGTTGCTGAAGCAACATTCCATTCTCCTGTATGGTTCAGCTCTCAGCCTAGGAGCTTGCGAATTCCTGATCCCTAGCTGACCTGAACACAGTATTGATCCTTGCTGGACCTCACCAAGTCTTACCTGATCAACGGAACCAGAAGAGACCTGCAGTGCTTTGGCCAATGCTAACCACGGGACTTCTTGTCCTGGTCCGCACCATGAGCAGGACAACTGCTCCCTTCTGCACCATACCCAAAGAAGATCCTAAGGACTGAGCACACACACAGTCAATTTGTGTTCACCAGATTGTTCCCTAGCTTCAGGTGCTGAGATGTACAGTATGATTCAAAGCCTGGATAGATTTCCTGACAAGAAGCCTTCACCAGGGAAGAAAAAATGAGAGCACAAGAAGGGAAAGATGATATGTAATCTTGTATCATAGTCCCAACATAATCTTGTTTTTCTGGCATCATATATGCTCTCTTTAAAATCAGGAACTCTCTTTATAGGAGCCTTTGGTAATGCAGTGTGAGGTACAGACAAAAACACTCTCCCTTGATATTTCAGAAAACGAATAAACATGTATTAATTTAGTTGCTGAGGTTTGCTTGATTCTCTGTTTTATAAGTAGGGTAGTATCATATATATGACACCCCTGATGGGGAGAGGTCTGTGCCCACTGAGGACGTATCATTTATCCCAGTCAGGCCTCTCACCCAACAAAGTGAATACCTATGGTCCTAGGCTGAGTTGGCCAAGGATAGTCCAGGCAAGTAAAAAAGGAAGAAGAGGGACACTTACCCCACTAATATTGCAAAAAATCAAAAAGAAAAGCAGCATCAGTACTCAATCACTGACATCAAGTCAAGGCACACACTTAAACAGAGGTTCAGACTCCAAAAAACAGCAGCAAATACAGTAAGTAAGTGAGGAAATACAAAACAGGTCCTCTCTTTCCAGGAATTCAGGAATTCCAGGAATACAGTTTTAACAAAAGACATTTCCTTCCCTGTTGCTTTCATTCTGCAGTAGAGTACACTCCAGATCTTTTCCTTCTGCCCCAGAACACTGATACAGGCCTCTGATATACAGTTTCACTCTCACTTCCCCCACTCCCACTTCAGACAAGTCAGAAGCCGATGATCTCATTGTCATGCCTGGTTTTGTTTTGACTGGGAGGCAGGGGCATAATGGTAACAGGGCAAGGGGAGACAGTTGTCTGGGGGCCCACTGCCTTGGGGGACCCTCCCAGAGGTAAGTCACATGACTGACTCCCCCAGCCGCACACCCGCCTGGGCTTCCTTCAGTTGTATTCATCCTCCGAAATTGATGTGAGTGTTAAGACCTGGAGCTACCAGAACAGCATGTCTTTCTCTAGTACCAGTAAATGACTTGCATCGGACGTCCAAAATTTACAAAACCTTGAAAGCTGTACACTGAGACCCAACAACAGCAGCTGTTCTCAGCATAAACATGGCAATGCAAAAATGGCTTTTCTTGGGTCACAATGGGCTCAGGTCCCCCGCCCTGTCCAAACACCCACCAAAATTTGAATGCTATAACAGTAGTTTCTTTGATAGTACAGTTTACTTTCAGTTACTTCTGATATAAACCTTCTATGAGTCTAGTTTTACACTCACTTTCTTCCCATATCTTGTATATTAGAATTACAGCTGTGTTTATTTTTACAGAACCTTCCCTGGTTCTTCGTTACCCAATCTTCTCCCAGGCTTTATCTCGGACACCACTCTGGCCCCATTCACATGTATCAGCAAACTATGGGTAGATGATAGAGATGTGCGAGCTGGTTCAAGGTTGAACCGGCTAGACATTGAACGGGCTTAGTTTGAGGGCTTGACATTGAGCCAGCCCCGAACTGAATCTGCCTCGGTTTGGCTCAAGATCGCGCCAAACCCCACCAGCCAGTTCAGGGGTTCTGACTGTTATTATTTTTTAATATCTCCAGGGGCACTGCCATGGCTGCGGGCGGGGGGGAGGGCTCTCCGGAGGTTCCCCTCCCCCCGCTGGCCTCCCTCAATTTCAGAAAGGCCTGGTACAGGTGGTTTTCGGCCCATTTGGGGCCTCTGTGTAGTTGTGGTGGCCATTTTGGAGGCCACAGTGCATGCGCAATGGACACCTTCATGACTCCAGTTTTGTGCACCTTTTGGTTGGTTTTGTGCACCTGGTTTGGGTAGATTTTTAAGATACATTAAGATGTTTTTATTCTGCCAAATTGCTATAACCTAGCCTTCAGACTCACAACTTGTTCTTCCAATCAACATGTAAACATTAAAATTAAACCAGTATCAAAATACAATCAGCAGGATAAAACCAATCTAACATTGAAATCAAAAGTCTCATAGCATATATGTGCTATTAAACATGAGCAAGAAGGTCTTCACTTGATGCCAGAAATACATGCAACTCACGTGAGCCACAAGTGAGCCTCCCTGGGGACACCATTCCAAAAACAGGTAGCCACAACTAAGAAAGCCCCTTTCTCTGCTTGCCACCTGTCTGAAAGCAGGCACACCCAGAGACAGGGCTCAGAAGATGGAGATATTCCTATCACTCAGCCTTCCAACCTTCAGGAGCCAAGTTCAAAGGACTCAATACAGTGGATATTTTTAGATATATTTTAACAACATAACTGCTCTCCTGAATAGAGAGTCTAAACGACTGCTGGACACCTTTTCTAATCCAATTGGTTTGTGTTATTAAACATGAGTAGAAGGTGAGTTTTTGTTTTCCATTTCTATGTCTTCATTTTAAGAGTGTCAACAATGAATCATATTTGTATATTCCTGGAAATGTAAGCTGCAGTTAATATAGGCAGAATAGTTAAGCTAATTGTTTGTTCAGCATCCCTCGGCAAAGAGGGATTTGGACTGGTGCACAAAATGCAATGCAAACGGTTGTTGTTTCTTAATAGTGCTTGGGCAGCTATGAAGAGAACAGTAATGGCATGGACTATTTTCCTAGGCTTCCTTTAGAGAAGAATAATTACTACAAATATTGTCTCAGACACCCACTGAGACAATCAGGGAGCTCCATTCAGGGATGAAAAAAACATCAGGGGGGGGGGAAGGGAAGACTGAAGTAGAAAATCTGTTAATAACACTTTTAATCTGTAAAATTAAAAAGGGAATTTGCATCATCTGCTTATATTATTGAAGAAGCAATTGGCATACTTGCATTTATCTATATTAGGCAACTTCAGGAAGAGGAAGTGGATCCCCTACCCTAAATGTGGAGGTTGCCAGGTTACGGTTGGATGAATGTCTGTAACTGATTCACAGTTACAAAAATTCACCTTGGGTTCATCTATTAGGGGTATGCACAAAACCAGTTTGCCCAGTTCAGTTCGAGTCCAAACTGGACTCAAACCGAACCGGGCATGTCAACCAGTGTTGTCAACCCAGATACAAAAGTGTATTTAAGAGAGCACTTCCTTTGTCATGAACCCTCCCGCCTATTAAGATCATGTAAGGAGGTCTGGTTACAGTTGCCACTGGCTTGTTTAGTACCTACTTGGGACCGGGCCTTTTCTGTGGCTGCCCCAAGGGTGCACTACCTGTCAAAATAAGGGCTTGTCTATTTCTGGCTGTTTTGAAAAAGATCCTTACGACAAACCTGTTTTCTCAGGCTTTACTTAATTCTAAATTACTTGTTTTATATCATATTTTAATAGTTTTATCCTGTTTTCTATTTCTTGTATTTTAAATTCTGTACACCACCTAGGGATATACAGTACACATTAGGCAGTATATAAATATGATTGAGTGATTGATTGATTGAGGAAACAAACAAACAAACAAACAAACAAATAAATAAAATTCTATGATTGATGGGAGCGGGAGTCCACCTTACCTTTCCACTGAAAAACTTTCAAAGCCATTTACAACAATGCAAACATTAAAACAATGCATAAAGCATAAAAACTATATTAAAATGAAAACAGCGAAGAGCAGGAAGCAGCAGTAGGACAAATCATCCTTAAATACCTGGGAAAATAACATCTTCATGTGTCTCCTAAAAGGCAGGAAGTTGATGCAGTGTGAGTATCTCTGGGGAATGAATTGTTAATCCATTCCTTGATCCAGGCCAGCTTTTGAATGGGGCTTTAGTTACTTGTATTCCAGTCCTGGAATAGAGGCAGGGCTAACAAGCAGCCAGCAGCAAGAGCACTGAAAAGCAATCTGCACTTGCCTCTCCGTACATAATATCTATTCCATTAAATTATTAATATTCCTGATTCCACACCACTGCCTTGTCCTTGCATACCACAACTCTTTCCTCTGGATTTTACCACCACTGAAAATATCCTAGTCCTAGTCACTACCCGCCTAACCAAAGTCAGGGGCACCTGGACCCAGGCCTCCAGAGGAGCTCTGGGCATGTTCATATGGGAACAGCAGGCCCTTCAGGCATCAGGGAATATGGGGAAATGAATGGCGATGACAAAGGGACTTGGCAGCAGGTCATTTTGGGACCTGGCAGTAGATGTGTATCATCCTGCCAAGAGGTGACAGAAATCCTGCTCCCTGCTTCTCCCAATTTCTTTGGATTGGGCAAAAGTGTGATAAGAACAGTCATTGCAATAATGTCTCCATTAGGTTGTTTTACCTAGCATGCAGGGGAATTTGCAAGGAGGCTGGTACTGATGGAGGCATTTGATGCCACCCCTTGTGTGGGCTTATGTGGCTCTGGTGTGTTCCAGAACATTCCGTAAATTCCTTGTGACCAAAACATAGAGAGGACAGCACATGTGTGTGTGTGTGTGTGTGTATTTATACTTTATATAATTGTGCTGAAGTAGAATAGTAAATGTCCTTTAGATTCATCGTGCATTTCTTAATATCATCTCAAAATAGCTGGAAAGTAAAGCACTGGCTGACTCAGATTAAAAACATTAGCAAGAATCTATTGAGTAATCTGCCTACACAAGTTAATTAATCTAAATTTTAGTAAAAGACTTTTCATAAGAAAAAAAGAATCTGATTATATGAAGTTTCGCTCATACTGACTTTCCGTCAAGCTAGTTTATTCAACTAACAGGCGTCTTATTATGGAAAGGTTTTGACAATTGTCTGCGTACTGATGAGCTTAGCTGGCAGCTAGTTCTTTTTTCTTCACACTTGCAAAGTATTATCCAACTTGTCCTTAGGGCAAATGTTTTTGTATCTTGCCTTCCTTACTCTAAAACTAATGTTCATGTTTTCTTCTTTTACTATCCTGCAATAAACCCCAGTTTGAATATTAGATGTCCTCTGAGGTCTGGTGAACTGTTAATTATTTAAATTTCTGCCATAACACAAACAGGTAGAACAGACACTTCCTCTGCTCTAAGAATTGTAACTGGGTTAGAAATAGTAGCTAATTATCTTCCCCTATGAACTGGGAATATTGGAATTTATTGTAACCTACATTGATAATTGAACATATGAAGCTGTCTTACAGTGAATCAGGTCCATCTATCAGCATTGTCGATATGACTAGCCACAGGTCTCCAGGAGTTCAGCATTGGGATCTTTCCCAGTCCTATCTGGAAATGATTGGGTTTTAACATGGGACCTTCTGCATTCAAAGCATGTGCTCACTGAAATCATTGATATCTCTTGGGGAAAATATAGTTGACAGAATGAGCATTTTTAGCCTACTCTCCTTAAAGAAAGTAAGCTTATGAGATCACCTGGCTGTGTGTGTGTGTGTCCCATCAACTATGCAATGCCTGGACCAATTAGCCTATTTTCCTTAAGGAAAGTAAGCTTATGAGATCACTTGGCACTGTGTGTGTGTGTCCCATCAACTATGCAATGCCTGGACCAATATGAACCAAATTGGGCATAGTTTGTGATGATGTCATACAGCCCTGTTAAAGATTGTGGACACATAAATGTTTGTGGCACAAGTGGGCTAACTTGTGAACCGCCTAACCAATTGGAACCAAATTTGCTACACCTGTAGGGACACATAGGGATGACTCAAGGGCATAGATTGTAATGATGTCATCCACCCCAGTTCAAGATGGCAGATACAAGAATGTTTGAGGCACAAGTGGGCTAACTTCTGGACTGCCTAACCAGTGTTCTCTCTAATCATTTTCATCTCTGTGCAGAATATGTTTTGTTCTGTGCGGCGGTATCAAGGCAGTGTGTGCACATGTGCATTCAGAGTGGGACCTTCCTGATACAACCTGAGTGGGATATAAAATTAAGTGAGTAAACATCAAAAAATGTGTGAGTGCACGCACACGTGCATGCCTTAGAGAGAACAATGTGCCTAACCAATTTGGACAAAATTTGGTGCAGTTATAGTGAGTGACACAAAGGGACACCTCAACGGCATAATTTGTGATGATGTCATCCTCCCCAGGTCAAGATGGTGGACATGTGAACATTTGAGGTACAATAGGACTAGCATAACTGATCTGAACCAAGTTTGCCATAGCTGTAGGGGCACATAAGGACACCTCATAGGCATAGTTTGTAATGATATCATCCACCCTGATTCAAGATGGCAGTTGCATGAACATTTGAGGTGCAAGAGGGGTAACTTGTGAACTGCCTAACCTATTTGTACCAAAATTAGTTCTAGGGTTGTAGGGATAGTGAAAGGAAAGTAGGCAAATTAGTTCTTACCAGAACAACTGGTTGTTAGTCTGAACAGAAAATATCATTCTGATTAGCCTCTTGCAAATGCGAAATCCAGCTCCTGGATGACTGACAAAACAAAACGTGATACATTAGAATACATGTATTTATAACTGTATTTTATGTGGTTTGCAGAGTATAGAGGCAACAATGACAATCGGTATATTTCATGAGGTTTAAAAAGTATTCTTTTGGAATCTCTCTTTTTTGCTCATGTTGAGATTTTACACTTATTGTAGTATATTGTTTTCACTTTCAGAGTTAAGATTTCATTTTGCATAATTAGATCAAAACTGCTGAGCCAAAATGGGACATGTTTTTTGTGAACACTTTCATTGTATCACCCCCACTTTTGGTAATTTTGAGAGATGAGCAGCTCAAAGGGGTGTGAGCATGTTTGTGCATTCAGAATGAGGGTCTTGTGGCATAGGAAGCATTGCCATTACTCTGGCATAGCTTTATATGCCCACGGCAGTGTTTGTCGGTAATGGACTGGATGAGGGATAACAAACTGAGACTGAATCCAGATCAGACGGAGGTACTCATTGTGCGGAGTCGAAACTCGGGAGACAATTTTAATCTGCCTGTTCTGGATGGGGTCACACTTCCCCAGAAGGAACAGGTACGCAGTCTGGGGGTGCTTCTGGATCCAAGTCTCTCCCTGGTGTCCCAGGTTGAGGCGGTGGCCAGAGGTGCCTTCTATCAGCTTTGGCTGATACGCCAGCTGTGTCCATTTCTTGAGACAGATGACCTCAAAACAGTGGTACATCTGCTGGTAACCTCCAGACTGGATTACTGTAATGCACTCTATGTGGGGCTGCCCTTGTATATAGTCTAGAAACTATAGTTGGTTCAGAATGCAGCAGCCAGGCTGGTCTCTGAGGCATCTAGGAGAGACCATATTACTCCTGTATTGAAGGAGTTACACTGGCTGCTGCTATGTTTCCAGGCAAAATACAAGGTGTTCATTATAACCTAAAAAGCCCTAAACAGCTTGGGCCCTGAGTATTTAAGAGAATGTCTTCTTCGTTCTGAACCCCACTGCCCATTGAGATCATCAGGAGAGGTCCATTTGCATTTGCTACCGGCTCATCTGGTAGCTACGCAGGGACAGGCCTTCTCTGTTGTTGCCCCGAGGCTTTGGAATGCACTCCCTAGTGAAATAAGAGCTTCCTCATCTCTGACAATTTTTTAAAAGTCTTTAAAGATGCACCTGTTCACCCAGGCTTTTAACTGTTTTGATTGTTTTTAATGTTGTTTTAGAATATTGTTTTAAATTTTTAAATTGTCATATTTTAAATTTCTTGTTTTTGTTTTTAACTAATGTTTTAATGTTGTTTTTATTTTGTTGTAAACTGCCCAGAGATGTAAGTTTTGGACGGTATAAAATATGTAAAATAAATAAATAAATAAATAAATAAATAAGTCAAATCTAACTCCATGAGAATGTTGTTCCTCCCAGGAAGAAGACTGGTTTCCTTAAGAAAAGTAAGAGATTATAAGATCACCCTGCATTGTGTGTGTGTGCGTGCGTGCCTATATGTATGTCCCTATCAACTTCACAATGCCTGCACCAATATGAACCAAACTGGGTACAGTTGTAGGGACACATAGAGACACCTCAATGGCTGGTTTGTAATGATGCTATCCACCCTGATTCAAGACGGTGGGAACATGAACCTTTGAGGAACAACTGGGCTAATTTGTGAACCGCCTAACTGTTTTGAACCAAATTTGGTACAGTTGAAGTGAGTGACACATAGGGACACCTCAATGGCATAGTTTGTGATGATGTCACTCACCCCAATTTAAGATGGTAGATGCATGAATATTTGAGGCGCAAGTGGGCTAACTTGTGAACCACCTAACTGATTTGGACCAAATTTGGTACAGTTGTTGGGACACCTCAAAGGCATAGTTTATTATTATATCATCCACCCCAATTCAAGATGCAGGATGTGTGAACATGCAAGTGGGCTAACTTGTGAACTGCCTAACCGATTTGGACCAAACAAGGGTGGAGCCACCATTGGGCGAACAGGTTCAAAGAACCCGGGCCACCGCCAATCAGGGGCCATGCCTCGTGGCCTCAACACACCCCCAGCATCTGACATCAGATGCGGGGGTGCTGGTTTAGCTCCTGAGCGGGGGCCACGTGGCCCCATTTGGGAGTTAAATGGCCGCTCCTGGCAGCGCTACAAATGCAGTGCCAGCCCCAATCTAGCTCCTGAATGGGGCTGTGCGGCCCCTTTGGGAGTTAAATGGCCAGCGCTGCATTCATGGCGCGGCCAGGAGGAGCTCTTCCCTGCCTTAAAGCACCAGCCAGACTCTAACTTCCGAACGGAGCCGCGCAGCTCCATTCGGGAGCCAGACCACGCCCCCCCGCATCTGATGTCAGACGGAGGGCGGGGCGTGCAGGGCCACTGCCGGACTCGGGCCGCTGATGGCCTGGCTCCACGCCTGGGACCCAATTAAGTCCAGTTGTAGAGATAGTGAAAGGAAAGTCGGCAGATTAGTTCTTACCAGAATTTTTTTTTTTTGTTTCTGTAGCAGCAACCCATTAGGGCAGTGAACATGAACAAACAAGTGAGGTGTTTCATGTTAATTGTGGGGCCCACAAAGAATCATTTTTGCACTAAAAATGTTCAGCACAGCCTTTATTATATACCGCTGTCCAGTGGTAGAGAGAGGCAAGACAGATAACTGGTTTAACCCAGAAGCATAATGCTTACATTCTTCTGCCCCAGTTCAGAATTCTGTGCACATTGTGATATCCCTATATGTCCCCCCAACTGTTTCAAATTTGGTTCAAATAAGTTAGGTGGTTCACAAGCATGTGTGGACTTTCCTACACACTTCATTGGAGAGGATAGCTTTGTGCATACAACACTTTGTGTGTGCAAAGTTGAACCCAACGCTGAAATGCATACATATGCCTTTGCAGGTGCACTGTCTGTGCACATTGGGAGAATTAATACTTTATTGCATACTGTATGCATACTGTATGAATAAAGTTGCACATGATAGTCCCCTATCCATAGCCACAGCTGATACTGGTTAGGACCGCAGAATCCAAGGTATTCAAAGGACGGCAAATACACATTAGTTTATGATGCAGCATACAGAAAAATATGTGCAATTACACTTGCAAAATGTTTACATTTAATTAAGAATTCCAAGTGCCTGCTGTACCTAGCTAGTTAGTAATCTATCCTTTGTTGCACAACATGGCACACTTTCCCACTATAATAGTATTATGGGAAGCCCACAATGAATAAACTATCCTCTTCATCTTCTCTGTATTTAAAGCACAGGTAAGTAAGAGATACACACGATTTGTTATTTGCAATATCTGAGTATACAGGTATGTTTTTAAGTGTATGCTCTTTGCTTGTGTAACATATTACAATATGAATTATGTGGATTAATCTGTAAGGGCCATAGGGACAAGGATTAGGTTTAATCGCCCCAATCCAGAGATTTGTCTGGGCACAAGAGCTTCGATGCCTACACTGAGCTCTCTTGACTGTAGCTATTTTGGATTCTTTTCCGTTGAGAGAGCAATCTATCTTTGCATTCATTTTTGTATATTGGTCATATGCTTCAGCTAAAATGAAGAGCTACACCACAGAATCCTGTATCAGGGCACACAGGTTTTTGCATTTTTTCCTATGGTTTTAGGTTTGTAATGGTTTATGTAAAATATGCAATCCTACTCTCTCTAAAATATAATCTAAAAATATGATATTTAAAGCATGAATCATGCTATACTCTTGTGCCTTTTAAGTTGTACTGCCAGAAACCTTTTTAAAAAAGTTATTTACAACTGTGGTGAGATTTCCACCCCCACCCTTCAAAACATTGATGTAGGAGATAAAAGATGGACAAGGAGGTCATCCAGTCCTCCAAATTAGCAAAATGAGAGATGAAATCCTGCAAAATGTAATTAATGGCCTGGTTGCCAAATTAGAGCTGAACACATATAATTGAGCAAAGCACATGACTGACATTTAGCTGGAATCAACAGCACATCATTTTACAAGCAGTCTGAGCTGTTCAGCAGGCTTTCGAGCATATGAGCAGCAGGGCTGGCCTTCGAGGTGCGCAAGCTGAGCTGTTATCCAGGGCGTCTACCTCAAGGGGGCACCAAGGTGATGGCCCCTTGAGGTAGGCATTACCTTGGTGTCTCGCTGTTTGTTGAGTATAGTGGCCCACATGCTACACAGTGATACAAGGGCAGAAGAAGGGCTCTGTGTGTGAGGAGGGGCTGGGGAAGCAATTTCCCAATTTCTTCTCTGTCTGCAAAAGAGGGCTGCACATCCCTCAGGGACATATTCCTGGACGTAAATGGGGCTTTTGCAGGGAAGGGAGAGAAATGAAATTCTTTTCCCGCTTCCCCTTCCCATGTGCTGGGTTACTCAGCAAACCTTCAGCACAGCTACTCTCCTGGCTCTCTGTGAGGGTGGAGCCCTTCTGCCCTTGTATTCCTATGCAGCATGTTGGCCACTGTCTGCAGTGACATAGGGAGAAAAAAGCGGCACCTCTGATAAACTAACGGTGACGGGGGGTGGAAAAAGGCACTCCTCTCCCAGGATGGTTTTTATCCTAGGTCCAGTCCTGAAGAACAGTGAAGTATTTGGAACTCCTTTCCAAATCTGAACAGTACAAAATTATCTGTAGATAAAATATGGCATAAGACCTAGTTCTCAATAAGGTGGTATATCGGTTTCTGTGCTGTAGCACTTCGGATGGCAGATGGGGGTTCTCAGGGAGAAGTATTCTAGCCTTCTCTCTGGAAGGCTAGTTTGCGATGTGTGGTATTGTTTTGTATGGCGCAACATTCCAGCATATGAGATTCCACCAACAATCTGAAGCGCTATAGCACAGAAACAGATTGACCACCTCAGCAGGGGTGGATCCATAACTGAGCAAACTTGGGCTGCCAAGTGAAGCCGGGGTGGTGGTGCTGCACTCACCCACTACTGGCCTCCATAGCCCTCTATCAGCCTGCCGGCTTCTGTGGACCATGTTGGCATCAACGGGATGGGCTCATGCTGGGACAGTGATGTAATTATACTATGCTGCGGCCAGCAAAAGAAGGAAAGCCAGTGGCAATGGTGGCGGTGAGTGGGGGCTGCGGAGGTCAGCAGCAGGTGGGTGGGGGGCTGCAGCAGGTTAGTGTTCACCAACAAAAAAAAAAATCTAACAATGGACTGCTGACAATGTCACTACACCAAGGCACATCAGTGAGAACTAGGCCTAATGTGAGAATTGCTGTGTAGCTGAACCATGGAGACGTCTAGGATGCACAGAGGAATTAGGCAAAGGTAGCATAAACCCCAAAGGGAGCTTCTGCCACTCAGTCCACACACACTCAACCCCTATTTTCCTTAAACATAATTACTGAGGCACCATGAGCAAAACTGAACCTTGACCCCTGGCATAGGAACATAGGACACTGCCATATACTGAGTCAGACCATTGGTCCATCTAGCTCAATATTGTCTACACAGACTGGCAGTGGCTTCTCCAAGGCTGCAGGCAGGAGTCTCTCTCAGCCCTATCTTGGGGATGCCAGGGAGGGAACTTGGAACCTAGATGCTCTTCCCAGAGCAGCTCCATCCTTTAAGCACAATATCTTACAGAGCTCACACATGTAGTCTCATATGCAACCAGGGCAGATCCTGCTTAGCTAAGGGGACAAGTCATGCTTGCTACCACAAGACCAGCTCTCCTTATTATTATTATTATTTGATAATTTGACATAAATGGATGTCTCCAAAGCAGCACTGTGAAAAGGGCACCTTCATATGCCACATATGCACGTAACGGGAAACCGAAGTTAAACAGGACTGAGGTTGGATTTCTTGTATTTCCAAATGCATGGAACGTCTGTCCCATTCAAAAAGTGACCTGAGGTTCCCTTCCCTAAACTCCAATTTGAACCCTCGGGTTGTTTGAATTTTGCTGATTCTACCTGAGGTTTGAGTTTGGGGTCATTACATCAAAATACTGAACTGGAGGCAGCCTTCTCTGAGACTAGTTGAGGGAAGGAAGCTCCTCCTAATTGGCTGTCATGGCTGTCCTTCATGTGAAGAAGGAAGCCCGGCAGCCAGTTCCCCTGCCCATGCAGCCAGATCCCCCTCATCTCTGCAGTCTCTCTGACTGCAGTTCTGGTCCTGGCAGTTACATCCAAACACAGACAGGTTTGCGTGGGGTGGGGGAGCAGCAACCACGAGTCTATTGGCCCCTTGGTTCTGCATTACTTCTGAATGCGGCCACAGTGTATTTCCACTAATTCAGTTCTTTGAGTTAAGCAGGTGGGGGCAACGAAAGTACTGGATCTCAATCTTCTTCACAGGTGATCAGCACTCTCAGATAGTGCATGCTATCAGTTTGGCAGCATGCAAGTGTTGAAGGAGATACGCTTAGGTGTTGGTCTGATGCTCTGCACCAAGTGTTGGCATGTGGGGGAATATTCCTAGAAAGACTGGCAGTAAACAGTACAGAAGCTTATTTCTGCCCTTCATTGAGTATCCCCACCACCCACTATTCATTAGAGTAGACATACCTCTTTGGATTTCAGTGTGTAATTCTCAGTTATAACACCATCCTTCAGCAACCAAATACAATCTTTTCCCAGCCTTTCTGAAGGCTCAATTATTATTATTTTTTAAACTGAAAAATAATGTTTGCTGCATTTTTAGGAGCAATTACAACTGAATTGACCATTTGAGACTTGTGTATTCTCCTTCTGGCACATAAGCTTTAAAAGGTTACTCTTATTTAAATGAAAATAATTATTGAGCATAAAATCCAGACACAAATGACACACACTTTTTCACTGTACTGGGAGGAGACGTGGGCAGATTTTCTGACATGCAAACCTCTAACAGCTGTCTGATCTTTTAATCTGTTACATATGCTCTACCTAATCTCTCACCATAGCTAGAAACTGTTTAGCTGAAAAATCTACTGCCATACACATTCTGCAGACCAGGATGTCTTCCCTAGCAAAAAAATAGTTTTATTAAATACAATTGGGTGTATCTAATTAAGAAGTCTATTGGAACTGGTGGATTAAAACACACACACATTTTTCTATGTACTGAATAAGAGTGCAGTCTGATCACAAGGTACTTTAGTGTTAGGAGGACCATGCAAGGCTGTCTTTTGCTCCAGTTATCTATTTAATCAATTAAGTGGCTGTTCATTCGTTCCAAATCTCCTTTTAACTCTCACAAGATCAAAATTATCCAGTCCAGGATTATGGCATCTGATTAATAGATCAACAGGCAAATATTAATTTGCATGTTACAAAATCAGGTTTGCATCATCACTAGGAAGCAGTAGAAGTCAAACCAAATATTGATATTATGTAAGTAGCTAAAATTCTAATATCTAGGGAAAAAGCTCTGGAGATGGTGAATCTTTGGCCTCCAAACAGTGACTGAACACAGAACCAACAGCAATATAAACCCAATATAATGAACGAAGTGCTCTAAACCAAGACAAAAAAGTGTAATAAATTGACAATGTTATTGATCCATTGATGGTGGTGATGATGATGTAAAATATTTGAAGACAATTAGACAGAATAAATAAAATTGTATGAACATTTAATATATCACCTATATAATATATAAAATATATAATGTTGCAGAGAATGATGCAAAGCTATCCACTTGTGCAAGCAGACCAGGAGCCAAGAGCAGAGCAACTGCATGCTCTTGCGGAGGTGCATCTTTGTTCACTGCATTCATGCTTTAGTCTATTCATGCATTAATTAGAATCGTAGCTACCCTGTAGCTACCTCATAGTGGAAGGAAGCAGAAGGAACAGCGAGAACAAAGAAGGGAGTGTCCTAAGAGTATCCCTGTATCAATCAGAAGAGACTTAGAGCAGAGATATAGGCCGAATTCAGACGAAATAGGAAACTGGAGGCCCCTTCACCTCCAGTCTCTGAAACTACACATCTGAATTTGGCAAACTGGAGTTAAGGTTGAAAAGGGACCTGAGGGTTCGCTTGCCAAACTGCATTCTGAACCTTCAACTCAGAGTGGAGTTTTGCCACCTGTGGGTGTAGCAGGGAAATGACTTGCCTAGCGAGAAAGATGTTGCTGATTCGAATTCCAGCTGGTATATTTCTCAGACTATGGGAAGCACCTATATCGGGGAGCAGTGATATAGGAAGGTGCTGAAAGGCACCATCTCACACTGTGCAGGAGGAGGCAATGGTAAACCCCTCCTGTATTCTACCAAAGAAAACCACATAGCTCTCTGGTCACCAGGAGTTGACACCAACTCGAGAGCACAACTTTACCTCTCCTTTAACTCCGGTTTTGCCTTTAAGTCCGGTTTTGCATTACATCTGAAAACTGGCACCACAGTTTGGGCCCCATGAGAAGCTCCTCCCTCACTCGGCCCGATTGTCTGTGTGGGCTGTCCTTCTGTGAAGAAGGAAGCCCACACAGCCAGCTCCCCCACCTCTCTACAGCCTCCCTAACTGCAGCTCTTCCTGTCATCTGAACATGGTCAGGAGCGGGGAGCATGGAACCACAGGTCCATTGGGCCTGCTGTTCCACATTACATCTGAATTCAGCCACAGAAACAAAGGAAAACAAGGGGGCAGTCCTACAACTCTCTCCCTCCACTCCTAATGTCCCTAATGGTCAGTAGGAGTTAGTTTATGCCTATGGGATTACAGATCTCCAACAAGAACAGCTGGGACCAATCAGTCATGTTTCAATGCACACCGCCCAGACCAGAAGGACTGTCTGAGGTGCAAGGCAGAGGTGTTGAGTCAGTGACAGGGGCAATTGTCATGGCTAGCATGGGAGCAGGCAAAACAGCAAACAGGGTTCCCAGAGAGCAATGCTGCAAACGGAAAGGCCTCACTGGAGCGGAGTTGGGAGTAGAAGGCAAACTGGAGCAGCAGGCTCAGAAGCAGGCTCTCCAAGGAGCTCCCCAGGTTGAACCATTGTATGAGAAGCAGTCTAGCTGCAACTGAATGGATGGTATAGGGGCAGGAAGCTCCTCCTCTTCCTGGAGTAATCTCAGCTCTGCTGCAAGTCCTACACCTAGGCTTACTTCTCCCAAGTAGGCTCATTGAAAGGAAGACCTTGGGCAGCCAGATAGGCATTCGTTGCTAGGTCTGGATATTGGTCCTGATCCAGTGCTGCCATTGTTCTTAGGGTTCCTGGGGCAACTGGAAAGGGCCTGCACTCAGACCTGGGGTCCAGGCAGAGGGCATCAAATCCTCTGAGATCTCAGGCTCTTTCTACAGAGCCAGCTCTGGATGTTTTTCAAGGGCTGTGGTCACTGCTGGGTTGAGGTTGGTGCCAGAGGCTCAAAGAAGAGCAGGGGTTAGCTTCTATTTTTCCTCAGAGGAGGCTTCTTTGGGGTCTGGGTCTGTCTGGGTCCTGACACCATGTGGCCTGATGATGTCATGAGATGCTGTATTCCAACATTACCCCATCAGTAGCTGCTGGTAGAGGACACCTATAGTTTTAAACAAATTCATCCAATTGATTCCACTGTGCCACCCATCCATTGTTGAAGAGATTCTCAACAGCTGATATGGTGATGTCTCCAAAGAATGGTTGGGCTTTCTGTGGACTTATACTTTTATTGAGATGATCTAACTGATTACAGGATAACAGGCCCTTGGATAAATAAAGCCCTGGGTGAGGACTCTGACCTTGGTACCTTGCTCTTGTTAGTTTATCTGTGTAGCCAAGTTGTGGTGTTTGTGGAAGTTTGCAGAACCTAGTAGTCTAACAGGCCCTACTGGTTCTAGATTTTCCTAGCAATACCCATGAAAAAGGCCCAGAGTTACCTCTCAGTAATTTGCTGCTTCGCAAATGGCTCCTGCTCCAGTTCTGAAAACCCACTGAAGTCTCACAGGGCTTCTTCAGTCACTGAAGACAGTACACTCAACACTTCACTTCATTCCCGGCTGCAATGGCCTTTGGCTGGGGATTATGGGAGATGTAGTCAATAACATCTGGGAATCTCTGTTAGAGGGAACACATCTACTAAGTACATCTCAGCTCCCTCTTCAGGTAGGTGTCCTGGACGATCTCCCATCCCTAAGGAAATGATGGTTTGAAAGGCTGCAGCATCCTCAGCGTATCAAAGCACTTGTGGGCCTCTCATTACTTTAATTATTTGCCTGGTTCTGCCAAAGCTGGGAGCTGGAAGAAGCAATAAGCGATGGTGACTCACCATTTGATGACTGGTGCTAGCTGTTTAAATATATGAAGTCACTGCTTTGGGAGTGCTTACCAGTCCAAGGGTGATCATGATATGAATAAATGGGCTGTGAAAAAAGAGATGATAGAATTAAGCAAGCATCTCCTGTTTGAAAAATGAAGGTACTAAGTTGTAGCCTTCCTCTACGCCTATTTACTCAGAAATAATCCTTGAGTTCAATGGGATTCTCAAATACGTATATGCTAGTGCAGCCCACAACACTATCTTCCAGATATCAAGATTTTGCCTGTGTCTGCTAGCTAGCAAAGAAATGGTTCTCCACAGATTTAGAAGCCGACAAAATATAAAGCTTGCTTCCACCTTAATTGTATGGCCACAAGAAATTCTTCTCTGTGGGAAAAGTTCCTAGAAAATACCTGGCACTGAAGGAATCTGACACATTCCTATTGAGGTCATGGCTGGCTCGGTTAGGAAAGCTTCACTCATAAATGCACACATTTCATGACACTGCATTTCACTCCCCAGACAGTTCCCAGCTATTGTCATTAATTATGACACTACACCATTATGTGGTCACTCAATTAACAATTAACAATTAGGATGACAGATCATGAAGGTGTGCCCAATTATTGCATAATGCAAATACAAACACAATCCCACTTATGCAAAAACGAATTTAAAAAAAAAAAGACAAAAGGAAATCCTTTCCTGTAACAAATGGACTAGAGATAATTTGTAACAAAGCAGATCATCCCCATTTAAAAAAAAATAAAATAAAATAAGCAGACCTTTTCTCAAGAAGGGTAGCCCAAAGTCTCCTTTGGCAACAGTCTATGGGCTTATTCCGAACTGTAGTATTTTACCCACATAGAATACCTGTGCAAAAACATCCCTGGAAAATGTAACATGGGGATCCAAAATACTGGAGAGGAGAATGAGAGGGAAAGAATCACAGTCAGGAGACTGGATTAATATCTGGTTTTACACACAAATTATTCCCCGATGATGATAACAACCAATATCCAAATACGTAGCTACTTACTTACTTACTTGCCTACTTCTTTGTTTGTTTGTTTGTGCACTGCCTCAAACCTTGGACATTAGGCTGGGGAGGGATGCATCCAGGCAGACATTTAAGAGGTGCAGTTTCCCTAGTAACTTCCAAGAGATGCCCCTGATGAATTTCTACTCGATGCATCTCCGAGCCTCATTTCTAAAACCATCTTCATATACCAGACTACAAAGTCTTAACAGTTTATATAACGCAGAAGTTAAGGGCACTTTAGCTTGTAGTTTCCATTCTTTTTAGAGCAAGAGTGAAAATGTAAAGCATCTTATTTTAAACCAAAGTTGTTTTGGATTACTGAATAAACAAAGCCTAGAAGTAACAACAAAGCCTAGAAGTAGCACTAACTGTCTGCTAACTACATGATTCCCACCACATGTTAAGGTCAACTGAAGAGGTCCGTCTCCAGTTACCACTGGTACGTCTAGTGGCAACTCAAAGGCAGGCCTTCTCCGTAGCTGCTCCTGGCCTATGGAATGCACTCCAGGCAGAAATCCACAATCTGAATTCATTATTGACCTTCAAGGGCAGGGACGTAGCAAGGTTGTAGTGGGCCCAGGTTTTGTAAATTGTGGACGATGCAAGTCATTTAATGGTACTAAAGAAAGACATGCTGTTCTGGTAGCTCCAGGTCTCACATCAATTTCAGAGGATGAATACAACTGAAGGAAGCCTGGGCGGGTGCGTGGCTGGGGGAGTCAGTCATGTGACTTGCCTCTAGGGGGCCCCCCAAGGCAGTGGGCCCCCAGTATCCCCTTGCCCTATTATAGTTATGCCCCTGTTCAGGACAGCCCTTAAAACCTACCTGTTTGGCCTGGCCTTCCAGGGCTGTTAATCTGTTGTAAATGTTCATCCTGGTTCTCCAGGGTATTTAACTGTTTAAATGTTTTAACTGTTAATTGGTTTTATGCTTTTTTATATAGTTTTGATTTTAACTGTTAATTGATTTTGTTTTTTATTTTGATGTAAACCGCGCTGAGCCATTTTTGGAAGGGTTGTATATAAATTGAAGGAAGGAAGGAAGGAAGGAAGGAAGGAAGGAAGGAATCACTGGTCAAATCCCTACTAACTCATCAAAGAGGCAGCTTTTAAAGTGGCGATTTTGAAATATCTGAAGGGCTGTCACATAGAAGAAAGAGTGGACTTATTCTCTGTTGTTTCAGAGGGTAGTGCTAGAACCAATGGGTTGAAATCACAAGGATGCTGATTCAGGCTAAACATTAAGAAGGAGTTCCTAACTGTAAGAGGTGCTGGTTTTGACCTTTAAAGCCCTTAACAGTTTGGGCCTGGGGTATTTGAGGGACCGCCTGCTCCCAAGGGTTGCTGCCCGCTTGATGAGGACATCTGAGGGGGCCCTGCTCCGGGTGCCGACAATGAGAGAGGCCCAGCTGTCGTGCACTCGGGACAGGGCCTTCTCTGTTGCTGCTCCTAGACTCTGGAATGCTCTCCCGGTGGCCATTCGTTCCTCAGACTCCATCACGGCTTTTAGAAAGCTTGTAAAGACTTGGCTTTTTACTCAGGCTTTTACATAATCGTTTTTACTGCTGCTTCTGTGTGTTTTTATCTGTTGTATTGTTTTTATGCCTGTTTGTATATGTTTTAATATTTTTTGCTTGATGTTTTTATTGCCTTTTTATATGTATATTATTTTTATTGCCTTTTTTGTATGTTTTAACTTTTGTAAACCGCCTTGGGGTTTTCTTTTAACGAAAGGCGGTATATAAATGTAAAAATAAAATAAAATAAAATAAAATAAATAAATAAATAAGAGCTGCTTGACCATGGATCAGTCTGCTTTGTGCAGGCTGGGCTCTCCTTCTCTAGAGGTGTCCAAACACAGCTGGGCAGCCATCTGTCCGGGATGCAGTGGCAGTTTTCTGCATGGAGTAGGGAGTTGGACTAGAAGACCTCCAAGATCCTTTCCAATTCTATAATTCTATGATTCCATGATTCTAGATTGGAGACCTTCAGGGACAGGGAACCAACTTCTCTGCTATGTACACCGCATCGATAACATTTTGTTGTTGTTGTTGAAAAGAATACACAATATAATCAATATAACTTTTGATCCTCTCTCACACTCTCCTTATTGCTAACATGCAACAAAGACACAATTTGGATACTGTTCCAACTTTTCTCTCTTTGTCACATGTTAGTAGTGCAGAGGCACAGCTATAATAAGGGCAGGTGGTGTGGCTGCACATGAACCATCTGCAGTGCCGTGAAGCACCCTGCAGAGTTCTACACCCCCACCTCCCGATGGGCATAGGGCCATCCACCACTTGTCTTTGTAGCCCCTGATCAGCTGCCCATGCAGTGCTCTTGTGGGCCTGCTTCTCTTTGCCAGGCTGGGCTGCCAGCATCTGTTCTGACTGGGATGGGGCAACATGCTTGCACTGGTCCAGTGGCATCATTAGATTTTGCCGTGATCTGACAAAAGGAGACAGGCCGGCATCGGTGCGGATGGGCAACCAAGTGGCAGGGGCTGCTAAGGTAGGTGACAAGGGCCACCTCAGATCTCACCCCAGTGCTGCCCTCAATGTCACTACACTACTAAGTAGAGATATGCACAACACTGGTTTTGCTGGTTCGGTTTGAATTTGAATCGGGTTCGACTCCCAATTGAATTTGAACTGACCCTGCCTGGTTTGGTTTTGGTTCCAGTTGGACTGGTCGAATCCAGTGAGGATTTGCCTTTACTAGTAAAGGGGCAAGGGGGCTTCCCTAAGCCTAGAAGGGGGCAGGAGAGAAGCCAGTTAGTACCTGCAAGCACTATCATTGGCACGGCAGCCACAGGGGGGCAGCAGAGTTGATGGCAGCTCCCCATCCCCACCCCTGCCGGCATTCCCAAGTAGCCAGGGCCAGGTTCAGGCCGGTTCCAGCTGTCTCCGGACCAGTTCCAGCTGTCTCCGGACCAGTTCCAGCCTCCATACACATGTGGGGGCCATTTTAGTGACCTCCACACATGAGCAGAGCCCATTTGCATGGCCATGCAATGTGATCACGCAAATGGCCTTTGCACATATGCACAGGACACTAAAGTACTAACCAACCCCCTTTCTGCCCCCTCTAGGCTTAGGGAAGCCCCCCACCCCACCCCTTTACTGGTAAAGGGGAATCCTCACTGGATTCCCCTTTACCAGTAGAGCTCTGAACTGGTTCAGTTGGAACTGGGACACATTTGATTTGAATTTGGACCAACCAAGGCCAGTCAGATTTGACCCTAAACCCGTCGAGCCAAACCAGTTCAACGTTGAGCCCTGTTCGAACCAAGTCAGCTCACACACCCCTACTACTGAGCCGTGTAAGCAGTGTGTCTAACTAAAGATCTAACTATCAAGTTGGGTGGGAGGAATAAGAGAGTTCCAGTCCCCAGCCACACTCACATCCTCTCCTTCCCACCCACCCATCATTATCTTGTCACAGGCAAAAGAAGTTTTAAGGTCAGGACTGTTTTTCAAATTGTTCCCACTGCATAGTCTTCCGAAGGGTAGTGGGTAAGTGTTCTCAAGGGTAAGGGGAGCCACTGTAAACAAATGGCCCTGAGCAGCATAGTCCAGGCATCAGTTCTGTCTTTTGGTCACTCTTGAGTGCGACCAAATGTTGGCAACTGGCTTTTGTATGCATATGATAGCAAAGAAGCTAACAAGAGCTTTTGCACAGCACAACTGAATAAATCTGTGTATTTAGCAACAAGCAAAGACAGTGAGTGCCAAGCAAAATGGATTTTGTTGGAATGTTCTTGTAAATGATTCATGTCATATATTGCTTTAGAGCTTGAGAACTTTCTGATCAGGATGGCTTGGGTCCCTTGATCCCATTCATTAGCTCAGAGGTCTCAGACTGAACCGGTGGACTTAATATATTGCCTCTAGATGGCAGTGCGTGTCAAGCTGGAGTACAATCCTCATCTCACCTGGTATGGCTTCATCTTGATCATAACTTCCATCCTATCATGATTATATATTAAAGTGCCCAATACATAATCAATGAAGAAGATCCTAGGAACTTTTGCTTGCACTAGGAAAGATATATATTCACCTATAAATTAACTACTTCATTATTGCTTCCTAATGGAATGTCAGATTAATATGCTCTAAATACTGACAAACATGTTAAACACAGGTATTTTATTTTTTAAACATCCACCAGTTTTATGTAGAGACTTTTCAGCATCTTTTGTACAAAAGTGTGTCGATTTCTTTCATAGTGTTTGAAATCCCATTGCTAAACTGGGCTAAAGTTCCATTTTATTTATTTAATTTTCCTCTTAAGTCTTCTTCTTTTTTTGGCACTATTAATACAGAGATCTTTCTCTACCTGCTGTGCACTGTTGCCACCTTTTTACTACCTGTGTTTTGGTTGTTTTAACATTGGCTGCCTTCAGACGTAACATGGAACCACATGTCCAGTGGCCTCATGGTTCCACATCTCCCTCCCCCTGCTCTCCTGTCCACATTCAGACATACTGGTGAGTGTCCCCTCTGCAGTCAGCGAGACTATAGAGAGGCAGGGGAGCTGGCTTTGCAGGCTTCCTTCTTTCATGAAGGTCAGCCCACACAGCCAATAGCAGCCGGAGCAAGGGAGGAGCTTCCTCCTCCATAAACTTTGGTTGCATGAGGGGGAAACTGCGGTGCCAGTGTTCGGACATAACACTGCCACCGCTCAACCAGAGGTTGAGGCAGTGGGACATAGAGATAACGGAAGGTAACATTCTCAGTTTGGTGAGGGAAACTGTGGGTCTACTTTTTGGTTTAACTGCAGTTGCCCACATTCAGATGTGCAGCTTGTGAAACTGGAGGTGAAGGGACCTCCAGTTTTGTGTTCCGTGCAAATGTGGCCATTATGTAGATGAATCTCCTATTTGCATGGAGATGAAGCTGTACCAAAAATGCCATTCCTTATTTTCTTTGTAGAGGGCTGCACAGAAGTAAACTAGGAATACTGACCAATATTGCATTAGAAAGAACAAAATGGCAACCCTATCTTTGAATTTTTCAATTAATTTTGCACTTCTATTATATACATATGAGGTGACAAGATTTCTGCATGACCAGCATCCTCTGTTGAAATCCTTCTTCTGCACACCTGATAAAGACAAAGAAACCTTATACCACTCAGACCAATCCACATACCCCACCACTTCTTAGATTTGATAACTGATTACCCATTCTATTTATCATCATCATTATTAAGAATATTTATATCCCACTTTTCAAGAAAAATCCTCAAAGTGATTTCCACAGAATAAAAGAAGCAGATACTAGCAACAGCCTTGGAAAAGATGCTGCGCTAGGCTGAACAGGAAGAGTTGTTCTTCCCCTGCTAAACATAACAGAATCACCACATTAAAAGGCACCTTCTTGCCCAGTTAGCTGGGTTAATACCCACCTAGCTTCCTTCTGGGCCAGTAACAGCAGCTTTCAGGAATCAGCAGTTGAAGCTTTTTCACAGCTTAGAGCTAAACATGGTCACCTGCTAATACCTCCACATCAAACTGCTGTGCAAGGGATGAGAGGAGGAGCCAGATTTTTAAAACACACACACACACACACACTTTTTTAATCTATTCTATTCCTGGCTAATCGATAGATTCTATTATCTAACTATTCCTGATTTTGCATTTTCTGTGTGCTGTTACCACCATACCACTGCAGATGCTTTTGACTTTGGGCTAGTTTGGAAGAGACTGATCTAGCGATTATGTGGCGAGGGTGTGAGTGCGCCTGCCCTCCGCACACCTGGTGCACCATTCCCATTGCCATCCACATGGGGGAAAGCCTTTCTGAATTACAACCGATGTGTGCAAAACTCCAGATGTTGCTGAACTCCAACTCCCATCACCCCCAGCTACAATTTATTGTAGCTGGGGATGATGGGAGCTGTAGTCCAGCAACATCTGGAATACCACAGGTTCGAACCCCTGCCCTAGAGCATAGACCAAAACTGTGCAGTCTGACTTTTGGTAAGCAGAAGCTGTGCAGATTGTAAGCAGGAGCTGTGCAGTCCGACTTCACAATTTCAGTCTATGTGCACAGGCTATAGGCTGGGTGTTCTGTCTCTATATTAACAGTGGATGCAGGGGCAGAGTGCCACTCCATGTGATAGGCCGGAGTGGGATAATCCAACAGATCCTCCAAAGGTCCCAATTTAACAGGGACCATCCCTATTTTTTGGTACCTATCCCTGGCAAAATCACTGTTCCTATTTTGTCCTCATTTTTGCACTTCAGGGAATGTCTTGTCAAAATGTTGTTTATGTCAATGCAAGGAAGTGCACACACATGGCCCCCAGGCATGCATACCATGACATTACACATTTATTTTATTTATTTATTATTAAAACTTTCATACCGCCCTTCCAAAAGGCTCAGGGCGGTTTACATATGTATCAAATTTGTTGATTAGATGTTGTAGGATAATTATGCTTTTCTAGTAGATCTTCATCAAAACTACCCTCCTGGCATTAAAACCAGTTGAGGACAGGCTGCTGCAGAGTGGATGAATGAATCATACAGTAGGCAGTGAAAAGCCCTCAACAATAGACAATATCCTGACTAGTCATCCTATGAATAGAAGATGTTCTGCTCACGCAAGAGGCAAATTTCCATGGATCACCCTTCCCTCTTCAGCCCTCCTGTACCCTCTGGAAATTTTTCTGAGGGTTGGGGGAACCTCAAGAGGAAATTCAGGGGGGGGGGAATCCAAGGGGCAGCAGTAGAGGAAAAGGGGAGATCAACAAGGATCACACCTTTCTATCTGTGCAAGCAGAACACCTTCCAGCCACAGAACTACTAGTCAGGATGCTGTCCACTGTGTTATAAGAGGCACTCTTAGCCCTGGACTTTGGGGCCAAACTCCAGGGCCTCCACATCCCCTGGGACCCATCCCAAATCCTCTTCAGTCTGTCCTCCCGGGTGGTGTGGTTGCCACGCTGCCCTGCCAGCTCACGCTGCTCTGGGTGGCTGAGTGTGATTGTGGCCTGCGCCAGGTGCTTTAGAGACGGGGGAGAGGACTGGGGAAAGAAATATGTGGGATGGGAAAATGTTAAGTTGTGTGTCAAAATGATTCTTCTGATAATGCATATTTGCATATATATACCTGTTTTATATTCCTAGGTTATTGTGAGTTCAGTTGCTGTTTGTATCCTCAAGAACCCACATGTTAAAAATACTGTGTTTTCATGGTGTGTGTGTGTGGGGGGGGGGGGATGATGCTTAACTTGCAGTTGCAGCTGGGGGCGGGGCGGGGGGTGAGCTCCAAAGCCCTTTAGGTCCCAGTTCCAAAATTACCTAGGTGCAGCTCTGTGTGTAATAATGTAGGGGGCATGGCTTAAAAACGGATCCTTGGATACTTATGGAGACGTTACAAGCATGTCCCTATTTTCATCACTGGAATGTTGGAGGGTATGATGCAAACAGACCTCTGCTTTCCAAAAAGAAGTCTCTCCTTCAGCAGAACACAGTTGGATTCCCCACCCCCCACACACCCATAGTGATACAAAAAATCTAAATGACACTCAAGAATACAATCCCCCTCATCTGAGGATAAGCCTTGCAAAAATAATAGGAATGACTTTGGATGGGGCTGTCAATAGCTGCTAAGCAGTTGGTAAATATAATTCATATTTTAAGGCTGCCATAATTTCCTCTCTGCTTGTTGGGTTGTGTTCAGATGATAGAGTGAATGAGCTGTGTACTGTCCCCTTAACACCAGCCTCCAGATCTCCCCACCCCCACCCCCACCCCCGGCACCTTTGCCAATATTTTTCTTTGACCTAGGAAAAATCTGCTGCAGGCCTGTATTAAGCACCCCGCTAGGGAGTTGTAGAGAACTCATATAGAACTTGTATAGAGTTGCATAGTTACCAACTCCTGGGTGGAGCCCAAATCTAGTAGGCGAGGTTCAACAGGCAGCACAGTTGTCTGAGCTTCCTCCTAAAGCTAGTGCTCAGACAGCTGCCCTACCCTACCTTGATTTGCTTTAGCACTTTCCAGAATATAGGCCTTACTATACCTCAAGGAGAAGTTATTTGGCTACACGCTACAGCAATGCAACAGATTTCGCATTTCCACCACTGCATCTTCAATGCTTGACCTGCTAAGCAACCATTGCACAGCTGTTAAAGCCACAGAATCTTTACAAAACAAACAAACAAACAAAAAAACCACCGGAAACTGTACCTGTTGGTTTTAATTAGAGTCCAGCAGCTAAAGACTCAGAGTGTGCTTCTCAAAGTAAATGGAAAGTGACCATTCCAGAATTCACATGCTGAGACCTAGCCCTTTATTTTGCACTGTGTGCTAGTCAATTAACTGTGCGCCTTGTCTTTTTGCTCATTCTAATCAATTGGTTTTGGGTGCTGCTGTTGCTTAGTTTGTTTCCAAATATAGACTTGTAACACTTGGATATGGCTTGTAGTTCTTAGGTAATCTTCTTCAGCAGTGGGCGGAAAGTCAAAGGATTAATGGGGGCTTAGTAAATAAAGCAGTATCCTTTCACCTGTCAGACAGCTTGCTGTGGTCCCTTGCAACGGCACTGCTTTCATTTGTTCTCAGTGTAACACCACACGACTCACTCCACAGCACACAGGGCAGCTTTGCAGAGGGAGCCCTTGCTAATCTAGGGGAGACTGGATGCATTTGAAGACAGAGAGGCTGTGATATGAACCCGCTCTTGGAGGATTCAGAGGACAAGTTGCTCTCTGCAAGTCGGATTGCCAACATTTGAAGGAGGCTCACAGGTTGTCCCTTTAGCAGCAGTGTCCTCTTCAGCAATTCACAGGCGATAATGATTAGGCAATGGTGGGGTAGTGCATGTGGGAGGGGATGCCCACACCCGTGCTCCTCCTCCAGGAGATTTGGATGCAGTCGAATTGTTGTCCAAACCTGCCCAGAGTTTAATTCCAAGTGCTGATTTCTGCATATCAAACATTTGTTGAAGAGAGAGCCACAGGCTAAACCAGTTTGTTTTGGGGGTTTGTTTTTTTAAGGTTCACAGACTGAATTCCTGCCTGGAGTCCATCTTGCCTACTTTTGCCCCTGTTTAGAACCTGCTCTCAGTGCAAGTCCTGGCACAGTTCTGAAAGCCAGTGTATTGCTATGGTTAGACTGACAGAATGAATGAATAGCTTTACTGCAATCATTGATCAGACTCCATGGTTGGATTCCTGGACCAGAACTGTGGAGACCCAGTTTCATATTCCCACATACTGTGCCATGAAGCTCCCTGGCTGACTTTGGGCCAGTCATACTCTTGCAGCCTAACCTACCTCGCTGGGTTGTTGTGAGGACAAAACTGAAGGTAGGGAGAACCATATACACTGTCCTGCACTCCTTTGCGATAAAAATATAATTAAGAATCAAAAGCTCTACTTGAAGACACCTAATATATAATATAGAAACATTTCACATTTCAACAACATGTCAATGGGGTTGCATATCTGGGGTCATAGGTGGGACCAGAGAGGGGCAACAGGGGTCAAGCACCCTCCAGATGTTTATCCCCACTCAGTACTCCCATTGCTGGACCCCTGGGTCTACTGGAAGGGAAGACACTTTTCACATATTCAGATGCTTTTCTTCCTTATTAATTCATATCTATATAAAAACCAGTTTTCCATGGCCTCGCATATTTTTACAACACCTGGGGCTTTTTAGTTTAGAAAAAATACTACAAAGGGGAGACATGAGAGAGGTCTATAAAGTTATGCATGGTGTGGCGAGAGTGATCTCACACACACACACAGCACTAGAACCAGGGGTCATCCCATGAAACTGATTGCCAGGAAATTTAGGACCAACCAAAGGAATTTCTTTTTCACACCGTGCATAATTAAAAAATGGAATTCTCTGCAACAGGACGTGGTGATGACCATCACTTTGGATGGCTTTAAAAGGGGCTTAGACAGGTTCATGGAGGTCAGGTCTTTCAATGGCTACTAGTCTTGATAGGCCAACTCCAGCCTCAAAGGCAGGTTGCCTCTGAATACCAGTTGCAGGGGAGGAACAGCAGGAGAGAGGGCATGCCCTCACCTCTTGCCTGTGGGCTTCCCAGAGGCATCTGGTGAGCCACTGTGTGCAATAGGATGCTGGACTAGATGGGCCTTGGGCATGATCCAGCAAGGCTGTACTTATGTTAACTGGGGTGTGGGAGAGAATGTTTAACTTCAACAACACCAGCTGGATTTCCTTCAGAAAAAATGTCTTTGGGGAGTCACTGTTAATGTGAAATAGACAGTTATTTCTCTTTCAGAAACCTAACACGTGGGACAGAGTTTGCTTCCTCTTGAGATACTCTATAGCCTTATGCCCTTCTCAGCATTTTTGACTGGTGCCATTACTACCACTCTTTGGGGCCCCATCAACCTCACTGCTGTTGTCCGAGTTGCTCGCCAATGAAGCCAACCCTGTGCCCGAGCAACTCGGACAGTCACTCAGGTTGTCTACCTGAACGAGGATTGGTGACTTGCTGTTTGCTGAGTGTACTGTATGCAGTGAGTTAGGGAGTGGGGGAAACAGAACCAGGAGCTTTCCCAGATGGGCAACTTTACTGTGGCAGGAAGTGCCTGAATTTAAGCTTTTTTGAGCACTGCACCAAAGTGCTACTTTTAAAGGATGCATATACTGCGCAGTAACTGTGAATCACCAGAAAAAACAGCTGAATAATGCCATTGGCTGTATGAACAGCACCTTCTGCCGCCATCCTGACATGGCTGTAAATGGTTCCCTCGTATGAACTCCAGTCTAAGCATAGCAAAGCTGTGTTAAATCACTGTTTGGAAAAGCTCCAGGAAAGAGCTTTCTCTGCCTAATGTCTCTCTTCTGGTAAGAGAGAGGGAGCTAGGATGGGCAGGGAGACGGAGGAAAAGACCAGGGGAGAGGGGAGAAGACTGAAGAAGGAGCTGCAGAAGGCTGTTAGACTCCAGTGAGATCCCAGGATGGTATTCATGTGTAAGGTTCTGTCCTTGCTTTGGGCCTGGCAAATATGCAAAGGCTGCCTCGTAGAAGCAGTTCAGTTTTGTAGATGCATATTCTTAGGCTGCAATCTGACACCAGTGAGCTCTGTGGGACTTTTAAGAAAACATGAATTTTTCAAAGCGATCAGGTGCACAACTCTTATGAATACAGGAGTCCTCCCCACCTTTGCATCTGATCACAGTGTCACTGTTGCTTTTACAAGGTGGCACAAAACCCTGCAAATTAGTATAGAATTGCCTCCAGTAGGGTGCTGCACACTAATTTAAGGCCTGCAACGTCCCTTCAGTTCAGCCCTGGAAAAGTTCTGCAATGATAAAATCATAAACGCCTATAATTCAACAAAATGTGCAAACTTTGCCTTGGGCCAAGGGTCCTTGCCAAGGGCCCAACGGTACCTGCCAGTGCGCTCCCTGCCTTGCATGTTTTGCAAAGCTATAATCTTATTTTATCTGGGGCTCTTGTAAGTAACCTGATCTCTTGTCAGAAGCTCTAAATAATACTGCTAGCTTCTAGGGAGAAGGCCAGAAAGGACACAAGAAAGGGTGCTGCTGAGTTTCATAAGGAAACAATGGAGGCCAACAGGAGCAAAGAGGGACTCAGCCAGGCTGTGGGAAGGAAGCTGTTGGGAGAACATCTACTAGCTCCTGATTAATAAGAAACACTGCCAATCCAAGTCTGGGGGGAAAAATCACTATGGTAAATCTCAGAAACTTTGGCCACTCACTTTGCAAGAGTTTATTCTGACCACTTTCTCTACCACTTCCCTGGAGAGTAGTTCAACAGGGCAGCCATTTTGATGGCCTCAAGGTGGGTGGGAAAGCGGGCTATAAATGCTGAAAATGAACTTAATGTTTTTAACAGAGGAGGATAGGATTGCCAACTTTTTTCAATGGCCTTGCTCCTATTCCATATTCTTTAAAATCCCAACATTTATTTTATTCATTCATTCAATTCATATGTATTCATTTATTCAGTTTATATAACACACTTCCAAAAGTGGCTCAAGGTGATTTACATTAAAATCAAAAATATATTATGAAACAATTAAAATAACAGGTTATTCTAATAAGAACTAGTCAGCTTACTTTCCTTTCCCCGTCTCTACAACTGGACTAAATTTGGTTCAAATCGAAGTCCACAAGATAGCTCTCTTGCACCTCAAATGTTCATGCATCCACCATCTTGGATTGGGGTGGATGACATCATTACAAACTACACCATTGAGGTGTTCCTGTTTGTCACTCACTGCAACTGTACCCAATTTGGTTCAAAGGGGTTAGGCAGTCCACAAATTAGCCCACTTGCACCTCAAATGTTCATGTGGACGCCATTTTGAATTAGAGTGGATGACATCATCACACACCATGCCATTAGGGCATCCCTATGTGTCCCTACAACTGTAGCAAGTTTGGTTCAAATCAGTTAAGTGGTTCACAAGTTAGCCCACTTGCGCCTCAAAGGTTTACATGTCTGCCATCTTGAATCGGTGTGGATAACATAATAACAAACTATGCTGTAGAGGTGTCCCTGTGTTTCACTCACTGCAACTGTATGTAATTTGGTTCAAATTGGTTAGACAATCCACAAATTAGTCTGCTTGTGCCTCAGATGTTCATGCAGCCACCATTTTGAATTGGAATGGATGACATTCCATTCCTAAGTGTCCCTACAGCTGTAGCAAATTTGGTTCAAGTTGGTTAGGTGGTTCAAAAGTTAGTCCAATTGCACCTCAAAAGTTTATGTGTCTGTCATCTTGGATTAGGGTGGATGACAACATCACAAACTATGCTGTTGAGGTGCCCCTATGTGTCCCTACAACTGTACCCGATTTGGTTCATATTGGTCCAGGCATTGTGAAGGTGATGTGGGGGGACACACAGACACACACACAGAATGCCGGGTGATCTCATAAGCCCATTGGAAAGTAGGCTAACACACACATTAAAACCCGATTAAAATTAAAACTAGATATCATTAAAAGCCAGGCTAAAAAGATGGGTCTTTAAGGCTCTTTTGCAGGCCTCCATGGAAGATAATATTCTTATATCCATGGGGAGCATGTTCCACAACCCAGGGGCGACAACTGAGAAGGCCTAGTCCCAGGACACCACCAGATGAACTGGTGGCACACAACAATGGACACCTCCTGATTATCTTAATGAGCAGTGGGGATCTTGTAGAGAAAGGCACTCTCTCAGGTAACCCGGACCTAAGCCATTCAGGGCTTTAAAGGTAATAACCAGCACTTTGTCCTTTGCCCAGAAACATACTGGTAGCCAGTACAACTGTTTATAAATAGGCATAATATGGTCTCTCCGGGATACCCCAGAGACCAATCTAGCTGCTGCATTTTGAACTAAGTGAAGTTTCCAAACTATGTACAAAGGCAGCCTCTCACAGAGCACATTGCAGTAGTCCAACATTTTATTTTTACTAGCTGACCCGAGTGCCGCCGCCGCGGCCGGGCCGAGTGCCGCCACCGCAGCTGGGTCGGGCCGCCCCCACCCCGCCGCACCACCACTACCGCGCTGTCGGGCGGGCTGGGGCCCACCGCTGCCTGGCCCGCCGCCGAGTGCCGCGGCTGAGTGCCGCGGCCACGGCTGGGCCGAGTGCTAAGTCCCGCCGCCGCGGCCAGGCCGAGTGCTGAGTCCCGCCGCCGCCGCTGGGCCGAGTGCCGAGTTCCACCGCCGCGGCCAGGTCGGGCCGCCCCCGCCCCGCCGCATCACCACTACTGTGCTGTCGGGCAGGCCGGGCCACCCCCGCCGCCTCACATCTGCGGCTGGGCTGGGGCCCACCGCCGCCTGGCCCGCCACAGCTGCCTGGCCTGCAGCGCGGCCAGGCCCGCCGCCTCGCCTCCACAGCCGGGCCCGGCCAGGCCTGCTGCCTCGCCTCCGCGGCTGGGCCCGCCTGGCTCCCCAGCCATGGCCACCGCCACCACTGTTCTCCTGGGTGCGCCAGCCAATCAGGCGCCCCGCAGCCCAGCCAATCAGCTGGGCTGCCGGGACGCATTTCTCCTGGGCACACCCAGGAGAAATATATATATAGATTATTTATTCGATTTCTATACTGTCCTTCCAAAAATGGCTCAGGGTGGTTTACACAGAGAAATGGCAAATAAATAAGATGGATCCCTGTCCCCAAAAGGGCTCACAAGCTAAAAGAAACATAAGACAGACACCAGCAACAGTCACTGGAGGTACTGTGCTGGGGGTGGATAGGGCCAGTTACTCTCCCCCTGCTAAATAAAGAGAATCACCATGTTAAAAGGTGCCTCTAATCCAAGTTAGCAAGGGTGACATGGTTAATATGGTTAACAAGTTAACATGGAGGCTATTAGCTGGTGTACCACTGTTTTCAGGTCATTCTTCTCAATGAATGGGCACAGTTTTTGAATCAATCGCAGCTGGTGAATAGCGCTCCTGGCCACAGCATCAACTGAGGTACAATGGTGAGACCTGGGTCCTAGATATACACTTGTTCTTTCTGGGGGAATATAACCTCATCCAGAACTGGAAGTTCTATCCTGTCTTGCAGATTACCCCCAACAATGAGCACCTCAGTCTTGCTTGGATTCAGCTTCCGTTTATTATCCCTCATCCAGCCCATTACTGCCTGTAGGCAAGCATTTAAGGGGCTGATGCCACTTCCTGATAGTGATGAAAAGGAGAAATAGATCTGGGTGTCATCAGCATATTGATAACACCCAGCACTAAATCCCTTGATGACCTCACCTAGCAGTTTCATGTAGATGTTAAAAAGCATTGGTGACAAAATGGAGCCATGAGAGACTCCATATAATAGCCCCCATTTTGAAGAGCAACTGTCACCAAACGCCACCATCTGAAATCTACCCAACACACAGGAGTGGAACCACTGTAAAACAGTACCTCATACCCCCAAATCCCTCAAGCGTTCCAGAAGTATACTTTGGTTGATAATATTGAAAGCCGCCAAGAGATCCCCAAAAACCAGCAGAGTCACACTCCTTTTGTCAATTCCCTGGTGAAGGTAATCTATCAGCCTGATCAAGAGCATCTCAACCCAATAGCCCACTCTAAAGTCAGCTTGTAATGGGTTCCAGTTTCCAGTTTCCTCCAAGACCTCTTTCTGCCACCACCCTCTTAATCATCTTACCCAACCATGGGAGGTTGCGTAAGATGGGTATAATTATCCATCACCAGGGGATCCAGAATGGGCTTCTTAAGAAGGGGTCTAACCACTGCCTCCTTCAAACAAGGTGGCATCCTGCCCTCCCTCAGTGAGGTATTAATGATATCAACTAGGCCAGTTCCAACAACCTCCCTGCAAGATGAAATCAGCCATTTGGGGGAAGGATTCAAAGAACAGCTGGTAGGCCGTACCACTCCAAGCAGCTTGTCCAAATCCTCAGGAGTCACAAACTGAAACTGATCTAATCTAATATTGCAAGAGGGATTGCTGGGCACCTCCCTAACTGCCCCTGCAGATATATTAAGCCCCCTTCAGACACTATTGAGCACAGCGGCACTCATGGTTACAGCGCCGAAAGCTAGGCGGAAGTCCCACCCTGGCGCTGTCACTCACCCCTCCAGCAAGCCATTCAGAGTTAGGTTTGTGTGAAGAGGGAGGCCCTGCGACCTTGGTGGCCAGTGCTTCTGTCAGCAGCAGCCTCGGGCGATCCAGGTTGCTGGATCGATTACGCCATCACGATTATGGCATTTCTCCCTTCACACAAAAAGTGGCATAACTGTAAGGAGCTGGCCGCAGGGCGTGAGTGAGAGCACTGGAGTGGGATTTCCTCCCTGCTTTCAGTGCTGTATGCCCTTGCACTCAATTACATCTGGATGGGGCTACAAGAATTAAACAAAGCTGTCCCTATCACTTTACCTCGGTGCAGGGAAAAGTTTCACCCATTAAACATCTGCATGTCAGGCAGTTATTAAAGGCATAGGAGGGTAAATTTAAAAGCTGGCAATGTTAAGGGCAGAATTCGTCCCAAGGGAACGAAAAAGACTATGAAGACAGTAGTTGTTGTTTTTAAAGCACAGCAAGAAGACTGCCTTGCAGTATACTAAAAATAGCACAGCAGGCATAGTCCACATCAAAAATGCATGAGGGTTGTTCACCCAAACCCACCATTCAGTGAATATTTGAGGAGGGACTGAATCATGTAACTGATCATGTCCAATGCCACTGCTGCACCACTGGCCACGCCCCTGACAGCCACGAGTTCGTGTTTGTCTGGACACTGTCTGGAAGGGGCACATGGTGATGAAGGTGTCTGTGAACAGCCCTCACAGCTATGGCCAAATGGAGGCTCTCTGGCTGTTGCTGGGTTACAGTCCCCATCACTGACACTGGAGATGATGGGTGTTGTAATCCACCAACAGCTGGAGAACCTAAGTTTGCCACTCCATGTTAGATCACTATTTCCTATCGGTGATTGAATATTAGCCACACCCACCACAAATTCATTGTTTCTAATAACTAGGGGTAAGCGTGAACCAATGTTCATTGACTGGTCCACAGATCCATGAACTGGTTCAGCACGTTCAGAGGTTCAGCTTGAACTGGTTGGGCAGTTCAAGAGCCAGTGAGGGCAGCACTGTGGGGGCAGTGAGAGGCACATCTGAAAGTAGGTTAGCAGGTCCTTAGCGTGGTGCCACTGCTCCAGGTAGCTTCCTTGGGAGGCAACACTCTCCTCAGCAGCCCTTTCGTCCATTACTCATTGTTGTGATGTCTAGTAACATACAGTGGTCCCTCGACTTACGAAGTTAATCCGTTCCGAATGCACATTCGTAGGTCAAAAGTTCGTAAGTCGAAAAGCGGTTTCCCATAGGAATGCATTGGAAACGGATTAATTCGTTCCAGAGCCTAGGAAAAAGACCCAGACACCCAGTTTTATGTGCAAAACTCTTTATCAAGTGCACTTTAAAGGCATGCAAAATGCAAACTCCGCAAACTCTGCAAACTCCTGCGGAGCATTGCTCGCCATGGGGCAACGACCACATTATCAAAATTCGTAAGTCGAGGAAACCGCATCTAAAATTCGTAAGTCGAGGAAACCACATCTAAAACCGCCAACGGTTTTCCGTTCGGATGTCGAAAAATTCGTAAGCGTGCGGCCACTTTTTCCTTTTGTAAGTCGAAAAATTCGGATGTCGAGTAGTTCGTAAGTCGAGGGACCACTGTAATTGGATTCTGTTGTTTCTTTGAAGCCTGGCTTTTTCACTGCTTTGAAGCACAACTAGATAGGGCAAAATTCATCTAAAGTAAAGTGTGCCGTCAAGTCGATTTCGACTCCTGGCGCTCACAGAGACCTGTGGTTTTCTTCGGTAGAATACAGGAGGGGTTTACCATTGCCATCTCCCACACAGTATGAGATGATTCCTTTCAGCATCTTCCTAGGGAGGGCAAAAATTATCTTTGTGTGCCTGTAGGATACTGGCAGTTCCCTCTTGCAAGAATGATTCTTGCACTGCACAGGAATGCCACTGGGGGCAGTATGCTGACTTTCAAGAGTAGATCAGTACAATGAGGGGAACTCCTGAAATGCTTAGTGGGAGATCTATACGCCTGCTCTGTAGTTTCAAGTTGGAGGGATCCTCTAAGGTCCAACTGAAATGTCAATGTGGGTAGAGTAGAAGCATGTGGGGTCCTATATGTGGCAAAGTCATGAGATTGCTTTACAACATATCCAGCTCACGCACCACAGATGACAATTGTTTCTCCACCACAGAGTCTGTTTTAAGTTAGAAATGTTGCCAATTTCCATCCAAGCCAAAATCCAGGATGCCAGAATCTCTGGACAAAGAAGTACCTTTAACAATGACGACTTAGGGGGAAAGCTATTCAAACCAGCAAAGTAGTCCTTCCAGCCGCTGTTGTTGTTATTTTACATTTTATATCCCGCTCTTCCTCCAAGGAGCCCAGAGCGGTGTACTACGTACTTATGTTTCTCCTCACAACAACCCTGTGAAATAGGTTAGGCTGAGAGAGAAGTGACTGGCCCAGAGTCACCCAGCAAGTCTCATGGCTGAATGGGGATTTGAACTCAGGTTGCTGGTGTCTGCCTTGTGTTTCTTTTTAAGCTGTGAGCTCCTTGGGGGCAGGGAACCATCTTCTCTTTTGCTATGCAAATCCCTTTGAGAACTTGGGGCGGGGGCTGAAAAGTGATCTGTACATATTGAGGAGGAGGAGGAGGAGGAGGAGGAGGAGATAAGAAGCAGTTCCCAGATCTTTACTAGTTGGGATCCCAGCTCCCAGATCTTTAATTGTGCACAAAATGGAATGGTGTTTGGTGCTGCTTGTGTTGCAGAGCTGAGAAAAGCTGAACTTCAGGAGCTCTGCCCTTCATTGTACCTGGTCATCTTAGTCTCTTTGGGGCAAATGCTATCTGGGATTTGTGCATATTAGTGCTGGCTGCAATCTCAGTTTGCTCAGTTAGACAAAGTCAAAGGATTAAAGTGCAGATGGATGGTACGTGTCTTAGATCACCTCACTGCCTAATCAGTTTTACTTTGCATTAGCGAAGTTTCTGATTCCTTCTTTCACATGCTCTGGGAAGGGTGATGGGAAGGAGGATAGGATACCCAGGGAGAGATTTTCTTTTTTGTGAACGTATTTGAAGCTTTGAATTTTAAGTACTTAAGTGCAATAGGAATTCTAATTTGATTTATTTAATTTTTATGTCGATTATATAAAAAGTACGCTTTTTATTTTTTAAAGAAATGTTTATTTTAGTGTGTTTTATCTTGTGTTATCTGCCTTAAGTATTTTAATATAAAAAAGGAAAGGTGAGATATACATATTTATAATAAATACATATGAACAAGTGGAAAGATTATAAAAATACAAGGCATGGAAAGGCTATAAAATAACTTATAGTTAGAAATGTGGGCTAGCATCCAGATTAACAGCATTTATAAAAACCATTTCCCCTGCACTATCCATTTTTGGAGCTACCTAATGCCACAGCTGGGAAGTAACTTGCCTAGGGAGCAAGAAGTTGCTGGTTCGAATACCCACTGGTATGTTTCCCAGACTATGGGAAAGACCTATATCAGGCAACAGTGATATAGGAAGATGCTGAAAGGCATCATTTCATACTGCACGGGAGATGGCAGTGGTAAACCCCTCCTTGGGTTTTCTTCTGCCAAAGAAACCCATAGGGCTTTGTGGTTGCCATGAGTCGACATTGACTCAATGGCACAACTTTACCTTTACTTTATCCATTTTTTAGGATTGAGGGATCCCTAAAAATAGTATGGCTTGCAGGCACAGGTGGCTGCAGGAGAAGGGAAAAATTTTCAGAGGCAAGGAGAAGATAACTTCCACTTGCTCATAGAAGGTGCCTCCACCTGATTTCTGGGAATTCTCCACCCCCTGCAGCCACCTGCAAGGCTCACATGTGCAGAAGCCAGACCTAGGCAGTCGCCTAGGGTGCCAAATCTTGGAGGGGAGGGGTGCAGGCACTGCCACCCCCATCCCCTGCAGCGGATAGTTGTGGCAGGTCCCAGTGGTGGCTGAGGTGGGCTTCTGAAAAAGCAGACTATACATTTAAAAATTAGTAAAATGTTCCACTGTCACCACCAGAGATGTGTACAAATTGAAAATTGTGATTCATTTTGTGGTTGAATCAAGAGCAGCTGTTTTGATTCAACCATGAATCTGGCCATCTCGAAACCAGGTTGATCCAATTCAGAGTTGATTTTTTAAATAGAATCTGAGTTGATTTGACTCTGCAGTGGAGTGGGGGGGAGGAGAGCCTCTGTCTGATATACTATAAAAGAAAATGGTGCTGAGGCATCCCAAAATTAATAACCTTTATTGCAGAGCCACCATCCCCTTTCCTGCTGCTGGCCTCACCTGGCCCACTGTGGCACTCATTGGCAGAACTGGCAGCAGTGGGGGGGGCAGCGATTGGCCTGCCATCCCTCCCCGTGGCTGGTCTGGCTGGCCGCTAGCACACAAATGAAAACGGAGCTGGGCGCCTTTAAATGGCCTTTGCTTTTTTGCTAGAACACCGGTGCTTTTGTGCTAAAGCATCAGTGTTCTAGAAAAGAAAAAATGGGCTGTTACCAAAAGCCGCAGCAGGCCAGGTGAAGCAGGCAGTGGGGAGAGGGATGGTGGGTCCGATCACTGCCTCCCCACGCTGCCAGCCCTACTGTGATGTCTCTGCTTCTGCCAGAGGAGCAGAGCCTTAAAACTTTAAGTATTAGGTGGGCAGGTGCTCTTCTTCACAAGAGCGGCTGCAGGGGTGTGGTGGCACTGGCAGGTCAGGTCACTGCTACAGGACAGGCTCTAGGAACATAGGAAACATAGGAAACTGCCATATACTGAGTCAGACAATTGGTCTATCTAGCTCAGTATTGTCTTCACAGACTGGCAGCAGCTTCTCCAAGGTTGCAGGCAGGAATCTCTCTCAGCCCTATCTTGGAGAAGCCAGGGAGGGAACTTGAAACCTTCTGCTCTTCCCAGAGCAGCTTCATCCCCTGAGGGGAATATCTTGCAGTGCTCACACATCAAGTCTCCCATTCAGATGCAACCAGGGCAGACCCTGCTTAGCTATGGGGACAAGTCATGTTTGCTACCACAAGACCAGCTCTCCTCTCCAATAAAGATAATTAATTTGGGGGTGACTCTGTGCCATTTCCTTTTTAAAGTATATTATAGAGGCTCTCCTCCCCCTCCCTCCCACCTCACCCCTTTAATTGAAAGTCAAATCAATTTGGCTAGATTCTACTCAAATCTAGCTGATTTCAATTCGATCTGGCTGATTTTGATTCACCCCTTTTTCGGGTGATTCGTTTCAAGGGAGAAACACTCGAATCGGCTAGATTTGAGTAGAATCAATTTGCTGAATCAATTTGCACATCTCTAGTCACCACCCCACTCCTGAGCCGATGCCCCACTGTGCAGGGACTCCATCCCTGCCACATGCCCCACCCCCGCCACTCAGCTGATGCACATGTGCAGTGGCTATTTGAAGGGCCAGTCCAGTAAAACATGCATGTGCACGGACCAGCTGAGTGGCGGGGGAAGGGCGGGAGGTGGGTGTGGACTCTGTGTGGAGCTGGGCAGATCGTGCACACCTGGAAACTGCTACAGACTGAAAATGGCAAAATGTAAACCTGAAAATGGCAAAATGTAAAGATGTGAATTTGGGATGGTGTACAAATTTAACAAGCATACAAACAAACAGTCAAGCAAGCAAGCAAATAAATAAATGCTTCAGTGGAAGAACTTCAAAGGAAAACTGAAGGAGGAATGAAATAGCTGAATTAGAATTCACAGATAGATTGTGGCCCCTTTTTGGGATAGCGAATCATCTTATTACTTTTTCTATGAAAACTGCTTTCTTTTGTTGGTTGGGAAGTGGTATAAACATTCTTAATAACAACAACAGTGTTTGGTTCTATTGTTTCAGGTCTGAATAAGGACCAATCTTTTCTATCACATTAGAGCTAATGGTCTTCCTGCTGCTAGGAGGAGGATCACTGATTACTGCTTTTCAGTATTAAAGGTAAAGTATTGTGGTGATGCTTATCTTGTATACTTTGAAGTGCATCACAAGAATAGGCCTCCCGCTTTTCTTGCTATTTGAAACCATTTTTTCCTCAATACCTGTAAATTCATATACCTGCCTACTGAAGATTACACTTCATGCATCTGTTGAAGCAAACTGTAGTCCACGGAAAGTCATGCTACAATAATTTATTTATTATTGTTATTTATTTACATTTTATATCCCGCTCTTCCTCCAAGGAGCCCAGAGCAGTGAACTACATAATCAAGTTTCTCCTCACAACAACCCTGTGAAGTAGGTTAGGCTAAGAGAGAAGTGACTAGCCCAGAGTCACCCAGCATGTATCATGGCTGAATGGGGATTTGAACTCGGGTCTCCTCGGTCCTAGTCCAGCAATCTAACCACTACATCACGCTGGCTCATGATACTTTAAGGTACAGCGTGGTGTAGTGGTTAGAGTGCTGAACTAGGACCGGGGAGACCCGAGTTCAAATCCCCATTCAGCCATGATACTAGCTGGAAGACTCTGGGCCAGTCACTTTTCTCTCAGCCTAACCTACTTCACAGGGTTGTTGTGAAAGAGAAACTCAAGTATGTAGTACACCGCTCTGGGCTCCTTGGAGGAAGAGCGGGATATAAATGTAATAATAATAATAATAATAATAATAATAATAATAATAATAATAATAAGGCTCATTGTTGTTTTCAGAACAACACTGATGTCAGGGTTTCCTCCCCTCCTCCCTGAGACAGGGAGGTGTGCCCGGCGAGCTGGCAGAGTGCTGAGAGAAGCCAAGGGCTCCAGATGCCAGGACAGCCCTGGCAATTACCTCTCAGAAGCCAGAGAGGATTCCGAGAGACATGCCACAGCTGCCTGGGGACGGGCAGGTGTCTCCCAAGAGGCAGCAGATTGGTGGAGAGGGAATAGCCAGGATAGCAGGTACACAGCTGCAAGCAGCTGGAAGAATGATAAGGCAGGGGGTGGAGTTGGGGAATGAGCCCCCTGTGGAGGCCGGGGATTGGGTGTCCAGGACACATACCTGGCCAGGAAAGATGGGGCCAGCCGAAAGTGGGGAGGAATGTTCGAGATGTAGGGATTTGTTTAAGGCAGAGGCTGTCGAGGATGAGTAGATCAGTCGGGACAGGGTTTGTGGGCCTGACAGTCTCCCCGGAGAGGGGCTCAGGCTTTTGGCTCACAGTGATAGGTGATGGAGAAGAGTGAATAAACTTACTTCCTTCCCCAACTCTGAAGCAACGCCCGTGCCTATAATTCCCTGCGAGAGAGCAGAAAGGGCACGTTGGAGAAGTCCTCCTCCCAAAAACCAGACAACTGATTTCTGTTAGTGTATCTGATACCTGATTTTGTTGCTGTTTATTGGGAATTTTGATTCTATATGTGTTTAGTAATACATGTTACAAAGTTGTAAAGAGTACAGGTGTGCATGAACCAGATTCTGTGATGCGATTTGAGCTCAAATCAAATCACAGAACCATCGAATTGATTCGTTGAAAACATCTGGCTTGGCTGGCTGGCTGGCTTAATCAACCTCGAATCATATGAATCAATTTGAGTGATTCGAGCGCCATTTTGAGGCCCGTTTTTCCGGGGAGAGCTGGAAAAATGAGCCTCAAATTGGTGCTGTTCTTTTGGGGAGAGCTGGTCTACCAATTGTGGTCAGCAGGTAGACCAGCCCTCCGCTCCAGACTTTGTGTATAAGCCCACCTAGGAGGACTGGTCTACCTGCCTGCAATTGTAATTATACAGGAAATACGCCTAGCTTTTCTGTGTAGTAGAAACTGAAAAGCCCTATTCACACATTATGTACAACACTCATACAACAAGTGTACAGTGTACATAGGTACAGATCTGTACTCAGGCACAGTTTCTTCACATGTTATATTGAACACAGATACAGCAGAACACTTCCTGTTTGTACCACACATTTGAGGGACCTGTACCCAGGTTCACTTTTTAAATGAATGTAGGTGCAGTCATTCACAAAAATATGTGTGAGTGAACAGACATCTATACATTTGTACAACACAACGTCTGTATAGGGCTAACATGTTTGACTTCAGTGACAACCTGTTGAACGTGAATTAGTAGCATATAAGTATCAGATGTGTTAGATTAATTGCTGCTGCAAATAATGGCTTCAGTGCTAATGCTTTTGCAAAAATGTACACAAACATATAGCTTAGCTTAATGGGGACTATAGAGAAAAATGTAATCATATTTTTTTAAAAAATTCAGCCTTGCAAAAAGCAGAATTTTAGTTGTACTTTGGGGGATTGCTTGCCAATAAAGGCAAGTAAATTACGTAATTGTATAATCTACAGCTGAAAGACCAACTGGCTTCTAGCCTCCCTACAGGGGAGCTTTGCCTATTTCAGTTGGTAATCCGGAAGCAAACTGCAGACTGGATTTACAATGCCAGGTCACACAGGGCTCCCTCGCTTTTCTCTTCTCTTAGAGGTCATTTCTCCTGACAAGCCATCAGGGCTGCTTGTTCGATCCATATCAAAAAATGCATTCATGATTTGGTCTCTTGCTTCAGATTTGTTTCTTTGCTATAGTAGAATACCAGGAATTGACCTGGAGTTCAGTGAGTAAGCTCTGAAGGTGTAAATACTCCTAATCTGAAACTAGATCTGGAGTATCTACACCTCAAGGGCTTACATGGGACCACAGGGCTATCTCGTTCTGATTATATGTGCCTTGCTGCTAATGGAGACTGATTCTCACAATCTTGGAAGCATGGTGAAATGTGAGTCAATCCAAGCTGTGTTGAATTCACTTCAGCAGTCATGTGATTGCTTGTGGCTAGTTTATATGTTGCCTGAGCATTGTAGGAGTTGCTTCTCTATGACTTGATCCTATACTGCTTGATGAAAGTCTGAAAGCCAGAATCATGTGAGATAGAACAATCATGTGGATACTAAATATGACCAGAGGCTGTGGGTTCAAGCCATGGGTAAGTAGCTCCCGTGTGACTCAGATATGAGCCAGTCCTCAATATACATCAAGAATTCAACTTGCCATATATATCATGTAATTCTCCAAAAACATCTAAATGCAGAGCAATTGTGATGCACTATATATTTGATGGACACACCAGATGTACGGCAACCAAGACAGAAATAGGCACATTTCACCATTCTCAAAGGTTGGTAAATATTAGTGCTCCATTTCAGTTTGGGGGCTTCAAGGACCCTAATTTGATTTGGGACTTTGAGTGGGGATCTCACTTTGCTTTGGCTGAATTCAGAGTTGAAGCTTTGATTTAGAGCTGAAGTGTTGGCACCTCATCTCACCACCCTTCCCTGACCCCTGTAGATATTTACCAGGCACAAGCAGGATACAAGCTGGCTCTACTCTTATTTTTATCCAAGTGTGGCAAGATAGCAGTGTCTTCTGCAGCATCATTTAAAAATATCTCCCTAAAGCTGGTTGTTTTTATAAATTCTTCCTCTGCAATCCTGAAAAAGGTACAGATTTTCATGGGAATGGTAGTCTTTTAAGGGGCTGCAATCATTAATCTGTTTGTTTGTTTAAAATATTTATACAAAATACAGGTTGCTGATGCATTATTATATCCTGATTTTACTTGTTCATCTTCTGTGGTTCTGTAATGGTTTATAGGAGAATGAGGTCAATAAGAGAGGTTGAGAAAAATAAAGAGAGAAGGCATAGGCAGAAGTGAAATTGACATGACCATTAAGGGGGAGAAGAGAGAAACATGAATCTCATATGGAAGGTGAGGAGACCTGTCCTGTGTTTAAGAGAAAGTAATATAGTTAGGGTGAAGAAAGGAAGGTGATCACTTCACAAAATCTGGAGTGATGTTTGGATCTCATCTGCCATGGCAAGAATCAATAATGCCTTAAAGGTTTAACGGTACAGGCAGACATTTATAGGACTGCATTTGTATTAGCATGACCATCTTAAGGATTTAGAAGTCTCTGTTGATTGAGAAGCTTCCATTCACTGTAGCACAGAACATTGGTGTTTAATAGTCATGTGACATAAAATAGGAACGTACATCATTATTGGTGGTTTCTAGCCACGCTTGCTACACCATTTTGGGGGTGCTTCAGTGTGCCTCTAAACCTTAGCCTTCCAGACATTCCCTGTCCTTAGCCTGTTTGGAAGAGAAATGCTGGCTGCATTCCAGACAAAAGGTCATTCTGGCAAGGCATTTTCCATAAAAGTGCTTTCAAGTTCATTCGCAAAGACCTGCAACAAACCAGAGAAAATGCCACTCTCCGACTGCATCAGAGCACAGGCAGGGAGAGATGCAAAACAGACTCAATTAGAGTTGAAAAGAGACAAAAGGGAAAGGTATGCAAGCCCTCTTCCTCCTATGCACTTTGATAAGCTCACCCCACAAATGGTGTCTGTGCATGGGCAGATGCCATGCAAATGGACTCCGTACATCCACGGAGGCCAGAACTGCGCTGCTGCCGAAAGGATGGCTTCATAAACAAGGCATTACGTGGGCTTAGGGTCGTGCCGGGGATAGGGCCAGCAACGGTGTCGGCAGGAAAAAACCAGGAAAGCCAGCCAGGAAAAAACCTTACTACCTCTCTCACCACGCCCACTCAGCCACCCCTTAGCATTTCTAGAACCCCCACCCCTTTATTTGCAAAGGAGAATCTTCACCAGTTCCCCCTTTACTAGCTGCCCAAACCAAATGGACTGCAGTCTGTTCTGGTTAATTACCTGACTGCCACATTCTACACTAATCGAAGTTTCTGAACATGTTTTAGAGGTTCTCATTGCAAGAATACACCCTGGATATCATCAAAGCATGGATAACCACATTCAGATCCAATAGTTTCCGCAAGTTTTACTATAAACAAACAGTTTGGCTGCAACAGAAGATATATAAATAATTTAGAATGGATTCATTTCTGACTGATTTTGTTGTCTGTGGAGAAAACAGTACCCAACAACATGCAGGTGAAAGACTGAATTTCTTATGATGCTTTTCTCCAAGGATTGGGAAAGTAAGTTTGAAGACTGTTTACACAGCAACTTGAAGCTGTGCCAAGTTCCATGGTATGAAGCATCTGTCAGTGCACATGAACTCCTTGACTGCTTTGTCTCAAATGGGTTTGAACTCTTTGACTGTTGTACTTGAAATCAGCTCATTTAATTTCTTGGAACAGATATTCCATGGCATCAGTCCACTACCAGCTAGAAAAGACCAGCCAAATCTTGTGACTGCTGTGGAAAAAGGGAGTCCCTACCATCCAAGAGTTGGCAGCGAAAAGTAGGTACACCTCTCTTATTGTAAGTCAACAGTAGGTTTATGGTACAGTAGTGAGCAATAAGTGAGTCACTTGAACTTCCCCACTGCCTGGTGTCGGTGGCAGTGGCATGGCCTTCCAAATTTTTTTGGTATTAAACTCAAAATGTATAAACTTATCTACAACTTATTAACCCCGCCCCCAACATGTTTTGTCCCTAAATATGCCCCTCTGGAGGTACTAGTATTGTCAGAACTTCAGAATTCCATACACACTTGCAAAGTTATGAGCTCCAGTTACTAAGACAGGATTCTGTCAGCAAAATACACAGAACTGGCAGTACTAGTTAACTTCATGAGAGAATAGCAGCCAACATCCAGACTAAACTTCCACACTGATGTGCCATGGTTTTCTGTTGCATGCGGGATGGTGTGTGTGTGGTTTTCAGCTATCTCCCCTTCCCTCTCCAACTTGCTTGTTCCCTCTACAACTGCTTGTTTGTCCTGAAACTATGTCTCTGAGGACTGGAGAACCCTCAAGGAGAGAGTTTTGGGAGGAACAGGCAGCTGTGGAGGGAAGAGGAGATCACTGAAAATCACTCCACCCCCTTACACAACAAAAAGCCCAGGCACATTGACAGAAGGTTAGTTTGGATTTCAGCCAGTGTACTTAATATTAAATTCATTCATTAAATAGGCACACAGTACTGAGGAACAGTACGCTGCAGACTAACACTTGGTAGGGTTGCAATGAAGGCCTTGGAAAGGATATTTAGATGCCGTGACGTGTCTATACCTACAAAGATTAGAACCATTCAGACACTGGTTTTTCCCGAGACACTCTATGGATGCGAAAGCTGGACTTTGAAGAAGCAAGATAGAAAAATTATTGACGCTCTTGAATTTTGGTGCTGGAAAAGACTTTTGATACCATGCACAGCCAGGAAAACAAACAAATGGATCATAGAACAAATCAATCCAGAATTTTCACTCAAGGCACAAATGGCCAGGCTCAAACTATCATATTTTGGACACATTATGCAAAGACCCAAATCCCTTGAGAAGTCCATAATGCTGGGGAAAGTTGAAGGAAAGAGAAGAAGAGGACGACCAGCAGCAAGGCGGATGAACTCCATTACGACAGCAATGAATGCACCACTGAGAGACCTCAACACAGGAACATAGGAAGCTGCCATATACTGAGTCAGACCATTGGTATATCTAGCCCAGTACTGTCTTCACAGACTGGCAGCAGCTTCTCCAAGGTTGCAGGCAGGAATCTCTCTCAGCCCTATCTTGGAGAAGCCAGGGAGGGAACTTGAAACCTTCAAGTCTTCCCAGAACTGCTCCATCCCCTGAGGGGAATATTTTACAGTGCTCACACTTCTAGTCTCCCATTCATGTGCAACCAGGGCAGACCCTGCTTAGCTAAGGGGACAAGTCATGCTTGCTACCACAAGACCAGCTCTCCTCTCCTCTTGGCTCAAAGGCCAAGTTGAAGACAGATCACCCTGGAGAGAATCTATCTACAGGTGAAACTCGGAAAATTAGAATATCGTGCAAAAGTCCATTAATTTCAGTAATGCAAATTAAAAGGTGAAACTGATATATGAGACAGACGCATTACATGCAAAGCGAGATGTCAAGCCTTAATTTGTTATAATTGTGATGATCATGGCGTACAGCTCATGAAAACCCCAAATCCACAATCTCAGAAAATTAGAATATTACATGGAACCAATAAGACAAGGACTGAAGAACAGAACAATATCGGACCTCTGAAAAGTATACAGTGTACTGTGCTTGATTGGCCAGCAAACTCGCCTGACCTGACCCCATAGAGAATCTATGGGGCATTGCCAAGAGAAGGATGAGAGACATGAGACCAAACAATGCAGAATTGCTGAAGGCCGCTAATGAAGCATCCTGGTCTTCCATAATACCTCATCAGTGCCACAGGCTGATAGCATCCATGCCACGCTGCATTGAGGCAGTAATTGCTGCAAAAGGGGCCCAAACCAAGTAGTGAATACATATGCATGCTTATACTTTTCAGAGGTCCGATATTGTTCTATTCTTCAATCCTTGTCTTCTTGGTTCCATGTAATATTCTAATTTTCTGAGATTGTGGATTTGGGGTTTTCATGAGCTGTACGCCATGATCATCACAATTATAACAAATTAAGGCTTGACTTATCTCGCTTTGCATGTAATGCGTCTGTCTCATATCAGTTTCACCTTTTAATTTGCATTACTGAAATTAATGGACTTTTGCACGATATTCTAATTTTCCGAGTTTCACCTGTATGTGGTCACTAAGAGTCAACACCAACTTGATGACACTTAATCAATCAATCAATCAATCACTTCTGTGTCCTCACAATCTTTTCAGAGGTGTGCCTGAAAAGATTGGAGCCTGTATCTTCTGCTAGAGTTCTAGCTCATGATTCACCTAGTAGATATTTTAGCATTTTTAATTGGAATTTATGTTAATAAGATGTCTTCCTTGTATTTGTAAAACCAGTTCAGCACTAGGTTATCTACATCCAGTTTTGTGAGGCAAAGTGGCAGTTAGATAGTAAAGTTTTCTTTGCAAATGTCTGAGTGTATATCCTAAAGTTGGGATGACTGAGGGATGCATACATGCTTATATTCTGTTGGAGTCAAGAAAAAATATTTTGCAAAAATGTGGTTTTCCCTCATGAAAATAAAGAACTACTCAAAACAGTGTGTTACTCGGCATTTTGTCTATCTTTTAATTAAGAAACTGGTTTTCTTAAGATCAAGATACTGGTACATTCTCAGAGGACTGCTTGAACGTGCTGAAGTAAATAAGTTTCTAAATTAAAAGAAAATGTAAAGCCTGAGGTAAATAAAAGGTGAATAAAAAAGCCTGATGAGAACGAAGCCTGCTCAGGAGCCCCCAGCAGTAACAGAGTATTGAAAGTTTTAGTTGGGAAAAATGCAATGTGGATTTGGCTCCACTCCACCTGCACACCTTGGGGATGGAGCTGTAGTTCAGTGGTAGAATATCTGCTTTGGATGCAAAAAGTCCCAGGTTCACTCCTTGGAATCTTAGAGATCTGTACGGAAACATTTCTAGTGGTTCAGTACGAATTCAGACAGAATTTGAACTGAACCGCTGACCCGCTAACCATTTCGGTTGAGCGAACTCTGAGTTGAACTGGTTCAACCCGGTTTGACGGTCCAAGGGGCTATGCTTGTAAAGGGGAATCTGGTGAAGATTCAAGCAAAGGGGAATCCTGCCTTTAAACTCTTCTAAGGGCTGTCAGGGAGGGTGGCGAGAGGGCACTTTACAAGCACTGGTAGCTCCTCTAAACCTGGTGCTCCGCTCCAGCAGTGTGTCCCACGCAGCAGCAGCAGGGTTTGGGCCTCCATGCATGCGTGGAGGCCATTTGCATGATGCAATGTGGTCATGTAAATGGCCTCCAAGCATGAACAGAGGCCAGAACTGCACCGTGCAAGCCGCACTCCTGGAGTGGGAGGAATACAGGGGTTTATAGGAGCCACTGCCACCAGTAAGGTACCCTCTCGCTGCCCTTCCTCCGGCCACCTTTACAAGCCTTTAAAGGCAGTATTCCCCTTTGCTTGAAAAGGGGAATCCTCGTTGGATTCCCCTTTCCAACATAGCCCCTCAAACTGTCAAACCAGTTCGAACTGGCCCATAACTGACCAGGCTTGGTTCAGTTAGAACTTGGACAAACTACCTTTTTTTTTTTTTGAAGGCCAGTCTGCTTCGAGTTTGAACAGGTTGAACCAGGTTGGTTCGAATCAACCTGATACGATTTGATCTGGTTCTACACACACTTACTCCAAGTACGGCTGGGAGAGGCTCCTGCCTGAAACCTTGGAGAACCGTTGTCAGTCAGTGCAGACAAACCTGAGCTAGAGGGACCAGTGTTATAATAAGGCTGCTTCCTAAGTACCCTATAAATAAACCTGTCAGTAAGTCTCAATAGATTGACACCACCTACACCACAGCAATAGTTGTAAGCATAGTACCCAAATGCTGTACAAATTTAGTTTGCTTTCATGAGAAAACCAGGACAATTTATTTGAAAACGTTGTTAGAGAGTATAACTATGTGTCCTAATAAGAGCCACCATGGGAAAGGCTATTTTTAACCATTCCCTTTTTAATTTGCTTGCTTTTCTTTGATACAGTGGGTCTGTTCCAGAACCTTCAGGATCAGCTACAAGTTACATGCAAATACTTGTATTAAAATCCTCATGGTTGCTTCTTTTATGAAAAAGGCAACATTGAGAGTGGGTGATTTGAGGAGAGAGTGGTTAACCTTTCCTCCACTCACTGATTTCCCCAGCTGCAATTATCTCTACTGCAAATACATAGGAGCAAAAGCAGAATACCATGGAGGGGGCAGATGAAGTGGCTCTTTGATTTTAAATATTTATGATCTTACCTTTCCACTCTTTCAAGGCAGCTAAAAACAATAAAACTAATAACATCCAAATGAACTAACAAACAAGAATTTCTGGTAAGAACTAATCTGCCTTCTTTCTTTTCACTATAATCTTAATGGATAAGTACCAACTTCACCAGTTAGCCCACTTGTGCCTCAAATATCCACAAGCCTACCATCCTGAATTGGAGTGGATGACATAATCACAAACTTTGCCACTGAGGTGTCCCTATGCTTCTAGATTGTGGAATGCTCTCCTTGCAGAAATCCCTGGCTTAGGAACGTTACTGCCTTCATGAGAGCCCTTAGAATTTACGTCTTTGGTCTGACCAGGATTTTTAAACTGTTTTTAATGGTTTTAAACTGTTTTTGGATGGTTTAAAACTGTTCTATATTGTTTGGAGTCTTGATTCTTTTTTTTTTTTTTTAAATGATGATGTATTTGTTATTGTTGTGAATTGCCCAGAGCCGATAGGTAGGTTGCAGGCAGAAATCTCTCTCAGCCCTATCTTGGAGACACCAGGGAGGGAACCTTCTGCTCTTCCCAGAGTGGCTCCATCTGCTGAGGGGAATATCTTACAGTGCTCACACTTCTAGTCTCCCATTCATATGCAACCAGGGCGGACGCTGCTTAGCTAAAGGGACAAGTCATGCTTGCTATCACAAGACCAGCTCTCTTATCTTGGATGTTACCCCACCTCCCCCCACGAAAGGCACACTGGGTTTCTGTTTACCATAAGGGCTTTACATCAACACTTTGGACTTCATTTCAGTATTTCAGTGATATCACACTTCTGTTATAATAGGCCTTTTGTTTCTCTCTTCCTTCTCTCCAACTCTGCTTCATATGATATGTGACTGCAAACGTGTATGCTTAGCTGGTATGACAGATTTGAGCCTTCTGTTCATGAACGACTGGAAACGCAAGGCCTAGGGTTGCCAATTCTGAATGAAGTAAGTTCTGGAGATTTTTTGTTTCAATAGTTTTCACCATATCAAACCATTAAAAAATTCCAGCATTGCATGATCACTTGGAGACTGATACCAATTCCTGGAGACCCTAGGCCAGTTCTGTGGCCAGGCTGGCAATGCTAGCAATCAGTAGCAACTGGTGGGCACTGGAGCGGGGGGAACAGGGGAGGACTTGGTCACCGAGGTAGAAGTCCATCTCCTCTTTCCTCCATGCTTGCGGGCTTGGGTATTTACCCAAGCATGCCAGCATAGAGGAAAATGGGGGCAGGGAGCAAAAAAGCAGGGGCAAAAGTAAAAAAAAACCAGAAAAGTTTGGAGGAGAGGGGAAGAGAAGGCAGAAACAGAAAAGCCAGGGCAAAAGAGAGACATAAAAGGCAGAAATAAGAACAGAAGGGAAAAAGCAGGGATTTCACCCCTTCTGCCAAATAAACAAACTAGTAAAAGATCAGACTTACCAGCAGCCAGGGAATCCTCAAGAGCAGGGAGCTTTCTTCAGCCCCTCCTCCTGCTTCCTGAAACTTCCTCTTTTGGTCTTACTGGCTGGAACAGCTGCTACTCAAACTGCTCCAACCAATCTGATTCCTAGGGGGCTCCTCCTGGCACTGTCCCCAGGAAGAAGGGGGAAAACATTTAAAACATACTTCCTGAAGCAACTAGGAAGTGCATTTTTACCCATTATTTCAGTTCTTCCTGGGGGCAGTGCCAAAAAGAGCCCCCTAGGAATCAGACTGGCTGGTGCAGCTTGAGTAGCAGCTGTTCCAACCAGTGAGACCAAAAGCAATTACAGATAGGGGAGGAGAGGCTGGAGGAAGGTCCCTGCCCTGAAGGTTTCCCTGGTTAAATATGATCCTTTACTAGCTGGGTGGGGGGTGCCCTTATCTCCTGTCCTTACTGACCATCCACCACTGCTAGCAATGCCCCTAATTCCACTGGTGTCTCCCATAGTTTAGTAATCCAAGGTTGGTTTGTGTGTGTGCTGCTCCTCAGCTGTTTTGTTAGAATGTGTTTGAATTACAGCACACTTATGAACTCTGATGGTTAAGGAGCTTGGAGTAACTCCTTAAATGACAGTATTAAAGAACAGGCAGTTTCCCTGCTAGCTGCGCAAAGAGGTACCTTTTAAAGTGGCGATTCTCTTTATTTAGTGGGGGAGAATAACGGGCCCTATTCACCCCCAGCACAGTACCTCCAGTGACTGTTGATGGGGTCTATCTTATTTTAAGATTGTGAGCCCTTTGGGGACAGGGAGTCATCTTGTTTGTTTGTCTGTTTACTGTTTCTCTATGTAAACCACTTTGGAAACATTTGTTGAAAAACAGTATATAAATATTTGTTGTTGTTATTTCATACAGGAGAAGGCAGTCTTTCAGAGCACACATTTGCTGTAATGTATAGTTGTTTGTTGCTCAATTTCTGTGTAAGAGGAGGATTTTGAAGGTACATCTGGTTTTTATACCCCTGCAGCACTGTTCTGACTCAGCATAAACCAGCTTGATGTTTTCAAGTGTCACCTGCATGTTCTTGCAGTAAAGTGTCACAGTAAACTCCCAGGAAGGCCTGCTGTGTGCAAAACGCCCTGTAGAAATTCCTTCACAAAACTTTCATGGATTGCATCTGGTCGCTCTAGGAATCAGGTGCTCTTCTTTTGGAAATTTTCCTCTTCTAGACTTAATTTTTGTTACATGTATGAACCACACTCACAGAAGTAATTATGGAAGATCCTGGAGACTAAAAAAGTGAATGTTTGCAATGATAAAAGTAATGTGCATCAATATATACCGGTATTATTAGAAAGGTTAATCCTGTTTTTGTTCTTTGTTTTTTAAGATAGTACACATCCAGCTTTTTCCATCTGATTCTCCCACCTTGGAGATGCAGTACGTTGCCAGCCAGCTACAGACAAGATTGTGACCTATATTCAGCCTCAATCATACACCCCAGGAACGGTATTTAATTTTTTATCACAAGACAAGTCATAAAGAGATAAAAGCCGGATGGGAGGCTGGAATACAGTAATTGTTATTTAAGGTGAATTGTTCTGTCTTTGTTTACTCTGGACAAAATATGGAATTAAGTATCAAGAATTAAATATCAAGAGACTGCATCCATTACAGGGGCCAATCCAAATCTTCTATTTTTTCTTTTTCTAAATGCTTTAGAAACTATATCCCAAAACAACTCTCATTTTGATTAATGTTCCTTTTACTCTTGTTTCTTGAAACACCTGCCTGTATTCTGTCTCAGTACTCAAGATATCTACTATATCCAATAAGTTGGAAAGGGGGAATTTTAATTCTCTTCAGAATTTGGAGATAATGCAGTAGAGAAGCCAGTTGGATTTATGTTTAGAAATCTGCTTAGACATTTTCACACGGAGGATGAAATCAGATAATCTAAACAATGTTAATGCTATACTTCTAAAGTATCAGTTGTTGAGACTCAAGCTGATACCAGCTGCTTATCAGTCTTGGCTATAGAAGGGAAATAATTTGGGATGTAGAGAAACTACCCAATAAAATTATCTGACATTTCTCCTTGGGAGAAACCCTGAAATTTTATTCAGATTTTAGTTTCTCCTTAGAAGAACCTTGACATCCTCTTTTGCATTTCTCTTGGGGGAAATTTCAGCTCCAACCCTAATTCCATTGTTTTTACTAGCCTCCATTGCTATGTATTTAACTGTAGTTTGATATGTGGCTATGAGCAGGTGATAACATCTGTGGCGTGGGATATAACATTTCCCCCTGAAAGATTTCGCCATCCTATTTTTCTGCAGAAATTTTTCCATTTTTAAAAAGGCTGTGTTTTATAAAATGAATTAGTAACACAATGAATGGATGTGGCAGCAGTAAAATTGGACAGCTTTAAAGGTGTAATTAACTTTTTCCAGGTAACTAGAACACTTTCCTCATATTCCATCCATGTACTTAATTAATGGATGAACTGGGGTTGCTACTTTTAGTAGGACCATATTATGACATGCTGAGGCCCTAAGCTTTGTCAAGCTTAAAAGGCTCTATAGCAGGGCTGGGCAAACTTGGCCCACCAGCTGTTATTGAACTACAACTCCCATCATTCTCAGCCACAATTTATTGATGCCGAGGATGATGGGAGTTGTAGTTCAACAACAGCCAGAGGGCCAAGTTTGCCCATCCCTGCCCTAGAACATTACATAATGAGCCAGAAGTCAACCCCATTCCTTCTGCTGGAGCAACATCAATCTTAAGTTGTCATAGCCAGCTCTCTTGATTTCCTGCTCAGAGCTATCTGATGTCCTGACTCCTGACCCCCTTTCACTTGGAGCTATCTGAATTCTGCATCTCTTCCAGTTCCCTGCTCCAGCAGAGACCACGGCTCAGCCTGGAACAGGCTAGGTATCCACCTCTCGAACCTCCAAAGGTGTGGGTGGCACTTGGAGAAGGATTTCCATAAATGATATTAAACTTTTGTTATCTTTTAGTGGGGTTTTTTTAGTTGTATAAGCCACCTTAAAGTTGAAAGACAGGATAAAAATATTCTAAGTAAATAAATACAAGAATAACATAGCTGAATGCATCCCAGAGGGGCACCTGTATTAATCTATTGCAGCAAAAACAACCAAGAGTCGTGTTATAGAATCTTGTTAAAGCATAAAAGATTTATTGTGACAAGAGCTCTTGTGGGCTAGAGCTGACTTCATCTGATAGAAGAATGTGCTTCATCAGATGTATCTGATGAAATGAGTACTAGCCTACAAATCTTATGCCACAATAAATCTTTTGGTAGATATTGAGTGCCATTGTTGATCTTCTGTACATTCTACCATCTGCAAAAGCCTTTTCTGTTGTAAAATGACCTCTAGAAAGGTAAAGGTAAATATAAAGTATAACAGTACCGCAATACTCTTTTCCCCACCCCACCATGTACACCATGTATGGTCCACCTGCCCCAACCCCTTTGTGGCAAATGAAAATGGTTGGGAGAGCAGCATACATGAGTTATCCCCTCTGTCATCACAACAACCCTTTAAGGTAGGTTAGGGTGAGAGATAGGTACTGCCCCACGATCACACAGTGAGCTTCATGGCTGAGCAGGGAATTGAACCCTGGCTTCCTAGTCCAACACACTAACTACTGTGCCACTTTGGTTTTATTTGGATGATGTCATTAGTTCTCCTGATCAAGTGGAAATGTCCCCACTACATGCTTATAGAACTACAGGTTTCTGGAAAAGTAAAGCGTGCCATCAAGTTGGTCTCAACTCCTGGCGACCACAGAGCCCTGTGGTAGTCTTTGGTAGAATACAGGAGGGGTTTACCATTGCCATCTCCCGCACAGTATGAGATGATGCCTTTCAGCATCTTCCGCTATCACTGCTGCCCGATATAGGTGTTAGTCTGGGAAACATACCAGCGGGGATTCAAACCGGAAACCTCTGGCTTGATAAGTCATTTTCCCGCTGCACCGTTAGGTGAACCTAACTTAAATTATTATACGTTTTAAAAGGCCAAGATCACACAGAGAATACCCATAATTTAATATTTATTGTGACATCTTGTGTACAAGTTCCCAGATTTCTCTGGGGATGTAATTGTAACAGATGTTCACAACAAAAGATCCGTTGAGGTACATGTGGACAATACAAATTATCTTCTAAAAACATAAAATATATGTGGAATGTTGCCTTTGGCTGGTCTAGAGTAGCAGCAGCACTACTTTTGCCTGGTGCTATCCAAAGGGAGCATGAGACACTGACATATGCCCCTGGTTGTTGCTTCTGGGCCCAATTCAGGGCGGTGATTTTTGCCTGGGTCCAAGGTACCAAAGAAGCACCTTCTTCCTGAGGTACTCTTCCCAACTGAGGTGAGACCAGAAGAGATTATTTTGTTTGTTATGGGGGGATGTCTTTTTGGTGGTGGCCCCCGCGTTGTGGAATTCTGGCATTCTCCACTCAATGAAGTTTGGCATTCCAAGGGAGCCTTTAGGCAAGGGTTTCCCAGTCTTGGGTCCCAACTGAAGATCCTGTGGTGGGAAAGCAGTAAATTTTGTTTCAGATGCAAGCTCCAGAAGGCATTGACTCCATGTACCTGCAATCTTATTAAACACTACGGGGCATTAGGATTAGAGACAGCAAGTTAGGGGATCCTCCCTATCCTTGTCTTTGTCTCTGCCCTGAGCCAGCGTGGTGTAGTGGTTAGAGTGCTGGACTAGGACCGGGGAGACCCGAGTTCAAATCCCCATTCAGCCATGAGACTTGCTGGGTGACTCTGGGCCAGTCACTTCCAGAGGCGTATCTAGGGAAAACAGCGCCTAGGGCAAGCACTGAAATTGCACCCCCCACCCCCCAAATATCTGACACCCATCTTTCAGATAACTGGAGGGAGAGAAAGCGGAATATACGCTTTCAGGCAGCAAATGCTCCCTGAAACTAATGGGAAAGTCAGTGCTCAGGGAGGCTTCTGGGGGGCGCGTGCCCTGTCCCCGGACTCAGAGAGGATGGCAGCGGGCACCGGGGGGGGGTGCGGGCAATTTTCAATTAAAAAAAAAATCAACTGTGGTGGTTGGGGCGGGGGTGGGGCATGGCAGGCACTTGGCGCCCCCCTGCAACTGGCGCCTAGGGCACGTGCCCTGCCTGCCCCACCCTGGTTACGCCTATGGTCACTTCTCTCTCAGCCTAAGCTACTTCACAGGGTTGTTGTGAGGAGAAACTTAAGTATGTAGTACACCGCTCTGGGTTCCTTGGAGGAAGAGCGGGGTATAAAATGTTAAAAAAAAAATTGTTAGACCGATTGTCTCAGGAGTGACCTTTCTGATTCCTTCCCCTTACCCCTTATGTAGCTAGCAGCAGGATATAGGCTTCCTCTATCAAGTTTGCATTTCCTAAATAAATCTCTTTACTTTGAACATGTCTCCAGATATTCTTAATTAGCAGCAATCCTATGCACATTTCACTGCAGTTGGTGTAGATAAGGAATCTAACCCCTCCAATGCCAACAAATTTAAGAATCAACAAGATAAAAAAAGAAGAATACTTTGCGTTTTTATGACACTCTGAGTGTGTAAAGCAACATCACCACTGTACGGTAAGAAATTATCCTCATCCCTTGGCCAGAGTAGCTTGCCAAAGGCCATCTAGTGAGTTTGTGTCAGAGATGAGTGTCAAACCCAGGAAGTCCTGCATCACAGTGTAGTCACGCTAGCCACTCTGCTACACCAGCTCTCAGTGCATATGCTCAGTGCATATGCTCAGTACCTAAATCAGGTCTTGACAAATTTTCTTTGGATCTAGGAGCCAGCCCAAAAATGTAGGAGCCAGACAGTGGACACTTGACAAAAAATACCAGACTTGGTGACATATCTTGTGGAGAGGGAGGCATCTCTTTGCCCCCTTTATAAGTAACATACTTAGAACAGAAGCAGGGTTTCCTGGGACAAATATTTTATGAAATAGCTCTACCTCTGAATATACTAGTCAAGGCACCACAGTTCTAAGTGTCATGGCTCTCTAGTGCCTGGGATTTGTCAAGCCTTGTCTCAAATAATACGCCTGAATGTCTGGTCCATATAGTATTCCTTCAGCAGATTTTGTCAAATTTCATTTCAAAATGCAAGGCCTCGTTCTCTGTTATGCTGAATGAAATTAGCTATGATGAGTGCTGATGCTTATAGTGTATGTAGTCTACACTGCAGCCCTTTTGTACTTCTGTCTGTTGGTCCATTTTCTGGGACATTTGTATGACATCTACAGCAAACAGAGGTTCTTTCTAGGACCCCGTTATGCCATGGCTTCCACTTCTGGGAGCACAGAGGGTTGCTGCCGGGCTCATAATCTGGCTTGGGGGGTCACTGTTCCCTCTAACAGGGATTCCCAGATGTTATTCAATACAACTCCTTGTTGTGTGTTGTAATTTTTATCCCTCAGCTAATTAGCAGAGCACTAAAGAAGCTACAGTTATAGAGCAGTTACAGAGTTATAGAGCAGTTTGCAGAGTTTAGTTGTTGCAGCTATTTAGAGAAGACACACAGATATTTTTGTAGAACTAAATACTAAGTATTTATTGTCGAGGTACACTTTGGATAGGAAAGCCCTAATCCTAATCTATAGAACTACATAATGAATAGGTAGGGAGAGAGAACATAAGAACAGCCCTGCTTGATCAGGCCCAAGGCCTATCTAGTTCAGCATCCTGTTCCACACAGTGGCCCACCAGATGCCGCTGGAAGCCACAGGCAGAAGTTGAGGGCATGCCCTCTCTCCTGCTCTTAATCCCCTGCAACTGGTACTCATTTCCATCTGCTCTCTAAGAGGAGAGAAGGGATTCTGACTCCGCACAGGAAATATCTGTGGAGTCATATCAGGGGTCATAGAGTAGAGACAAGTAGAACAGTTAGGGAGACCCTTACTCACTATCTCTACTCCCAATGCCCTAGTGGTCATTAGGATAGTTGGTGCAAAAGGTCGATGCACTGGAAGTCCATCTCAAACACTCCCAGCATCCCCAGCTGCAATGGCCTTTGGGGATTATGGGAGTTGTAGTCAACAACATCTGGGAATCCCTGTAAGAGGGAACACTGCTTGGAGTGCCCAGAAGTGCCATTTGTATGACTTGGCCCTTCCATGTAGATAGTGAATTTGCAAGCTGCCCCAGGTCTCATAATGGTGGTGGAAGCTCAAAAAATATTCTTGATGAATGGAAACAGGGAGGTGGGGGCTATCACCATCAGTGATCCTAGTGATGGACCTGTGCTCCAGAGATGATTGTGTAGGGACTGCCATGTGCAAAGACAAGAAAGTCTGTGTCTTTATTTTGTTCCTTTGGACTTTCCTTCTACATTTTAGAAGTTAATAGGTTTGTAGCTTTTGCAGATTTTATTTTCTATTTCTGCCCAAACTAAGTATTCCAAATGGTCTATGGAAGCAACCTGAAAACTGAAGGTAGGTTGGAATCTGTCCAACTCTACCCTGGTGAATATCTGTTGGTAGAGAGCGAATAACTTGGTGCTGTTTTTGCCCATATGACACAGGTGTCAATTATTTCAGGCAATGCAGGGCACAGATGAAAAGCTTTGGCAATTATTTGTTGTACTAAGCAGTGAATGCACTAAAGGCTTCTAACGCTCTCTGCCACTTTAAGGATTACGTGGATCCACAAGCAAAGGGAAACCATCTGTTTTTTTCTTCCACAAGATGGTGTTTTCCAACCTCTGTGCAGACAAGACTTGCACAAATAAACTCAGAGATGTGCTTCCTTTTCCTCCACTTAATCCTATCTATATCAAAGCTATCCCTCTTCCAGGGCACAGACAGCATGTACTTGTTTGAGCATAGAGGTACGTTTTTGATAGGGATGAGTTGGTTTTGCTCCTAAAAGTTTTGCAAAACCAGGAATAGATACATTCTCCTCTGCCCAAACTCAGCAGTGCATTGTGCAGTCTGGAATGGATTCCAGAGTCCACTCCAAGTATGTGCCAAGAGGTCTAGCATGGCTTGCAGTTGCCTTTGGCTATTAGCCCTGAGGTTTCTGGCACACAGTGAACTGTCAGGCAGGCCATTCATTTACTATTCTGGAGGCTTCTAGCAGGCAAGGCAAGGCCTAGTACAGATTGGGGATGTCTTTTGTCTGTGCAGGCACTACCTCACACATTGTTTCTAGAATGGACCTGGAACCTGCAAGAATACGGATGACTCTGCCCAAACTGGAAGCTGGGATTCTAGCCTGGATTCCAGCTGGAGTGGCATCTGCCCCATTTGTAGTTTTTGTCCACTTTCTTTCCTGTCGTGGCGGAATGCTCACTGGTTGCCGTTTCTCCAAACCTTAAGAAGAGAGCTGTCTCTCCCTTCCTTATAAAAACTTCTTTCATTGCACATATTATGGTGACTAACCTATGGATCCAAATTGCATTGCAGGAGCCTTCACCATAATCTCTCAGATGGAAATAATGCATGTACAGAGTTATTGCAGGGAAGACAGCTTAAGGACTGGGGCTTTTGAGTCATAGGAACATAAGAAACTGCCATATACTGAGTCAGACCATTGGTCTATCTTGCTCAGTATTGTCTTCACAGACTGGCAGCGGCTTCTCCAAGGGTGCAGGCAGGAATCTCTCTCAGCCCTATCTTGGAGAAGCCAGGGAAGGAACTTGAAACCTTCTGATCTCCCTAGAGTGGCTCCATCCCCTGAGGGGAATATCTTGCAGTGCTCACACTTCTAGTCTCCCATTCATATGCAACCAGGGCAGACCCTGCTTAGCTAAGGGGACAAGTCATGCTTGCTACCACAAGACCAGCTCCCCTCTTCTCTGTCCTCAGCTTTCATGATGAAAGGGTGGAGGGGTGGTTTGCACTGGTTAAAGAGGGGAGGTCTTGTTTCTGTTTTTCTCTCCCTTAAGGGCTTCCAGGAGAGAACAAAAATATGTGCTCCAGCAGCCCCTCTTTATTACATACAGTCCCAATGCTCTGGTTCTTTGTTGTGAGAATGAGTTACTAGCATTGTCATGAATCAGGGTTCAGCCTTTATCCCAAGATCTCTAGCAGTTAAATCTGTTGAATTGATGCAATTGGTCCAATAGGCATAGAACCCCAGTTTGGAGAAAGCAAAAAGTGGCTTAAATTTTAATAAGTAAATACACTAAACTGAACATAGATCACCCATTCATTGTGGAGGCTTTGTGACTGATAGCAAGGCACTGGTTGTCAGCGGAATGGAATTTTGATGAATTCCCCTTTCCCTTGAAGTCTACTGTGTCACCTGAAAATAAGTCCATGAGGGCTGTGAGACCCTCAGGGATATATTTCAGGTGCCACAGGGGTCTTCTGATGGAAGAGGAGGTTGTTGAAATTCACCCTCCACCTCTCCCCGCCCCCCACCACCCTGGCATGAGTGCTGGTGCTGAGGAGTCAATCCCAGCCACACCAACAGTGCATCTCATGGAGCACTGGCACTCCATTAGTCAGAAAGTTAGCCACTTACCCTTGAAAAGCAACTGGAGGGATGCTTTTCGGAATAGAAAAGTGCCAAGCAGGTATATAGAGTTAAGCACCTCTCTTCCCACCCCTTCTCGGCTCCAAATTTTCTCCTCACAAAACTTGTCTTGAAAACACAGGCTGCTAGGATTTGGTTCTGTGTATTTGCATACAGCATGTACTTATTATATGGGCTCTAAGTAAAGGCTGGATCAAACCAGATCTTAAATTATAAGATGATAAAGAAGTCAGAGCAGAGCTCTTTATTTACCTACCTATGCCCTCTGTGTTTGTGTGTATAATTCATACCTATTTATTATTTTGTGTCATTCAATGCATTTTAAGCATCTTGCTTGTTTTTAAACACTGTTTTTCACCATTTTAATGACCAGCTGCCAATATCATAATAGTACCTTATGCTTGCAGTGCTCTGTGATATTGGTTTTTGAAATGCTGGAGCACCGTTTTGGTTTTTAGACACGGGGTGGGGGGGGGGGATCCAAGGTCCCAGCTATCTATCTGAATGGCGTTTGATTTGGCAGAAGCTGGGAGAACTCAATATACCTTCACTGTCTCTTCTGTGCTGGTACAACAGCATTGCTGGCACAACTTCATGGGCAGAGGGCCAAAATCAGAGTGGTGACACGGGCATGTCATGGGCAAGAGAGGGATGGGCAAACATATGTCAATACCCCATTTCAGAAACCAGACATGTGCCTGGCGAACATAAGAACACAGGAGGATAGGAAGCTGCCTCCTACCGAGTCAGACCATTGGTCCATCTAGCTCAGTATTGTCTACACAGGTTGGCAGCAGCTTCTCCAGAGTTACAGGCAGGAGTCTCTCTCTCTCTGCCCTATCTGGATACACCAGGGAAGGAACTTGGAACATTCTGTATACAAGCATGCAGAAGCAGATGGTCTTCCCAGAGCGGCCTCATCCCCTAAGGGAATACCTTACAGTGCTCACTGTTGCAGATAAATTACTTACTCTCTAGAAGTAGTTTTACAGGGAGCAACTTTAACTGAGAAACAAAAGTTTGATATTTATTTTACTAACTAAAACATAAATGAAGAAAACAATAAACAGGGGCTGTTCACATGGCCATGCACATGCGTGGTTGGCTAGGTGGCGGGGCGGGGGGAGGCAGGGTTAGGGTTAGGGTTAGGGTTAGGGTTAGCTGTATGCCCGCATGACTAGTGCTGCTGAGAGCAGTGCTGATGAATCTCCACGCCGCTCCCAGCAACCCTGCTAAACAATATGTGCACTGCATTCGGGGATTTCCTCCATGAGTCGGGTGCTCTAGGCGCCTGTCTCCGTGTGTAGCCAGGCTAGTAGTAGCCCGACTCACACACAAGCAGGTAGCCGGGGGTAAGGGAGCACTCACTCACTTAACCTCGGCTAACAGCCGGGCTTAAAAGCCGGGCTAGGCAGTGCTGGCCCATCAGGATCGGGCCCGATCCCGGCAGTTCTCATGTGTAGCCTAACCCAGGCTGGGCATCCCTAGCCGGGGTTAGGCTGCGCATGAGCACAGACTAATAGTCTCTTTTGCAGAGAGCGGGAGAACCTCCTGGTTGAATTCAGGACAAGCAAGTGAGGAGCAGACAAACAAACTGTGGCTCCACCCCCAAGCCAGTACATAGACACATTCTAACATAGACAAGCATGCCCCACACAAAGCACTGAGCAAGGCAAAATCCCAACACACACACGTAGTCTCCCATTCAACTGCAAGCAAAGGGGACACTTCATGCTTGCCACCATGAGACCAGCTCTCCTCCCATCCGATGTTTGGTGTCAATGGCCTAATGTTATGCCAGCTTCAGAGGTGGTGAAAGTAAAAAAAAGCACTCATTCAGACTCACTCTGCAGCCAATAATAGGATGCCTACCCTGGGATATAACCTCTGACAGAGAAACCCTAACTCAGATGATTGGACGCAGGGCATGCATCTACTGTTCTCTGATTTCACGTTGTGCACTTTCAGAGCACTGAAAGGTGGGCCTTGGTGGTGGATGCTGTGGAGAAAGGGTACTTTGCACGCACACAGAGGGAGCATTTGTGCAAACAGCCTTTTGCCCCCCCAATATAGATGGGCAGAGCACTAGGATTTGTTTCCTCAGCACTCTCATTACAGTTGCTCTGCTCCAAGAAGACTCTACAGATGAGCACACATTCAGAACTGTAACTCCGCAAGCACCACATCAGAACAAGGGCAAGATATCCTTGACTGGTAGCAAGCGGGGGGGGGGGGCAGATGCCATGCCTCAGAGTATGTCTGCTGCAAATAACTCTTATCTCTCCCCACCCCAACCCCCCCCCCACACACACTGACATTACTGTCAGATGAGTCTTGGCTAGACGTGAAAGGAAGAGGGAGAGCTTTCCTACCAGTACTGCAGCCATTGCAAGAGTGGTGTATTGTAAATTCCAAAGGGCTGTGGTATGCAAGGAGAAGACAGAGGAGTTGAATCAGGAATATTTTGATGAGATAGATATTATGTACAGAGAGGCAAGTGGAGTCTGCCTTCAGTGCTCTTGCTGTTGGCTGCTTGTTAGCCCTGCCTCTACTCCAGGACTGGAATAAAAGTTACAAAAGCACAATTCGAAAGCTGGCCTGGGTCAGTGAATGGATTAACCCAAAGTAGCACAGATGTAAATTTTGATTATTTACTTTGACTCTGCGAGTGCCCTGTGTCAGCCAAAAACATGTCCCTGAGGGCTGTGCAGCCCTCAGGGACACATTTTTGAGGCATACGTCCAAAGCCAGAGCAAATTGTCAAAATTTGCTCCCCACTCTTTTGCATCCAAGGCTGTATGGCCGGAATGGTAGCAGGGAAGCTCTTCCTCACATTGGCATGCCTTCCACTCACTCTACCAGAAGACTGTTCTGCATGTCAGCCAGTGTCAGAGATGCACTTAGGTAATTTTGGAGTCTGGACCAAAAGGCCTTTGGAGCCCCCACCCCGCTAGAGGCCCCCTCCCACTGCAAGTTAAGCATCATCCCCCTAAACACACACACACACACACAATTTTTAAAACATGGGGTATCTTTATGCAAATATGCAGTAGCAGAAACATTTCAACATGCAACTTAACATATTCCAATCTTGCATTTTTCTTTGCCAACTCCCCCCTTTCTCTAAAGCATCCAGCATGGGTCATAATCACACTCGGCTGCCCAGCACAGTGCAGGCCAGCAGCTACCACACCACCCGGGACAGTCTAAAGAGGACTTGGGGGCCCCCAGGGGTTGTGGAGGCCCTGGACTTCAGCCCTGAAGTCCAGGGGTAAGAGCGCCACTGGCCAGTGTCTCCTACACTGGAGTCACAGAGAGGCAATACTTTGTCCAACAGCCATTGCACATTTGATAAGGAGGTGCACGCAGTGTGAGCATGCATGCGCACCTCCTCTCCTGGTGCACCCAGACAACTTTCCAAGGCTTTGGGGTAGTTTTTCTTAATACATTTCAACCTGTTTTAGTAAAACTTTGCACTATGCAACTCCTAATTCTGGTATGCTGAAGATGTGGTCTGGCCTATATTACTGAACTGCTGACAACTTCTGAATGAATCTATGTTTATGCAGCAGTTTGTAATTCCATGCCAAAAAGTGAATTCCAGATTTTGTTGTCCTTTCCTCATTCTGTTGGCAGGAGCTTTGCTTGTCTGCTATCATCATCACTCCATTTTTATATTAAGAAAAAAACAAAAACGTGCAATTATACGGACTCAACAAATACAGACACCCAACCCATACAGAGTTGCACAAATTGAGGTTGTGTGTGTGTGTGTGTGTGTGTGTTCAGGATAGACAAGGGCAGCAGAAAGATAAGGGAGTTCAAATGTACAAAATGATTGGTCAGTACCCAGAAGCAGTGACAATTTGGCTATCCATCCCTACATATATTTGAATCTTGTTAGGTTTTAAGAGGAACATATCATAAAACTGTAGAGTTTGAAGGTACTTTGGAGGCCTTGTAATCCAACCCCTTGCTTGATTCAGGAATCTGCTTTAACATCCCTGGGGGATGACCATCTAGCCTCTGTGACATCTGTCCATTTTCAAAGCAGAACAATCAAGGTATGAAAGTTGTTATCCTCCGCCCCCCTGAGGCTGAGCTCAACAAAATCATTACTCATTTGGGAGAAGCAGGCAAGAGTCTTTGGAAAGATAGAGAGTCAAGAAAAAGGATCTTTGGTTCTCCACCTCATTCATACAGTTACAATATGGTGACACTGCTGTGTGATATTGTTATAAATAAGATGGCCAGTCTAAGTAAATTCAGGAATTAAGGATCTGAATGCAGCTTTCTTTAAGGCAAAATGTTGTTATTTTACCCGGAGGCCAACAGTTGAAAGGCAGTCTATAAAAGAACTGGGCACTGAATATATCGAATCAGTTAGTGTGTATATGTCACTTTAAGAAAACACAGTTGAAGGGAGGAGTAATCTCTGCTGGAGCCAGTTTGCTGAAGCCATGCTAGTGTGGACTTATCAGAGTTATATGGCAGTCAATAATCAAAGTTACTAGATGCATTTGTTTTCTCTTTTATAAAACAATACAAGCATATTCACATGATGGCAAGGAAAATGTGAAAAAATGGTCAGTGTCAACAGGGGATTCTGCAGCACATTCTCCAGGCAACCGCCCAGAAACGGAAGTTTGGGGAGCTCTACAAATTTGAAATTTAATTAATCATTTAATTGAATAAGAAATAAAATAAAATAATGGCCAACTGAAGTGAGAGAATAAGCTTGTGTGAAGCTTTGAAAGCCAAACCAAACTCGAACTGAAGCAGCTCAATTTGGTCCAAATCAAACCACAGTCTGATCTGAACCAAATTGAGTTTAATTGGACCTGATTTGGACCACTCTGGGTTGGGTCTGGTTCAGCGTCTGAATCCTGCCCCCTCCCCGTACAGATCAGTCAGGCTGGAGTCCAGGAGGACCTTCTGTTCAGCTTTAATTTGCTCCTGATGGTGAAGGAACAGTGACAGGCTGTGACATTTTGACGTTCAGAAAGACACCTGGAAGCATGCCCCCCTTTTATGCAAATCATAGGAAAGGCTGAAGTCACTGAAAAGACTACAGTTACCAGGAGCACCCATGCCTTGTGCTGGAGTGGGGGGGGGAGCCCCTCTTCTGGGCATTTTTTTTTTAAAGTCCAGATGTGACTGCTCCCTCACCACCAAGAGCAAAATAAAGTTAAAGAGAAGGTTTCCCTGGACTCCTGTCCATCCAGCAAGTTCAGGGGGCAGGGGAGTGTGGGCTTGGGTGGGTGGGTTCCAGAGTGGGAAAGGTCAGGCCATATCCTCAGATGGGATTTGAGAAAGCCCCTTTGAGTCAGATTGAATCAAATCTGCCTTACCACCTGAAGCACTGAATGCTGCCCTCCAAAACACTCCCTCCAGAGGCCCCACTCCAAGGCACCACAGTGAGCATGGATTCAAATCAGTGCTCCAGGGTATTTTTAAAATTATTTTTTATTTTTTCGATTTCTATACCGCCTTTCCAAAAATGGCTCAGGGTGGTTTACACAGAGAAATAATAAATAAATAAGATGGATCCCTGTCCCTAAAAGGCTCACAATCTAAAAAGAAACACAAGATAGACACCAGCAACAGTCACCGGAGGTACTGTGCTGGGGGTGGATAGGGCCAGTTACTCTCCCCCTGCTAAATAAAGAGAATCACCACGTTAAAAGGTGCTTCTTTGCCAAGTTAAATAAATATGTTAAATAAATAAATATGTTAAATGTTTATGTTAAATATGTTTAATATGTTTAATACGTTGAATACGTGAGTTCACGTCCGGCAGAGTTGTTCAGGGTTGTGAGGGGGCTAGTATCTGCCCCCCCTCCCTTGAACCAGAATTTGGAAGCATCAGTCACCCGCTGTGATGTGTTTAATGGATTTTTCGTGGACAAAATCTCTCGGATTTGGGCCGACCTAGATGGAGACTCTACAATTAATTTGATGTCTGAACTGGAGGTGTCTAATAATTCCTCTTATACGATTCGACTAGATCAATTTCAGTTTGTGACTCCTGAGGATGTGGACAAGCTGCTTGGATCGGTGAGGCCTACCACTTGTTCTCTTGACCCTTGTCCAACATGGCTTATTCTATCTAGCAGGGAGGCTCTTGTAGGCGGCCTGGTAGAAATCATAAATGCTTCTCTGAGGGAGGGCAGGATGCCTCCTTGTCTTGAGGCAATTATTAAACCTCTTCTAAAGAAGCCTGCACTAGATCCCTCAGAGTTGAGCAATTATAGGCCTGTCTCCAACCTACCGTGTCTGGGCAAGGTAATGGAGAAGGTGGTAGCCTCTCAGCTCCAGATAGTCTTGGAGGAAACTGATTATCTAGACCCATTTCAAACTGGCTTTCGGGTGGGCTATGGGGTGGAGACTGCCTTGGTTGGCCTGATGGATGATCTCCAATTGGGAATTGACAGAGGAAGTGTGACTCTGTTGGTCCTTTTGGACCTTTCGGTGGCTTTTGATACTATCGACCATAGTATCCTTCTGGAGCATCTGAGGGGGTTGGGGGTGGGAGCCACTGTTTTACAGTGGTTCCGCTCCTACCTCTCGGACAGGTTCCAGATGGTGTTGATTGGAGATTGTTGCTCTTCAAAATCTGAGCTTAAGTATGGTGTCCCTCAAGGCTCCATACTCTCTCCAATGCTTTTTAACATCTACATGAAACTGCTGGGAAAGATCATCAGGGGATTTGGAACTGGATGTTATCAGTACACTGATGACACCCAGATCTACTTCTCCATGTCAACTTCTTCAGGTGATGGCATATCGTCCCTAAATGCCTGCCTGGAAGCAGTAATGGGCTGGATGAGGGAGAATAAACTGAAGCTGAATCCAGATAAGACGGAGGTACTTATTGTGCAGGGTCAGAACTCCAGAGACGATTTTGATCTACCTGTTCTAGGTGGGGTCACACTTCCCAAAAAAAACAGGTTCACAGTGTGGGAGTACTCCTGGATCCACACCTCTCCTTGGTTTCTCAGGTTGAGGCGGTGGCCAGGGGTGTTTTCTATCAGCTCCAGCTGATATGCCAGCTGCGTCCATTTCTCGAGATCAACGACCTCAAAACAGTGGTATATTTGTTGGTAATCTCCAGACTTGACTTCTGTAATGCGCTCTACATGGGGCTGCCTTTGTATGTAGTCCAGAAACTTCAGTTGGTTCAGAACGCGGCAGCCAGGTTGATCTCTGGGTCATCCCGGAGAGACCACGTAGTTACCCTGGCTGCCGATAGGTTTCTGGGCAAAATACAAAGTGCTAGTTATAACTTATAAAGCCCTTAACGGCCTAGGCCCTGGGTATTTAAGAGAGCGTCTTCTTCGCTACGAACCGCACCGCCCACTGAGGTCATCTGAGGAGGTCCATCTCCAGTTACCACCAACTCGTTTGGTGGTCACACAGAGGCGGGCCTTCTCGGCTGCTGCCCCGAGATTGTGGAATGCGCTCCCTGTTGAGTTACGATCCTCCTCATCTCTGGCTATTTTTAAAAAACATTTGAAATTTTTTTTTTACCCAAGCCTTCTCAGTTTTTTAATTAAAAAATACTGTTCGTTAATTTTATGGTTTTTAAATTATTGTATTGTTTTAACTTTTATATGTGTTATATGTTTAACTGTTTTAACGTTTTATGTGTTTTAATTGTTGTTAGCCGCCCAGAGACGTAAGTTTGGGCAGGGTATAAATGTAATGTAATTAATTTATTAATTATGTTAAATAAATAAATAAGTTAGCAGGGGTTTCCAGGTTAGCAGGGGTAGAGCTCTGTTAGAGAACACAAATTAATCCCATAATCCTCAAGCAAAAGCTATTGCAGCTGGTGATTCTAGGAGTCGTATCAACAACATCTGGGCATCCCTGTTAAAGGGAACACTGCTGCCAAGGTACACAGTAGATGAGACATTGGACTTGTTCACACAGTTGTTTGAATGTAGGTCTAATGTAGGTTACCCATGCCAAAGTGCAAATCTTGGTAACACACATTAAACCTAGATTCAAACAACTGTGTGAACAAGGCCAATGTCTGAGATGAAGCCTGGTGACCAGGCAAGGTGCAAAATTCCCTGTTTACCACCAGTTCCTATTTGAACAGAAAGGTCACTTCCTCTATAGAGCAGAAGTGTCAATTATTAAAAGCAGAAAGGGTGAAATCATTTTACTAAAGTGTCGTTGAGGAATGCTTTGTGTGAAAGTGTGAACATCCTTAATCTGTATTCACTTAAGAATACTGAACAGCTTGTGAAGAAATGAAACTATCTTTTCTTAGGTCCTCCAGCATCTTAACAGCCTGACTTTTCAGGCACTGCAAACGAAGCATGGAAGTTGATTCTGCCAATGAAAATATCCTCTGCTGTCTGGGAGAGCTTTAAGTAATTAGCAACTGTGGCAGAAGAACAAGGTCACTCCTTGTCACGTGATCTTTCTGTGTTTAGCTTTAAGAACAGTAGATGCTGCAGTTTGTGATGTATCAGGTTCTTGAGCAGATAAGGATGGAGATAGGAATGAAAACTGAGGAGAAATGTGAGGCCTACACTCAGCTAATTTTTTGACAGAAGAGCCCACGACAACATGCCTTTTTCTCTATTCCATCATCCTTTTTTCAGCTTTGTTGGGGGATTGAAGGAGATGCTTGTGCCTGTGTGTATGTATGTTTATGTCATATATAAACACACATACATTATGTACACATACTCTATCTATCTATCTATCTATCTATCTATCTATCTATCTATCTATGTGTGTTTATAACAGTGTGTCTGTATAACAACCCCACCACACACACAAGGTAAGTCTGTAAATAGTGCAGTGTGATGTGGAACGCTGTCAAACACTGTGGGCCTCCCCACACCCTTGGGGTCTCTTTCCTGTCTGGCAGCAGTATAATACTGAGACAAATAGTCCTTATCTTGTTTATCTTGTTGACCAAGGAACTTTTTTCAGTAAAAGGCCGCCAATGAACCATTTTGAGAAACAAGCAGGTGGGTCTTTGGAGAGAGTGGAAGTCAAGTGGATCTTTTATTCAGAGACAGCTCCAAGGAATAAAAGGATTATAGCTTTTAAGCCCCAGTATGGTCAATCATGCTGCTCCATGTCCTCATAACGAATAAGAAGGCAATCGTCCAAATAATTCTAAACTTGATGGTAAAAGAATTAAGGCTTTTCATGCAGCTCTGGATAAGAGTTGAGTTGGCTCGAGTCAGCGTGGGCTTGGGGCTCAGACCCAAAGCTCACTGTAATAACTGGAATGGTTGCAAATGGAACGCACGCCCTTGGGGAGAATGATAACAAAATATCAAGTTTGTTGCATGGCTACTATACCTGCATGGTAGAGCATCTGCTTTGCATGCAGAAGGACTGAGGTTCAATCTCTGACACATCCATGTAGTTCTGGGAAAGACTCCTGCCTGAAACCTTGTCTGAGTAGACAGTACTGAGCAAGGTGGACTAATGGTCTGACTTAGTAAAAGGCAGCTTCCTATGTATCTATTTTTAAGTGCTTTATATTTTGTATGCACTGTTAAAAAGTAGGCATGCATTGTGCCTGCATTAGGCACAGTTGTCAACTACAATCTTCCTCTGAAAACAAGATGGTAGCATTGCCACTATGGTGTCCCTGTGATTCTCTAGAGAACTGCTGCTTAACTGCAGATCTCCAGCTGCTAAGCATTTAATTCCATACTGAAGTTTCTGATACTTCCTGGCCAACCCTACAATAGATGAAACATTTTCCAGACATAATGATCAGGTGCCTGAAACTATCATTAAGAAAGTGTAAACTTGGTTGATATCCCCAAAAGATCAAAAGTTGCAGTATACAAAAGGAACTTAGGCCTAATATTTGGATAAAGAACTTTAATCCTTCCAAATGACTATATACAGAGAGATTCTGGAGTTTGTGCTCTTTCTTCAAGTCTGGGAGGATCAGATATATTTTGATGATGCTAGCCACCCCACCCCACCCACAATAGAAGACGGATCTAATAAAGTCATTCAAGAGAAAAAGATGTGCTTGCTCTATCTTTGAAGTTGAGAGAAAGGTCAAAAGTGGTTCTTAATCCTGTTCCTTCAGTCAGCATGTGGCAGACCTTCCTGAAATCTCATCCAGCATCTTCTCAAATTGCCGGCGGGGGGGGGAGGCATTGATTCAATAGCTAATTTTTGAAGTGCTGACTTGCAGGACAACTCAACATCTCAGTGTAACACTAGCCCAAAGGTGAGTTAACCTGGCCATTCAACAAGTGAATTTTGGTTATTCAGGGCCCCCTATAGGCTCTTGGTCCCATTCTGTGTTCTAGTCAGCAATCTGACTGCATATTGAATAAGACATGCTTGCACTCGTGTCATGGTTGGGTGATGATCATTCAAATCTTCCCTCAAGGAAAAATTTACTTATGAATTTTAGGTCATATTTGGCAAACGATGCCACTTTCAGACAGTGCTCTAATTATGGGGAAGAAGGCCTTAAACTTCACCACCCAACCCCCATTTTAGCCACATCATGTCTCTATAAACTTCTGTGATCAGTAGCTAAGGAGACCAACATAAAAGCTTGTGGGGTAACATGTGGAGCTTAGGCCCCACAGTAATTCAAGCACTGCTTTCGGGACTCAGAAACCTTAATGTGCATATCAGCTTTAATAATGTGAGTAGCTGGATATTTTGATAGGCTTCTCTAATTTAAAAATATTTTCAGCTACCAATTATATTGCATTAGAAATTACTAGTCACTCCCATACAGTCTTAGAAAATGGGCTGTGCTTTGTCAGAGGATCCTACCCAAATCAGTTACTGAAAGGTACTGTATAGAGTTTCTCAGGGCTAGTTCACATGAACATGACCCAAATATATGAGGAGGAGTGGGACACAGAGAGAGCGCCCACCCCAACGTCCCTGAAGGAAGTCTCTGGACATGTTGTCAGAGTGTCTTTCAATCACGTGTGGGAGCTGTTCATCTGAATGCCCCCTAAACATGGACTACAAAACCCCAGGTTTTTGTCATTTGGACATAACCACAATCGAAGGATGGTTCTATCCAAATATGCAATTGAACACATGTCATGAATTGAATACATGATTGAAAGATGCCCCAGCAGCACATTGGGATGTCCTTCAGTGATGTTGGGGGGTTGGCATGCTTTTGGCACATCCCCACCAGTGCTCGCTCTAACAAGGATTCCCAGACATTGTTGACTACATCTCCCATGATCCCCAGCCAAAGGCCATTGCAGCTGGGGATGCTGGGAGTTGAAGTCAACCTGGGAATCCCTGTTAGAGGGAACACTGGTCCCCACCCCTCTCCGCTTGTTTGGGTGTTTTCTTGTGAACCAGCCCTCAGTTTGGGACAGAGAAAGAAATGAAGAAAAAGTATTGACTAAAGAGCCCCTACTGTTAAAAGTACTCAAACCCATTTCACAGGCTTGATGTTTAACTTAAACTTTACCAGATTGTCCAAGGTTCTTCTGAATTAAAAAAATCCTTCTATCAACAATCCTGAAAGTTCACTAGAAAGCTCATAAACCTCTTTACCCTTTGAAAATTGCCAAGTGAGACCTTGCACCATATGGCACCTAGCTAAGGGATGAGATCTGTGGGGCTAAGAGATGAGTCCTCTTTGAAACCATCATCCTGTTCTCTTCCATAGTATGTCCACCTCTGTTTGACTTTTTGGATTTTGTTTATTTATTTAATAATCAAGAGGGATCCTGCAATAATTAAAAATTAAAAATTTTTTAAAATGTTTAAAATGTATTCATATAACTTGCCCCCTTGTTGCTGGTGCAGTCCAAATTTCTAAGAGTGGCCCTCCAAGTTCCTCACTGTGCCTCAAACGCCGCACAGTGCTTGGAAACGGGCATGATAAAGGTTGAGGCCAGAGTGTGGTTGTCCATTCTTAACCCCTGGCTTAAATTATCCCTCAACCCTTGGGGCTTGGCTCCTCTGACCCTACAAGACAATTTTCAATCTTCCTGGGAAAGGGCCTTTTGGACTAAATTGTTGCTACTGGGCTTTACCCCTTCCCCCTGCCACACTTGCTATGGGCCGTGACCAGGCAAAAACAAGAATTAAACGGAAGTTAATGGAAACTGAGCGCCAGGCTGACCTAGGCAGGGTCCCATCCTTCCTGTCCTCGGAAGGGATCAGATAATCTGCCTCCCCCGTCACATACCTGTCATGGCTAGAAATCCCAAGGCACAGAAGGGCTTATACCCTCTCCCATTGTCATGCCCTTCCCTCTGCCATACTGGAAGGCAAATACAGAAAGATCCCAATTTCACAGAGACTTTGTTCCTGTGACACTGGGGAGGTAGAAACCACAGAACTTGTATGCTTCTTTTGCCCCTTTTACAGAAACCTTCTAGCCAAGCTTATATTTCTGCTACTCTGCAAGTACCCTGGCCGCTCAAACCATGTCTATACCCGGATGCTGCTTTTGGATGAAGACCCGACCTTCACGAATAACACTGCCAAGTTCTGCACGGCAGCAAGTAGTACCCATTGGTACTACTGCCAGGCCATTCCCTGACATCACCTCTGCATAGTTTTAAACCGCTGACTATTTTATCTTCTTTAGACACCTTATTTCATATACCCTGCTTTAGCCACTGCTTTTTGCATCCTATATATTTCACATTTTATATGTTCATAACTTTTTATAGCTGTTTAATAATCTCATAGATACCCTCTAGGGATAGCAGCTTTATAGTATTATTATATAGCTTTATACTATTAGAGTATTAATTTTATAGTAATATAGTTTTATGGTTTCATAATTTGTTCTTATTATTATATTATTTTGAATCATGCTCTACTGTTCTATCTTATGCTGGTCTTGGACCGTAATAAAGATGTTTTGATTTGATAAAACTGCCTAAAAGAGTTTAAAACAGCCTTTAACAGAATCTAGATATACTGCACACTACGGGTGGATTCACATGACTGCTGCCAAGTCTGGAAGTTGCGAATGAGCAGGCGTGCCAAGCAAACCCACCAACTGGCAGTTCTTGACTCATTTGCCCTAGAGTCTACCTACTTTCTCTGCACAGATTCAAACCTTGGTTCCAAGTGGGTGGAGAAAGTTGGTAGAATCGCAAGCAGGCAGTTTGGGAAGCACTAGTTGGTGGGTTCACACAGTACGTCTGTGGGGGGTGTGCTCGCTAGGAACCAGATTCCTGGCTTCCAGATCTGGAGGTGATCATGTGAACCCATACAAAGACACCCTTTTTGGGAGGAAAGTGGAGGCCTTTCTTTTTCAACAACCATTTGAGTAGAATAGACTAAGGTCCAATTGTATTTGATTGGTATGTTTTTATCATGTGGTTTCTAGCATCATTTTCACATATGTTTTGTTGAATTGATGTAGTTATTACCTGCTTTGGATTCCAGTTGGGAGAGATAAGCATGATCAAAAATGTATAAATATATAGTCAAGGTTAAAGCAGGCCCTTGATTTGACCTTGCTTGGTCTCCAGATTGCAAAGAATCACCAGTCTTATGATGGCCTACATTCTGAATTAAATCATGAGGAAGAGAAGGAGATTGACTTAGGGCAGGTGAAATTAAATACAGGCGACTCAGCAGCTATAATGCTTGCCTTTGTTCTTTCCTCATTGAAGTTACCAGTTGTGCCTGCAAGACGTTTTGTTGCTGAAGGGATCCAGTTCTGCACAATGCACAGTTTGCAGTCACAAAGGCCAAGCTGACTGCAGAGTATTATTCTTTGTATTCTTTGAACAATTGCTCCATAGGTATTTTTTGAAAAGGGGGAGATTCAAAGTTGCCATTAAAGCTCTTAGATTTCAAATGGAAGGAGGGCAAGGAAATCTCAATTCGTGTTTGCACAATCACCAAAGGGACTAAAAATGGCTGAAATTAGAATCATCCTCAAATGCCACCAACCCCTATCAGATCAAATTATTTATGCTTGTTAAAATGACTGCCAGGTAGCTGTGCTTCCCCCCCCCCCCCCCGTCTCTGTGTGTGTGTGTGTGTGTGTGTGTGTGATGAGTCATATCTCTTGTCCTAAGAGTCAACCTAAGATGCAGATTAGAAGCTAACAGCTGCCATTAGGGATGGGGCCCCCCACCTTCTAAATTAAGCTGAATTTTTTGATTGATGTAGTTGATGCCCACTTGGTGATTTTTTTTGGGGGGGGGAGAGGGGGTTGATTTAGAAATGGGTAACGTCTTGAGCCTCAGTTATACTCCAAACTGAATCATCAGGAGCACAAAAGGGCCTAGAAGTTTGTTGCAACTGGCATGCAATCTCTCTGAAATGGGGCTGAAAAAGTCCATTTTCCACAAAACATTTCCATTTTTACCACAAAAGTACCATCTCTTCTGAGGTTATTGGCACTGGCATGTAAACTCTCTGAAATGGGTCTGGAAAAGGCCAATTTTCCACAAATTTTTCAACCATCAAATTGAGATAAATGATGACTGTTTGCCAAAGGGTTGATTGCATTGTATTAAAACTGGATTTTCCAAGAGGGAAACAGCATGAAATCAAAAGTGCTTGCCATGGCCTTGTTAATTCCCACACAATACAGCTGTGGCTGGGGATGATGGGAATTGTAGTCCAACAACAACTAGGAGCCTCAGGTTGGCCACTCCTGAGCTAGACTTGAGCAGAATGAGCTAGTCCGCACATTTTAACAGCTGTCCTGACTCCTGGTCCACTTCTGGGCACAATTAGGACTGGTGCTTACATGGCTTGGGATTGGGAAATGGTAAGGATCTTCTGCTTCCACACCACACTGAGCTCATCTTTGGGGGCTCTTTGCTGGGCACCTCTGTCAGGGGAGGAACAGTGAGTAGTGATTGCAGGGAAGGCCTTCTCAGTGGTGGCATCCCTTGCTGGGTGGAATGCTCTCCCCAGGAAGGCTTGCCTGGTCCTCAGTTGGCTATCTTTTCAGCACTAGATTTTAACAAAAAAATTCCTATGCTTTTAATAAGAGCTTTTAAATCCAGCTGTGATTGGCTTTACACTGTTTTCATCTGCAGTACTGTAATTTTTGGCAGAAACGCCACTAAAGAAAAAAGGTTGATTTAAAAGAAGAAGAAGAAGCAGAAACACCACATCAACGTAAATGCTGTAGCTAAACGGAACATAATTGAGTGATATCAGTACAGGGATACCAATCCTTATGTATAGTAAGCCTGGAGATTACTATGAATGTGGGTTCTTTGGGAGGACAGGGGGGAAACCCACATGCTGCATCAGCATAAGCACCGCAGGTGTTGAAAACTAACTTTTAAACATGCATGCACTGCAGCGTTTCTGCCTAAAATTACCATAATTATTGTATATGTTCTTCAATTATTTTTGTATTTTATTGGGGTGTTTCTTTTTTGTTGCTTTGTTACCAGAAACTATCTTGGAAATTTTATTTTTGGAGGGTGGGGTAAAAATTGATGAACAAATAAGAAATACATATAACAGAAAACCCACAGGTCATGTCTGGTGTCCTAAAATGTCACCCCAGCCTTCAATTTACAGAATATAGCTAAAGCATAGCTTTAGTCGCCTGGTACTGAATCCATCCCCACCCCAATAGATTTCAAAGCAGTTGCTAACTGTCTAATTGATAAAGGCAGTTCAGTGTCCTGCTTCTTTGGCCAGGTGAGTAAGGTAAGACTCAAAGAAGAGATTAGCCTTGTTTTAAATGTCTTATATGGCTCCTGCAAATCATGTGGCTAACTTGCCAATAAATACAATGGGGACTTTCCTGGTATAATATTTTCATTTATTATGAAAATGTTTTTTCATATTAATTGATTCAGGTCTATTAACCTCTAGAACAGAGGCAAGCTTGCCTCCGTATCATTCTTATTATGTGTATCGGAAATCAATTATAAGCTGCCTACTGATTCAATAATAGTTAAAGCCTAAAGTCACGTTTTCTAGCTACTGTTATATACTGTGGCATTAGTGGCTGGAAGGAAAAGTTTCAAGATGTCTGTGAATGTATGGATCCAGGGAGTTCAACTCCAGAGTTGCAGAGTTCCTGCCACAAGGGATCTGCAGGAATATGAGATATAACGATGACTCCAGTTGCAATGGTGAAATCCTATTGTGACTTCCTCTGCAGTCAGAGGATGTGTAGAGGTGGCCTAAAAGGGTCAGTATGATATAGTGGACACCTGGCTTCAACTCCCTGCTGGATTAAGCTTGCTGGATGCCTTGGATGAATCACTGTCTCTCAAACTAACCTACCTCATAGCACTGTTGTGAGAATAAAACTGGGGGATAATCCGATGCATGTTAAATTTCTTGGAAGGAAGGTGAAATAAATAAAGGAATGTGATTAGGCCAGAATGGAAGAGTGTGCATATTCGTTGAAGGCAGACCTGGCCAAAGAGAGTGTTTGGGTTCATGTGGAACATTGACCACTATATACATCCAGGAATATTTATAAGCATAAGGCCAAAAACAGGGCGGGGGGGGGTGTTAAGGCACCAAACCAGACAAAAAAGAGAAAAAAAATCTTCAAAAACTTTGGCATTGTTAGGTGGGGTGCTTGTCATGGGCCCCCAATGTTTGGGTGGGTGCCCCAGATCTCCCCCGCCTCGCCTCTTGTCTTGCCTCGCCTACCTATGGCACTGCTATGCATAGCAACACCCCTACTCAAACACCTCCAGATCAGACTTATTGACGGCCCAAAGCATTTTGGCAATGCATTTGGGCAAGGACTCTGTTCCAAAAAACTCTTATAAATTCAAGGAGGCTGGAAAAAAGACATGCCCTGTTCCTCGTCGCTAAACTGTATTTCCAAGATTGAGTTTTGCTACAAAGATTGGGACACGCCACTGTGTGAAACAGGATGCTGAACTATATGGGCCTTGGGCCTCATCCAGCAGGGCTGTTCTTATGTTCTTATTTTATGTTCTCATCTCTTTTTTGTCTAGTAAGCATTAGGATCAGCCTCATCCACCTGAGGTTACATGATAACAGTTTTAACCAACATGGTGCCTTCTGCAGTAACTATTTAAATGACTAACAACATTAATCGAACTATGCTACAACTGGGTGGATGGACAACAATTCATTAACATACAAATTACTTTATATTCTGTAGTTGGAATGCTGGCTCATCCAGTCCAGTACTGTCTACACTGACTGGTACAACTCCTGGGCCTCAGGCAAAGGTTCTTCCCAAGTTGCTTTCTAACTGGAGATACCAGGGATTGAACCAGGACTTTTATACATGAAAAATGTGTCCTTCCATTGAGCTGTGACATGCTCCTGACATAAAGTTGCTTTATATTGAATCAGACCATTGGACAATATAGGCACTGGCTTTCCAGGGTATCAAGCAGACCTTTCCCAATTTGCTACCTACCTATCAGGAAAAAGATTGTGCCGTTGAGTCAGTGTTGACTCCTGGTGACCACAGAGCCATGTGGTTTTCTTGGTAGAATACAGGAGTGATTTACCATTGCCTTCTCCCATGCAGTATGAGATGATGCCTTCCAACAGCTTCCTATATCGCTGCTGCCTGATATAGGAGTTTCCCCTATTCTGGGAAACACACCAGTAGGGATTCTAACCAATAGCCTCCTGCTCTCTACGCAGGTTGCTTCCCCGCAGTGCCATTGGGTGGCATGTACCTACCAGGAAGGACAGTTGGAAATCCCTTGTGAAGATCACAAGATTAATTGTAGCTCGCTCTCACTCGCTCTCTTTTTTTAAGGGTTCACGGAAAAAAGCTCAATATTTTGCAATACTGAAACAAAGCAGGTTTTTTTGAAAAGATGAGCCATGTTGCTGTTTGGAAAATCAGTCCTGATAATTGTAGGCTTGTGTTTATTTAGTGTCTGTTTGCAGAAGGAATTTGACAAGATAATCTATTTTCCTTTATTTATGCCAATGACTCACCTTTTGTGGACTAAGAGGACTTTTATTCCATTTTGCAGAGCTGATATCAGCTTTATCTCTATCTGCCAGGAAGGACAAGAGCAGACATATGGGAATGCATAACCCCCACATTATTATATGTAACGCCAAGCTTTGGTATTTTCAATTTGGATCTAATGGGGTCCAAAGGTTTTGTATGTGAGCTACTGCTAGGAAAACAAGACTGCTTTTTCACTATAATGTTCAGTCAGAGAGTTAATTAAATGCATTACAGAATCATTCAGGAATAACTTCTAATATTTGGTTGGAGCCTTTGTATTTATATGAATGAAAAATTGGTTTTGTTTTTGTGAATGGCATTAATCTCCTGTTTTTATGGCTTAATTCCACTGATGTCAGCAGAAATGTTCTAGGCAGTTGAGGGTTGTTGTAGTATGCTCCTTTTAAAATAACACCAGTTCACATGGCCATTTTTGAGGTAGAATGCTCATCACAAGGTGACTTTTCCCTTCACTGCATGGATGTGAGACAGCTGACTTATGAAAAGATACCCTGAGCAGGGGTCTAACAACAACATAAACATAAGAGCATTAGAACAGCCCAACAGCTGGATCAGGCCCAAGGCCCATCTAGTCCAGCAACCTATTTCACACAGTGGCCCACCAAATGCCACAGGGAGCCTACATGCAGGAGTTAAGGGCATGCCCTTTCTTTTGCTGTTACTCCCCTGCAACTGGTATTCAGAGGCATCTTGCCTCTGGGGCTGGAAATGGTCTATAGCCATCTGACTAGTAGCCGTTGATAGACCTCTCCTCCATGAAGTTATCCAAACCCCTCTTAAAGCCATCCAGGTTGTTGGCTGTCACCACATCTTGGGGCAGAGAATTCCACAGGTGGATTATGCGTTGTGTGAAAAAGTACCTCCGTTTGTTGGTCCTAAATTTCCTGGCAATCAATTTCATGGGATGACCTCTGGTTCTAGCGTTATGTGAGAGGAAGAAAAATTTCACTATGTCCACTCTCTCCACACCATGAATGATTTTATAGACCTCTATCATGTCAACCCACAGTCTTTTTTCTAAACTAAAAAGCCCCAGGTGTTGTAGTCTTGCCTCATAAGGAAGGTGCTCTAGGCCCCTGATCATCTTGGTTGCCCTCTTCTGCACCTTTTCCAGTTCTACAATGTCCTTCTTTAGACATGGTGACCAGAATTGTACACAGTACTCTGAGTGTGGCCGCACCATCGTTTTGTATAAGGGCATTATATAATACTAGCTGATCCGGCACAGAGCATCTGTACCCCTAGTTCTCCCTGTCTCTCCTCCCCATCATCCTTTCCCCCCTCCCTTCAGCCCAGTCCGTTCTCCTTCCCCCCTCCCTTCAGCCCAGTCCGTTCTCCTTCCCCCCTCCCTTCAGCCCCAGTCTGTGCTCCTTTCCTCCCCCTCCCAGTCTGCTTTCCCTCCCTGCCCGCTGGCCTGGCCTTTCTGTCCCCTCACAGGTTGACCTGGCCAGTGCTTTCCCTCCCCACCCACCAGCAGCAGTTTCGCTCACCGGCCAAGCTTTCCTTCCCCACCAGCCAGCGGTGGTGGTTTCCCTCGCTGGCCAGCCTGGCCGATTATTTCCCTGCCCACCACCCCGCCACCATCGCCATTTTTTCACCCCATACCCATGGCTATCTGGCAGCTGCTCACATACTCTCGTGAGAGCTCCCACACATGGGATTAGCTACAGGTACGTCTTAGAGAAATAAATATAAACTTATATAGAAATAAATATAAACTGGGCAGTCTTGTAAACCACCCAGAGAACTTGTGTTTTGGGTGGTATAAAAATGTGCTATATAAAAATAAATAAAATAATAAAATAAAATAAAGATTATATATATTGTATAATGTATTATATATTGTATAAGGGCAAGGTTGGAGTGGGCCCTGGAACAAGGAGTGAAGATGGATGCCTGAGCCCCCTCCTCCATTTCCTCCCCTCACCAGTGTCTTTGCTGCAGAAAGAACTGTAAGGACATGGTGAAAAACAAAACATTCTTGGCATGCTCTTTCTCTCGCTCCTATGCAAATAATATCACACACTCATACATGCAGATACCTCCCACACACACACACACACTTGTGCGCCTGCATTCCCCTGGCTCATAAACATTTTTTAACATATATTCTTACTGCAGTCACCTTATATATTCATACAACATCAGCAGTAAAGAGCAAAGAGCAAGGTGCCTCCAAGCCAGCAGGCCCTCCTCTCTCAGAAGCCCAGGGACATTTGTTCCCCTGCTTCTTCAGTTATAGCTATATCCCTGGCTATGAGATAGGAACTCAAATTGCCATATTCTGAAGAACACTTGTTTCTGAGGATGTGATTACTGTAGAGCCTCATTATTTGCAGTACTGCTATTCGTGGTTCTGCGTATCTGCAGGTGTCTAATTGACACCTGTTTTCATTATCCGTGGACACTAAAGGGTTAAAACCCACATATCTGTGGTTCCTAGAATGCCAGAAGTGACTGCAGATGTCACTTCCAGCTGCCATTTTGTCAGGAGGAGACAAGAGGAGCCATTTTGTAGTTTGTTTCTTTAAAATACATATATACCCATGATTTTTTGCAGTTTGGGGGGCATTCCACAGATGGGGGGGGTGTTCCTGAGCACATGGGAGCACAATTTGGTAAAGGGTTTCAATTATTTTCACATTTTTTGTTGTTCTTTCACATTTTTTCATCTTTTTGTCCATTCTGGAAACCTAACCCCCCTTTTCCCATAGGCATAATGCCTGTTACTCGTGGTTTCATCGTTCATGGTAGTAGGTGAGGAACGGAACCCCCACAAGTAACAATGTTTGCATGTACATGCAGTTGTACATGGCAGACTCCCTTTCATAAGACAATTCTACCACATGAATATTGAGAGGAAATATCCTGTGCCCTCATATCATGTATTAGCTCTATATTGGCAAGGAAAACTCTACAATCTATTGAAAGTGTGTTTCTCTGGTGGAATGCAATTCAGAGGCATTAAATCCCACTTGAAACAAGATGAATTTTGGCTGGTACTGCATAAACGTGTTCACCAGTGCACCCACCCACTTCTAGTACTTAAACTAATAGTTGGCAAAAAGTTGTTGGTACATCAGGTACACGTTTACAAATCTGTAACTAAAACCAGAACTTATTACTTTCTACGTGTACTTTTTTCTTTTTTCTGTGGTAAAATAATATAGACCTCAGCCTACTCCTTTTCAGTTCTTGGAGTCCCTCCAAACCAGTACTTTGAGATGATGTTCTAAGAATATAATTTCATACATCATGAAATTATTCCTGGGCAGGCCTTATGTGGAGGTTTCTGGGACAGCTTTTGAAATGTGGGATAAAGGTGTAGTAGCCTCAGCCTAAGTCAGCTTTAGTTGCCATAGTGCAAATAGTAATTTCATTCATTCATTCATTCGATTTCTATACCACCCTTCCAAAAATGGCTCAGGGAGGTTTACACGGAGAAGTAATAAATAAATAAGATGGAACCCTGTTCCCGAAGGGCTCACAATCTAAAAAGAAACATAAGATAGACACCAGCAGCAGTCACTGGAGGTACTGTGCTGGGGGTGGACAGGGCCAGTTACTCTCCCCCTGCTAAATAAAGAGAATCACCACGTTAAAAGGTGACTCTTTGCCAAGTTAGCAATTTGCATCACAAAGACTAAGGATGCATATGGAGCTGCCTTACATGGGTCAGACCATTGGTCTATTTGGCCTATTATTGTCTTCTCTGACTGGTGATGGTTCTCCAAGGGAGAAGGCAGGGGTCCTTCTCAGTTCTGCTACATGAGATCCCTTAACTGAAGACTGGAGATGGAAACTAGGTCTTTCTGGAGGCAAAGCATGTGCCCTTCCACTAAGCTACAAATGGTGTGTTGGGGTGGCTGTGTGTGGAAATTTAGCCATGTAGTATCTCTGGAATCAGGAGCAAATCATATGAATTAATTAGACATCCATAGAGAACAGATCTATCAATGGCTCGTGAACATACGACAAGATGGAACCTCCATCAACCAAAGCAAAATACTTCTGGAAGCAGGTGCTGGAAACAGGTGATGACCATCCCCTTAACATCCTGTCTGTGAGCTTCCATAGACAACAGGCTGACAAGAGGCTGAATGTATGAAGTTGCCTTCTACTGAGTCAGACTTTTGATAAATCTAACTGGCAATTGTTTTCCAGAGTTCCATTCAGGGGTCTTTCCCTCCCAAACCTGGAGATGCCAGGAATTGAACCTAGGACCTTCTGCATGCAAAGCATAAACTCTACCACTGAACTGTGGCCCATCTAGAATACTGGACTAGATGGGTTTTTTGCATGCTCTAGCAAGGTTGTTCTTAAGTTATTACTGCTTGACTGGCTCTACATCTACTGTTTGTGTAATGACACTCTCCTTATGAACCTTCATTTTTAGCCAATTTAAACTGAGTTAAGTTTTTAGCCATGGTGCATTGAAGTGCCCTGCAATGACAGCACTAATGAGTTATTTCCTTGAGTTTCCCTCTTCAGGAGGAAAGTCATTAAAATCCTTGTTAGAACTATTTTCACTGGCTGAATCAGCACTGGATTGGCCTAATATATTGTATTCAGGAAATATCCAGCTGAGGGTAACATTTGCACCACAATCAATGTGGAGCAAATCTGTCACTCCCTAGTCCTCACCTTGCTACATGTTTAGTGAACAGATGATGCAACATGAAACCAGCTGCAGGACTAGCCCACGATGGGCTGATATGCGGCCAGTTTGGGGGCGTGTGAAAGTACACTAAGAGGCTCTCCTTACATTTATATGAAGAGGAGGCCAGAATTCTTGTTTTCCTATCAGAGAGAAAAACTGGGCGATAAAGACAAAAGGAATCTATAATTTACTTTTAAAAGAAACCAGATATCAGTGGACATTGGCCAGCAAGGCTACAGTATTACGCTGCACTCTGAACGTAATACCTTTTGCTCCCCTTCCTGCATTACCTTATACCTGAGATGTCTTTACTGTAACCTTTCAGTGTTACCCTATCCATGTAATACCTCTAACTTAACTGTAAATACTGCATCTGGTGGCATTACTGGAAAGGGAGAGCAGGGTGGGAAATAAAACGCAACCACATCAGTTTCCTAAACATGAAACCTTGAAAATTTTCACAGTCGCACAGTGGGCAAGGTTCTGAGTAGAAGGTGAGATGGAAGTCAGTCTTAGCTGGGAAGATTAAAAGGAATCAGATGCTTATCTATTATTATCTTATATTTTATTAACCGCTGCTAGGCTTCCCCAAATCTTACACAATTGTAAACAACAAAATAAGCCTCATCTCTGGGACTTTGGGCTGATTTATGTCCAGAGCATAACAGGTTTGCCAAGAGTAACTGGAGAGGTGTGGCAAAGGTTGCAATACTGTTTATAGGCAAACTTGTGCTTTCCACTTCAGAATTTCATTCCCTAGACACATCATTATGGTCTTGGAACATAGCTTTAAAAGCTGAAATCGGGTACATATTTCACATTGATATTTATCTATAGATAAATATAAAAGTGCTTTGGTTGTCTGGCTAGAAGTATTGGACCAGTGTTGTGGGGTGGGGGGCAGATGTAAAGACTGCACATATGTCCAAATATGGAGGAAGCCGAGTAGAGGCAGCCAAAATACCCGCATGTGGCCCTTGGATGCAGTGCATATGCCACAACCATGCCACAGCCATGCCATGCCGTGCCATGGTTCAGCACAGCAAGGCAAGGACAGCAAGTTCTCACTCAGGCATCCAGCAACACAAGCCATCATGTACAGTACATGATGCACAGCATACTCTTTGGAGTGGGTGTGGGGTCTGCACTGCCACAGCACATCACTACAGTTGCCAACTGAGAAGGAAAACCAAGGTTTATTCTAAGCTTTGTTACCACTGCACAAGCCATTGGTGCAGCCTGCCCCAGCCACAAGGATCCCTTTCCTAACTTTTCTAACAGAATGGAAGGAAGGAAGTTGAAAGGGAAAATATGAATAGAAAAAGAAAGAAACAGACAGGGAGAGATGGAAAATAACAAGGAGGGAAGGAGATGGGGAAGGGAGAGGAAAAACCAACCCCTGCTAACTGAGCAACAAAGCCCTTTTAAAGGTGGGGATTCTCTTATATTTAGCAAAGGGAGAGCAACTGACCTAACTCACGCCCAGCACAGCATCTCTCCAGTGCCTGTTGCTGGTTTTTACATGGCATCTCTTCTAGACTGTGAGCCCTTTGGGGACAGGGAACCACCCTATTTATTTATTTTTCTGGGTAAACCACTTTGAGAGCTTTTGTTGATAAGTCATATTTACCTACAGTATTCATAGCAGTAATAGCAATAGTAAAAGTAGTATTTCTTTTTAAAGAAACAATCCACTTCCTTATTAAATACGTAAAATTTAAGAATAGCACCACTGAATCAGGTCCAAGGCCTGTCTAGTCCAGCATCCTGTTTCACACAGTGGCCCACCAGATGCTTCTGGGAAGCCCACAGGCAAGAGATGAAAGCATGCCCTCTCTCCAGCAGCTGGTACTCAGAGGCATTCTGTCTTTAAGCCTGCAGGTAACCCATAGCCATCAAGACTAGTAGCCCAACTCCTTAGGCCCAAAAGCACGACTTAATTTCCATTGCATAGTTTCTTTCTGAACTGCAGAAAATGTGTCCAGCTGCATGTGGACTCTGTGGGGGAAAGCCCAGAAGCCAACCTAGTTTTTTCATGGTTGCCAGATATGAGAGGACAATACAGGTCCAAAATAGATTTGTTGGCATCAAAATATAGGCCACTATATTACTCTGCACTACGGCTGTAGCTTCAGATGCACTCAGGTTGAGGGGGAAGAAGTATGTGGTGGCATGATATGCCAACGAGGGGTGCCCCCAATTCCTAACATGCATGGATTGTTCATATTTTAGGAGAAAAGAGAACATTTGTCATGGACATTTGTGCTGTGTATCCAAACTTACTTACTTCAATCCATTTCTGTGTTGAGCTTCAAATATATGGCCTCATTCGCACATAACGTGAAACCAGAGATTGCCGAACTGCAGTTAATTTTTCTAACAGTGAATCACATTGCAGACTTTTGTCCAACAGCAGTCCAGCAACCTCCATATTCAGGGCAGGGGAGACCCTCCCTCTTCCTGATCTGCCAAGGCCGCATCCCAACAAGCTCCATAGCGCTTGCATTGCCAGACTGCGGGCAAGGCATCAGGACAGCTCCAGGGCACCAACCACTGGCCATTATTTTCAAGGGGGAGTGCCGAGAGCATGGTCCACCCACCCTTGGCAGGGAAATGGCATTTAAATCCATTTAAATGCTATGACATTCAAGCCCGTCTTCTTCTGACAACGATTACACCACCACTCTTGTAAGAGCCCTGCAACAAAACAGTTGTGCACAAGCACAATTTCTGGTGTGGGGAATGCTAAGGGCACTATTTTTCTGTTTCTCAGGAAAAGGAAGGAAGCATGATGACTTCCTAAGAGGGTATTTGTATATGAAGGAGGGCAAAGGATCCTGGGGTCTGGCCCAGTGTGACCAAGGATGCTCTTGCAATTGCTAATCCCAGCAAAGCAGTCCATGGGGACTAAACCACACTCCTGCCCCAGGGGACTAGCACTCTAATGAGAAGCCCAGTCTATTGGGGAGGACCTTAGGCTCGCCAAACTTAGGTCTTCTGCTAGACTCCACGCTCATCAGTTGAGCTATAAAAAGGGGGGGCTCCCACTTGTGTGGGGGCCCCATCCTCTCTGGTTAATAATAGAACTTTTGCACAGCTTCCCCCTCCTCACCATGGAAGCTTCACACACCCAAAGGAGATTTTGATGCTCCATGTGTCCAGGCGTAGCCAGGTGGGCAGATTGTGGTAACACGGGGATTGGGAACAGATCTTTACTCTCATTCAAATTTCCCAGGTTCAGACCGGCATTGCACCATATGCAGATCTGCCACTTTGGGGAATTGTGGGAGAGGGGATCCCCGGTTCTCTGCAACCCCAGTAGAGTGGGATTGCCATTCTGGTCAAACATAAAGATGAACATGTTCAAATGGGCAGACAGGCTGGCAGAGGGCATGCTCTGACAGCTTCTTTGTGGCAGTCACCAAGACAGGGAGAGTTATTGCCAACAGACAATATCCCCACAGACAGTTCTTCTCATGAGTTGTGAAAGGTATCCCCATGGCCTTACACTCTCTTGAGTGAGTGGTCCACTCAAGCATCCGTCATCTTCACATATGTCAAATTGCTTCTTTCACTGGAGGCAATGCTGATCCTGCTGCCCGACCCTTCTCATGAGTAAGCCTATGTACACATTCACCCAAGAGGAAGGGTTGGGCGCCCCCTTCCCCAACATCACTGTGCAAAAAATAGAGCTGAGCCATTCAAGAATTCCTGGTTGGGGCTGCCCTTTAAACCCTGGGTATCGCCACATATTGCCATATGCTGCCATCCCAGAGATCTATCTAATGGGGTTGCCCTGTTTATGTTGTCACCATGACTGCATGAGCTTGTGAACATACATCTTGATCACTTCATTTTTGGAGAGGTAAGCACATAGTGCCCATCTTGTCATCTGTCCCCTTTCTCTCCTGACTGCTGGGGCAGCGGGGGGGGGGGGACGGACAGAGTAGGAAGAGGGTGTGCCGTTATGTGACTTTCCCATTTGACAGGCTTTGAAGCCTGGGATGGGACATGCTGGTGTCCCTGTTGCCGGGCAACTAGTTTATTGGATTGGAGACAGGGGGACGGGGCAAGTACTCGGAGAAGCAGCCAGCAAGAAGTGCCACAGGCATAGAGTGGGCATGATGCCGGGTGAGTCTGGGTCATCCTCTCTATTATAAGTTCCAGAAACTGCATGAAATCATGGGTATGGCAGTGTCTGCATTGAGACATAATGCTGCTGCCAAAAAACCTCAGCTTGGGGCAGCAAAAAATAGAAGGTTCAAATCGGAGTTTGGCGAGGCAAACCTCAGGTTGCTTTTGCCATGAAACTATGGTTGCACACATTCGGGCATTCAGAAATTTAACCCTCTGCCTCATTTAACTGCAGGTTCACGTTACGTGTGAATGCAGCCTGCATGTTTGAAGGAAGGAGGGGCTTTTGGAGCAGCGACGAGCAATAGCAAGTATGCAAGTTAACTATTAAGGATAAGGTGTTTTGTAGGAATATAATTCATAGTGGCCAACATCCTAATGAAGCACCAGTGCTCCATGAGATGTACCAGTGCAGTGTGTAGGATAAGCACTGGCACTGGGGAGGGGGGACAGATTACAACAACCTTCCCCCAGAAGCCCTCTAACCTGCACTTCAACTACTTACCCTCTCTTCACCAGATGTTGTCTAGCCCTGGCCCTTATTTGTTTCTGATGCTAGGTGAAAACATGGCTGTTTAGGAATGCCTTTGGTGTAGGCTGATTGCTTGTGCTATTTTAGTTCTGCCGTATTGCCTTGTTCCAGCTTTGATGTTTTATTGATTAGAAGCTGGGTAATTTTTAACTTGTTGCCAACTTCTGCTTCTTTTAAAAAAATAAATATTTTATTGTGCTTTTATTTTGGAATTTGTAAACCACTCTCGGTTCCTCACCGGAGCAGGGCATGCCATTTTAAAAATGAAATGCATATATTTAAATATGGTGTGCTAAAATCATGCGTTGTGAGAGGGATATATAAAAATCTACCTGAAGTATCTCAAACTCTGAAAAGGCAGCTTTTGCCAGAGGTCCAGAGAAACTTGGGCCACTTCCAGACTTTTGAGGACCCTAGCCATGATAAAAATTTTAAAAATGACAATACATAAAAACAAGTTCCAAAACTCATCAAATGCCAAAAAATTAACATTTGTTTAAATCTGGGGGGTGGGGGGCTGCCCTTTGAGGCTTGGGTTACTGGCAGTATAAAAGAGGGCCCTGAAGGCGTACCTGTTTTCCTAGGCTTTTAATTGAAATCTAAATATTAATGTATTTTTATGTATTGAGATTTTATCTGTTTTATGAATTTTAACTGTTTTAATTTGTACATTGCCTGGAGATTTCTATATCAGACAGTATATCAGCAACTTCTGGAGGGCTGCAGGTTGGGGAAGCCTGATCTGGATAGATGGATAGATAGATAGATAGATAGATAGATAAACTTATAGTCCAAACCAAATGACTGTCCTGGCGCCTGTCAACTCATCCAGCATTTCATCCCTAGTGAAGTGAGCTTGATTTCTTACTGTTGTCTCTGTCCTGAACACACGCCTTCCTTTAGTATTCATTCATTCATTCATTCATTCATTCATTTGATTTCTATACCACCCTTCCAAAAATGGCTCATGGCGGTTTACACAGAGAAACAATAAATAAGATGGCTCCCTGTCCCCAAAGGGCTCACATTTTAAAAAGAAACATAAGACACACACCAGCAATAGTCACTGAAAGTACTGTGCTGGGGTTGGATAGGGCCAGTTATTCTCCCCCTGATAAATAAAAGAGAATCGCCACGTTAAAAGGTGCCTCTTTGCCAAGTTAGCAGGGGTTGTTGTAGCTGCTTGTTCCTCCTAACAAATATCTTCCTAAGGAGATGTTACCCACATAGTCAAGTCCCTATAGCCCTCTTCGGACAGTATAAACCCAAATCATGGGTGCTGCTTGTGAGGGGGGAAGCAAGGAGGAGGTCCCACCCCCCCACCCGTCATTCACCCTTGTGCCCAACAACCAGGCTTACGTTGGCCAGTGATCCCATGAGCTTCAACCTTGATTGATCAAGGTTGATGCTCTCAGGATTACCAGCCAACATGCTTTGGGTGCTGCCCCATTCAGACAGACAGCACCATAAGCATGGTTAGGCACAGGGGTGAGTGACAGCAGACAGGGGGGCAGGACTTTCTCCCTGCTTTCCCCCTTGTGAGCGGTACTTGTGATTAGGATAGTTCAGCCTAACTTGCCTTATAGGTTTGTCATGAGAATATATAAGGTAATGGCCTATATATTAACCTGTGCTTGTTGGAGAAAGTGTGAGACAGAAATGTGATAAATAAATAACTAGGTTAAAAGGTGGCAACCTATACAATAAAACCTGGCAGTTTTTCCTCATGCTTAATGAATCTGATGACCTCCTTGTGGCAAACTGATATCCCTCATGGACTGGAAAAATAAAATGGCCACTGCCTTCACAGCCTTGCCGTGAAAAAACCACTTCAAAAGGGACCACCACCTTAAGCTGCAGCTATGTTGCTTACTGTAGTCACTGTTTACCTCTTCTTTCTCTCGCCTCATTGCTGCTAATTGTCACAGAACTCGGTGTTGAAACCTGTGGTGGTGTTTATGGCTCCTCAGGCTCATAAACAGCAAACTGCCAAAACAGTCCTGCTGACTTTGCAGCAGGGACCCTAGAAAATAATTAGCTCTAATAGCCCTGTCCGGACACTTTATACTACCATGTTAAAGAGCAAACTACCCAACGACAAAGGCACACATTGCTTCTGAGATAAGGGATGGGTATTCTATAGCAAGCCCCCCCCCCCTCCGCCCCACAGACATATACACAGTGTGGCTTGAGCTCAGAGAGAAGCAATTAGTACTCATCTGATGCATGCCTTTATTTTTTGTGTTAATTTTTTTTCCAAAGTCTCACAGACCATGTTTGCACGTAACGGGGGGCTGGAGTTGGAGGGACCCACGGTTTCCTTACCGTTAGGTCCAAACCAAGCCAACTCAGTAGCACGACCCGAGGTTAAGTTCCAGTTTAACCCTTGGTTTGTAGTGAGGTTTGCTGCTCCTAACCAAGGGTCCAGGGAGCTTCCTTTTGTCCAAAGGAACTGTACATGGCACTGTACACTGCATTCGGCTGGGCTGGACTTGAGGAAGGAAGCTTCTCTCTCCCTCCCTCCCTGATTGGCTGTGCAAGCTGCCCTTCAAGCAAGAAGGAATCCCATACAGCCTGCTCCCCTGCCTCTCTGAAGTCTTGCTGACTGCAGAGAGGATGCTCTCCTGAATGTCCGAATGTGGACTGGGAGGGAGAGGGGTGCAGAACCGTAGGTCAGTTACATACAAATTTGGCCATACTGTGGTTATATGAGCTCTATTTCTAGAATTTTGTTACATAACAAACCCCGTGATATGGCCCAATGCGCAAAGGTTGGCTTTGGTCCAGGAAAGCCTTGTTCCCATCTGTGGCAAGATATGGAGGTCATTCACACAATCAAAAACTGTGTTCTGCCCAGGTTTGGGATCTGTATATACTCCCAATTTTTGATTGCGTGGAAGCAAGGTTAGAGGAAAACCTGGGTAGAAGTGATTGTGTGGAAGCAAGGTAGGAGAAAAAGCTACACAGGTTTTCCTCTAACCTTGCTTCCACACAATCAAAAATTGGGAGTACACACAGATCCCAAACCTGGGTAGAACACAGTTTTCGATTGTGTGAATGACCTCGTGGTCTCATTGGATGACTTGGGGAGAATCAGTACTCCATCCATACAATGGGAATTATAATGACTGCCTGTCACACAGGGGCCTGGTTCAGATGATACAATTGTGTTCATCATCTGAACCAGCCGTGTGTGTGTGTGTGTGTGTGTGTGTGTGTGTAGAGGGATGTTCATCCAAATTGCCCTAAACTTGCACTCTAAGCACCTGAACAGCATATGATCATCAAGGGATGTGCTATGGAGAACATCCTGACCAGCACAGTGTTGGCACATCGCCTTCTTCTTTACATATGCCAGCTATATTATTTGAACCAGCCCAAACATGAGTTTGTAGAGCACTTATTATTTTGGAGAACACTTTCATAGTAAATGGAGTTAAGAGATTCCTGCACAGACCAATGTTAGAACACTTACTGGTAAATACGGGCAAAAATGAAAAGGTGGACTATTTATGTTGGACTATTTATATTTGTCCCCCAAATAGGACTTTTGTAAATAAATGGCAACAACTTCAAAATGAATTAACTATTATGTGCATTCTGGGAATATAGTGAAGCTGACTATGGCCAATGATGCTGTGTTTCATGCCAGAAATGGGTTTCTGCCAGGAAATATATATTTGTGCAGTTTTCCACCGTCAGAACTGGAGGGAGAATCTAAGGCAAGCCAGTGTGGTGTAGGAAGCAGAGTGTCAAACTAGGCCCACAAAAACCTGAGCTCAAGGCAGGTTGCCTGAGATCAAGGTAAACCTGGGCTCTCCAGATAGGGCTGAGAGAGAGTCCTGCCTGCTACCTTGGAGAAGCCTCTGCCAGTCTAGACAATACTGAGCTAGATGGACCAATGGTCTGACTCAATATATGTCAGCTTCCTCTGTTCCTAAGGCCTCACTCAGCTGTGAGGTCACTGGATGACCTTGGGCCTGGCAACCTCACTGAGCCTAATTTACCTTACAAGATTGTTGTCAAGATAAAGCATCCATGTATGCTACCCTGAGCTCCTTGGAAGAAGGATGGGATGAAAATATACAGGTAGATTCAATATTGAAAATATAGATGGGATGAAAATATAGATCTGGACTAGTGCTTTGCCAATGCACCATTATTTTTCATTGTGCAAGGAGAGAGGGACAATTTCTGATACAATCTTTCCTTCCCTCAACAGTTGCCTGTCTCAGGAAACTATGCCCCTGAGTGTGTGCCAACCCTAACAAGCAGACTAACAAGCAGAAGGTTGCTGGTTTGAATCCCATCTGGTACTATGTCGGGCAGCAGTGATATAGGAAGATGCTGAAAGGCATCATCTCATACTGCGTGGGAGGAGGCAATGGCAAACCCCTCCTGTATTCTACCAAAGAAAACCACAGGGCTCTGTAGGTGCCAGGAGTCGAAATTGACTTGACGGCACACTTTACACTTTACGTTAATTTATACTTTTTATAATTTTAACAGAATGGCTGGGGTCAGGAGTGCAGAAAGGAAAGCAGATTATACCTTTAAAATCTGTAAGACTGCCGCTCCCTGATGCCCCGCACCACTGTCCAGCTCTGCACAGAGTCTTCCCCTGCCGCACATCAGCCCCCAACACTTACCTGGCTGATGTGCATGTGTGGTAGCCATTTGAGGGGTCAGCTCAGTAAAAACACTTTGTGGGGCTAAATCCTCAAATGGCTGCCATACATGTGAATGAGTGACAGAGGGGACATGTGGCAGGCATGGACTCAGCATGGAGCCTCCCCATGGCTATTCACTGTGGGGGGGGCAACAGCTCCCAACCCCCCCCAAGAATTGGTGTCTTTGGCAACCACCTAGGTCTGCCTAATGGACAGACCAGCTCTGCAGGGAGGTCCATGGAGTGGTGCCGGTGGTGGCGAGAAGGGGTGTGCACGAACCGTTCGATGCCACACCAGTTTGCCTTGAACCGGGCTGTGTCTTCACAGCTAAACTGTGAACCGAGATGGAGGTGGTTCGGTCCATGATTGAACCAAACCAAGCCCGTTTTGGGTGGACTGGTTCAGCATTGAAAAGGCGGATGGGGGAGGTGGGCGGCAAGAGAAGTACTTTAAAGTTCTTACCAGCCTAGCATGGCTGCAAGCATTGCCATTCTCCACCCCCTGCCACCAGCGCAGCCCAAGCACACAGTGATCCGTCTTTCGCAAGCTGCCCGCGTAGCAATGGCACAGTTCCAGCCTCCATGCATTCACAGAGGCTGGAACTGTGTCACACCACTGTGTGAGGGGCTTGCTGAAGAGGGATTGCCGTCTGCTTGGGCTGCACCAGGGGGGCAAGCGGTTGTGCCGGCAGCCCTGCCAGGCCGGGAAGAAATGTCAACTAAACTACTTCTCTCACCACCGCCCCCGGCTGCTCTTTATAGGATTCCCCTATCCCTTTGCTTATAAAGGGGAATCCTCACTGGATTCTCCTTTACAAGTCTAGCCTTCCAAACTGCCAAACCAGTTCAGTCCAATGGACCCGACTGGCCAGTTGGTTTGGCCAAACCAGTTTGGCGACAGGTGGTTTGGTTCGAACCTGAATTCAGACTGAACCACAATTTTTAGTTTGCGCACACCCCTAATGGTGAGGGGCCAGAGCTTGCTGACTTCTGTGGCTCTCCTTACCCCTGTATCTGAGGCAACCACCACACCCTGCCTCATGAAAGGGCCACTCTGGAAGCATCTTGCCCTAGGGAAGGTATTTTGACTCGATGACCTTTAGATCCCTTGTGAATTGTAGAACCACCTCAGGCTTGTGACAACAAAAATTTATACATGTCTTCCTATAAAAACAAGAGTAAATGTTAGGCCAAATATAAAATAGCTTCCTATGGGAATTATAAACAGCAGTAAGGATAGTAAGTAGGCCACTGCTTGTCTGTCAGATCACTGTCTGGAGAGAGCTAGGAAAAAATGTGCTTGTTTTTCCTTTTGGATTTCACGGGTTGGATCATTAACTTCAACTTGAAATTCAGCTCCTCCCTGAGAAATCAAATGTGTTTTTTCACACCTTAGGTAGCAGCTGCAGCCTGAAACAAACTCATCTAGGGGCATCATTTAGATTTCCCTCTCAGGATGGAGATGTGCAAACTGGCTCAACCTCAAGCTGGTTTGACATTGAACTGGTCCAGCTTGAGGTCAAGCCAAACACTCCGGGCTGGCTTGGGGCTGGTTTAGTGGTTATGAAGTTCTGGTTTTTTTTTTTTAAAAATTAACTCACTGCCGAGTTCTGTTGCATCTTTGGGGAGTGCTGCTGCAGCCACAAGAGGGGTCTCTGATTCGGACTCGAACCAAACCAGGAAATCTGGTTTTGTGCAGGCCCCTGTCTCAGGGCACACTTGATGTCTGTGGCTAAACCAAATCCTTTTGGGCTCAGCTAGGATGACTAAGCCATTCATAGCAGTTGAATGATTGGCTGGGAATTTTGTCAGTGGTCCTCAAAGGCAGATTGTGTTGGACTTCAGCCTGGGAGATTTGAAATGTGTCGCTTAAATTGTTTTCTGCTGGAACAATCTGACTACCTGAACCTGGATAATTGTTCCCTCCTTGCTTTTTTTCTATCATGGAGATCAATCTCTGAGTTGGTGGGGGAAAAGAGCACTTGTGCTTTGCAATGGATACATCAAAGTGTGTCTTATGGATACACTAAAAGCAGCAAACCGGAGTGTGAATAGCGTGTTGTAGCTCAGTGGAAGAGCATCTGCCTTGAATGCAGAAGGTCTCAGGTTCAATCCCTGGCATCTCCAGGTAGGACTAGAAAAGGTTACTGTCTGAAACCTTGGAGAGTTGCTCTAGTCAGTGTAGACAATATTAGACTAATGGCCTGATTCAATATAAGGCAACTTCCTATGTTCTTAAGGCACACTATGGCTGAGCTCCAAAGCAGCCTTTTGTGAGGATGCAACTCCTGTTCTGCACTTCTAATGCTGTGGAATATTTGAGCCACATCCCCCACCCGCAGTCACCTTAAATGGCGCAGCGAGGAAATGCTTGACTAACAAGCCAAAGCTTGCCGGTTTGAATCCCTGCTGTTACTATATCGGGCAGCTGTGATATAGGAAGATGCTGAAAGGCATCATCTCATACTACGCAGGAGGAGGCAAGGGCAAACCCCTCCTGTATTCTACCAAAGAAAACCACAGGACTCTGTGGGCTCCAAGAGTTGACACCGAGTCGACAGCACACTTTACCTTTACCCCCAGCCTTTTGTAGCAAAATAATACTTGTTCTAGACCTCACTCACATATCATGAGGGAGTGCCAATGGTGGAACCAGTGCTGCCTTTGATGGGGCCAGTATTCTCATGGGAAGGCAAGGCAGCACTGGCTCCACCAATGACACTCCCACATGAAATGAGGGTGAGGCCTAGTTCTTATTAGGTGTGGGGGGAGTCAATGTCCAGTCCCAACTTTCACTCATGTGAAAGTCATGGGGAAGGGGACTCAAGTGACACAATGCTCTTCCACACAAAATAATTCTATCCAAATGTCAGGGAGATGACTTCTTCTCTTTTGGTGAATCATCTTGTGAGGCGTTGTGCCTAAAAAGTGAGGTAAAACATTGTGATGAATGAATGAATGAATGAATGAATGAATGAATGAATGCTTCAGTGGACATAGACCCAGATCAGATCCTTACCTGAAGCTTACCTGATGCAAAGAATGTGCTCTTCTGCTTAGCTATGGTCCCTCTCCCAGAGCCTTGGAATATTTTATTCATATTATTAAGGTGCACTCATTCCTTCAGCACAGAAACAGGATTTTTGGTTCAAGGAAGTATTTGAACCAAGCTACAGTTTAAACGGGCAATTCCTGTTAGGGTTCTTGCAAGAAATGGATTTATGCCAGAAAACTGAGATGGACCATTAGAGGCCACTACACATCACTTTTCCAATAAAATTAATGTTTGTGTTGGAAAAAGCAAGCAAAATATAATGTAGGAATGACTGCACAAATGTTTGTTTCACCTTGAATACATGCAGTTGCTTCCCAATCCATCTGTCTAACACAATATAGCTGCATGGTCATGCCGGCTATATATGCCAGCACAGCGTAGTGGTTAGAGTGTTGGACTAGGACCGGAAAGACCCAAGTTCGAATCCCCATTCAACCATGAAACTCACTGGGTGATTCTGGGTGAGTCATGTAGCTCTCAGCCTAACCTATCTCACAGGGTTGTTGTGAGCATAAAAATAACCATGTACACCACTCTGAGTCCCTTTGAGGAAGAGCGGGATATAAGTGTAAAATAAAATAAAATAAAATAAATAAAGACAAAGATTCAGTTCATATCTTTGTGAATCTAGCAGTTCTCTTGAGGAAGAACAAGTGCCTCATCTTCAGTCACCTGGTAGTTCAGGGTTGGCCAACCTGAAGCTCTCCAGCATTTGAGTGGACCTGATCCAGCAAGGCTCTTCTTATGTTATTTGTATATGGAATTCTCTGTTACAGAATGTGTCGACAGGCACCAGCTTGGATGACTTTAAAAGGGCTTCAGGCAAATTCTTGGAGGACAAGTCCATCAGTGGCTACAGATCTTGGTGGCTATAGACTTTACAGGTTCAGAGGCAGGGAGCCTCTAAATACCAGTTGCAGGGGAGCCACAGTGGAAGAGGGGCATGCCTTCATTTCCTGCTTGTGGGCTTCCCAGAGGCATCTGGTGGGTCACTGTGGGAAACAGGATGCTGGACTAGATCAGCCTTAGGACTGATTCAGCAAAGCTCTTCTTCTGTTCTTTATTCCTATAACCCCCAACCACATCTGTGGTCTGACAGCTGAAGAGCCTCAATTGGCCAACCCTGGGGTAGTTCATGCTAGCAGTTTAAAGGTGCAAACTGACTCTTGGCTGTACATTTTGGCTATGGGAAGCTCCGTGTTAACAATAACACAAGCAATGAGGATCTCATAAATAAAATGTTCAGATGCAATTCCTCTTAGTTTCTGGAACCTCCTGGTGAGCTTGTTCTTATAGCTGAACATTCAGAGGTTGTGAATTGATTGTATTCTGTTCTGGAGGTGTACCGGCCCTCGTTCGCCTTCCCACTCACTACCAGGGCACCTACTGTAAAAATAAGGCTTATGGCACAGATAACAAGAAGTGAAGAACTTGCGATCTTATTAAGTCTTTTGAGGAAAAATAGGAGTGCCTGGATTCCTGCCAAGATGACCCAATTAACCTTGTCCAGAAGCACCTACACTGATAACCGCAACATGAAATGCAAACACTGAACATCCCCTAATGTAGTGCTGAGCTCATCACCCTTCCCCCATTGTCCACGTTTTAGGGTTTGCAAAACCAGCGATGCATACACTGATTTTTAATGCAAGGTCTGCTGTATCGAGCTTATTATAAGTGACCATTTCCCAACAATCTTTCCAGGCAGTCAGCAAGGCATAATTTGAAACTAGCTCTTAATCAGGGTGAGAGTTGACTGCTGAATATAAATTGCAGCAACATTTATCTAACCTAAATAAATACTTTCCCAATTAAAGCAGTTGGAGTTAGTTATCTCTTAATGAGCTGCAACTGTTTATCAAAGCTCTGATTGCAAACTCTAGCAAAAGAACGTGCAGAAATGTCTTAGAATGATTAGATGGGCAGATATTCATTATTTCCTGCACTGAACGGCCTGCAAGTTAGACCACACTAAAAATAGATAGGGATACACAAAAGTAAATATTTCTTGCTCCGGGGAAAAAAAATTAACATTATGATGCTATATAGACCATTATTGTTGGATATGTATTTCAAATGATACACGTTCCATACAAGCAAAGACTGTTTCCTATTCTTCCTGCCAGGCTTCTGCAGGTCAAATTATGCAAGATAAACAGAGAACTATTTCTTTAAGTTCTTGAAGTAAAATTAGCCCCCTTGAGCCCCTGTTGTAGAACCACAATGCTCTCTAATGATGTCATTTGCAACCCCTGCCCAATGCCATATCTCAACAGCACTTCTTGTGAGGAAATGCTGATAAATAATAGCACCAGGGAAAGAAAATTTGAAATGGAAATCTATCCATTGTTTTAATGGTGGTTTAGCACAGTAGAGCTGGGTGCATAACAAACAAAAAGTGAAAACCAGTGATGCTGCTACACACATGCAGAGTTGCCAAGTCTCCGGGTTTTTACTTGCTGGAAGTGTCAGGGTTTTCGCTTCATCCTCAGGACCTCCAGAACAACCAAAATATCAGAGTGAGGGGACAGAACCAGGTAGATATGTGCACAAAACTGGTTTGCGTGGATCGGTTTGAGTCCGGTTTTGTGCACCCCCCCCCAAAAAAAAACCCTGGTTTGGGGGTTAAGAAAATTTAAACAAACAAACTCACTGCCTCTGGGGGATTGGAGGGGGTGTCTCCAGAATTCCCCCTCCTTCCGCTGGCCTCTCCCAGTATCATAATGGCCTAGTTCGGGCAGTTTTCAGCCCGTTCTGGGCATCTGTGTAGTTGCCGCAGCCATTTTGGAGGCCCCTGCGCATGCGCAATGGACACCTGTGTAACCAGAGTAACACTGCATGACACTTTAAATAAAGTAAGTAAGTAAATACTGGAAAAAAACAAGGAGCAGATTTTTAGAAAATCATTGTCTTGATACTTTAGTATATACCCAGGTAGGTTGGGGAAGGTATGAATATATGGAAATTGCTATGCTGGGTCAAACCCAGCAATCACTCTCATAGTATGAGTACCAGCAGTAACCAGATACAGTCATCCCTCACAAGCCACTAGGGTTGCATTCTGGCAAAACCTCACCGTTGGCAAATTTGCAGTTGGCGAGGCATTAAAGTCTATGGGAAACAGGGGTTAGGGGAACCACGCCTGCAAAAAGACCTAAAAATAAAGGGGAAATACAAAGAAATTGCTAAAAAAAAAAATCACAAAAAAATCCTGTAATATCGCCAAGAGCCACCAAGAATGAGCAGTCGAACCTCTGGAAATTTTTGGAACCCCCCAAAGTCACTCAAAGGCATTTTAAATTGGCAAGGGACATCAAGGTTAGCAAGGGCCACCAAGAGGAATGGGCAGATCGAACCTCTGAACCCCCCAAACCCACTGAAACCCTCTCCAAAATCACTAACTGTGCCAACCATGGATACTCGGGTCGCGGTTGGCAAGACCTGTCACAATTTCCTGTTCCCATATACTCCAAACTGTAGTTGGTAAAACCGTGGTTGGCAAGGGATGCCTTTACTTCAAACTGGTTTTCAAGCACAAGATGGTGATAAAGTCAGATCTATCAAGATGTATGACTTTTCCGAATATACAGTATCTGATTTCTCTTGGTTGTTTAAATTGGAAGCTTACCACCTGCCCTGCGATGACTAATGTGCCACTGACAGAATTGTTTATCTTAAAGTCTGGTACCTGGTCACAAAGGTTGTAACCTACATGACATAGCATCTATGTTTGTATGGACTTGCATCTTTCAGTGAATGAGAACCATGGCCCTACTGTGTTCATTTGCTCATTAATTCATGCATTCACTAATACCTTCCTTCCTAGCCACTCCCACTTATCCAGGGATTCCCAACCCTAATAAACCTCTGTTGATTTTTGTGTGTGTGTGGGGGGGGGGTGTCCCTTCACCTGACATCCCCTACTACTTTTGCATCACACAGAAAAGGTGGCCTATGTTCCTTGCATTCTGGCAAAGTTATTGATGTGTATGTAAAGATGTGAACTGCCTAGAGCCTTTGGAGTCAGACGGTATATTAAACAAACAAACAAGGAAGGATCACAGATGTAATGCACCTCTTCACGTTGTTTCTTAATTACCCGACCTCAGAAACAGTCTGGTTCTTTTATTACTTGATTATTGTTATTTAATATTTTAGTTTTATTACTCTTACTATTTTGGACATCCATGTAGACCTATGTAAGAGGTTTTTTATTTTCTTTTTCTTTTTTCTTTCTTCTTTTTTCTTTTTTCTTTTTGCTGTGTCTTTAGCCAGTACCCTTCTCACCAGGGCTATAACTGAATTATCAATCCATTCATAATACTTATATGTGTTTTAATAAAGTGAAGGATTGACATACAACTCATCAGAGTAGAACTACACTTGTTAAGAACTCTGATTAATTAAGCAGTGCATTCAAGGGCTGGGAGTTTTGGGTATTTTTTTTTTAATCCAATCCCACCCCCCATCCCCATTTTATTGTGTTCTCGTAGACAAGTTTGAATTCATTAGCAAAATTAGTTGCTGGGAGGAATGCTTATATAACTTTAAAATAAATACACTAGCACAAGAGTGTTTGGTTAATCTGTTCTTCAATAAATTTATATGGAAATCAGCAGCATTAGACCCAGCTGCATTTTCTAGAATCGAGAGTTTTGACAACATTTAATTATCCACTGACAAATGCTCCTTATTTGTTTACATTGAATCTACTCTAGGCTAAACATGATAATTGCTCTACATATGCATGCTCCCAGGAGCAGAGAACATTGGATGAAGACCAAGAGTAATTTCCAATTGATGATTATTAAATGTTTGAGCAAGTTCACCGTGGAGAAGGACATTTAAGATGTCAAAGAGAGCTCCATCCCACAGAACTGGTGAGAAACTTCCATAGTGAAACCAAAGACAGGTGAAGCTCTCCAACTTTCTAATGATCTGAACCTAGCTACATGCACTGAATAATTCACACTAACATTTGAACATGTGCTGAGCTTTTTTTCCCCCTCCAGAGGTCTGTTTTTAATGCTAACTCATGTCCCTTTGATTTCTTTTGCAAAGAAAAAGTGTACTACTGGGAAACTTCCAAGTTATAAAATGGTCAGATTACATTAACCAATGTGTTTTTATCTCTGGGGTTGGCAATTATGAGGATCTTTTGAATTCAACTTTAAATGTAATGCATGCTTTCTATTGGATACAAGGCAGATTAGTGATTTTCAGTCTGTAATAATTATTATTATGATCTTTATTAATAGTTTCAAATTATTAATATTATTATAGTTGTCTGGCAAGGCCGGCTGTCCATACCACCGAGGATGGAGTGGTGAGAGGGCCCAAGGCGACAGAGACGGATAGCAGCCGGAGAGAGACGAAGGAGAGATTGCCAACGGGCAGGGACTCAGCTCCAGTGGAGGAGGAGCTGAGCCCTGATAAGATCAAAGGGGAGGTATGCGAGGGTAACATCAGCAGCATGCCTCTGGAAGGGAGGGGGTCTGAGCAGGAGGAAGGAGAAGAGGGAGAGGCATAGGCAACAGCTGTACAGGGTGATCAATTACAGGTAATAAAGAGGGGCATTGGCCCTGTACTTGGGGGCGGGCAATGCATAGCCTGGGAGGAGGCATATAAGGAGCCGGCCAGGGATGAGAAGGAGGATGGTGGAGAGTGTCTGCCTGGAGAGGGGCAGACACAAGGAACAAGCAGCCTGGGACAGAGGAGGCAAAGGGTGATGTTCAACCCCCTCCCTGGCCCTGCTCTGAGGCCGGTCCCAATAAGCGTAGGCAGGCTGGGAAGAGGAGACAGGGACATGTAGCTGGACAATACTATTTATAGTTATCATAATCATGGGGAAGGGGCTGTAGTTCAGTGGTAAAGCATCTGCTTTGCTTGCAGAAGTTTCCAGGTGCAACCCCTGGCATCTCCCGGTAGGAGTGGGAAAGATTCCTGTCTGAAACCTTGGAGAGCCGCTTCCAGTCACTGTAGACAACATTAAGCTAGACGGACCAATGGTCTGACTTGGTATAAGGCAGCTTTCCATGTTTCCTATGATATTTAACATTTGTACAGTGCTTTTGAGTGTCCAGAGCACTTCACGTGTACTACATTGATGCAATCCTTACAACAGCCCTGTACAATGAGTTACATATTATAATGATTGTATGAGTAACACAGCCAACTAAATAGGTGGTGCTGTTCCATTCTTTGTAAGATCTGGATTGTAAGATCTGGATCTTGTCTTAGCTGTTCTGTGATATTGTGGTTACTCTGAGAGTGTTTCCCTCCAAAGTGAGGTCTGTGTGAACGGCCCGAAAATCGTAGGGCCATAATAAAGTTATCTTGTTAAACCAGTATTACAACCAGTGTTCCCTCTAACAGGGATTCCCAGATGTTGTTGACTAAAGGTAAAGTGTTCCGTCAAGTCGATTTCGACTCCTGGTGTCCACAGAACCCTGTGGTTGTCTTTGGTAGAATACCGGAGGGGTTTACCATTGCCTCCTCCCGCGCAGTATGAGATGATACCTTTCAGCATCTTCCTATATCGCTGCTGCCCGATATAGTACCAGTGGGAATTCAAACCGGCAACCTTCTGCTTGTTAGTCAAGCATTTTCCCACTGCACCTGACTACAACTCCCATAATACCCAAGCAAAAGTCACTGCAGCTGGGGATTCTGGGAGTTGTAGTCAACAACATCTTGGGATCCCTGTTAAAGGGAACACTTATTACAACTGGTGGCAGAGGTTTCAAGACGGCAAAAGCCTTATTGCCTGAGAAGAAATTTACTGGTCATGCAGATGGGCCTACCTATGATCAGTGAGTACTTGATGGATTTTGACCTCTTTGTGTCTGTAAATGAGAGGACTAATCAGGTAGCCACACAACCTTGCTGTACCTTGCTGTTTTTCTGGAGGGTGATGCCGAAGTGAACTACATGCAGCTGTCCAGTATGGATCGGAGAGGAGAGCTGGTCTTGTGGTAGCAAGCATGACTTGTCCCCTTAGCTAAGCAGGGTCTGCCCTGGTTGCATATGAATGGGAGACTTGATGTGTGAGCACCGCAAGATATTCCCCTTAGGGGATTGAGCCGCTCTGGGAAGAGCAGAAGGTTTCAAGTTCCCTCTCTGGCTTCTCCAAGATAGGGCTGAGAGAGATTCCTGCCTGCAACCTTGGAGAAGCCACTGCCAGTCTGCAAAGACAATACTGAGCTAGATAGACCAATGGTCTGACTCAGTATATGGCAGCTTCCTGTGTTCCTATTGTGGCTCCTGTCGGCAACTCTGTTAGCACTTGAAGGGCCATTATGAAGGGGCACTGACCCTTTTGCAATATCAGAGGGAATGGCAAGCTAGGAGGAGGCTGGAAGGGGAACCTCTGCATGCGTATATATGTGCTCTGCACAGGTTCTTTGATAGAGCTTTTCCTGCTCCTCCGTGCTTGGGGGAGGATGCCACTGAGGCTGTTCTGGCTCAACCAAATGTAGAACTTGCTATGCAGAGAGGGGCCTATGTTCAGTGGCAAGCCATGGAAGACTCTTGTGTAAAAAGCCAATTCATAAATGGCCTCTCAGGTGAGTGGCATGGCCTGCTGATTAAGGAAGATGCCATTCTAGACAAATCTGTTGACTCTATTGTACATAGAATACAGACTGTAGAAGCAGAGATGGGTGCTTCCTTTAAGATGGCTGCCGTTAAGTCCCAGCTCCATTGTGACTCTTACATGCAGTCCACAGACTTCCAGGAACAACTTGCCATGGTGATGGCTCAGCAGCTGGAGAAGGCACAGGTGCAAGCAATTCATAAGCAGTCCTGACAGAGGAATCCAAGAGCAGTTCCCCCTGGGAATTCCCACCCAACAGATATTTGTCAGAAATGTGGGGGAAAGGAAATGAGAAGCTGCTGTTAGAAGGGCCACCATCAGCAGCAATATGAACGGCCCTGAAGAAGGGATGTCCCGGATCCTGCTATTATGTGAAAGGGAAGATTGGGCGCTGGGGAAACTCTATATTGTTGGATCCTGGTTATGAAATAAGCCTCATTCTTCATAATGAACACCCCTCTCTGAAGGGAATCATACTGGATGCAGCTAGAGTTAACTTGGTGACCATCAGTGGTCAGCCACTACCAGCAACAGGAGCAGTTGAACTCCCAGTGCATTTGAGTTCTCTGAACACTTAGACCTTTATAGTCACTGCCAAGTAAAGTTGTTCTTGGGGTGGATTTTCTTCAGGGGCATCATGACCATGGCTGGAGTGTTAGTAAAACACAATTGGATTTGGACAATATTCAGATACCTCTCCTGACTGTAGATGCTAGGAAATCAGGCTGTCCAGGAGCAACACTCCAGGTAGTTGGGAGACCTCTCCATAGCCACCTTGGTTGTGGGGAGGAAGTACACCCTGTAGTGGCCCAGAATAAACTGGTCAGACGTAGACATCCTGCCCTGATGCCCCTGAAAGTAAACCGTTGTTGTCAATAATTGGTTGGAGTGTTTGAGTCCAGCACCATCCTTCCAGGCCTGTTGCTCAGCAGGACACTTTCAAGCTGGGCCTAAAGGGGAATTTTGGGTTAAAGCACTGAATGTAACAGTGCAGGAAATACAACTTACCAAAAATCAGTCTTTTGGAACAGTGTCTAAAGTAACAGGTGTCTCGGAGCCCCACCAAGTTGTGTAGGCTAAGGACTGTGCAGCTGCTACGTCAGTTACGAGAACTGGGCATTGACTTGACAGAAGCCAAACTAGATGGCGCTGTTATTTAAAAAAACACAATTGGAACAAGCACCCCTGCAATTTGCAAGTGTGTTTTCAGGCCCCAGTCAAGAGACTGGAAGTTATGACCAAACGCACCATAAGATTCTACTGAAGCCCGGGAGAGTTCCAGTGAGACAGCCTCTACGTCAGATTCCTTTGGCATATCAGGCCTCAGTGAAGGAAACGTTAACTCATATGTTGGACAGCAGATTGACAGAACCTTCTACATCGCCTTGGGCTTCACCAGTAGTTTGTAAAGAAGCCTAATGGAGATTTGAGAATATGTGTTGATTACAGACAGCTAAATAAACAAATAGTTCAGGATAGCTACCCACTTCCTAAAATGGCAGACACTTTGGATAAAAAGTCAGGAGCCAAATTTTTTTTGGCAGTTTTTATCTGGTATCATCAGATTCTGGTGGCACCCGATGACAAGGAAAAAACAGCCTTTGTTACACCCTATAGACTCTTTCAATTCTGCAGGATGCTTTTTGGACTTATAAACGCCCCAAGTACCTTTCAAAGGGTTGTGAAGACTGAAGATATCCTCACCTCTTTGGATGACTTCATTTGTTTTCATAAAACATGGACAGAACTTCTGCTGAGCCTGGAAAGGATTCTCAGCCTATTCAAGGCACCTGGCTTTAAACTGGTAGGCAATAAATGCCAGTTTGCTAGAAATCACATCATCTGTGATACATCATCACTGCTCATCTTTGTTCATTCTTAATCTTCTTTGGTGCAAAATGATGAATGAACTTAGAAAGAATCCACACTCATTTCCTACCAGAGAATCTACTCTCAGAAGAACACCTCAGACATTGAAAACAAAACCCAGTGCCCCATGGGCTTGTGGTTTTGGGGGTGGTTGGCACCCTATGTGCACTACACTACACAACCTGCTTTGGGCCACCCTGGTGTCCCCCAAGTAGAGGTATGGAGCTGCTGGATTTCCCATTATTCCCTATGGGGGGAAAGCTTAAAGATGCGCCAACTTCAACAAAATTTAAAAATCACCCCTTTCACCCATTTATTTGAAATCTGGGTGGTAGCAGGCACCCATTGGGGCACTACCACCTGACCCACTCTTCTGCCCCCCAAACCCATTTTCTGCCATGATGCTACCTCAAAGAAATGCCAACTTAAAAATCACCCCTTTGCCCAATTTCTTTTAAATCTGGGTGGTAGCTTCCTTCCACCTATTGGGCACTACCACCTGCCAAAACCTGCTCTGGGCCACCCTGGTGCCTCCCACGTGGAGTTATAAGGCTGCTGAAATCCCCATTATTCCCTATGGGGGAAAGCTTAAAGACATGTGAACTTCAAAAGATTTTTAAAAATCACTGCTTTGCCCAATTTCTTTGAAATCTGGGTGGTAGCTTACACCCATTGGGCACTACCACTTTGGCCACAAAATGAAGGTCGAATCCCCAAATTTGTTCTGGGCCAAATCTGGTTGATTTGTTTTGTGCCCGAAACTGGGCAATTGAGCACAGGGACGATTTATTCTGTCTACAAATCGCCCGAATCAGCCAGATTCACCCTATTGTTGTTACTCTGAAAGAGTTTCCCTCAAAAGCACTTCACAATCTCAAAGGCCGCTGGGCTAAACGGTCAGGCCCAGTGGCCGCTCCTGCTCCACCTACCGCCACAGCCACAGGGGCAGGGGAGGCCTGTTTGGCTCACCCCTCACACCCTCTGGCCACACACATGGTGGCTAGAATAAGGGTGGCAGTAGGAGTTACCCCTTGGCCTTTGGATGCTACCTTGGAAGCCATGAACCGGGGCCCCAAGGTTCAGGCAGGGGCGTAGCTAGCCCGCCGGCGGCCTGTGTGCAGCCGCAGCGGGTGCCCCGATAGCCCCGCCCCTGCGTCTGACATCAGATGCTGGGGATAGCCACGCTCCAGCGTCTGACATCAGACGCGGGGGCGTGGCCTGGCTCCCAAACGGAGCCTTGAGGCTCCATTCGGGACTCAGCTCAGTTGTAACTGCTGAAGGGGCCACGCGGCCCCTTCGGCAGTTAGAAGAAGGCTGGTGCTGCTTCCTCAGCACAGCCCAGGAGCGGCTCTTCCCTGCAGGGAAGAGCTGCTCCTGGGCTGTGCTGAGGAAGCAGCACCAGTCTTAGCTCCTGAAGGGGCCGTGCAGCCCCTTCAGGAGCTAGTTAGGCAGGGAAGCTAGTTTTTGCAGGGAAGAGCCGCTCCTGGCTGGTGCTGCAAACGCAGCACCAGCCTTAGTTTAGTTCCCGAAGGGGCCGCGCGGCCCCCGCTCAGGAGCTAAACTACTGCCCCCGCGTCTGATGTCAGGCGCGGGGGGCGTGTTGGGGCCACTCTCGTGGCTCCTGATTGGTCACCGGCCCGGGTTCTTTGAACTCGTTGGCCCAGTGGTGGCTCCGCCCCTGGGTTCGGGGATAAGAGCATCTCTATCTCACTCAGTATTATCTACTCAGACTGGTGGTGGCTTCTCCAAGTTTTCAGTCAGGAGTCTCTCTCAGCCCTATCCTGGAGATGCCAGGGAGGGAACTTGGAACCTTCCGCATGCAAGCATGCAGATTCTCTTCATCCAAGCACTAATCAGTCCTAAAGCTGCTTAGCTTCAGCAATTTATCATGTCCTCAGACTATGCCCTGGCAGGGCTGTTCTTAGAGAGCCCTGGCAGCGTGCGGGGCCCAGAGCAAATCAGCCAGTGCAGGGGCCCCTTCCAGTCAATTCTAATGGGGGTTAAAAGAGCAGGGCCTGCAGAGGACACCCTGCTTTCCATGCCCTAAGGACAGCCCTGTGCCCTGGGACCACTAATAGATTGCATTCATTCACAAGTATACCCAGCATCTCTTTTCACTTTTGATATCAATTAATTTATTTTACTTGTGTTGTATAAGCATATTTAGGCCACAATTAAGTCAAAGTTCAGCATTTTTAATTCCCATTGCATTCAAAGGGAGAGATTTAATCATATGCATATCTTTTTGCACTGAAATCCATGGAACTTTAAAAGTGCTTAACAATGGCTGGATTATCTCCATCAGTTTTCTTCTCTGAGTTCCTAGGAGTTCCAGCAAATAACAGTAAAACAGTCAACTGGCTGCAATAAGTTTCTGAAAGAGAGGGGAAATGTGTCAACCATGAGGCATCAAAAGGAGTGCTCTGCTTCAGTTCTCATTCTGAGAGCTGGTTCTCTCGTTGTCAAACAAGAGGCACACATGCACATATATAAACACATGTGCATGCACTTTTCTTTTATTCATTTTTATTATTTCTTGTTTACACAGTCAGACAGGTGTTATTGACTGGTTTGTTTTATCCAGACATCGAGTCCTTCCCAAGGACCTGGGATGCCAGAATTTTATCATCAATACTGTTGGTTATTATAGATATCATCGCAAAATATAGGCTGTTCCCAGTAAAGTTGCTTTTTGTAATTGGCTGATGGTTATTTCTGTGGCCCCTATGGGGTTGAGGTGCTCTTCAAGGTCTTTTGGAATTGCACCTAGGGCGCCAATTACCACTGGGATTATTTGGGTCTTTTTCTGCCACAGCCTTTCAGTTTCAATTTGTAGATGTTTGTATTTTGTGATTTTTTCTATTTCTTTTTCTTCTATTCTGCTATCCCCTGGTATTGCTATGTCAATTATTTTAACTTGTTTTTCTTTCTTCTCGACTACAGTTATATCTGGTGTATTGTGTGGCAGATGTTTGTCTGTTTGTAGCTGGAAATCCCATAATACTTCTGCATCTTCATTTTCTACAACCTTTTCCATTTTATAGTCCCACCAATTTTTGGCTACAGGTAGCTTGTATTTTTTTTGCAGATTACTACTACTACCACTACTACTACTACTACTAAATATAAATGACATCTCATCTCATAAAATTTACAAATAATTACCTGTCATCATACCAATCATTTATAGTTTACAACTCTACTACCATTACTCAAACAGAACATAAACCACTTCATTGCAAACAATCTTGAAAACAAATATACGTTCATTAACTTACAGTCTCAACCTTTATATCAAATTGTCCCCAGTAACTCAAATGGCTGTAATTTAGCCTGCGTTTTGTCACTCCAATGCCACAGAAAAAGACTCCAGTTATGAATAAATTTTTTGTCAACTTGCCGACCTTCTCTAACCCGTGCACTTTCCAGTTTCTGCTATTATAGTTGCTATGAGACCAGACTGTGCAGGCAACTCCTGAAGAAAACCACCGTGTCTTTATATGATGACCATTTAAGAGAAACTTAAGAGGCTGAAATGCTGTGTGGCAGAAGTGGCTGATCTAATTTACACACTTCTGCTTTCTACACAAAGTGTGATTCCAGTAAGTCTATGTGCAAACAGATATTTCTAAGAGCAACTCACTATTCCCCCCACATCCCGTCTGATTTAGCACAGGAGCATGCACAAATGAAGTGTTTCCATAGCAATGCCCTGTAGATGGTTGCACTAAGTTCCACATGGTCCCCGCCTCCTTTTCCATTACTAGCCAACAGAATGCTGTAAAACCAGGGCTTTAAAACAGCAGAGATCATGTTCTGACGTGTGATGCCACTAAGGCTGTGTCATAAATGGCAGACAAACATAGATGAGATCAGAGGGACAAATTTTAATGCCATTATTGCCCCCAAGCCCTTGAGAGTTGAGAAATATAACTTTTTTTTTAAATGAATGAATTTTGTATTAGTTTTTTGTAATTATATAGGCTGGTGATTGAATTGATGCAGTCAACATAAACAAACACATGTAAATAAATTTATTTATTTAAAGCAATTGTACCCCATGTTTCTGTTCCAGCAATGGGATATTCAAAGCAGCTTACAATTGCCACATTAAAACAATAACCAAATGCCATAATATTTGGCAAGAGCAGAAACACCTGCAGCTAACAGTGTACAAAAAGGAACAATAAAATTCAAAATCTATCTCTTGCAGTATCCTATTCACAAAGCAGCACCCTAAACTAAGCAAGCACACCCACCACACACCCAGAAGGTTCCTTCCAAGCTCTCTCTTCCATAATATCTGCTGCTTCGGAACTGGTTGCCAAGTAACGGAAGGACATTGTTCAGTCTTGCCAAGATGGGCTTCCTCACGGAGGCAGCCATGTTCTTGTTGCCTCTGTTCATTCCTTCTTTCAGTAACGAATAAGAGAAGAAAGAGGCCATCATGTCCTTACTGCCAAGAGAGTCAGCTGGAAATGGTGAGTGTGCATATGCCCTGAAGCTGACTATGCCACACATTGGCATCATGTGCTGATGTGCTGCATAGGGATGCAGGTGTGTCTACCATTTCCCAGCTGGCTCATGCAGCGCTAAGTGGCTGGATGGCCTCTTTTCCCTCTCATTCGTTCAAGAGAGTAAAGAGTCCTTTCAACCATGTACTGCCCCACAAGCCAGCTGGGAAACTGTGGTGGGCGGGCAGCAGGAGAAGGGAGAGTAGCAAGATGCAGCACAGCAAATGTAGTAATGGCGATTAGTAGGGTGTTCATAGCAGAGTGCAGGGGGCACTTTACAGTGGGTGAGCAGTAAAGGTAAGTGTGCCATAGAGAGGAGAGGAGAGCTGGTCTTGCGGTAGCAAGCACGACTTGTCCCGTTAGCTAAGCAGGGTCTGCCCTGGTTGCATATGAATGGGAGACTAGATGTTTGAGCACTGGAAGATATTCCCCTCAGGGGATGAAGCCGCTCTGGGAAGAGCATCTAGATTCCAATTTCCCTCCCTGGCATCTCCAAGATAGGAAAAGATTTTTATTTTTATTTTTTTAATAGGACAAGATTTTTTTTATTGAACCAACAAACTACCAGAGCATACAGTATGTTGCCAAAGCACAATTATATACAAAGTGGTTGTTTGTATATGATATATCTACAAAGATTTACACACAAGGATTTGGAAACCCACAAGGTTATGAAGTATATGCAGGTAGTACTGTAACTCGGGGGTGGGGGATTTCAAGGCACATCAGGTAATGGGGGGGGGGTTTACGTCTGACGTCCATTTCCACAATTTGTCCCATTGCTGTTTAGAAGAGATACTCTTGTCTTTTTGCACATAACCATACAAACTTTTCCAGAAGAGATTTACTGTCTCATCTGCGTGAACCTCTTGGTCGCGTCTTCCCTCCCTATTCCTATGCACGAGCATTGCATAAATGACATACAAGTTTACTAACCTGATTACGAGAGGGGGAACGTTCCAATTCCCTAGTATGGGGGCACCCGTTCCGTCCCATTTCCTTGAAGGTTTCTTTCTGGGACCTCGAAAGGAGGTTCTGTCACTCAAACCCGAGGTTAGTTCTTCCCAAGTCTGTTTTCCCAAATCAGGCCACTCTAACAGCTTGCTTACTCCCTGCCACACTCTTTTGGCTACCACACACTCTTTTAAGAAATGTGAGTGGGTTTCCCTGAATGTTTTGCCTAGCTCACTAGCTTTCTGTCTGCAGGTGATTTTAGGATACTCTTGCTGGTCCTCTGGGAGCCATGGCTTAGCCGCATTATGTGGTAGTACTTGATGGTATAAGCGCCACCTTGTTTCCCATAAATGGAAAGGGACTTTTTTCTCCTTAAAGAGAGCGATAGGGTGATCGGGTTGCAACAAGTACTGTGAAGTGCGGTGTTTGTAGTGTTTACATTCTAAATCAGGTTTTAAGAAACCCACTTCTAGAATCTCTCCATAAATTGTTTTTCTTAGCTGCTTAACTGAGGAGGATCCTTTAAATAGATCCGGTTCAACCTTCCATTTTTTAAGTGTGAATAGCAAATCTCTCAAGTAGTCTGGGTGTTCTCTTTTTAATACTTGTGTGATATTACCATTGAAAGATCCTTTCCCCACCATGCTATGCCCCATGCTGACTTGCGCCAACGCAGAGCGAAAAGCGAGACCCAGGTTTTTTGCAGGAGATTGGACATATTATTCCTGCCTGCAACTTGGAGAAGCTGTTGCCAGTCTGTGAAGACAATACTGAGCTAGATAGACCAATGGTCTGACTCAGTATATGATAGCTTCCTATGTTCCTAAGTTCCTATGAGTCAGTGTCGACTCCTGGCAACCACAGAGCCCTGTGGTTGTCTTTGGTAGAATACAGGAGGGGGTTACCATTGCCATCTCCCATGCAGTATGAGATGGTGCCTTTCAGCACCTTCCTATATCACTGCTGCCCGATATAGATGTTTCCCATACTCTGTTAAACATACCAGCGGGGATTTGAACTGGCAACCTCTGGGTTGCTAGCCAAGTCATTTCCCCGCTGCACCATTAGGTGGCTGCGGTTGGTGCAAAAAAAATAAGTAAGCCTAAAAAAATCAGTGCATCTTTCCCCAGTGCTGTGTCACCAACCTGGGAAAAGATGTATCTGATGCTTTTCTGCTTGTTGTGCAGCTATTCGTGGCTAGAGAGCATGTATCAAAGGCGGGGTGGGAGCGGGGGAGTGGCAGCCCTACTTCACTTGAGCTGCATATCTGACTCAGAATCCTTTTGAAATACACCTTTGTTTATCTTTCTCATTGGGCTGGGGGCTGTCCTACCTGTTTCATTTGATTAATAAAAATCAATAGGTATAATTTAAAGCAAAGTCCATTGTTCTCTTTTGGATCCCATTAGTATAACAACATGGGAGCTTGGCTGTTTTAAGATCTAGTCTAAGGGGGAAATTATACCTAAGGTGAATTCTGAACAACTGTGTCATACGGAAACAGATCCTCCAGTGATCCTTATCAGCCAACTATGGGATATTTGTTCCACTGAACGTCAGTCAGATTAAAATCAGTCTAAAGTCTCAAGTTAGCTATTGGCAATGGCGTAAAACCAATAAACCTGAGGAAAGGTTTATTGGTCATAAAAAGTAAAGAGGACTTATGCTCCTGCTACTTATGTAGCAAAATGCTTTTACACAGAGGTTGTAAACAGCATTAAAGTCTACCTAATGGATAGTTTAACTGTCTCAGTATGGGCAGTATAGTAACTATCAGACCCTGGTAAATTCTGCACCTGCAGTGCTCATATTAAATACAAGGAAACCCAAGCTCTACTACAGAAACATGAGAGCTGATTCAAGCATTCAGGGAATACACAGGTTACAAATCTCATGGGACACCACCATCTCAGAGTGTATATGGGAATCACTTGTTTGGTTGCTCCCACACATCAGACTCTCCCTGGTCTTGTGGTAGCAAGCATGACTTGTCCCCTTAGCTAAGCAGGGTCTGCCCTGGTTGCACATGAATGGGAGACTAGAAGTGTGAGCACTGTAAGATATTCCCCTCAGGGGATGGAGCAGCTCTGGAAAGAGCAGAAGGTTTCAAGTTCTCTCCTTGGCTTCTCCTAAATAGGGCTGAGAGAGATTCCTGCCTGCAATCTTGGAGAAGCCGCAACCAGTCTGTGAAGACAATACTGGGCTAGATAGACCAATGGTCTGACTCAGTATATGGCAGCTTCCTATGTTCCTCTGAATGTGAAAAAGTTATGTGACAAGGAGAAGAATTGCTTTTTCCCTGACAGGGTAGTTTCCCCACATGCTGTTAGATTTTGATATCTCTTTAAATGAGATATCATTCCTCCATGAATGTTCTGAGGTGGTCTGCAGATACTGGCTGTGATGTGAGGAGGAAAATTACTCAAAGTAGTCCAGTTGAATGAAACTGTCTAACTTTTCCTTTTAATTTCCATTTGAGTAATCTTCCTCTTCATTTAGCTGCTGTTCAGCTGCTGAACTTGTTGCATAGACATAGGCTGATGATGAGATCATCATCAGGAGACAATGCATTTGTTCCTGGCTCAGGACTAGTAAGGCCCAGCCCAAATAAAGCATTACAGGTTGATTTTGGAAACTCCATCATTCCATCAGGCTTACTGAAGAATCCTCACCTGAATCACTAGGACAGACTCCACCAGCAGAATAAAGATATTTGCAGCATTCAACTGCAACCCTCATAGAGATGATTCAGCAGGGGCGGAGCTACCAGTGTCTGCCCATGTTCAAAGAACACAGGCTCCCAGGAGGGATAGGACCACCAAGGGCCCCCGTGGCTTGCCACTCCCCTTCCTCCACTTGCCAAGGTGGCTTCTATCTGTCACCGGCTGCCACTCACTGCTGTTCCTCCTGTTGCCCACCACCATTTGCCATCGGGCTCAGGAGACGCTCGAAAGGAGGGAGGCCCCATTCTGTTTATCTTTCCAGAGAGGAACAAAATGAGGCTTCCATGCTTCTGAGTGCCCCCCCCCCAAGCCTGATGACAAGCAGTGGTAGGTGGCAGGAGTAGTGGCACTGCGATGGTGAATAAGTGCACCACCACCATGCATGCATGCCACCAGGGGGAGCGTGTGTTGCTGGGGGGTGGGGAGACACAAAGGCCCCCAGTATCCTAGCGACGCCACTTTATTTCAGAAAGAAAGCATGACAAGGCTACAGTCTGTAAGGCCCATCAATTAGTACTCTAGCTGTGCCATTATATATTGGGGGTCATTAATTCTGTCTGGTATAAATGAAAGATGAGTTGAGCAGGGGGTGGGTGTAGAAATCGCTGACACCTTTGACAATTGTTATTAGTTGTCTAATTGCTGGTGAGTACTAGCAGTGCGATGAGAGTATATGTTTTCTTTGCATATTCTACGACGCCATTTACCTGAATCAAAGACTAGTCTTTCCCCCAAGTTCTTTGATTATAGAAATCGAGGGTTGTCTTAAATTGGATAAATACAGATATAACTTGTATTTAATGTGTATCTTTTAAGGGGATTGTCTTAATTTCAGAGTTGTCTTCTATTTGGGAAAATACGTAACTATAAATACAATATAAAGCATGATGATCTCTTAATCAGATTGGTTTACATACTGCATGGGAGATGGCTATGGTAAACCCCTCCTGTATTCTACCGAAGACAACCACGTGCTCTGTGGTCTCCAGGAGTCGGCACCGACTCAATGGCACATTTTACTTTACTATGAAAACAATTCACTTGCATTTAAGATCGTAAAATTTTATTTGGGGGAGATTGGTTGATGATTTTACCTGGCTGGGACAACGCTTTGCTAACCAAAATAGGCATGTATATTTAGATTCTATTACTTCGTTCTTGGTTAATCCGTTCGCACTGTTTGGGAGAGTGACTGGTGTTAACTAGCCTGCTGGTGTGTTGCCTGTAGTACTGCTAACTCGTTAATCTGAAGTTAAAAATAGATTTTGCACACTAAGTGAAGTTAACCATATCGGACCTGATTAGTTTTATCCTCTCCTCTCTCTGTCCCTGTTTTCAATATAGGGAAGCACAAAGTACTGCAGATGACTCTAGTTTGGTAAAGGACTCCAGAAATAATTTGACACATGTGATAGAAAGAGATGTGATGTAATGCATCACATTGTTGCAGAAAACAAATTAAATTATCACAGGGATTGTTAATAAAGTGGCTGGTAGGAAGGAATGCAAGAATTGTCTGTTTATAATATAGCATTCCCTCAGTTTAATGCAGGCTTGCACAATATGTAATCTACCAATCTGACTGAGTGTTGCGCTATCTCTGATGTGGTGGGAAATTTACATATTATTGCAAAAAATTATTCAGTGGTTTTTTATAGCTTATTCTACAGATAGAGGGAGGAGTGGCAGCACCAAAAACAAAAAACAAAATGGATGAGAGGCACAGAAGAAGTAAAAACAGGTAATATATATTTTTAATTATTTTTAACTAAAAGCCTGAAAAAACAGATTCTTGAGGGTCTTTTTAAAGGCAGCCAGAGATGGAGAGACTCTTATTTTGACAGGGAGTGCAATCCAAAGCCTTGGGACAACCATAGAGAAGTCCAGTCTTGAGTCACCAGCAAACGAGACAGTGGCAACTGTAACTAGGCTTCCCCAGATTATTTTAATAGTTAGAAGAGTTCATGACAAAGGTGGCGCTCTCTTAAATAACCTGGTAAGGTTGTGCACGAACTGGTTGAGCAGTCCTTTCCGGACCGCCAAACCGGTTCAGAAGTCTGGAGTTTGGAATGGTTCAGCAGCTGGGGCTTTACCTTTAAGGGGAAGGGAGGGTGCTCATCCTGCCCCCACCGCATTTCACCTGCCGGCGCTGTCTCCAAAACTGCTGGCACAGGGCAGCAGCATACCTCCTTGCCGCCGGAAGTCAAACCAGAAGTGGCTGGTCCATGGGCGTGATGTGCTTCCAGCCTGATGCTGACCAGGGTGTCAAGGAGGTATGCTGCCACCCCGTGCCAGCGGTTTTGGAGACAGCGTTGGTGGGGGAAACATGGTGGGGGGGATGAGCACCCTCCTTGCTCCTTAAAGGCAACCCCCCCCCACTGCCGAACCGGCCAAGCGACGGTTCATGCACATCCCTATAACCTGGACTCCTGCCTTGAAGGGTTAAAATGGGGATTCTGTAGAGATTATGGGGGATGGAGTCAGAAAGAAAAGGGAGGGAAAAGAGAAAATTGAGTTGTTTTTGGAATTAGGTCTTGGTTATAAGGCCGCTTATATAAACATAAGGCCGCTTTCTGTTTATGAGGGAAGCAGCTATAAAATATGGCATTTTGTATTTTCCTCGGAAACATGTGGGCAGCCATTGCGGTTCTTTTCAAATCAGTTTTATATGGTCTCTTTGGGTTGCTCCATAGACCAGTCTGGCTGCCTCATTCTGCACCAACTGTAGTTTCTGGACCATGTACAAAGGCAGCCCATGTAGAGTGCATTACAGTAGTCAAGTCTGGAGGTTACCATCATATGCACCACTGTTTTAAGGTCATTTATCTCCAGAAATGAGTGGTAAATGGGTATTTGACTGACTAGCACTTGCTATTTGTGCCAGTAGTGCTGTGTTTGCCTGTGTAACATATTTTGGTTTAGAAGTCAGTAAATTTATTGTTGGATTTATATGCTGGCTTTCACAAAATTTCCCAAGGTGATTTACAAAAGTTAATATAATAAAATTCCATAAAATCACATTAAAATGTTAAAAATCAATTAAAACACCAAAAGCAGCTATACAAACAAAACAGAGTTTTGAAAGGAGAGACTGGCAACCCCTACAGGGTAAATGCTTGAACAAATAAAAGCATTTTCAGTTGTTTTTTAAAAGCAGCCACAGACCCCGGAGAACGGACACCCAGCGGGAGAGCATTCAACAGGCAACAACAGAGAAGGCCCTGTCCCATGTGCATGACAGTGAAGCCTCCCTCAATGTCCCTCGACCTTGTTGGGTGGGCAGAAACCCTTGGGAGCAGGCGGTCCTTCAGACATCCAGGGCCCAAACTGTTAAAGGCTTTAAAGGTGATAACCAGCATCCCAACCTAAGTGTTTGTTTATATGAACACAGTAAATCTTGGGGCTTCCTGACTAATGTTTAATGACTTTAAATCATGTAGACTGTGAATGGAGTTTAGTTCCATGACCTGCTTTGACAACCAAATAGACATGATTTCTAGCCTTTGTAATGAAACATTAAGGCGTTCGAAACATTTAAGTTAGCTTGTGTGAAATCAAGACCTTTCTGACTTTAAAAAATCAATCACATTTTGTTCACAGCTTGGAATATGCAACTTTAGATAGTTCTGATTAGATCACACTTTACTGAAAAATAAAGTTTCTTCTGCCTGGGTCACCAGGATTACAGCAGAACGATAGCCACTCCCCCTCCCCCCATTTTTAAAACCAACCATCCTGGGAGGGAGGGGGAACCTTTAGGACTATCTAAAATTGTTTTTAGCATATTCGTGTTTTTTATTATTATGGTGTGTGTGTGTGTGGGGGGGGTCCATTCTGGTTCAGATTCAAACTGACTCCAAAGGATATCTTCTTGGGATGTGCTTGAACCGTGGTCCGAGCAGCAGTTTAAGCCCTGGTTGGGATAGAGGAGTGGGAGCTTTAAGAAAGAAAGAGGAAAGGAGGTCCTTACCTTTTCGCCACCACCACATGCAGCTTCCTGTTGAGGCTGCGCTCAGCCCAAATATCTGCTTGTGGCACCAACATACACATGGTGTTCGTGCATGCACAGGCACCATTTGTGTGGTCAGCATGGTGCCACAAGGGGGCACTTGGACTGAGCGCAACCCCAGCAGGAAGCTTCATGGGGCAGCAGAAAACAGGTATGGACCTGCTCCACTCTTTCTTAGAGCACCTGCTCCCCGATCCCAACCAGGGCTCAAAATGGGGAGCATATTGTAGAAGTCTATAAAATCTCTCTCTGCCTCTCTCTCTCAGTACTACAACTTGGCATCACCCCCCAGTGAAGTGAGTTGACAATGGAACTGGGACAGAAAAAAAGGAAATATTTCTTCACACAATGCATAATGGAATTTGTTGCCACAAGATACAACAATGGCCACTGGCTTGGAAAGCTTTGAATGAGGATTGGACAAATTCACAAAGGATAGGCCTATTTAGCCATGGTAGGTTAATGGAACTTCCAAGTCTAGAGACAGTATTCTTCAGCATCCCAGTGGCCTGGAGACAAACAGCTAGGGAGGACTGATGTTCTGCTAAGAACATAGAGGAGGCGGCTTTAGTCAGACCATTGGTCCATCTGTTCAGTATGGTCTGCTCTGACTGGCAGCAGCTTTCTAAGGTTTCAGGCAGGGGTTTTGCCCAGCCCTACTTGGAGATGCCAGGGATTGAACCTGGGACCTTCTGCATGCAAAGTGGCTGTTCTATGACTGAGCGACAGCCCCGTCTCTGATCTCCTAGTGGACTTCCCAGAAACATCTGGCTGGTGACTATTAGAAAAAGACAGTCTAATTCAGAAAGGATTTCCCTAGCTGCGTTAACTTTGAGTTCAGTTTTGGTTCACTAAAAAATCCTTGTTGACCCTTTTTGTTTTGTGTTTGGGCCCTGGTTTGATTCAGCTCCCTGATTCTGCTGCATTACTGTAGATTAAAGTGAGCGCTGCACATGCAGTCCCAGGGGCTATATGTGAAAGATTCCCTCACCCTTACAGAGCTTCTCGCTGGAGTTGTGTGTGTGTGTGTGTGTGTGTAGGCATATGGTCCGGCGCCATGCATGAAATATTCCCATTCGTAATTGGAAACAGTGTAGTAATAAACTACAGCACAGAGCAATTAATGTTGTGCTGTGATGGATAGTAGGGGTGTTATAAGGATCACTACAGCAATAATCTAACTATCCAGATGTAATAGGCAATAAAGATAAACATCCTTGTGGGTATGAATCCTGAGTCCAAGGGAATACACTAGTAAACTGATAAGACTTGGCTACTGTGCTGTGGCACTGAGAAAACCTTCCCTTTAGCTTCTGTTGGCTTTAACTTGTTACTTACATTTTCCATTCCAAAAGTGTTGTAAATGTCACATTTTTCCATTTACACACAGGGCTGTGTCCTGATCTTTGCTCTCACTTGATCCGTTCTGCCATTAGATGTGCACTGGTGATCTCTCCTCTTTCTTTTTTCTTTCTTTTTTTGGCGGGTAGGATACATTCTGTACATTGTGTGTGTGGGGGCACTTATCTGCTGCAGGAAAACCTCAAAATCCTGAACACTAAGAAAATGAAGACAGCTTAAGCATAAGAACATTTCAAATTGTAAAATGAAATCAATTGATAGTTTTTAATTTGGGGGCAGCTACTGCATTTGGTAGTATTTATATTTGGTAAATATGTGCTTTATTGACCACAGAAAAGCTCCTGAGGGCCCCCTAGCTCCACCCTCCCTATTTTCTTCATTATCTCCCTCACTCCAAGGGGCCACTGGGGAGAGGGGTGAACATGGCCCCCTTGCCCTAGCTATGCCCCTGCTTTACTGCTATGGTTTCCTAAGTCTTTCCAGATGACATTTTATACCACTTTGATTGCCGATTCCTGCAGGCAATTTTGCTCGATGGCCAGATGATGTACTACCTTTTCTGCATTCTCTCCCCGCCCCGGCCACACACACACACACACACACACACACACACACACACACACAATTAGCCCTGTAATCTGGGAGAGAGCTGGACCTTTTCTGTACTACTTTTAAACTAACTTAAATGCGTAAGGGGAAATAATGTGTGATGGGGAATAGGATTTGCATAGGATTAATCACAAGAGTCCACTGAATCCCTCGCATTTTACCTCTCCATCTGGAAATGCTCCTATATTTCAGTGCTGCTATTCTTTAGAGAAAAAGAAGCATGCGTGTCACAAACAAAGGCTGCAATCCTCCCACACACCTGGGAGAACGTTATATCAGAATCAGAGGGACTCACTTCTGAGCAGATTCTCAAAGTTGGGTCCCCATATGTTATTGGACTTCAACTCCCATAATCCCCAGCCCCAGTGACCTTTGGTTGGGGATTATGGGAGTTGAAGTCCAATAACATATGGGGACCCAACATTGAGAATCCATGCTTATATGGTTTGATTTTGCCCCTCCCCAGCCGAGAAGTATGGAGCCCCAGCTTTAACTTGAGTTGTGCAGGTTGCTCATTTGCAAAGTCGAATGAGCAGCTTGTCGTGTGGACAAACAATGAACAACTCGCCCTCACTATTTGAAGATACAGTGAAAGAGAGTTCCCAGTCTTATTATGGGGGCAAAACTCTTAACATTTCAGAGATCAAAAGATGCTGCTATTAATCTGGAAATCCAGTCTTAGGCCATTTCTTTTGAGAAATGAATGCTGATGCAGGCAATTCATCTTGAAGAAAGGGAGTGCAGCTTATGAAACGAGCTGTTTATTAGGGGCTGAGGGGCAATGAGCAAAGAAGACTGTGAAGTCTGGGGTGCAGAATGTGCATATCCTTTGGGGAGTAGGCTGCAGTATTACATCTTACATTCTTACACCATTGTGCAGTACTTCAGAGATGCAATACAAGAGGGAGAGGGAGAATCATTGCCAGTGCTTTATTCTGGCACTATTTATACACCCCCCAAGAATCGGCACCCTAGGTAACTGCCTAGGTTTGTCTAGGGAACAGTCTAGCCCTGTCTATGCTTGTAGCACGCAAGTTGTATTTCTTAATATTTAAAACCTACAAGTGCACCGGAGCCATGATCCTGCACTCAGCCAAATATTTCACTCCTGAAACTCTGGATGGCTTCATTAGGCACCCAGAAGCCATCACACACATTTCCATCTATACAAGCAGACCTCCTGTTTGTTGGGACGTAGCACTTTGAGTCTAAAGAGACTTTTATTATAGCAGCACTTACAACATTGTGCTGAGTAAGTGGTAAGTTCAGCAGTGTTATAAGATGAACCTGTTCACCCATGCAGACTGTTTGCCTTCGTTATTGGTTTTTCCATATTATGCTTTATTGAGACTTTAGTCAGGTAATTGCGCTTCTTTTAAGTCACACAAGTTTGACCTGTAATAAAGAAATCTGGAATGAGATAACCCACTTTTTTCCATTATTCTCTGAGGGCTGAGAATATCTATTAAAACACAATCATACTCTATAACACTGCTTGAATGAATGCTTTCCCAACCCATAATTATGTCCTACTGGATTCTTACAGTGTAGGGATTGTCCAGTGCTGTATTATACTGGCAAGAGTACAAGAAGGAAAAGAATCAACAGGTTATTTACTATGGAAAAATATATTTCTAAGACCTCTTCATTTCATCCCAGGTGGACCGCATTATACGCGGATCTAGCCCCTGTGATTTCGCGTATCCTCAGGTAATTAACACCTGGCCTCAGTATACATGGAAGAAACCTTGCAGAAAAGGGGTTAATTAAAAGTTAATTACCGCAATCAGGTCATTAACACCCGGCCTCAGTATACATGGAAAAAACCTGGCAGAAAAGGGGGTTAATTCCATGTATCTGCCCAACATTTTGTGGAGGAGAGCCATTTTTGTGGCTCATTTGTTCAAACCAAACCAAACCACAATTTTTCGTGGAATTTCAGGGAATTTGAATCTTGGGTGAGGGGCATCCTTGGACTCCTGGAGGTCCATGGAGCATGGTAGGGCACTTTATTTGGCCAATTTTCATGGGCGGTGGTGGTTAGCACGGGGGGGGGGGGGATCCTGCATATTACAGCAGGTAATGAAACCATGTATAATGAGGCACTGACACGATCCCATAGACTCAATGCCTCATTATACGTGGTTTCATTACCTGCTGTAATATGCAGGAATGTGCACTAGGCACATGTAGTTGTGAAGCCTAAGGGGCCAAGCTCCCTATGCCCCCTGCCTGAGAAATAGAATGTAACAAAGTTCTAGTCACTTGAAACAGCTCCTCTAGCCTACACTGTACAGATGCAATGGGGGTGGAAAAGTAAACTTTCTTTGCCACTGCCACTGAGTTATCCCTAAACTGGATCCTAGCCTGTGTTCATTCAGTTTTATCAGTACTCCAAATGTGCCTGAACCATAGATTCGTATAACAGAGGCGTAACTATAGGGGGGCAGGGGGGGGCACGTGCCCCGGGCACCATCTTTTCTGGTCACGTGGGGAGCGCCGCCATGACCAATTTTTTAATTTTTTTTTTAATTTTTTGTTAATACAAATGTTTCCTGCTCAGTGCAGCAGCGCTGCAGCAGTCAAGGGAGCGCGTCGGTGCCCCCTTCCCCACGAGCGGTCCCTTCCGCGCCGCCTGTGCCCCCCCCCCATTGCTTTGCTGGCGCCTGGCGGCCAGTCAGTGGCCTGGCTTGGCGGCGGCGGCGGCGGGTGCTTGTGAGGAAAAACCTAAGTATAATGTAGTGTGGGGGGGGGCGCAGGGGGGCGCCATTTCAGTGCTTGCCCCAGGCGCCGTTTTCCCTAGTTACGCCTCTGTCGTATAAAGGCATTATGATATTAGCAGTTTGCTTGCTTGATTGATATCCAAGAGTGAGATTCTGAGCTTTGATTCCTTCAGTGAAATCTTGTCGCCTCCTCACCTTTTGAAATCTGAAATGGATTCAGATCCGTGAGTCTTGAGCAAGTCACTAGCTCTCAGCCTAACCTACCTTATAGGGCTGTTGTGATAACAGCATGAAATAAATGCCTAAGCTCCTTGAAGAAAGGCTGGAGTGGGGAATAAAACAAATATAACATTACACTCTGTGCCACAGTCTCTCTGCCTGAGCAGCTGGAGGTGGTTTTGGAGGTGATGTTGGGCTCCTCCAGACTTATTATCTTAGGGGACTTGAATGTCCATGCTGAACCCCACCCCCCAGCACCGCCCGGGACAGCTCAGGAGTTCATGGCTGCCATGACAACCATGGGCCTGTCACAGCTAACATCAGGCCCTACCCATGGAGTAGGTAACACCCTGGATTTGGTGTTTGTTGGTTGGGTGCAAGTAATCTCGGAGTGGAGGAGTTTGTTATTACTCTATTGTCATGGACAGAGCACTATCTGGTGAGGTTTAGGTTTTCTGCATTCTCTGACCATTGCAGGGGTGGAGGATACTGTTGCTCCTAAGCATCCACCACAGCTTAGCAGAGTCCAATCAGCTCCCTAGGGAACTTAGGGTAATGAAGCAGCTTGGATGATGACTACATTGGAGGAAGACTCCAATGTAGAGGGGTTCAGCATGGACATTCAAGTGCCTTAATACAATAGGTCTGGAGGAGCCCAACACCACCTCCAAAACCATCTCCAGCTGCTCAAGCAGAGAGACTGTGGCACAGAGTGTAATTTTATATCTATTTTATTCCCCACTCCAGCCTTTCTTCAAGGAGCTCAGGCATTTATTTCATGCTGTTTTCTCAACAGCCCTATAAGGTAGGTTAGGCTGAGAGCTAGTGACTTGCTGTGTACAGTTCTGGTCACCATACCTCAAAAAGGACATTATGGAATTGGAAAGAGTGCAGAAGAGGGTGATGAAGATGATCAGGGGCCTAGAGCACTTTCCTTATTAAGCAAGGAAACAACACCTGGGGCTTTTTAGTTTAGAAAAAAGATGACTGAAGGGAGACATGATAGATGTATAAAAGTATGCATAGTGTGGAGAGAGAGACATTTTTCTCCTTCTTTCATAACACTAGAACCAGGGGTAATCCCATGAAACTGCCAAGAAATTTAGGACCGACAAAAGGAAGTACTTTTCACACAATGCATAAGTAACCTATGGAATTCTCTGCCACAAGATATGGTGACAGCCACCAACCTGGATGACTTTAAGAAAGGCTTAGATAAATTCATGGAGGACAAGTCTATCAATGGATAGGGCCATAGGGCACCTCCAGCCTAAGAGGCAAGATGCCTCTAAATGGCATTTGCAGGGGAGCACCAGCAGGAAGGAGGGCATGCCTTCACCTCTTGCCTGTGGGCTTCCCAGAGACATCTGGTGTGCCATTGTGTGAAATAGGATGCTGGTCTACATAGGCTTTGGGCCTGATTCAGCAGGGCTGTTCTTATGTTCTTATATATTTAAGATTAAGATGCAAAAAGCAGAGTGGTTTTTGTTACTTTCTTATATCCATACAAATGTTCTCCACACATGTCAAACAATCACCTTTTAAGCATTTTGTCCATGCATATCTAATATAGAACCTGTATAACAATAGTGTGTGGAACCATTGAGTTGGCTAGAAATGTCAGCGGTGCTGAAGAATAAATATTACTCATATGTATAGCTCACCATTCTTCAAAGGAGCTCAGGGTGGTATACATTGATGGGGTTATCCACCCCCACCCTTATCCTCTCAACAACTCTGTGAGGTAGGTTAGACTGAGAGAGGGAGGGGGAGAGGGAGGGAGGGGGAGAGAGAGAGAGAGAGAGAGAGAGAGAGAGAGAGAGAGAGAGAGAGAGATTGGCCCAAGGTCACTCGGTGAGTTTCATGGCTCAAATAGGGATTCAAACTGAGGTCAAGTACAATACAATAACCACTGCCAGCTTTCCATGTAATCACACATGGCCTATTAATTTTATATCTATTATCACATTTCCTCCATTATGGAACCCAAGATGGCATTCATGGGGTTGAATATCATCTTGGGTTCCATAACGGAGGAACCCAAGAAGACATTCAGGCACTGACCAGACTTAGACCTTCTTAGTTCTAGCAAGGCCACCCATTCAAGCACTAACCACAGACCATGTCTGTATCATGTGCCTTTAGACCATGCCCTGGGACAAGTTTAGAACATGCTCCTTAAATGGCACTCTTGCGATCATAGAACTCTGGCTCTATGACAGCAACAAAGATGATCACACACCTTCTATGGCTGCAGTTTCAGGTATGGCTACAGATTATTTCTAATGATACTTTTTTTTTTTTACCATATCCAGTCTTTACTGCCACCTTGTTTATGAGATGAACAGCATGGCTTGAAGCACAGAAAAACATACAGATCTGATTAAACCATAACAAATCTCACACAAGAACCAAAGTATAGCATCTTCCATTGGCAGGCAAGTAGCTTCTTTAACAAAAAGCTTGGAAGCGTGTATAGAATGCAGTTCTAATGTTGACGTGCAGCTGATTGGTACATCTACATTGTCAGCTTTCTTTTCACCATTGATCCTATTCAGTGACCCTATGTTGGTGATTACGCTGTGGAATGTAATCAACGGTGTTCCATTCACATGCTTTGGAGGAAATGGTACCAAGACTACCATAACTGTGCTCTAGAAATAATTGATGGTCATTTCATGACTTACAGATCATATTTTACAAATCAAATTTTAACATATTTTAAATATGTTTACATATTTAACATTCCAGTTATTCAGGCTGCATAGTAAGTCTAACCTTACTTACAAAGGTGTATGCGCTGTTGAATACAGTGGGACTTACTTGTGAGTAAACATGCACGTCTGGATTATCAGTCATTTAGAACCTTTTTAGTGATCTTATACCTACAATTCCATGCAGGGGCGTAACTACCATTAGGCAAAGGGAGGTGGCTGCCTGGGGGCCCCCACGCCTCAAGGGGCCCCCCAGAGGCAAGTCACATGTGAAGTGAGTGTGTGTGTATCAGCGAGGGGCCCATCTTAAAATTTTGTCTCTGGGCCCACTCCAGCCTCGTTACGCCCCTGATTCCATGTTAAGTCAATTGCAAATTATTATTGTATTGTCGCAATCTATTATAAGCCACCTTAAGGATCATTCAGTCAAATGGTGCATCTTTTACATAAGTAAATAAAAAAGCATACATAAAAGAATAACGAGACAGCCTATGGTAGAATCTATGGGAAATCTTCTCTCCTGACCCTCCTTGTTATGGTATCCAGCAACTGGCCACCAGTTTCCTCTCTGCAGCCATGTTATTGCTATGCTTCAGTCCCAGTTTGCCCCACTACCTTATCACCAGGAGAGGGAAAGGCTTTGCTATGGTTGCCTGGCAACCCCAAGACATGCTCCTCATGCTCTCCTCAGAAACTTCATTGAAACTCTGTGGAAAAAACCACCACCCCAAACGTTATTTATTCTTCTGGATAAGGAACTGCAAAACACATTCTCTTTCCTGCCATTGCAAAATGCCTCTGTCCTATTAAGTCTGGGATAGAAAATGTGGCTGACATTCTGCACAGTGAAACGTGGTTGGTTCAGCACTGCCTGCACTGTTGTGCATGTCTCAAACACTGCCCATGCTGTTGCAGAACCATTGAGCCATTTCTCATGACCAGTGAAAAAGGGCTACAGGGTCAGCAGCTGCAAGCAGCCTCCAAGGCTCAGGGGCCGCTCCAGAATGCCCTGTGCACTTGCGCAGGGCGTTCTGGAACTTCCGGGGGGCCACACGGCCCCCGATCCCTGCCGCCCCTGCTGGCTCCATGACAGAGCCGGCAGTCGTGTGAGCAGCCGATCTGGCTGCCCAGCTATGAGCGGCGGCTCGTCTGCGGGGAGAGTGGGCTAAGCCCACTCTCCCTGCAGTTAACCCCAAAGCTCTTCTCACTGATCATGAGAAGAGCTTCAATCTCTTCCTGTATGTTGGGCGGGTGGATTGCCTGCTCAGATGGCTGCTATCTGCTGCCAGTTGCTCGGAGGATTGGGGTGCTGGGATGTGTTGCCCCACATCGCCCCACCCCCAAGAACTCCCATTATGTACTGCACAAGTGCATGGTGCATTATGGGGACCCCCCCCAAACTGGCCTGGGGCCCCGCAGTCTGCCAACCCCAGCTGCTTGCAGCCAGCTCTCTTAACCCCGTTTAAGATGGTAGCTCCGGAGTCGGGTTTGCTGCCAAGGCGCCGCCGATATCAGGTACGATCTTGGCAGTTCTCAACTTATATCTTATTTCTCTATGTAAAACTGCTTTGGAAACTTTTGTTGAAAAGTGGTATATAAATATTTGTTGTTGTTGATCCACTATGGCTTAAAATTGCCCAATCACAGTTGTACAACACTACATCTGTTGGAAATAACAGGCTGCAGGTGGTTTCACTGCACAGAATGTGAGCCTCAGGATGTTATAATGTATTGCATTAAGATTTAAGAGCTTGTTAACCAAGGAGTTTATGACAGAGAATAAATTTAAGCAGACAGAGCTAATGCAGAGCATGCAAGTATAAAATGATTATGTATTCACTCTTGAATATGTAACTATGCCATGTAACTTTGGTACATACGCACACATGCACACACAATTAGAGTCCAAGAACGTTTCAAGACAGGCCAGACTTTTGCCAACTCAAATCATTATGAGATTATTCATTGGGCTTCTGAACTTTTACAAAGTAAAGAGGTTATTCTATAAGCCAGTTTTCAGACCAAGCTCCCGTTCTACAGATATTTTATGCATTTGTTTAAATCCAATATCATGAAAAGTCCTAGTGAAATCAGTAAGACTATTCAAAGGAGAAAATACCAAACTTAAATGAAAGATTTCTCTTCTTTCAGGATTTTATAACCTGATATTCATAGGTATGAAAGACATCTGATTAAATTCTGCAGAATTGCTTGACAGATGTCTGTATATGTCTGTATCCACTCTTACATCTATATCTATAACTATCTATTATTGGTGGTGTTATTATATACCCATTGGCGCTCTTTGGCCTGGACTTCTGGGTGGAGGTCCAGTCTGCTACAGGCCTGGTGTGGGGCAAGGTGGGGGGCTCCAAATGCTGGTCTGGGGAACTCCAAATGCTGAGCTGCCCACTAACTTAAGCAGGATTGTCTATGCAAAATGTGGTACCTCTCTGCAAGTCTATGGGAAGTATCTTATTCAGAATCTCTTCTGAAAATACACATAGAAAAAAAGAAAAGAAAAAGACAAGTTTCCAGCTTTCCCTGAGCATGTTCTGGTGTAAAAGAAATAGTCCATTGCAGCTTATCTAGTGGTAGCGGCAGGAGCAGGGACAGCTGCGGGGGGGAGGTCTTTAGGTCCAGGCTCCAAAATTATCTATGTGCACCTCTGTATATACCACTTTACAACAAAAGTTCTCAAATGATTTACACAGCAAAAAGTATAAGAAAATGGTTCCTGTCCCAAATCTTTTTTTGTCTTAAATGAAAGCTAAAATTGCAGTGTTGTTTTTAGTCCATGTACTTGCCTTGTCCAGTCAGAATGTATGTTTTCCTGGACACAGGGTAAGTTTGCATCTATTTTAATGGATGAAGGGATATTGGAGCTTTATAATTATAGTTAATGTGTTCTCTACCTTTTCTATTGAGTTAGTTAAAAGGGTTACCCATGACTGAGCCATTAATACTTATTTTGAGATTTGGTATAAAGTTAATTGTCTGCTAAAAATAGGTTCATAGTTATTTCATTATGGCTGCTTTATGCCAACCCGTGCTGCACAGAGATCCTGTGTTTTTAGATGCTGAAAGATATAGTTTATGGAAATGTTCTAATTGCTTTTTCCATAATGAAAGGCAAGTATAAGCCTCTGGAAAATAATTTTTCTAAGATATGTGTTTAATTAGTACTTTTTGTTAAAGCAGGCAGGATGCCAAGTATCTTGAGACAAGGTTAGAATTCAGTTTACTACCCACAATCTTAGGTAATAGCTTTTAAGTTCCAAAACTTCATTTTGTAGAAGAAATATTGAACCATCTCTACTGTGTCCATCAGCTTCCTAGATGCTTCAGGCTCAGTTAATCAAGAAATACCAAGTAATAATAGAATTATGCATTTGGACTGGTTCAAATGCTTGCTTAGGCATGAATTGTCTGTGTACCCTTGGACAAATCAAACTCTGAGGCTGAGGAAATTAAGACTTTCCTAACCAAAGAATTGATGGCAAAATAAATGTAAGTAGGCCAAGTTCATCCTATGCAAGGTATGCAAGCATAAATGTGTTATATATTCCCTCCTGAATATATATTTTAAAACCCACTCCTGGGAATATATATATATATATATATATATATATATATATATATATATATATATATATATAAAAATATAATTATTTAATATTTAATATTTTAAATAATAATAATTCAATTATTACAGATTATAACAACATGATGTAATTGTGTGTGTGCGCGCACGTGCCGAAAAACATGGGGGAAGACTGGTTTTATGAACCACCTTAAGAGGCCACCCCAAAGCAATCTCCTTGCTAGAGCGGTGAGCATATGCTCCTGGCATAGAAAGCTAACCCATCCCCTCATCTCCATGTCATCCAAACCTGCCATGTTAGGTTGCCAATGTTGGGTTTCCTTCACCACCCAACATTCACCACCCAACTTCAAATGTTGGTCACAGATGTCAGGTGGTGGAGATAACCCAATATTGGCAATCTGATATGGAAATGAATGGAAGTAGCTGCTCACGCTGGGAGCATGCGCACAGAGGGAACCTCTGGTTTCCATCACCTTACTTTCCAGTGGTTGTCTGAACTTCCCCAATGTCAGTATAGTTTCTCACATGTCATGGGCTCAGCTTCAGGAGCCAGTTCTCCAAGCTTCCAACTTGTCTTGCATCTGGCTTCTGCATGCATCCAGCCCCACAGTGAGCTATCTGTGGGTCCTGACTACCTGCTGACCTCCCTGGACTATTGAATAGCACTGATAGCCTGCCCCAATGGGTTTTGGCCAGGAACAAGAGATGATCCTGAGCTGATCTTAGAATATTGGAATAAGAATTGCCATGCACCAAATGTCCATCCAGCCCAGCACTCTGGCTCCAACTGGTCAGCCAGACATTCTGGAGATTCATGACATGTCAACTAACTGACTCTTTCCCCCAGCATCTATTAATCAAAGATGTGCTGCTTTGTGAAAAGTTATTTCATTTCTATCTCTCAGGGATGGTATCCATTGATAAAGCTATCCTTCATGTCATCCTTCTTTAAAGCCATATGTGCTAGTGGCCAACAAAATGTCAATTGACAATGAAGTGCCAAGCTTCATTGTGTAAAGAAGTACTTTCTTCTGTTTCTTCCAATAATCCTGCCAATCTTGTTTTATTGGATAAGCCCCCAAGTTCTGGAATTATCAGAGTGAGGGCCTGTGCAGATATCAAATGCAAACTGTGAGCTCATGTGAGGACTTATTTGTGTAGTTGCGCAAATAGTTATGTTGTGTACTTGGCCTTTTCAGGCTTAATGGCAATATCTATGTACAGTCATTCCTCGCCAACGGAGGTTTTCTCAGTCACAGTTTTGAGCATCCATGACTGGGAAATTGTGACCAGTCTCACGAACTGCAACCCATGTATCTGTGGTTCGATTAGATTTTTTACTGGATGGGGGGTTCCATAATTATGGGGGGGTTCAAAGGTTCATTCCATTCATTCCTCTAACTGACTCTGCCAACTCCTCACAATTTAAAGTGATTTTGAGTGGGGAGGGGGTTGGGGGTTCAAAAGTGCTTTTGAGTAATTTGGGGGGTTCAAAATTTTCAGTGATTTTAAGGGATTCCGGGTGGTTTGGGGCAATTTCTTTTGTATTTTTCTTTGATTTTTCAGTCTTTTTGTGACCACATTTCCCCTAACCCCTGATTCCCATTTATTTTAATCGCTCGCCAACTGCAAATTTTCCAACGGCAAAGTTTTGCCAGAATGGAATCCTTGTGGTTGGTGAGGAATGACTGTATCTGAAGGTTCTGATCATAAGGGACTCATTTTTGCCTGCTGCTCAAGTCTGGCAAACTTTAAATTGCAGTGCAGGGCATTTAACTTAAGTTCCCTGGATGAACATTGTTTTGCTTTTTGTTTTTGCTTCCATCTATGATGTATTTTAGACTATTAGTACTTTCTCAAGGTCACAACAAACTTTAATTTTATTATGACTTCATAATAATTGCAATGCCTGCACAGAGTAACTCCATGCATAAGAAGCCAAAATAAAATGGTTCCTAGCAAGAAGGGAGAACCAGAAAGTTCTTATGAAATTACCAAATGACCAAATGCTTAATATAAAATGTAAGGATACTGTCAGAACGTACAACAGTTTATTATGGAGCAGCACTGGCCAGAATCTGAAAATATCAATTAAAAAATATTGATATACTGATATATGATATTATTATACAACCTGATTTTTTCCAGTGCGCTTTTATTTGGGTGCTATGAGCCTTTGATTGGCCCAGTTATCTCATAATGTTTCAGCAACAATGTGGTAAATTACTGCAAGCTGATGTACAAGTGATGAGCTCTTTTATGGAGCAAACACCATTGTCTACGGCATGCCTTAATATAAAGTGAAACTTAAGAGAAACTTAACTATGTACACTGCTCTGGGCACCTTGGAGGAAGAGCGGAATATACATGTAATAAATAAATAATATAAATATAAATATATAAATTAAATTAATGACTTCTGTATATGTTGACTATGTCCATAGTATGAAGTTGGACAACTGAATTGCCTTGGGCCACTGTGATTTTTCACAGTTGATTTGTGGAAGTACCACTACTGTGTCCTCCAGGATCTATCAAATAGCTGCTCTACAGAAGCCATGCTTTTCATCACTCTTAAACTAGTCTAGTTCAGCCCTGCAACTAGACATGATGTAATTAATTTTGTCAATTTTATGACACCAAAACAACTCTAAGTAGGAACAGACAACATCATGAGCAATTCTAGACTTTCCCCAGTAACACCAGCTGAAAATCCCAGTTTTATTCAGGACTGGTTAAGATACATAGAAATACCAGCCTTTCTAGAAGAGAATTCATTCACTATAGTATTTTGGTTTTTCTGATTAGACAGATTAATGGAAGATAGAAGATATTTGGGATATTTAAGTTCAGCATGAGCTTGTAGGGCAATTATTGTCTGGAATAATTACTACTGCCTAGTTCCATAATTATTACCACCAACACAGATTAAAAGTACCAGTATCACATATAAATAATATGTATTGAAAGAGCAAGCAACCACCTCTATGCTTTTGTCACTCTTTAAACTACCCTTATTGTAGACATAAGAAAGGGTTAATATAGATTAGGGAATAATTAATCCATATTGAATATTGTTGCATTTGCTTCTTTGAGTGACAGAAGCTAGAACTGAAGGAGGAGAAAGAATATACTCATATATTTCATGCAGAGGCGTAACTAGGGAAAACGGTGCCCGGGGCAAGCACTGAAATGGCGCCCCCCGCCCCCCCCAACATACTACATTATACTTCGGTTTTTCCTCACAAGCGCCCGCTGCCGCTGCCAAGCCAGGCCACTGACTGGCTGCCAGGCGCCAGCAAAGCAATGGGGGGGGGGCGCAGGCGGCGCGGAAGGGACCACTTGTGGGGAAGGGGGCACCGACGCGCTCCCTTGACTGCTGCAGCGCTGCTGCACTGAGCAGGAAACATTTGTATTAACAAAAAATTAAAAAAAATTTAAAAAATTGGTCATGGCGGCGCCCCCCACGTGACCAGAAAAGATGGCGCCCGGGGCACGTGCCCCCCCTGCCCCCCCTATAGTTACGCCTCTGATTTCATGATAGATGCTATTTAGAGGTGGGTCTCACGATCACAGAGACCCATCTAGGGACGGTGAGCGAGGAGCAGAAAGTCTGCTCTGGGTGGCCGAAGCGGCCGCCCACATGACTGCTGGCTCCATTATGGAGCCAGCGGGTGCTGGGGGAGCGGGGGCCAATCAGCCCCCAGAAGCTCCAGCAAGCGCACAGGGCATGCTGGAGAAACCCCCGGAGCTGGGAGGTAGCTTTTTACCTCCCCTCCAGGGGTCTCCTCGTGAGTAGCCATGGTGCAGAGCTGTGCCGTGGCTACTCACGATTTAAAAAAACTGGATTTGCAGAACGCTCACTCCGCAAACCCAGTTTAAGGGGAGGGGTACTGTAATGGGTGACCCGCTTTGATGGAACGGGGCTCGGCTGTGAGCCCGGTGAGTCTGACAAGCGGTGGGGAGCAGGCTAAGCACCCTTAGTCCGCTTTCCACTGATGGTCAGAATAGCTTCATTATCTCTCTTCAATTTCAGGAAGAAATTGTAAGGAGATACTGAGGCTATTCACCTGTGCATGCAGAACCGGGCTGAGGGAGCCCAGGCTAGTTTTGCGCAGTCGTGTGAACCGCTGGGATCGGGCCTGATCCCAGAGGCTCCATGGCAGCACACCCACCTAGTGAGCCACCCACTAAAAGGAGGCTAAGGGAGCAAACATTCCCTTAACCCTGTTTTTTTCCTCGTGTGTTGGCCGTGGCTGCTTGAAGCCATGTCTGGTACACTCGGGGAGGGGGATTCCCATAATGCACCACACACTGGAGCAGTGCATTATTGGAGCTCTGGAGGGCGGGGCAACACACCACAGCGCATCCTCCCCCCCCCCGGCCCCCAGAGCTGCTGGGAATGGTACCACTCATCTGGGCAGGCGATCTGCCCTCCCACCCAGGAGGAGAGAAGATAGTCTGCGGAGAAGATCGCCTTCCCCACAGCACACACACACACCCCCCGCGAGCCCTTCTCCGTAATCATAAGAAGAGGCTCACTAACTACATTTGCAATGCAGATACCTCAGACATGTGGAGTTTTCTTCACAGGTAGGGTTAAATGGGACCATCCTTGGAAATTCATTAAGCGTGAAAATGTGGGTTGTGATTATTTTTTTCCATGTAAATGTCTTTTATTTTTATGTCTATTTGGATAACTGGTTTAAGTTCAGCAGCAGTGAACTTGTTCACCTGTTTGTACTGTTTTACAAGAAATATGAACAGGATTTCATTCCTCAGTAAAACACACACACACGCACACACACACCAGTACAGGCAATCCTAGTATCCAGTTTCAGAGTTGTATTTTCTACTCTCAGCTATTCTGGAACAGCTTTAAAAGAAATCTGGAAGGATGAAAGAAGGTGGGGGAGGAGAGAAGAGTGGAGGAAAGGACACTGGAGCAATGAAAGGAAGATCCTGAAAGTACAGATTTGTCTTCAAACTTAACAAGCAGCAACTCAGTTTTGCTACATTATATCCACCTTTATTCTCTCATTGCTAGGTTTGTCTAACATTTTGTATATAGAGCTGTCAACTGATCACATAATTTTGTTGATTAATTGTCTGTCCTTCAATTGATTATATTTAAATACATTTGCCTGCTACTGAAACTTTAATATAGGCTCCTTTTTGATATCTTGAAGGAAGTATGAGATAATATACACTTTAATAAACAAAAGTTTCCAGTCATTTTTAGCCAGGTGATTTTTAATGTTTTATAGTTTTCATTCCCTATTGCAATAACACACCAGAAACAAAATAGCGTCAAAAAGAAACAAAGGAGCCTTAAGCTTCCAGCCCCACAGGTTAAGATTTGTCCTCAATGACTGAAATCAGCTAAAGTGTTTGTTGATTAATCTACCAACGAAACCAATTAAAGACTGCAGTCCTACGGGCATTCAAAATCTACCCAAGTTTACATTTTTTTAAAAAGTTGCATTTCAACAAAGCAAAACAAAAACCTCTGGGTTCCACATTAATAAACAAGAAGTACTGTGACTATTCATTACCTGTGACAAACATCTAATTCAGGGAGTTTCTCACTCTTCAATAGCACCATATAACTATGATTAAGAGTGATAGATTTGAACTGGCCCAGCTTTTCCTGAGTTACAGATCAGAGATCAATGGAGGACAATGCATCCACTGTGTCATTTCAGAACAGTGTGTCGCCAGTAACTGTACCAATGTCAACAACAAGTAAGATGACAGTGGAAACTGGTTCAGTACTGAATTTCCACTAGGACATGCTGCTAGAAGATGAAATTCTGCACTGTACTAGGAAATTTAATATACTTGGCAGATATAAAAGGTCACCTCATTGGAAGGGGCCTGTTTCATATCAAAATGATGGAAATGCCAACTCTGTCATTCTTTGTCACCTTCCAGTAGCTTTTCCATGCCTTTAGCTGTTTTCCTGTCTTTTAGGTGCACACACTGATTGGTCCCAGAAAGCCTTCTGCCAAACTTGATCACACTCTTATGCTACCAATGTCCTTCTCTCGGGTATTGTTGGAGCAGCTGACTGCTGCTTTAACCTTCCATCTCTGTTCTTCTGCGAAACCCAAGATGCTTTGAATTGATAAATATGGGGGCAATAGATTTAAACACTGCCCCACCCCTATTTTCCTTGGGGATTTCTTAATCCTGGGGAAATCCCATGTTAGGGAGCTTTTATGATGTATGAAAATTGGCATTCCTTAGTGCAGGGTTTATTAACCTTGGGTCCCCAGATGTTGTTGGACTACAACTCCCATCATCCTCAGTCACAAAGGTCATGTCTGGGGATGATGGGAGTTGTAGTCCAACAACATCTGGGGGTCCAAGGTTAAGAAACCCTGCCTTAGTGCGTTTCCATGCCGAAAGAACATGACGTTTCCTGATACATTATTTTGGGCTTACATTTTTCATATGAAATAAATTCACATAATATAGTGGTGATCTCAGCCTTAGATGATGTTGTGGCATTTAATAACCAATGTCCCTTTACATCGCATCATAGCATCCCCACAGCTATCCTTGCTGGTCTCCGCTTTAAGTTTCTTAACATATTGTGAGCTCCTTTGGGACATGGCGCCATCTTCTCATTCATTTTGCTGAAGTCAAATCAGAATAATCTTTTGGGGGTGGGCCTGTAGCTCCATCATAGAGCATCTGCTTTGCATGCAGAATGTTTCAGGTTCAATCCCTGGCATCTCCAGGAGACTTTTCAGACAGCTGGCTTTACCGTGGATTTGCTATGAGGCTTTACTGCAAGTTGAGGGCATAACAGATCCTCCAATGCAAAAAGGTGTTGTTTTTTTACCCTGGACATAGATTGAGCTAGGCTCCAGTGGGGAGGGAAGAACCTGAACTGTGTGTGAAGTACTATAGCACAGACTTCAGGGTAAACCTGGCCAATATATGAATGCACACCCACCCTCCCAAAGTAGAGTCGTGGTAAAGTCACTGTCTGAAAAAGCTCCAGGTAGGGCTGGGAAATACTCCTGCCTGGAACCTTGGAGAAGTCACTGCCAGTCCGTGTAGATCACAAGTTTGGCCCTCCTGTAGATGTTGGACTACAGCTCCCATCATCTCCCATATTTGCCACTGTGGCTGATGGGAGTTGTAGTCCAAAAACAGCAGGAAGGCTGAAGTTGTGCAGCCATGGTGTAGGTACTACTGAGCTAGATGGACCAATGGTCTGACTTGGTATAAGGCAGCTTCCTATGTTCCAGTGCTATTTAAGCTACTTTGAGATCTTATTTGCTGAAAAGCAGTAAATGCACATTCTAAACAACAGCAATGCATTTTATGGAACACAGAGGTGTTGCCCTTGATTTCCTGCCCTCCAGAATGTTGTCTGAGGATGCATACACAAGGCTTTGCCCTTTTATGCTGCACTTGGGTCTGAAATAAGGTGGTGGTAGTGGGGGCAGCCAAAGAATCCCATCCATCTTTCACTACCATGTTAGTGAATACTAAAAGGATAAAGTGTGCTCAAAGGTAACTAATATGCACTCAGCCATGACAAGCAGTCACCCTAAGTTTATGCTGTCATCAGTCAGAGCTTCTAGATAGAAGAAACTGTGCACAGGGTGTGCCCCCGTTATCAGAGATGGGTCATGCACAGCTACCTCTGGAAGGTTCAGGATTTGAAGTCAGGACTGGGAGATCTAGAACAAAGCAGGAGTCAGGACCAAAGCCAGAGGATGGAGACAGGGATCAAGCAGCAAGATGTGGGAGAGGGCCAAGCGAAGAATCAAGCCTAACAAACAGGAGCCAGGAACAAGCACCAAAGAGGAGCTCAGAGACAAGCCGAGAGACAAACAGTCAGGAGGGGCTCAGGAACAAACCAGGATGAAGTGACCTTGATATTGAAACAAAGCTTACTTCACACAGGAAACTCTGATATTCTCTTTGTGGCAAAAGGAGGCAATGAGCGGTTTTGCTGGGTGGGGCCACCCTAGTGCTTGAAGACCCAAAAGCTAATGCAGTGCTGCAAGTTTCCACAAGGGGCAGCAGCAAATGGAATCTCAGCCTGAGCCCAGGCAACTTCTGACACCAATATATTTACACCCCATGCACGGAATGCATCAATGTTCATTTTATTTATTTATTTGGCAACTTTTATACACTGCTTTTCAGTTGCATTCCCAAAGCTGTATACGAACAACACCGTTTTGTAAAAATAAAATGAAAATAACCTAATTTTTTAAAAAACCAATGAGAGATGACAAAGCAGCAGCAGCAAAATAAACTATCAAAGAAGGGGTTAAATTTCAAAGGCACAGCAGAACAAAACTGTCTTTACATGTTTATGAAATGCTACGAATGAAGAGTATGGCAAACAGTCAATGAAGAGGATGGCAAACAGAACTCTAGGGCTCCAGATCCAGAGTTCTGGGGCTGCAAAAGAAATTGTTTCCAGAGCTCTGGAGCTATGACCAAAAAGGCCCTGCTTCTTTTGGAGGGGAAACCAAAACAGTTTAGATAGTTGCCTAAGTTCAATGGAGAGGTGGCAGAACTGGGGATTCTGCTTTGCATGCTACTAGTAATTGTCAAACTCAGGATAACCCTCAAGATTGTGAAAGGCCTGCATCGCATCATTTCTGGTAGAAATATAGCCTGCCTGGTCCTGAAGTCTCAGAGGCAAAGTGCATGTTGTAGTTTGGTTTTGCAACTAGTAACTTTTTGTCCTAGTAGTGTTTGATTTTGTAACTAGTAGCCACAGGGGCCCCTAACTGGGAATGTGGCATTGGGGGGGGGGATTTAATCCTTGCCATGGTTGCAATTCTGATTCCCCACCACCACAGTCAGAATTTCGAAGTTCAGTTTCACCCTTGATGTGGGGGAAAACACGTGTTGCTGGGATGGGCAGCAGGAAGGAGGCCAATAGCTTCCACACTGCTGGTGGGTGGGCTTCCGGCTGCAGCTGGTTGCCCACTGTCGGAAGCAGAATGTGGAAGTGGAGGGTGGATCTTTAGTTTAATCCAACCGTTTTTTTAAAAAAAGTTTTTAAGAGGACGGGTAAAACTGAACTGAGCCCTCCTCCCTGTCCCTTTCCATCCAACAACCACCCCATGATGTCACGGTTATTCTCCACACTTGGGGTGTCTCCCAGTTTTGTGGGGCTTTGCTTTCTCCCGCCTGCTCACTTCGGGGAAAAGCCCTGGAGGGGGGAAGCGTGCTGCTGCCTCATCGCCTTTTCTGAAGGGGAAAGAGCAAAAGAAGAGGAACAATGCCCAGAGAAGGCAGGCTCCGGGAGGGAGCTCGGGAGGGGCGTGGCTCGGCGCGCAGAGACCGGATAAATAGAGAGCCCTCCGCCGAGAACGCCGAGGAGGACTTGCCCGGACGGAGAGTCAGCACCGCGGACAGCGACACCAGCTGCCTTTGAACCCCCCCCGCCTCCCAGCACCACACTCTCCCACGCATCGCCCAGGCGCACGCCATGGCCGCCGAGACTTACCTGCAAGGAGTGGAGATCTCAGCTGCCCAGTTTTTCGAGATCTGGCGTCATTACGACTCTGATGGTGACTACTTTCCCCTTCTTCTAACTTGTCCCAACCTGGAACCAAGCCGGGGGTGGAGGGGATTGGAGGGCTGAGGAGCTGCCTTTAGGGAGGGAAACACAGCCGAGGGAACAGCGCCTTCCTCCTCCTCCTCCTCAGCTTCTCTTCTGCAAGCAGGAAACTTTGCCCTGCACAAGCCAGAACTTTTGCCTGTAATCCGGAACTACGGAAAAACCTTTGCGAAGTTGCAACTGGAAGGGGCTATGGAGCATTATCAGCCCAGGGGCTCTCTGGCAGGCTTGGGAGAACCTGCTTGGGAAGGTTCATGTCCTGCGCGAAGGCGTTTAAAAGTTCAAGCACCTCTAAAGCAAATTCCCTAGAAGTAAACAGAGCGTTGGTTTCTTGGGGAGAGGGATGGAACTGAAGCATATTGAAAAAGCAGCACCCTTGCTTCCCCCCCCCCCAGCCCATCTTCGATAAATGCCATTGACAGCAGGTGAGGGAGAGTGAGGGAAAAGGTCTACCGCTATAACAGCCATGCACTCTCTCTTTGTGTTATTACAGGCAATGGGTACATGGATGGGAAGGAATTGCAGAGTTTTATCCAGGAGCTGCAGCAGGCACGAAAGAAAGCAGGACTGGTAGGTTGATTTCCCCCTGCTTTGTGTCACCTTAATTAACGAAGAAATATCTTGTGAACTCCAGGAACTAGCTGACTTGTATCCCTCTTTGAACACGTAGTGAGATGAACTGAGAATATAGTCTAGCAAATCCAAAAGAAATAGTGACTTTAAAATTGTACTATAGCAAATGATCTTTTGGAGTGATATTAAACCTAGAGTACTGACAGATATGGTCCTTGGTTTTGTTTGCAAATAAATGAAATGCTTGTGTACTTCCACTGATTTTTTCAGCGTGGTTGGTTCTAGGAATATACAAAATTAGCTCAAATGCATTCTTAATATGTGGGCTGAAATACATTTCTGCCCCTTGGTGGCCAATAAACAGATCTGCAGATTAGTTCTAACTAGATATTATACTGGCAGTATACAGTCATGCCAGTATAGTAAAGACAGAGTAATTTCATCATTCCGCCGTTATATGCCCTGAACATTCTATTGCTTATATAATCAAAACTATTTGTCCGATCTGCCTGGCCATCAGCACTCCTTCACTAGGTGATAAGAGACACCTCACCTGCAAATCTGGTGAAGATCCATTAAAAATGGCTTAGACAGAGCAGTTAAAATGTTTATCTTTTGAACAAGGGTTTAATGGGTTGGTGATGTTCTTTCGGACTGAGGAAGTGGTATTTCAGTGATTTTGTAGTCCATTTGCAGTTTCAGCCTTTAGACTGCATGCCAAAAAAAGTGCCTTTTGTATATCCCTCTGGGACCCAATTGATGGTTATTTCACAACTGATCCTTTAAGTTGCATTTGAAGAGACTGAAAAAATGCATCTTTACTGCTAAAAAAGTCTGCACAGTAGGGCTTTTGAAGCTGTGATGCCCACAACATTACCCACAACCAGTATGGCAGTCAGTTCTTTCCCTCTCCGAACCTTGGGAGCACAACCCTTCAGTTTCCTTCTGTGTCCTCTTCTGTCCTCCCTGCACTGCAGCTATACCTCTGAATAGTACTCCTTTGCCTTAGAAAAAGCACTGCTCAGCTCCAGTCCTCAGTTACTCCACTGTCGTCAGTTCCTACAAATCCACATACGTTTCACTGACCACCAGCCCAGGGGTGTAGCTATAATTGAGCAGATGGGTTCAAAGAACCCAGGCCCCCCAGCTGCTGAGGGCCCCCAGCTTCACCCCTCCCTATATTCTTCATTATCTCCCTCACTCCAAGAGGCCACCGGGGAGAGCAGTGAACACAGGCCCCCTCTCCCCTAGCTATGCCCCTGCTCCAGCCCAAACCGGCGTGCTGCTCTGAGCACCCTAGTGTAAGCAGGAGGCAGGGGGAAGGAGGCATGCTCTATTTAGCTAGGCTCTTCTGGGTTCTTCTAGGCTGCAGTGTGTGTGTGTGTGTGTGTGTGTGTGTGTGTGAGAGAGAGAGAGAGAGAGAGAGAGAGAGAGAGAGAGAGAGAGAGAGAATGAATAGCTATGTCACTTGTGAACAACTTTTACACTATTTTGCTGATAACACCATCCTGAAGGACATTAAATCAAGTAGGAGAACACTGAGGTTTATGTGAAATTTCTGGGAAGATCATCTGTAGTTTGGGACATGGTTGTTAAAGCATATGTTATTTTTAATTATCATTGTTGTCTGTGTGTGTTTTTGTAAGAAAAAAAAATGAAGTACAGATTTAAAGTTGAAACAAATTACCTGCTTCTGAGGAACATTGGAAGCTGTCTTATATTGAGTTAGACCATTTGTCCATCTAACTCAGTATTGTCTACACAGATTGGCAGCAGCTTCTTCAAGGTTGCAGGGAGGAGTCTCTTTCAGCCCTATATTGGAAATGCCAGGGAGGGAACTTGGAACCTTAGATGCTCTTCTCAGAGCAGTCCCTATATGTGAGCAGGGCTCACATATAGTCTCCCATTCAAATGCAAACCAGAGCAGACCCTGCTTAGCAAAGGGGACATCATCCTCAAGACCAGCTCTTTTGTTATGTCCTTTTTCACTGCTGAATAATAATGAGGTGGGATCACACTGTCACCATTACTGAATCCACTGATTTAATTTGTGTTTTTTCAGTGGTGTGTGTGTGTGTGTGTGTGATTTTATCTTCGTTGAAGGTTTTATAAAGTTTTTGGTGTTCAGCATCAGGAAGTTTTACCTTGTGGTTTGGGTAAGCTCTTCCCAATAGTGTCTAATCAGATTTTCCATTTTAAAATGCCTGGAAATTCAGTAATCTAAAAATGTTTGGTTTAAGATGAGAGTTAAGATGCTTTACTTTTTCACTAGTGCTTTAAAAGAATGGAAATTGCAAGCTAAGGTGCCCACCTTAACTTCCACACCATGTAGTCTGGTATATGATGATGGCTTTAGAAATGCGGCTCCATGTCTTTCAGTTGGACATTGGGCTGGGGAGGGATGCATCCAGGCAGACATTTAACAGGTGCAGTTTCCCTAATCACTTCCTAGAGATGCCCCTGATGAATTTCTGCCTGATGCCTCTCTGATCAAGGCAAAGCGTGGGTGCATGGAGCCTCATTTCTAAAGCCATCATCATGTACCAGACTGTACAAAGTCTTTACAGCTTATATGGTGTGGAAGTTAAAATGGGCACTTTAACTTGCAATTTCCGTGTGTGTGTGTGTGTGTGTGTGTGTGTGTGTGTGTGTGTGTACAAGTTAAAATGTAAAGCATCTTAACTCTCATCTTAAACCAAAGGTTTTTGGATTACTGAATTAGATATTAGTTGGGTACAGCGACATCAGAACAAAATATGATTATCTTGATTGGAACGGAAGTTTCTTGAAAAACTTAAAATGGTAAGAGATTCAGTAATTGTTAAGCAAAAGGTTTTTTTAATGGAGTAAAACATTTGAAACAAGAAACTGAATATCTTAGTACAAAAACATATTGACTAAAATATGAAAACTATTTCCAATATGACTTGCTGATGAATGAATAGGTTGCTCAAAAACAGAATAAAAACACCTTGACAGGCTAAAAAATATGCCATAAATAAAATGTAAGTTCACTTGGATAATTCCAGTATGAAAAATATTTAGTGTCTCTCAAAATAAGACTACAGTTACTATATATATATTTATATAATATTCATTTCCTATAAGATTATTCCAATTTTAAAAATACATAGAAGCTGTTCTGTAAAACTGATGAGTTAGTTACATAGCTGAAATGTTTAATTCTGTATGCAATTGCATATCCAGTTCCATGCAATCTCTTGAAAACAACCACCCTCTAGCATTATAAAATGTATTTATGAATACTATCAAGGACCAAAAGATGTGTATAAGAGTTTTCTTTATTTTGTACATGAAGAGATAGATGGTCCATATTGTAGATAATTTGCTATAACTCTGTCCTCTGCAGTCCAAAACATTATAAGCACATCCTTTAGGAAAACTAAATTCATCATTTATTTTAAAAAGTCATCCCTGTTAAAACTACACACTGTATTAATAAGTTCTAAGAAGTTTTTTTTTAACCAAAAAACCTTGATCCATTAAAAAGATTCTTCCAATTTTTTCATATTTGAAATTGGTGTCAAACCTACTCCTACTTAAAAATTAGAGCGCTCTCAGTGATACATAAAATCCCTGTAGGCACATTCTTGTGTGCCACCCACAGTATCATTTATGCCTTTTTATAGATTCTGCCTGTACTCCTGCTTGTACTTTGCAAGTACTTAGGTATTCTTCAGTTTTCCATTGACATTGCTTCGGTACAAGGTTGTTTCTAGAATATTCTGAAAACCAAACTCCAGAATTCTCCTTGGATCACCCATAAATGCTTGATTCCTGAAGTCTTTCTGGAGTTTGGATATGTGCTAGCCCACCAGAGATTTCAAATCTAAGCATGTTCTTAGATTTGGAGGCTCATTTCCCAAAGAAGCATTTCACTAGTTCACATATCTTGTCTCACTGAATGTTGTTTCATTAGCTTTGACTTTCTTGTTTGCCAGGACCATATGGGCAAATTCATGGATGTTCTGTGCAGTTTCTGTGGTCATGTTATTATTTGCCTGCTCCAAATCTTTGATTTGCTTCTGGGTTCAGAAAGTTCTGTTCCATTTTCTATAACGGTCATATTCAATAATATTTTACAATTCGGTTTTTAATCTCAGTCACACTATAGAAGTGATAGATACTTTTCCAGATTTCCGGACAGCTTAATTCCTGCCCCCCCACCCTTTTGTCACCTTCTATTATTATAATTTTGTCTTAGTCAAACCTAAGTCTTGTCATGCACTTGCTTAAAGATTAAAGAGAGGAAGGGTCAGGGCCTCCCACACCTTCTAAAATAATATATAGTTCCTGCCCTGTGCCTTCAACACTAGCTTGACATAAATCCAGATTAATGCATTTTAAAAAGCATGTGCAGTTTCACATTAGAGACTGCTATGTCACAATTTTCACATATAAATGTCAAAAGTATCTGAGTGATCCAGGAATGTTTTTGGCTTCTTCCCAACAGCTCACACTTATCTGGGCCTACACAAATATTATGCCAATGCAATTATACATAACCGTCTGCATAAGCTTTTGTATGCATTGTCTTCATAGATTTGGGATCTCACCAATGAGTTAGCAGAACAAGATGGTGTTTATGTCAGGTGCAAATGCCCCCACCACCCACACACACACTCTGCACCAGCAGTCCTTAGAATAAGGACTGCTGAATAAGAGGCATGCTGGAAAATTAAAAAAATGTTATCCTTAATTTGAAATTAATCTTTGGATTGATAACCAAAGATGTAAAGTAAAAGTAAAGTTGTGCCATCGAGTCAGTGTCGACTCCTGGCAACCACAGAGCCATATGGTTTTCTTTGGTAGAATACAGGAGGGGTTTACCGTTGCCAGCTCTTTCCAGTCCAGCATTATACTGCATTTTAAAACTATTGGGAGCAAAATAACATACTCACCATGTCCCATGGATATTGAACTCTCTAACGTCCAGAAGACAATATGGATGCAAAAATAGGAAGCTATTTTCTTGTTTAAGAAGCAATGGACTTGTATTTTGTTCTGCTAAAATATTAGATCATTTGTTTGGTGTGTTTGGAAAACAGAGGATTGGCTAGAGACGTCCTTATGAAACTCTGTAAAAGGTCTTGTGCATTGGTGGTAATATAAAATAATAACAAAACAGAGAAAAATGAATGAACATTATTGTAAAGAAAGGGCACCATATGATCTGTGGACCATCCATGGTCTTTCCCTTGGAAAAGTTTGTTTGTTTATAGTTTGATTTTTATACCACATTTAATAAAATTTGGCCCAGTTCTTCCTCTTTGTATTAAATTAAAAATACTAAATATAATAGATGAGGATATTTAATGAACTTTGAAAATCTGTATGGTTATTCTTTCAAATCCCAAATTCAACCAACAGGCAAATTCTGAAAATGCATGCTACTGAACGTTTTGTGCATAATCTTGCTAAGTATGCCAGGAACCATTAGGAACATTGGAAGCTGCCTTATACTGAGTCAGACCATTGGTCCATCTAACTCAGTATTGTCTACACAGACTGGCAGCGTCTTCTCCAAGGTTGCAGGCAGGACTCTCTATCAGCTGTATCTTGGAGATGCCCGGGAGGGAACTTGGAACCTTCTGCATGCAAGCATGCAGATACTCTTCTCCATCCCCTAAGGGGGATTTCTTACAGTGCTCATATGTAGTCTCCCATTCAAATACAAACTAGGGTGGGCCCTGCTTAGCAAAGAGGACAATTCATGCTTGCTACCACAAGATCAGATCTCCACCCACTGACTGCAAGAGAAGATTTGTTTCTGGGCTTTCAGTTGTGCCTTGCCCTTGACTACCACATGCTCTGTCTAAAATGAAGTGTGAACACAACTGCTCAATAACAATTGATGCTTAACCATTCATTAGCTGCACCTAAACTGCAGATTCATCTTAATCATGCCACACTTGAGTCCTATAAAATCCAGATGCCTGTATTCAATTTCTGGTCCCCCTAGATCATACAAAAGATCACAACAGCCCCCATCTTCCACCTTCTTGTGCTTCCTTGACTTTCAGTTGAATGTGTGCTGAAATAGCTGCCTTCCACGGTTGTGCTAATTTTATACTCATCAGTAACCACTTTTTTTCATTTCAATAAAGCTATTCACACAACTGAGAGGCGGGGAGGGTGGGTGGGAGGGGGGAGGGGAAGGCTGCACGAAACATATCTTCTCCCAGACGATCCTGCGAAGTTGGTAGGAGCGTGCAGACCTTCAGAGGCCACCCCAGCCTCCATGTATCCCATAGTGCACCATGCTATGAGCACGATGCATTGGGGGATACCTCCGTGAGATGGGCGCTCTAGGCACCCATCTCTGTGTGCGCTCGGGCTGCATACACACAATCTGTCACCAGGGTTAAGAGCATGCTCACACCCTTAACCTCGGCTAAAGGTTGGGCTCCAAAGTGGGGTTAGACGGCTGGGCAGTAAGCCAGGATCCACACAAGCAGCCTAACCCAGGCTGATCTGCCCTAACCTGGTTTAGGCTGCTCGTGTGAACAGCCTTAGTATATTTGAGACCAATGTATTATTGAATTGCCCAACACATTTAAACTGTGGTTCTTCATTTGGAGTAACTGTTTTGTATTTCTGGTTGAAAATTTAAAAGTTGCACTGGCATCATTGTGGTGCAAAAAGTCTAGCAGCCTGATTCCATGCATATTTCCTTGGAAACAAGTGCCACTGAGTTCAGTGGGACTTGTTCCCGGGTAAGTGTTCACAGAATTGCAGTTGTAAGGTTGCAGTCCTATGCACGATTTCATGTTATCCTTGAAGTATCACTGTAGGACCTGCTTCGGAGTAAACAAGCACGGGGTCAGGCTGCATGTGTAATGACACCAAAATGGTACCAAGATGTGTGATGCATTTTCTTTTGAACATCATAAGCTGGAGCTTTTCATGCTGCAGGGACAGAGCTGGGAGGAAAGGGAGGGTTCTTTGATTAAGGAGACCTCCTCTTGAATATAATTTGTAGTGATATTGAGAGATATGCATATATTATAGTGGATGTCCAAAATTCAGTGTACCAGGAATTCATTCAGCCATGTGAATGTTGAGAACCCCAGGCAAATTTCATGAATGTTCAAAGACTCAGAAGTACACCAGTGAATGCTCGCAGTTACCTAAATGTCCACATTCACTGTTTTATGTCTGAAAATGGTAGAAATCATCTGTTTTGGAACATTCATGAAATTCACTGAAGATTGTCAGTATTGATATGTGTACATCAACATTCATTTTGGACATTTGTTGTACCTGATACAGTGAAAACATACTTTTTCAGGGTTTTTAATGAACAAATTAGAGAGGGTTTATTTTGGCGACACAGACTCGTGTTAATATTGTTGATTAACAAACAGAAATATAATGAGCAAGACATTTTGGCTTCCGCCTTCTTCAGTTAACGAACATCAGAGCAACTGAAGAAGGCAGAAGCCGAAATATCTCGCACATTATATTTTTGTTTTTTAACAATAAATGTATACGATTCCTTTTGGTTAACAGCATCCTTCTGGGATCCACAAAATATTTCTATAGAGTTCTGTTTGCCGCTGTAAACCCCACCACCACCAGTGCTTTGCCAGATTTTTGCAAGGCTTTATTTTTGAAGTTGCCATTTTGAGATGGGTGAAAGGGTTCATGAAAAACCTCTACCTTATGCCTTCCACTCTTTTTGCACGTTATTTTTTCATCGATCTGTAGTCATTTTCCTCTAATGTGCTACAACTTTGGCACTATTTTTTAAAAACTTGAGATGGGTTTTTCCCCCTGAATGAACCCAATCTGGGACCTTGTAGTAAACATGATGACAACATGGGACTATGAAACCAATCAAATTTAGCTACATGAGAAGAACACTGATAGCAAACAGAAGCCTCCCATTGCCCTCACACTGAATGAAAGGGCAAGAGAAATGTGTCCCCATTGCCCAGGCAGCTAGGCTGAAACTCCCAGTTCTGCCATGCTATGCTGGTGACTGTATTGCTTGCCAATGCTGCATAGCTGGACTTTTGCCCTGATCCAGCTCGAATCATGCTTGGGACAGAATATGGATGGGAATGCATGTTTGGATGTGGAAGTCACCCATTTTTACTGCATCACTTTTAATGGGGTCTTCCTTCCAGTGTGTAGGCAAATATGCATTCCAGCTATTCGAATATGTACAGCTGAACTGGCCTGGTTTACTCAACAGCAGGGATTCACGCCTTGTAAACATTTTCACATCCTCTTATTTGTTTGTTGGATTTATATCCTGCTTTTTGGTCATCCTCAACTGCAGAATGAGTTCCTAATTAATTTCTCACTTAAAATAATATTAGGGCACTGCCATCAGCTGACAGCTTTTAAAACTGCAGTATTAACTACTGCCCAGGAGCCAAAGCAGGGAATCTGTTCCCTCTTTGCAAAATGTCACCCCAAAATGAGTATGCTTTAATTGTACACATGATGGAGTAAAAACACACAAGTGAATTATTTTGGCATTCCTGGCTGATTAAACAAGGGAACAATAGATCTGCTTTTATCTTTCATAAAACCCAAAAGATTTATGGTTTTAAATTTTTAATGTTGGTTTTAAATGATTTTAATGCTAGTGATTTGAATTGTTTAATTGCTTTAGTTTTGATTTGAATTGTTAATTGATTTTGTTTTTATTTTGATGTAAACCACCCTGAGCCATTTTTGGAAGGGCAGTATAAATAAATAAATAAATAAATAAATAAGTTAAAACAGAACCCGAAAGGAGAATGTCTTCATTTCATAGACTATTTTCTCAGCATTTCATACTCTTATGGGACATTTCATTAGATTCAGGATATGAAGGGATGTGACAGATCTAGTAGAATGAGTTCCTAACTAATTTCTCTCTTTAAAAAACATTAAGGCACAACCTGTCAGGAAGTTCTCCTGAGCAACCATTTCTTCCAGGGAAGCAGGAGAATTTCCTGCAATGGATTGTGCCCTTAGCTATGTTTCCATTAAATAATAATCACTGTATTGTACATTTGTAGGACCTAACCCCAGAAATGAAAACATTTGTTGACCAGTTTTCGAAGAGTTCTGATGGAAAAATAGGAATAGTAGAGGTAAGATACCTTCTTTATTTAATCCGCTTTTACTTGTTGAGCATACCTCTGGATGATACCATTTCTTCTGTAAATGTTTATATTGATTTGGTTTTGATGTCACACCCCCTGCCCCCCTCCCCCACTTTTCTTGCCTTATGATCGTGATCTTGTTTTAATTCTGAAGTTAACTATGGGTTCTTTCAGACATCAGTAAATAGCATTTTTGAAAGAGCTTGTAAGTTGAAGGTGATAACTTATTCGGTATCCATACACTCATGCAGATTCCCATAGTCTTTTCAAGTCACATGGTTAAGACCTCATGCAATTTCCACACCTGCCAGCCAGCTCTTGATTTTGGTGATTAACCCATCACTTTTCAACACTACTTTTCTGATAAATAGAGAAATGGATGGTTAATCATAGAAAGCAAGAGCTGTCTCACAGATTCTGCTACAGAAATTGCATGTGGTCCCTTCTGGCTAGGTGACCTGTGTGAGAGATTGTGCTGAAAAAGGGAGCTTGCAAGAGTGTGTGGAATTGGATGCTGAATAAGCTCCCCTCTTCAACTCACCTGCAAGCTTTTTTCAAAGCACTATGGCCCCGTTCAGACATAATGCCAAACCAGAGGTCATTTTTAAAAAAAAAATTGGCTGCCACGCATGCGCAAATGGCCTCTGCGAGGCCCTGGGCCATGCCAGGCCTCACAGAGGCCATTTGCACATGCGCGGTGGTGGAGCAAATGGCCGCCGCACCAACTTACAGAGGCCCGAACGGGCTGAAAAAGGGGGTGGAATGAGCCATGGCAGTGATGACCGAGGCCGGCAGGGGGAGGGGGAACCTTTGTGGACTCCCCGCCCCCGAAGGCCTAGAGGAAGCCCCCCAAAGGGGCTAAAGGTAAAAAAAAATTTCCAAAAAAACCACCCCCCACTTCACGAACCCCCCTCCCCGGACTGAACCAGGGGGGTTCTAAGGGGTGCTGGTCCGAACTGGTCCAGTCAGGTTCAAGTCCCATCTGGATTCGAACCAAAGCAGGCCAGCCGGTTCCGTGCACATCCCTAAACCTGGGTTTTGTTCGCAAACTCCTTCTGCCACCATAGAGATGTCAGCTTGGAGCAGCCCATAAATGCATCAGTTCTAAGATCGCTGTATTCCTCACTGGCCGCCTCTCGGAACTGATGCCCCACCCTTTGCTGTCTCCTTGCTCCTCCCGCCATTGCTTGGCAACAGGTATGCCGCATCCCTGCAGTTCCTGTATTTAAAGGGATGGAATGGCATTGGGGCAAGCAAGCTTTAAAGAGAAGGAGAATAGACAAACATGCAAGGAGCCCTTTCATTGACCTTACACCCAATCTAGCCCCATTCCTGGGAGTCTCAGATGTTATCAATGGAGTGTAGTTTCTTTGGTCTTAATGTACACAAAGGTGAAGGACGTGGGCAAACACTGCCGAAAAAGCATGATAGAGCTGATCATGCCCCCTCTAACATTGCAGCCAATGGTTGCACTTTCACTAGCATGCTGACACCTTGCTCACAGTCTGGCGGCACGAGCAGAACAGAGCTTGCTGGGGGAAAGCCTGGCCAGACTAGGAAGAGGGAGGGTTCCTCTGCTCAGAAGCCAGAGATTGCCAAACTCCAATTAGTCAATCATCTGCGGCATGATTCCCGGCTTCACAGATTAATCACAGCTTCGTCTACTCGAGGTTTCACGCTATGTCCAAATGGGGCCTATATATTACTGTCCCATGAGACAACAATCTGCTTCCTGATCTTGAGTCTGTTTTCTTTAAAATATGACAACTACAAACGTCCTGCAGATATCCACTTCAGATTTCCTGCATCTAAAATCAATGAACATAATCCAGATGTGTGAGCAGGTAGCTCTACATATTTAATCGTGTGAATCTATTTGCCCTTCATGCAAGTTGGCCATGTCAACATTGCTGGTCACCAGTTGAGAAAAGGCAAAGTATAATGGATTCAGTTTCCTTTAGCCCTGAATAAGTAGTTGGTACCAACAGAGTTAGCGTTACTAGGCTTCTTGATTGGGATGACATTCACAGTTTCTGGTTAGGGATGTGCATGGAACTGGTTGGCCCAGTTCGGTTCAAGACTGGACTTGAGTCCAACCGGGCCTGTTTGGTCTGACACCCCCTCGAAACCACCACCCCCGGCTTGATTCAGTCTGGGGGTTGGGGTTCGCAGACCTTTTTTTGTACAAAATATTTTTTAAACCTTTCTCCCCTTGGGGGAGTTCCTAGAGGAGGCGGGGGAGGGGTCCACAGATGTTTCCCCTTCCCCCACTGGCTCTCCTTATGGCCCCCTCCGGCCGGTTCGGCTGGCTCTTTGGCCAGTTTTTGGCCTTCTCTGCTTGGTGCGGCGGCCATTTTGGAGGCTGCGTGATTGGCCTCTGCATGGCCTCTGCACTGGCCCATGTAGAGGCCAATCACACAGGGTGTGGCCTCCAAAATGGCCACTGCGCTGAGCAGAGAAGGCTGGAAACCAGCCAAAGAGCTGGCTGAACCGGCCGGAGCGGGGCATAAGGAGAGCCGGCAGGGGAAGGGGGAACCTCTGCAGACCCGCCCACCACCACCTCCAGGAACTTCCCCAAAGGGGGATAAGGTTTAAAAAAAGGTCTGCAAACCACCACCACCCCGGACATTTGTAGGGTGTTTGGTCTGGGGTCGAACCGAACCACACCGTTCGGTCCAACCCTGAACCATCGAACCAAACCAGTTTGACGTTGAACGGGCTCGATGTCGAGCTGGTTTGCACATCCCTATTTCTGGTCAGTGGTGGCAACCACATGTGTATCTCCAGAAGCTGGGTGAAGCTAAGTATGTTGTCCATATAGCACATGGATCAACGCGGAAACTTGTTTCAGCATATGCATTGCCTTAGCAAGATCAGGGGGTGTATCTTTTCAAGAAATTCAAATGGCTGGAAATGTACTAGCATATTGACAGCTCATGCAGTGCAGTGGCTAAGAGACTGTACTATAAATCAAGACTCCTCCAGTTCAAATCCCACTTCTGCTATGAACTCACTAGGTAGCCTTAGGCAAGCTCTTCCCTCCCAGTCTCGGGTGCAATACGGGATAGTGTTACTTACCTTACGGGGTTGTTTTAAGGAAAACAGCAAGAGAATACATGTGAAGTGCTCTACAATTTTGAGAGCACTATATAAATGCTAAGCCTTATTTCTTGACCAGAGATTTTCTGAAACTGATTTTGAATGGAAAACCCATTAGTGCTTGATCCTTGGTGAAAATGCAAGATCTTGTTGCTTCAACTTGCTTTTAAGCAGACCGCGACCTTGCTTTTATGCCTGTTTTTAAGCAGACCCCAGCCCCAAGCCATGTGGGGCTTTAAAGGTCAAAACCAGTGCTTTGAATCGAGACGGGAAGCAAACTGGCTGCCAGTGAAGCTGCCAAAGGAAATGGATAAGGATAAGAAATTAGGGTTCTATTTTTGCTGCTATGACTTGTTTGCAGCTGATCAAATCACACAAGATGTGATCCTGAACACAGCAGTTGTTTCATCTGAAGTGCTGAAGGGTTTCAGTATCCATTGTTGTCAGTAAGTAGCGGTGATGAGTCCCAAATATCTGATTGCTGACATAAGCTAAATATTAGGATCACAAATCAGTAGGACTTGAGATGTGGACTGCAATCTTTTATACTCATATTAGGAAGGGGAATATGTCCACTGAACTCACTTCAGCTTATAGCCTTACATGCATAAGATTACGTTGAACACTGTAGCCGGGCATAAAATTTTGAACAGGATCCCACTGTTGAAGACCTATTCAAGTACTATACACATATAAACTCATCCTTGACAAAGGTAACTGGAGAGAGGATCAAGGACACAGAGGGAGCTGTTCCCTCACACCACCATGCTTCTTACCCTGGAGGTGGTGGTGTGCTCTTCCACAAGGCGTTGGTGGTGGTGGGGATCTGATTCCCCTGCAGCCCCAGTCAGCATCGGCACAGAAGTTGCCAATGTGCATGCCGTGCGCATGCGCATCGGCCACTTCTGTGCAGGTGCTGACCAGGGCTATGGGGAGGCATGCTGCAGGGAGGCTTTTTGTGAGAGCGCCGGCAGGGGGAAGGTGGCTGGGTGGGGGCTGGAAGCTAGGCAGCTCCTCCCCTGCCCCATAAAGAAACCCCTCCACTCTCACGGGAGTGCACGTAACCGGTTCCATACACATCCCTACCAAGGCTGCACAGATGCCTTCATTCCCAGATGCCTTGGGGTCAGAACCCAAAGCAGCTGGGAAGCAGCAGTGGGCTGCAGGAGTGCCCTCCACCACTGGGGATTGGGGGGAAGCTGGTAGGAGTGTGGCAGGCAGCGGCAAGAGTGTGGCAAAGTGCAGCACCAGTAGGGGTGGCTGGCAAGTCAGGGGAGGTGAGTGAGGCGGCCCTGGAGGCAGGCACATGTTCTTCGCACACATCCAATCAATTCTGATGCCACCCCAGAGAGGAACACAATGGAAGATGGAAATAAAAAGCCCTATAGTATAAACCCCTCTTCTTCCAAGTCCTTTGCCTCCCTTCCAAAGTGGATATACTTTAATGTTAGGAATGGCTACACACAACTATATTCTGATTTATAAGCTGTGCAGTGATGTATTCAATTATGTAACCAAGGTAGTAGTCCTTGCACACTTACTTAAGAGTAAATTCCACTGAACTTGGGTCGAATGATTGCAAAGCCATCAGTGAAACTTTCTTTTAGTGCTTCATCAGCTCACAGAAGGTAAGGATAATGTGAATCAGATTTCAAATTTTACAGTCATTGGCTGACATCCAGACTAAGGTTGCACATACTAAAAAGATTTTGTGCAGCACTGGAGGAGGGGCCATTTTGTTTAATCCCCCTTCCTTCTGCAGTCTTCTCTTGCTCCCAAAATATGTCCATGAGAGTTCTGCAACCCTCAGGGACATATTTTTGAGAGGCCGAGGGAAGGGAAGATCAACAAAAATCACCCCTCCCATGTTGCATGTGGAAAATGTTTTTTGGTCTGTGCAATGTTCATGCCATTATCATCTTAGCTCAAAATACCTGATGCTTTTAAAGGCATTTCAACTTGTTTATATGTTGTTTTACAGTATTTTAAAAGGAGCATCTATGAAGCCCTTTCTTTTCAGCCCCCGCCACCACTATTTCTTGGAAACAAAATAAAAAATAGCAGCTTAGAAGATATTCAAAATATAACTGGTCTTGTGGGAGGACCTTTTGAAATAATTAAAGTGGCAACCTGAATAGCTTAATAAAATGCATTTGCAGCACAACTGCTTAAGTTCAGGGAGATTTTAAGAGCATCTTCAGCAGTGCACATTAGGATGGTACGTTCCTGAACTTTTTATCCATTGCTCTCAGGCTAATTTGTAGAGCTTGTCAAGCCACTTGTTCTTCTAAAAGGCTTCCTTCCCTGCACTCCAGCCTATTTGTTCAAGTCACTGGATCCACTGAAATGGAGCTTCAAAAGCCTTTCCTTTTAACATTTCCAGGCTGCAATTATTTCATGTTCCAATGATGTAAGTGCCTTTCTACTGGGGAGAGGGAGATGTTGTAAATCCTCTTTTTTCCTTTCCTCCTCCTCCTCTTTTTTTTTTTTTTTTGCCTTCCCATTTTATATATATTATTTTTAAAAGCACACATCTGTTTAAACGTGCTGATCAGGAAGGCATAATTTAGAAATCCACATGGGAAGAGAAAAATCATATAGATATAGAAAGGAGCGCATTATTCTCTGGAAACAGCTTAACTCTCTCCTATCACTGTAGCTTCTGCTCTAAGCCTGTACAATGTGTGACTATCCAAGCTATATGCAGCTACCCAGCCATGCATTGTGTCTGCCTGGTGCACAACAATCCTGTTCTTGCAGCCCCAGGCAGGCAGCAAATCTGTGAGGTTTATTGAGGTCATCGTGCTAAGTGGGGCTGGCAGGCTGTGTATGGCTTGGTGAGTCACAGGAGTCCAGTACCGATTGGGGGAAAGATGAGTCTAATTGAACCAATGGTCTGACTTGGTCTAAGGCCACTCTTGTATTCTATCTAACAATATTTTATGTTTTGTTAATTAGATGTTTGTCCCTGTGGGGATCCTGTAGAGTGGGTGGGGGGTGGAGGGAAAAGGAGAAAAATTGATCCCCCCCCCGAATAAAGCTTAGTTATTCAAACATAAACATAAGATAGCTTTGTGTTTATGAGGGAAGAGCTATCAAACAGCAACTTATATGCTAACTGGGCAAACAGACTTATTTATTTTTACCAAAGGGATAGCAACTATCCCTAAATCCATCATAGCCAGGTTTCTTAACCTTGGGGCCCCAGATGTTGTTGGACTACAACTCCCATCATCCTCAGCCACAAAGGCCAAGCCTGGGGATGTTGGGAGTTGGAGTCCAACAGCATCTGGGGGCCCAAGGTTAAGAAACTCTGCATCATAGCATTCCTCCAGGGGTGGTGCTGGTGTGTCTCTTGTGTTTCTTTTTAGATTGCAAGCCCCTTCGGATCAGGGAATTATCATCGTCTTCCTTTGGCTAGGTTAGCTGCTTTGAGCATGTTCTTGTTGAAAAGTGGTATTTAAATTTTCACAATGGCCCACATGATGTGTAGCATTATGGAGCCATAGTACTGTGTGCTGGGACTGCTGCAGACTCCTCACATTTCAGGATGGGCGGTAGTTCAAGTGGGGCTCCTTCAGCTTTCCCCACCTGGGACAATGCTGTGCATCATGGAGTCATAAGGCTGTGCCCTAGGGCTCCTGTGGATTCTCAAGGCATCCCCGCCCCCAATATAGCACAATAAGCACTTCTATAGCCCTCCTGCCAGTGACCAGTGGTACTATTCATAACTCCATATAGGTCACTACCTTCGGCTCAAACTGGCGCAAAAGCTTCTCTGGCAAATCCCAGGACCTACTACATTCCCAACAGTTTTGGGAAATTGCATTATATCTGGGCATGACACGACCCCAGCTGTCCTGTACTTTCATGTTGACTGAGCCAACCTCATGTCCAGAACAGCAAGAAGGTCAGTATCATAACTGCCTCCTCACCAGAACCGAATATACAGCTCTGCCCCTCTCACAATATATGAGAGATCTGCATTAATGTTTTGTCACTCCAGAGGCCTGGAGCATGCCCAGAGCATGTTCAGTCTAGCCATTGTGGAATCATTCTGGATTCCACAATCTACACAAAAGTATGGGAAAGTAGAATAGATTGATTTCTCATTCTTCCAAAACTTTCCATAATAACCCCTCCCTATCTATTATCTAACAAAAATTAAAACTAAAAGCTTAAAAAAATAAAGTTCAAATTCACAGAAACAAAACAACCCAATATATGTTTGTTTGTTTGTTTTTAAACATAGTGGCTATGTTTATTTTAAACATATGGGGGCTATAAAGGCAATCTTTTCTTTCTCGTTTTACTAAAGCCATTTCATGCAGATCTTCAAAACTATTGCTGTGATATTTCAGAGATGATTTTTTGGAGTCACAGTTAGATAACTAGAAACATTTCCATAATATCAAATGAATGGTGGAGAGTATCCTAAAACAGTCTGAGCGCTTGCAATTATTCCGGGGCAGAATTTAGCGTTTCATTTAGAAAATGCTATACACAGAGTAGCGTGTCCATTTTTTTAAAAAAAAAATCTTGGATAAAAATTTGGAGAAAGCCATAGGTAACTTCCTTAATGAAAACACAACTGTGCACATTACTACACCCAATCCAAGTGATACATTTTCTAATTTAATCACTGGTAGAAGTAGTAAGAGATGTAAAATTGGGTTTTTCCTCTATACTAATGTTGCATTGAGCTCAGTGCAAATTACACCCAAGTAAACATGTACAGGTGGCCCTCTTTATTAGCAGAGGTTCCATTCTCACCTATAACTGTGAGTACGGAAACTGTGAATAAAGAAACCTTACCCCTATGGAAATCTAGGTGTTAGGTTCCTAACCAAGAATAGCCCAAAAAGTGGTAAGGGGGAGAAAATAGGAACAGAAATGCACAGTACCTTGCTTTCCAGGACTTCAGGACAAAAGAAATGCCCCTTCCCCCCAATCAGCCAAATTTGGGGGAACATTAGACAAACAAATTTTATTTAAAAGAAAGAGCCTCAAAACCAACCCATTTGGCAAAATGGCGGCCAGAAGTAATTTCCGAGTCATTTCTGACCACTCAGCAACCACAAATAGGCGGGTTGTAGCCTATTTTTGTACTACAGGTAAAGAAACCAAGTCTCTAAGACCCACCTGCAGATATGCGAAACTGTGGGTGCCAGGACTGTGGCCACCTGCATAGCATTGGGCTGTACGACTGCAGTCCTATCCACACTTACTGTGAAGTCAGTTCCATTAAACAATGTGGTGCTCATTTCTTAGTAAGAATAGGATGATTTGCTTCTTTTAATTTTTCCTGTTATCAGAGCAACCGGGCTGAAAGCATACTTCAAATCATGTTTGCTTTCAATCAAACATTGAGGCGATTCTCACGATCGCCAAAAAGCGGGCTAAGGGAACCTAGCCCGCTTTCTGGAGACCGTGAGAACCACCGGGCTCGCAGGCGAGCCCAGTTGCTCTCAAGCGAGTAACCCACTTACGGAGCCCTCCCCTAAGCCCAGGTTAGGGTATAGGACCTATTAGGCTGGTCCCCCCAAGAAGGTTATTGGATCCAATAGAATTCCAAGAAGACTTGGAGTTGGCTCTGCCAATGATTCTGTCGATGCTCTGCTGCAAACATGGAATAATGAACTCACTAGAGCAGAAAACACAATTACTCCTAAGCATCCTATCCAACCTGCTTCAAAATTACCTCCGTGGTATTTGGAAGAATTATGGGAGCTGAAGTGGCGAAGCAAATGACTAGAGGTAGACGACTAGAGCATAAGTGGAGGAAGACTCAATGCAAATCTGATAGATTACAACACAGAGCACATATGAAGATCTATGCTTTGGCAATACAGGTGGCAAAGAAGTGGTTCTTTTTTGCCCACATTGCTTCCAAAAGTTCACTTCCAGCAGAGTTATCTAGGGTTGTGAGAGTCAGGGTTGTAGTGAGGTTTCTGGCGGCTGGGGGACAAAGTTTAGCCAGGCGGCCTCCATCCATCATGTGCGCAAAGCATGTGCACGCCCCAAAGGCCCAAGCCACTGCATCTGACATCAGATTGAGGGGGCAGGGCAACTTTACCACCACTCCCAAGCCTTCCCTTCCCTGTCTCTTGCACTCACCATTAGAAGAGTTGGGAGGGTGGCTGCAGCAGCGCTGGCTCAACGGCATGAATTGGGGCTGGGTACGGGGCAGCCGGGGCTGCCATCCTCTGTCTGGGATCAGCGGCGGATTGGAGCCAGGCAGTCCTCCACCAGAGGCTCCTGCATGGCAGGCAGGCCAGGGGGTGGAGCAGTGGTGAGGGGCTGAGAGGAGGAAGCACAGGGAGGAGGCCAGGGGGAGCGCCGCATGCCCCAGTAGCATCCAGCTTGCCCCAGTAGCACCCTTGTGGTCCCCCTGACCCTCTGGGCCAGGGGGGCATTTGTCCCCCCTTGTCCAATGGATGCTACACCCATGGTGAGAGGGCTAGTATGTTCCCCGTCCCCCTTGAACTCAAATTTGGAACTTTCAATCATCCACTGTGACATTTTCAATGACTTTTGAGGGGGATAAAATATCTCATATTCAGGCAGGACTGGATTCCACATTTAATGCAGAGTCTACTAGGGAGGTGTCCAGTAATGGCTCTTATAGGATTAGATTGGATCACTTTTGGTTTAACTTTTGAGCATTTGGCAAACAGCTCTGGATTGTATGTTCTACAATGCCCGCTTGACCTCATTTCATCTGCCAATAGTACTCTAAGTGAGGGTCGGGTACATATTATAAATGATTCTCTGAGGGAGGGCAGGATGCGGCTATTATTAGAACTTTATTGGAAAAAACCTGCCCTGGATCCCTCAGAGTCAGCCAATTGTAGACCTGTCTCCAATCTTCCATGGTTGGGCAAGGTGACTGAGAGAGTGGTGGCCTCTCAGCTCTAGACAGTCTTGGAGGAAACAGATTATCTATACCCATTTCAAACTGGCTTCTGGGCAGGCTACAGGGTTGAGGCTGCCTTGGTCAGACTTATGAATGATCTCCAATTGGGTATTGACAGAAGGAGTGTGACTGTTGATCTTTTTGGATCTCTTGGCAGCTTTCAATACCATAGACTATGGTATCTTTCTGGGGTGCTTGAGTAAGTTGGGACTGGGTGGCACTGTTATACAGTGGATCTGTTTCTACCTCTCTGGCAGATTCCAGATGGTGTTGCTTAGAGACTGTTGCTCTGTAAAGCAAGAATTAATGTATGGAGTTCCACAAGGCTCCATACTGTATTCAATGTTTTTTAACATCTACATGAAACCACTGGGAGAGATCAACAGGAGATTTGGTTCAGGGTGTTATCAGTATGATGACGACACCCAGATCTATTTCTCCATGTCAGCTTCATCAGGCAATGGCATAACTTCCCTAAATACCTGCCTGGAGGTGGTAATGGGCTAGATGAGGGATAACAAACTGAAATTGAATCCCAGTAAGCTGGAGGTACTGATTGTGGGGAGTTAGCACATGAGAAATTGTTTAGATCTGCCTGTTCTGGATGGGGTTACGCTCCCCAAGAAAGAACAAGTATGTAGCTTGGGAATGCTTCTGGATTCAAAATTATCTCTGGTTTCTTAGGTTGAGCCAGTGGCCAAGAGAGCTTTTTATCCGCTTTAGCTGATACATCAGCTACACCCATTTCTGGAGGGAAATGACCTTAAAACAGTGGTATATATGCTGGTAACCTCCAGGCTTGACTAAAGTAATACACTCTACTTTGTACATAGTTTGGAAAGTACAGTTGGTATTGAATGCAGTAGCCAGGCTGATCTCTGGGATAACCCGAAGAGACCCCCATAACACCAATATGAAAAGAACTGCACTGGCTGCCAATACGTTTCCAAGCAGAATACAAAGTGCTGGTTATTCCCTATAAAGCCCAGACCATTTTGGGTCCAGGGTATTTAAGAGAGTGCCTCTTTTTGTCAAAAACCCTTCCGGCTATTAAGATCATCTGGGGAGGTCTGGTTATGGCTACCACCAACCCATTTGGTGGCTACTCAGGACCGGGCCTTTTCTGTGGCTGCCACAGAGCTCTGGAATGCACTCCCTGTTAAAATCAGAGTTTCTCCATCTCTGGCTGTTTTTAAAAAGATAAGACACACCTGTTTTCTCAGGCTTTTAATTAATTTTAATTGATTCCATATCATAATTGTGTTAATCATTTTGTTCTGTTTTTAGATTGTATTTTAATTTATGTGCACAACATAGGGGTGCACATGTTAGGTGGTACAGAAATACGGCACATAAATAAATACATACATACATAAAAGCTAAATAGCCTCATGTAATAGTTTTTAATCTGTAATCTGATTTTAACTGTGTCTAGTTTTTAACTGAAATTTAACTGAATTGTTTTATCTACTTTATTGCTTTGTGAGTCACTTTAAGCAGTAGTGCAATGGAAGAGCAGGATAAGAAAGAAAGAAAGAAAGAAAGAAAGAAAGAAAGAAAGAAAGAAAGAAAGAAAGAAAGCACCACGGTGTAATTGCAAAATTCATTTCTTTTTTAAACAGAAACTGGGTTTGGAAAAGGAACAGTTAACAGGTAGACGGGGAGGCTGGAAAGCATTTCAGGAGGAGAGCTGGTCTTGTGGTAGCAAGTATGTCTAGTCCCCTTAGCTAAGCAGGGAGACTAGAAGTGTGAGCACTGCGGTCTGGGAAGAGCAGAAGGTTCCAAGTTCCCACCCTGGCTTCTCCAAGATAGGGCTGAGAGAGATTCCTGCCTGCAACCTTGGAGAAGCTGCTGCCAGTCTGTGAAGACAATACTGAGCTAGATAGACCAATGGTCTGACTCAGTATATGGCAGCTTCCTATGTCCCTAAATGAGTTGGTTTTTTGCAATGATTTCCGTGTCAGGAAAAACAGGAGTCAGGAGCCACTTCCATAGAAGGGAAGACCTTTACTGACTGAAGTCTGCAGTTCTGCAAACCTTCTGTGCCTGCCTGGGTGAAAACAACTTACTGTGGAGGAGGAAAAAGGAGGGGATGAGAGTAGGGAGGAAATACCCTCTATGTCACATCCCCACTGAAAAGACACCATAACCACGAAAGTGTGGAAAATCAGTTGCAATTCTTGATGTTGCTGAATGCAGAGAGCAGCCACTGGACAGAGCCGAGGGTCTCTCATCTGGATGTAACCATCATTAGGAATGGGCTATAAACGGGGTATATTTGGGATGTCTCCTTTATATGCTAGATAACCTTTGCAGAGAGCAGGTCTTGTTTTTACTGTTTTCCCTTAAACCAACAGCCATCTTTTCCTCTGTCCCATTTTGACAGTAGAAGGCAGTTTTTAAAACACAGATGGGAAGTTTGGTCTTGATCTGTGATTGAAAATGGCTTCAGAAAGGCATATTTAAAGTTAATCCTTAGACAGAGAGAGAAACTGATGTGGCAGGGTGGCTTTAAATCTGAGTGGGAGCTTGTGATTTTAACAGAAGGTAGGTTTCACCCCAGTGTAATTTGAAGCAGAAAGTTGCAGTTTTCAGATTCCAGTTATGAAGGACGATACTTTAGATTGCCAGAGTATTACTGTCTTCTTAACGTTACATGTTTTTATTGGCTGATGTGATGCACATGTCTAACATGAACAAGAGTGACTTGATGTGCATGTCTGGCATGAACAGAAGATAGTGGTGGAAGCATTCCTATATTTCTTCTCATTGTAGCAAATGAAGGAAAGCACGGTAACACTCTTGGTATTTCTACAGCAATACTTCTGCTTCCATGTTTGCAGCAATGACTCTGCAAGTCACTCCCATTTGCATTAGACACGTGTATCATGGGCTGAGAAAGATTCCTGCCTGCAACCTTGGAGAAGCTGCTGCCAGTCTGTGTGGACAAAACTGAGCTAGATGGACCTATGGTCTGACTCAGTATATGGCAGCTTCCTATGTCCCTGTGTCAGCTATTATTAAATTATTATATTTATAAACCACCTGCCAAATAGCATAGGGTAATACACAAAGTTCTTTACCTTCATTTTGTCCTCGCAGCAACCCAGTGAGGTAGATTAGGCTGAGAAATAGTGAGCATGATCCAGATTAAGTTAGTCATGACTAAGCACGATTGAAATAAATGAGACAAGTCAGTCATAACTAATTCCTATTCATTTTAATGGGACTTAGCCTAGATCTCGTTCAGTGATATAGGCCCAGGGTCATCCAGTGAGCTTCATGAATGAGTGAGACTTTGAACCTGGGTCCTGTAGCTAGTTTGACACCACTCTGGATCTCAAGTTTAATTTCCTTAATCCATATGTGAAAAGTAGGCATACATTTCAAATTAGGTCAAGGTAAAGAAATAAAACTTTCACATTACCATTCTCTATTTAATTACCAAATATTAATAATATTTAATAATAATATGATAAATAGTCTAACATTTATAGATCTGTTTCCATTGTTTATAATTGAGGGATGCATTTTTAAAAAACAATTTAGGGGTGGTGGTGGATCTCAATTGTGTGCATGCACATTAGGGTTAATAATAAAATAACAACAACAACAACAACAACAATTCGATTTCTATACCGCCCTTCCAAAAATGGCTCAGGGCGGTTTACATAGAGAAATAATAAATAAATAAGATGGATCCCTATCCCCAAAGGGCTCACAATCTAAAAGAAACATAAGATACACACCAGCAACAGTCACTGGAAGTACTGTGCTGGGGGTGGACAGGGCCAGTTACTCTCCCCCTGCTAAATAAAGAGAATCACCACGGTAAAAGGTGCCTCTTTGCCAAGTTAGCAGGGTAAACCCTGCTAACATGGTAAACAGGTAAACCCTGCTAACCCATAAAGCAGGGTTATGCATTGTAAACCATATTTAGACTCTTTGCAAGACGACCCTGGAAATGCAGACAGTCTATTTCTAGCTCTTCTAAATGTGTTAAAGTAAGAGCCTATGGATTAACAGACTGGAGGAGAGGACAGCTAAGGTCCCAGTGTACTGCAGCCACAAAGCTCAAGTAAAGGCAATAAGCAGAGAAGTGAACTTGAGTTCAAATGGCGTTTGGACAAGGAGATAGGGTCAAAAGCTGAGGCAGACTAGCCCTCTTCTCAATTTATTCTTCCTGTGCTCAGTGAATGTGGGGGAAGGGAGTGAAACTGGACTCGTGGCCCCTCCCCAACACCAGGGAATACCTGCCAATGAAGTCATATGCCTGCATACAGCCTCTTTCTCAAGGATACCAAATGCATGGCCATTGAGGCAGGAGCGGCTGGTGCAGGGGCCTCGGGGAGGGGAAGGCCGGCAAGAGGCACCTTTAAGCATAAATTCTAATAATAAATTAGAAGGTGCCCACCTCTACTCCGGCAGCACCTACAAGCTGCTCCAAGCAGCAGTGTGCCGCCCAGCTGGCTCCGCCACTCACCTGACCGCTGGCGGGGGATCAGCTCCACGGAAGCCAGGTGAGTGGCAGAGCCGACCCCCACCGCAGGGTAGGGATCTGCGTGAACAGATTTGGCGCTCCCTTTCTGGAGCACCGAACTTGTTTGAATGCCGGCATTTGTGCCAGCTCGACAGGCAGCTGCGGGGGGGGGGGGTTGCCTTTAAAAGAAAATTCCATTCCATTCCAGCCACACCAACGCCTGGCATTCCCTGATGCACTCCCTGGGGTGGTGCAGGCGGTGCCTTTAAGCAAGCAGGTGATGCGCTCCTTACCTGCTCGCCCCCTCCCCACTGCTTTTCTCCTGCCCGTGCTCATTTTTTGAAAGAGATGTGTGGGGCTGCAGTGCTCCTTCCTGCAGCCCCGATCAGCGTTGGCACGCACATGGCTGGGGCCGCACATGCACTGGCTATTTGCATGCACCCCAGCCATGTGCGGGCCAACAGCGATCGGGGCTGCAGGAAGGAATGCTGCAGCCTGCACGTTTCTTTCAAAATCGAGCACTGGTGGGGAGAAAGCAGTGGGGAGGGGGCGAACAGGTAAGGAGCACATCACCTGCTTGCTTAAAGGCACTCCCTGCACCACCCCAGGGAGTGCATGAACTGTTCGTGCACATCCCTACCGTAGGGAATGCTAGGCATGGTGTGGCTGGAATGGGGGTAAGCACCTACTAATTTATGCTTAAAGGTGCCTCTCACCGCCCCCTGGCGGCACCCACAGCAGCCATTACTGCATTGAGGTGCATCATTGTCGGGTTGGGGCCAGCGGACATAGTCCCCCTCCCAGGATAACATGAGAAGAGGGCAAATGTTATTTTAAGAGTCATTCAGGAGTCAACTCCTGGGTGCTTTCCAGATTAGACCCAGCAACGGGGTCACGTCGTATCTCGGAAGTGTGCTTCCACACTTTCTGTGTTGTGACACCGCTGTCCCTATTCTGACAGCAGGGTGCCATTCATATTTCCAATGCCTTGTTTCAAATTTAATCGCTGCAATATGGTGCTATGATGTCGCATATCAGGCATAAAGAAGCTGCTGTTTTTCGGGGTGGTTAGTTTCCACGAGACTGCTCCCCTTGCTGTTTACATTTTGAATGTGATTTGCCTGAATAGAAGCATTTTGCCGCTGTTGAGTGGCTAAGCTGGAAAGCACCCAGGTCAGCTTTGAACCTGTTATTGATATGAGAGATGGAGCCACAGGAAGGGCAAATTCTTCATGCTTCGTGTTCTCTTGCATCTCCATTTTGTCTCGGATGTAATGTTCCCATCTTACCCCACTGCCTTTGTGCAAACTCTCAGTTTGAGAACAGTTTCCACTGCTTTTGATGGCTGTGCTGGGAAAATGTGGTCTGAATAATCTGTTTAGGATGAGAGGGAGACAGAAATGCAGAGGAAGAAGTAGTACAGATGCAGAGGAGGAAATGGTACACTTTCTGTTCCCCTGTATCAGTGGCACATTCAAAGCTATAGTTTTCCTTAAAGTGGATAATTTAAAGGAAGTATCATGATACCCACTACTGGTATACTGACTCCTATTTGTCTTCAGAGAGACTTGCACTCAAGTAAATAACAGGATTGCAGTCTAAAACTGATTGAAACCAGACATTGGGCAGTAGTTTCTTAAAAGCTAGGCTTACCTCCAGTCAAAAACATTAGCACTAAACATCTTTGCTAAGGTCATTAGGCTTTTTTGTAATGAAAGGTTCACTGGAAACATGCATATGCTAGTTAACCGCCAAGAGACAAAAGTTTGGGGCAGATAGATAGATAGATAGATAGATAGATAGATAGATAAAAATCAGCTTTCAGTTGAATACTTAATTTCCAGCATTTTAAAATGTATAAATTACTTTAATATTTATTAAAGAAAATCTTTAAAATTAAAGCCTGCACCAGTTCTGCATAAATATACAGTTCTTTCTCTGGCAATATAATTACACAGAACATTTCATGACTCCAATTCATTTCAATTCTGTGTGGCTTGTACAGAGAAGATCTTGGTGGATTGTGGCTGAGATCTACAGTAAAAGCTACAGATAAATAGCCAAGTTACTTGAACATATGTAGATTTTGATTTCTCCTGGAGCCTTAGTGCAGTCGATATGCTTTCCTTCAACATGCAACATTGTGTTAAACCAAATTTAACCTTTATCTTTTACAGCTTGCTCAGGTATTACCAACAGAGGAGAACTTCCTCTTATTCTTTAGATGCCAGCAACTGAAATCGAGTGAAGATTTCATGCAGGTAAACGTTGAAATCTTCCTTTTGTAAAGTTCAGTTACCAAGAAAAAACTCTTTTTGTGGCTTTAAAAAAAAAATGCCTGCCTTCTCCATTCCAGACATGGCGAAAGTATGATAGTGACCACAGTGGCTTTATTGATGCTGAAGAGCTTAAGGTAAGAAATTATTTGTGATTATTTTTTAAGACTTATAGCCCTGTCCAACACCACCCTGAAGGCTGCAGGTGGAGTGTAACAAAAGAAAGAAAATATCCCAATGAAACAGAATACAATATTGCTGTGAGTTTGAGGTAGTTAGCTGACTGGAAATTCTTTTGTGACTGAATCACTGGTCCATGGGCCAGGAGGTCAACTGATGTTTCTTAAGTGGTTCCTTAGCAACTAAAGCCTGACTGGCTCCCATCTTGGAGAAGAATGCCATGAGGGAGACTTGTTAGAATCACACATTTCTTGCCTCCCGGCAGAGACTCATAGGGAGGTGTACTTCATCCCTCTTTCCTTCCTGCCCTGAAGGTATTTGGGAGTCAGTGAAAGAAACAGCAGGAATCTTCTAGCAGAGGGAGACTGAGAGAAATACTGAGCCTGGTATGGGGCAGCCAAAGCAGAAAGCTGTAGCATTTAACATGCAGAGTTCAGCCTCTCTGATATAACCCGCTGCCAGCTTCTAAGAATAAGCTGTTATCTTCCAAAAGCCATCCAAGATAACAGTATAATTGTGTAAATAAACCAAATATTACAAAGGCACTGGCTTACATACTGCACAGCACCCTACCAGTGCAAAAAGCACATGTTGATTCTGTGATCTTGAGAAACCCATTGATGCTCCTAGCAAATGCACAGAGTCTCTGTAGTGACACTGGTCCCATTGTTCCCAATGGCAGCAGTGTCACTGCAGCGGTGGTGCAATCCTTAGGAGCCATGGGGTTTCTGCGCATTTGCTAGCAGCATTGGCTGGCTTTCCAGAATCATGCAAGCAGTGTGTGCTCTCCACTCGTCCACCACTGGGGCACTGTGCAGTATGTGAACCCACTATTGGTCCGCAGTGACTCACCTTCTAAAGGAAACCAAAATACAAGACAGTGCACTGTGAAATGTTGCACTGCCAACTTGAACTTGGACCCAGGGCCATTCCAAAGAGGTGGATCTTGCAATGTTTCTAAAAGTTGCTCTGGTTTAGACTTTAGCAAGTCTGGAGAGGGAGGGAGTTCCATAATGGGGATGGGGAGTCACTTAGGATGCTTCTCTTGCTTTCTGAACCTGATGCATAAATGGTGTCATTAAGAGACTCTTTCAGTGGGCCCCACAGAGAAAAGGCGCTCTCCAAGGTATGTTGGGTCCAAGCTCTTAAATTAGACAGAGGAATAAATACTTAGATGCAATATTAATACTTCCAGTGCCTGCAGAATCAATCATATTAAAAGGCTACTGGACATAATTATTTTTTTACTGGACTTTATTTATTTATTTATTTATTTATTTGCGCTATTTTTTGGCTTATTGGAGTGTTTGTCTAGAGCAAGGGTTCCCAACTTTGAGTCTCCAGATGTTGTTGGATTACAGATTCCATGTCTCTAGTCACAGTGGTTAAAGGGAAAACATCTGGGGATGCAGCAGTGGGAACCCCTGCTCTAGACATATGTATGGCAACTGTTTCTGGTCTGTACCACTTCAGATTGTAGGGGAGGGGAATTGCATGGTTGACTGCTTTCTTGTACAAAAATGACGACTCCCTTCTAAACTAGATAACTAGGAAGCCAGACAGTGGTGCTCTTTGGACCGGACTTCCGGGCGGAGGTCCAGTCCCCTGTAGGCCTGGGGGGCAGGGGCATATCTAGGGTAGGGCAGGCAGGGCACGTGCCTCTAGCGCCACTTGAAGGGGGGCACAATTTTTTAAAATTATTTTTAAAAATGGCCATCAAACAAAATGGTCTGCCGGGGTGCCTCCAAATGCTGAGTGGCCCACTAATTTAAGTGGCAGGATTGTCCATACAAAATGTGGTATCTCTCTTCAAGTCAGTGGGAAATATCTTATTCAGAATCTATTCTAATTTAATTAATTAATTAATTAATAATAGTAATAATAGTTGTTGGTGCCATTGGTGCAGTACCAAAAGAACTTGAACACCATCTCGACACCTTGGGCATCAATAAAATTACAACACATCAGCTACAGAAGGCCAAATTACTCAGGACAGCATGAATACTATGAGGATATCTTTAATTTTTCTTTAATTATCCTAGACCCTTTGAAATGGCCCAATAATTAAAGTACCAAATCCAGTCAATAACTTCTAGTAGGCTGTGTGCAAATAGCATAATCATATTCATCATCAGCATTGTTTCCAGATTTCCTTGAGCATGTTCTGGAGTAAAAAATAATGCATTGCAGCTTCTCTGGCAGGAGTGGGGTGGGGAACCCAAAAAGCTTTTAGGTCCAGGCTCCAAAATTACCTACGTACACTTCTGAAGCCAGATATCCAGGTTCTATTTCAGCTTGCTCCCTGACAACCTAGTTTCTGTGTGTCTCGAACTGATATTTTGTAGAAGAACCATTCAGTCACACAGCTTCTCCAACCTGCAATCTAAGGTGGTACAGTCTAGAAACAGTTTCACAGTGTGATGAATTGTTTAACCTAGAGAGCTTCTGAGATACAGACTGGCTGCCTTATATGACTGTATTATTCAGTGAGCCCTTTCTCATAATCCATGAGAAAGGGCTTGAGGGAGCATGGGGAGGAATTATTGAAAAGCTTACCTCCCTGGTCTGGGTGCGGACATCATGCACCCAGATATAAAGCTGCCTTCACCGGCAGCGTGGAGGGTTGGGGTGCCAGGATGCATCACCGTGACCCCTGGAACTCCCATAATGCACTGCACTAGTGTGTGGTGCATTCTGGGGATTCCCCTGACACCGGCCAGGAGCCCTGCAGTCTCCCAGACCCAGCTGCAAGCTGGAGCTGGCAGACGAGAAACCGGTCTAAGGGAAATGGGTCTGACTCCCTTAACCCCACTTAAGAGGATGGCTGGTTTGGCAGGTTTGCTGCCGAGACATCGCCGGGATCAGGCGTGATACCAGCAGTTCTCACACGCGGGCAAGGCCAGGCTTGGCTTTGTTAGCCTGGTTTTGCATGCATGTGAGAATAGCCTCAGAGATGGTCTACGGCCAATTCACAGTGTTTTCTGGCTCCTTTGATTCAGAGCAGAGCTGTACTTCAAATAAGTCATTCAAGTTAAGCCCGGCTTGAATGATGTATTTGAAGTATAGGTTTCCAACTCATTGTGCCACTTTTGTATTTGAGTTCTAACACATCAGGTTCCTATGTACTGTATACATGGGTATAATGTAGGTAGAGATTTGATATGGAATGAAACATGACTCAGATTTATAGCATACAGGCATACTAGATGTGTTGATATTATTCCCATACCCTAGTCACCTTGAGACAGAAGTGTGCCTGGTTCAGTATACTTAATCCTATTATTCCATTTGCATCTGCCTCCTTTTAAAGATCGTCTGGAGAAGCCCTGGTCCAGGCCCCTCTGCTGGCCAAATTGAGGTTGGTAGGGACTCGGAACAAGGACTTCTCAGTACCTGCACCCATGTTGTGAAATGCCCTACTCCAAGAGGTCCACTGGCACTCTTGGTCTCCAATTTTAGGAAAATTATGAAGCCCTCGCCAGTGGTTTGCAACCTGGGGGCCTCCAGATGTTGATGAACTGCAATACCCATCAGCCCCACCTACAATCTTTTGTGACCATCTGGAGGCCTCCAGGTTTTGAACCACTTGTTCAGCACCATCTGGAGGCCTCCAGGTTGAGAACCACTGGTTCAGCAACATCTGGAGACCTCCAGGTTGGGAACCACTGGTCTACACTATTCCGACATGCCTGTGGCTTGAATTCATACTGGTCTATTATTGGTTTTTTGATCTGCTGATTGGGATAATGGTGGCTAGAGATGATGGGAGTTGTAGGTCAACAACAGCTGCCTACCCTTAGTGAGGCAATGCTGACCTAGAAAAGACTTCTCATGAAAACCAAGGGTGTATGTTCTGTTTCCCAGAAATTTCTTTTGAAATTTCTTTGGAGCTAGCATTATGGTTCCATAGTGCTACACCCTGGGACTGCTATAGATGTCAAAGGCAGCCCTGATGCTCTTCAGAGACAGTGGTGGTGGAAGTACGTTTCTGCAGGCTTCCCCACTGTTATGAATGGGGAAACCTGTGGAAATGCATGTGCCACAACAGTTGCTTCTAGGAAGGAACATAGGAAGCTGCTTTGTTTTTGTTTTGTTTTTTAAAACATCTTTTCTATCCCGCTCTTCATCCAAGGAGTCCAGAAAAATCAGCTTCCTATGTTTCTATATCTGCAGCCTCTCCACCACAACCCCTGATTTTAATATTGTTACTAGATTGCTGGCTGTTTTTCTGCCACGAAGAGGCAAGATCAAACATAGCTGTGAGGCAAATCCATTCTGACAATCCTCTCTTGAGAAATGGCTTCTTGGGAATCATTAGTTACTGATGCCACTGGCTTCATATTACGGTTTGGTCTTTGCTCCTGACACATCACTTCTCTACTTCATTTAGCCCATGACCTTCTCTTTCTAATTATCAGTACAAGTTCAAAATCTGCTGCAAACTACTGAAAAGCAACAAGGCTCCAATGAATAATATGGAGAGGTTAACACAGGGTGTGTGTGTGTGTGTGTGTGTGTGTGTGTGTGTGTGTGTGTGTGTGTGTGTGTGTGTGTGTACCTGCCTTGCAGCTGATGGGCACCTGCAATTCCCAAGCTCTCCAGACTTCTTGCTTAATAAAGAATCTTAAATGTCACTAAACTAGGACAATTGACTGATCTGCTGGGAAAACAAGTATCATTTCATAAAGCAAGAAGTGGGGTTTTTCTGAAGGTCAGCAAAGCAACTTATTCCCTTCCTGCAGATATACCAGCGAAAATAGATCTGTGCAATTATGGAATCTGTCTTTGAAGGAAGAGAGGGAAAGTTCATCATCACCCAAATTGTGTGATGGTGGCATTCAGCTCTATGGAGAATAACAAACTAGTATAAATGACAATATTATTTCTTTGCAGCATGCGATGCCTAGTCTTCAGAATGGTCAGTGCTGGCTCAATGCTTGCCCACACCTGAGGTGGGCCAACTCTCCCTGCTGGCCTTGCCCCTGGGCCAGAGGCAGATTAACGTAGTAGCAAATGTAGCATTTGCTACGGGCCCCACATTTTTGAGGGCCCCACACGCCCAGCTTCCAACTGGGAATTAAAGTTAAAACTTTACCTGTTTTATTTGGTCCATGTTAGATAAAATATCCCTTTTCTGCTAAATGTGCCTTTTAAGAGAAGGCCCAGCACAACATTTGTCCAGTGGCTGTTGCTGGTGCCTACCACATTTTTCTTTTTAGAGTGTGAGCCCTTTGGAGCCAGAGGATCATCTATCCACTCTTTATTTTTCTATGTAAACCACTTTGAGAATTTTGATTGAAAAATGGTATATAAATATTCACTGTTGTAGTAAGTGTAAGTTTGTGGCTTGGTCTCCCATACTCCAAAATATAGCAAATGAAAAAAGTGAATCACTTTACTATGCAATTAAATAATTCATGTTTTAATATTTATAGGTGTTTTTTAAAAAATAAATAAATTAGGGCCCCTTTATAACATATGCTACAGGCCCCTCACTAGCTTAATCCGGCCCTGCCCTGGGCCAGAGGCAACATAACCCCACCCCCTTGCTGGCCCCATCCCCATGCTGCAAAGAGTTCATGGTGGCGGAGGCAGCATTCTCTGACCCTTGCTTCAATGAGGACGCTGCTGCCACTGCTAGCTTCAGATTGCTCTTTGCAGCATGGAGCGTCCAGGCCACATTATGCCTGTTCTTAAACAGTTGCACTGGCTGCCGATATGTTTCCGGGCAAAGTACAAAGTGCTGGTTATTACCCTTAAAGCCCTGAATGGCTTCAATCCGGGTTACCTAAGAGAGCGTCATTCTCTACAAGATTCCCACCACTCATTAAGATAACCAGGAGGGGTCCATCTTCGAGTGCCATCCATTCATCTGGTGGTGATCTGGGATCGGGCCTCCCCTGTTGTCGCCCCTGGGTTGTGGAATGTGCAGCTCGTGAATATGAGGATTATCTTCCTTGGAGGCCTTCAGGAGAGCCTTAAAGACCCATCTTTTTCCCCCTGGCTTTTAGTATCTAGTTTTAATTTTAATCTGGTTTAAATGTTTTTTTTATTTTATTTTAATTGTTTCGTGTGTTTTTGATTTTAATATAAACTGCCCTAAGCCACTTTTGGAAGGGCGTTAAATAGGATAGATAATCTATAAAGCCCTCAAAGTCTTGGGTCCAGGGCTTGGGTCCTCTTGAGTGCCATCTTTGTCATGAACCCTGCCACCTATTAAAATCATCTGGGGAGGTTTGGTTACGGCTGCCATCAGCTTGTTTGGTGGCGACTTGGGACCAGGCTTTCTTTGTGGTTGCCCCAGGACTTTGGAATATGATTCCTGTCAACATAAGAGCATCTCCATCTCAGTGCTTTTAGGAAAACCCTTAAGACACACCTGTTTCCTCTGTTTTAAGCTGTGTAATTGCTTTTATCCTATGAAATTGTTTTAACTTCCCCCCCGTCAAATTCTTTTATTCTGTTTTATATTTTTAAAATTATGTACACCACCTAGAGATAGACATATTAGGGATCTGCAAATCGATTCAAATTTGAATCAATTCGACTTGAATCTGGCTGATTTGAATGAAATCGCCCATAAAAGGTTGATTCGATTCGAATTTGTATTGAAACAGCTAGGTTGGGATTTGAATTGATTTGTGACAGTTTAGGGGCATTTTGGCACCTTTAAAAAACTAGTCATAAGCCTTGATTGGTCAACAAATATGCCAAAATAGATCAAATTGATTTGAATTCAAATCAAATTGGCCTGTTTTGGGCCAATTCAATTTGAATAAGCCTGTTTAGATTTGAATCGAATTGGAAAATTTGATTGGTGCATATCCCTAACACATATCAGGCAGTATATAAATATGATAAATAAGTAATAAATAAATAAATACAACACTCTCAAAATCCAATAACCCAATAATTGATGACAAACTGGGTAAACTGTTGCTTCTAGACACCTATTAATCACTTATATATGTTTTGTCTCAGAGTTTTTTGAAAGACTTGCTACAGAAAGCAAACAAGCAGATTGAAGATTCAAAGCTGTCAGAATACACAGAAATAATGGTAAGATTGGTAACTGAACTGAGTTGGGGGGCGGGGGGGCGGATTTAACTTTCCTCATCCTTTGCTAAGACATTAACATGGCCTTTCTCTGTACCATGTTCTCAGTCAGTGTCTACCTTTTGTTTCCCTTTTTGGTTATGGACCAAATTGACTATGGGGGCTTAGGAACATAGGAATCTGCCATAGATTGCATCAGACCATAGCTCTGTACTGTCTTCACAGACTGGCAGTGGCTTTTTCAAGGTTGCAGGCAGGAATCTCTCGAAGCCATATCTTGGAGATGCCAGGGAGGAGACTTGGAACTTTCTGCTCTTCCCAGAGTGGCTCCATGCCCTGAGGGGAATATCTTACAGTGCTCACACATCAAGTCTCCCATTCATATGCAACCAGGGTGGACCCTGCTTAGCTAAGGGAACATCATGCTTGCTACCACAAGACCTCCATAGGCATTGGGGTGGGGGAAAAAGAGGAGCTCTGATATACCATCAACAAAACTTTGAGATAATTTGGGAGGCATCTAGAAGAAACGGCAGCAGCCTTTATTCATTTCTATCTGCCTTGTGCAGAGACTCCCAACCAATAGAGAGTATTTGGCTGCAGGAGGATTGCAGGCTTCAAGGTCTCACCTGAATTTTCAGTATTTTAGTGGGCTCCTCTGGGTCTTTCAGGGAAAGTAAAATATCAGAGCAAGGAGTCAGGATCAGAGGGAGGGAGGGAGGAACAAGTTCCTGCTTCGCTTGTGAGATTTTACTTTTTGCTCTGTCCCCATGCCCATCAGGTTCCCCCCAGAGTCAGGCACTTTTCCTACCCCACCAGGGGCCTTCCTCTCCCCCATCAGGTGCCTCTAGGCCAGGGCTCCTCAACTTTGGCCCTCCAGCAGTTTTTGGACTACAGCTCCCATCATCTCCAATCACAGTGACCAATAGTCCAGGATTAGGGAATTGTAAGCCGGCATCTTCAAGAGGGCTGAAGTTGAGCAGCCCTGCTCTAGGCCATGCCATGCCTCTACCAAGCTCTGCCTCCTGATCTGCCAGGCACCACCATCTAGAGCAGGGCTGCATAACGTCAGCCCTCCTGCAGATGTGGACTGCAATTCCCAGCATCCCTGACTGTTTCCCATTGTGACTGGAGATGATGTAGTCTAACCGCAGCTGAAGGGCCAAAGTTATGCAGTCCTGGTTTAGAGATAACAGAAAGATGTTTTTAGTGAATCTTTTTTGTTGTTCATTTTTGCCAAAATTCTTCATGCAATTCCTTGATAATGTTTCAGCTCAAGATGTTTGATGAAAACAATGATGGAAAGCTGGAACTGACTGAAATGGCCAGGTATGTATATTTGGAGAGGAAAAGAGGGCGGGTGGAAGGAGGCTAGCATCAATCAGCAGATGAAACAAGGGAGAACAGAACCTTGGCAGATGCTGAGAATCAGGTTATTAAAATGAGCAGCAAAAGCCCCATGCATCTGGGGTGTGAAACCCTTCTTAAAAGGCCATTCATCTTCAAACCTTTAATCAAGAGGATTCGAGGAACAGGAGGGAGGTTTATAAAATCATGCATAGTGTAGAGAAAGTGGACACAGAAATTTTTCTCCCTTTGTTATATTAGAACTCCATAGTTAATTTATCATATTTATATACCACCTGATATGCATATCTCTAGACAGTGTACAAAATTTAAAACTCAACAAACTAAAACTGAGTAAAAACAATTAAAACTATTTCACAGAAATAAATGCAGTTAAAACAATTTCACAGAAAACAGTTTAAAATTAATTTCCGTTAAAATCCTAAGAAAACAGATGTGTCGTGAGGGTCTTTTGGGAAGCAATCAGAGATGGAGATGCTCTTATTTTGACAGGGAGCGTATTTCAGAGCCCTGGGGCAGCCACAGAGAAGTTATACAATGAAACTAATTTGCAGAAGGCTCAAGTCAGACAAAATAAAGTACTTCTTTACATGATGGCTACACAGAGCCTCCATGTTCAGAAGCAGCATGCTGAATAGTTGAGGCAATAACCAAGAAAGGGGGCTATTGCCCTCAAGCTTTGCTTCTAAGCTTCCTGAAGGCACCTGGCTGGCCGTTATGAGAAACAGAATGTTGGATTGTTGGACTTTTTATCTGATCCACCAGGGCTCTTCTTATGAGGCTTGTACAAGGTAGATGCCTCTAGTGAAGAGGTAGATAATAAATTGTAGCTATTATTATTATTTACATTTTATATCCCGCTCTTCCTCCAAGGAGCCCAGAGTGGTGTACTACATACTTAAGTTTCTCCTCACAACAACCCTGTGAAGTAGGTTAGGCTGAGAGAGAAGTGACTGGCCCAGAGTCACCCAGCAAGTATCATGGCTAAATGGGGATTTGAACTCAGGTCTCCCCGGTCCTAGTCCAGAACTCTAACCACTACACCACACTGGCTCCCTGAGGATGATGTAGCTGAGGATGATGTAGTTCAACAGCTGGACAGCTAAGGTTGCCTATGCCTGCACTAAAGGTAAAATGTGCCATCAAGTCAGTTTCAACTTAATCCCAAATAGGGGTTCATCATAGAATTAAAGGTAAGGTGTGCCGTCAAGTCAGTTTTGACTCCTGGCGCCCACAGAGCCCTGTGGTTGTGTTTGATAGAATACAGGAGGGGTTTACCGTGGCCTCCTCCCATGCAGTGTGAGATGATGCCTTTCAGCATCTTCCTATATTGCTGCTGCCCGATATAGGACCAGTGGGGATTTGAACCGGCAACCTTCTGCTTGTTAATCAAGCTGCACCACTTAAAGTGGTTTTTCTTTGGTAGAATACTGGAGGGGCTTACCATTGCCTCCTCCCGTGCAGTATGAGATGATGTCTTTCAGCATCTTCCTGTATCGCTGCTGCCTGATATAGTACCTGTGGGGATTCGAACCGGCAACCTTCTGCTTGTTAATCAAGCATTTCCCCACTGCGCCACTTAAGGTGACACACCTGCACTAGAGCCATCTTTTTTTATTAAACATTTGAACAAGGAAGTTATCCCTGCAGAAGAGTGTCCCACCAGGGGCATAGCTAGGGAAGAGGGGGCCTGTGTCCACCCTTCTCCCCAGAGACCCCTTGGAGTGAGGGAGCTAATGAAGAAAATAGGGAAGGGTGGAGTTGGGGGACCCTTAAGAGTTGGGCCCCTGGGATTTTTTAACCCCTCCACTCAATTATAGCTACACCCCTGTGTCCCACTGCCATGCATTGGGCTTCTCTCGCTCATTTTAGTAAACTATTCCTCAGCACCTGTTGAGGTCACCCCTGTTTGCTCTACAGATATGTATTTAGACCTCCTCTAAATATAGTATTAAAGTTCTTGCCAACAACAGCTCATTAACTGTTGGAATTATCCTTGTGTTTTCTCCAAAGATTACTCCCAATACAGGAAAACTTTCTCCTTAAATTTCAGGTATGCACAATGCTACTCTTAACGGTTGAACATGTATTATATATAGGTATTGATCTCAACTACTGCTGTACTAATCATGGTTTTTCTTTTACAATTTAGGGTGTCAAAATGTGTGCAAAGGAGTTTAATAAAGCTTTTGATACATTTGATTCAGTAAGTAGACAAATCATATTTATTTATTTATTTATTTATTTATTTTTAACTCACCGGCTGACATTCTGATTAACAAAGCACTGGTGCAACGGGAGAAGCACCCATGCTTTTGAAAAGTTCACACAACTTTGCTCCACTACTGGTTTAGTGGCAAAGACAAATGGTGACAACATTCCCTTTGCTAGGAAATGTTCTGTGCCACCCAGAAATATGCCCCTGAGGGAGACATAACATGTCAACTGCTTTAAAATGTTCTGCTCAAGGAAACAAACTAAAAACAGCTTAAATAAATATTAGAAATACTTATTTGTGAGTATTGTATGTATTTTTCTGTCAAGATTGGCACCCAATGTAACTTACAACAATTACAATTCATATTTTTATTTTCAGGATGGAAATGGCTACATAGATGAAAATGAACTAGATGTTTTGCTGAAAGATCTTTGTGAAAAGAACAAAAAGGTAATACTATTTTTTTTTGTTTCCATTAAAAGTGCATTTATAGATTCCGCCCCCACCCCAAGCCAGCCAGTTCAGATAGTTCTGTTCTTTGAAATCTATAAAAATTATATTCTTGAGTGTGTATCTTTACATTTATAAGATCAAACAGTAGTAGCCAACTCCTAAAGTATACTTCACTTTGGTTCACACTCCCACTTCAGTGAGGAAGAAAAATTGTCATTTTGTGTGACTAGACAGAGAAGAAAAATAGTGACTATCTTCTGTTCCATTACACTGAGTGTGTACGGCTGATGCTGCATTTGAAAAGGACACACTACCCTACTATTTTTGCCCAGGATAGAAATAGCTAATACTCTTCTCCCAAACCCCTTGCCTCATCTCTTTCAAGCAACCTGGGGATACAGCAGTAAACCAGATTAACCTCGACAATGTGAATCCCAGGGCAATGAAAGCACCTTCAGCAGCAGTTGTAGCAGTAAACCAGTGATAATGTGATAGCATGAACACAACACATCCAGTAATGGAGTACTTAATAGCTGTCCCATAAGGCCAGCTTCACACACTTACTGAATTGCATACATGCTGCTTTCTCTAGAGTAATCCATCCATATATCAACTATATGGGCACAGGCTTTTCCCATCCAACTAGTACCTGCTGAAAGGGAGAAACAGTGAGGTGTGAAAGACATGTCCCTCAATAAACCACTAAAAATATAATCCGCTATTCAATGACAGAAATAATCTCATGAAGATGGACATAATATATATAGACCACAGTTTAAATTTGTTTAACCTGGAACCAGAAACCTCAACTATTGAACATAGTCCTTAACAACCACAACGGACACCCAGCATATAGCCATTTTGAAGTCTTTCTCAAGTGGATAAGATATCAAATGTCCACTATTCTCAGAAATGATGTATTAATTAATAGACCATAATTGTTGAAAGCCTTCATGAATCTCTAATTGACTAAAAAGTTCCATATTTCTCATAGAAGTTTCAACAATCTTCTATGAGTAGGTCATAAGAGAACCCAGTAACAAATAGATATAAGCTGACAACCAATCTAGCCAAGAATTTGGGAAAACTTCAAAATTCAAGGTTCTAGTTTTGGGAGTCTCAAACATGAACAACTTAACCACTTGAGAAAGAGGCTTCAGAATGGCTGTACGCTGGGTCTCTGTTCTGGTTTTTATGGACTAGGTTCAATGGTTGAGGTTTATGGTTCTATGTTAAACAGTTACACATTTGGTTGTTCTAGAGATTTACATTAAATTTTGATCTGTATGTATTATCATGTCCAACTTCATGACATTATTACTATTGTTGAATGGTGGATCTATACTGATAGTGGTTTATTGGGTTGTATTTCAGATCCTGGGATGCTTGGTTTGTGGTTAATATTCCCTGTCAGTCAGTCTCACTCTCACACACCAGTCCCAATATAACAGGAACTATCCAACAGGTTCTTCCAACACTCTCACAAGCACTCACAATTACAATAGCAATGAATGCACCTTGGGGGAGAAGCATATTATTCCAGATGCAATATATCACTGTTTGCATGCTAAGAAAATGCAGTATTCCCATGACATCTGAATCTTTTGGAATGTGAGCCTGTGGGAAGGGTCTGTAAAGCATTTGTGTAAAGCACTTCATTCCATCACCTCCATAAGGATGATAGAAGTTCTTTTCTTCATCATCTCCCCTCCCCCCTTTTTTAAATTGTGAGCCCTTTGGGGGCAGGGATCCATCTTATTTATTTATTTATTATTCCTCTATGCAAACCACCCTGAGCCATTTTTGGAAGGGCGGTATAGAAATCAATCAATCAATCAGTCAATCAATCTTGATCCCCATGTGTTGCAGTGGTGCATTTACTGTAAAATTAAACTGTCAGTCAGTTTAATGTCTGGAGAAACCCTAAAAAAACCTGCTGAAATGCAATTTCCTAATTTATATCCAGGCACTCTTGTATTAGATGCTGGCTTCACTATAGTGCATGATTCTGCTCAATCTTTTTGTTTCTCCCTGTTTAAACTAGATGAGCCGGGGATGTATACGCTCTCTGTATATAGCACTAGCAACTTGTGCATTTATGTTGCTTACCAAACCAGATTATAAAGCATTCTCTCTCTTTTAACCAGGATTTAGACATTAGCAACCTTGCAACATACAAGAAAAACATCATGGCCTTGTCCGATGGAGGAAAACTTTACCGAACAGAACTTGCTCTTATTCTCTGTGCTGGGGGAAATTAGAGTCCATTGATCACTTCCACTTAACTAGTGATATATTATATCTTTAAAACAAAACAATAACTGTGCACTATAAGGGAGTAGGCTTTACTTTCTTTTATATCTTGTAAATTTAAATCTATATAGAGATAATTAGCCAGGATATGTGGCACATTCTTTTCAGCTTGTTTCTATACTGTTTGTAATGTACAGTTTTTGTAACTATAAGATCGATAAAGAGAATGTCTATGTTTGGGCCGGTCTGATTCATTTAAAACTAACCGACAAACCCAACACCAAAAGATTCTGTGTTTTCAAGGCGGGAGACGATTTTAACACACAGCAGAGACTGTTGGAGCTTGTTATATCCTTTGACACTTGCTGCAGCAGCAATAATGCAGTCCTGCCTTCCATGGGGGAGAGCAATACAGATCAGGAATCAAAGAAACGTTTTCAGAGTAACCGAACTGAAGGCAGGGGTCTGGCGGGGCAGCAGCACACTTGTCACAAGCAAGGAATGCATGGTGGTTTTTTTGCGACACACAGGATGGCCTAGAGGTCTCTCTCTTGCATCGAGGCAGGCTGCCTCTCCAGAACTGTGTTGCTGCCCACTGGCTCCATCCATAGACTACAGAGAAAGTCACCCTAAGACATGGAGGGGCTGCATATGTATTACAAGGTGCACTGGAGTGGCACTCAACCATGATTTGGATTTGACTTCAGGCACATTTGCCCAAAGACTGGCCATCGCTGACTTAGGGGGTGTTGAAGCTCCTGAGACATTTTCAGCAAATACCTTCCCCACCTATGCAAAGTACAATGGATAGCATCCTCCAGACCTGGAGTGGAGTGGTGCTCCACCCACAGAAGCTTCTTCCATCCACAGGAGTGTTGCACACCCACAAGGGGTCCTTGCATGGAAGGAGTTCTTGATTAGAAGGAGCATCTGCTGACGGATCACCACTTAAATGCTGCCCATTGTTTCAGCTAATGGAGCGGGGGAGTTTGGGGCTCATGGTTTACAAGCCTCAGTATTAGAAAACTTAAGTCATGCTGTAGCATAGTCGTGTTAATTGCCACCGAGTTCTAAATTGAATTTCCCTGAATTTGTATACCAAGATCACAGGTTCCTCAGGATTATGCGACCCTGAGCTTCACGATCTTTAAGCCAGAGGTTCCCAGCCTTGGGTTCCTGGATGCTTTTGGCCACTGTGGCAGAGGATGATGGGAGTTGTAGTCCAATAAAATCTGGGGATCCAAGGCTGGGGATCCCTGGAATTAAGCTACTTGGAGAGCCTCTTTAGGCATGTAGGCACAACAACTGTCTTTTTACTAAACAAACTGCAAGTTGGAAAAATAAGGGTACACTTTAAAGCCGGTAGAATAATTAAAAACATGAATCAGTTTCATCCTATACTGTTATGTTAGTGTTAATGAAAGCTGTTGTGTCAGAATATGACGATCCATTTTCTAAAACTATTTCCACATTTTGCAGATTATAATTCTAGCAAACTGCTGTTTTTACATCATTCTGTGTAATCTATAATTAAATTTAATATACTAAGACTGCTTGCATCTAGTTTTGTCTATTTCCTGTATTACGTTGCTTTACAGGCAATAAAGAAATAACTTGTGTTCAGGCAGACTGCTCCATAACAATATAAACTTGCATTTGCTCCAAGTTAATCTCACCAGCCACAATCCAGACAAAGTGAATTATGAGTAAGCCCCATTGACATCATTGGCCATTAAAGGTAGTTGTGCTGTCAAGTCGCTTTCGACTCCCGGGTGCCCACAGAGCCCTGTGGGTTTTTTCTGGCAACCTTCTGCTTGCTACCCTGTTTCCCTGAATTAAGACCTACCCCGAAAGTAAGACCTAGCAGGAATTTCTGATGTACCGCTAATTGCCCTAGTGCATTTTTTGAGGCTAAAATTAATATAAGACACTGTCTTATTTTCGGGGAAACACGGTAGTCAAGCATTTCTCCACTACGCCACTTCAGGTGGTTCTTGTTAGCCCTTACTGACTGACTGACTGACTGATTGTTGCATTTATATACCACCTTTCGTTAAAAGACAACCCCAAGGCGGTTTACAAAAGTTACAACATACAATAAAAAGACAATAAAAATATTAAGCTAAAAAATATAAAAACAAACCAAATTTAAAATCTATAAAATACAAGCACAAAAACAATACAAGTAAAAACACACAGAAGCAGCAGTAAAAACAATTATGTAAAAGCCTGGGTAAAAAGCCAAGTTTTAACAAGCTTTCTAAAAGCCATGATGGAGTCCAAGGAGTGAATGGCCACTGGGAGAGCATTCCAAAGTCTTACGCAGGTTGCAGCAGGGAAATGCTTGACTAACAAGCAGAAGGTTGCTGGTTCAAATCCCTGCTGGTACTATATCAGGCAGCAGTGACATAGGAAGATGCTGAAAGGCATCATCTCATACTATGCAGGAGAAGGCAAGGGCAAACCCTTCTTGTATTCTACCAAAGAAAACCACAGGGCTCTGTGGGCACCAGGAGTCAAAACTGACTTGACGGCACACTTTACCTTTAATTATATGATGAACCCCTATTTGGGATTAAGTCCCACTGAACAGCATCACTTACTTCTGAGTAAACATAAGGCTACACATCCTATGCTATTGTTTTCAATATTTAAAATTCCTATCCATCCAAAGAGCTCAGGGTGGCACACACCCTCCCCCATTTTATCCTCACAACAACCTTATGAGGTGGGTTAGGCTAAGGTAACTGGCTCATGGGAAGTTTCATGAATGTGTGGGGATTAAAACCATTGCTTCAGCCCAGGCTGATTCATGTGGTTACAAATATATACAGCATAATCCGATGCACATTTACTCAGAAGTAATCCTTCTGAGTTTAATTGGGCATACTCTCTAGTAAGTGTGTTTAAGCTTGCAGCCTTAGTCAGCATTCACTTTTTCTGGATTGTGCCTATTAACTTCAAGGTGGGCTGCAGTGGCTGTAATCCAAGAATATCAGCCTAGATGGGTGATAGTGCAGATTGATAAAGTGCCTCCTACAAGATGACCAGGCTACATAAATAATTGTTCGAGAATTATTCCTTAAACTGCCTGATGCACCAAGTAATCTTACATTTAGTCATTAGGTACTGGACCTAATTTTAGGAAGTAGCTTTTTGGGATTGAACTTTGCAGAGATTGGTCCTTTTTCACCACATCAGCATAATTAATTCCTCAATTGATATGGAAATATTCCCATGTTACACCACTGTGAGACGGGAACCAGACCTTCATACTGATTGAACAAAGATGCCTCTGATTAAAATAAGCTTTTTTAAAAAAAAAATGAAGCAAGTCAAGCTACTCGGGCTAAATTCATTACACCTGTAGCAGACAGCAGTCTTTCAAATACTTTCAAAGCTGGTTATTTCATATATAAAGAGCACTGATTTTATCCTGTAATTTGAAAGCTAAAAATCATTACACAAGATACAAATAGCCTCCAACAAGCAAGTATCTGGCTTCTTTTCTGGAATTTGTACAGGATTATGAGTGTTCTTTGGTTGGGGGGTGGGGAAGTCTTCACACATTACCACCACAATCTTGTGCTTGGTTACTTGGAAGTAAGCCCCACTGTGTTAAATGAAGCTTACTCCTGCTAAGTGTGTGCCTAACATTGCTGTCTAAGATGTTCAGTGCTGTCAGATAGCCCATTTTGACAATTCCACCTCAAGCACAGTTTAATTCTCCACAATGTAAAATATGATTGTGTATTGTAAAAGAGGGACAGTAGCTTGAATATCCACCTACAGGCATGATTATGAATTGCAAAGTGATTAAACATGGATGATCAATGAAAACATGGAGTTGTCTTTTCATACCATGTAAAGGAAAGGGGAACTTCATACTTAAGTATTAGTGATGCAAGGTGTCTGTCTGTTAGATCAATTACCGTGTGGAGGGTTTAAAACTGTTTCAGTTACACACACTGGAATTTTGAGTTTACCCTCTTGTGCAAAATAAGCTGTTTGTCCACATCCCCCCCCCCCCCCCCGAAGTCCAACAGCTTACACATTTGTTAGGGTACTTCTAAGTCATCCAGAAAAATGTCTAAAAATGAAACTTGTGTACATGGTCTTTCAAAAGTAGGCCCAAGTAGAAACCGTTGGCTCTGGACACATAGAATTAGCAACTTCACAAAACATGCAAGAAAACTGTTTTCACTGAGACTCTTTCAGACAACCACCAAACTCGATAGCAGGTCTATTCCCTCGCCCCAAGTTAGCCCATGCTGCTTTGTAAATGTAAAATGTAAATAATAATTAACCAAAGTACCATAGACTGAGGTTGTCAGCTACCTGCCAGTCAGAGCAGATAGTACTGGACTAGATGGACCAATGGTCTGATTCAGTATCAAAACAGCTAATTTTAGAAGTGTTTAATTTTGCAGGATATGTCCAAGGTAGAAACAGGAAACCTCCTGTTCTCACAAGGTTTTAATTAGAATTAATTTTAATATTTTGTTTTATATTGTTTTAATTGTGTTATATTTTAATCTGTGATTTTTAATATTAAAATTTGTACACCGCCTAGAGATGTACATATCAGGTGGTATACAAATATATATATCAGGGATATGTCCAAAGGCTGTTAAAAATTACATGACCCCAGCAAGAGACTGGAAATTGATGGATGTTGATCTCATTATGCAATCTTACATATATGTTTGTCACTTGTACTATTTAAAATACATATTTCTCATCATAAACATTTAGCAAGGCAGACTGAAATCAGTACTCATGATGGTCAAAACTATCAATCCTGGTGACTGAAATTCTGCTTGGGAATCCATAATTAAACACCTAAATATAAGTGTCCCAATTTTCACAGCTGCTGTGTAGCTACAAATCCCACTGGTAGCAAGTAGAACAGCCAGTGCCGTGAATCTTTGGAAATCAGGCCAATGCAGATCAGCAAGTGTTATCTTCCTGCATTTACAATGAGAAATCAAATTACTTGATAGTAGGTCCAATGCATGGTATGAAAAAGTAGACATGCCCGCCCCAATAACTGACCAAATGCACTAATGCAAAATACAATTGACAGAATGCAGTAATGCAAAGCACTTGAAGAGGGTCAAAGACTGCTCAGTGGCAGATGGGGCAAATTTTGTCATCCTCCGACCAGGATAAAGGTAAAGTGTGCCTTTCAGCATCTTCCTATATCACTGCTGCCTGATATAGTAGCAGCAGGGATTCAAACCGGCAACCTTCTGCTTGTTAGTCAAGCATTTCCCTGCTGAGCCACTTAAGGTGATGACCAACCAGGATAGTATCCTCAAATACAATGATGTCCTTTTATCCTAAATGAGTGAATAGCAGCCTTTCACTTACCTGGGAGGAAGTAAAGGTGTGCAATCAGTCAGGAACACTGGCAAGGTGGGAGCTACACTTTCTCCCGGTTGCCTGACTAGGTGGAACAGGGGTCAGGTTTTGCATCTCAGCTGCATAAGTTGCCCCAAACCATGCAGCTGGAGTCACTGAGCACTTAGTTGGCCCCAAACTCATTAGCTTTTCCAGTGGTTTCTCATTCTTAGTCATTCTACAAAGCTGAGAGGATTCCATTGAAGTAGGGATCAGGCACTGAAGGGCCCCAGGGCAGTGGATTAAAAACATGCTTTTTGTTTATGCATAAAGTAAAGTTGTGCCGTCAAGTCGGTGTTGACTCCTGGTGACCACAGAGCCCTGTGGTTGCCTTTGGTAAAATACAGGAGGGGTTTACCATTGCCACATCAAAAAGAACCCTTTCAATTCAAACATACACGCAACTGATTATTCAGTGGAATTATGCTTGTGCTTATTCAAGACAGTCTATATTATACTGGTCTAACTTTGCTCCAGCAGTTAAGCTTGTACATTGTTTTTAAATCAGGGAAACTGAAAATCACAGATTAAGACACCTTCAAGATTTTACACTCAAAATGTTGCTGTATTGAGTTTCTTGGGTTATGATACCATCTAGTGGCCATATAGAAGATAACAGTTCTTATCTGGGGCTAAAAGAGTGATGAAGTCTAAGAAAAATCAAGAACTAAAAATGAAGATCTTGAGCTGGTGGCCCACTGCTCCAAGCTCTCATTCCAGGGTATTCATATTCATTCAGGGAATTCATAGCAGCCGTAACAACTATAGGCTTATCCCATATGGTTTCAGGACTGACGCATGTTGCTGGTCACACACTTGATCTGGTCTTTCACTCTGATCAGGGTGGTGTTATGTAGGTGAGGACTCCTGTGATTTCCCCATTGTCAGGGACAGACCACCATCTGGTTAAGGTTGGACTCACAATCACGCCACAACTCTGCAGGAGTAGGAGCCTATTAGGATGGTCTGCTTGAGAAGGTTATTGGATCCAATAGGATTCCAAACCTTGGAGGGGTTTAGTGTTAACTCTGCTGGTGATCTCATTGATGACCTGGTGGAGAAGTGAAACAGCAAGCTCACCAGGGCAGTAGACATGATCACTCCTAAGCATCCTCTCCAACCAGCTTTGGAATTGGCCCCTTGGTATATGGAAGAACTGTGGGGGCTGAATTGGCAAGGCAGACTGGAGGCAAGTGGAGAAAAACCCAACTTGAATCCAACAGATTACAACATAGAGAGCACTTGAAGATCTATGCTCAGGCGCTATGTGTGGCAAAGAAACGATTTTCTGCATGTATTGCATCCACAAGCTCACGTCCAGGGTTGTGAGAACACTAGTATATGCCCCTCCTCCCCAAATCAGAGTTTGGAACACTCAATTACTCACTGTGATGTTTTTAATGAGTTCTTTATGCACAAACTCTCTTGTATTCGAGCCGACTTAGATTTAGACCCCACAATTACTGGTGTTTGTAGAGGTGTCCAGTGACTCCTCTTATGTGGTGAAGCTGGATCAGTTCCAATTTATGACTCCCGAGGATGTGGATGAGCTGCTTGGAACAGTGTGGCCTACCACCTGTTCTCTTGACCCTGGCTCAGCATAGCTTATACTATCTGGCAGGGGAGTTGTTGCAAAAGGCCTCTAAGAGATGATAAATGCTTCTCTGAGGGAGGGCAGGATGCCTCCTTGCTTTAAGGGAGCAATTATTAGACCTCTTCTGAAGAAGCCTGCGTTGGACCCCTCAGAGTTAAGCAACTAGAGGCCTGTCTCCAACCTTCCATGGTTGGGCAAGGTAATTGAGAGGGTAGTGGCCTATCAGCTCCAGACAGTCATGGAGGAAACTGATTATCTAGACCCATTTTAGACTGGCTTTCAGGGGAGCTATGGGGCAGAAACTGCCCTTGTCAGCCTGATGGATGATTGCCAATTGGGAATTGACAGAGGGAGTGTGACTCCGTTGGTCTTTTTGGATCTCTCGGTGGCTTTCTATACTATCGACTATAGTATCCTTCTGGAGTGTCTGGGAGGGTTGTGGGTGGGAGGCACTGCTTTGTGGTGGTTCCACTCCTACCTCTCAGGCAGGTTCCAGATGGTATCCCTTGGAGACTGTTCTTCAAAATATGAACTCTTGTATGGTGTCCCTCAGGGTTCCATATTGTCTCCAATGCTATTTAACATCTACAAGAAACCGCTGGGAGAGACCCCCCCCCCCAGGATGTTATCGGTATGCTATGATACCCAAATCTATTTCTCCATGTAAACATCATCGGGAGAAGGCATAACTTGCCTAAATGCCCGCCTGGAAGCAGTGATGGGCTGGACGAAGGATAACAAACTGAAACTGAATCCAGATAAGATGGAGGTACTTATGGTGTGGGGTCAGAACTCAAGAGACAGGTTTAATCTGCCAGTTCTGGATGGGGTCACACTTCCCCAGAACGAACAGGTATGCAGTCGGAGTGCTTTAGGACCCAAACCTCTCCCTGGTGTCTTATTTTATTTATTTATTCTTTACATTTTATATCCTGCTCTTCCTTCAAGGAACCCGGAGCGGTGTACTACATACTTGAGTTTCTCCTCACAACAACCCTGTGAAGTAGGTTAGGCTGAGAGAGAAGTGACTGGCCCAGAGTCACACAGCTAGTAGCAGGCCTGAATGGAGATTTGAACTCGGGTCTGCCCAGTCCTAGTCCAGCACTCTAACCACTGCACCACACTGGCTCCTCTTAGGTTGAGGCAGGGGCCAGAGATGCTTTCTATCAGCTTTGCCTGATTCACCAGCTGTGCCCATTTTTTCTAAACAACCTCAGAATACTAGTACATATGCTGGCAACCTCCAGACGTGACTACTGCAATGTGCTCTATGTGGGATTGCCTTTGTACATAGTCTGGAAACTGCAGTTGGTACAAAATGCGGTGGCCAGGTTGGTCTCTGGGTCATCTCGGAGAGACCACATTACTAGGGATGTGCCCGGATCATTTCAGTGCCTCTTTGAAGAGAAGCTGAAATGATTCCGCTCCCTGCAGCCAAAACATTTTGGTGCAGGGTGAGGGGTTCCTTTTATAAGGAGACAGGCATATATTATTAAACCTGCAAATCTAATTAAAAGCCTGGGTGAACAAATGTGTCTTAATTGGCTTATGGCTTATTGGCATAAGTTGTCTGAGATGGGGAAGTTCTTATTGCAACAGGGAGTGCATTCCAAAGCCTCGGGGCAGCAACGGAGTAGGCCTGTCTCTTAGTAGCCACCAGACAAGCTGATGGCAACCGCAGATAAACCTCTCTGGAAGATCATAATGGGCGGTGGGAATCATAGCAAAGAAGATGTTCTCTTAAATACCCAGAGCCTAAGCTGTTTAGGGCTTTATAGGTTTATAAACAAAACCTTGAATTTTGCCCTGAAACTTATCGGTTCAACACAGGAGTAATACGGTCTCTCTGAGATGACCCAGAGACCAACCTGGCTGCCGCATTCTGTACCAACTGCAGTTTCTGAACTACATACAAAGGCTGCCCCACATAGAGTGCATTGCAGTAGTCAAGCCTGGAGGTTACCAGCATATGTACCACTGTTTTGAGGTCATTTATCTCAAGAAATGGAGGCAGCTGGTGTATCGGCCAAAGCTGATAGAAGGCACCTTTGGCCGCTGCCTCAACCTGGGGAACCTGAGAGAGGTTTGGATCCAGAAGCACCCTAGACTGCGTACCTGTTCCTTCTAGGGAAGTGAGACCCCATCCAGAACAAGCAGATCAAACTCATTGTGAGAGGTTGGAACTCGGGAGATAAGTACCTCCGTCTTATCTGGATTAAGCCTCAGTTTGTTATCCCTCATCCAGCCCATTACTGTTCCTAGGCAGGCATTCAGGGTGTTTATGCCTTCCTCCGACTATGCTGACCTGGAGAAATGTGGTGCCAGGTTTGCTGGATGGTGAGAGCAGAAGGAAGAAACAGTAGGCCCACAACCTACCAACTTCCTCTCATCAGTGCAGAGCTATATTTCAAGAAGCCTGGTTAATCAAACCACAGCTCTACACATCGTTTGAACTTGAGAGGTATGGTTTATTGATTGGAATGTGAAACCAAGGTCAGATCCGGATTTGCAAACAGGGAAACCACAGCTCCCAAGTGCAGATGAGATTGCACAGAGCTGTGGTTCAACACACCAGGATGCCTCACTGAGTGAGAGGAGGGGGGTGGGAGCTCACAGGCTTGGCCCCCTTCTGGTCATATTCATGACCCAACAAACTACAGTTTGTCAAGTCACCTGAACCAGGACAATGGCAATTTTTTTTCTCACAGCCCTCTGAAACAAGAACTCTGCACTGGCTAGGCATGACAAGTTTCATTCTAAATTCAGAATGCTAACCAAAATAACACAATAGTATGCAGTACAGCAGGGGGAGGCAACCTTGGATCTCCAGCTGTTGTTGAATTGTGGCTGTAGTTCTGGAGCTGGAGAGCCAAGGTTAACTACTCCTGCTGTAATATGCTGTAATATGCACGTTAATATGCTGCAAACACATATTGAGGCCATTCTCATGAGCAACGGGGACCAGGCCCAGCCAGGTTCCCACTGCACGTGAAAACCGCCGGGAACCATGTGGTTCCTGGTGGCAGCATGGCAGCAAACCCTCTTGGGTAGCCCACTGCTTAACCCAGGCGCAGGAGTGCCCCAAAAGCGTGTTAACTGCTCGTCTGTCACTGCAAGACAGCTCTGCAGCAACTCATGAGTAGTCTCCCTGTCCAGGAGGCTACAACAAGCCTCCTGGCATTGAGGGGCTCCCCAGAATGCCACACGCACTCACGGAGGTCATTCTGGGACTTCTGGGAGGCCCACGAACACCCCCCCCCGCTCCATGACAAGAGTCAATAAATTATTTCTCTGTGTAAACTGCCCTGAGCCATTTTTGGAAGAGAGGTATAGAAATCAAATAAATAAATAATCACCTGGGTGGCTGATCCAGCTGCCCAGGGAGGGCTTCCTGCTCGTGTGGAGGGCCTTGTTATGTTTTCATGTTATTATTTGTACCTAATATTTCACTTTATATAAATATAAACCAATTGTTTAACTTTTGCGTGCGCGTGTGCACACACACACACAGAGACACACACAGAGTTCAATCCTTTATTAGCATCATTATCACAACTATTATAACCTAGGGCTTTGTTATACAATTATTGTGTGATTGGCTTGCTGCCAGGCTCTCTTATCATTATTACCCTGGCAACCACGTTCCTTTATTATTATGTGTGAGACAGCTAGGATTTTGAAGACAAAACTGATGAGGAAGCATGAAAATATGCAGAAGCATTAAGATAGGAAGCAGGAGGGAAAGAGGCACTTGATGGCTTTGTGAGTGTGTGAAGGAACAAGGCCTAAACCTCTTCTTTTTGTATATAAGAGTTCATGTTGCAATTGCCTTGATTATTCCCTGTGTTAAGAATGCTCATAGCTCCTGCTCTACAGTTCCATTTTTGATGGAGAACAGTTTGACAGTTAAAAGTTTGGAGGAAAGTGGAGGTTTGATTTTATTGGGTATGTTTTGTAAGATGGAGAAAACATAAGTGATATTGATTGGATGGTTTAGAAAAATGGGAGGGGAGTTAAAGTACATGAGGCAGCTGCTTTCAGCAGAGTAGTAGTACAATTCAGAGTGCTAAAAAAGAAGTTCGGTTTGCAGTGCCTTACAGGAAGAGTCCAAGGGAGTGCAGTTCAAGTTGGATGAAGAAGTGCTAGGAAAGGAGTTCCAGAAGTGCAAGCAGAACAGTCTGAAGCAGAATCAGAGCTGGGGCTGGAAAGAGCTGAGAAATCACTAGCAGAGAGTGGAACTTCTCTGGAGAAGAAAAAGCAAAAGCACTCAAAAGCAAAAACAAACAGTCTGGGGCTGAACACCCAGAACTGTGAAGCAGAAGAGGTCCTGAGGCTGAACAACGGACAAGCCGGGTTTGCTGGAAAAGCTGAGGTGACTGCAAAGGACACTGAGTCAGGGCCCAGTGTTAGACAGGTTCGCTTAGAGGCATTTTGATCACATTTCATTCCTTCCTTATGCTCATCTGGTTGCTGTTTTTGTACTAAACCTTTCACGGGAACTATCAGTTTAAAACTGAACTATTTTCAAAGTAAATTTTCCTGTCTATATTTTTCAAAATGGTAGCTTCTGTCCATTTTCTCCTCCCCACGCTTAAAGCTTTTATCATACTATTAATTTTTTATTACAATAGAAGCTGGAAGGCTCTTTTTAGTAGACTCAGCTAGAATAAGCCCAATCTTCTACTTGGAGGCAGCAGTTAAAACACACAGAGATGATTTAGTCTAGGCTGTGACACGTAGTAGCAGCTTAAGGTGATCTGCGACAGAGCGAGATTCACTAGGCCCAATATAGGCCATGGTTGCCTACTGAGGACTGTGAATCTTGTAGCTTTATTCGTAGCTTTTAAATCTTAGTTGAAAAATACTCGAGAATTACTTGCCTGTACTTCCCTTTCCTTTACGTTAACATATTACTGTATACCTCCCCTTTCAGTACACACTTCTATCAGGCTAATGTTGCCACAACTCAAGATCAATAGTTCTTTTATACATATTCATAAGTTTTACAGTTTGTCAGCACCTCTTCTAAATATCGGGTAGTCTCAAATTTAACTTTTATTTCCACAAATGTTAAAAAATATGGTAACATGAAACTATTAGACCTTCAAGCTCTCTAGGATAAACAAAAAGGAATGTGCATATCATAGGCAATTTAAGCACCCCAACAGAAAATTATTGAATAAAAAGAATTAGGGTATGTGTAACATGAAAGATTTTCTATGCAAAAAAGTAGTTTAAGAAGTTATGAGCTTTTTGTTTTCCTTATTAATTCTTCCATCGCCTTCCACTGTTCATTGGTGACCTAGCACAGAAAAGAGGGCATTTTAGTTAAGGTGCTATGTTCAAAATTCTAGTATCTTCAAGCTATAACGAACACAATCTAGCCAAAAGTTAAACATTTCCAAGTTTAATTGATTTAAATCAAAGATATTAAATCTTTTCTACTGAAATCATTGGCACTTCAAAGTGCTGAACTTTGACCAGACTGAGCCAGGAAAACAAGGCATTATTACCTTATGTAGATCATTGAACTCTCCAGCCATAAACACGTATTCACCACCATCCATTCTAACGACCTGCAATGTTGATGCCAGAGTTTTGCTCTCATTAAACTACTTCAACAACAATTTAAACTGTTTTAGTTCATAATCACTGACATCATCGTTAATCAACATGCTAAAGAAATTCAATATTGCCAAATGTAAAAAAGTACTTTTAAAGCACTAAAATTATTTATTTAGTAAGGCACTTAGTAAAGACAGACCTGCTTCAAAAACAGAACACCAATACTAGTAATCAACCAAGGCCACATAATACTTTTAAAGGAGGGATTCTCCTTTTTTTAAAGCCATGATTCCTAATTAGGGTTGATAAATTTTAAAAAATAATTGATTTTTTTATTTAAATCGCACTTTAAAAAAGATTCATGAAGAACCTAGTCAAAGATATCATCATGAATATTAATAATAATTATATTTTATGAACATGTTAGCAGCAGTATATAGGGATGAGAGAACAGATCTGTTCATTTCTATTCTGCAGGCGATGTGCATGCAGTTCATGCAGCACACTCACACACTCAAGCCCTTGCTTCCCCCACCCCCAAATGCAAGGGCAAAGAAGATCAAAGAATGAATAGAGGATTGAGGGGATGGATTAGATCTGAGCAAGGAGGGGGAGTCTGGATATAAATGCACGGGATGGGGAGGGGAGGGGTAGGAGAACAGCAAGTGAAACCAAAACTGAACTGAACATATGCATGCAGTCCTGAGGAAACTCTTTCCAGTGTATCCTCCATTGTGGAAGGGAAACACTTATCATGGCAGCAGGCTGTAAAAGCCCATTTGGGAATATTTTAATGAAGTTCCTGTACCCGTGGATACATTTTGCATGTGTGCAAAATGCAAACAGTGCAACAACAAAATGCAGGGACTTACTGCCTGAATGAAACATCATTATGAGAAGTATGTACCTAACTTCTAAAAATGAAACCTACATCTACCTCTAAATATACACGTGGACAAATGTGTTGGTACCCCTCCACGAAAAAAGAGCCCACAATTGTCTCTGCAATAACTTGAAACTGACAAAAGTAATTGGCACCCATCATTGTTTATTCCGCATTTAACAAAAATCAGATTTTGCTTTCGAGTTTTGATGCAACAGAATATTTCAAATAATAACACAAATGAAAATGGCATCAACAAAAGTCATGGGACCCTTAACCTAATATTTTGTTGCACAACCTTTAGAGGCCATCACTGCAAACAAGCGATTCCTGTAGCTCTCAATGAGACTTCTGCACCTGTCAACAGGTAGTTTGGCCCACTCTTCCTAGGCAAACTGCTCCAGCTGTGTCAGGTTTGAAGGGTGCCTTCTCCAGACTGCATCTTTCAGTTCTTTCCATAGATGTTCGATAGGACTGAAATCAGGGTTCATAGAAGGCCACTTCAGAAAAGTCCAATGTTTTGTTCTTAGCCATTCTTGGGTGCTTTTAGCTATGTGTTTTGGGTCATTATCCTGTTGGAGCATCCATGACCTGTGATTGAGACAGAGCTTTCTGACACTGGGCAAGTACATTTCGCTCCAGAATGTCTTGATAGTCTTGAGATTTCATTGTTCCCTGCACAGACTCAAGACACCTCGTGCCAGACACAGCAAAGCAGCCCCAAAACATAACCGAGCCTCCTCCATGTTTCACAGTAGGTATGGTGTTCTTTTCTTTGAAGCTTCTTTTTTTTGTCTATGGACATAGAGCTGATGTGACTTGCCAAAAAGCTCCAGTTTTGTCTCATCTGTCCAAAGGACATTCTCCCAGAAGCATTGTGGCTTGTCAATATGCATTTAAATAGATTCCAGTCTGGCTTTTTAATGTTTGTCTTTCAACAGTGGAGTTCTCTTGGGTCTTCTTTCATTGAGCCCACTGTCACTCAAAAAGCAACAGATGGCGCAATCAGATACTGATGGACCTTGACCTTGGAGTTCAGCTTGTATCTCTTTGGAAGTTGTCCTTGGCTTTTTGTCTACCATTCTCACTATCCTTCTGCCTATTCTGGGGTCGATTTTCCTCTTGCAGCCACGTCCAGGGAGGTTGGCTACAGTCCCATGGACCTTGATCTTAATATTTGCAGCTGTTGTCACAGGAGCATCAAACTGCTTGGAGATGGTCTTATAGCCTTTGCCTTTCACATGCTTGTCTATAATTTTCTTTCTGATCTCCTCAGACAGTTCTCTCCTTTGCTTTCTCTGGTCCATGTTCATTGTGGGACACACAATGATACCAAACAGCAGAGTTACTATTTTTCTCCATTGCATGATTGGAGACATGTGTGATACTAATTAAAGAAAACAGCTAATTTGAAAAATCACTCTAATCCAATTATTTATTATCTTTTCTAGGGGTACCAACAAATGTGTCCAGGCCATTTTAGAATATCTTTGTAGAATAAGCAATATTTAATCTCTTTTCACACTTGCTTTGCTTTATTCGATGACATATCAAAGGCATGCAGGTATACACGGGACAATTGCTTTTCATTTAATCGCTTTTCAGGAGGTATAAAACACTTTTTTCAATGAGCTGTAAGGGTACCAACAGATTTGTCCATGTGTGCATGTATTGTTATATTAGGCAACGAGAGTATACTTTTATAGAATATGATTAAACAGAATCTTCCTGACTAGTAATTTAAATTGGATTTAAATCATTAAAATTGAGTCCTCCTGTGAAGTGATTTAAATTGCGATTTAAATCATTATTTAAATCAAATCATCCCTGTTCCTAATGAACATGCATTAAACGCAATGAGCCCCTTGAAAATAATTGACATTAAGTTGCCTCAAATGCCAGAGATTGGGTTGAAATGATTGGTGGATTGCAATAATCTAGAACTAGTAGCAGCAACCTCCAGCACTTGTATCAATTAGATCAATCACTTACTGCTCCATTAACCCAACTTGCATAATCGCTGCAGAGGTAGGTGGCAAGGTTTGCAATCTCTTCCACTGTTCCTAGACGGCCACAAGGAATTCTCTGAATTATTCCTTTCTCAAATGTGCCGGTTGGGTCCAGGCGGCTGAAAGCTCCCTAAAGAACAAAAATAGTGAGGAAATTGTTTTTATAACTCCATTAGAGAACATATGAGTACTAATCAATCAAGGTAATATAGCTAAAGGGATTATGGATTGCAGAGGAAGAAACAGAGACAGTGTGTAAGTACAGTGCGTCAGATACACTGAAATACAGCAGACTTAATTTTATTTATTTATTTTACTATGTTTACATTTATATCCTGCTCTTCCTCCAAGAAGCCCAGAGCAGTGTACTACATACTTGAGTTTCTCTTTCACAACAACCCTGTGAAGTAGGTTAGGCTGAGAAAGAAGTGACTGGCCCAGAGTCACCCAGCAAATATCATGGCTGAATGGGGATTTGAACTCGGGTCTCTTCGGTCCTAGTCCAGCACTCTAACCACTACACCACGCTGGCTCTATTTAGTCCAAATTACTATATCTCCGGTACATAGGACTGCAGCATTAATAAGCTGAAACCCAAAATGCTGCAGCTGAGCTGAGGGAGAGAAAGCAAGGCTCATTCCATGGGTCTGCACCTAACCTTTTCCCTTTTGGGGTCTAACCAGAGCTCTGTCTGGGAGTGGTGAGGAAGAGACTCTTACACTAGCCTTTGGGGGCTAGCTGTACTGGATACTTCTTGTTAGCTGCTTGAGTTTTTCAACTGGAAAAGATAGATGAGATTTAAATATGTAACTCTGAGAAGGCAGAAACAACACCTGAAGTGCTATTTTAACTAAACAGAACCGCTAGAACAGGGGTTCTCAACTTGCGGTACTCCAGATGTTGCTGAACTACAATAAATTGTAGCTGGGGATGATGGGAGTTGTAGTTTAGCAATATCTGGAGGACCAGAGGTTGGGAACTCATGCATTAGAATATGGAACGATTAACAGCAATATGGAGGGGAGGAATTGGACTCGGCATATCTTTCAAGCCAAATTACCAACCAATTGAGGTGTAGTGCCAGTGGGGCAGCCCCTCCCCCCCCGACAAAAGAATCTTTGGGGTGGGGGTAGAGATTGGTCTTGGGGCAGCAGTCCCTGTAACAGGGAATCCCAGATGATACTGACTACAACTCCCAGCATCCCAAGCTGCAATGGCTCTTGGCAGGGGATGCTGGGAGTTGTAGTCAACAATTTCTGGGATTCCCTTTTACAGGGACCGCTGGCTTGTGGAAGGTGAGGACTTATATAGATTCAGGCCAAAAGGGTATTGTGTGTGAGATCTTGCTTGTCCTCTACTTGGGTCTCAATGCTTTTCTTCAGACACGCAAACTCCCAGGCCCAACCGGCCAAAGGCAAGCACCTATGTAATACTCTCTGCTTCAGAGGTTTTCTCTGAAAGTATAAGGGCAGTGCACAATCCTTCATGGAGTATTTTATAGCCGCAGCATAACTGATGCCAAAGCTAATTTCTTAATGGCTAAGGAGTACCTTTGTCTTTATTGGACCTGGTTGAATCACGTTGAATCTCAAGCCATATCTACCCCACTCAGCTGCAAGAGACCTGGAAGTTTAACAGACTTCATAAATACTCAGCATACATAGACGGCAAATAAAACTTGACAACAACAATGTTAAATATGTAAATACTATGTTTTCTCTTCACTGCATCATTTGGCAGATTTTTTGGGATTAATGCCCAGTAATGTGTGTATCTGCTTTCCCTCTCATCATTCCTTGCTTTCAAGCAGTGGGAATGCCCTCGGCCTCAATGGAAATCCCAGACTTATAAGCTGAACAAAAAGACTGACAGTGCACAAAACCAGCTGGTATCTGCAGTGAGAAAACACCATTAACATATTCCTAAATGGTACTTTCCTGGTTTACAATGGGCCTTATTATTCCAGAACTTTATATCCCCTGGGGCCTATTTCTCAAATATGTAATTTCATCAAAGCTTTTCAATCACTGACCAGATCTTTTTCATTTAGTTATTATTATTGGTAAAGTAGCATTTAAGCAGCAGGAGAGCTGGTCTTGTGGTAGCAAGCATGACTTGTCCCCTTAGCTAAGCAGGGTCCGCCCTGGTTACATATGAATAGGAGACTAGAAGTGTGAGCACCATAAGATATTCCCTTCAGGAGATGGAGCCATTTGGGAAGGAGAAGAAGGTTCCAAGTTCCCTCCCTAGCTTCTCCAAGATAGGGCTGAGAGAGATTCCTGTCTGCAACCTTGGAGAATCTGCTGCCAGTCTGTGAAGACAGTACTGAGCTAGATAGACCAATGGCCTGACTCAGTATATGGCAGCTTCCTATGTTCCTATTTAACCGTTTAGGAGAAAAGCAACAACAGAAACTGAACAGAAGTAGTTAGAACAGGGGAACTGTGGCATTTGAGGGGTTTATGGGAGTTGCAGTTCAACAACAGCTGGCGAGTCAAGGTGGCCTAACCCCGAGTAGGGAGATAACCCTAACAGGACTGACATGTGTGACTCACTTGCACAGTGCATCCACACCTGCTTTGGCAGAGGCACTTGGTGACACAAAACCAGATCCACTTTCTGCATAGATAGTTGTAATGGCCAGGAATGCTGCTCCTGAAAGATGTATGAAGATAAACCCTGAGTATGAGGCCCAAACTACATGTTACATTAAGTATACCACTGGTGCATCCATGCTTCAGTTTTGTTTTCTAAGTAGCAGCCACAAGGGGGGATCCAATCAACATGCGAGTGGGAAGGGAGAGATGACCTAACCCTTTGGCCACTAGTAGTGTACAACCCAGGCAACTGCTGCATTTGTGCACAGATGCTTCATATATATGCAACAAAGCACAGGCTAAAAGCAGTTCTTTTCTGCTACTTCACGGGTGGTGATCTGGCAGGCAGGAGCTGCTCTCGTCTTCCACCCTTTCTCTTCAAGAGGGGGGGATGCCGGAGAAGCTTTCTTCTACCCTCGTAAGAGCTGTTTTATTGCCATCATGTTATCAGACTTGCCTTTCAAACAATTAAATATAAGATTCAAATGACAAAAAAAATCTACATACACCCAACTCAATGGCAAAAAATGGAACGTTTGGTGTTCAATTATGTGTAAGGTGCTGAATAATCCAGCTCTATTAGCTGACAGATCACAACACAGAGCACATTTTAAGATCTTTGCTCTTGCAGTGCGGGCAGTAAAGAAGCATTTCTTTTCTGCCTCCAACATTTCCACAAATTCACATCCAGTGGAGTTGGTAGGGTGGAACCATCAGTCACTCACTGGGATGTCTTCAAGGATTTTTTCGTGGATAAAATGTATCAAATTCAGCTGAACTGGATTTCACAGTTATTGCTGAGTCTTATATGGAAGTGTCCAGCAACTGCTCTTATAGGATTAGATTGGATCACTTTCAGTTTGTAGCTCCTGAGGATGTGGACAAACTGCTTTGTACTACGCGTTCCACAACCTGTTCTCCTGACCCTTGCACAACTTGACTTATTTCATCTGGTAATTGTACTATCAAAGAGGGTCTGGTCGATATTTTAAATGCTTCTCTGAGGGAGGGCAGGATGCCTCCTTGTCTTAAGGAGGCTATGATTAGATCCTACTTGAAGAACCCGGTGTTGGATCCATCCGAGTTAGCCAATTACAGACCTGTTTCCAATCTTCCATGGTTGGGCAAGTTGATTGAGAGGGTGGTGGCCTCTCAGCTCCAGGTAGTTTTGGATGATACAGATTATTCAACTCATTTCAAACCAGCTTTTGAGTGGCCTATGAGACTGCCTTGGTTGGCCCAATGGATGATCTCCAACTAGGTATTGACAGAAGGAGTTTGCTGATCCTTTTGGATCTCTCGGCAGTTTTTGATAACATTGAACATGGTATCTTTCTGGGTCGCCTGAGGGAGGTGGGAATGGGTGGCACTGTTTTACAGTGGTTCAATTCCCACCTTTCTGGTAGATTTCAGATGGTGTCACTTAGAGACTATTGCTGTGCAAAGTGAGAACTAAAGTATGGAGTTCCAAAAGCCTCAGTACTGTCTCCAATGCTCTTTAACATCTACATGAAACCACTGGGAGAGATCATCAGGAGGTTCTGTGGAGGCTGATATCAATAGGCTGATAACACCCAAATCGACAGCATCAACTTCATCTGGAAGTGGCATAACTTCCCTAATTGCCTGCCTGGAGGCAGTAATAGGCTGGATGAAGGATAACAAACTGAAGTTGAGTCTAAGTAAGATGGAGGTACCAATGGTGTGCGAGTCAGGACCCGAGAGACGATTTAGATTCACCTGTTCTGGATGGGGTTACACTCCCCTAAAAAGAACACATGTATAGTTTAGGAGTACTCCTGGATCCAAAACTCTTTCTGGTATCTCAGGTTGAGGCAGTGTCCAGTAGGGATGTGCACAGAACCAGTTTGGCGCTCCTTTTCTGGAGCGCCAAACTGGTTCGAAGGCGGTTACTTTAAGGCGTGGGAAGAGTGTCCTCACCTCCACTGCCGCATTTCCTCCACTGGCGCTGCTGCTAAAACCGCTGACGTAGGGCAGCTGAGTACCTTTTTGCTGCCCTGGTCAGCATAATACTGGAAGTGGCCGGCGCATGTGCCCCGGCGCCCCGTGTCAGCCGTTTTGGCAGCAGCGCTGGCAGGAGAAACAAGGCAGGGAAGGTAAGGACACCCTCCCGCCACCCCACCTTAAAGCAACCACCCCCCACCTTAAAGCAACCAGTTCTTTGCACAATCCCTAGTGTCCTTGAGCGCTTTTTATCAGCTCCACCTGATATATCAGCTATGCCCATTCCTGGAGGTAAATCTATCTATCAAATTTGTACACCGCCCCAAACTTTCATCTCTGGGCGGTTAATAACATACAAGTTAAAACACACATAAAACTTAAACACAATTTAAACAATTTAAATAGTCAAAACAGATTAAAACCTAAAAATTTAAATTTAAAAATTTAAATGACCTTAAAACAGTGGTACATGTGCTCATAACCTCCAGGCTAGACTACTGTAATGCACTCTACATGGAGCTGCCTTTGTACGTAGTCCGGAAACTACAACTGGTAAAAATGTGGCAGCCAGACTGATCTCTGGGACAACCTGAAGGGACCATAACACACCGATTTCAATAGAACTGAATAGCTACCAATATATTTCCGAGCGAAATACAAAGTACTGGTTATTACCTAAAAAGCCCTCAATGGCTTGGTCCAGGGTACTTGAGAGCTTTGTCATGAACCCTGCAACCTCTTAAAATTTGGGGTGGTTCAGTTACAGTTGCCACCAGCTCGTTTGGTGGCGACTCAGGACTGGGCCTTCTCTGTGGCTGCCCGAGGGCTTTATTTATTTATTTTTACATTTATATCCCACTCTTCCTCCAAGAAGCCCAGAGCAGTGTACTACATACTTGAGTTTCTCTTTCACAACAACCCTGTGAAGTAGGTTAGGCTGAGAGAGAAGTGACTGGCCCAGAGTCACCCAGCAGGTATCATGGCTGAATGGGGCTTTGAACTCGGGTCTCCCCGGTCCTAGTCCAGCACTCTAACCACTACACCACTGTCAAAATAAGAACATCTCCATCTCTGCTTTTAAAAAGACGCTCAAAATACACCTGTTCTCTCAGGCTTTTAACTGCAGTTAATTTTAAACTGCTTAAGTGTTTTTATCCTGTGATATTAACTTCTTATTCTGTGAAATCATTTTGTTTTACTCTGTTTTATATTTGTTGTGTTTTAAATGGTGTAGAGATATACATATCAGGTGCTATATAAATATGGTAAATAAATATTAATGTTAAATATTTACCTTTTTGTGCTTTTATCAGTTGTTTTCCAATTTCCAGAGTTACGTAGGCAGTTCCATTAAGAACAATATCAGTGATCGTTTTCCATGCATTTGCAGAAAGGCGTTCAGAAGGGGAAATAAAATTTCCAGCAGCATTATTTACTATAACCTGAAACGGGGAAAGATTGCTCAAATAGTTTTCAGCACATTTAAAGAAATGTGATGGTGATTTCAGTGATGACCACAGAAGAGTAGACAAGTATAGAAAGTTATCAATGACTACTCTAAACTGGTTTATTTCATGCAAAATAGTATCTTATTTGCAATATAACTCTAAAATGAATACGAGGGCAATTATTCAACTTGTGAAAAATAATTATTTTTAATCTGTTTATTTTTAAAGTTTCTTTTAGTGGGGTTTTTTTTTTAAACAAACCTAAGACATCACCACACCACACAGGAAAACAACAAACAAGAGATAGCTGAATGCTTGAACCGGATACTGCTTTTTGTTTAAGGTTTGCCTCGATTCAGGTTCAGGATAACCAAGAAGTTTCAGACTTGGGTTCAAGTCCAATTCACCAAAAAGTCCCTCTGAATCCTAGTTAATTCTAACAAGCAGCAAGGTACATTTTGTGCAGTGTCAAAAAAATTGTGAAGTGTGAAATAAGATTTTGTGAAATTGGGCAGATGAGGTATAATAGAAGCTAGATTGTTTCTTCAAAAGAAATAAAAAAGACAAAAAGGGGAAAGATAAGAAAAAGGAAATGAAAATCAATGCTGCTTGCTTTCAACTTCCATACTAAGTAGCATATGTGTTAGAAAACAGCCTGTTCCTTCCCACCTCCTTTTCGCTCACATAATTGGCTTGTATTCTTGGCACTGGTAGCCAGATACTCCCGTTTTGGATTGTCCTTCTGTTATTTCAGTAAACTTCATTTATGTTTTCACAAGCCTAGTTTCTGATTTTGTTGCTCCTGTAGGAGCCTGTGATCCTTTGTCATTGCACACTTGCAGATTGGTTTTAGAGCTAAGTTCCCCCAACTTGAACAAAAGCACAATTACAGATCATGTTAGCCAATACACATCTGAGCAAGGTGGTACCACACTATTGGACTAATAACCCAACTAGTCAAAGGCATTGACTGACCCGTATTGAACTCTACATAAACAGTATACGTAGATATGCAATGATTACATAGAAGTACAAAGCAAACACAGAAAAGAAGTATTTTTCATTTTTCATTCTCTCTCTCTGGATAATAAAAATTACAGGGGTGGGGATTTGTTGATGGTTGATTGTGCAGTAGGGGGGAAAAATCTTAGAATAAACCCTGTCCTGAACCAGTTTTTACATTCAAGTTTCTCAACTTCCTGGTTAAGACTAACATACAGTGAACAGAACAGATCTTTGCCCTGAGAAGTTCACAGGTTAAAGTGTTATATTACGCAGAAAATGATGTGAACAAAGAAGAATCTGAGTGCATACCATATGCAGGGCTTCTATGGTGGGAAACAATGATAGTTTCACCTAAGAGAGCTAAGTGACCTAAGAGAGGGTCAGGCAACTGTTAAGGGAGGCGTAACTGCTCACTGAACCATACTGCCCACCTCTTGGAAGTACTAATTAATCAAGCAGATAAAATACAGAACTGTCAGCTTTCATGCAAGCTTCTGGTTTCAAAGGACTCTCTTTTTCCTCTTACAAGCTTTTAGATCATGTTGTGGTCCAGTTCGGTGAATTTGGCTCTAAAGGCATTACAAGCTGCTACAGACATGAGAACAAAGCCTGTTTTTGACAATCTAATATGCTTCAGCGCTATTTTTAACTGGATGGTTGTATTACAATGTAGGCTACCTTTCTTTTATTTTTCAGTTAGGATACTTACACTGGGATGTCCAGCCACTTCAATTAAGTGAGAAACTGCATTGCTAACAGAAGCTGGGTCTCTCACATCACACTGAACTGCATGAACCTGTGTGATAAGGCAATGTCAATATCACCACTACCAACATTAGCAAATAAAGACAGCAAATACAACAGCATAAGTGTTCAAAATACATTGGTGCATGCATGAAATTCCTAGGCTCAAATTTCATGTATAATACCAACTCTCAAGAAAGAGACCTTTTATTGTGCAAAAACAAAAAACTAAAAGTTGGTAAACATAAAAACATAATGTGTTTATGTTTACCAACTTCTAGTTTTTCTTCTTTGCACAATAAAAGTTCTTTTTGTTGAGAGTTGGAGTTAATATGTGCATCGCATCACCAACATATTGACTCATGTACAATAACAATTCTTAATTACCTTATGTCCTGTTTTAGAAGAAATTTCCTCTGCGGTTTTATTCAACACATCAAGTTTCCTATGAACAATTATATATTATGTCAGGGTTTCTATTACATGCTTACACATTAGAAAATGTAACGCATTTTAAGATTTACATTAACATTTAAATTATGTATGTTATACATATATCGATTGACATCCAGACTAAATGTGCATGCTGGGGGTAGTGTTCCCTCTAACAGGGATTCCCAGATGATGTTGACTACAACTCCCAGAATCTCCAGCTGCAGTGGCTTTTTCTTGTAGATTATGGGAGTTGCAGTCCACAACATCTGAGAATCCCTGTTAGAGGGAACACTGGCTGGGGGGAAAACATGCACTGTAGGGGAGGAGGAATTTTCACTTATCTCCCCTTTCCATTGCAGCCCACTGTGCCTCCTGGAAATACGTCCCTGAAGGTCCCACAAATCTCAGGGACCTATTTTCAGGGGACACAGTGGGCTGAAGAGAAAGGGGAGATAGAGCAAATCATCACTACTACTCCTCCACCCTCCCTTTATGAACATGCAGAGGTTTTTGGTACAAACATTAGCCTGGATGTCAGACATTAACTTTATATACATATTAAATTTATATTGCTATGAAATGCTTACTTGGTCTTTGGTATAGTTCAGTTTGGGCATGCAGAAGTAGTTCCTTGGCTATTTGTCCATATATCTAATCTATAACAGGCTGACAATTCACATAATAAGAAATGTCACCTTATAGCTTATCTAGAGATACCCTCAGAAAAATAACTTTGCCAATTAAAGAGTAAACACAGAATAGATTACAATGCTGTCATGATTACAACACACAAAATATACCTGAAATGGTAAAAGCAGTCAAATTCTGTCTATTGAGATCAAATGTCAGCCTGAGAACTTCTGCTGTGAATGAAAGCATTACCATTTGGCACAAGGGCTGTGTGTGATTTTTGCCGATTACCCCTTCACTTTGCTGCCCCTGAATATCTGCTCCTGAGACTTGAGGGCCTCTTGGGAACAGATTTGGGGTACAATGAAGGAGCTGCAAAGGGAAGTGGTGAACCCACTTCCTTCCCTATAACAGACATGCTTCTATTTGCAGAATAAGTTCTTAGGATATGATCAAATCAATTTTCATCAAAAAAGGTAAGTTCGTAAAGTGGAATTTACCGGCTTGCTATAACACACTCTGCTCCCAAGCTAGAAAGAGCAGTTGTTATTCCTTTTCCAATGCCAGTACCTCCACCAGTGATAAAGGCCACTTTTCCTTGAAAAGCACTTGGGGGCAACATCACGTTCTGAAGAGGTGAGAAGGCGGCAGCCTGAGGGTTGTCACTTTGACACCGTATTTTTGTCCCATGGCTTAAGAGCTGAAAAGGGGGGAAAAGATCAACTACATTCTTCAGATGACATAGCCCATAAATCACCTATAGGACTACTGCAGATATACACTGATAATCTCAGTAACATTCCTGTGTGCAAATTAGACATGTCACCTTACATTTTAGAATGAAGTTTTGGGAGAGCCAAATATTGACAGCCTGATCTTTGCAAGTTTACACAGAATTAAGCCCCACTGGAGCTTACTCCCAGGTTAATGTTCATAGGATGTTCATTCCCAAATATTGGGCTCAAGGTCCACATGTGTGTAGCTAGATCCTATTCCTCCCTATTAAAAAAAAATCCTACTTGGTACGCAGACTTTAATTACTCTAGATTAGTCAATGTAGCTCTAGCACAAGTGCAATGCCCTGACGCTAAGAAAACTGTTCAAACACCGGCCTGGTTCACACAATCATTCAAATCTGGTTCAATGTGGGTTATCAACACTACTGTGCTTGTGTGAAACCATGCCAAGGTGGTTTATGGTCTAAGATGAATCAGATTCCCAGCTTGGCACAGATTCACACAATCATGCTAATGTTGGCAACTCACATTAAACCTAGATTCAAACGACTGTATGAACCAGGCCACTGTGTCTTTCAGTGTTGAAAGACAAACACTGAAACTTATGGACATAATTACAATGAGTTTTGGAGTAAGGAAGAATACTATATGTTACTGAGTTAACTCATGCATTTTATTTACCAAAAACAGTTAGGATCCAAATAACTCCTTGGATTCACACAAGAGGGTTGTACCACTTTGGAATTTTAGATGTCTTGCCCCTCTCTGAACAGCTGACCGCCTCCCCCAATCCTATATCATGAACTACTTTTCAAGCTCCCCTCAATCTACCAAGCGGCTTGACAGGGCTGGAGCAGCCATGTTGCTTCTCTGTAAAGCACTCTACATACTAAAGTGTGGTGTAGTGGTTAGAGTTCTGGACTAGGACCGGGGAGACCAGAGTTCAACTCCCCATTCAGCCATGAGACTTTCTGGGTGACTCTGGGCCAGTCACATCTCTCTCAGCCTAACCTACTTCACAGGGTTGTTGTGAGGAGAAACTTAAGTATGTAGTGCACCGCTCTGGGTTCCTTGGAGGAAGAGCGGGATATAAAATGTAAAATAATAATAATAATAATAATGGCACTTTATAAAGAAATAAGGAGAAGGAGGCAGCAGCACTTTGGACAGAAAGCCCTATGTTTGCATAAGGCTGAGCAGGTGGAACTACAGCTTTGGTTGGTGTAAAGTCCATGTTTACCCTGAACTATGGATGGGGTTAATCAAGATATGCTCCTTTTATAAAATCCAATAAATATATTTCCTGACTGAATAATGGTCGCATTTGGCCAAAGGGCAGTAAGAAATGAAGTGCCTTTTTTAAAAAAAAGCATTTAAAGGAATTCCTTGGGATCCTTTCATGAAGGCTTAAATGTGAAATAAAAGGGGCATTTTGTGTTCAGCCAGCAAATTTTTGTTTGTCCTCAAGTGAGAGAAGAGGCAATATCAGACTGGGTGAAGGAAGGAAAGCTGGGAGAAGGCCAGGAAGAATTCTTGGTAAAGCTGCTTGAATGCTCAGAAAAAAGTTAAAATTACTCTGTAATCAGTGAAACAATACAGGGCAAAGGAGAGTAAATATTTGAGGATGGTTTCAGACAGAGAGGAGTTTAGGAGGTTTAATTTAGGAGCACTTGTCTAACATACCAGACACCACAAAACTAAACAGGAATTGAGCTCATCCTTCACTAGCCTGGACATAATCTCAATGACAAAGACATTCTTGCAGAATTGTGCAACCCCTCCTCCTTCATGCCATTTTGTACCTCTTTTCTTGCATCGCCTGCTACAACTTCCAGTAACTTTCATGTCAGTAATATCAGATTATTAGATTATTATTGTTAATTTTATTTCTATACCACCTTTCCAAAAATGGCTCAGGACAGTTTACACAGAGAAAGAATAAATAAACAAGGTGGATCCCTGTCCCCAAAGAGCTCACAATCTAAAAAGAAACATGAGATACACACCAGCAACAGTCACTGGAGGTACCGTGCTGGGGATGGATAGGGCAAGTTACTCTCCCCCTCCTAAATAAAGAAAATCACCACATTAAAAGGTGCCTCTTTACAAAGTCTAAATGTGTTTATTGCTTCTGAAAGAGTCAGGATTACTTACTACTTAGTAAACACATTTCTGAAGAGTGATTTATAGCCTTCATTGTAGGTATGTTGCAATATAGGTTATTTTAATAGATTCCATTTCCCGGATCAGAAGTGAGAGACAGCAGCCAGCCCAAAACCATGCAATGAGTCCACGGACAGACGTCTAAGGGGTGGTAAGATGCTCATGGGCTGGGTGTCAGAATAGATCCCACGAGATGCTTCTAACGAACCAACTGATAAGGATACACAGAGTAAGTTCAGGCTTGTATTGTCTACATGCCTCCGGCCACTGTGCACGAGGAGGATGGCAGCTGTATTCCCACAGCATCTGGGGACGAAGTTTGAGAACCCGCCTTGCCTTGCAGAGGAGACTTGTTAGGAAGGAAAACAACCCATAGATATCCAGCCACCCGCTGCTCCTTTAAGTTAGTTTTCTGAGATTAGATAGCGTCCCGGTGGGGCAGAATAAGTTCCTTTGCACACTGTGCCCGGATACGGAAGAAGTCCAGCCATATCCGTGAATACCTTACCCGCAAAGTACTGGAGAGGAGCCGAGAGTTTGAGCCAGCGTGTCGTACCCACAGCGTGGCAGCCATCTTTCCTTCTTAGTATCAACTCGCCAAAGGGGGCGGGGCTCCTGTTCATTTTAGACCACGTGGGGTCTAAATGATCGAGGGGCGGGGCTTGAGTGGCTTCGGCCACGCTTCCTCAGGAGCTGCAATCCCCGCGGCCGGTTTCGAGTAAGTCACGCCCCCTTCGTTACGGAAGCCTTGTAGAGGCATTCTGCTGACTCATTGCAAGAAATGAATAATTGCTGGCTTTCGTCCAGTCAGTGGAGCTTAATTTGGTTCGAAGGCATCGCCAAGGAATAGGATCAGAATTCCAGATTGTGTGGGTTTAGGGCCAGAAGGCAATAATGCACCATGCAGAGCAAGCGTGTCTTTTCTTTGAGCATGTCCAGAGTGCCTCCCCCTATCACTGAGTAACCATAACCAATCTCTCCCAAACACATATTAGACTGCTGTGACTGCATCGCCAAGGATCAGAATTCTAGAATGTGCGGGTTTAGGGCCAGAAGGCAATAATGCATTATGCAGAGCAAGCGTGTATTTTCTTTGAGCACGTGCAGAGTGCTTCCCCCCCCCCCGAGTCTCTCCCAAATACATATTCGACTGCTATGAGTAAATCTTTAAAAGGAAGGTACGCCAGAGTATGCCTCCTTTTTTCCGTGGTAAGAAGGTCTGCACCAAACAATGTCGTGAAAGCGTTCGACTTTTCTCTTTACAGGTAGGCATGCGCACACTGTTGGAAGCGCGAGGTTCGTTTCCTTTATGCTGTCTATAGGTGGCGCTGTTCTCTCGATCGGGGCTCTCCTGTTGCCGAGGTCCCTGACGTCTAGGGCTGCCTGGGCTTCGATGCGGGCGGCGCATGCGTGGCGGGTGTTGGGGCTGGTGGTCGAGAGCGGTGTTGCTTTCGGGAATCGGGTTGCTGCGCGAGAGGGAAGAAGGGCGCTGCCGCGAAGAAGGCGCTTGGAAAGTCCGTAGGGGCGAGTGGGCCTCCTGCCCTAGATTCTTTCCTAGGTCAGCATGTGGAAGCTGGTCCCAGTCGTCGAGCCCGGTGCAGGTGAGGGGGGCGGAATATGGGGAGGAAGTGGGCGTGGGCATGCGCTTAGCGTCTGGCCTGACTCTGGAGTGGCGCCGGTTTGCTCTGCTGTATTCCTTCCGGCTTCTGCGCGTTGGTGGGTTGAACCTAGGCTAGTCCTGCGTGTTTTGCGGCATGAGTTGTCGCTTCAGTTTCATTTACTTACAGTGCCGTCCAGCGTAGTGTTTTCTTGGAAGTAAGACCTATTGGATGTAATGTCGCTTACTGCCAGGCATTTTGTTTATTGCATTTTTATCCTGCCCCTCTTCCAAGGTACTCAGGGCAGCGTACGCGTGCTCCTCCCTTTTTATCCTCACCACAGCCCTGTAGGGTAGGCTAGACAGAGAGAGAGAGAGAGAGAGAGAGAGTTCGACCCAAGGTCGCCCAGGGGATTTCATGTAGCTGCCTGAGGACTTGAACCTGGGTCTCATTTATGTCCCGCCTTGTCATATAGCCTTTCACGAGTGCTAAACCCTAACAATTTCAAAACAGTAATATAATAAAGCACTGGGTTTAAGACCAAGACAGCTGTTATAACAACATTAAAATGCAAATCCCTATTCTGGCATTGTGTTGTGCCCCCGCCTACAAGTGTCTGTAGACATTTACATATTCTTGTGTGAATTAGTGCAGTCCTTTAAAAAGTGAACTTAGGTATAGGTCCCTCAGATGCAGGGTACATATAGAAAGTGTATTGTTGTATGTGTGCTGATCATTATAATCTGTGAATAAGTGTGTGTGCCTACAGATCTGTACGCAGATTGCACATGAGTTGAATTTAATGTATGCATAGGGGTGAAAATAACACTGAAAGTGGCAAAGGGGTTAAAACATGTACAGTGGGTATTGGAAAGAATCACCCCCTTTGATAGACCTTAAATTCTGGTTCCCTTACATCCTGAAATGAAAACACAAAGAAAATTCCCTTCACCAGCTGTACTTATCCAATGCAACCTATAACATCCAACTGAAAAACATCACAATTACAGTCCAGAAAAAGTGTCAGAAACAAAAAACAAGAATTACTGAGATTGAAAAAGGATCCCCCCCCCCATGTCAATATTTTGTTGAACCACCTTTTGCTTTAATAACAGCCTTGAGTCTGTTGGGATACTTCTCTATCAACCTTGCACATCTAGACGGAGCAATATTTGCCCACTCCTCCATACAGAACTGTTCAAGTTCGGTCACATTGGATGGTAGGTGTTGGTAGACTGCTATCTTCAAATCTCCCCACAGATTTTCTATGGGATTTAGGTCTGGGCTCTGACTGGGCCACATGAGGACGTTTACTTTTTTCTCCTTCAGCCCCTGTGTGGTCAATTTTGCTGTGTGCTTCGGATCGTTGTCATGCTGAAAGGTGAATCTTCTGCCCATCCTCAACTGTCTGGCAGAGGGTAGCAGGTTTTCTTCCAGAATCTGACGGTATTTTGGCCCATCCATTTTTCCTTCTACCCTAACGAGAGCCCCAGTCCCTGAGGCAGAGAAACACCCCCACAACAGGATGCTGCCACCTCCATGCTTCACTGTAGGTATGGTGTGTTGTGGAAAAAATGTGGCTTGTTCGGGAGGGTCGCAAGGAGAAAGCCACTTCTCAAGAAAGGCCACATTAAAGCTCGTTTGAGCTTTGCCAGAAGGTACCTTGAAGATTCTGATGCCAAATGGAAAAAGGTCTTATGGTCAGATGAGACCAAGATTGAACTATTTGGCCTCAACACCAAACAGTACACCTGGCGTAAATCCAACGCAGCTCACCATCCACAACACACCATACCTACAGTGAAGCATGGAGATGGCAGCATCCTGTTGTGGGGGTGTTTCTCTGCCTCAGGGACTGGGGCTCTCGTTAGGGTAGAAGGAAAAATGGATGGGCCAAAATACCGTCAGATTCTGGAAGAAAACCTGCTACCCTCTGCCAGACAGTTGAGGATGGGCAGAAGATTCACCTTTCAACATGACAACGATCCGAAGCACACAGCAAAATTGACCACACAGTGGCTGAAGGAGAAAAAAGTGAACGTCCTCATGTGGCCCAGTCAGAGCCCAGACCTAAATCCCATAGAAAATCTGTGGGGAGATTTGAAGATAGCAGTCCACCAACACCTACCATCCAATGTGACCGAACTTGAACAGTTCTGTATGGAGGAGTGGGCAAATATTGCTCTGTCTAGATGTGCAAGGTTGATAGAGAAGTATCCCAACAGACTCAAAGCTGTTATTAAAGCAAAAGGTGGTTCAACAAAATATTGACATATGGGGGGGGGGGTGATCCTTTTTCAATCTCAGTAATTCTTGTTTTTTATTTCTGACACTTTTTCTGGACTGTAATTGTGATGTTTTTCAGTTGGATGTTATAGGTTGCATTGGATAAGTACAGCTGGTGAAGGGAATTTTCTTTGTGTTTTCATTTCAGGATGTAAGGGAACCAGAATTTAAGGTCTATCAAAGCGGGTAATTCTTTCCAATACCCACTGTATATGGGGCTGAAGTTGATTCCTAATGTCATACCCACCCACTCCTCACAAGCTTATTTTGGTTCAATGACATGAAAACTTATTTTCTTATTTAGGCTGCTCATGTAGCTCTCCGTCATACATGAGGAACTAGAAACCAGCTTCAGCATTTTTTTTAATCCACTCTTCCTCCACGGAGATGGGAGCTTCCCTTCCCCTATTTTACCTTCACAATAACCCTGTAAGGTAGATTAGACTGCATGATGACTGGCCCAAAATCACCCAATAAGCATTCTATCTGAGCAGAGATTTGAACCCATGTGTTCCTGTTACTAATCTGACAATAACCACTGCACTACACCGTTTCTCAGAAGATAGATGACACATCCAGAATTAAAAGGCCTGGACAAATAAAATCAGTTTCACATTCTAACTTAGAACAAGTTGAGATTTGCTGAGTTCAGATGTCATAGCAGATCTTGGTTTGTTCTGTATCAGGATTGAAAGTTTAGAACTTCTCTGGTTGGTTGGTTGGTTGGTTGGTTGATTGTCATCAAGTTGGTGTCAGCTCTTAGCAACCACATAGATAGATTCTCTTCAGGATGATCTGTCTTCAACTTAGCCTTTAAGGTCTCTCAGTGGTGCATTCATTGCTTTCGTATCGAGTCCATCCACCTTGCTGCTGGTCATCCTCTTCTTTTTCTTTCCACTTTCCCCAGCATAATGGACTTCTCAAGGCAGCTGGGCCTTCACATAGTGTGTTCAAAGTATGATAATTTGAGGTTGGTCATTTGTGCCTCGAGTGAAAATTCTGTATTGATTTGTTCTATGATCCATTTGTTTGTTTTCCTGGCTGTCCACGGTATCCTCAAAAGTCTTCTCCAGCACCAAAGTGCAAAAGAGTCAATACTCACTACTACTACTACTACTACTACTACTGATATTTATATACTGCTCTTCAACAAAATTCTCAAAGCGGTTTACATAGAAAATTAAAAAATACATAAACAAGATGGCTCCCTTTCTCTAAAGGGCTTACAATCTAAACAACAACAGCAACAACAACCATAAGGCAGACACCAGCAACAGCCACGGGAGGGATGCTGTGCTGGGGCTGGATAGGGCCAGTTGCTCTCCCCCAGCTAAATCTTAGAGAATCACCACTTTAAAAGGTGCCTCTTTGCTCTATTAGCAGGGGTTGTGAGTAGGGGTTTTACTTACAACTTCTCTACTCACATGCAAAGGGAAAGATGGGAGCATTAAAGTCTGAGGGTTGTGAAAGTCTGAGGGTTGTGAACTTTTTAAAAGAAAAAGTTGTATTTTTAAATTTCAGAACAGTCACATCGACTTTTAGTCGGCGTAGAGTACCTTGTTGGGCGCAAGAATTGTGCAATTTTAATTCAAGATGATCAGTCCATCAGCCGGAGTCATGCCCTTCTTTCTGTTAGTCATTCTCAAACGAACCTTGTAAGTACCAAATGTACAACATAATTAATGAACTGGAGAATAGCTCTTTGTTCAACCACAGTGTTGCATGTGGGTACTGGGACAATTATGTAAAGTGCATAAGAAAAGTAGGTTTTTGAATACTAGTAAAAATATACACAGCATGCAAAGCTACAATGCATTCAGCATGCCACTGAGAAGATAATTTTCTTATTAATTTGCGGTGAAAAGAGGCAGGCGTAGCCCAATGAACTGAATAGCTAACACCCTTATTATAACACCATCTTGTATGCACGCTTTTCCTACCGTAGTATGTAAGGAGAGTAAATAACACTTGCATTTTTAAACTGTTTGTTTTCAGAGTAAATCGCCTACCCTTCCTCTCTTAACATTAAAAGACACCTCTAAATATGGTACCTTTGTTAATGAAGAAAAACTACCAAATGGCACTTCTAAAACCTTGAAATCTGGTGATAGAGTCACTTTTGGAGTCTTTGAAAGCAAGTTTAGGTAAGATCAATTTGTGCTCATTCTAAAAGGTCAAAACATGTCAAAAAACCAACTACACTGAGCTTGGGTGACACTTTGAAAGTCATGAAATATGTCATAGGAGGAATCAAAAATGGAAGCAAGCATGTAATTTTTAATTGAGATACTGCAAAAGGGTGCTGTAGGCACCTTCCCTCGCCCCGTTTTCCTGTTGAAGTTTTTGAAGCCAAACAGAAAGCTGAGGGTCGGGACTGTCATCAACAGCATGGGATGCAGCAAAGGGGGAGGAGAGAATTTCCAGAAGCTGCAAGCAGGGTGTTGCCTCCATTAGCAGTTCCCCTTCTGGTTTCCAGATATTGCCCTGGAGCCCTCTGCGTCTCATTCCATTCCATGCCATTGCTTAAGATCCCTGACCCTCGGCTCTTTGTGAGGCTCAGAAAACTTGAGTAGGGATGAAGGGGTATCCTATTATTATTATTAAGAACCTACCAGATATAACCAAAGGTGGAACATTAAAAAGCCTCTTTAGAAAGATATGTTTTTTCTTTGTTTTTTAAAAACACTGAGGGAGGGAGCATGGTGAAGCTCTTCAGGGAGGGCATTCCAAAGCCGAGGGGCCACAACTTAAAAGGCCCTGTATCTAGTCCCCGCCAACCGGATCTCTGTTGATGCTGAGCCTGAGATGATGAGCGGAGGGCCCTGGCAGGTTCATATGGGCGAATGCGGTCCAACAGGTACACGGGGTAGGGGAAATGCCTTGGGCTGTACCCATTAGGGATGTGCACAAACCTGTTCAGAGGCCCTTTTATGGGCCTTCGATCAGGTTCGAAAGACTGGCGGTTCGGCTGGTTTGACAGTTTGAAGGTGGGCGGAGATAACATTTAAGGACTAGGGAGGGTTCACTCCCCCCCCCCCCCCGCGCGTTTCCCCCACTGGCACTCTCTTTAAAAACGGTCCGGCAGGATGGCAGTGTACCTCCCTGCCGCCCTGTTATCTCCATGGACCGGAAGTACCTGGTGCATGTGTGCACGTTGCGCTCACTTGCTGGACATGCGAGCACAACGTGCATGTACCTGACATACACACGTGCGCCAGGTACTTCTGGTCTGAGGAGGCAATGGGGCATCAAGGAGATATGCTGCTGTCTGGCCAGACTGTTTTTAAAGAGAGCGCTGGAGGGGGAAAGATGGCAGCAGGGGGCGGGGGCTGGTAAGTGCACCCTCTCCAGTCCTTAAAGTTACACCCCACCCCACCCCAATCTTTGAACCGGTAGGTGCCGGTTCCGTGCACACCACTAGTAGTACCCATTGAGCCAGTGGTGTGCTCTGGATGCTACTCCTTGTGAACAACCAGAAACACTTCAGAACTGCTAAGCCCTTTTGCATAGATTAGATCACTGAGGCTGAAATCCTGTACAAGGAGTTGCACAGATTTTCTCAAAGGAAAGGTAAAGTGTGCCGGGAAGTCAATTTCGACTCCTGGTGCCCACAGAGTTCTGTGGTTTTCCCTTGTAGAATACAGGAGGGGTTTACCATTGCTATCTCACATGCAGTATGGGATGATGCCTTTCATCATCTTCCTATATCTCTGCTGCCCGATATAGGTGCTTCCCATAGTCTGGGAAACATACCAGTGGGGATTCGAACCAGCAACCTTCTCCTTGTTAGTCAAGCATTTCCTCATTGCGCCATTAGGTGGTTTATTTTCTCAAAGTAAGTCCCCCTAACTTCAGTGGGACTTGCTTTGAAGAAAATCTTGTTATCTTACTAGCCCATTGACCTCAGTAAATCTATTTAGGGCCTGACTGTAAAAGGTTGGTTAAATGAGACTTTATCCTTATTGTGATCTTGTTTCTGGATCTAAAACTGGTGCTGCAAGAAGTTAAGAGCCTTTCTTCCCCCTTGTGTCTTCAATATTATATTAGTAGCAAAGGCTCTTCACATTAGAAATGCTGTGGGACTAATACAATTTATTTAGGGAAAAGATACTCCATTAAGTAAACCCAAATGGGTTTTAAAGAAGGCATTTTATTAAATCACCACCATAATATACTAATAGTTGTATAAATTCAGGAACAATGGAAGTGTGTTGTACTGCTGGGCTTCCTAAGCTATTAAATTTCTGTGTGGGGTTGTTTCATCAAACCTTCCTGTTGTGACTGTTCTTTGCAGAGCAGAATATGAGCCTTTGGTTGTGTGCTCTTCATGCTTAGATGTCTCACGGAAAAGTGTGCTAAATCAAAATATTCTTCAGTTGGGAGGCCGTGTAACAAATGAATGGGAAGAAGTGTGTACTCATCTTGCTATGACCTCAGTCAAAGTAACTGTGAAGGTGAGTATGCGAGTGCATTTGAGGTGCAGGTGTAATATGGACTTTCCCAGACTGTTTCAGTAAAATAATCTGTAAGTCTTGTATGTAGCCAACAGTCTTTTGTCTTCCTTTTCCAGCAATTCATTTTCGTATTGTATTTGATAAAAAGAGGCTTCCTGGCTACAAGCTGTTTGTGCTCTGTATAGGGAAAGATGCCTTAGCCAGTGAAAAAGTATATTACTAGTTGCCATTGTGGGATGAAATAAATAAATAAATAAGAGTGTGAGTGAGAAAGAGCAAGAGGTGCTTTCTGAGAAAACAAAGATTTGTATGGTATCCTAGGATGATTCCCAGCTGTGGGTCCCCAGATGATGTTGGACTACAACTTCCATCATCCCCAGCCACAATGCCCACTTGTAGCCCAACAATATTTGGTGACCCAAGCTTGAGAACCTCTGCTTAGAAGATAAGGAGCTGCCGCTGACAGATGTTGAATGTACAGTTCAGTAGGCAAGAAAGTCATCAAGGTGAAGTTAAAGTGTGGGAGAATGGGGATTTATTAGAAGCCTTTAGATTCTGGTGATTGGATCGTAAATTATTTTAATAAGGGGTGGCTTTTAAGTGGAGAGTGAGAAAAGAGTAGTACAGCAGTAAAGGAGAGAAAGGAGACTGATGAACTGGAGATGGGTTGGGGAGTCAAGATGGATTTGCAGGGATCAAAGAAGCACCGACATGTGTGAACATGACAGAGGGCCTCCATTCTGACATAGTTTTGAATTACATTGGGAGAATTGATGTATGCTGATGAAGGAGTAAATCAGGGAGCACAATGGATGAAAGCTGAGTACTGCTAACCAGTGGATGAGTTGAGGGGAAGAGATGTGTGTTAAGAATGAAGAGAGTGACTAAGACCAACAGAGAGCACTGTTGCAATGTTGTGATTTTTCTGTTTTTCTATTTGCTTTATTTTTAGACAATATGTGCATTGGTTTGTGGTCGACCAATTATAAAGCCTGAGTTTTTTGCTGAATTAATCAAAGCCATTCAGGCCAAGCAACAGTTACCTAAGCCTGAAAGGTAATAAGCTGTAAGTTTGTATATATCCTAGATTCTAAAAGGATTTAATATAATATGTGCTATGATATACTTCTGTCGTTATATTTGTTGAAACTCTATAAGGCATGGAAAACTCCTGAAGTGTGCTGTCTTCAAATATAACCATCATATCCAAGTCATGCATACCTGTCACTATGTATAAACTAATATGCTAGAGACATCCATGCTGTAGGAAAGTTTTATGTCAATTTAGATTAAGTCAATATTTGTTTCATGTTTTTATACATCTGAAGAATGCATTAATCATTTTTGCTTTTAAATTATATCAGAAGCTCATTTTATGTTGTTGTTAAATGTTGCTCTTGTTTCCTTAAGAGACTTTGTATTACTATGATGATGATGATTTATTTACCACTCTTCTACCAAAGTTCTCAAAGCAGTTTACATAGAAAAATAAATGCATAAATAAGATGGCCCCCTGTCCCCAAAGGGCTTACAATCTAAAAAGAAACATAAGGCAGATACTAGCAACAGCCACTGAAGGGATGCTGTGCTGGGGCTAGATAGGGTAGGTTGCTCTCCCCCTGCTAAATATAAGAGAATCACTACTTTTAAACGTGTCTCTTTACTCAGTTAGCAGGGGTTTTATATATTTCTGAGTCAGTGCTGTCTACTGGCTGGTAGAACTGTCCATGCAGCTCTTTATTTCCCAAAGTAGAAAACAATAAAATCCACAAATACAATTTAAAGGAATAATACAGTGGTAATAATGAGCAGGGCAGGCCCTAGGGTTTTTGGCACCATAGGCAAAGTACATCTTTGGCGCCACTCCCCCTAAGGATGTGCACGAACCTGTTTGGTTGTCCATTCCCAGACTATTTGAAAGACAGTTTGAGCCAGTTAGAAGAGGGCTGGGGATAGCTTTAAGGCGCGGGGAGGGTGCTCTCACCTCCCCTGCCGCGTTTTCCCCACCGGCGCTGTCTTTAAAATGTCTGGCGTGGGGCGGCTGTATATCCTCTTGCCACCTCAGTCTGCGCAGAACTGGAAGTGGCAGGCGCACCGGCGGGGGGAACACTTCAGGGGAGGTAAAAGCACCCTCCTCGCACCTTAAGGTTATCCCCCCACAGCTCCCGGGAGTGCATGGAACTGGATCCGTACACATCCCTGTCTCCCCCTCCTAAAACGTTATATTCTGTACTGTACAAGAGGAGGACTCTGCGTGGAGCGGGGCAGTGATGTGGGGTGTGTGTGTGTTAGTGATGGGACATTTTTCACATTTTAAAAGATAATCTGCTTCCTCGCTGTCCCATGTGCCTCAGCTGCCACTGGAGCCCCTCCTCCCCCCACTTGGCAGCTAGGTCCACCTCGTGCACAGGCTGGCCCTGATAATGAGGCAGCAGTAATTCAGCAAGGGAAACCAAGACATACCACTACAGGAGCATGCTTAAAAAGTAAAGGCCTTAAAAAACCCCTCAAATACAAACCTAAATGAATTAAATTCTCAGACTTGGCAGATACTGAATGGCTGGGACACCCATAAATGTGACGTTAATGAGACTGTGCTCCACAGTTAGAGCTATCTTGCCTCTAATGAAAGTGGTATTTCATTATCGGGCCTCAGTAAGCAGGAGGGATGCATGGGTGAGGACTCTCCCTCAGGTGCCCCAAGCCCTAGTCATACAAGACTTTAAAGAGAAGATCCATCAGTAACTAGAGCAGCTCTTGAAAATTGGAGTTCTGTGCTCTTCGTGGCTAATGCCTGAAGTTAACTTGGATTCCACATTTTGGATCTGTTGGAAGTTTCCAGCTGTCTTCAGCAGCAGCCCTGCCTGCTGCACATTGCAGTAGTTAAGTCTCAGGATGGCAGGGCCTGCAGTACAGTGGCCAAAGTACTCTTCTATAACGAGAGACTCAGCTAATGCTTCAGCCAACACTAATAATAAAACACTCTTCTGACCATAGACTGCACTTGAAGATCCAAGAGAGGGACCAGATCCCCAGACACACCCCCACAGCTAATCTGATTTTTTAATGGGAATGTCTCCATCCAAAACAGGCATGCTCACTTCTAGGACCATCCATCACGAGCGACTCTGTCTTGTCTGGATTGCATTGCAACATATTCGCCTTCATCCAGGCTGTTATTAATTTGGGTGTTATTAATTAACCACAATGCCTGGTTCCGGTGATAGGGAAGAATCGGGTGTCATCAGCATATGTGGTAACCCACTCTCAAGTGCCAGACAACCTCTCCTAGCAGTTTTGTGTATATAGGATATAAGCCCCAGCAGAATTCCAAAAGAGAGTTCCCATGGGAAAGAATAATAATTTCCCAGCACCATCTTCTGGAATCTTTCAGTGAGGAAGGAGCTGATCCGCTGCAAAACAGTGCCTCCTTCTCACAACGCTCATAGTTATGATCCAGAAGGATACATGTAATTGATTCCCTCAAAAGCCAATCCAAGAGAACCCACAAATTCATACGCTCCCAGTGAAAATTCTCAAGAACAGTGACCAAGGTGTCTCAGTCCCAAACTCTAGCCAGAAACTGGATTGAAGTGGGCCTAGATGATCCATATTATTCAGGAATATCTAGAGATGCCTCTGGCCTCTAATTCTCCAGTTCATGGCAATCCAGGGAGGGCCTCAATTTATCTTATTTAGTGCCTCCTTCAAGTCAGAAGGAATGAATTCCTCCCTCAATGACAACTTAATTATATTCTGCATATAGTAATATTTACTCTTCTATCTGCAAAATGCATGTTCTGCCATGCGAGGTCTTAGGAAACTACAAAATGCTCTTGGATGTTATGAGATCCATAGCAGCTCCATTTTCAGGGGTTGCTATAGAGATCTCTATGGTAATATTTTCAGTGGTGAATGGGATCGTTTGGGAATAGGTACTTTAAAAACATTGCTTTTAAAAGAAATCATGTAATTAATGCTTGCTTCAGTAAGACAATTTACTCTGCAGAATGCATCTCAATTTCGAGCTTGAGATTAAGCCCATTTTAAGTTTTGCCTATCAGCAAAAATAATTCAAACTGAAATATTCAGTTTTATGACTTTTGATCTGGAATTAATTTTTTTTAAACCCATATGATCTCTAAAAGGAACCTGGTAACAGTCTGCACAGTGCTGAAAAGCTTTTAATTTTCATACCACAGTTGTTACATTTAAACCTAAAAATATGTTTGGAGACAGATTATGTCCAGTACGTGAGTTGAATGAAAACATGGATTGTGGTTTTGGATTTCTGGACTCTTTGTATTATTTAGATTAACGTTGTAGAGCATAGCTGTCTGTTTGCTTAAGAGTTTAGAAACTTCCTCTGCGTGAGTGGGAGGGCTGTATACGGTAGGAATACTGGAAGTGCACATGGGTCTTGTGCGCAATAATATTTGGTATGCACGCAGTTTCATTAGGGGAGTGTTTTGGAGCAATTGGGCTTTATTGCTGAGCCCACAAAGAGTAGAATGATGTAGGAATTTACAGTGTAACTATAGAAACAAAAATATGTAATCCCAACAGGCTAGGCAACACCCTATGGTGTTGAGGTGCTCCTCAAGGTCTTTTGGAATTGCATCTAGGGCACCAATTACTACTGGGATTATTTTGGTCTTTTTTTGCCACAGCCTTTCAATTTAAATTTGTAGATCTTTGTATTTTGTGATTTTTTTCTATTTCTTTTTCTTCTATTCTGCTATCCCCTGGTATTGCTATGTCGATTATTTTGACTTGTTTTTCTTTCTTCTCGACAACAGTTATATCTGGTGTATTGTGTGGCAGATGTTTGTCTGTAGTCGGAAGTCCCATAATATTTTTGCATCTTCATTTTCTACAACTTTTTCAGTGTTATGGTCCCACCAATTTTTGGCTGCAGGTAGCTTGTATTTTTTGCAAATGTTCCAGTGTATCATCCCTGCTACCTTGTCATGCATGTCTTTGTTTGTAGTCTGTGTGATCTTTTTACAACAGCTGATTAGGTGGTCCACTGTTTCATCTGCTTCTTTACAAAGGCGGCACTTGCTGTTTGTTGTGGATTTTTCGACTTTTGCTCTTATTGCATTTATTCTTAGTGCCTGTTCTTGTGCAGCCAGTATTAAAGCCTCTGTTTCTTTCTTCAAGTTGCCATTCTTAAGCCATTGCCAGGTCTTGGTGATGTCTGATTTTCCACTTATATTGTGCAAATATTGACCATGCAGTGGCTTATTTTTCCATTTTTCTGCTCGGTTCTTGACTTGTTCTTTCTTGTAGACCTGCTTTGTTTTATTGGTGTTTAATAGTTTCTCATTATTGACCATTTTAAGTGCATCTTCTTCACTGTCCTTGATATATTCTTCAAGGCTTCTTTTCTTCTTCTCTGCTGTTTGGTGGACTTGCAGCATTCCTCTTCCACCTGAGCTGCGAGGGAGGTAGAGCCTATCTACATCACTGCAGGGGTGCAGAGCATGATTGATGGTCATGATTTTCCTGGTCTTACAATCTAGCGTCTCTAGCTCTGCCTGGGTCCAGTCTATTATTCCTGCAGTGTATCTGATCACAGGTATAGCCCAGGTGTTTATGGCTTGTATGGTGTTCCCGCCATTGAGTTTGGACTTTAGGATTTTTCTAACTCTCCTGATGTATTCACTTCCAATTTTTCTTTTAACTTCAGCATGTGCGATGTTAGCCTGGAGAATGCCCAAGTATTTGTAATGTTCTTTCTCTTCCAGGTTCTTGATGTTGCTTCCATTGGGCAGTTCTATTCCTTCTGTTTTTGTTGTTTTCCCTCTGTTCATTATATTATTATTATTATTATTATTATTATTATTATTATTATTATTATTATTAGTCTTCCAATAATTTTCTTTTAAACAATATAGAAAAAGGTTGAGCTTGATGGTATCATAAAATATATAAGGTATAAATAAATTATGGCTTAATGAACGTTTCCTTTATTTGCAGCTTTTATCCTCCAATTGATGAGCCAAGTATTAAGGGTGAAAAAATAGATCTGGCTGTATGTCCTGCAAGAAAAACAATCTTCAGAGGAAAAACATTTGCCTTTCTTACTGCTAAGCAGGTCATTGGTTCTGCATTTATTATTTAAAGCTAAACAAAAAATGTTTATGATACTTTTATGTGCAGAGGTTATGTTTATAGCACAGAATGTTACTCATTTTTACTCTTGATTGCATTTCAAAGTGGATGAGAAGCATGTTTAAACTGTGCTCTGTCTGAAAGTGGATAAGAGGAAATCTGACTTCTTGACAGACTGTTTACTATATACCATGGAGAGCACCTTGGTTAGTAGAATTTGTGTAGAGCTGTGGAGAGGTGATTTTCCACCAATCCCCTCTTCCTCCTGCTGCTGCCTCCCACCCACCCCCACCCCCCAAATCTGCTCCTAAGAGTTCCTTGGCCCTCAGGATCATATATGGTGGCAGGGAAGAGCACTGGAACTGCACAGGCAAGGGTCAAAAATGGCCCCTCCCTCCATTACGCTTGTGCTGGATGCGACCCTTTGCTTACTGAGACTTGAAAAACCATCGTCATGATTTGCTTTACTTCTCTTAAAATGTGAAATGTTCCGAATGTTTACTATAGAGGTCTAGCATTGTTGTGCAATCTATGTTCTTTAAATTCTGTGACTTTTGTATTGAATTTTAGCATGCAAAACTGAGCCCAGCAGTTAAACTTGGAGGAGGAGAAGCAAAGCTGATGACAGAGGGAGCAGTAGATGCTGCTGCTTTGGCCGCTCCTGATGTTTGTGTTATTGATTTAGGATTCACAAACTCTCAAGCATCCATCTCTGACTCGGAAAGGGAGTGGATTGACACCATCATAGCTGTCTTGCAAAGGTGTGGCCATTTTGGCTTTGTTTAAAGTAGAACTGCTGAGATCTTGGTAGCCAGGTGTCATTTTAAAGCGAGATTATTTATTAGACACAGTAGCAGCAAAATCATTATGGATACTTTAATACAAATGGAATATTGATTGAGCTCTTCAGATGAGTAGCAAATCATATTGTTATTCCTGAGATTGTTTTTCTCATATATATATATATATATATATATATATATATATATATATATATATATATAGAGCACCATAGCTGGACAATTCTTCTAGCTCTTTAAAGGATCCTGTTTATGTAGGTATAAATATTATTTGTTTATTTTTACATTTCTACCCTGCTCTTCCTCCAAGGCACCCAGAGTGAATACATGATTATATTTATCCTCACAACAACCCTTTGAGGCAGGCTAGACTGAGAGATAAGTGATTGGCCCAGAATCACCCAGTGAGTTTCATGGCTGAATGGAAATTTGAACTTGGGTCTCCGTGGTCCTAGTCCAGTACTCATAACCATTAGACTAACATCACATAACTTAATGTAGAATGATGAAACTGCAGTTATGAATTACTGGCAGGGCAAGTCCTATTGAGTTCAGCCAGTTTTATTTCAAAGTAAACACGCATAGGAATGGGCTTTCAAAATATTAATGATGCATATCGGTAGGCTTTATCACGTGTAAGAAATTATTGTATTTGAATTCAGATAAGGTTTTCTTATTGCATCAAACCTTGTTCCAGGAAATCTAGGACCAACAAATGGAAGTACTTTTTCAATTCTCTGCCACAAGATGTGGTGACAGCCAACAACCTGCATGGCTTTAAGAGGGGTTTGGATAACTTCATGGAAGAAAGATCTATCAGCGGCTACTAGTCGGAGGGCTATAGGCCACCTCCAGCCTCAAAGGCAGGATTCCTCTGAGTACCAGTTGCAGGGAAGTAATAGCAGGAGAGAGGGCATGCTCTCAACTCCTGCCTGTGACTTCCAGCGATATCTGGTGGGCCACTGTGTGAAACAGAATGCTGGACTAGATGGGCCTTGGGCCTGATCTAGCAGGGCTGCTATTATGTTCTTATGTCAAGGTCTAGAAAAGTGCTGTAGTTTCATAGTGTGATTATGCTGGATCAAGCAGTTTGGGAAAGCAGCCTTAGATTCACAGGTGTAAATTCTGGCACAGGTAGATCAAATGCGTTTTCCTAAAAGCTTAGGAACTACAAACCTTACACCTTTATAACGTAAGCCTCTGACCAGTTTTCAAAGAGGCCTGTGATCACATATGTACATTTTCCCTTCAGACTTCAGCCCCTTGGACCACACTGAATGCTTCTCATGAGGTTTCCCTGACTTTCAAGAATAGTAAGAGTCTGTGGTAGGAAGGGGTGACCTGAAAAACCATGGTGTGTGCTTGGAATGCTATGTGTAGCCTTGGATTCTGGCTGAAATATTTGTGTTCTGGTTGGAGCCTATCCTTGCACTTTTCTTATTTGGCATTTCTACGAAGCTGCCTTATACCATGCCAGAATATTGGTCCATCTAGCTCAGTATTTTCTACACCGGCTGACGTCTTGACTAATGAAGCACCCATGTCAGTAAGGTGTATGGGCACATCAGCACCCCCTAACACAACTCCCCTGTCCTGCACACGGACAGTTGTGTAAGAGGGCTAGGAGTCCTAAGTGCTTCTGGAACATGGGGAGTGCTCTTCATCCTCTTGTGCAATAAGGCGAGTGCAGGAGGACGGGGGAGTTGCTGTGTGCCCATGCACCCTCCTTAATGGTGTGCTTCATAAGTCAGGATGTCAGCCCCTGACTGCTTTTCAGAGGTTCAGGCAGGGATTGATAGCCCGGTCATTTGTTTCTGAGGGCATTGTTCAGTAAATGACTTTCAATTGTTTTTCTGATGGCATATTTTATTTTTCATAGGAGGAAATATAGGACAATTTCAGAAGCAGAAATTGGTTTAGCCGTTATCTTTGCATCCACAGAAAGATATTGTAATCCTCAAACTCAGCTTGATGCAGGTAACTAAAAAGGTTACATCATTATCCTTTCCCACTCTCCTCCTAAATGGAGTGCCAAGTGTGTTCATAGTAAGCTCTCTTGGAGTGACCTCTCTTGCTCCTTGCTCTTCCAAACCTTTCTGTTTTTGCTTTTTTAAATTATTCTTTTCCCAAACATATGAACAGATTAGCAACATCAGAAACAGCTAGCGTTTCGAGGCCCAGATGGTGAAAAAAGTCAATATCCATCACCATAAAAGTGGAAATTGAGGACAGTTTTCATCAGAAAATATCCACTTTGTACAAAATTTGCATATGTTTTATTATATACTAGTAGACATTAAGCCTGTTACATTAACGGGCGCTAGAAGAGTTGTGTAGAAATGTTTGCAAGAACAGTTTTTCTTCAAGGGCAAGGGACGTGGACCTCCTTGTGCCACTCAGCCGTATGCGGCGCACGCAGCGGGCCCCGCAGCCTCAGCTAGAGGGCGGTTCTAGAAGGCCGCAAGGGGCCAGGCGGCAACGGGGGCGATCGTGGCTGGGGCCAGGTGCACGCAGCCAGCTAGGCCGTGAGCGGGGGGGGGGGGGTGTTGACTCCCCCCCAGCAATCAAGGCCGAAGTGTAAGAATCGTGTACGGTGGGAGGGGGACCATTCGCGGCTAGGCCACGTCCAAAGAGAAGGGAGACGGAAAGTTTTACCAAGGGGCTCTAAGCCCCGCCGCCAAAACGCTCGCCCTCGCCGCAGGTGTAGCCTCCGCCCTCCCTGGTCTCCCCGACTCCGCTCTCCCCTACTCGCCGGTCCACATGGCCGCAGGTTGCTCCTGGCAACGATCCTTCCTTCTGCCAAGCTGAGGCGGCCAGGACCCCATTGGCCCGCTTCCTTCTCCTATTGGCCGGCCCCTGTCATGTGGAGGAGGAGGCAAGTCGGCGCCCCTGCCTGCCTCATGTGACGGGGCACCCCCACCCCCTCTAACGCGCCACGCATGCGCAGAACACCTGCAAGAGACACGGACGCAGGTACCTTAGGGTTTTATTATATAGGATTACATATTATATATGCATATTTTGATAACTGGATAATTTGAGAATAAATACAGTTCACCACTGTGAAGCTGATGACCAGGTGAGCTGTCTGTCTGCTCAGTCTGCTGTCTAGGTGCAGAGTTCTCCAGGCCCCTGCTTCTTAACTGTAAATTCATCTCCTGGTTAGGTTTACCACACACACACACACACAGTCCTCTGTCTTCCTCCCCCATGTGTCATCCAGCCGGCAATCCCCAGCCAAGCCCGTAACTCCACCTCTTGGCTCAAGGCAGGGCAGCCAGCTAGCTACCAAGGCAGCGTCCTTGCATGCTGGGGTGGGCCTGATTATTGAACTGTAATAGAAAGCGCCTGCACGTCTCAATTTGCGACTGCTCCACTGCATCTGGTGAGCAAATTATTTGTCTGGCTGGTGAACTGGCTCAGCACTTCTTGACCCCTGCCTATCTAGCCTGTAAGATTTGTGTCCCATACTCAATTATGCTTATGTTACTTTCAGGCTCTCACATGAAAGCTTAAGTATATCAAATAACAAATTGTGAGATTTTAAGATACTCAACATCTCTTGCACAGATCAGGCAAGAAAACATATTATTTAATTCAAGGAAATTGCCAGAATTTTCCTGTTGCAAGGTTGACATGGACATTTTATGCTGCACTTGGCAGTAATGATAAAATAGTACATGTTTTGAAGTGCTAACATCCATCCTTCCCTATGGGTTCAAATTACAGGAGCAAAATCTGCTACATCAGCATCAGCTGTTCCAGGACCAAGTCTTTCTCAGACTGCAGTAGTAGATGAGACCATCATGCCAGGCATCACAGATTACATCGCAGCATATGTCTCTGACACAGAGACCAAAGAGCAGATGGATACATGGTAAAGCACTGTTTGGGTCTCTTTTTTAAATATTATTATTTAATTAAAAAGCCATAGTTAGTGGGATGAGGCTCAGAGATGGAGCATCTGCATTGCATGCAGAAGGTCCCAGGTTCACTCCCTGGCATCTCCAGGTAGGACTAGGAGACTATTCATGCCTGAAACCTTGGAGAGCCACTGCCAGTCAGTGTAGCTAGGTGGGCCAATGGTCTGACTCAGTAAAAGCCAGCTTTCTGTATTCTTAGTCTGAATATCACGCCTTTATTTTCAAACTAGAACTCTTAGCAGGGGAATAGGCTGGCTAGATTTTTCAATTCTCAATTTTCTTCTTTGATCAATAGCTCATTTTTATATGTAATCAGCTTCTTAATTGCATCACTTACAACATTTGAAGGTAACTTGTTCAGGTTCTACAGATCAGGGAAGGCAGGGAAACAGAAAGCAATCATAAAGAAGTAACCCCAGGGATTTTCTCTCAGGTTAAAATTATACCCTTTGACTAGTTTCGTACCCTTCAATTTCCTACCTTCAGAAGTTCCTAGAGCTAGTGGAGTTTTCTTTACGGGAATACTTTGACTACTGCACCTGCCTGTTCTTGGTGAACTATTTTGTGAAAACACATCTTTGGCATTTTTCCAACGGTAATGGCAATACCTGGGCTGAAGATAAAGAAACATTGTAGTTTTGTATTTGAGTATAAATTGCACAGGCACAGCTTTTCAAATGTATTTTCTGGGGTAGTTCATATATAAGCAGAATTGTGTGTACATTGGGTAAAAGCCAAGCCCACTGTATGTGAGTGAGTGTGTGGAAAGGGTTTCTGTTTGCACACAGTGAGGGTCAACAAAATCTCCTCTGGTGGCATCCCCTCAAACTTATAGGGTGCTGCTCTGGAGGGCTATCAAACTTTGGGAGGGTGTTGGGTGAAGGGAAGGAATTGGGGGACTGCCACAAAGCGGTGAGCTGAAAAGTGAAGCCCCTTTTTCTTGAAGCTATTTGAGGTAGTTTACATGATACTTAGAGCCACCTATTGGCACCGTGGGAAAATGACTTGATTAGCAAGCCAGAGGTTGCCAGTTCGAATACCCACTATTATGTTTCCCAGACTATGGGAAACCCCTATATCGTGGAGCAGCAATATAGGAAGATGCTGAAAGGCATCATACTGCACAAGATGAGGCAATGGTAAAGCCCTCCTGTATTCTACCAAAGACAACCACAGGGCTCTGTGGTCACCAGGAGTCGACACCGACTCAACAGTACACTTTACCTTACATGGTACTTAACGATCGGGATGTCAAGAGGCCCTCCTAGGTTTGGACTTCCTCTCCCAGGCCGCCAGTGATACCTCTTGTGGTTCCCAATTTCCAGCAGCAAACCCAAGAGTTACTGGGGTGAAGGGTGGAGGCAAAGATGTTTACAAGCCTCTCCTCAGTCCTCAGATGTCCCAGTTACCACTCTTGGAGTAAATAACCGTAGCTTAGAAATGGCTGCTAAAGCAATTGGATGTTAAGAGCCCCTCACAGGGCAGGGCTTCATCCCCCAGACTGCTGATGAATTCTCTTATAGCTCCCAGTGGCAGACAGTAGGAGACATACAGAGCAAGGATGGACAGGTGCAGTAAGAGGAGCAGCCTAACAGAACTTCCCAACTAACAGCAATGAACAGAAAATATTTCATAGCCTTTTTCTCTAGCAGTGACTGACATCCAGAGCAAGGATCCACCAATGCAGTGAGAGAGCAGCCGAACAAAGCTTCCTAACGAACTGCAGCAGGGAAGGGACAATATTTGACACCCTCCCCTTCCCCAGGAAGCCCTCTGTGCCACGTGAAAATATGTCGCTGAGGGTTGCATAGCCCTCAGGGACATATTTTCTTATCGCACAAAGGGCTTCCTGCGGAAGGGGAGGTGTCAAAATTTCCCTCATCCCCTTTGCACTTAGTTGGGAAGTTCTGTTAGGCTGCGCCAGTGCATCCTTGCTCTGTATGTCAGCCAGTGTTTATAAGTCTTCCCCACTCTCCTGCCCGGAGATGTTTTGTTTGTTTCATCTGCATCCCTCCTTCCTCCAAGGAACTCAGAATGATGCACATAATCCATTGTGCTGCACAAGCTGACAGGAGCGGTGAAAAAAATCCAAACTCTATAGTGCCAGCAAATAAAATTCTAGGATGAGACTTGGGGGGAAAATAGATGTTTTAGGAGGCAATGTTTTTAGCCAGCATTGAATAAACCATACTAGTATCTTAACTTTCTAATCACCTGCAACATTTTATTTGACCAGGAGCCTGAGGCTTTTGCTCCATGGCATATAGATTACTGTACACAGTAGGTATGCTTAATCCTGGCACTGATTATGGTAATTATGTTTATGTTTACTTGCCAATCCAGTATTCTTTCCTGTTTATACAGTATGGAAACAGCAGGAAAGAAGAGAACTAAAGTAACTCCAGTGAAGGAACAAAGAGGCAAAACACATTTGCAAGATATGACAGTAAATGAGACTCCATCAGTTTCTGGCACTGCAAGCACGGGGGGAGCATTATCCAGGTTGAACAGAAAGTCAGGAATTGGCCAGAGCAGCCAAGCACATTTGCCTTCTAAAAATCTAGGATATGGCAGAAATCAAGACAGAAGTTCACAGCCACAATCTAATTCAATTAAAAACTACTTCCAGCCAGCGACTAAAAAAAGGTTAGTTTACCTTAATATGTTATTTCTGGGTATTGGTTAATTTGTCAAACTGCTACTGTTGTTTCCCCCCTAAATTTTAGTTCTAGGAACACAAAACTGTAAGCATGTGTTCCAGTTCTTATGGATCTCTTTCTAATGTAATAAAATTTTGAGAGAGCTAAGATTCCTCAAGTGTTTCAGATGAATACTAATTCAAAATATGGGAAATACTCACCTAAAACCCATATGAATCGTATTTTAGCTCCCAGAAGCTTTGATGAAATATGTACCTTAATACTCTTCAACTCTACAGCAAACACTAATTAAATAACAGTCACATGCAGCTTCCTGAAAGATTGCTTAAATTAACTTCTACTGGATTACACCCAATGAAGTTATCCTAATGAAGACCCATTGAGATCAGTGGAACTAAAGCGTACAGGTAAATGCCTGTCACATTTGATTTCAATAGCAATTAATACTATCAGGCTTCTGTTTGATTATGCCCAATATTTTTGGGTTCACATTGTCATCATCAACACCAGTTGTGTGTGTGAGAGAGAGAGGTGGGGGGCGGGGGAGAGGATGAGAATCTAGCTATGTATTGAGAGAGACATAGGCCACTGTGTGAAATAGAATGCTGGACTAGATGGGCCTTGGACCTGTGTTCCACTACATGGGGGTACAATTTTTGTCAAAATCTCCTTCCCCAGGAAGCATGTTTTAACACCCACAAATATATCCCTGAAGGTTGCACAACCCTCAGGGACATATTTAAGGGTGTTAAAGGGTACTTCTGTCGGAAGAAGAACATGGCAAAAATTGAAGTGGGGGGGAACCCCATTGTTAGGAGTATCCCCCTTCTCAGCCCAAACTGTATGCTTATGGGTCTCCCAGGCAGTACCAGGACTTTTCAGGTCTATGTTGGCATTACCAGAGACCAAACAAAACAACATATTTAGTAATGGGATGAGAGAGGAGGTTTGACAGCAGTATCCCTCTCCTCCACCGAATCCTTATAACGAAAGGGCTGAACAAGTCTCTGATTACCTAGAAGATTTGGGAAGACCTTACATGGAAAACAACTAGGTTTAGTATGCATATCTTAAGAAGCCCTCTCAGGAAACTAAAGGTAATCATTGGTGTTAAAATTCCTCCACAGAGCAATCTCCTTCATCCATGTTTAAGAACCTGTTTTTCCACCAATGGATTAAATGCACACTGAGGACTGTCGTGATTAGATCAATCCCAAAGGTTGAGCCTCACGCCCATAGTGATCTCCACCCTTAAGCAATTCAGTTTATCTGGATTTCCCCAGAAACTATCAATTGCTAGTTTAAGATTCTAGAAGGTGTACTCAAAAGCTTAGTCTTGTAGGTATAAAAATGCCTCCCCAAACTTAGTGACGTATTCAGCATTCAGCATTTGTGGTAAACTCCAATTCAACGTGCGTAATTCCACTTTTTTCAGTTGTTGGTTAGCCTTGCCTGTACTAACCTCTGTTTGGATTCAGCTTGCTGATCTGGGAATTGAGATTGCCCTAATTCTCATTACTTTGACCATCCACTCCATTGAAAGCCCAGATAGAGTGTGCATTCTGTGGCTGAGTCCCAGAGATTCCCAAGCCTGAGATTTTCAGAGCTGAAATCACTGTTTTTAGGCTCCTCAATTCCTCATAAGCCAAGAGCTTAGCCTGCTTGGAATTATGCTTGCCAAGCGAACCTCCCATCTCATCTCTCCAGCACAAGGCAATGCTGCAATACAGGTAGTTAAAGCCCCTTTTCTGCAGTCATCCACATAAGAGCAGGATTTCTTTCTCTCTTTCCCGGTTTCCTTTTTTTTTTTTTAGTAGTAAAGTTGAGCCCCCAGGAGCCCCTTGATTCATTTGTCCCTACTTGCGCATCATTAATGAGGATATTGGCCAATGTCTGAATTCTTTTTCTGTTTCAGGGAAAGGATAGAGGATGGAGAAACATCAATATCTAAATATGCAAAGATAGAGGAAAAGCCACCCCAGTCTTCTGATCATACTCAACCCGTACCTTCTTTGCTGTGGGAAAACACAGCAGAGAGCTCTCAAAAAGGGCAGTGTTCCATTGACCAGAAAAAAAGCCAGTCTTTTACAGACACAAGCAAAAAGTCTGTCACAGAGAACTACAAATTAGAAACAATTGCCAGTGAAAACATTCATGCAGGAAAGTCTGCATCACAAAAGAGAAAAGAGCTGGATGACTTTGTGGAAGATTCCGCTTCATTAGAGCTTGTATTTGAGAGCAAAGAGCTTGACTGGGAAGTGGACACACGAGATTGTGGTAAAGAAAGTACTTGTGATGTCAGGAAAAAACGGAAATTGGAAACTAAAGGAGATGATCTTCAAGAAGGGAATACAGGAAATGAGGCCAAGAGCATTTTGGTAAGGGCATCTTTCTTAACGATCTCCTTTATGTGTTGGGTCCTTCATATTACCACACAACCATACATGGTGTACAGTACCTCACAATATTAGGCTATTAGTACAAAGATGAAGTAATTATTCAGAATTGATATCACAAGTGGAAGGAAATGCTTAACGTCTATACCAAAGGTGTCAAACTCAATGAGATGGTGGGCTGGATTTGATCCCAATTCACCTAGCTGTGCACCACCTTCTGTCGCCTCACACCCGCCTCGTGCTGCCTCCTATCTTTTTCCTCCTTTCTCTCACTCTTTCTTCCTCCCTCCCTTGTCCTGTCATTTAAACAAGCTGAATGCACTACTTTTACACCAGAATATACTCAGGGAAAATTAAAAATTTATTTTGTGTATTTAGAATAAATTCTGAACATAACCATCATATTTTGTTAGTGTGCTCAACAGATTTTTAAAACTCAGTATTCAGAGCAATAATTTCAAAGCAACATCATGCTCCAAGAAAAGCAGAATCCCTCTTCCCTTTCCCTTACCCTGCACTCACCCATTCTTCCTCCTGCTCACTCTTTCTCGCTCACTTCCTTTCTTCTTCCTCCACCACCCCCACTCCCTTGCCAAGAGAAAGAGCTCCCTATCCTGTCTTCTGACTCAGAGTTGCTCTTCCTCCTCCTCCTCCCTCTTGGCCGGCCGGCTAGCTGGCAAATGTGGAGACATGCTGAGCCCAAGGTGGGAAGGGGGGGTGAGAGAGAAAGAAATACCACCACTGCCGCTGGCAAGAAGAAGAACATAAGAACACCCCTGCTGGATCAGGCCCAAGGCCCATCTAGTCCAACATTCTGTTTTGCACAGTGGCCCACTAGATACCACTGGAAGCCACAGGCAGGAGTTGAGGGCATGCCCTCTCTCCTGCTGTTACTCCCCTGCAACTGGTATTGAGAGGCATCCTGCTTTTGAGGCTGGAGGTGGCCTATAGCCCTCCAGCTAGTAGCTGTTAATAGACCTCTCCTCCATGAAGTTATCCAAACCCCTCTTAAAGCCATGCAGGTTGTTGGCTGTCACCACATCTCGTGGCAGAGAATTCCACAAGTTGATTATGTGTTGTGTGAAAAAGTACTTCCATTTGTTGGTCCTAGATTTCCCGGCAATCAATTTCATGGAGAGACCCCTGGTTCTAGTGTTATGTGAGAGGGTGAAGAATTTCTCTATGTCCACTTTCTCCACACCATGCATGATTTTATAGACTTCTATCATGCCTCCCCGCAGTCGTCTTTTTTCTAACCTAAAAAGTCCCAGGTGGTGTAGCCTGGTGTTGTAGTCTTGCCTCATAAGAAAGGTGCTCTAGGCCCCTGATCATCTTGGCTGCCCTCCTCTGAACCTTTTCCAGTTCTACCATGTCCTTTTTTAGATGTGGTGACCAGAATTGTACACAGTATTCCAGGTGTGGCCGCACCATAGTTTTGTATAAGGGCATTATAATATTAGCAGTTTTATTTTCAATCCCCTTCCTAATGATCCCTAGCATGGAATTGGCCTTTTTCAAGCAGCTGCACATTGGGTCAACACTTTCAGCGAGCTCTCCACCACGACCCCAAGATCCCTCTCCTGGTCAGTCACAGACAGCTCAGATCCCATCAGCATATTACTTGAAGTTAGGGTTTTTCGTCCTAATGTGCATCACTTTACACTTGCCAACACTGAACTGCATTTGCCACTTTGTCGCCCGGTCACCCAGTTTGGAGAGATCCTTTTGGAGCTCCTCACAATCCGTTTGGGATTTCAGTACCCGAAAGAGTTTGGTATCATCTGCAAATCTAGCCACTTCGCTGCTTACCCCTGCTTCTAGATCATTTATGAACAAATTAAAAAGCACTGGTCCCAGTACAGATCCCTGGAGGACCCCACTTCTTACTTCCCTCCATTGTGAAAACTCTCCATTTATTCCTACCCTCTGTTTCCTGTCTTTCAACCAGTTAGCAGTCCAGACATGTACTTGTCCCCTTATCCCATGACCCCTAAGTTTCCTCAGGAGTCTTTGATGAGGAACTTTGTCAAAAGCTTTTTGGAAGGCCACGCATACTATGTCAACTGGATCACCTTGATCCACACACTTGTTGACACTTTCAAAGAACTCCAAAGGGTTTGTGAGGCAAGATTTACCTTTGCAGAAGCCATGCTGTTCACTCCCAGCCGGGCCTGTTCTTCTATGTGCTTTACAGTTTTATCCTTGAGGATGCTTTCCATCAATTTGCCTGTTACGGACAGTAAGCTAACCGGCCTGTAATTTCCCGGATTGCCCCTGGATCCCTTTTTGAAAATCGGTGTTACATTTGCTACTTTCCATTCCTCTGGTACAGAGCCCGATTTCAGGGATAAGTTATATATTTTAGCAAGGAGGTTGGCAATTTCACATTTGAGTTTTTTGAGGACTCTTTGATGGATTCCATCAGGCCCAGGCAATGTGTTAGTTTTCAGTTTTTCCAGACAGTTTAGAACAACATCTCTTGTCACTTCTATCTGACTCAGTTTTTTAGCCTCCTTCCCCAAAAAGCCTGGTTCAGGAACAGGTATATGCTCAATATCCTCTGCCGTGAAGACGGACACAAAGAACTCATTTAGAAGGAAACTGGCCAGTGGTCCAGTCTTCTAATTTCAAGCATTTCCAATCATTTAAGTTTGAAATCGGAGGCTTACCAGTATGTGTCCCTGGCTCTGTGCTGGATTGTAGTTCTATATCTAAATTATTTTCTATTGGCATTAAAAACAAAGTTGACTTTGTAATCATGATTTTTATAATGAACAAAGCTCATCATTCCCAATGATCATAATAACAAATAAACCTTCTGTGTGCTAATTTTGTATATACACGTCCATGTTGTGCTGCTACAGTAAATCAGCCACACTGCTACACATAACTAAGTTTAAGTGTAAGTTCCTCACTAATAAAAGTTCAGTTTCTTGTCTTGTATTTTAAAACTCTGAAACTGTCTTACTTGGAAAATTGAGAACTAGATAACAAAACTAATTCTGTTTTAGCAAACTGACCATAGCCAAATTAAGTTGAATGCAAAAGGCTAAATTTCGTTTTACTCTCCAGTCTGGAAACTACTACACCATTTGAATGTTACTCCAATAAATTTCAAATAAGAAACTTTTCTTCTCTAAAAGACACTGCAATTGAACTTTAGTGGTGTACTCTGTATGTATGCATGTTTGTATGTGATTATAACATACATGCATATACTCTCCCCTGCCCCCAACTCAAACAGCAAGATAATGAACAGCCCTCTCTAGCGTTAAACAAGAAACAGAAGATTAAAGAAGAATTATCAGACCCTTAAAGAAATGACTCACATGTAAGGAATGCTTTTATGGTGACATTTAGCATATATAATTTTAATGAAAAGGAAATTCACTTAAAAACTGTGGAATGGAAAGGATGATAAAATTAGTATTTGACTTTTCTCATATTTTGAATCATATTATTGGTAAAGTTAAATTTAATTTACTTTGCTAGCATCATATTTGCTCTCTGCCAAACTAATTGTTTGTTTAGAAAGCTTACCAGGACTACGGAAGTAGACTATTTTTCTGTTCCATTTTGAAAGACAGATACAGGTATGCTTAAGTAGATGGTAGCTCTATTAGGACATTATGTACATATATCTGTACACTCATACCTGTTTGTGAATGACTGAAAAGTGGACCTGGGTTCAGGCACCTCAAATGCATGGTACAGGGGTGGAAAGGGTACTGCTGTGCCTGTGTTCAACATAACATGTGAATAACTACCTGTGTACAGATCTGTACCTGTGTACATTGTATGCTCTTGTATGAGTATTCAGAAATGAGGGCGGTCACGAGGATACAACTGAGCAAAACAGAGGGGGAAAACCCCACCCGTGACTCAAGCGAAAATGTATAAAAGATCATATATTGCAATAAACAATTGAAAATATAGCCATTGTCTCATTGGCTGTCAGTATATATTTTCACTTGTTTATTGCAATATATGATCTTTTATACATTTTCACTTTAGTCACGGGTGGGTTTCCCCCCCTCTGTTTTGCTCACTTGTATGAGTGTTCAGCCTAATGCCAGAACTGAGCTAATTTTGTATCTTCATTCAGAATATTCGAGGATATCAGACAAGTGGACTAATGTACACAAGGGTTTCTTAACTTTGGGTCACCAGATGTTGGACTACAATTCCCATCATCCCCAGACACAAATGCCATGGCTGGGGATGATGGGAGTTGTAGTCCAACAACATCTGGGGATCCAACGTTAAGAAACGCTGATGTACACATTTCATGCCATTAAACGACTAAATGAGAAATATATTATTTCAGTTTTCCCTGATCAAACACAAATTTTTGAAATACTACCATGAGGATATGACTGACACCTTTCTACTGTTTAAAGAATAAATGTAGTTTGGTTGTACTGCAGAAGTAACTTTAGAATGGCCTTGGTAATTGCTTTTTTCTTTTTCCTCCCCTCATATGCAACAAGAATCTTGATAAATGTGCAAGTGACTCTAGCAATCCTCCCAGCAGGCTTTTGCTGACTGAATTTCGGTCGCTTGTTGTTAGTCAGCCAAAGAAAGATGGTTGTTTTACTACAAAACCAGATTATGGTCATCTAAACAACTTTAAAAAATTTAAAAAGGTTGGTATATGCTTTTAGACTGTCCCAAGAGACTGTCCCAAGAGTTTTGGGTTCTAGATGTACAGCAAACTATTTATAGTACAGGCAAACCCCGTTATGCACGGGGGTTCCGTTCCTGCAGATTACAGCGAGTATCGAAACTGTGGATAATGGAGCATTAGGTCAGTAGGGATGCGGGATTTAGATTCCTGGAGGCTGGGGGAAATGGGGGGAGGGGTGTATGTGTGTGAAAGCAAAGTAAATGCCCTGCCATGCACCACGGGCCTCCAACTATCCAGCAACGTCCCCCAGAAGTCCAAATCCTTTCAAAGCATGTACTCAGCCACAGAGCCACAACCCTTCTCCCATGAACCTGGCTAATAATCATAACTAGCAAAATTCTGGGTCTTGTTACCTACTGCAGGGGTTCACCCCATTCATTCATTGAATTTGTATACTACCTAAATGACAAAAGCCCTCTGGGTGGTTTACAATCAGAAGCATGCAAAGGTAGAGCGTTGGCCTTAATGCTGCTTGCAGCCAGCTCACTGACACTGCTTTGGTTGGGTGCCACGTGCTCCCACCCACCAAAAAGGCATTTGACTCCAGCCAACAGCCATGGCTGACATTACTCTCACTGTTGCTGAGGGGGTTCCATACGGCCAAAGCAGCACATAAAGTGCCACTTGCTGTGGAAATTTTTGCCCACATCCCATTCACCTGGTAAATTGTGCCCACATCCCATTCAGCCTCTATGCCACATATTCTTGATAGTGCGGTTTGTTTGTTTTTTGAAGGGCGGGGGGGGGTCCCTTTGATCATCCTTTTCAGAAACACACCATGGCTCCAGTCTAGACTGATATGCTCTCCTTTTTCCATGGGAGTATCCAAGTGTGCTCCAAAAGTTGTCATAGCTGGGGACTGACTGGGTTTGTTGGACAATCCCGTGGTGCTTTTCAGCTGTTCTTAAATTATTCAAGAATCACAGAGCTTGCTGCACTATTGAAGCCACCTCGTTGTCATAAATAAATAAACAATTGTCCTCTTTAGGACCCCAAGTTTTCAGTGAGGTTTTGCACATCTCTAATTTGGAACCCAGTGAAAATATTACATGTTAACTCCTGTTCTTTCTAAAGTTCACTTAAACATTATTTCTGGAGGTTTCTGTGACATACATATTTACTTAAAGAATGCATATCCTGTTGTCACAAACACAAGGTGACTACCAAATCAGAATCAGGCTAAAAAACTCTAGTGCTCCCTGCTTATACTTCTTTCTGTACAAATCAAACCACCACCATCACCACCCTTTTTTTGGAAGCTAAATACAGCAGCCTAATTTACAAAAAACATGTGTTCTTAGTGGAATTGCAGGGTTTTTTTAAACAAGCAATGCTTAACATTGTTTAATGTATTCTATGTATGATAAATGCATTCTGTGTGTGATGAAATATTCTATACAAATGGCAAATAGGGTACCATTGTCTGTTCCTTTGCACCAGTATTCAGAAACATCTTTAGGAGAAGTAATATTCCATAACTGAGCATCTATAATTACTCTTATGCCAAAAATGAAACTCCCTTCTGAGTGGGGTTCCCCCGCTAAAGTGAAAATTGGAACTCCTTTTTGCTGAGTTTGCTCAATGTTAAACAATCTGTGTTTGGCAGACAGCTTACCCTGGAGCAGGACAGCTTCCACACATTATTGGAGGATCAGATCTTGTAGCTCATAATGCTAGAAGGGATTCTGAAATGGAAATGTGGTTGAAACAAGAAATGGAGGTAAGGAACATAAACATTTTGAAGCAAATATTACAGTATTTTAACCTTTAAAGCATTTAGCCCTTCTTTGCAGGACAAAAGTGGAGCTTGTCTGTTTTCCATATGCCACTTGTCCTCAGTAATTGTTTGTTTCTTTATTGGTCCAATACCATTTTTGTATTACCTGTCTGTGTTGCTTGGCTGAGTTTTACAAAAGAGGGAAGTTCCAAAAGACCTTTTTGTCCATCCAGGCTATTTAAAAATGTTTTTGTTTTGTTTTGAGTTGTAGTTTGTATTTTAAATGTGTTTTTAATTGTATGTTTTATTCTATTGTTTTGTTGTTCGTGAGCTGATCAGAGAACAACTGTTATGGGTGATTGTTGTTTTATTACTCATGCTGAATTAAATAGTGTATACTGTATTATACAGGAAGATTCAATTTTGTGACCTTTTCTGTAAAGCAGTTAAAATTTTCTGAACTTGATTCCAAATAATGAAAGCTGCATAATCCATAATACCAAAAAAGCAAGGATTTTAAGGGTACAAATGTACAGAAAGACATTTCTAGCTCATGCCTGTGCTCGAGACAACATTTTTAAAATTTTAATGGCTAAAAGATCAGCATTTGTAGATAATATGATGATTCATTTTGGCTGCTGCTTTGTATACTATGCAAAGGTAGAGTAGAAATACTTTTTATGTTGCGGCCACAAGGCTTGCAAAATGGGCCTTAATTCTAGAATGTTGAACATGCACAGGACTCAAGTCCTTCACCTAGAAGCTTAAAGCAAATAAACGCTAAGTTAAAAGTGCTCTTCAGATTGTTGTCTCCTCCTGAAAAGCAAATGGCTTCATTTTAGTTGCAGCATGTTAGCCTTTGATTGCTTTGGGGCATGCATAATTCGGATGCGTCTGTTCTGTTACACAGCCCAACATTCAATATACTAAGCACCTCTGTTTCATGTTTATTTAAAAACAACAACAACAAACCTTCTAGCCTCCGTTAAGGGCTTAGAGCAGGATGGTCACCTGCTGCCTACCCCCTGCCCTCCACCCTGTGCTTGTGCCTTGCTGCTCGTCAGCCAGTACAGAACTGCTCCATTCTAGCAAGAGCAGATGGCCCCTTTAAGGCAGCCTGTTCATGGTGACATCATCAGACTGTGCCAGTGCAACCAGGGCAGAGTCGCTGCCCGGCAAAGAGTGGTGGGTGGGTTGTGATCCTGGTGGCAGGGAGAGTCACGAAAGCAGACAGTGGGCTCCATCCTCAAATTTTACCCCAGGGTCGCTGCCGAAATATCTGTCTATCTATCTATCTCTATTTATTTATTTATTACATTTATATCCCGCTCTTCCTCCAAGGAGCCCAGAGCGGTGTACATGGTTGTTTGTCCTCACAACAACCCTGTGAAGTAGGTTGGGCTGAGAGATACGCGACTGGCCCAGAGTCACCCAGTGAGTTTCATGGCTGAATGGGGATTTGAACTTGGGTCTCCCGGGTCCTAGTCCCACACTCCAACCACCATACCACACTGCCCCGATGCATCGTTAACCTTAGAAGTATGGGGTTTTGGCATCACTTCTTCCCACTTTTTTGGTAACTTGTTTTGAAGATTTTTCAAGTAGAAACACAGCACATAAATGCTTAAAAGAAAATGGCTGCAAAGTTAAAAGTATTATACATTACTAGTATTTTTAAGCCCGTTATAATAACGGGCGCTAGCCTCCCCCCCCTTAACCGTTCTTCTTTTCTATTGCCCAATTTTTTTTGGTCCCTGTCTCTCTTCCTTTCTCTCCTTTCCTTCCTTTTCTTGTTCTCCTTTTCCTTCTATCTTTTTATTTGTTTGTTTGTTTTTATATGTTTTTTTGTTATCTTTTTCTCTCTTCTTTCTATAAGGGGTGTGTTCTTTGGGGGGGTTTTGTGTGTGTGTGTGTTTTCCTTTTTCTCTTTTTCTATCTTTTGTTTTTTCCCCTTTGTTCTTCACTTTTATCTCTCTTATTTTCCCTTCCTCTCTCTTTATTTTGTTTTTTTCTTTCCCATCTCTCTCTTCTCTCTTTTTCCTTCTTTATTTCTTTTCTTTTCTCTATTGTTCTGTCTCCCTCCCTCATTCCTTGTTTTGTCTTTTGCTGTCTGTCTATTTTTTGTCTCTCTCTCTCTCTCTCTCTCTCTCTCTCTCTCTCTCTCTCTCTCTCTCTCTCTCTCTCTCTTTGTTTTGCACACCCATTGGGAAAAATGAGAGTACCATCACAATTAGAATTATGTTTTGCTTAGTGGCCCCAGAGTGGTTGCACTTTGGAGTGGCTTGCAAGCAGTACATGCACATCTCAGAGCTATGGATCTCTGCACAGTATGCAAAGTAGTATTGGAAAGTTCTATAATTTTGAACAATTACAGTCATCTTCACAAATAGTAAATAATTAAGCAGAGCATTAATATAATATATCTGGAATATAATGTATTCCACACGCCATTAGAGTAGATAATCTTGCTATTTCTTCCTCAGCACACTTGAGACAAAGAGGGACAAACAGAAATGATTAAACAAAAGTCAATGGATCCTTACACTGGGGTGCTACAGAAATCAAGTAGTCAATGTAGTCATTATCACAGGAAAAGATTCAAGCAGTGTTTAATTTCTAAAATGAGACACACAAACTTGTTTGCAAGCTCTGTCCCCCAACCCCAGATCCAATATCCTGTCTTTCCAAGCTTGAGGCCAACTTCACACTGAGCCTTAAAGGTCTAAGTTTTTTTTAAAAAATGTTGGCAACCATAATGGTACACACCTTTTTGGAAAAGAGCCTGGTTTTAGGGAAATGAGATAGCTAGCAATAGTGCGAGCAGCAATACATTTCTTGTTGTGCCTGTGGAGAAGTGCGCTCTACTAACCCTGAGGGTTTAAATAAATAAATAATCCCAAAGTAGGAAGGGGGCGCTTAAAGCCTGCGGAAGGAATGTGTCCCTTACACAAAGGAAATCGCAATACAGTTAAAAACCCAGGTGTCCGTCTATTTCCCTGTGCTTTCTGAGGTAAAAACTAAAGGTAGCTCATGCAAGGAAAGGCTCGCCCGGGCAGCTGTGACAGCGTTCAAGAGCATTTCTTTGCCACAGATGAACTTGCGGTTTGCGTCCTGCGCTCCCGTTTTCTCTTTGGGGGATTGGTGGAGTCTGGGGGGGCTGTTTAGCTCGTGCTGAAATATTCATTACTTGGTAATGAGACCCTTGATGCTGCTGCTGCTGTTTCCTCCTCTGGCACGTGCCAAGCGACCAGCCGCCGCATTACATACTTGTTCCATCTCCCTCCAACAGGCGCAGGAGCATGTGCTTTAGGAGCCCCCCTCCCCACACACCTTGAGAGAGCTGCCGCGCCCCCTTCCCCGCGTGGCCGTCGCTCAGGAGGGGAGGTGCCCAAAGTTGTCTGGCTTCTGAAGAGGAGCCATCAGGACTCCTCCGGGGCGCGCGGGGTTGGGAAGGCAACACTCTGCTTCGGGCTCCTCAGGCGAGGAGGCACCGAGGAGGGCGGGTGGATTATTGACCGCGGACCATGGCAGCATCAGCGCCGGGTTGCCAGGGGTGGTGAAGGAGCTATGCTTTCACTACCCGAGACTTTGAGACTCTTTCTGACTCTCGATGCCATTTCTGGCCAAGCACTCCCTTCCCAAGATTCTTCCTTTGCTAGCTCCGTGGCCGCCCTTGTCAGCTCCCTCCCCATGGCCGCCCTTGTCAGCTCCGCGGCGCGGCAAGGAACTGCCGCCTGCGGGTGGTCTGCAGCCTCCGCCGCCTCTGCCTCCCAGCGGCTGCTGCAGCCGCATCTGTCCTCCCCGTGGCCGCCTTTGTTAACCCCGCGGCCGGGAAGAGTCACAAACATGGCCGCCTGGTGCCTGTCTCCGTTTCTGCCCCGGCCGTTCTGCGCATGCGCTCTACGCATGCCCAGAACAGCCGAGTGAGGCACAAACACACGCCTTGGTGTCCACAGACGGACACCAAGGCTTTTATTAGAGAGGATACTTGTTCACTCATTAATGTGCATGAAGACAGGCTTATGCTTTCATCTTACAAGATATTTTTCTTGATTTTTGAAAGGATACATAATATTATTTGACATGAAGTATTCATAGAGTAGGATCTAGGCTAGTGTTGCATTTGCATAAAGCTGTTTCACTAGCATATGGGCATTGCTTAAGAATGTTGTGCAAAGATTGTAATCTCTGTTCTGGACTAGTTATTGCTATCATGGAAAATGTTGCACTACTCTAGCACAACATGGAGCCCTGACTAATTGTTGCACAACACAATTCACAATCTTGGATATGTCCCTGAAAAGGTTTTCCACTAGCAGTTGTGCAACACTGTGGAGTAGTGCTGCCAACCACTTAGAGGAGGGCTGCATGACTTTGGCCCTCCTACAGATGTTGGTCTACAACTCCCATCATCCCTATCGGCCACTATGGCTGAGGAATTTTGAGAGTTGTAGTACGAAAACAGCTGGAGGGCCAAAGTTATGCAGCCCCGATGCAATGCACGTATTTCTTGCATTGCACAAGCACAATATTAGTCTAAATCCAACCAAGAGGAAGTAACATGCTTCAGCTACATGCAAGGTCCCTTGTGGTTTCCTGTTTTGGGCTGGTTTCCTCCAGACAGTCATATACGCTGTCTCCAGCACAGGAGTGCCTTTTTCTTTCTGTACATAGTGTACCACTGGATGCCTTGCACATGGAACCAGGTCACTGACATAAGCAGGAATACATGCATCATATTTAAAAGCAAATGTTTGGCTGCATCAGTTTAATGTGTCTATATAGAGAGTTTTATCCTTGCCTGAGTTTCTAAAAGGATCATTTTATTTTTCTAGGAACAAAATCGCCATGCGAGAGAAGAGTCTCTTGCTGATGACCTCTTCAGGTGAGGCCTTTATTTTCAGTACCTATTCCAAGCATTCCATACTGTGCATGAGATATTCTTCTTAGGATTTTGGTTTAACTCCCTGCAGTCCTTCCACACAAATTGAAACCTACGACATTGGTAGCTTTTAGATATATACTTCAATACACCAAACCAATAGCTGGTTCTTCAGAGCAAACAAAGATGAAACATAAGAGTCTAGGACAGAAGGATCCTTCTGCATCTCTGCTTCTGAAAGGAAAGCCCTTTATTTTTGTATCTGCTTGTCACTGATCTCTTTATTTTCTGTTGACAATTGCAAACTTTTTTTGACACTGGATGGCTGAGAGCAATTATCTTCCAGCTACACACTGAACATTCCTGTGATCACTCAGACATCCGGAGAAGCAGGGTATACAAATAACACTTGGTCCATTATGTGCTATGAAGCAACTGAGTGACTTTCTGCATCCCTGAGTTGTACATGTACCTGGGAAATGACCGAATAACTCACATGTACTTGGAGATGAGAATGTTGGAGCAATTTGTTCTGCAATAAGTTGTTCTAGTAAGAACTAATTGGCCTACTTTCCTTTCACTGTCTCTACATCTGGTCTAAATTTGGTGCAAATCAAGGTCCACAAGGTAGGTCTCTTGTGCCTCAAATGTTCATGTGTCCACCATCTTGGATCAGGGTGGATGTCATCATTGCAAACTGCACCATTGAGGTATCCCTGTGTGTCATTCACTACAGCTGTTCCAAATTTGGTTCAAATCGGTTGGACAGTCCTCAAGTTAGTGCACTTGCACCTCAAAGGTTTATGCACCTGCCATCTTGGATTGGGATGGGTGACATCATCACAAACTACACCATTGGGGCATCCCTATATCTCCATTCAGCTGTAGCAAACTTGGTTCAAATCAGTCAGATTGTCCAGAAGTTACGTGTCTGCCATCTTGAATTGGGGTGGATGACATCATTACAGTCTTTGCCCTTGAGGTGTCCCTATGTGTCCCTATAGCTGTAGCAAATTTGGTTCAAATAGGTTAAGTGGTTCACGAGTTAGCTCACTTGTACCTCAAAAGCTTATGGTTCCTTCTCCTTGCATCAGGGTGGATGACATCATCACAAACTACACCACTGAGGTGTCCCTGTGTGTCCCTCACTACAACTGTACCTAATTTGGTTCAAATCAGTTAGTCCACAAGTTAGCCCACTTGCACCTCAAATGTTCACATGTCTGCCATCTTGGAGTGGGGTAGATGATGTCATCACAAACTCTGCCATTGAGGTGTCCCTATGTGTCCCTACAGCTGCAACAGATTTGGTTCAAATCGGTTAAGTGGTTCACAAGTTAGCCCACTTGCACCTCAAACGTTCATGTCTCTGCCATCTTGAATCAGTGTGGATGACATCATCACAAACTATGCCATTGAGGTGTCCCTGTGCGTCACTCACTGCAACTGTACCCAATTTAGTTCAAATGGGTTAGTCAGTCCACCAATTAGTCCACTTGTGCCTCAGATGTTCATGCGGCCACCATTTTGAATTGGAGTGGATGGCCTCATCACACACCACCATTAGGGCATCCCTATGTGTCCCTACAGCTGTAGCCAATTTGGTTCAAATCAGGTAGGTGATTCACAAGTTAGCCCACTCGCACCTCAAAAGTTTATGTGTCTGCCATCTTGGATTGGGTGGATGACATAATCACAAACTATACTGTTGAGGTGTCCCTATGTGTCCCTACAACTGTACCCGACTTAGTTCATATTGGTCCAGGTGTTGCGAAGTTGATGGGGGCGGAGGCGGCGTACACGGACGGACTCACACACTCACACTCTATGCCGAGTGATCTCATAAGCCTTCCGGAAAGTAGGCTAACAAAACTGTTTTGAATATTTTGCCACACATCTGCAGCTTTCACTATGTAAACTAAACTCTTCACACTTGACCTGAATGTTGTAAAACAAAGCTGTACCCTTTTGGTCTTTCTTGTTAAGTTGTTTACATATCTGGGCCAAGTTGGGTTTTCTTCATGAACTATTCCTGTAAAAACGGTATGGTAAGTGAACTCTTCATGAGACATTTGCTTTTCCAAACATAAGATTCCTGCTGGTTTAATATATGTAAACTAATTTGCAGAACATGCTTTTCCAGGATTTCTCTCTACAGATCACCCGTGTGATCTTTATTTGGAATGCATTTCATAGTATATCCACAAAAGTAGCATATTTGCATAGTAGAACTTGTGTCAGAAGAAGCCACAGTAGAAGTTGTGCTGCTACTACAAATATCTGGTCATTAGTCTGGTCACATTCCCCGCTATGCTTTCCGTTCTGATTGAATTAGTTGGTAAATGTTTGCTATCAGATTTGTTTTCCATGGAAGTGTTTTCCCCCATTGTGCTTGAAAGTCATGCTTGTGACAAAAATCTTAATAGGGAAAATCATATACCTAAAGCATACTTTTGAGACAGATGTGGGTGTAATATGCCTCTTGTACATTTTCAGGATAGCAATATCTGACCTGCAAGCAAATTTTGGGTACACCTGTATAAATCCTCTTTTTGCTACAAGGCTTGCTTTCTTGCTACAATAACATGACACACACTCTGTAACATTTCACATGCACAATAGGAGAGGGGTGATTTTCATGGATCTCCTCCTTCCCTTTGCAGCCTTTTGTGTTTCCTGAAAATACTGTATTATTAACCTGAATCCAAGACTGGGCTTTTACCAAATTCTTTCATGTTAGAAATTGGGGAGTAGTCATAAATTCAGATTCCACTTCCTTTGGGGTTAAAACAGGTACATCTTAATTTCAGAGTCCTCTTCTATTTGGGTAATTATGGTATATCCCTGAGAGTAGCAAGAACAAGATAAGCAGGACAAAACATCCTAACTACACACAGCTAATGGTCTGTGATCATGCAATTTAGATTTGCCCCTCTCCTACCCAGTATGCTTGTTTGATGGTGGATAACACTAAAATATTCCAAGAAAAAACAGCTTTTTTCTAATTGGATTCTTAAAACTATGAAAAGCATCTTGCAGTTGTTGTGGGTTTGAGAAAGATCTAATGAGTCAGTGCTTACTAAGTAAGAAAATAGCCTGTAATAATAAATTGCTTGCAGATGTTGTAATTAGAGGTGTGCACAAAGCAAATTTTGCTATTCAATTCAAGCTCAAATTGAATCACAGAATCATCTAATTGGTTAATTGAAAACGGCCAGCATGGCCAGCTGTCTTGATGAATCACCCTCAAATCACTCCGGACTTAGCATGTCTGACCAGTTCTCAGAGGCAAGCAGATGCACTAAGTCCGGAGTGGAGGGTTGGTTTACCCATTGACCCCAATTGGTAGACCAATTGTCCTCGGAAAATTCCATTTTGAGGCTCATTTTTTCAGGGAGAGCTGGTCTACCAATTGGGGTTGGCAGGTAGACCAGTCCTCTGCTCCGGACTTCACATGTCTGCCTGCCTCGGAGGGCTGCTCCACCTAGTTTTCTATCACTGATCCTGCAGGTTATGTTAGTCTTTTCTATTTCTATATTTATTGTGGGTTTTGTCATTTTTAATTGCTCTTTTATTATTTCGTTTAATGTTTTGGGGAGGCCCTTTGACTGAAAAGTAGGATTAAAATATATAAAATAAGCAAATAAAGGCAGCTTATAATCCATGTGACTGCATTTCCTATTTAACTCTGGATTTCAACTAGCCATTTTTTCCTTTGCTTCCTTTACAGATATGACCCCCATACAAGAAGAAGATAGTTGTGTCTTGAATTAGACCTACAGCAGAAAAGAATTTCTTTTAGCCTGCTTGCTGGCAATACATTGTAACATCAGAGAGTTAGTTTCAGATTTCATATCTTCTGAAAACCTGATTTTCACGAAGAAGAGATTGTGTTTCTGGCTGCAAGACATGACAGTGCTTCAGATCACTTATACCATATAACAATGCCTTCAAAATTTCAGTTTCAAACTGCATTTTTAGAATTATTATTCTATATGGTTTTATAAAAAGGACATTAGTAGAAGATCAGTTTCTTTTAAAATTGACAAAAAGCTTGTTTTTGTGCTTTAGGATAGAGTATGGCATACTAAAATGTGGACTACCAAGTTTGTAGGAAAATCTGATGTGTAGTTTGTATTATGGGCCTCAATATTGCTGATTTCTGCACCATTTTGCATACCTCAAATTGACTGGGGTCAATTACTAAATTAAACTTTGTCTCTAAATTGATGGGAACTTCTTCATTTGGCACTCAGTATTTTGCTGATGAAGACAAAACATTGGTTGGAACAGTAGCAGTTTAATCTCTCTGAAATAGTCCTATTTTATAGATATCTAATGAGTGAGAGAGCGGGCACATGCTATAGGCACATCCATCATACTTCTGTTATTTCAGGAGAAGATCAAACAGGTGCTTTCCCTCTGCTGCATCTTGTCACCCCCTCTGGATTTAGTCAGAGTAACACAGTTTGAGAATCTTTGATATGGACCCCAGGTTTGCATCATGACAGGTTTGGCTAAGAACACAAGTTGACTTTAGTCGAGCTCCTTTCAGTTGGAGACTCCTATGGAAGTCTTCAGACTAAATACTTTCTTCCACACTTCCAGTCATAACTAGAGACATCCACATAGTCACCTTACAAACACAAGAACAAACTTCAGAGCAAATGGTGGGAATTGTTCAGGCTTTGGGTATGGCAACCAGTTCGCTCTGCTTCCAGAAGCAATTATGTTGTGATCATTTTTGTAGCCCCAAGGTAAGCCTTTCTGTTGGAAGTATTTTCTTCAAAAGTCCCCTTTCAGGATGCTTGATTTCCTTGAGCAGACCACGAAAATGTCTTTGGGTTACAGCTTTCCTGCAGTTTTTCTTCCTTAAAACAGTCTGTCTGGAAACACTGGCTGACATACACAGGGCTACATCAATGAAAGTACCTTTGCTACCAGGAACAGGCCCATGAAGGCTGCACAGCTCTCATGGACACGTGCAGCGAAAATGGCTTTTGTGGGGAGGGAGGTAAAAATCGTGCCTTGCTCTCTCTGCTGCTGCTAAGATGTAGAACGGGCTGGAGTATTCTAAAGCTCCTGCCTTTCTGCTGTGCCACTGGGCTGCTTCCACTGATGTAGCCCTACCTATCAACTGATAACGAGCTGGTGAATGCTAGTGGAAATACTCTGGATTTCAGTCACAACTAGGGATGTGCAAAAAATTTCGAGCACAGAACGATCTGTGCCCGAAACGAACAATTTCGGGTGATTCGGGGCTGAACCGAATCACCCCCGATGTCCCCCGATATTTTTTGGGCACGAGCCGAATCACCCGAATTTCGGACCCGAAAAATTCGGGTGATTCAGTTCATTGTTGATTTTTGGTGAATTTTTAAAGTTTTAGTGACTTTGGGGCAGTTTGGGGGCATAGCATGGGATCTGGGCAAAAGGAGTGGGGTGGGGTGGTAGTGCCTAATGGGTGCAGGCTACCACCCCAATTTTAGGGGGATTGGGCAAAGGGCTGATTTTTGGTAAATTTCTGAAATTTTCATGTCTTTGGGGCATATTGGGGCAGAAAGTGGGGCCTGGGGCAGAATAGTGGGGTGGGGTGGTAGTGCCTAATGGGTGGAGGCTACCACCCCAATTTCAGGGGGTTTGGACAAAGGGGTGATTTTTTGAGAATTTTTGAAGTTTTAGTGACTTTGGGGCAGTTTGGGGGCAGAAAGTGGATCTGCCCCAAAATAGTGGGGTGGGGTGGTAGTGCCTAATGGGTGGAGGCTACCACCCCAATTTCAGGGGGATTGGGCAGAGGGCTGATTTTTTGAGAATTTTTGAAGTTTGGGTGTCTTTGGGGCAGATTGGGGGCAGAAAGTGGATCTGCCCCAAAGGAGTGGGGTGGGCTGGTAGATAGTGTCTAATGGGTGGAGGCTACCACCCATCCCCAATTTAAGAGTGATTGGGCAGGGGGTGAATTTTGGTGAATTTATTTTTATGAGGTTTGTCTTCATAAGGTGAAGTGTGCTAAATTGATTACTTCCTCATATTATTCATAGTAAAGGAAAGTGTGAAAAAGTGAAAGTGGGGTCATGAGAGTTGTTTAATTGAAAAAAATCTCATTTGCTATGATAGAATGAGAATTCACACCTCAGAAAAAAACCCCAATCCCCCTGAAATTGGGGTGGTAGACTCTACCCATTGGGCACTACCACCCCACCCCAAAATTTTGCCCCTGGGCCCCTTTTTACCCCCCTGAATCGATTCGGATTCGGATTAAATCCGAATCCGAACCGAATCAAGGGTGATTCAGGTGACCCAGATTCGGGCACAAAACAGAACAGGGGTGATTCGGTTCGGGTCCGAGCCGAATCACCCGAAAACCCGAATTGCACACCCCTAGTCACAACTGCCCTTCCATGAGTGGGAGCAAGAGCAAAAGGGTGCCTTTGGATGCAAGCCATAAACCCCAGTTGTTAAGGCAACTGCCTGCATTTGTTTCAACACAAGCAGTGTTTGTTTAAACCAGGGGTGTGGAATCTTGGCCCTCCAGCTGTTTTTGAACTACAACTCCCACCACCCCCAGGCCAGGGATGATGGGAGTAGTAGTTCAAAAACAGCGGGAGGCCCAAGGTTCCACACCCCTGGTTTAAAGCTCCAGTGTTCAGCAGTTGGAGCAAGTATAAATTGATTGGCGCAAGCACATGTACACACTACATTTGTCACTATAGGACTAAAATATACTCATAATGGTGCGACACAAAATAAGCCAGATAGGTTTTATTGATTTGCATAATTTATTAACACAGCTTTCTTTGCAGAAATTGCTGAATCTGCCAGTTGGTCAACATTTCAAATGGCACAGACAGCGCTCTAAACATGGCTTTAACCCACCAAATCAGATGCTTGTATGAGGTCTGGAAAGTCTAAATGTTACAGCCAGTTAAGTGCCTAGCCCATTCCCATGGATTGTGGCAAGTAGCAAATTTTAAACAATATGTAAGATTACCATTAAAAGCTGACCCCGGAAGCAAAATCAGCAAAAATCCTACGCCTCCTTCCCAGCTATTGGATTTGTCGTAACTGAATATTTAAAAATATTCAGGTCGTGCCTAGGGTTGTGCAACTGTGCCATGCTACATAAGACAGCCAAGATCTGCATTTCCACAATATATTTTAAATGTTTTTGTAAAAAGCCATGCACATCTCAGATTTGGATTTGGGCCACAGTGGAGTGGGGATTACCATTTCCCCTTGTTTGGTTTTCCCAATTTAAGATTGCCTTCAGCAGCTGCTGTTTGCTCCATTAGCAAACTTGAATGCATGTAAGGCAGGGGTTCTCACACTTGGGTCCCCAAATATTGCTGGACTACAGCTGCCATCATCTCCAGCCCCAGTTGGCCATTGGGGCTGGAGAGGAAGTGAGTTGTCCAGCAATGTCTGAGGACCCAAGTTTGCAACCCCTACATCAGGAGTTTTTTTTTCCAAGCACCCTTCTGGCAAAAGTCAGATTACTTACTTGTTACAGTACTCTTAGCGGTCCATTCACACTGAGGATGTCTGTGCACATGCAGACATCTTGGAACCTTCCAGAGCTAATCCCACAGATGCAGCCGCTTACTCCCTCAGTCTCTGACTGCCACATAGTACCCTAAAGGTGACGGCTGCAGTGGGGAGGAGGGAGGGTTATGTGAATGGACAATGGACCACTACAAGAACTGCTGTGCTCAATGTAACTTTACCTGTTACGATTATCTAGTCACAATGAGGAGACTAGAGAGCTAACTTGGTCAGCGAGTACAGCGGACATTTATTTGACTCCTACTGTAGGACTGTGTCCAGGACCGCTGCTTCAAATTAATGACCCCAGGATCTGGTATCCAGAGCGTAGTACCAGACAAATGAAAGTGGTCCACTCCATATTACCGCCCTGCAGATGGTGTCTAGTGGCACTCCTTGTAGAAAGGTGGTGGAAGTTGCCATGGCTCTCCTAGAATGAGCACGGATAGCGTTCGGTGGCTACTGTTTGGCCAATGGGTAAGCTAGTCTGATTGTGGAGGCGATCCAGGCTGAAAGGCATTGGCAAGAGACCTGCTTCCCTTCACTGGGGCCGGCAAAGCATACAAAGAGAGCCAGAGATTGCCAAAAGGTCCGTGTCTGGTGTTGGTAGAAGGACAAAGTGCGCTTGACATCTTAAGTTATTCCAAGTGTGTTCAGAGGCCAAAAATGGGTTTGGAAAGAAGACTGGCAAACATATCTTTGGAGACATGGTACTGGGTTATCACTTCAAGTAAGTATGTGGCATCTGGATGGAGGAGCACCTTCTCCTGCTGAATCCACTCTCAGGGCTCAGAGTTCTGATATGCACCAGGCCAATGTGATGGCTAAGAAAAATGCAGTCTTGCAGGTAAGGTATCATAGTGGACATGTAGCCATACACTTGAATGGTTTCCACTTCAAGGAGGTAAGTACTAGTTTTAAATCGCATGGCGGGGTCAGTCTGGGTATGTGGGCAAACAGAAAAAGCACACCCTTTGGAGAAACATTTCACAGGTTCCTTGGAGAAGATGTGAGTATGTGTGGTGCAGGCTGCAACTCCAGCCAGGTGAACTTTTAACAAAGCAGTAGTGAGCAAAGTGGATGCGGCCGCCATGGTCCTTGAACAGCAATCTGCTTCGTGGTGAGCTGAATGTAATTGCTGCTTGGTAATCTGGAGCCCTTTAGAAAGGAATGTCATAGCTGCCTCCCTTTGGTATGCTTGTAACTGATTCACAAAAGGGTTCAAGCTTCTCAAGTAGGAAGTGGGTATAGCGTGCCATGCAGCCTTGGTAATTGGAAATATGTAGTTGGAGGCTGGCCATGGCATAGATCATTTTGTCAAAGGAGTCCAACTTCCTGCCATCCAGGTCCACTGGTGATGACAGTAACTTCTGTTTAGTGCCCTGTTGTGAAGATTCAACCACAATGGAGTTTGGCTTGGGGTGTTTGAACAAGAAAGGTGCACTGTCATAATGGATGTAGTGTAAATTCTCGTGTCTTGGAAGTAGGATGAATTGCGGCTGGTTTGGCCCAGTCATCTCTTACCACTTCTGAAACTGGGCAAGAGTGGTAGGGAGACTGGCTTAGCAGTTGCTGATTGAATTAAGCCAAAGACTGGATCTTTGGTTTCCTGAGAAGCTTATTGAGTTTCTAGGCCTAAAGAAGATGCCATTCTCTGTATCTGCTCCAAATATGGCCGGTACTCATCTGGCAAGGAAACTGGTTTCCCTTCACCCATCAGGTCCTCTGAACCGGGTGAATCTGGATGGAAATTGGAGTCCTTGTTTCCCAACAATGGCTGGAGTCCTTTGTTTCCCAACAAAGTGTTACTCTAATAATCAGCACCCTAAAAATTGACCTTGCCCCCCATGAACCAAGTCACGGTTGGTTTCGGCCCACCAGGTCATTTGAGTTATGCAGGCCTGTCTCAGCCTAATCGACCTCACAGGGTTGTTGTGAGGATAAACATAACCATGTACAGCACTATGGGCTCCTTGGAGGAAGAGCAGGATATAAATGTAAAAATAAATAAGTCACATGCAGTTGTGACAAGAAGGTTCTCCAATGTTGCTGCTGTGATGCTGCGGCTGTGGCGGTCATAAAAAGACTGAGGGAGTAAGCAGGTAAGTTTCTGTGACTGTAAGGGGATGGGGTTACCACCAAAAATGGGATTAGCTCTGGAAGGTTCTGAGATGTGTTCTGCATGTGCGCAGACATCCTCAGTGTGACTGGACAATCACTACTACTGAGAACCTTGTGCATGCTTTAATTGGTTCTTAGACCCACTGTTAACTAGGGGTGTGCATGGACTGGTTGGCATGGTTTGGTCCAAATTCGGACTGAACTGCAGGTACGCGAACTGGTTTGGTTGAACCAATCAGCTGGGCCAGTCGGTTCAATGAACCACTTGAATCAGCCTGGTTTGTGGCAGTCTGGTTTTCAATAGAACCGGTTCTCCACATCTCTGCTGTTAACACACCCACTCAATTTTAAGTTGTTATACTTAAAAGGTATAACTTAACTTAAAGGTATAACTTAAAAGGTTATACTGCTTTGTACACTCAATAAGCCTAAGCATCCCTTTAAATTGTGAGTTGTTGAATTTATTTGTAGAAATAAGGTACAATTTAGTGTACAGTATACTGACCTTAAATCTTTTCAGTATGTGATATATTTGCCTGAGAGACTTGCTTTCCAAGATGTGTAAATCAACATGGGTAAAAGTACACCCCAAATGCCTATATAACTCATTGTGCTTGGGGTCTGATTATCTTGAAGCAGCAAATACAGATATGTCAATCTCAATTTGGTTCTGCTATGTCCATTATGACAATCAAAGGTGTCACGAATAACAACAAGGGTCATTCCATTTTACTTAGCACTCTAATCCAATGCAGTGATGTAGGTTTAGCTGCCTCAGCACAAACAGCTGAGCTGAAGCACAAGGAGCTAAAGCCACAGCCTAACCCTGGGAATTGGGACACATATCCTGCTCTGCCCCACTTGGCTTTAAAACCATGTTACTACAGAAATCTGGAACAGAGCTGGATTGTTGTTCATGGCTTTGGGGGCTGCTAAGAGAATACTTAAAACGGGCATCACTAGATTCTCCACATTCTTGGGCTAAAACAGGTCTTTGGGTAGTATGAAAGGGAAGAATACTATCGCTGACTCGTGCTGTAGCTCTGGAACTGGTACAGCCGATCTTATGAGCTGTTGCCTCACCACACAGAGGCTCAAAGGTCCAGGCTGGAAATTGTATTCTTTGGAGGGGAAATTCTTGAGGCAAATCTCCTTCAAATGGGTGGGAAACATTTAGCTCAGTTAAAATTGGATATATAGCCATTCAGATCTTTCTGCACACTATTTTTGTTTTAGACAGCCATTAAAAGGTATTTCAAAGAAAATGTATGTAACTGCATAACCCTTTGCTACTAAAAATATAGCTTTCCACCCCAAAGTCCCTGCCTTACCAAGGAAGTTTAAAGATGTCACTTTGTCCTTCAAGTATAAGTGGGTCTTGAGATACTCACATAACTTGCATTACCACACAAGTTAAATGAATGCTACTGGGTTGCCTGCAAGGAATTAGCTGCAATTAAAATAAGTAATGTCAATTAGCAATGCCAGTTCCTTCTAAAAATACCATAGACAGTGGACAGCTCCCCCTGCCCCCGCTGACATAATTTCCATTTGTAGAAAAGCTATTTAATTTCTTGATACCACTTCAGTTAATAAAGACATCTCAATGTTTATTCAAAATCTAGAGGTGCATCTTGAATCTTACTGCTAGCTTAAAACCTTCAGTTAGCATTTAATTGTACAGTAAAGCACCTTAGTAAAAACAGAAAAGCTTAGCATTAGTGTCTGGGTGGTAGAGAACCGCCAACAGAAGAGGTTAATGAGGCTCATGTAATACAGCCCTTTCAGTAGCTGTGAGTCATAAAACAGCTAAGACCTTGGAAGAAGATGGATAAATCCTCAGTCCTTTCCCTTCCAAATTCTTTGCAATTGTATCAGCCTCTTCATTCCACTTATAGGCTTCATAATAAATCCCTCTGCCGGAAAATAAATGCATAGAGCCAGCGTGGTGCAGTGGTTAGAGTGCTGGACTAGGACCGGGGAGACCCGAGTTCAAATCCCCATTCAGCCATGAGACTTGCTGGGTGACTCTGGGCCAGTCACTTCTCTCTCAGCCTAACCTACTTCACAGGGTTGTTGTGAAAGAGAAACTCAAGTATGTAGTACACCACTCTGGGCTCCTTGGAGGAAGAGCAGGATATAAATGTAATAATAATAATAATAATAGATTGGGGCATACCAAAAGCATCACAACAATATCATGCTGCCACTGAGGAAAATTATATAGGTACTGCAAGGTAGATTTGCTAACATAAGTAATTGTGAGGAGTATTCAGCATTCGGAATGGCAGACATTTTTCAGATGCCTTTAAGACACAATGGGGTAGTTAAGGCTAGTTCCTTCCGCTTGAAAGATGCAAAACTCAGTAGAAAAAACTATCCCCGGCAAGTACATTTTGTTCAGGTTATATTTAAGCTTGTACTTAAGAGTTGTACTTCTGCAACTGTATCACAAAAGCATAGAATTTGATATCTAGTGCAGAATTCCAAGAATCTTATCTTAAAAGAACTTAAAAACTCAGAAGCCAGAGGGGCTGATTAGGATTTCCAAATGATTTTTATAGTCCCTTGTCCACATGACTTGGCTTACACAACATAACATGATGCAAAATAAGTCATGTTGGAAAATGTACAAAATAGCTGGAACATTTTAAAAACTGTACCAAGTATCCACAGCCTGAATATGGTTTCAGCCTAAAGTGATACCAAAGATCACAATGTGGAGAACTATGTAAGTAGCTCCATGAATCCAAGATGAGTGGGTATTGGACGTGTGTATCGCTAACCAAACACTGCACACTTCTGAAACTTGACAAAGGCAGGGGATTGTTTAAAAAGCATTTTAAAAAAACAGGAAAAGCAAGTACGTTTAAAGAAAAGAAATTCTATAGGTCATGTACACACAAGCCTTTGGGTGCTCATAAAGTGGCTCTGGACATCTCAAACCTAGTCCTGATTCACAACAATTCATACAATTTGCCTAAAAGGTCGCTGTTCCACTTACCTGAAAAGGCAATATTCTGCCAGCTTCATGTATAATTATTTGAATACCTTAGATTCTAGTAAAACAACTGAAGCCAATAATTCAGGGGGTCCTTCAGTCTAAACATGAAAAATGGTTTGTACTTTATTGTAAAGGCTAATGAAATAAAGCAGCACAACTACATTCAAGCCCTGTGGATGTTTCTGATCAAATAATACACATTCCTTTCATGTTTTAGAAACATTTTGGCTGGATCCAAATCCTCGCTGCGCTAGCAAAGAAGTGCTTAGATGGGGAGCATCAATCACTGTGCAGAACTTGGGCAGAGCTGCAGCAGGTATCTGCAAAGGGTTAGCTTTAGGGAGTTAATCTTCCTTATGCTTTTGTATCTGAATTGTCAAATTCATGATAATTTTAAAAAGCATGTGACTTTCTTAAAATGGACAGTGGCTAAGCTAGGTACACATATGCAGTGGGATTTATTAGGCCAAACCTCCAATCTATTAAAACTCCCTAAGCTTAAGAAGTGGTCTGCTGAAGAGGAAATAGCCCAATAAACCCGTAGGTGTATGCAGGCTCCAGCTTGCACACAAACAGGCGCATAGCAAGCTGCCCGGCAGTCCAGGGACAAAGTTCCTCGGGTCCCCCCCCCAGTGTGCATGCCCCATCCATGCCCCCTGTCTGTGAGGGCCCCCTTGATTTTTTTGGGGGGGGATTTAATCTCCCTGCCACTTTCCTCCGTGCTGCTGCTGCCCTGCCATTCATACTACCCATAATCTTAACCAGCAGGGAGAGCAGGCCACTCCCCCATGGCGGCAGCAGGCAGGCAGGCTCCCCCCACCCGCACTCCCGGCTGGCCTGCAGCTTCTCTTGGGCCTGTGCACCTGCACACTCTGATTATGGATAGCATCACATGTCATGAAAACACATGACACTATCCCAAATCGAAGTGTGCAGGTGCACAGGACCGAGAGAAGCCACAGGCCAGCCGGGAGTGGAGGGGGGGAAGAAGTCCGCCCACCGCCACCACGGGGCATGGCCTACTCCCCCCAGCGGCGAAGATTATGGGCAGTATGAGCGGCTGAGCAGCAGCAGGGTGGTGGTGGGCACCAGTGGGGGCCCTGGTGGGCCCCCTGATTAGTCTGGGCCCAGGGACAGTCACACCCCCTTGTTCGATGGACACTACACCTATGTACACAGTTGTTGCCTCTTTGGCTCATAATGAATTTGACTTATGTGTGCCTCTAACCCTGAGTTTACAAACGTAGCTTGACTAGTTCTGAATCCAAATGACAGGCACAAAAGAAGCTTCCAGAGAAAAAGTGAATGAGTGTATAAAGTAGGCTGTGCAAATACTTGGCTCCAAATAGTGAAAGCCGAGCAATCCACACAGCCCTGCTGGCATCACACACAGGCAAGCATCCCTTCAAGAGCATGGCGTTCTGATGCATTCCAGTGCCATCCTCGAAGGTACATGGAGAGCGTTGAGAAGTGGAGACTTTTCAGTGCTTCCCTCAGCTCTATTGGGAAAATGCTGGAACAAACTTCACTTCCCCATTCTCCCCACATGCCTTCCTAGATAGTGGTAGAATGCAGGAGGGGTCCATGCTCTTTTAAGGGGGCCTCAGAAGGGGTAGGATGGCACATTGGGAATGCGTGCCTCTATGCAGTGCCAGCAGAGCTGTTTGAATAATTGGGCTTTGACTATTTGGAGCTGAATATCTGCACAGGCTAATGTAAAGTATTTGAAGGCAACTCTTGGGAACATGAGGAAATCCATTGGAAACCCCTAAAGCTCTCACTATGGACTTGGATTTTCATTTTTACTGCTAAACCACTGAAACATAAATAGGAAGGTTTGGTGGGGGTGGGGGGCAGCGATTGTGATCTCAGGAGTACTGAATATTCTGTTACTCTTTCAAGCAATTTAAACCCAGTTACTATCTTATGTACTCCGCAATATACATAAAAGGAAAACTGAATTAGAGTAATCTCTCCCTTATGCTGCAACTGACTTAAATCCTATGTAATGGATTAACATTCCTGTCTCATAATTTAACATCAACATCACTTTTCTCACTTTTGCAATATTGTTAATAGCCATCACATATTTGTTTCCAAGTTATTTCTAAGGAATACATCAATTTTTAAGAGCTGGTGGGCAGGGCTGACTAAGCTACCAAAAGGAAGAGGGGCTTGGGGGTGAGGGGGACTGGTGCGCATGCAGATCTGACACACATGCACAGGGATTACAGCTGATGGACAAACCCAAATAAAATGAAGGCTGCTTAAATCTCATCGAAATGAATGGAGTTGCAGAGATTAAGGGAGCCATACTCCAGAGGAGCCATTTAGGAGCATGTAGAGGACGACATGCTCTTTCTTTGTGGTCTGTATTGCTGTAGCTCCCACAATGAACAAGTCAAGTACATTTGCCTCAGCAACTGTGGATCTGTAGTAGTGAAAACTATAGAACATACTTTGCATGGGTGGTTGCCTGTCTGCACATAAATTGCTTCTTTTGATCATGGCTTGCAAACTGAATTCTTGCTGATTTCAATGGGACCAAAAGCGATTTTAGCTTTCTCTGGGTTGCAGTCAGTTGTGTTAAGAATTCAGACCTTAATGCAACACCAACAATAGTTCTGTTTTCAGACCTGAGAGATTAGGCACATCTTAGAAGCTGAGACCTTTGCTATGCTCAAAATGAGCAGGATTCCATGTTTGGCTTAGTAGGGAAAGACCTTTTGCAGATGATGACTGAGCTATCTTCAGGATAAATATCTACTTCTAATAACCGTTAATGTAGTTAATCTTTACTAACTACATTAGTAAACTCATCATCCATTACACAGATGTTGTAGTAAGAGCACTTATAGCAGCACTTTGTTTTACACCAATGTAGGAGAGGCTAGATCTCCACCATTCCTTTGATGTGGTCTTTCTGTATGTAACAGTGACTGGCACATATTTATCATCACTATTTCCCATTACCAACTGTGGTTAAATCTAGGATATAACATTCTCTGTTTCTGGCTTCAGGGGAAATTCCTTGTTTTACAGGCCATTTAAAAAGTGCTAAGTTTTACATAGTTGTCACTATGACCAATAAATAAAATCTTTGCTGCAAATAAATGGCTGAACATTTCCTTTAATTTATCATGTATCTTTAAGGAGAAAATTTTTCTATTCTTAGAACTTGGTCTAGTTAAAACACTCAGCTCTTGGGCACAAACTCTCTCTAAGAGGTAAATAGGCTCTTTCTAGAGTAGGAGATGAAAGCAAATCAGCATGTGTTATTTTCATTTACTCCTCCTTTATCTGGAAGCAATTCCAGGAAAAACAGACAATATTTGTAACAGTATTTTGTAAAGGCTGAAATACTGCAGCAGCAGCATCCTCTACGAGGCAATACAAGCATGAAGAACTTGTACGGATAACAAAAACAAGGCTGCCAATGATTTGGATGTCAATGGATCACTTATGCATATGCCTGTGGTTCCCTAGATGATGTCTATGGCTGATTGCTTTAGGGCACTCCATCTTCTCCTTCAACAATGAGTTGATGCTTCTTCTGCATTATAGCCAAATGCCGTGAAATGCCCAGTGCCCCTCCTTTTAAAAAGCGTACAAAGTTGTCTCCAACAAGAGGACCTACTGCAAAAAGATTGGGTTCTTTTGTGCATTCATATGTATATGGGTCAATTTCAATAGGGTTACCCTTGCACGTAATTGGTCCATTTGCATTATGGCCTAAACCCTGGCCTTGGTCCTTTAGGAAGCATAGATTAGGATGAGAACCTATTAATACTAAGGCTACAGAGAACTTTATGATCTTCTTCAGTCCAGAGGCACTCTGAAGGACACACTTCATATCTGACTGAAATGAAAGCACCTGATGTTCAGGAAAACTGGTATAAGAAGGATGCAAATTAGAATCCTTAGTAACAGAATGAGTACACATCATATGGTAGACCTTATGGTATTCTGGATAAATCTTTTTAGGCAACTGTCTGAAAATTAAATTTGGATCAGTTACCCTTCTACGGAATACATGAATTATAGGAAAGTGGTGGTTATAAGCACACAGAACTGCATCAGCTGCTGTGAGTCCACCACCTATAATGAGGACTGGATCTATTTTCCCATGTAATAGTCCTTTGCTGATGGCAGCTCCAAAATCAGATATGGAATGAAGCACAAAGGGAAAGTCTTCTCCTTCAACCTGGAGGCGTCCAGGAGCATCAAAAGTTCCAGTAGCAAGAGTCACATTCTCAGCAAACAAACAAAATGGTACATGAGAGCCATCTGCTGCTCTCTGATAACCTCTTATTTCCCAGTTTCTCTTGATTGGTGTTGTCTGCTCACTTTGGTCTTCCATTTCCAAATCTTGTGTTGACACATCTTCATTCATCTGACTTTCCTCTTCATGGTCCTGTTCCCGGTAAAGCCTCGATACAGATGTTATATAAGTGTTTTCTCTGAAGTTCTTCTGTAGACCCATGACTTTAACATAGTGCTTGTAATAGCTAGCAATTTCTTCTGGCAGAACTCTATCACACTTTATATTTCTGAAATAAAAGATCAGATTTTTGGTTATTTACATTTAGGTTAATTTTCACAAGCACAATAATAGCACTTCCCTCAATTCCAAATGTGACTGTACTGTCAATTTCAGATCACATTGCTAAGGAAAGAATTTTCAGCTTTTGCCACTGGTGCTCAAATAGTGCAACTGTTCTTTATTTTTTGAAAATGTCTCATTATTTATGCATGGTTAGAAACCTGGTGAATGAAAATATTCAGCCTGCAAAGCTTATTAAAAAGTAGTGGCCAATTGAGAAGCTTTTGTAATGGAACATATTTCAAATTATAGCTTTCATTCAATGAGCAAAAAAGCAAAATTCATTTGCTTCATGAGCAAAGTTCTGAATAAGATCCAGAATAGTATTTTTATTTATTTATTGCATTTACATTTTTAGACCAAAAGCTGGTGTCTCATGGTGGTTTACAAACAATAAAACCACAATTAAAACCAAGTAATAAAGCCAGTTAAAAATAATTTAAAACTGCAGTATCAATAAGACCAATGCACAGCTGGTCAAAGTCTTGATTAAACAAATGGGTCTTAAGGGCTCTTTTAAAGGCTACTAGAGATGGGATATATGATATCTCATATCCCAGAGATGAGATATGATAGCTCAAACTATCATACTTTGGACACATCATGCGAAGACCCAGCTCCCTTGAGAAGTCCATAATGCTGGGAAAAGTTGAGGGAAAGAGAAGGACAACCAACAGCAAGGTGGATTGACTCAATTATGACAGCAATGAATGCACCACTGAGAGGCCTTAAAGGCCAAGTTGAAGACAGATCATCCTGGAGAAAATCTATCTATGTGGTCACTAAGAGTCGACACCAACTTGACGGGACTTAATCAACCAATCAGAGATGGGGAAACTCTTCCAACAGGGAGTTCGTTCCAAAAGTCTCAGGGATGTTATAGAAAAGGCCTGGCCCCGAGTTGCCACCAGATGAGCTAGAGGCAAATGCAGGATGACCTCTCCAAAAGACCTTAATAAGCAGTGGGAATCCTGAAGAGGAAGAAGGTGCTCTCAAATTTTTGTGAATGAAAAACATTTTGCTTGCACAATAGGGGATATATATTTTTTTGCCAATCTTCCCTTCATTCTGCAGCCCCTGTAATTAGATCCCTGAGGGTTCCCCACCTCTCAGGAACATTTGGTTACACTACAAAGGTGGAACCAATATTATGGGGTAAGATACTAAGATGTGGGGCTTCACAGCCTAGCACCATTGCTTTTTGTGAGATTTTTTTGTAATTTCAATTCGGCAGTGCAGTTAAATGATGGTGGCAATGTTGAATAAACTAGTACTGATACACTCCACACTGAACTGTGTAGAGATTATTTGGGAACTCTAGTAACAATACAGTTAAGATGAGGGGTTATTTCAACATGCGATCATTACAAGCTCTGAACATTCTATTGGTCATAAAATTAGTCTCTCCAATCTATCTGGACACTGGCAGACAACTAGGTGATAAGCAACACAACCCCTCCAGATCTGGGGCAGATGTAACATGAAATGGCTGAAGAGATGCAGTTCAAAAAAATGGACTCAAGTTATAGAAAACTACTGTTGGCTACCTTTTTTTGCCATCATCTTTTTTCAGTGTCCCTTTAATGGTTTTTATAGATACAGGTGTATGTTGAAGCATAATACTGTGTTTTGAGAAGAAAAAATCCATCCAGTATTTCATATATTCTGAACCTATGAAGTGTCCCCATAATAAAAGGATAAAATCAACCAAGGATGCTGATCAGTGATTTTGCCGGACAAGGGTTCTGCAGTCAGAGTTGGGAGGGGCAAGTCCACAAGAGTGACTTCCTGGTTCTGAACGTAGCTGCTTGGTAAGGACAGTCCAAGAGTTAAGCAAACGTCTCCCTCTCCCGGTATTCCTTGGATGGGCTTTTGTTTTCTTCCTCCACTGAAGCAGTAGCAAAGTGGTGGGGGACATACCAGGGCATATGAGGTGGTAAGGTACCTTGTGAGGGAGTGTGAGGCACCAGCAAGGGAGGGTCAGCCTTGTGATGGCATGTGAGGCTGTGGAGAGGTGACAAATATAAGGGCGCAGGAGGTGGTAGCAAGTTGGCAGGGCACACAAGGTGGTAGTGGACTGCTTTGAACATGGAGGTTAGCGGCATGCCTATGAATATGATGGATATAGTGGTTCCACTTAGTCAGCATGGGGAAGAGACACAGTTACACTTCTCTTTCCCACAGTACCCAGATTTTTTAGAAGCCTGGAAATTCAGGACAATTATTCACCAACGTAAGGCATGGTGAGGGCAGTTAAAGTAGGGTGACAACCATAAGATTGCAAGATCACTGTCTTGCTACATATGTACTGATTATACTCTATAATACCACCACTTGTGATTGCCACAATACCTCAACTGCCATCACCATGCATTAAGATAATGAGCAATTGTACCTTTGCTGTAGCCGACTCCTCACAGTGGCATTTGCTCTTCAGATACTCTTCTGTTTTCTCACTATTTGTTCTCTAGGTGGTCTTAGGAGATCTTCTCTTGGATCCTGATTTGACTGTGTCCCTCCTTCCCTCCCCTGCTAAATATGTATTTTAATTTTTAGTGTAGTTTTATTATTTGAGTACTAATCGTTTATTACTGTTTGTAAAATATTCAGAACGCTAATTGGTATTTTAAAAATTCAAAAGCTAGAACAGCAAAAAAGTAATGAATTTAAGGGCAGCTTCAAATAAAGCTGATTTCAGCCAAGATGTTTTAATGCTAGCAGAAACTTTGATTACTTTTAAATTTTGAGGTAGAGTGAGGAACAGACAATTCACAATATATTTTCATGCAAATGTTTCGTCAAGTACATTTATGAAAAGTGTTCTCTTTATTTAGTACAAAACCCAGTCTGCATGAGAAAATATAGTGGCACAGTATGATGCTTTCAATAGCTGACATTCTCCACAGCCCTCTGGAGACAGGAGGAGGGCTGGGGTTCTGGAAGAAGCCCACAGTATCCCTACACTGAAAGCTTCTTGCACCTTGGACTGGGTGCAGAAGAGGGGGGTGTTTGCATCTCTTCCCCCGCTACAAAAGCCCTTTCCATATGTATAAATATGTTCCTACGGGTTGCATAGCCCTCAAAAACATATTTATACAAGTGGAAAGGACTTCTGAAGGGTTCCATGATACCCGAGCCTGATCTCTCCTCATCCTAGACGGACCTTGAGGAATCTGAGGAAAAAGCAGGATGTGAGGTGCCATGGGGTTCTGTGAACCGCCACTTCAACCAAAGCACTCTGAGGAAGAAGCCAGATGCGAGGTCCCCAGGGACTCAGGGGATCCTGTGTCCCTTGACTCTCAATTTAACTAAGGATGCCCCATTGCCCTTGTCTTCCTCCTCTAGTTCAGATGATGAGGCCAAAGCCACTCCATTGTTAGTTCTGCAGCTACACCTCAGCCAGAAGCTATGTAACAAGGCACAGGCCCTTTAACCAGGAGATGTGGCCAGACTCCACTTCCGCTTCAAAGGAGCTCAGTCTGATGTGGGCCTTTGCTGAAGCAACATCAATGCAAAATCTCCTAGCGCGGTCCTTACTTTGCTCTTGTGTAGACTTGACCTCCTGGCTTCTGACCTTGGCTTTGACTTTACCTGACTCGCCTGCGCCTGCGCAGACCTGACCTCCTGGCTCCTGACTTTTGCTTTGACTTGACCCAACTTCCCTTGCTCCTGTGTAGACCTGACTTCTTGGCTTCTGGTCTCAGTTTGTTCGTGGACCTGAAGTGCCTTCCTCCTGCATTGACCTGACTTCTCTTCTTCTGACCTTGGCTTGTAACTTGACCTTGATTTGTGCCTTGCTCCCCTGGTGAGTCCTTGCTGTAAGACTGGCACTGCCCAGCCCTGCAAAACAAGATAGAGGGAGGGGAGAGTCACAAAAGTCACTCCCCTCTCCTCCTCTGGTCTGCTGCACCAGGAGCCTTCAATGCACGGATGCTGAAGGCTCCTTGCAGACCTGCAGCTCTCTTTCCATCGCTGGAGGACTGTGGAGAATGACAGCCAGTAATTTATATTTTCAGAGAAACTGTAAATTCCTTATTTATTGATAAATGTGTATCAATAACATGCAAATGGGCAACAGATAAACCTGAGTGTTTACGCCATCATGAGAAACTTATAGAAGGGAGTACAGAGAGAGATTTTAAAAGGGATAAAGAAACAACCATGTAGTTTTCCAGCTGCAAATCTCCCTGTAGAAGAATGCATTAGGTAGCCAGAAGGGGCACACCTAGGTAAATTGGGTGCCCGGACACCTCCCCCTGCTGCAAGGCCCCCCCGATCTTACTTTGGGGGGGCCACCCCACACCTGCCCGACCAAACCTCTGCCCCCCCTAATTTGCAAGGCGGCTGGGGGGGAGGGTTTGAGCCGAGCAGCCCCCCACCCACAAGCTTGTGATGATCTATTTCAACTGCACTGGGGCACCTCGCGGTTATCAAGAGTCACTGGGCCAGACGGGCACTGGCTGCTGCCGGGGGAGCCCTGCTCAGCTCACCCCCAGCCACCACTCCTCAGCCGTGCACATAGTGGCTGAAATTATGAAAAAAACACTCCCAAAACGGAGGTTTGGTGCAGTGGGGCAGTGGCGGGGTGGCTGCAGGAGGCCCCCCAGGCCATTTGGAGGGGCCCCATGGACTTTGGAGGCCACGGACCGGGGCCCCAAGGTCTGGGGGTAAGAGCGCCTCTGGTAGCCGGGGGGGGGGAGGGGAGAGGTTATCCAAAACTATTATATGACATTGCTGTACTTGATACGTGAAGTGTCAGAAGCACTTAAATATGAGCAAAGTATTTTATGCTTTGATACATATGCTTTGAGATTTATTTATTTAATTTATTTTTACATTTATATCCCGCTTTTCCTCCGAGGAGCTCAGAGTACATGGTTATTTTTATAATTCCTCTTTATAAAAAAGGTAGGCATGAGGACCCAGCCAACTATCGTCCCATTAGCTTACTTAATGTTATTAGTAAAATTTATGCGAGGCATCTTTTGATAAAACTTCTAGACTGGATCGAGGCAAATAATATTTTAGCTATCGAGCAGGCAGGCTTTCGGGAGAGTCGTTCCACCACGGAACATGCTTTTACCCTTCAATTTCTGGCAGAGAAGTATTCTAGGTTCCCAGGTTCAGCACTTTATGTAGCATTCATTGCTCTTAAGGCTGCATTTGATTCGGTTTCTAGAGAGAGACTGTGGTCTAAAATGGAAGCTCTTGGAATAGATAAAAGATTAGTCAAACTTATTGTTAGTCTGCATAAGCATACTTGTTTGAAAGTTCGTTATGGCCCAACTGGACAGTTAACATCAGAAATTCCAACTTTTAGAGGAGTACGCCAGGGCTGTATACTTGCTCCTACTTTGTTCAAAATCTATGTTAATTCTGTGGTTACTTGTTTGTCCACCCTTTCTATTCATCCACCAAAGTTAGCCGAAAGGCACGTCTCCATATTATTATATGTGGATGACATAGCTATTATGTCGCAGACACCTGTAGGCCTTAAGCATGCTCTAAGACTGTTCTCATCGTTTTGTAACCAAGAGTCTATTGAAATAAATTATAGTAAGACTAGAGTCTTAGTGTTCGCCAAGCGAGCTAGGCGTTATAATTGGTCCATACAAGGACACAAGATTGAGCAGGTTAATTCCTTTAGATATCTAGGAATTACGTTTCACTCTGTTGGCTCTAGAAATGCCCATTTTAACTCCATCAGGCAGTCTGCTCAATTGGTTGTAAATAAGATCAAATCTTATCACTTTACACATGGTGCTGTTTTTATACCTGCGACAGTGAGACTTTATACAGCCAAAGTACTGTCTTTGCTCTTATATGGAGCCCAACTGGGACCTGCAAGTAATTTTGCCCTACTGGAGGCTATCCAGACTAAGTTTATTAGATGCATTTTGCAAGTACCGTGTTGTGCTCCGCATGCTGTCATCAGAAGAGAAGTTGGGCTTATTAGGTTGGAATCCTTATACTGGTGCTGCATTTTTCGATTTTGATTAAAACTGAGTTTTGGACAGGCAGATTTAGCCTCTTTGGCTATGAATGATGGTCTTAATTCGAGCTGGAAACGAGCTGTGTTGAGTAAATTTTCTTTTTTTGGCCTCTCTGTAGAGGATTTGCATACTGTAGGAATTGAGCAAGCCAGGAAGTTAGTTAAGCGACATGTCCTGGATATAGAAGTTCAACAAGAAGGTGCATGGCTCAAGCAGGGTTTATACTTAGGGAGTCAAGCTATTAATCTTAAACCAGCTAAGTACTTTGATGTGGTGCTTGTCCCTAAATTTAGATGAGCCCTCACTTTAGCACGTTTAAATGTTCTTCCTACAGCAGTATTGGATGGCAGGTTTAAGGGAGTTCCGCTATTTTTACGACTTTGCCCATGTGGCAAAGGGGTTTTAGAATCCACCTTGCATGTTATTCTTTATTGTGATTTTTATAGTGAATCCCATTTAAGACTTATATCTCCTATGTTAGATAATTTGCCTGGCCGGTCTGATGAATTTTATTTAAATTATCTTTTAACTAATGTGGACACTGATATTATCTCTGTTATGGCCAGGTTTTGTTATATTATTTGTAAAATACGTACTGGTTTATTGTAAATGTTTGCTGGTCAATGACCGAATAAACTTATATCTATCTATCTGTCTGGTTATTTTTATCCTCTTAACAACTCTGTGAGGTAGGTTAGGCTGAGAGAGAAGTGACTGGCCCAGAGTCACCCAGTCAGTTTCATGTCTGAATGGTGATTTGTACTCTGATCTTCCTGGTCCTAGTCCAACACTCTAACCACTATGCATGCTGGCTATGCTGGATCAAGGTCAATGGTGAGACTGGATGAGCTTTTCAAACACAGATGAGTGGAAAACAAATAGTGGCTGGTCCTTCCCTGTCCAGCCCACTCCATCAGCACTTTGCCTCCATCCCAGCCTTGAAAGAAAGGTTTTCATATGAATGGAAATGAATTTGTAAACCAAAATGTCATGACAGTAGTCCACTGATTACAAGCTGGTAACATCATATACAACAGCCCCTTGTGCTTTACTGAGAGATGCATCACAGAAAACAATTAACCCTTTGGCTTTTCCATCTGCTGATAGTAATAATTCTTTCTAAATCAGTCACTGTAAGTTTGCTGTTGTCCTCACCTTCGCTTTGTAGCAGCCCAATCCTTAAATGTGTATCCAGGTAATTCCATCCAGTCTCCAAAGCTGATGGTCAGCATGGAACCTTCCATAGACTATGGAAAATAAAATCAAGACAGGACAACATATTCAAAATATTGCTTAAGCTCAACCACTAACATTAAAACATGAGGGTTTTTTCCGGAACAAATAGAAAAGTTAATACTATGCATCACAACAGCCACTTTATACCGTACATTATCTTCACAGCAAAAAGGCTTCCGTATGGTGACCCACCCCATCCATGACAATTGTTAAGTTCTGAGCACAGCTTGGTATGAAGATACTTAGGGTAGCACAGAGATTCTGCATAACAGCAGTGGACACCTCTAAAAATGAGATGCTGGTGTGGGAACTCCTCAAGTGATCCAAAGGAATCCATGCAGCAAGCTTGTAGGTTCTAGCAGGGGAGTGCAGCTATCGTATACCCTTTACCGAAGAACGGTACACTCTTATCTGGGATGGTTGTCCTCTTCCACCGAACGTACAGCTTCGGAAGGGATACACATGGAGTGGTGAGGGAGGAAAATAACACCCGCCTAGCCAGCCAGATCAGCTGAATCAACCCTGGCGATCAATGCGGCGACAGATGTCTCAGCCAGATCACCCTCACATCCACCATGCAGCAAGCTACACGAGACATGTAAACCGCCCAGAGACTTGTGTTTTGGGCGGTTAACAAACATGTTAACTAAATAAATAAATTATAACCACAGAGGAGAAGAAGAAGAAAAACCTCTTGCCAGAGGTTTATAGCAGCATATAAAGAAGCTTTAGTCTCTCAAGTTGCTAGCCTTCCACCCAGGCACGGAGGGAGGCCAGCAGTGGCCCAGGTTCTGCTATCGCCGCGGCCCCCCTAGCCCTGCCCCCTGCGTCCGACATCAGACACAAGGAGCCTTTAGCTATGCTCCCTGCAGCTGACATCAGATGCGGAGGCATGGTTTCGCTCCAAAACGGAGCCATGCGGCCCTGTTTGGGAGTTCGATTGGCCAGCGCTGCATTTGCAGTGCAGCCAGAGCAACTCTCCCTGCCTTTTAAAGGCGGGGAGAGTTGCTTGGACTGCACTGCAAATGCAGCGCTGGCTGCTGATCTAACTCCCAAATGGGGCTGTGTTGCCCCATTTTGGAGCTAAACCACGCCCCCTGTGTCTGATGTCAGAAGCGGGGGCGTGTCTGGGGCACGAGGCGTGGCCTCTGAGGGGTGGCAGCGGCGGCCTCGGTTCTTTGAACCCATTCGCTCAATGGTGACTCCACCCCTGCTTCCACCACTCATTTTGCCAACTATTCAGCCCCTGCACAATATTTGTATTACTAAGAATGTTCTTAACGGATTTGTGTAAGATAGTGATTAATTGAATAGAAGGATTCAGGACACGAGCATAGGTTGTAGAAAGTGCTCTGGGCTATATTTCCCCCTGCATAGGTATCAACTATTGGTCTAAATGGTCAACTCCATTCTAAGGGAGTTGTTCCTTTCAGAAATACACTCTCTCTCTCTCTCTCATGGAAAACGTAATGTATGAAGGGTAATATCAAAAAAGACAAGCAAACGTCTAATAGTATACAGAGTACATTTTCTAAAAAGAGCTATGCAAATCTTCCCATGTTAAATTTTCATAGACTTTTTAAAACACTGAAAAAACTGTACTTGCAATACAGTCCAAAGACATGCAGTTCCCGAAATAGGTACACAGGAGCTGCACCAGTCAGGAGCCCTGCATAGCACAGACCCATATAACTGGGCAAAAAGGCACCTTTCAGATTAGTGATTCTCTCTATATTAAGCAGAGGGAGAGCAACTGGCCCTATTCGACCCCAGTACAGCATCTCTCTAGTGGCTGTTACTGGTGTCTACCTTATTTAATTATTTCATTTCATTTCATTTATAAACCGCCCCATCCAGAGGCTCTGGGTGGTGTGTAACTAGTTTTTAAAAAACATTAAAACAAACATTAAAACACACTACTTAATATAAAAACAATTTTAACACAATTTAAAACCAATTAAAATAATTAAAAATAATTTTAAAACCTTGGAAGGCCAGGCCAAACAAGTAAGTCTTTAGGGCTCTCTTAAAGGCCAACAGTGAGCCTAAACTGCAGATATCTGTTGGGAGTGTATTCCACAGGCCTGGAGCAGCTACAGAGAAGGCCTGGTTCTGAGTCGCCACCAGACGTACCATTGGTAACTGGAGACGGACCTCTCCAGATAACTTCAACGTGCAATGGGGATCATACAGAAGAAGGCGCTCTCTAAGGTAGCCTGGACCGAAGCCACCCAGGGCTTTAAAGATAATAACCAGCACTTTTTATTTTGTCCAGAAACATATCGGCAGCCAGGTAAACTCTTTTAAAACAGGCATAATGTGGTCTCTCTGGGTTGCCCCTGAGACCAATCTAGCTGCCACATTTTGAACTAACTGAAGTTTCCAAACTAGGTACAAAGGCAGCCCCACGTAGAGTGCATTGCAATAGTCAAGCTCCTTTGTTTCTTTTTAGACTGCGAGCCCTTTAGGGACAGGAAACCATCATCATCATCATCATCATCATCATCATCATTTTATTTTCTATGAGAACCACTTTGCAAACTATTTGTTGAAAAGTGGTATATAAATAGTAGTAGCAGTAAAGTAAAATACTAGGTGTGTGTAAGCTTAAGTTCTCAAATCAAAATGGATTACAATAGTAGAAAGCAAAGTTTTCCTCACATGCCAAGCCCCACCAGGTGGTCCTTTGCCCAGCACGATATGAGGAATATAATGGTGTGGTTCTAGTTTCCAATCAAGAACAGGCAGGTAGTCAAAGCCAAAGTCAGCATCTGGATGAAGCAGTGTATCAAAAAGTACTGCGACAGGATTAGAAGAGCGTCCTTCTAGGCCTTCTGACAAGTAGTCTAAATCCTGATTTGAAAAGACAGTTTTAGTTAGCAATGCAACTTTCTCTCAGAATACAATTTGTAATAAGAGTTTTATACCCCTTGCCTATTACCCTCCTCTCTCCATTATGAATATTCAATGACCATCCTCACATGTTCCATGAATCCTCAGCACTCACTTTTTTGTCTTACCACCAACTTTTTGCATGTTGTTTTCGTTTAATAATAATAAAACAAACTAGGATGACTACTTAGTGCCTTTTCTTTGCCTCATTCACTTGGGACTGACTGAACAATCTATATAGTATAGAAGTGACCAGTCTATGTTTCTTATGTTTTGTTGTAAGTATTGAATATCAGATGTCTCAGACTTATACTAGCTGTTGGTTGTCTCCCTGCAAGTTTCAATGGACTTCACTGAAGCCAAGGTTTTAGTTCTACAGGATAGACAACGTATTACCCGTATGCCATACATTTGGTCAGCCTCTTCTCAGCAACTTTTGGAGGACTTTTTATCTTATATGCAGTCTGTTTCATGCCTAGAACCACTTTTAGTGATATTTCAAACAATTAGTGATGTCATTTGACAGATCCATGTGAACACCACTGTACTGCATGAATCTGGAAAAGGGGCAGAAGAGGGCAACCAAGATGATCAGGGCCTGGAGCACCTTCCTTATGAGACTAGGCTACAGCATCTGGGGCTTTTTAGTTTGGAAAAGAGGCATCTATGGGGAGACATGATTGAGGTGCATAAAATTATGAATGGAGTAGAGACAGTGGACAGAGGTGAAATTTTCTCCCTCTCTCACAGCACGAGAATCAGGAGTCATCCCATGAAACTGAAGGCCAGGAAATTTAGGACCAACAAAAAGAAGTACTTTTTCCACACAGCGCATAATTAATCTATGGAATTCTTTGCCATGGGATGTGGTGATGACCACTAGCTTGTATGGCTTTAAAAGGGGCTAAGCCAAATTCATGGGAGACAGGTCTATCAATGGCTACTAGTCTGGTAGCTACTGACCAGCCTCAGAGGCAAGATGCTCTAAATACCAGTTGCAGCCAGGGGAGCAACAGAGAGGGCATGCCCTCACCTCTTGCCTATGGGCTTCTTAGGGGCATCTGGTGGGCCACTGTGTGAAACAGGATGCTGGACTGGATGGGCCTTGGGCCTGATCCAGCAGGGCTGTTCTTATATACCATTATCACTCTTCAAGAAGATGAAACAAATTCATGGAGGATAGGTAAACTGATGGCTATTAACCATACCACCTAAACACTGGATCTCCACCTTCAGAGACAGCATTCTCTCACTACCAGGTTTCAGAGACAAATACTAGGACCAGGAGAATCCCGCCTGTGGATTTCTCAGGAACATTTGGTTGGGCAGTGTTGGAGGCAGAGTGCTGGATTAGATGGACTTCTGGCTATTGATAGGCACTTATGCTATCAATGTGTATGAGGCTTATATCCAAAAGTAACTGGCATTTTACATCTCCAATACCTGCTTTGAACAGTACTGCAAAAGTGAGGAAAATAAAACATTTTGCTTTCACTATGGTTCTCATTGAAAATATGAATGCAAGTTTGGTTTTTTCCCATGCTAAGGGCATGCAATGAACTTTTTAACTCAATGATTTTATTTATTTGTTTAACACATTTGATACTGCCCACTACTGAAGTCTCTAGGCGCTTTACACTAATAAAACTAACTGAGGAATTTTAACAGTTAAAACATAAAAAGATCAAATTAAAATACCTATAAAAACTACCAAATAGCTAAAAAGTTTGGCTGAAGAGATGTGTCTGTAGTTATTTCCTAAAAGCCAACAGGGATGGAGCAGCAATGATGTTATATAGTTAAATAATTTTGTAAATGCAAAGATAAAATATTTTATTAGCATTAGAGTGGTAAACATATTGGATAACTGAATACAACATTAATAGGGATTACCTGATCAACAATCGAGAGGTGCATAGCTTCTTTTAATTTACGATGCAAAATAGGATTTGGATGTTTAGCTTCAGGAGACAAATATGGCCTGTATCCAGAGAGCATGTAAGAGAGGCAAATTCCTGAAGGTCCATTACCTATTTTAAAAAAATCACACAAGTCTTACTAAAGTATGAAGTTACACGTTATAAAATAATGACCATGATTAAGCCAAGTAACACACTTTTAGTCCAGTTAATTTCAATTAGAAAATGGATCACATGCTTCTTTCACCCATTAAAATAAACACATTTTAAAATGACTTAATTTTGACTGGATCCTGCACAATGTTTTTGCAGTTATGTCTTAGAATATTTTTGCCATATATATTAACCTGATCTCTGAATTAAGTCAATTAAGTGATGGCTTGGGTAGAAATAGTAAAGATGTGCAGAACCTTTTGACCGCAAAACGTTTTGACTTGAAATGGGTTGTTTCGAGTGTTTCAAGCTCAAAACAATGCCCTCTAAATAAAAGGCCTGTTTCACACTTGGAGCAGAACTCCCCATTCCAAGCCCCATTTTGGAGGCCTGTTTTTCCCCTGCTGATTGGTTTTCTGACTCTGGCTTCTGATTGATTTGTGATCGCCTTGTTTCTTGGTTGACTTGTTGTTGTCATATGAATGTTGACTTGTTGTCATGGGCAACTGTGCCCCATTGGTTGAGGGGAGGGAGTAGAGAACTCACTTTGGTGTCCATGGGGTGTTTCGAGTTTCGCCATTGTTCCCTATGGCTGAAACACTCAAAACATTTTGAGTTGGTTCCGTTGAAACAACCAGTTAGACCAGTTGTTTTGATGAAATGTTTTGACCGTTTGAGTATTGTTTCAAGCTCGAAACAGAACACAAAATACATTTTGTGCACATCCCTAAGACATAGCTAACATAATAATCTGTTTGCTGATTGCTAACTTTTTAAATAGTCATAGGAGGAAGAAAGTTACCTCAGTGCACATAGGTTTGGCTAGGTATTTTAATAATTTGTGGAAAATGTGACTTCAACTGCTATACTGAACCCAGGTTTTTTGGGGGGGAAATAATTTGTGTGTTTTTAAATGACATTTGTAGCAAGAATCAAAGAGCTATTTCCCATGTTATGTATGTACAGAATTAAATTCTCTTTTATGATTGCTTGCTTAAGAATACACTTTTTATTCTTTTGTATGTAATTATTCTTTAATGGTTTTGGATTCTTAATATCAAACAAGCCCTGGGGCAATTTTAAAATTCCATCAAACTCAAGGTGGGAATTTTCTCCCAGCTGCTATCAAACTATTTGCCACAAAGTCAGCAACTCCTATACGAAGCACAACGAGGCCCTTATGGTAACTTTGAGCCCTTGGGAAAAGTACAATCAGGTTTCTTAAGATCCCTCTTTTTGACCCCAAGATGTGTCCTAAATGCGGCCTTGAGATTAGAGGCCAGGTTAATTAGAATTTAAGCCAAAGTTTGGTTAGCTATGCTAGTTGCATGGCTAAGGATAAATTTAACTCCAATTGGCTTGATTTCCTTATTACTAACTGATAATTATTGTTCTAACTGATGGAAGTGTATTGAAGATAAATTGTTTTCGTGTGGCCTCTCTCCTCAGTTTTTATTGTCCTTGGGTCTTGAAAAGGCAAAGGATATCATCAAACAACGGGTCTGGGATTTGGAACTACAGAATGGCTTAAGTCCAAGAACATACCAGCCTCTTAGAAAATCCATGAGATCTTCTCCAGCAGCTTACGTATCTACCCTTATTGTTGCCAAGTTCCAATGGACATTTACTAGAGCCTGCTTTAATGCCCTCCCTTTGAAACTATGTTATGTTTATTCTGGTCTAAGACTGTAATAAAGGCAATCTGAGCAATCAGCATTCTTAATATACGTTACTGTTTTCAAAAACAGGTTTGTTTTTTTCAAACTGGAAGCTAAGGGGTGGAAATTGTTTTTCTAACAAGAAAAATAAGGCAGCTTTGTTTACTGTGAGAAGGCAGAAGAGTTCTCAATGCAGTAACACTGCAGAACAGTATTTGTATATCATGTCACTGTAAGCTGATGCTAGTGCTGAATCTGAAGGTTAGTATTTCAATCTATGATGCTAGTGATGAATCTGAAGGTTAGTTAGTCTGAATAGTATTTCCTCCTTGCAAATATGGACCTCGTTACAATGATTCATATCACTTTCACTTCCATATAATGATGCACGATGAACTGTCCTTGAGGGTTATCAATGAAGCAGACTTTGGAAACTCAGTATGGCTTAAAGAACAGGAATACACTGTATACACTCAAATTAATACAAAAGATATTTTATCAGTTATCCAGCCTTTTTGCAGGTTACATGTCTTCTTCCAATTATAACTCAAGAAATGTCTCACTAATTATTCTAATAAGCTGGTGTCCCCAATTATAAAGGTTCTTCCAGTCTCCAACCATGGACCAGCAATGTGTAGCTACTGTTTGTTTCTTCATTACAAATTGGCTTCCCAACTTACTTCCACCTCAAATATACCTTAGGCACCAACTGGAAAAATAATGGCCAGAAAGAAAGTAGTTAAACACACTATCTCCCCCTGGCCCTTCTGCAACTGCTTTTAGTTATTTAAAAAAAGATGTAAGGGAGAAGTTACACATATCTGTTTGTAATGTTGAGTTTGGTCCAAATGGTCTCTGTCCATTCCTTCTCTCTCTACTGCTCAAAGTGTTTATTTACGGTAAAGGGAGTCAGAGATGGAATTTAGATTGGAAATTAGTGCAAATATGTTTGGAATACTTCTCCTCCTCTGGGTTTTACTTTTGCTGCGGGTAGTGACTGGGGCAAGAGGCACAGCTTTGCCAGGCTTACTAGGTGTTGCTGCCTCTTTAGCGAACGCATTTGCTTTATTATTCCAGCAAGCTGCTGTTGTGCTTTTTGTCCTGCCACGTGTGCAAGCCAAGTGGTGGCTGTTCTTTTCTGAAGAGCTCTGCTGTTTGTTTCCATTTCTCTGAGTGTGCAACTGGGCGTCCATCAGATGCCTCCATTTCATGACTCAGCCTGTAGGACCTTACCGTACATTATATGTAAATGCTTGTAACTGAACTCAGTTTAACATGTTGGGCTTGCTCTCGCAGTCCAATCAGAGTCTGTGTATATTGCTACAGGGACGTCTGGGGGCTCGAATCTGAGGGAATCCCACGGCAGGGAGGGGGGAAGAGTACATTAGGGATTATCGGGAGTTGAGAAGTGGTGAACAGGAAAGGGTTAAGCATATCCCTACCACCACCATGTCTCAATTCTAAATGGTGCCCTTCCAAACCATCTTTCCTTGAGAAAAAATGAGTTAATCCGAGTTCAGTTACAAGCATTTACATATAATGTATAGTAAGGTCCTACGGGGTTAGATTTGACTGGGAGGGGTGCAATACAATATGACAATTCCTGATCCATTATAGATCATTTCCCAATTACTTAGAGTAAACTATATTTCAAATATTTTTTCCAGTATTATGTCATCACAACATACCAATATAAAAATGTGACCAGGACTATCAGTTAACAATTATATCCAAATTTAATAATCATCATCATATAGGACAAGGTTGTCAAACACTACCACTAAATTCTAAATTGATTTAATATGTTAGATTCTTATTTGCATCAGTGCTGAAACTCTCCAAGAATAACTCACCTATTATTACCATGGGCAGAGTCAGTGGTTGGTCTACAGGTAGAGCACTTTCTTCTAGTAAAGGCATTGTTTTAACATTTGTCCCAAGGCTGTCACCAAAATACTGCACTAAGGAATTCAAAAGCTGTCCTTCAGTTTCAGGGTGACAGTAGTTTCTGTTAAAAGATGAAAATATAAGTTCATCATTAATAACACATCCTCAGTAATATTTAGTTATTGTCAAGTCATTTTTTTTGATGGATATATACCCAACAGAAAGTCTGACAGCATTAAGAAGAAAAACTTGCTTAATTAGTTCAGAGTCTCCGACATTTCTGTAACAAACAGAAATGTCTGTAACAAACCTTCTGCTGCAAACCTTCAGCTCAGGTACATAAAGATTCTACCCCATAAAGATTGTGTGTGTGCATGCGTGCGTGCACACACACAGAGGATTTACTTCAGTCACTGGCTTAAAACCCTAAGTTACTCATGAGTACACCCACTGAAATTAATGGAACAAGTTTACTTGTCCCATTGATTTCAATGGGAGTACTCAGTGCTAATTTTCTAAAGCCTGTCAGGCTGAGGGGAGAGGTATGCTAAGCTTCAGCACCTAGACCACCATTCAGGAGCAGAGAAGGAGGATCTTCACCTTTCTCTTTCCCCTTCTGCAGTGGACATATTGCTGAGGGTGTGTCTCTTCAAGCTGGTGATCCTCCGCTGGGGAACCAATAGTACAGCTGCAGTGTGGGGAGGCAGGAGGGCACTGAGTAGCCCCTGGGAATCCTTCAAATACCAATAGGGGTACTAGCACCCACTGTTGGGAACCCCTGAATTAGTTCATACACAGCAGGAAATCCACCATGGCTTTCCATACACACATACGGCTGTGTTGCTACCATACAGTATATGGTATATCATATACTTTTACAAATACTTCTCAGTATGGCTCCACAGGTTACATTTCCTTTTCTTTATTTTAAATAAAAACAAAACTAGGATATATTGTGCAGACTTTGCCTACCTGAATGCATGGTGGGTTTTGGTTTTTTGGCCATTTTAAAGTTTTATTGATTTTTACAATATCTTAGCAATCAAGTTACACTTAATTAAGTAAATAATGACTTCCCGCTTACCAGTCTGCGCGGTTCTTGTTAACTATACATATAAGCCATTGCTATAATATTACAAAACATATATACTCCGCCTTACAATTCGATTTTACCCTACCCCAACCTGCTGTGATACTAAATTTCAAACCCTGCTGAAAGATAGAAAACCCTGAAAAATAGTTCTTTAAGTAAAGTAAGAAAGGTTCCCAATCTTCTTGAAAACATTCCAAGTTTTCATCCCTTATAAGTGTTGTACGTTTTGCCATCTCCGCATATTCCAAAATTTTTATCAAACAGTCTTCTTTTGAAGGCATTTTATTATCTTTCCATTTCTGCGCATATACTATTCTAGCTGCCGTGGTTGCATTCATTTAAAAAAGTTAAGAGACTAATTTTTCATCATTTTCACACAACTCCTTTTCAGCTCTCGACATCTGATCCTCAAATCCAGCTTTAAGATCCTTCTTATAAAATTTCGTTTAAATGATGGTACTAAAACCAGTTACTAACCAAATTTTGAACTTCAGTTAGATTTTTTAATTTACAGCCCTTATCTTGAAAACATAACAAATCTCTATAGGTACCCCATTCAGACTGCATATTTATCTCTTTACGTGCTAAAGCTTCTATCGGGGATACCCATAATGGAGTTTTAGGTTCCAACCATTTTTTATATTTTACCCACACTCACATTAGACTCCTTCTTACATAGTGATTAAGAAAATCTTTATGCAATTTAGTTTCATCATACCACAAATAAGAATGCCATCCATACCTTCTATCAAATCCTTCCAGATCAAATATTCTGGGATTTCTTAATGTTATCCATTCCATTAACCACGTCAAACAAACAGCATCAAAATACAACCTTAAATCTGGCAGGGTAAGACCACCTCTTTCTTTAGCATCTGTTAAATTTTTAAATTTAATTCTTGGTCTTTTCCCTTGCCAAACAAATTTAGTTATGTCCTTTTGCCATTGCTTAAAACAAGTTAACGTATTAATTATAGGAACAGTCTGAAAAAGAAACAACATTTTAGGTAAAACATTCATCTTCACAACTGAAATTCTTCCCATTAAAAATAAATTCATTCTAGTCCATCTTTGCAAATCAATTTTTACTGTATTCCATCTTTTGACATAATTATTTGAAAAAAAAAAAGATTTTTTATTTGTCAGCCAGACACCCAAATATTTAATTTTCTTCTTGAATGCATGTTTTAGATCTAACTGTTGTAACTCTTGGAGAAAAGTGCCAAGGAAGCAATTGTTTTGTACCAAAATGTATGACATTGTTGTTTCCTGCTTTTCTTCTTGGCTAAGTCTCACATCCCCTCATGCTGTGTCTATGCATATATTTTAGGAAACAAAAGCTAATCAAAGTTGACTGTGTTTCCTGACTAATACAATCAATGGGCAGGATATGGGAACAAATATTTAAAAAATCCTTCTATGACCTCACTATCTTCAGTTCAAAAGAAGGAAATATGAACCACCAGCCAGCGTGGTGTAGTGGTTAGAGTGCTGGACTAGGACCAGAGAGACCCAAGTTCAAAGCCCCATTCAGCCATGATACTAGCTGGGTGACTCTGGGCCAGTCACCTCTCTCAGCCTAGCCTACTTCACAGGGTTGTTGTGAAAGAGAAGTATGTTGTACACTCTGGGCTCCTTGGAGGAAGAGCGAGATATAAATGTAGTAATAATAATAATAATAACCATACAATGGCGCATCAGTACACAAACACACACCCACACCCCACGCTAATTGTAATCCTGGAATTCCAAGAGTACCACTGCTACTTCACTATCTACTATTACTGAACCATTGCTATGCTTTCAGCACAGAATTAATTTTCTATAATTTTTAAAAGTACAGCCAAACAACAACAACAACTAAATAGAAACGTAAGTTTCTATAGCAAAGACATCTACCACAACTACTTCTATAGCTTCTGTCACAAGCTCAAGTTTTGAATTGTTTTGCCAAAAAGTGTATATGTTATATCTGGTATAATTGGCTGATATCCAGATGGAAGTAATCATGAGTAATCCCACTGAAATCAATTTGAGAAATTAGTCATGACTAACTCCTCCCATTAATTTCAATAGACTACTCTTGAATATTTTAGTCTGGATGCCCGCCACTGTTTTTAAGGATTTAAAATCCATTCAGGCTATTGATTGTCTTCAATGGATAGCATCCAATCTGAAGCAACAGCAAGAGACTCCAGTACACTTCTAGGAAACATTTTAGTAACTTTCCTCTTACATTATAAATTGGCAATATATTTATTTGGGAAGAAATCATTCTTACAAACTCTGATTGTCATCTAGCTCCTCTTTAAACAGGTGCTTCTCTGTACAACAGAAGTTGCCAGGGGCATACCAAGGTTGGAGTGGGCCCAGAGATGAGATTTTAAAATGGGCCCTTCACTGATATATTTATACACCAGGGGTGCAGAACTCAAATGCCCTGGTGGGCCAAAACCAACTGTGACTTGGCTTGTGCGGGCTGAGGTCAATGTTTAGGGTACTGACTATTAAAGTAACACTTAATATCAGTTAATTAATTAAATTAATTAAAATTAGAGTGAAATCAATTAAAATGAATTTAATTAAAATTTAACTTTTGAAGTTCTGACAGGCCAAGATTAATTTAATTTAAATTGAATTGAATTAAAATGAATTCTAATAAAACTCAAATATACAATACAATCTGTACAAAATACATAATGATGTAAACTGCATTGCTCTTCCTTTCCACCTTTGACAAACCATCCACTTAAAATGGGATGTTAAGTGGATGATAAGGGGAAAAAGAACGAAAGAAGATGGGGCAGGCTAGGTGAGACGAAAGAGAGCGCGGATACTAGGACTTCTTCCTCCCAAGTAAAAGGTGCATAAGAGGGGATTGTGGATGAGAGAAGCGAGCGAAGGTTTCATGACCACATGCTTCATGACCGCAGGCAGCCTGACCCTTCCTCAGGTGTAAGTCGCACTGTGTTCAACAGGGGTGTCTTCTCCCGGAAGCATGCACACAATGTTAGTCTGATCGTCCTATATGTTTACTCTAGAGCAAGTCCCGCCGAGTTGTTCTATGGGACTTGCTCCTATATTCAGTCTTAAAGCGAACCCTCCTCTGGCAAAGTCCCGATTCCTTTAACCAAACATAATTTACTAACCTCCCTCCCCCTGATAGTTCCAAATCCCTCCTGAACAGCTTGCCCCACCCACTGTCCCACCAGGCAGCCCGCCCCCAAACATATTACCCACTCACTGGGTACACTAGAGGAGAAGAGGATGGAGGGTGATCGCGTGGGAGGGGGGTGCTCCAGAAGTCGGGAGCGTTTAAGCTTCTAAGAGGGATTGGGAGAAAGAGGAATCATCCAAGAGCAAGGCACTGAACGGGCGCATTCAGTGCCGCTGCCGGAAGATTCCAAGAGTAGAACGCTCAGAAGAATTCGCAGCGTTCTAGAATGTCCTGGCGTCTACCTGCCAGCCAATGAGAGTCTCTGGATGGTGCCAGGACGGGAAAGGAGGAGCCTATGAGTAACAAGGCAAAAGGGAGATGGGGAAAGGAGGGGGAGGTAAGGAGAGAGAGAGAGAGAAGGAATATGGCACGGAAGGAAGGAATACTGAAGGAAACCTGGACAGGCGCTGGGGAGTCATGTGACTTGCCTCGGGGGGGGGCTCAAGGCAGTGGGCCGGGAGACAACTGTCTCCCCTTGTCCAATGGAGAGTACATCCATGAGAAGTTCCTTCAATGTGTATTTGAAACTCAGACATTGAAGAACTCAGGTGACCAAGTTAGCCCAACTATAAACTAAAGCAACCTGCTTTATTTTGCAAAAACTACAGTGCCTGCAAATTGACAAATGTATAATTTTGTCCTTGACTTTTCTTCTGTGAAACTTTACATTAAAAACCAAAGATAAACAAATACTTGTGAGTTTCTCAGAGACATCTGGTTGGCCACTGTGAGAAACAGGATGCTGGAATATAGACCTTTGGTCTAATCCAGAAAGGCTCTTCTCATGTTATTACTATTAACAACAAAGTTTTAAAAATCCAGTGTCAATTATTACACCAGTCTATTAACACAGCACATTCATCTTTACAGCTCTGTAAGAAATGTATATACACATTTAAAGCACAGTATATTCTGCAACACATCATCAGTTTGACAGAACATGTTCCAATATGATAATCAGAGTCAGATAATACTAGCAAATTGCATCAGCCATTTTACTCCAATATCGGCAGTAATTGCAGTGGAAATGCTACAACTTAACTATATTTCCTTGTTACTTGCTAAGTTACTGGAAGATCTCTAGGAAACCAATCCAACTTCACAAAGTATATCTTGCTAAGATATCCATTACTTAACTTCCATCTATTAATTACTTAACCATTAATTTAATTTCCACAGATTTGGATCATACCACTAATAAAAAGAAGAGGGTAGAATTAACAAACAATTGAAATGTATTGAGGTCATTCACACAATCAAGAACTGCGTTCTACCCAGGTTTGGGAGCTGTGTATGCTCCAAGTTTTTGGTTGTGTGAAAGCAAGGTAAGAGAAAAACCTGGGTAGCTTTTCCTCCTACCTTGCTTCCACACAACTGGAAATTGGGAGCACACACAGGTAACAAACCCAGGCAGAACACAGTTTTTGACTGTGTGAAATACCTCATTATGTATTATTACTTTGGCTTGTATCCAGAGAACTGTAAGTAGCACACTGCTTATGGAACGGGACTTTCTTGTCCCCTCTTTCAGCCCCCTGTGCGGAAGCCAGTCCTGAAGGCCAGTGGGCTCTTAGGAATAATGGGGAGTATGACAAGCTGGTGGCCAAAGGAGGGGAAGTCAGTGCAAATCCCACCTCTCTTACACAAATGTAAGTGCTGTGCCAGTCATGAAAACACTAGTTAGGATTAATGCTAGTTAACACACTATTTCTAGAAATTGCATGGTTAGTACATTTTACTACATATGGCAACAATCACTCAAATATCAACCAACAGCATATCGCATTTAAAGTATAACTCATGTACATGACAGAATGTATCTGTTTAACTGTATGCACCATGTGTGACCTGCTTGAACTGGCCACAGATACCCACCATGTGCACACCCAATGGTTAACATGCATTATGCGTGAATCTGCCATATTATTTGGGAGTTTAATAAAAACATCCATGCTACTGTTTGGATCCATTAAATTGTGCTCATGTTCATTTTTTACTTTCATGTTTAATGTGTCAGATGAAAGCTCCTTTGTACCAAAATATCTGCTACAACCACATGCACAAACCCAAAGTGGGAAGAGATGGTCATTACTGCCTGGGTATGTAATATGGATGGTAAAGCACTCAAAAATACCAACAGCTATAGTGTCAGAACTATAGTGTACTAACTTCTGACCCTGACCAGATATTCTAATTCAAGCCCCTCTGATAAATGCCAGAATAATCTTTTCCTAGAGGCTTCTAAGGATATTATTTAATCTTCCATGTTGTATTGTCAAAATGCATGCTACTATCCCTTAACACCCACCTGACATTTATGAATCCAGAATGAAATTGTAGTAATTAATCTAACCACAACCTAGGAATGGGGGAATTACTTTCTTCTGTACTTCCGCCAGGCACCTACAAATCCACTTGCCAGCTTGCCAGGGTTAAGTGCCCACAGCCTTCAGGCGAGCAGGACATCCAGCACCATGTAGATCTCCTCACCGGCCATTTTGAGAAGATAAGAAACAGCAGGAATTCTTTCTGAGTAGTTGGAGAGGGTTCCCACTGTTTCTTATCGCCATATCCCACTGTGAATGACAGAAGACCCACTTCTCTCCTAAGCCCCTTTGCCTGTGTGCCACAAAAGGATCTGAGGGAAGAGAGGACCACAAATAACTGGCTAGTAAGCTAAGCCTAGCCACCTAATGACGCAGCAGGGAAATGACTTGACAAGCAAACCAGAGGTTCCCGGTTTGAAACCCCGCTTGTATGCACCTATATCGGGAAGCAGCAATATAGGAAGGTGCTGGAAGGCATCTTCTTGTACTGCGCGAGAGGAGGTAATAGTAAACCACTCCTGTATTCTACCAAAGACTACCACAGGGCTCTGTTGTCACCAGGAGGCAACAGCACACTTTACTTTTAAGCTAAGCCTACATTTGTGGGTCCCAGTTTGAAAGAGATATATATTAGTTGGGTATTTGGTATGTTTTTAATGGTGGAGGAAAGAAAAATACAGAAAGATTCCTGCAGTCTTAGGCTGGAATTAACTACTTATGGGTAGTATTGTAGAATGGAAAATTCCTCTATTGTTTTTTTCTATTGTTTTCTACTGCTGAAGTTGGTGATGAGTCACTTATCTATCAAGGGCAGACAGGGTGGGGGAAGTGGGTATGAACGGACTAGCTTCATTAACATAGGCGCCAGATGATAGGATCACTTTAAACTGTAACTCGTCCTGCTTCTTAGAATGTGAAGGAATCTTCTCTTAATTTGCTTATCTCTTTTCTGTAAGACCGGAACTCAGAGCAAAGTCCAGCCCAGAGGCAAACACATGTGTTAATGAAGTAAACTAATTGGTTCTAGGGCAAAAGGTTAACGCCCAGATGTGTAACAATGCCAAGGTTTAAAACCCCAAAAATCGGGGGATTCGGGGCTTCTTCTCTGGAGGGCCGTGAGGCACCAGGAAGGGGTCACAGCGCTGTAATCAATAAACGGTGATATTGCTTCCTTCAACCATCCTTGTCTGTCTGGTTTATGCTGACTGGGTTCCCCCAGGTAACATAAACTGGTGCCGTTCAAGCTCGGATGGTCGGCTGGTGAATTACCTGCCCATCGGTGGCTGCTTGGGGGATCCTTTCTCACGCCGTGGGAGAGCAACCCTTCAGGCGCCACTCCTCCCTTTTGAAAGGAGGAAGGTTTTGACCCCCGACGACGTGAGACCTAAACTCCCAAGCCCACCGAAGACGGGCGCGGAACGAGGCACACCAACGCAGGAGTCCGGACAGGTGGAGTATTAAGGGTCTCGAGACAAAGGGGAGCCAGGGAATCGCCCACCCTGTGCCAAGAGCCGCTGTAGGCAGAGGGCACTGCCTAGAAGCAGGACGGGCTCTGGGAGGAAAAGGGAGGTTGTGTGAATGTGTGCAGTTTGAAAGATATTTGGTGAGTGCAGAGGGGGACCCTAAAGAGGGGAACCCACCGTGAAAGTGGTCCTTGCAGTGGCAAGGCGGGACTCCTGAGTAAGTCCTCTCTCTCGGCGACGAGAAGGGGACCCAAATCGGAGGTGCGGGCTGTGAAGTTGTCTGTCTATAATCCCTCTGTGGCTCACTGCGGGACCCCCTACCCGCAGTCCGTTTCCCTCTCCTATTTGTCTGTTTGTCTTGAGTGAAAGAGAGCACAATTCTGTAATTATGGGTGGGGGTGGGTCAAAGGTATGCACCCCACTGAACTGTATGGTCCAGAACTTTAGGAAAGGTTTCACTAGAGATTATGGCGACCCACCCTGCAAGCCCGAAATCCTGGTTAGACACTGTACACTGAACTGGCCAGCCCAAAGTCCAACTTGGCCGGCAGATGGAAGTTTTGAGATAGATGAGATTCGCAAGGTTCACATAACAGTGACTGAAAGCCACCCTGACCAGTATGCATACATAGACCAGTGGATGTTGAACGTTATAGAGGGGCCAAAATGGCTACAGGACTGCAAGAAGAAACAGGGGGCAAAGACGGTGCTAGCGCTCCGCACCAAAGGCAAGGGCAAGCTACGAAAGTTGGAGGGAGAAGAGGCCTCGGCACCACCACCAAGCGCGTTACCCCCGCCTCCACCCCAGCTCCTGGAGCCTGAGGAAGAGCCAGAATCGCCCCTACCGCCTCCACCCTACAACCCGTTATACCCCAAAGTTCCCCAACCGAGCGATCCTCCATACCAGTTCAGGCAAACGGAGGAGCGCATACGGTATGCGAAAGAAAAAGAAGAAGAAGAGGCGAAAAGGAAGAAGGAACAGGAGCGTTTAGAGTGGGAGAAGAAGAAGGAGGCTGAGTTCAGAGCACGTGAGGCAGCCGAACAGGAAGAACTCAAGCAACTACAGGCTAGGGTGGAAGAATTGGAAAAGGAAAGAAAAGAGAAGGGGGGCAAGGAACAGTTAAACCCAGAAGAAGGAGAGGGAGTGACCATGGCCCCCCTGCGTGTAACCACCTTCCACGGGGACAAAGGGGAAGCTGTGTACCAATACCAGTATGTGCCTTTTTCGTCTGCGGACCTGCTGAATTGGAAGCGCACCACCAAGACCCTAACTGAAGACCCTAGAGAGATGCTGGAACTTTTCGAGACGATCATGCGTACCCACCGTCCCACCTGGGGAGACATACAGACACTGATGCACACGCTGCTGTCTTCGGATGAGCGAAGTCGTGTCCAAGAAGGAATGAAAAAGTCATTAGACGAACAAGCAAAGAAACTCAAATCAGAGATAACCCCAAAAGATTTATATGAGCTTTATTTAGTAACCAAAGACCCTGATTGGCATCCAGGCGTGGGGAAGGGAGATGAGTTTCTGGCCAAGTATCGGGACCTAGTACTAGAAGGCATGAGGGCGGCTGGACGAAGAAATATCAATCTCGCTAAAGTATCGGAAGTCCTGCAGGGACCCCAAGAGGCACCCGGAGCATACATGGAGCGGCTGAAGGCAGCCTACCGGCAGTGGACAAGCATCGATCCAGACAATGAAGGAAACCGAAGACAGATCAACATGACCTTCATAGCTCAAGCCCAGAAAGACATCCGTCGAAAGCTGCAGAAAAGAGAGGAGGCGGTGGACATGCCCGAAGAGATGTTACTGGGATTGGCTAGAAATGTGTATGCAAACCGGGATACGGAGGAAGAAAAACAGCAAAAGGCTGCTGTTGTGATGGCGGCTGCCATTAGAGGGGAGTTGCCAGGAAGACGGGGGCGAGGTGGCAGTACTAGAGGACGTGGTCGAGGGGGCAGAGGAGCCCAACAGGAACGTTTGGGTCGCGATCAGTGTGCAATCTGCAAGAGGCATGGGCACTGGAAGAATGAATGTCCAGAAAGACCTGAAGAGGGAAATGCAGACAGAGGGCACAGAGTTTCGCGAGTAATGGCTGGACGCGCGGAGGAAGAGGAGTGACGGGGCCAGGGTTCATTGCACCAGTTACCACTCACCCCGGAACCCATGGTGACTTTGACTGTACAGGGGAAGAAGGTGCCATTTATGATTGATAGTGGAGCTACTATTTCAGCCATTCAACACCCAATAGGAGAGAAGACTGCTATCAAGTTACCAATACAGGGAGCCACGGGCCGCAGTAACTCCAGGCCCATCTTTGATGTGGACAACTGCAGTCTTAAGGGGAATACTTTTAGACATCAGTTTGTGTGGCTCCCCGATTGTCCAATGAACTTATTGGGAAGAGACATTCTGTGCAAATTACAAGCCACTTTAACTTTTTCAAAGGATGGAAGCTGTACCCTCGAGACACCACAAGGGGGGGATATATGCACAATAGAAATGCCCAAAGAAAAGGCTTGGAAGTGGAAAGCCTGGTGGGATGGGAAATCGGAAGCTACCAGAGTCTTGATAGCGCAAGACATAGCAGAAAGCTTGCCAGTGCCTAAAGAGGTTTGGGCAGAAAACGGAGGATTTGGCATGGCCATCAACCAACCCCCTGTGTGCATTCGAATGAAGCCAGGAGCCATACCCGCTAATATACCACAGTACCCCATCTCAGAAGAGAAAAGGAGGGGAATCCAGCCAATTATCACAGCGTACCTTGAAGAGGGGATACTACAAGAGTGTCAATCTGGATGGAATACCCCACTCTTCCCAGTGGAAAAGAAGGAACCAGGCCGTTACAGACCAGTGCAAGACCTGCGGGCAGTAAATGCAAGAGCTGAACCCATGGTAGCCCTAGTGGCTGACCCATACACCATAATGAGTAGAGTACCAGGCGCTGCTAGATGGTACACAGTACTGGACATTAAGGATGCTTTTTTCACAATCAGATTAGCACCTGCCTCGATCCCTATCTTCGCTTTCACCTGGCACCCCCCCCTGGACTCCCCGGGACTCCAGAACAAGCAGATCCGGCTAAGCTGGGCCAGATTGCCACAGGGATTCATACACAGCCCGAGTTTTTTTTCAGAAGCTTTATCTAGAGATCTGGAGGGTCTAGTTGTACCCCCAGGGGGGGCAGTCTTGCAGTATGTGGACGATCTTTTACTCGCAACAAATACGGAAAAAGATTGCAAAGAACTCACTATAGAGGTGCTTAAAAGACTTGCAAACTGTGGCTACAAAGTATCCAAGAGCAAAGCCCAACTTATACAGACTACTGTAAACTATCTGGGATTTCGGCTGGAGGAAGGCCAGAGATACCTATCAGGAGAAAGAGTAGAAGCAATTTGTGCCATTCCAGAACCCAAATCCAAACGTGGTCTGCGAGCATTCCTTGGAATGACTGGCTATTGTCGCGTCTGGATACCAGGCTACGCCCAGATAGCCCAGCCCTTGTATGAGGCGACTCGAGGAGAAGGCGAGATGCTGTGGGGAGAGGAACAGAAGAAAGCGTTCCAGGAACTGAAAGACATGCTAACGAGGGGCCCAGCTTTAGGACTCCCAAACCTCACGCTACCCTTTACGCTATACGTGCTTGAGCGGGGAGGGTTAGCAAAGGGAGTCCTGACACAGCAAGTCGGACCCAGTATGCGACCCTGCGCATATCTTTCAAAAAGATTGGATGCAGTAGCAAGAGGATTCCCTCCCTGCTTGAGAGTTGTAGCTGCAGCAGCTGTACTGTTACAAGATGCAAAGAAACTCACTTTCGGAGCAAAGACTACAATAGTCACTGAACACTCCATTAGATCTTTGTTAAAAGAAGGGACTATCAAGTGGATGACAGGCTCTAGACTCATGAAATATCAACTGATGCTGTTAGAAGACCCAGAGGTCGAATTACAGGTGACCACCAGTTTAAATCCTGCCTCATTTCTACCCGATGAAAATGCAGAAGAGGGAGAGACGCATGATTGCCCAACGCTGTTGCAACAGACCTGGGCAGTCCGATCTGACCTACGCACGGTCCCACTGAAGAATGCAGACCTGCAGTGGTTCACAGATGGGTCCTCCTTTGTAGAAAATGGGGTGAGAAGAGCAGGATATGCCGTGGTGAGTCTAGTGGACACTATCGAAGCTCAGCCGCTACCCACGGGCACCTCAGCCCAGCTAGCAGAACTAATTGCAGTTACCAGAGCCTGTGAGATGGCAGAAGGGCAAACTCTGAACCTCTATTCGGACTCAAGATATGTACACAACATGGCACATGCGTACGCTGCACTGCATCATGAAAGGGGCATGCTAGATTCTAAAGGGAACCCAGTGAAATACCAGCAAGAGATCCAGCGGTTCATGGACGCCATGCAGCAACCCCGCAGTCTGGCTTTTATGCACTGCCGTGGACACCAGAGAGGAGGAGGGGAAGTGGAAAGCGGCAACCGTAGAGCTGATGCAGCAGCTAAGTTAGCTGCACGCTCAGCCGAAATGATTATGGTGTCCCTTATTCCAGACCTAGCTACCCTGGAAGAGGAATGGGAGTATGGAACAGAAGACAAAAAGCTGGCAGAAGCCCTGGGAGCCGTGAAACAGCAGGGGAAATGGATCATCAGAGGGGGGAAGACACTAGTCCCCAAGGAATATGTGACAAGACTTGTGGAGGGTTTACATGAAGGCACGCACATGGGGGCAGAGACTATGTATGAACTCATTCGGAAGAAGTATTATGCACCAAATTTGTCTGCTCATACCCGACAAGTAGCCAGGAAGTGTGTAGAATGTGCTAAAGTCAACCCCAATACCCGGCCTCAAGGACAAGCAGGGCAAGTAGCAATGGGGGCCGGCCCGATGGACATTATTCAAGTGGACTTTACAGAGATGGTCCGGCAAGGACCCTATAAATATCTCCTGGTCATTGTATGCACGCTAACTGGCTGGGTGGAAGCCAAACCATGCAAGGCAGAAAGCGCGCAGGCTATGGTTAAATACTTGCTTAACGATCACCTGCCCAACCACGGACTGCCAATACAAATTAACTCAGACAATGGGGGGGCATTCGTGAGCAAAGCAGTGCAAGACGTTTCTAGGGCATTGGGAATACAATGGAAACTCCATTCCTCGTGGAACCCACGAAGTTCCGCGAAAGTGGAACGTATGAACAGGACACTCAAAGATCATCTAGTCAAGCTGATTGAGCTCACACAAATGAACTGGGTGGCCCTGTTACCATACGTACTGTTTAAAATTAGAAACACACCAAGGGGAAAGGAGAAATTAACTCCATTCGAGGCTATGTATGGGAGGGCGTCACCCATCCTGCGTACTAGAGTTGAGGACCACCCCCCGTCCACGGCCCAATGGGCTAAGGTCCTGCACGATGTACGACACTCCCTACAAGAAACCATCCCCATTCCTATTGTGGATCCAGTACACCCCTACGAAGTGGGAGAATGGGTGTGGGTGAAGAAATGGAAGGTAGAGCCTTTGAAACCCAGATGGGGAGGTCCATATCAGATTCTGTTAATCACACCAACTGCTTTAAAATGTGCAGGAATTAAGGCGTGGGTCCATCATACCAGGGTTAAACGGGCAGAGGCGCCTATCTCGTGGGTTGCACAGAAGACTGGAGAGACTAAGCTGAAGATACGTCGCCTACCCTGAGTCTACCCCCTGCTACACCCTACCGGAACGGGTGCACGTCTTCGCACGGGTCCAGGGTACATCTTTGGAACGTCCCTACGGGTGTGCCCATACCTGGAAGCGGCACACCCTTTGTACGGACCACCGGCGGGGGTGGGAGAGAGAGTGTTATTTCCTGGTTTCAAGCTTGTAACTAAAATGTGGTCTCGAACACTGTTGTTTTTATGGGTAATAGGAGTGAATAGCACCTACAAGGTTTCCCACCCGAAAGTCCCTGGGCTTCAGACTGTAATCGGAGCCACATCCCTTAAAGACTGCTGGGTTTGTACTCATGGTGATATACATTCTGAAGAGAAGGTAGCTCTGGTGGCGGGCCCCATCCCCCTAAATTGGTGGGTTCAGAAACCCAGAGTAAATTGGTGCTCCCCCTGGATCAGCACCACCGAATTGGCTTGGCGACCAACCACGGGAGGGGGGAACCGCCAGACCTACCGCTACCAAAGGGAATGGAAACGAAATTGGTATTCAAAAGGGGTCCCGGAATATGAAGTTGAAACATTAATTGGCCAGAATCCAATTTGCATTGAGAACAAAGGGGGACCTGGACCCAATTTGGGGGAGATCTCCTACACTCACTGTGCCCACACATGGTCGTTTGATAAATCCCTTGGCGAATTTACGCCACGGGCTGACGATCATGGACCAGACCAGGAAGAGTGCGATGGGGATGATCCCTCTGTGGGCAAATATCCTGGATTGTATGGGGGAGAGATGACCCTCACCTCTGTAACCCTATTCAATTTCACTGAAGGCCACTGGCGGGAGGAGTCGAAATTCCTATGGAAAAACACCCTATATGTACACGATCGGCTAGGTATCCTGATCAACAAAACACAAACCAAGCATGACACGTGTGATAGCAAACTTAACACTTGGGAATCCCCTTTCTGGACCCTCTGGCTGAGCATAACCTGTGCACACCACAAAGACCCAAATGTAACACTTTCCTGGTTCGGGGGAAGGGCCAGCAAGTCCGGACCCTTCAGCCTTGACAGAGAATGTGGAACGGCCCTGGGCATAGGAGAACGAAGAGTAGGGCCAATGAAGTGGGAAACGGGGGACGTCCTGACCCTGTCCTTGCTCGAACACGGAATGTACTGGCTCTGTGGTAAAAACGCATACAAAGCACTGCCACAAGGTTGGAATGGCAGATGTGCCCCTGCTTATCTGGCACCCAAAGTAGAGATCCGCAAAAGCCTAAATGCCTCTGAAGTTTTGAACATGGGCAGTTTCCTGCACCGCCTAAGGCGCGGCGCAGAGAACCCCCTTGTGGTCCGCAACACCGGATTCCACCAGGCTTGGCGGGCTATGCTACCGGGACTTGGGGTGATTGAGCTTGAAATAGCGGTCAAAAACATCTCAAAGGAGATGGAAAAATCTTTCAATAGCACTCTGAAAATGTTAATGGAAGTTCAGCAAGAGGTTGATTCATTATCAAAAGTGGTTGTGCAAAACCGTAAAGCGCTCGACATTCTTGCTGCTCAGCAAGGAGGTGCCTGTGCTTTGATCGGGGAGAAATGCTGTTACTATGTAAATAATCAGGGAAAAATTGATCAGGAGGCAGCCAAATTGAAGGAATCGATACAGGTCTTTCACAGCATCGGCCAACCCCCATCTGGATGGGGAATATGGGAATGGCTCACGAGTTGGCTGCCAGACCTAGCCTGGCTAAAGTCATTATTTGTTGTTTTTGTTATCATTGTTATAATTTTGCTAATGCTACCTTGTATAATACCTTGTTTAACTAGAATAATAGAATCTGCTGTTTCTGCCATAGTTAGAAAGGAAACCGCACCGCTTATAAAAACAATGTATTCTAGTCTACCCTTAAAGGAAGAGCCATAAAATGGGCTCTTGAGGGGGGAGATGTAGAATGGAAAATTCCTCTATTGTTTTTTTCTATTGTTTTCTACTGCTGAAGTTGGTGATGAGTCACTTATCTATCAAGGGCAGACAGGGTGGGGGAAGTGGGTATGAACGGACTAGCTTCATTAACATAGGCGCCAGATGATAGGATCACTTTAAACTGTAACTCGTCCTGCTTCTTAGAATGTGAAGGAATCTTCTCTTAATTTGCTTATCTCTTTTCTGTAAGACCGGAACTCAGAGCAAAGTCCAGCCCAGAGGCAAACACATGTGTTAATGAAGTAAACTAATTGGTTCTAGGGCAAAAGGTTAACGCCCAGATGTGTAACAATGCCAAGGTTTAAAACCCCAAAAATCGGGGGATTCGGGGCTTCTTCTCTGGAGGGCCGTGAGGCACCAGGAAGGGGTCACAGCGCTGTAATCAATAAACGGTGATATTGCTTCCTTCAACCATCCTTGTCTGTCTGGTTTATGCTGACTGGGTTCCCCCAGGTAACAGTATTATCCACACAATTGTTCAAAGTCTAGAACAGGAAAGACTTTAGTCTGGAACAAGACTGCCTGCTCCAGAATAAGAACTTCTGCTCCAGACTAAGGAAAACTGATGTGATAGGCAGATATCAACAGATGCCTTTACTTACCAAACTGAAGACGTTTACCCTTTAAAAAAGGTTATACCAGTATTTACCCAAAAGAAAGAGGACTCTGAAGGTAAGATTCACACCCCCCACCCCCCGCATTTCTAACATCAAAGAATTCGGCGCGGTGGAGAGACGACTAATTTTGGATTCAGGAAAATAGGTAGCTAGGACACGCTACAAAACACGGTGCATGCCTAAGTATTATATTGTGTACTATATAGTTCCATACACATATATTTGTGTGTAAATGTAGGCAGGATTCAAATACGACCATCCATCATATATACGGCGCGCGCACAAAAAGACACACACGCAGCTTGTACATTCATTGATTCACAATCACCATCAATGGAAGTGTCGAGGGCTTAAAGGTGGCGGCGCGGGCGCTCCTTCCTCTTCTTCCGTCCAGAATAACCCAGCCAAGAGCACATCCACCTGACAGACACACGCCTCCGCCTCTCCCCCGCCCCGCGCTCCTGCTTCTCCTCCCGTTCTCTCCTCCTCCTCCTCCATCATCTCTCCGGCGGCGGCACCCACCCTCTTAGCATCTGGTGGGCGCCGCACAGACCCTCCTCCTCCCTCCATTACCAGCGCCCCGCAGGTCCCAGGCAGAGACGCGCATCCGCCAGAGAAGGAAGGCCAGCCGGCCAGCCACCGGCCTCAAGTGCCGGAGTCCCACGTTTCATCCGGCGGGGGCGGCGGAGGGGAGGAGCGGAAGGCAAAGGAGGGAGGGCGGCGGCGGCTGGATCGGCCAGGCGTTTTGTTGACCCACAAACCCACTTCCCCCGGCCGGCCTGGCCGCGAGGACTGCGCCAGGAGGCTCCCGTTACCTGAAGTGACTGGCCAGGGAGCATCGGCAGCACCAAACCGTCATGAGGGATGGGGAGGGAGGCGGCAGGTCAGCGGGCGGCAGCGGCGAGAGGTGCAGCCGATGAGGCGGAGGATGAGGATGGTGCCGCCGCCGCCGCCTCGGCCTCTCTTTCTTCTTCTGCCGCCGCCGCCGCCGCCACCACACTGGGGGCAGCCGCTGGCTGGGTCTCCTCTCCTCCCTCCTCCCGCCTCGCATGCGGCACTGGGCCAGTCACACGGGAGGGAGGAGCCTCCGCCTGGCACCGGCAGCAGCAGCAGCGGCAGGGAAGACGGGCGCGAGGAGAGGAAGCCGGCTGGGCGAGGCGTGGCGCGGCCCCGAGCGCGGGGGCATTGCCCTCCGCGGCAGCGTCCTTCGCCGGGCGCTTTCTTGTGAGGGCGCGGTAGATCGCGGGAGGGTGGTTTCTAGCGATCGATCATTCATCCTCCAGGATGCTCACAACGGCGCCATTATAATATACATTTATCTTCAACGCATAAATTAAGAGGTCGGCTCCGGCGGCCGGGAAGCGGCACATCCCGAGAGAGCTGCGCTCCTTGCACGGTTTAAATCGTCACAATATTGTCCGTCGTCACTAGTCATTTCCCCCCCTTTTCCACAACTAACGCTTAACATGGCGGATTCCCCGCCTCCCCCCCCCGCCGCTTTTCTTTCTTTCTGAGCCGTATCCCACGTCCGTAATTTGACTCCATTATCTTCCGACGCTGGTTCTGAATCTGAATTCAAACATGATTTTCTTCCGCTTTTTCGACGCCACACACGAGGAAGAGTCACGTGTTACCGGTAGGACCTCGTGAGAACTGAAAGGAGCCTTTTGTTATTTGGTGCCACTGAATATTCTGCCCTCAGTTTTAAATGGGAGGAAAATACAAGATTTCTGTGATGTAGCTCACAACATATAAGAACCCGATAATGCAATTAAAAGCTGTTTCCCTCAGTGGCCCACCAGATGCCCCTAAGAAGCTCACAGACAAGAGGTGAGGGCATGCCCTCTCTCTTGCTGTTGCTCCCCTGGCTGCAACTGGTATTTAGAGCATCTTGCTTCTGAGGCTGGAAGTTAAAGCCATACAAGCTAGTGGTAATCTCACTACATCCCATGGCAAATAATTCCATAGATTAATTATGCACTGTGTGGAAAAAGTACTTCCTTTTGTTGGTGCTTGCTTTTCTCGGTTCTAAACTTCCTGGCAATCAGTTTCGTGGGATGACTCCTAGTGTGAGAGATTGAGAAAAAACTCTCCACACCATGCATAATTTTGTAGACCCCTATCATGTCTCCCCTTAGTCATCTTTTTTCCAAACTAAAAAGCCCCAGGTGTTGTAGCCTTGCCCCATAAACACAGTGCTCCAGGCCTCTGATCATCTTGGGTCCCCTCTTCTGCACCTTTTCCATTTCTATAATAATATTATTATTTCCAGTTCTATATTATTGTTGTTGTTAGGAAAAGGTGCTGAAGAGGGGAACCAAGATTATCAAGAGCCTGGAGCACCTTGTGGTATACATGATTATTTTTATCCTCACAACAACCCTGTGAGGTAGGTTAGGCTGAGAGATACATGAGTGGCCCAGAGTCATCCAGTGAGTTTCATGGTTGAATGGAGATCCGAACTTGGGTCTTCCCAGTTCTAGTCTTAACACCCTAACCATTACACTATGCTGACTCTATAATGTCCCTTTTGAGATACAGTGACCAGAACTGCACACAGTACTCCAAATGTGGTGCACCATAGATTTGTATAAGGACATTATTATATTAACAGTTTTATTTTCAATCTCTTTGCTAATTATTCCAAGCGTGGAATTTGCCATGACCAGAAGGCCCTGTTCCTCATTATTATCCACTTCACTTTGGGATATGAGGGTATTTTGAGCAACGTCCTCAACTAAGGTTGTTCATTTCATCCCTTGAAGGTCTGCTCTGAGGGGAGGTCCTACAGCAGTGTCACAAGAGTAGGCCCGCAGGGCATTTTGGGATATATAAGACAATTCATTTAATAAATCATGACTTTTGGTGGCCCAGGCTACACCAGGATGTAGAAGATTATGTCCGAGCTTGTCCAGTATGCCAACGGGCCAAGATCACCCCGGGGAAACTGCAAGGTTATTTACATCCACTTCCTACCCCGGAGGGACCATGGAGGGTGATCTCCCTAGAGTTCATTACAGACTTACCAAGATCAGAAGTCTTTACAACCATCTTACCTGTTGTATTGTTTTTATCCTTGTATTTTATAGATTTTAAATTTGGTTTGTTTTTATATTTTTTAGCTTAATATTTTTATTGTCTTTTTATTGTATGTTTTAACTTTTGTAAACCGCCTTGGGGTTGTGTTTTAACAAAAGGCGGTGGTGGATCATGTCTTTCGGCTTCATGGACTTCCGGACGGGATTGTGTCTGACCGGGGAACCCAATTCACTGCAAGATTTTGGAAAGCTCTCTTCAAGCTTTTGGATATGCGGCTTCATATGTCTTCCGCATATCACCCCCAAACCAATGGACAGATAGAGAGAACTAATGCCACGCTAGAACAGTATCTACATTGCTATGTAAACCATTAGCAGACTGATTGGAGGGAACTTTTGTCCCTCGCTAAGTTCGCATATAATAATGCCCTGCATGTGTCAACCCGACAAACCCCATTTTTTGCGTCCTATGGATTTTATACTCAGGGTTATCCCGGGCAAGTGACCACGTGGTCTTCGGTTCCGACTGCAGATCAGTTTGTGGAAGAACTACAGGCTATCCATACAGTACTAAAGGACCAGTTAAACCAGGCCAAGGAAGACGACAAGTGGTATGCAGATACCAAGCATAGCCTTGTTAAAAGTCAGGGATTCAGTTTGGTTATCAACAAGGCATCTACTGCTTCATAGGCCCTGTCAGAAACTAGGCGCAAAGCATTTAGGCCCGTTTAAGATTGAAGCCCAGTTAAATCCTGTCACCTTTCACTTGACGTTACCATCTACCATGCACGTTTACCCTATGTTCCATTGTTCCTTGCTCTCCCTTGCACGGCCCCCGCATCCCTGAGGGGTCAAACCGAACCTCCGCCTCTGGTTCTGGTTGAAGGACAGGAGGAGTATGAGGCCAAGGGGATCCTGGATTCATGGCTTCACTGGGGTCGTCTGCAATATTTGGTGGATTGGAAGGGCTATGGCTTGGAAGAGCAGTCCTGGGAGTACGCAGAGGACGTGGACACCCCTCGTTTAGTGCGTAACTTTCATCACCGGTACCCCAGGAAGCCAACCGATCGGCGCCGGGTCAGGAAGGGCCCTGGGAAGGGGTGTGGTGTCATGGCTCAGACCTCATACCAGCGAAACTCATCACCAACATTATAAAAAGAGGAAGAAGGAGCACTCTGGATCTCTGTCTATGAGTCCCAAGTGTTCTTGCCCTTTGGCTTCAATATCTATGCCTTCAACTTCAGCCACGTTACACCCCTCGACCTTGAAGGCTAAGCCTTCAACATCGACAGGATCAAATACTAGACTCATTCCTCAATGTCAGCCGGATTAAAATAGTCTACTCTGGAGTCTGTCCTCAACTCTGAAAATACCACACCTTCTGGCTCCACTTTTAGTGGAGTGCACAGGATTGACTGGGAGGATGAGGAACAAGACTTGCCTCCTGTACCAAGGACACCTTCAGCATCACCATCGAGGGTCACCCCATGCTGTTCCCCCCTTCCCTGGATGGAGTGCTTTCATCACTCCGCTACTAATTACACTTCACTGAAATGGCCTACTGACCATTGGAACTCCCCATAGGACCTTGACCCCAGTTATATGCCCTAACCTGGGTTCTGCTCATATAGGATCCAGGTAGCTGATATGGCGGCAACATTGCATCTGGAATTGGAGACACCTAAAACAGAGACTGAAGACCCCATCTATAACTTAATGTCAGGTTCAACAACTACACAACCTGCAGCTCTTCCAATGTTACCAGTATTAGCAAATTCCACAAAGGTCTGTTGGGACATGCCCTTTGTGTCTTCTACAACCTCAAACGATTTGAGAACTTGTACAGGGTTCAGGAAGATTCATGCTCTTTCTTATTTAAACATCTCCCACCCATTTCTTTGGTGGTAGACTGTGCGGTCTGTGCAACACCCACCAAATTGCACTTGGCCCCAGTAGACAAGGAGGGGCATAAGCTGGACTCAGTGTGATGTCAGTTTTATTCTTCTTCCTGTCTAGCTCTCAAAATCTCCAACTATGTGGCTTGCATGTCTAAATATCATTTTTCATTGTGGGACTCCTTGAAGGACGAATTAAAAGATGCCCCTGAGGCCTTCCGAGAGAAGTTCAAATCTTCCCTCCAGTAAACAGCAGATATTACTAGGCAATCTTCTACCACAAAACATCTTGCAGAGATGGGATCCTGTTCTCTCACAGGCTTTATAACTCTCAGATGGTATGCATGGCTTTTTTCTACATCCTTACAAAATGATATGAAGGAAAAAATTGAGACCATTCCATTTGACGGTGAAGGACTTTTCAAATCTCATACAGATGAGACAGTGGGAAAACTTTTAAAAATGAAATATACGGTGAAGACATTTACATCATCTTCCCAACAACTATTTTACTCCCAGATATCTAAGCCCTTTGGGAAACAAACACACCAATTTACACAGATGGGCAGAAAGGATTTTAGACACTCTTCAAAGTATGCACCATAATGCCAAAACTTCCTGAGACAACATCAACAGCAAAAGACCCCTCCTCAGGACTCCTCCAAGCAGTCCATTTGACAATCTGTTCAGTATCTCACCATCTCGTCCCTTCTCCAATTTGTATTGCTATTCAGAAGAATGGTGTCGCATAATATCCAGTGCCTGGGTGTTATCCATCATCAGCTTTACAATAGAATTTTCAAGCTGCCTACACAGGAATCAAATACATACACCCACTCGACTCCAATACTTGTGGATGAAGTCCTCTTACTGCTGCAGAAAGGGGCTATAAAGCCAGTTCTGTTAGAGAATCAGAACAGAGGCTTTTACTTAAGATACTTCCAGGTGCCCCAAAAGGCAAGGGTCTCACCCTATTCTGGATCTCCGCCATTTGAACAAATACATAAAACTGAAAATGTTTTGCATGATCTCCTTGAAGACCATTCTCCCACTACTGACAGAAGAAAAGTGGTTTGTGATGCTTGATTTAAAGGATGCTTATTTCCACATGGGAATTTGACCAGAGCAGAGAAAATTTCTATGATTCATGGTGGGCCAGGACTGCTACGAGTACACCATCCTTCTGTTCAATCTATCTACCACTCTCCACGTCTTCACAAACTGTGTCAGTGCCATCATAGCACACCTGAGGACATGGGGTGTCACCATTTATCCCTTCTAGACGATTGGCTCCTTTCCTCAAATTGCAAGGAAACCCTTCTTTTCAATCTCAGTTACACACTGGATCTTTCATCCTGGCTGGGCATAACTGTGAAATCTGTTCTCGCACCTTGAACAAAATCCAGTTCATAGGAGCAGTCTTGAACTAATGTATGAAGAAGGCCTGCCTACCAAAAGACAGGAGGGAAACCTCGTGACTCTAACCACTGCCTTCTTATGCAAACCAAAGAAACATGCCAGATCAATTCACTGGCTACTGAGCCTGATGGATTCATGCACATCTATAGTCCCCGATGTTCGTTTTTGAATGCAGAAGTTGCAGCTGTGGTTTCTGTTGGAGTTCAGACCAGCGATAGCGTACCTGAACTGCCAGGGCGGGGCTGTCTCTCATTCTCTATGCAATCTCTCTCACTAGCTATGGTCATGGTGCATAGATCACTGTGTCCACCCAACAGCATTACATATCAAGAGATCAGACAACGTTCTCGCGGATGCCTTGAGCAGATACTTCTCACTGAATCAACAGTATGAGTTGGAGTCGGATCAGTCCATTCTGTACAACCTCTTCCGCTATTGGGTGACCCTGAGAGTTGACCTTTTTGCAACACAGCAGAATAAGAAATGCACTCTGTACTGCTCTCGTGTGGGTCTAGGAAATTTTTCCCTAGGGGATGCTTTCTAGATGTCCTGGTTGACACATCTTTACTACCTCTTCCCTACTTTCCAAGGTACTGAGCAAGGTACAGTATTACAGGACTTTACTGAGTGAATATTGATCATACCCTGGTGGCCACAACAACTGTCGTTCCCCTCAATGTTGCTCCTCTCCAAGGGGAACCAACAGCGCCTGCCACAATGTCAGAATCTGCTCATGAGAGAGAGAAGAACTGTGTCTTTCACCCAAACTTGGAGATGCTGAACTTGACAGCATACTGAACTTGACAGTGTGCATTCAACAGACAGGATTCTGTTGAATGAGTGGAAAGAACCCACCTACAGAAATTAAATGTCTAAATGAAAATGCTGCTTCTAAGGGTTTTGATCCCTTTTCACCATCTATTCACCAGATCCTCTTCTGACCAGCCTGAAACATTCCAGTCTCTCAAATACTTCACTAAAAGTTCATCTAGCTGCATTATCTGCTTGCTACCCAGACCGGGATGGCTGTACCTGGACTCAAAGGCATAAATAATCTATTCCCACCTATTTGAGAACCAGTTCAGCCTTGGAGTCTGTCACTGATGCTCTTTTCGCTCACCAAAACTCCCTTTGAGCCACTGTTCTCCTCTACTCTGAAACATCTTTCCTTAAAGGTTGCATTTTTTGTGGCCATAACCTCTGTGTGAAGGCTCAGCGATTTAACAGCACTCCAAGTTGAAGTTTTACCACACTAAACTGGTAAAACGGATTGATCCTTGATTTACCCCTAGAGTGGTTATCGGTTTTCATCTGAACCAAGATATTATTCTGCCTACCTTTTTTTCTGGATCCTTCGACTCCACTGAAAAAGGCAATGCATTCCCTTGTCAATAGAAGATATTTCTTCTATTACCTGGAAAAGACAATAACTTTTAGGAAATCTAATCAGCTCTTTATCTCCCATAAAGGATTCAACAGGGCCCTTCCTATAGCTGGACAAAAGCTTTCGCACTGGCTTGTTGAGCTGATTTTCGTCTGTTATAAACAGCAAGGTGTTCAGCCTCCATCTAGAATAAGAGCCCATTCTACTAGGGCCATTGCTACATCTGCTGCTTATGTGTCAGGCATAAGTATGAAGGACATATACTTACCATTCGTGAAGCACTATGCAATGGACATCTGATCTGCAGCGGAGGCCAACTTTGGCCAGATGTTCTTAAGAAAGTGCTGTGACGTCGTATCTTAGCACCCACCTCCATCTGTGAGAGCTCGCTAGTCACCCAGGTTGTAAGGGAAGATAAATCACCTCAAAGATAAACAGGCTGCTTACCTGTAACAGGTGATCTTTCTGGTGATCCATGTTCACTCACAACACCTGCCTGGCTATCCCCTCACCTAAGGCATTTTATTACTGCCCCATGGACCAGTGTTTCTCAACGTTTTTGGAGTCATGGAGCGGTATATTATTCATGCGCAGTTTGGTTGAGAAACACTGCCATGGACTTACCTGACTCTGTCTCAACTTCAACCTCATCATGCTGCAGCCAATCAGGAACTGAGGAGAAAGGTGCTCTCCTGCCAAAGATAACTGTCACACCACATGAATGATTCGGCGGAGCCAAAGAGCGCCTCTTGAGCAAGCGCAGAACCCAGCCTGTGATTGAACAATCATCTGATTGCTTTCCTCACCTATTATAGTTCCAAAACAGAAGCTTGTCTGTTGCCTTCCTGTTCTTACCAGCATTGGAAGGCATTTGGTCAGACCACTACAGCACAATGTAAATAAGCCATAATTCATGTTATTTAAAAATAAAGAATGATGGCATTAAAAGATAATTTTTACAAAGCTATAGTCAGGAAACTAAAACACAAGTAAGTCCTGGGAATAGAAGCACGTTCCTGGTGGAGAATAATTCATGATTCTGCTATCACTCGTAGTACAGTTTATCCTTGTTCTAAAAAATCTCTATGTGTATTTGATTTCCTGGCACATGTGCTAGAGGATTATTAGTTTGAATGTCTAATTGTTCCTTTCCTAATGCTGTAAATAGAGCAGCAGCGTTTTAGTCTGCCATGCAAGTTCCTGTGGGATATGCTGTGTTCAGTGAATTCCTCTGCATTTGTTCATCTTTATATCACCCTGAATATAAAATACAAAGCAAAGGGACTTAAAGTATTAAAATTTGGATAAATATTTCAAAATACCTAAAGGACTTGGAAATTAACCCCCATTGGCTTCCTATCGAATTTGCAACCTACTTTTTTGAACACACACTAACACAAACTCTAAATAAAGTAGAGCTTGAGTGGATGGTTTAGCCTAAAAATCAGAGTTTAATTTGGCCCAGGGGCATAGCAAGTTTGGTCATGGTTAGAGGACAAAGTCCTCCAGCGGCTCTCCCACCTCTAGGCTTTTCAATTGCGCACACAAAGTACGCGGATGCCCAAAGCCCCTCCCAATGCATCTGATGTCAGAAATGGGGGTGGGGCTACTGTCTGAGAGAGGGTTCATTTGGATCCTCTCCAATCCTCCCCAGTCAGCGTTTCATTGAAATGCTGGCTGACTGGGCTCTTTCAGTGAAACACTGGCTGGGGAGGACAGGGGTGTGCCTCGTGCTCCCAGCCAGCCAGCGCTTTGTTTGCTGGCTGGGTGCAGGAGGGGGCAAGGGGCACCCTGGCCAAGGGGGAGGCAGTGCCTTGGTGCCCCCCCCAGACCCTGGCAGCCAGGGGACAATCGTCCCCTCTTGCTCTATAGTCCCCACGCTCCTGATTTGTCCCCAGCCCACTGGCTTGTAAGCTTTAATTGTTTCAGGAGAACAGAGTTTCAAGCAAATGTATCATAAGACTGGAGACAATGTATAAATTTATGAAAATAAGACTGAATCCTGGCTGAATCCTATGGTCTGCTATCTAAAGGTGAGCAGGATTGTGTTTTAGAGTAGGAGGGTGTATTATAGCTGCTTCCCTCATAAACACAAAGTACTCTTATGCAGATTTAACTAAGAGTTTATCAAGAAACAACTCCATTTTCTCCTTCTCCTTTCCCTCCCATTCCATTTTTGACTACACACACACACACACATACCATTCTCTACACGATCCCCACTGGGACAAACTTCTCAATAACAAAATATAAAAGATTACCAGATAGAATACAACACAGGGACTTCTGGTTGGAGAACAGGATGCAATGCCAGTACTGAGCCTTGGTAGCATCAGCATTGGCTCTGGTGGTGCTTCTTGTGCTAGGGTTTTGGACCAGGCTAATGACTGAATTACTTGGGTGGCACAAGTAAGAAAGGAAGCTTGCTCTATACCCACTAAAAGGGCTGGACAAGGGTTTGTTGTCATTTGGTGAAGAACACAATGCCCTTCTCTTGACTAGGGATGGCCTGGAGTCTCCAGAAATCGGTATCAATCTCCAGGTGACTATTGAGAACAATCAAGGACATTTTAAAGGATTGATATTGTGAAAAATATTGGGGGAAATATTGGTGGCGGGGGGAGGGAATCTCTAGGAATAGCTTTGGCTGACAATCCTACTCTTGACGTGTCCTGTGCTCTTATGAGTCCTGGTGCAGGACACACAAAGACACTAGCAAAGAGGTGCATGCGACACTTCCACAGTCACATTCCACACAACAGACTTCCATTTGGCATGGTGGGAGCAAAAGCAGATTTTATTTTCCCAGTAATATATTTTTGTTGTTTTAGTTAATAAAAATGCAAGTAATAATGAATAATATCGCAAGCATCGTAAACATGTGGTCGATTTTGTAATAGAATTACTACCTTATGAAAAATATTTGGGTCCTGTTTTGAGTAGCAATGGCACATTTATTGTACCAAAAATGGTTGTATGGAAGGCTTCACTTTTAGGGGTGTGTGTGTGTGTTTAATTGAAACCTCCCCCAAAGTAGCTGTATGAATTGGCCTTTAGTTATATAAAAACAAGCAGGCTTGGTTAAAAATAGAAATGAACACTGTCTGTCATGCCATAAACAAATCCCTTCCACTACAGATGAGACATGTTTCTAGCTCCAACAATAGGTGCCTTTATTTACCATTCAACAACAGCAGACAAGGTCAAAACAACTGCTTTCTCTACATAGGCACGCCTTTTAATTGGTAAGCACTTTTGATTCTTTTAAAATTGATAAATTTAATCTCAGTTGTGTTGATTAACATGACACAAATGACTGAATAATTGCATCTTCTTATAAGCCCTACTGAGAAGTTATTTTTTGAGTCTGTACTCATGTACAGCTTCTGAGAGCTCACTAGAAGTCCCTCCCCTGGTGTGTCACCCACTCACCCTCCCTTGTGGGCCCAAGTCTGTCAGTCACAGAAGTGCCTACTATCACGCTTACAGCATTTGCCTCTTCAGATGAACACTATAAGTGTGAGTGAATCACCAGGGGAGGGGCTTCCAGCCAGCTATTGGAGGCTATTGATTAATTATGTGCAGTCAAGTCGGTGTTGACTCTTAGCGACCACATAGATAGATTTTCTCCAGGATGAAATACAGTATTCAAATATAACATCTGAACAAGACTATGGTCAAAGAAGTATTCAGCTGACAACCACCATGATTTACTAAACTAAGCTATGAAAAAACAGCTTTCAGGCATATAAAGGTTAATGCTGTTGTGAAAGAGAAACTTAAGTATGTAGTACACCGCTCTGGGCTCCTTGGAGGAAGAGCGGGATATAAATGTAATAATAATAATAATAATAATAATAATAATAATAATAATAATAATTATTATTATTATTATTATTATTATTTATTTTTATTATTTCTTGTTTACACAGTCAGACAGGCGTTATTGACTGGTTTGTTTTATCCAGACATTGAATCCTTCCCAAGGACCTGGGATGGCTGAATTTTATTGTCAATGTTGTTGCTGTTATAGATATCGTCGCAGAATATAGGCTGTTCCCAGTAAAGCTGCTTTTTGTAATTGGCTGATGGTGATTTCTGTGGCCCCTATAGTGTTGAGGTGCACTTCAAGGTCTTTTGGAATTGTACCTGGGGCTCCAGTTACCACTGGGATTATTTTGGTCTTTTTCTGCCACAGCCTTTCAATTTCAGTTTGTAGATCTTTGTATTTGGTGATTTTTTCTATTTCTTTTTCTTCTATTCAGCTATCCCCTGGTATTGCTATGTCAATTTTTTAAACTTGTTTTTCTTTCTTCTCGACTACAGTTATATCTGGTGTATTGTGTGACAGATGTTTGTCTGTTTGTAGTCGGAAATCTCATAATATTTTTGCATCTTCATTTTCTCCAACTTTTTCAATTTTATGGTCCCACCAATTCTTGGCTACAGGTAGCTTGTATTTTTTGCAGATGTTCCAGTGTATCATCCCTGCTACCTTGTCATGCCTTTATTTGTAGTCAGTCTGTGCGATCTTTTGACAACAGCTGATTAGGTGGTCCACTGTTTCATCTGCTTCTTTACAAAGGCGGCACTTGCTGTTTGTTGTGGATTTTTCGACTTTTGCTCTTATTGCATTTATTCTTAGTGCCTGTTCTTGTGCAGCCAGTATTAAAGCCTCTGTTTCTTTCTTCAAGTTGCCATTCTTAAGCCATTGCCAGGTCTTGGTGATGTCTTATTTTCCACTTATATTGTGCAAACATTGACCATGCAGGGGCTTCTTTTTCCATTTTTCTGCTCGGTTCTTGACTTGTTCTTTCTTGTAGGCCTGCTTTCTTTCATTGGTGTTTAATAGTTTTGCGATATTGACCATTTGAAGTGCATCTTCTTCACTGTCCTTGATATATTCTTCAAGGCCTCTTTTCTCCTCCTCTACTGTTTGATGGACTTGCAGCATTCCTCTTCCACCTGAGCTGCGAGGGAGGTAGAGCCTATCAACATCACTGCGGGGGTGCAGAGCATGATTGATGGTCATTATTTTCCTGGTCTTACGATCTAGCATCTCTAGCTCTACCTGGGTCCAGTCTATTATTCCTGCAGTGTATCTGATAACAGGTATAGCCCAGGTGTTGATGGCTTGTATGGTGTTCCCGCCATTGAGTTTGGACTTGAGGATTTTTCTAACTCTCCTGATGTATTCACTTCCCATTTTTCTTTTAACTTCAGCATGTGTAATGTTATCAGCCTGGAGAATGCCTAAGTATTTGTAATGTTCTTTCTCTTCCAGGATGTTGTTTCCATTGGGCAGTTCTATACCTTCAGTTTTTGTTATTTTTCCTCTGTTCATTATTAATGCAGCACACTTGTCTAGTCCAAACTCCATTGCTAGATCGCTGCTGAATATACGGACAGTGTTTATCAGTGATTCGATTTCTGACGGGGACTTTCCATACAACTTCAGATCGTCCATGTACAGCAGATGGTTGATTTGACTTGATGTTTTAGATGGTTGGTATCTGAGGCCTGTTTTGTTTAGTATTTCGGAAAGTGGGGTCATGGTGATTACAAACAACAGAGGGGATAGTGAGTCCCCTTGGAAAATGCCTCTTCTAATGCTAACCTGTCCAAGTGTCTCGCCATTGATTGTTAACTGTGTACTCCACATGCTCATTGCTTTTTTAAATAAATATAGCAATAGCACTTACATATCTGAATGTTTTTGCTGACACCAGTTGTTTCTAAACATTTTAGTATCCATGTGTGAGGCAATGAATCAAAGGCTTTCTTGTAGTCAATCCATGCAACACTTAGATTTGTTTTTCTTCTCTTGCAGTTTTCTAAAATCATTTTGTCAATCAACAGCTGGTCTTTTGTGCCTCTGGTGTTTGGGCAATTTCCTTTCTGTTCAACTGGAAGCTGTTTGTTTGTTAATAAGTGTTGCATCACTTCATCTGCTATTATTCCAGTTAATAATTTGAACATGGTTGGCAGGCAGGTTATTGGTTTATAATTACTTAGTAGTGCACCTTTTGCTGGGTCTTTCATTATGAGATGTGTTTTCCCAGTTGTTAGCCATTGTTCAATATCACCTCCTTGCAAAGTGTGATTGAACTGTTTTGATAGTTGTTTATGAAGGCTTGTTAGGTGTTTAAGCCAAAAGCCACGCAGTTCATCGTCGCCTGGCGCAGTCCAATTTTTAATTTTCTTTGCTCTTTCATTATTAATTCTGGTGTTATTATTAGATCTTGCATTTGTTGGTTACATTTTTTGACCTCTTTCATCCAGCCTGCTTTTTAATTATAATCTATTGGATTGTCCCATAATTTCCCCCAGAACTGCACTGTTTCTTCTTTATTTGGTGTTTCTAGGTTTCTTGCAGTTTCTCCTTCTATGCTTTGGTAGAAACGTCTCTGATTCGACTGGAATTGGAGATTCTGCCTGTGTTGTGTAATTCTAGCTTCGTATCTGCTAATCTTCTTTGACATTGCTGTTATTTGCTGCTTTATTATTTCCAGGACTTCTCTAATTTTCCTTGAATCTAGGTAGTATTTTTGGATCAGATACTCTTTGGTGTTTTCATTCTTCAGCTTCTTGTCTTTCATATCTTTCAATTTACTGGCATCTGATCTAAGCCTGGAGATTTTATTTTCTAATCTAATCTTCCATTTAGGTGATGTACTGCTTTCTTCTTTTACAGGTCCACTGATCTTATATCCGAGCTCTTGTGTTGTTGTTGTTGCTACACTGTACATTAGTTGGTTTGTTTCTTGCAAATTATTGGTTGTTATTTCTGCAAGTGCTGCATTGACATCTTTTAATGCCTGAACAAGTTGTTTTTTGGCAACTGTTTTTAGAGCTGGAAGTCGAACCCTGGTGGTTGTTTGGTTCATGTGCTCAGTTATTTTTTTGCTTTAGTTCTTGTTGCTTTTCTGTTAAACGGCATTCGGGTTTTTGAGGTGAAGGCAAAGGGGAGATTGCCTGGTTTTGATTTTGAAACAGTTCAGCAACAGTGGCATCCTCTATTTCCAACACCTCCTCCAACTGAGCAACTTCTTCAGTTGGTGGTAATTCTTCTTCCCTATCTTGAGCCTGTGTTGCTCTTTGCAGTTCTTCCAGCTCAACTCCTGTGAATACTTTATTTCTTATTATGAATCTTCTCTGGTCTGCTAGCCTTTGTTCTGTTATTTCTGTATCTGGATGCTTCTCTTTCCAAATGTGGTACATTCTTTTTAAATAACCTCTTCTAGTTGGACTAGACTTGTAATAGCAGCTCATTATTTCCTTGTTGGCATTTTTCGTATATTTTTTTCGGTTAAGCGACGTTTTTTCCAGTAACCTTGCAGTCTCCAGCCCTGGTTGCTTAACTGAAGATCCTGAGTCCTGTTGCCTACTTGCCACCAGATGTCCAGGGACTCCAGAACCTGGCGCGGTCCTTGTTGACCCGGGTGATGACCGATCCGGTATAGTTTTATTAAAGTTACGTCTCACCATATTGTTGATGGGAGAGGCACTCTTTGTCTGGATCCTCTGGTGAGACCTGCCCAGTATCGTTGGACCTCTGGCATAGCTCTCACCTTCCTCAGAGCACGCAAGCCCCACAACCACGCCAAGGTAGTGCCGCCTTCTTCTTCTTCTTCTTCTTCTTCTTCTTCTTCTTATTATTATTATTATTATTATTACTACTACTACTACTACTACATTTATATCCTGCTCTTCCTCCAAGGAGCCCAGAGCGGTGTACTACATACTTGAGTTTCTCTTTCACAACAACCCTGTGAAGTAGGTTAGACTGAGAGAGAAGTGACTGGCCCAGAGTCACCCAGCTAGTTTCATGGCTGAATGGGGATTTAAACTCGGGTCTCCCCGGTCCTAGTCCAGCACTCTAACCACTATACTACACTGGCTCTCATAAAAAAATTTATGTATTTATTGATCATATTTTATACCACCTGATATGTAAATCTCTAGGCGGTGTACAAAGTTTAAAACAATATAAAAAGTCACTGATTAAAATCCATGAAACACAATAAAATCACATAAAACAGTTATTAAAACAAATTATTAAAATTAATTCTAATTAAAAGCCTGAGAAAACAAGTGAGTCCTGAGGGTCTTCCTGAAAACAAAAAGAGAAGGAAATGCTCTTATTTCAGCAGGGAGCATATTCCAAAGCCCTGGAGCAGCCACAGGGAAAGCCTGGTCCCGGGTTGCCACCAAACAAGCTAGTGGCAATTGTAACCAGACCTCTCTGGAAGATCATAACAGGCTGCAGGGTTCATGACAAAGAAGGCGTCTCTTAAAATTGTTTTGTAGGCATGAAATTTATTTTTAATATAAAGTATTGTATGGTGCAGATGGTCTTGCATAAAAAAACTAGCATATGGGGATAAGGCAAATGTCACAAGAATGAATATGCAATGCTCATTATGAGCCTCACTGAACAGAACAAAGGTCCATCTAGTTCAGCATCCAGATTTCTACAGTGGCTAACCAGATCCCTCTGAGAAGCCCACAAAGCAATCTTGAAGGCACTAATCCTCTTCTACTGTTGCTTCCCAGGAGCTGATATTCAGTGACAACCCAAAAGTTCCATAGAACTGCAGTTGGGGTGGGGCTATAGCTCAGTGGTGGAGCATCTGCTTTGTATGCAGAAGATCCCAGGTTCAATCCTTAATGTCTCCAGGTAGGACTGGGAAAAACTCCTGTCTGAAACTTTGGAGAGCTGCTGCTAGTCAGCATAGACAATTCTTAGCTTGGTCAATTCAGTATACCATGCCTTCCTATGTTCCTACAATGGTTTCTTAGTTGTTGAAAGAGCTATCCTTCATAAATTTGTCTAATTCCCCTTTGGATCCACAGTGTAGAGTAACTACCAAATGTTCAGATCAGAATTCAGAGATGACAGAAATATATTTCACCTGAATTTTGTGGTTATATATAGTTACTATACATATACATATACATATACATATACATATACATATACATATACATATACATATACATAGAGAGAGAGAGAGAGAGAGTAGCTAATGGCTACTGGCCTGCCAACTATTTTTTTAGGCAGATTATGAGCGGTGGGCCCAATATGCCTTTCTTAATGTTTCAATGGTCAGAAGATGTCTCTGAATGTGGGGGAGGGTTTAATGCTTAAGTGTTCTGCAGAGGACTGAATATAGTTCTGAATGGAGTTCTGAATGAGAGAAGCAATAGAAATTGACTCATCTTGTCCCACCCCACCCCCCACCCCGCCACCCCAGAAAGGTTTTGTGTAGTGGAAACTAAAGAAGCTGTAGACAGATAGATTCTGAGTGTAACAGAGACTCAATGGAGAAGCTAAGACACATTGCTGAAAGCTCATGGAAGGAACTTTAGGGTGCAAGATGTAACCTGCTGCTGATTGGTAGGAGCGCACTGCTATTTGCCTCTGTATAATGCTCATGTAACCCCCACCATTATTACCTGCATTATTGTTAGTTTATAGTGTGGATTAACAATAGAATTTGGCAACTAAAGGGTGTAGTAATCTCCCCTCCCCTCTCTTAATTGGTAGTGGAGCTGCTCAGAAGGTTCTTGGAATCTTCTGAAGTCCACCAAGAAGCAGACAGCTCCTGATGGAGAAAAGGAGATTTTGGAAGCCCTCTGTTTTATGAACTTGCTTCTTTACTGCATGTAAAAGGGAGAGGGTCTTTTCTTTCAGACAGAGAAGGAGAAATTGTTTTATGTAGGATAGTATTAGTCAGACTCTGAGAGCAAGCAGGGTTGGTTGGAAAGTTGATGCTACTGTAGTACAATATTGCTAAAAGAAATTAATAATTATGTTAAATATGTATTTTAATGGTTATATGCATTTGTGTAGCAATGTAAAAGTTTTTAATAAGAAGGTCCTTGAAATCTTCTGGAGGTTCCAGTCCACCAAGAAACAGAGAGATCCTGAAGGAGAAAAGGAGATTTTGGAAACACTCTGTTTTATGAACTTGCTTCTTTATTGCAGTTCCTCTTCAAACAAGTTATGCACCAGTTTGAGACTCTGTACAAGCCCAATTAGCTTGTCACATGCCTCTTTTCTTCATTTCAGCTGCACACCCACAAGACCTCTTGTAGGAATGATATGAACTGTGCAAAAGTGCTTTTGGGATAATTTTCTTAAAATAAAGAGACTGGAAGTTTGTGTTCGTTTGGTTTCCTTTATCAAGCCACATGCTACTTTGTGAAAGAGAAGCTATCATAATATAGCCTTATGATAGCATTGTATATATGTTTTATGATTTCTATCTTTTTGTAAACAGGTATTTGAAGTTTATGTGTGCTTAACAAATTCATATCTGCAAAGAAACTTTAAATGCTTGTAAATCCTTGAATTTGGCATTAGAATTTGTCTTTATTGCAATCACTAGTGGAAATACACTGAAGCTCTTCCCATGATCAAGTGGGAAGGTGCAGTGGACAGTCACTGCCCAGCCCCTCCTCTCCCCTAAAGAGTAAACCAGAAGTGAACCCTGTCCTGACTGATAGGCTGGTGAACTCCAGGGATCAGCCAATCAACCCACCAGGTGGGTGGGACCTAGAGAGCCATGAGGAGGAAGAGAAGGGTTCCTTTGTGAGAAGCAGCTAGGCTGGAGGTGAGAGAATCATGAGTGGAAAAGGCTTAGGGAGGAGCAATGGAGTTTTGCTCCCTCGTGGTCAAAAGCTAGCCTGGAGATTTCTCTCATGGAAGGACCTCTGCAGATCCTTGAGAGACAGGATTACAGGAAGCTTGATTCTCATCAGGTGTTGGGTGAGTTTTCAAGGAAAAGGGGATTCAGCACAGGGAACAGTTTGTTAGTCAGATTTTGCATTAGAAACTTAAATTTCTTCCATGTGGTTTGCATACCCCTGAAACTGTTCTATTGTTGTTTACCTGTAACGTAACTAATCTAAGCCTGCGCCCATCCAGCTAGGTCATTGCAAAAGAGTGTAAACTTTTAAAGGTGTTTTTGTATTTTCTTACATCCATGTTCTTTGCAGCTGAGTAGCCACGATTTTTAAAGTATGCTGCCCCAATATAATCTGGGGTGCTTTTTGAAGTATTCTTGTAACCACTGAGTATTGCTTTTGTTTACCTGGAACTAAAAGCTGAGAGAACCTCAGACAGAAGCTGTCTGTAGTATTCTGAATAAAGCTTTTTCTCCCCCTTTTGTTCTTTGCATTTTAAAAGCCTCTCTGAGTGGATTTTTGGCTCAGAAGATAGGGGGTTGGAAGGGAGTCTCACTCTGGTGCACACACAAACCTTAGGAGCTCAGCAGCGGTTAGTTTTCTCACCACATGGAAGCTTGCACATGGAAGCTTTTTGTACTTTTTGTACTTTTCCAAAAGCAGAGGAAAGAAAGTTTCCCTGGGATTCCACCCACCCCCAGGGTGGGGGTCAAACTCTGTTGATAATTGGGTGGTGGCGGCAGCCTTAGGTCCTACCAACATTACAGGAATATTTTGGGGTCAGCCTTTGCTTGGAAAGCATGGAGGGGATGATTCAGCATTTTCTTCCCCTCATGTGGGCTTGCTCTGAGAAAAAGGCTGCTAATCCGCTACAGAAGGGCTACCCTGTTATGTGGGGAGGAAGCCTGAAAGTGCTTACCTCCCCACAGACGATCTAATGGAACTCCCTGGGTGGACAGATTGCCCACTCAGACAAGTGGCAGCTCCGCTCGGGTGCCATTTCCCACTGTGCTGACCTCCACACAGTACTGAACTTTTCTCAGTGCTGGGAGGGCCCTTTAAGAGAGACGTAGCCCTCTCTTAAGAGCCCTGTGGAGAAATTACTGGGAAGGACTACATTTCCCAGCACTCCATGCACACCTTTCAAGATGGTGCAGGGGAGATTTCTTTAGCTACCCCAGCTGCAGCAGAAGTTCACAGGTAAGGAGAGCACTGCTAATTAATATTGTTTGGAGTTAAAGTTCTAAATAAAGTAGTTTATTTAGGAAATCTATCAGGGAGATAGACAAGCCTACATGCCTGACTGCTACATACAGGAAGTGCGGGGAGAGAGAAGAAGGAAGTCTCTCCAGGTGAGCCAATGAAACCTGAGACTATCAGTCTAACAAAGGGGAAACAGAGAAAGCATGGTCAGAGAAGGAATGCCATTACTGGCTGTCTCTACCCCTTTGCCCCTAGTGATCAATAGGGTTTCTGGTGCTAAGAGTTGATGCCATCAGGAGCTGCATCTCCAATATGGTTTCCCGGCTTAAAGGATGCCCACTGATGCTGGGGAGGGCACAGCACTGCACAGTAGGAACAGTTACCACTGCATAGTACTAGGGGGATTGTGCAGAGTATTCAGCTTTGGTCAAAGTTTCACACAGGCTCAATAAAACAATTAGTCAAGGAACCACAGTTAGAGCTGATGGGGGCTGCCACGGGCCCCCAGGTCTTACAGTGCAGAAAACCACTAGATTTTGCTGTTTAAACACCTGCATTTATTGACTGATAGCTGGTTTAGTAACACTCCACCTAGCAACTTCAACCAGCGCCCTCTGCTATGGGGCTCCGTTCCTCAAATCCAGAAAGTTTCTGTGCATGTTGAAATTCATAACAAAACTTTATCAAAAATTTAAAATTGTTTTCTTGAAGAGCGAAATGACAACTTTTTCGAACCATGACTTTATCTGTTTCTTCCTGCCTAAAACTGTATTATCTCAGTTCAGGCAAGGTTTACTCAAGGTATCTTCCCTGTTGCTAGGTTTTAAATGACTGCAACCTTCAGCAGAAGCAAAGTGGTGATTCTAAATACAAAGAAGCCCATCTCCAGGCACTGAGCAGTATCTAACTATCGGTGGTCAAATGGACTTCAGTCCTGCTCTCTTTATCAAAGAATCTTGTGGTTGTGTTAGTTACTGTTTTCTTTCCTTGGTTTCCTAGCCAGAGTTGCAGATAGCAGAAACACTTCAGAAACAACAAAACCCAGTACCCCATGGGTTAGCAATCCATGGAGGTGGTTGGCACCCTCACTCTGGGCCACCCCAGCACCCCCCAAGTGCAGTTATGGGGCTGCTGAAACCTCCATTATTCCCTATGGAGAAAAACCTTAAAGCCACTTGTGGGGTGCTGGGGTGGCCCAGAGTGAGTGGTGGTCTAGTGCAAAGAGAGTACCAACCACCCCCATGGATTGCTAACCCATGGGGTATTGGGTTTTGTTGTTTCTGAAGTGTTCTGAGTGTAGATTCTTTGGTAGCATATAAGATTTTCAATGACAAACCATGAATCCACTCTCATCTGCTAACCTTAAAGACACATAAACTTCAAAAATCACTTAAAAATCAGCCCTTTGCCCAATTCCTTTCAAATAATTCTGATAGCTTCCTTGCCCACCTTGGGAACTACCACCCACCACACTCCACTCTAGGACACCCCTTTCTCCCCGACGTGAAGCTATACATTTGCTGCAATCCTCATTATTCTATATGAGGAATTCCAAAATAATTTTAAAATTCACCAATAATCAGAGTGTCCGATTGCCTTGGAACTTTGTGGGTAGTAGGCACCCCTGGTTGTCTACCACCCACCCCACTTTTGTGCCCCTAGGTGCTCCATAATAGAGGATATGGGTTGGTTCTGGTCCCATTATACACTATGAGAAAAATAATTAAAAATATTTCAAATATTCTTAGAAAATTATAGGGGTGTCCAATTGCTTCCCATTATACACTATGAGAAAAATAATTAAAAATATTTCAAATATTCTTAGAAAATCATAGGGGTGTCCAATTGCTTCAGGGTTTGCATGGTTGTTGGCACCCATGGGTGCTTCACAATAAGGAATAATGGGCTGGTTCGAGTCCCATTATACCCTATGAGAAAAAAAATATTTTTCAAAAATTCATAAAAAATTGTATGAGTGTCCGATTGCTTTGGGGTTTGGGTGGCAGGTACCCCTGGGTGTCAGCTACCATCCTATCAATTTTTGGCTGTCTGAACCGGTTTGAACCGGTTCTAATCGAACCACCCCCTGGTTCGGTTTGAATTCGAACCCGCAGCTCGAACCTGATGGCTGGTTTGGTTCGAATTCGAACCTTCGAACCACCATGGTTTGAATTCAAACCAGTTCAAATTCGAACCAGTTCGCACATCCCTACTGCCTTCTATGCACTTGACTTTGGCAAATGGACTTTTTATTACAAGAGGGAAATTGGTGGAAATGGGTAATAAGGACTTTATACACCTGTTATCAGTAACTGAAAAGGTGTATTTAAAAGCAAATGGCATGGTGACGTCAACCACATACAGCTTTTCTGGTTATTATTTGGGGGGCGGGGAATATGTCTGTGGTTAAAAGGTATAAAGGTATAATGTTTACCATGGTAAAGATTAAAAATAAAGATAGGGCCTACATTGTTTTGTTATAAATTATAACCAGCTATTTTATCTTCAGACATGAATATTTCTTTGGGGTTTTTTAATCATGAAAGTAGAAAATACATAAAATAGTTACAATATTATGCACATTACTTAATTAAACAAAAAGAAAACTTGTAATATTTTATTATTATGGGGGGAGAATACAAGTACCTTATCTTGTAACGTGCTATTCCAAAACATCACTAATAATGCCCCATCTTTCAATAAACTTATGTTTGTGAAACAGAATGAATCCTTTTATGATACATGAATGTTGCCATGGTGCCATCACTAGCACTGCTGCCCTTGAATGTTGGACTGAAGAGATGTGGAGCAGTGTGAATGCACTTTCTAACAATACTGTTTTAAATAATAAATTGTTTTATAACACAACTCTAATAAGTATTCCAATGGAAGCCTTTTGCCGATGAAACTGTCACTGTGGAAGGGATCCCAGATTGAGATCAGGACCAGGGAAAAGGAAAGGGATTAAAGCCTCCCTTCCCCTGCTCCCTCCCATGGTCTCCAAAGTTTCCTAAAGAAATAGAGGTCAAATCATATGATGATTTAGCTCATAGTGGCCATTTTGAACTGTGCTGCATATTATTTTAAAACACAGCCAGAAAGTTGTGGCTCTATCCATGGATTGCTCAGTTCACACACGGTTCTCTACACAAATTGTACACCGGGTACAGTTTTAGAACATCTATTCATTACAGCAACACTGGTGTTCTGATGCTGCACTATAAAGGCGTAAGCCTTGTACTTTCTGCAATGTGGGAACAACTGTCACATCATTGCTAGTGCCAGATGAACATAAGAACATAAGAAGGCCTATCTAGTCCTGCACCCTGTTTCACACAGTGGCCCACCAGATGCTGCTGGAAGCCACAGGCGGGAGTTGAGGGCATGCCCTTTCTCCTGCTGTTACTCCCCTGCAACTGGTACTTGGAGGCATTCTGCCTTTGAGGCTGGAGGTGACCTATAGCCCTCCGACTAGTAGCTGATGATAGACCTCTCCTCCATGAAGTTATCTAAAGCCATGCAGGTTGTTGGCTGTCACCACATCTTGTGGCAAAGAATTCCACAAGTTGATTATGCGTTGTGTGATAAATTACTTCTGTTTGTTGGTCCTAGATTTCTTGGCAATCAATTTCATGGGATGACCCTGGTTCTAGTGTTATGTGAGAGGAAGAAGAATTTCTCTCGGTCCACTTTCTCCACACCATGCATGATTTTATAGACCTCTATCATGACTCCCAGAAGTCCTCTTTTTTCTAAACTAAATAGCCCCATGTGCTGTAGTCTTGCTTCATAAGAAAGGTGCTCTAGGCCCTTGATCATCTTGGTTGCCCTCTTCTGCACCTTTTCCAGTTCTACAATGTCCTTTTTAAGATGTGGAGACCAGAATTGTACGCAGTACTTCAGGTGTGCTCATGGTAAATGGATGTGAAGCAGGAGTCCCAAATAATTCTAGATGGACACACCTGCCATTTCCATGAATATGCATAGCAAAAACAAGGCAACAGTTACTTGAGATATTGTAACCTCAAGGGTAAATAAGGGCCCTTCCCCCCCCGAATTTTTTTTTTTAATTCTTAAAATACCAACTGTTCTTTCTGTGTTGCCATGTAAACAAATGTTAGGTATCTATCAATCTATCTATCTATTAATAGATGCAAACTTTTTCTTAATGTTCCCTTCTGCAACTGAATTATCTCCCAGTTCCACCCCAGAATGTCACTAATGGTAATTTCTTATCACAGTTCCACTTGGCATTTAGTTCCATCAGTTTCTGAACTTTCCTCAGTTCTTATTCTGCCAACATTCACTTTTCATCTCTTCCCAGCAGCCAATTTATCCTTTGTTACAGAGAAAACTTTCAGCCTAAGGGAGGTCAGACTGTCTCTTGGATTACTCCGAGTTCCCTATTCCCACACCCTGATGAGAACAACTAAAATAAACTTTTTAGTTATATTGTTATTCTGACACTTTCCCCCCATTGTATAATACTTGGTATTGGCAGAGAACAACAGTGTAAATTTTATCTAGATAACACATTCCCTGGCCACACATCAGGGTCTCTATGTTCTTCAAAATATGGAGACATACCATGAATAAGTCTGTGTTCTTCTCCTTCTCCCATTTTTGATTTAAATGTATTTATGTACACCTAACCTTGAATAAGATTGGGCTGCACCTTTTCACACTTTGGAAGATCTTGTCAAAATTAAGCACTTTCTTATCATATTCATTTCAATGGGAGAGTTAAGTACATTCTAGGCATGTGCATGAACCAAGGTTCGTGCACTGGTTTGGAACCAAATCAGTTCAGATGAGGTCCAAACTGGTTCAGTGCCATTTGGAGCATGCTCTTTTTAAAAAAGGAGAGCAGGTCCTTACCTGCTCTTCACTGCCGCATGCAGCTTCCTGCTGCAGTGGTGCTTGCCCCAAGAACCCGCGTGTGGCGCTAGTACACGCATGGCATCTGTGCATGCATGGGCACCATTTGCTTGGTTAGAATGGTGCTGCTGACCATGCAAATGATGCCCGCCCATGCATGTGCAGATGCCATATGCATGCTGGTGCTGTGCACAGGTTCTTGGGATAAGCGCCGCACCTGCCAGAAGCTACATGTGATAACGGAGAGCAGGTTAGGACCTGCTTTTCTTTTTAAAGAGATCCTACTCCCCTCCCCATAGCACCAAACCGGTTTGGACCTTGTTTGGTTTGGTGTCGAATCAGTGCACGAACCTCAATACGTGCACATCCCTAGCGTATGCTCTTCCAGTAAAAAGTGCTTAATTTTGGATGGGTCATGGCATCAGCTTTTTTCATGTGTATACATTATCAATAACATTATAGAATGGCCTATTCTCATTTGGAAAGCATTTCCTTCATTACATAATCTCAACAGTACTTGTAAAGAGTAACATCAAATGTAACTCTTTAGGTGATTTTCCTTGTAGGTCCATATTCTCAAAAGGAGGAGGATTATTTTTGCCATAGGACATAGGATACTGAGGAGCATATGGAGGATGTTTTGTTAGTTGTGAGAAGTCAGTTGTTAGTTGTGAGAGCTTGAGTTGAGAAACAAAATCCTGTGGTGGGAAGGAACTTAGAAGAACCTACAAAGGCCTACCCAGGTACCACACACACTCATGTGAGGGCCCCACAGCTGCTCAGAGTCTCTGCAACTAGACACGAAGAAGCTCAAGAACCCTAATTCCTTTAGCTGCCTATTTCCTGCGGTCCCACTAAAAATCAAAATGCTCTAGCAGGCCCACCAGATGAAGAGGCTAGGCCTAAAAATGTTGAGGCCTAATTTCCAGCCCATATTGTTCATAAGGTGATTGTTACCCTATTGGGGACTGGTGATTATATTAATGAGGTTAGGATCTGGATTAATAAATTCCAAACATTCATAATGATGTTTGGATTCATATACATACTAACATAAGAACAGCCCTGCTGGATCAGGCACAAGGCCCATCTAGTCCAGCATCCTGTTTCACACAGTGGCCCACCAGATGCCTCTAGGGAGCCCACAGACAAGAGGGATGTGCATACCCTCTCTCCTGTTGTTGCTCCCCTGCAACTGATATTGAGAGGCATTGTGCCTCTGAGGCTGGAGATGGCCCACAGCCATCAGAAGAGTAGCCATTGATAGACCTGTCCTCCATGAATCTGTCTAAACCCCTTTTAAAGCCATCCAAGCTGATGGCCATCACCACATCCCATGGCAAGGAATTCCATAGAGAGATGGAATAGATAGATAGACAGACAGATGACAGATAGATAGATCTTCCGTATGATCTGGGGTGTCCAACTTCTCAGCCCTCAACACCCCCAACCACAGTGGCCTATAGGGATGATGTAACAGCTGGAGGGCTGAAGTTGAGTACCCAGATATAGGTACAGCATACGTTTACCTCACTGGTTTCTTTCACCCTCTGATTGGAGATAGATTTGCCAGCTAGGGACATTTATCAAGGACATGTACCTATTTTGGGGACCAAATGACTTTTTTTAAAAAATTAACATTAGGAGGAATAGAGGCTATTTTGGGGACCAAACAACTTTTTCATTTGTTGTGGCATCCAAAGTTCTGGGGAGAAGATGGTGCTTTTTGTTTGCTCAGAACACTTTGCTCTCAGGTGCAGCTTGTTTCCTTCATATGGGTGGCAGCAGAGAGAAGTTAGCATTTAGCTAACTAACTTTACCCAGTTAGCAGTTACCCCTGCTGAGTAAAAAGGCACCTTTTAAAGTGATGAATCTCTTCTTTTTCTCATGGGGAGAGCAACTGGCCATATCCAACCCCAGCACAGCATTCCTTCAGTGGCTGATGCTGGTGTTACCTTGTGTTTCATTTTAGATTGTGAGCTCTTTGGAGACAAGGGAGCATCTTATTATTTATTTTTCTTTGAAAACACCTATTGAAAAGTGGTATATAAATGTTTGTAGTCCTAGAGAAGAGCAAACGAGTAGGAGATGGTGCATGCACCATTGTGCCAGCATGCGGAGTCTGGCTTGGTAGCTAGCTGACTGCCTAGCCTTGAGCCCAGAGGTGAAGTTGCTGGCCTGGCTGGGGAGAGCAGGCTGGGTGATCTGTAGGGAGGAGGACAGAGGGCTGTGTGTGTGTGTGTGGTGAACCTAACCAGGAGATGAATCTACAATAAAGAAGCAGGGGCCTTGAGAACTCTACACCTGGACAACAGACTGAGCAGACATACAACTCACCTGGTCATCAGCTTCACAGAGGTGAACTGTATTTATTATCCAATTTTTATCAAAATATTTATTTAACATATTTCTGTACCATATACCATCTATACCACAACAACATATTTCTATGATATGCAAATATAATACCAATATATGAAAATTTTATACAAAGTGGAGACTTTTGGGAGACTTTCTTGGTGGAAAGAGTCCCCTATTTCCACTTCTTTGGGGATGAATATCGACTTCTTTCAGCACCTGGACCTAGCTGGAGATCTGAAAGTGAGTGGCTTGGAGTTGCCATATGTTACATTTGTGGACCAGTGATACCGACTTCTTTCCCACTGATCTCATCTAATCTATAAACCCAGATTCTGTAGCTCCCTTCTGAAGCAGCATGAATGAGGCAGTGGTGGATAATGTGGGATTACAAACATGACAAATATTATTGGATGCCACACTGATGTCACTGATAACAAATATCTGAATATGCAAATATTCAGGGAGTCTTCAGCAAAAGAGAATATTTAGAAGAAAATCTATTGCAGCCTTTACCCAAAACAACTCTTTGATCTTCATGAGTGTTTTGTGTGTGATGTTTTGAGGCAAAATTGGCAAAAGAAAATTCAATTTATTTTAAATCCAAGTTTACTCAAAAACTGACACGTATTTACAGATCACCTTTTTCCTTCTCGGCGTGCACTTGTTTTGTAACATAAAATGCTTTGACTGGGACTAAAAATGTTGATTGTTTTACAGCAGATTTCACGTATGCTTCATGCACTTAACTACAAGTATTTGCTTATTCAGAGGGGAAACTGGTACTTATTTGGCATAGATAGGACAGGAGCTCCTTTACCTCTATAGAGGCATGTCTCATTGCAGTTAAAGGGGCAACTTAAGCTTGGTATGTTGACCAAAGACATCCTGCTCTGTTCCTCTTGCCATTTAAAATGTCTCCTCCAAACTGCATCCTGTAGCCCTTCAGTAACCTTTAGTATTCTGCTGCAAGAGGCATCAGCAGCTCCCCACTAAATGAAGTAAACAGTCCCTATCCCCTGTAAGGGGCTAGGACAAAAGTGCAGGGGTTATCATGCCAGTGGCAGCTGTCATAACAGTTCTAAATCTAAAGTTGGATATAAACACCGATACAAGAGGGAAGGTACTATTGCAGTCCTTCCAGACAGTAATAAACTGCACAATGTGAGATGCTTGCACCCATGCTCTAAGTGAGCGTTTGTTCACTCTCCAGTGAAACCAGACTGTTTTCATTGCTACTTTTTTGGCCAGTGGGGGAAAGGGTGTTATTCTTGGAAAGCAAGAGCTGGCTAGGAGGAGGCACTGCAAATATCAGGCAATGTCCCTACTTAGCATATGAACAAATTGTAAGATCCTGATGGGAAATAGGACAGAAGCCTGTGGAGGGTGAGTGAGTGCTCGCTTAGAACTTGCACGCAAGCTTCCCACATTACCCAGTTTATTACTGTCTGGAAGGACCCAAAGTAGCTCTTCACCCAAAGCTATGATTCATTGGCACAATGTTGCTCCTCATAAGTCCCTTACAGATGTTCAAAACAGGCACAACAAAGATGAATGGAGGAGTGGCACCGTCGTGGCATGTTCTGTCCCTGACCTATGCACATTGAAGAGATACAGAACCTAGGAATCCTGGAAAGAGCTGGATATGAATAGGCTTTCTCCAGACACTCAAACAAATGTACTTCATATCTGCAAGAGACTATAGATTCAAACTGTATATAGCTATTATATGACTCACTGAATAAAATGAAATGATTTACATGCTGCTTCAAAAACATGTACACTCCTTGGAGGTAAAATTGCTTCCTTCATCCACCCTTTTGAGTGAGGCTGGAAATGTGTATGTTTACAGTTTCTTTTCATGACATCACTTTACATTTTTCTTCCCAGACTTCTGCTTTTCATTGGACACATTGAAACACTATTATAATAAGCTTAAAAACCTAGCACTTGTTAAGTGCTTGCTTCTATAGAACACACTTTATGTTTACCAAAACAGTGTACAATTGCCAGCTATTGAATTGGCCAAGTAAATTTTCATAAACTGGTAATTTGACAGAGAAAAGGCTAATAATGTAGCACGGATTAAAATACATCAAAATGATGCACAGTACAGTTGCACATGCTTTGGCATGGCCCAAGAACGCAAAGGAGTATTGCCAGCTACATGAATACAGCAAGTGCAGAATCTGTCAGCAGGACTCTACTTGGCTTTGGTTTCTTGTGACTCTGTTGCATCCAGGTCTGTCAGACAGCAATAGAACAGCATCTGAATAAACTTTGTGATTGTAACTGCAAGATAAAATAGGCGCAGAAATTAAATAATGTCAAAGTGGTAACTCCCCTCATTCAACTTTGTACAATGCTGAAAGCTTCATTTGTATGGCTTATGCAATATTCCTCCTGAAGCTCCACCTTTCCTGTTAAACCTTTAGTCCCAGGGGTGGCCCAAGGTATTGTGGCTCCTGAGGCGAGGCACCAATGCCACACTGCGCCACGCACCTGGTAAAGGTCGCCTGCATTTCAAAACCAGCCCTTGCAAGCTTTGTTTTGTTTTGCAGGGGATGGGGAAGGTTGCCAATGGCCTCTTCACATGCTTCTTGCAAGCTTTATAAGGAGTGTGAGAAGAGAAACTTCTTGCAGAGTTTGCAAGGGTCAGGTCAGTCCTGAAGAACTGCTCTGAAGGCAGCAGCTGGGGGCATCTCATGGCCCTGCTGGTGACCTAATTATCCGCCACCCGAGGCAACAGCTGTAACTTGCCTCATGAAAGGGCCGCCCCTGCTTAGTTCCCCGACTCTGCTGTAAGGAAGTCCAAGTATATGCGACTGAAACAACTGCATATTAAACTTACACACACACACGCACACCATTTTCTCCTGCCTCCATTTCCCTTCATAAAGCTCCATGTACATGGATGGAGCAACATAATGAACAAATAATTATGGCGTAGTCTTTATAATCTGTACTTTTAAATAAATGAAAACTTGTGTTGCTTACCAGAAAGCCACTGAAGACATCGAGGCCGCATTTCAGCTGGTAAATAGACTCCCAAAAAATAAACAGGAATTCCAGAGAGTGCTATACCAATTCCAATAATGGAATTGATTGTATCACTGTAGAGAGGGACCATGACTAGGAAAAGGGTGCATAAGCAGTACACTATGGGGAAGAAAAGGCTGAGCTGCAAATACAAAAGAAAAAAAGAAAAGAATGCAGGTTAGTTAAAAGAATAGCATGACCTGACATATCAGAAATTGATATCTGGAGAATATGTTCCGTTTGCTTTGAGTAGAAATTGTGACTTTAAAATATAATTGCCAACACATTCTTAATAGGAAATTTACAATGCATGCACACACATACACACTTTTAATGCTTTAATTATGTAGTTTGCTACTTACTTTAATGGGCCGTGGCCTGTCTGGCTGGGTGTATCTTAAGTATATTAATCCTGCAATTGATAACCCAACAAACAACCAATAGCTGAAGCAATAGTAATTAATCAGGAGAAAGACATCTTCCACAAGGAGATAAATCAAGGTCATTAAACCCTACAGATAGAAATACAAAAGGTGAAGTATAAAGGAAGGGGCAGAAATCCTTACATATTCTCAATAAATCTAATAGTCTATACACAGCATTCTTTGCTTAAACCGTAATACTAAATTCCTGAAAATATCTTTCATTTACTATTGAGCTTTTCAAATCCTATACAAAACACACCTGGATTTCCAACCACATCTTGCAAGAACTGACCTTTGTTTCTTTTTTGTTCACTTATGTCTTAATTTACTTCCTTTTTCTATTGTTGCATGACATTGTGTGACATGGCTATAGTTGCCCTAATCCTGTATGAAAGATCTACATGCTGAATCAGATTCCGTGTGCAGATCCCCTCAATAGATCAGAATACACATGCATCACAGGGACACCCATATCCTGTGACTGGATTTCTACACCTAGCGGTTAGGGTGGGAGCCTGCACAGTTCAGAACCCTGGATCAAGAAGTACATGCACAGCGCCCAGCAGATGGCGAGTGGAGCTGGATGTGAATGTACATTCAGATACAGTCTAGCTGATATGATCCCTATCAGCATGACATGGAAGGACGTGAGCATCCTTATCTACTTTCAAAAGGCCACTACACACGATACTGTGTGTGTGTTGCTAGTTGTATGCAGCAAGACAGAGGCCGACATCCAAACAAAACACTTGCGCAATGAACAAAGTTGTGCTAGGACAAGAAGATTGGGTAGTTGTGCCACACGACTACACTCTTGGGTAAAGGTGCCCTGGAAAACATATGGGGTGTGTCACAAGCGCAGACATGATTGTGCTAGTGCAACACTAGTCTGGAACACAACTAGCTAGAGCAACAGGCTTGTGCAAGCACAACACCCTTGTACAAGCGCAACATTAGTCAGGACGCTGCTCAGTGTTCTTAGGGTTGGTAAGGGCAAGGTTTGCTTGCTTGGCTCAGTTCATGCAGCATTAGCCATGATCGAGCATATGACTCGTTCTCACGGCCACCTCTACCTGGGCTAGTGCTGGTCATGAGAACCGCTAGGGTTGGTCCCAATCCTGGCACTCCGCTGGGTAGCCTGGGTTTTTTTACCTGGGCTAAAAGTGAGGGGGGGGAGGGTGCGTGAGCATGCTCCCTCCTCCCTCACTGCCCAGTAGGGGTGTGCACAGAACTGGCTGGCCCAGTTTGGTTCGAATCCAAACCAGACTGGGCCAGTTCGGTCCGGCACCCCTTCGAACCCCCCGGTTCGGTTTGGGGGGGTTCGCGGACCTTTAAATAAATAAATAAATAAATAAATAAATAAATAAATACCCCCTCCCCCTGCCGGCCTCCCTTGCAGCCCAAACTGGCTCATTCAGCTGGCTCTTTGGCCCATTCGGGCCTTCCCCCTCCAGCGCAGCAGCCATTTTGGAGGCCGCCATGCCTGCATTTGGCCTCTGTGTGACCCAGGCCATGCAGAGGCCAATTGTGCAGGCGCGGTGACTTCCAAAATGGCTGCTGTGTGGGAGGGGAAAGGCTCGAACAGGCCAAAGAGCCGGCCTAAGGGGGATGGTTCAGTTCGACCCCGAACCTTCGAACCGAACAGGTTAGATGTCGAACACGTGGAACATCAAACCTGTTCACACATCCCTACTGCCCTGTAGTGTGGAAGCTTGGACTGTCAATAGCCCAAGTTTCCATATTGCTGGGCGGAAGGAGTGCCCGGCAGTGGGAAAATCCCCATATGCTCTGTGTGAGGAGCACGGCGCATTGTGGAATGCAAGAGGAGCCAGCACACACACCAGTTGTGTGGAGCCTGAGAGCAGCTCCTGCCTCCCCGCTGGCCTCCCCAGCCCCACCCGAAGTGGTCGTGTGGACAACCTTAAAGAGTAACAATGCTAAAAGTACCCACATTTCGCTTTCTTACATCTTGCCATCACTTACATTAAAAAGAAGAGCAGGAACAGGTGTGAAACATTTTATATGAATCAAACTCAGGCTATCAGGGAGGTGACCTTCTCTGGCTCCAACATAAAAAAGCCTAGCACAAGGTTAAAAAAAAAAAAGCAGGGGGACAGGCATCAGTGCACAATACTTTTATTTTCTAATGGGTCACTGACAAGGGTCTACAAAATCAATCTGTTACATTTTAACCCGGGGCTGGCTCTACCATGAAGCAGGCGAGGGCCTGCAGAGAAAGGTGTTTCTCTGCCCTTCAGAGAAAAAAATAACCCTTCAGAGAAAAGTTATTTTAAAACACAGCTCTAATATGTATCCCAATGGAAGCTTTTTGCCAATGAAACCGTCACTGTGGAAGGGATCCCTGACTGAGATCAGGACCAGGGAAAAGGAAAGGGATTAAAGCCTCCCTTCCCCTGCTCCCTGCCACGGTCTCCAAAGTTTCCTAAAGAAATAGAGGTCAAATCATATGATGATTTAGCTCATAGTGGCCATTTTGAACTGTGCTGCATATTATTTTAAAACACAGCCAGAAAGTTGTGGCTCTATCCATGGATTCACACAGTTCACACACAATGGTTCTCTACACAAATTGTATCCCGGGGTACAGTTTTAGAACATCTATTCATTACAGCAACACTGGTGTTCTGATGCTGCACTTTATAAAGGCGTAAGCCTTGTACATTCTGCAATGTGGGAACAACTGTCACATCATTGCTAGTGCCAGATGAACATAAGAACAGCCCTGCTGGATCAGGCCCAAGGCCACCATCCTGTTTCACACAGTGGCCCACCAGATGCTGCTGGAAGCCACAGGCAGGAGTTGAGGGCATTCCCTCTCACCTGCTGTTACTCCCCTGCAACTGGTACTCGGAGGCATCCTGCCTTTGAGGCTGGAGGTGACCTATAGCCCTCCAACTAGTAGCCGATGATAGACCTCTCCTCCATGAAGTTATCCAAACCCCTCTTAAAGCCATGCAGGTTGTTGACTGTCACCACATCTTGTGGCAGAGAATTCCACAAGTTGATTATGCGTTGTGAAACAAATGGTGCCCAGTGCTTTCCCCCTTTCCTTCCTAATACATAAGTAAGGAAGGGGGAGAGATTTGAAGGAAGAAAGGAATTGGGGTATGATTTTAATGGAGGGGGGGGAGAGAAAGGGTGGTGGTGGAGGAGGATCCACTTGGTGCTCCGCTTCAGGTAGCAAAACATCACGGGTCCACACTGTTTCTTCCAAGAGACTGAGGTAGTGCTCAGGGTTCCCCACATTTTAGCTTCACAGCCACCTTGTGAGATAACTTAGGCTGGGAGATGGTAACTGGCTGAAGGCCACTCAGTGAGCTTCATGGCTGAATGAGGATTTAACTTGGGTCTCCACAGTTGGGGCTGCCTGAAGGGCAAGAGAGAGGGGGGGATGCCTAAGGCCCCATGCTCACAGGGGCCCCATGCTGCAGCTCAGCAACAGGGATTCTTACAATATAGATTCTATACCGGTGGCGGGGGGTCGGGGTGGGGGTAAGGGTGGCTGTACAAGCTAGAGATAGCCCTAATAGGGTGGCTCAACATTGTCAAGATTTGCTGGAATAAACTAAATAAATAAATAAATAAAACGGTGATTCATCGTAGTACCCCCACAAACTAGTCTTGCCCTGGGCCCCATGAAAATTAGCGTTGGCCCTGTCCACAGTCTTAATGCACCAACCACCACGACCACCCCTTTCTGTGGCATGAGAAATTCCCATATACTCCATCCACTGACTTTATCTGATCCCAGTACTCAAACATGACTGGAACTGCAGCCATACATCCAAATGACACTGATAATATTGGAGCTGGCCTTTATTCACTGCTATCTAGAAGAAATGGGGCTTAAAAATAAGCTGGTATACTATCTCATTGTGCTAGACATATAGGAACATAGGAAGCTGCCATATACTGAGTCAGACTATTGGTCTATGTATCTCAGTATTGTCTTCACAGACTGGCAGCGGCTTCTCCAAGGTTGCAGGCAGGAATCTCTCTCAGCCCTATCTTGGAGAAGCCAGGGAGGGAACTTGAAACCTGCTCTTCCCAGAGCGGCTTCATCCCCTGAGGGGAATATCTTGCAGTGCTCACACATCAAGTCTCCCATTCATATGCAACCAGGGCAGACCCTGCTTAGCTATGGGGACAAGTCATGCTTGCTACCACAGGACCAGCTCTCCTCTATAGTGGGATGTGGAGGGAATCGGAAGATGTGCTCACGTGTCTCCGTGAAGGCTTTACAAATTACTGTGTGGCTGGGGGTGCAATTCTTGGCTTTTTGCAGTCTGTTATGCTGTAGAGCAAAGAATAATGAACTCTGTCTTTCCCTCCCTTTGTGCTGGGAGTCCTTACACAATTTGCAAGAGGTGCCAATGAGTAGTTTATAATGTTTACTCTTATAAAGGTAAGGTGTGCTGTCAAGTCAATTTCAACTCCTGGTGCCCACAGAGGCCAGTGGTTTTCTTTGGTAGAATACAGGAGGGGTTTACCATTGCCTCCTCCCACGCAGTATGAGACGATGCCTTTCAGCATCTTCCTATATCGCTGCTGCCCGATATAGTACCAATGGGGATTTGCACTGGCAACCTTCTGCTTGTTAGTCAAGCATTTCCCTGCTGTGGCACTTAATATTGAACCAAAAAGAAAAGGGCTTAGTGCAGCATGCTTGGTGACATGGTGGAGCTAACATGTGGCAGTAAAGGTTTTCCAGAGATGCATTACTAAATCAGACCACCAGGTGTCATTGTGACTGGAGTACTTTCCACGCTCACAGTTTAATCCAAGACACACCCATGACTGTATACTGCAATCAAGTACAGAATTACTTATTTCCCTTTTTAAACATTACAATGGAGTGTTTACCTCTGAAAATATCTGAGAATTTCCCCTAAATTTTATTGCAGTGACATTCTGTTGCATTTCTTGCAGTGGCTCGATTGCCATGAGGCACCTTTTAACGTGATGATTCTCTTTATTTAGCAGTGGGAGAGTAACTGGCCTTATCCACCCCCAGCACAGTACCTCCAGTGACTGTTGCTGGTGTCTGTCTTATGTTTCTTCTTAGATTGTGAGCCCTTTGGGGACAGGGTTCCATATTCTTCATTTATTATTTCTCTGTGTAAAACACCCTGAGCCAATTTTGGAAGGGTGTTTAGAAATCAAATGAATGAATGAATGAATGAATGAATGAATAAAAGCCATATTTAAAAACTATATTTTTTAAAAAGCCATATTGGAGGGGCAGGATATAAATATTTTAAATGAATGAATGAATGAATATTTCTAATCTCAAACTTTCTAAATGGTTGTGGAGACACTGCAAAAGCTGCCAAATGTGCAACTGCTTCTGGTGCCTTCTTGATGGTTCTTAGAAAATGGCAATTGCTTCTTGAATATCATCCTGGAATTGAGCTGTGAGCAGAAATATCTACAGTGGCACGACATACTACAAACACAGCACCCGGACTAAGTATGCAGCAGACTTCCAAGGCATCCTGAGCTCAAGTTGCAAATGGAGGGTCTGGCTCCCACTTAGGACTAACTGAGAGACATGAATCCCTTTCTAGAAAAGTTGTGATTTATTGTGCTCTCTCTCACACTTGCTGTGTTTGCCTGCTGGGTGCTTTAGCCTCCTGTCTTGGGAAGAAGGGGAGAAAGAACCCCCAACCCCCAGCTGACGAACAAAATGCTCACTGTTGGGAGTGGCTAGAAACATCATGTTCTAGTGGGCAAGTGCTTTGTTGCCAGCTAGCTGTGGGAGGAGGGTGAGGTGGTGCCCAGTGGGAGGGGTGAGGGGACATCATGGTGCCCCCAGACTACATTTGTCCCTCACCCTTTTCCAATAGTGGCTTCGCCCTTGTGTGTGTGAGAAAGAGAGAGAGAGAGAGAGAGAGAGAGAGGATTTCTAAATGTGGCCCCCATAAGCTAGGTGTTGGCCTTTGCTTCAGGCCTGTGGGCATGGCATAGGAGGACTAGGCCCTGCCTATGCTTAAAGAAACTCTAAAGAAAGAAGGGAGAGAAGCCCTGTTCAGGCATGATAAAAAATGCGGGATACTGTTCCTGACCCCCAAGAGTGCCCTTGCAAGCCCCTCCCCACACTGATGGGCTCTGAAGTTCTGGCCCCTACTGTCCAAGTTTTGTGTTTGCAGAAAGATTCTTCCAGTGCTTTGGGACATTGGGGTATCCCAGCATACTGATCACAGGCAGCATCTGTGCACAAATCTCTGCAGACAAATACTATAACCACAGACAGTGGGGGTGCAGCTTCAAAATGCATCAGTGTGGGAGTGCGGCTTGCAAACATGCTCTCAGGGATGCTGTATGTGAGTGCACATTCCCCAGTTGTGATGCCTGAACAGAGTGGAAGGAGGATCATCTTGGGTGGAGAGCTGGCCTTGTGGTAGCAAGCATGACTTGTCCCCTTAGCTAAGCAGGGTCTGCCCTGCTTGCATATGGATGGGAGACTTGATGTGTGAGCACTGCAAGATATTCCCCTTAGGGGATGGAGCCTCTCTGGGAAGAGCATCTAGGTTCCAAATTCCCTCCCTGGCAGCATCTCCAAGATAGGACTGAGAGGGATTCCTGCCTGCACCCTTGGAGAAGCCACTGCCAGTCTGTGAAGTCAATACTGAGCTAGATAGACCAATGGTCTGAGCAGTATATGGCAGCTTCCTATGTTCCTATGTTATTTCTGGGGAAGAAATATATATTGATTATGGAATATATATATTCCTTAATATATTGATTAAGGAAGAAACACCTTGATTAAGGTGACAGTGAATTACAATATATAGGAAATGTAAAGGGAGGGGGAGGCATGGGCAGTTCTTCTTTGAACCAAGGTTATTTGCTCTGCATATATTATTTAATTACAGGGCATTGCTGAGAATGCCAGCCTTCTTCTTGGCCTTGGGCATGGCTGCCATTGCTGGGAGGAACAGAGGAGAGCAGATTGTCTCTGCAGTACCAATGGAGGGAGTTTGCAGATGGAGCGCAGACTTTGAGCAGGAGGGACTTGGATCTTTTTTTCTGGGAGTTGTGTGGGCAGTTTTCATTTGGGTGCTGAAGGATGATGGGAGTTGTAGTCCAGAAACATTTGGGGACCCAAGTTTGAGAATCTCTGATCTATACAATTAAATCATATGATTACTGCCATTTTAAATTTCCCTGCTTTTTTTTTTTTTTGAGCAAATCTTCTCCCCATATCGCTTGTAAGAGGCAGTGACAAAACACAGCTGTACGATGCATGAGTGTGATGCATTATTCCGTTAAATGTCTTGTGACAAAATGCTCCTGACTTCACCTGCACAGTGCTAGCTTCTGAACGCCTCATACCTGGAAGCTGCAATAATTGATGAGTTTAATCCTCCATAACAAGACATCGCCACCGCAATAGGGATGATCCATTTAGCATGGCTAAGAGCTTCATTACCAAACGTCTGCAAGAGGAAAAAACCAAGGGCCCATTCAGTTAGTTTCAGCCAACTGTTATGGAAAGTTACCGCTCAAGCACAAAGCCTCTTTTTGACAACAAGGATCACCATTGTCTTGAAAAAGCCTTCTAAAAAGCCAGGCTAATTATATTTGATTTATCCATAACATGCAACTAAATTGCCAGTTAGTGGGAGATCAAGCAATGACAAGAGAAAGTGAAACAAATTCCTGTATTAAAAGAATCACCACAATCCAGCAACAGGATTGTTTTTCACTGCAGTGGGACTTTGTGAACCCTCTTAAATGGCATGCTAGATAGCAAAAGGGATTAAGATTCTGTAGCTGGTTCTGCAATATATAAGACAGGTTCACATGATTCTAATTAGGGTAGGAGTAATGCTCAGGGTAGGAGAACCAGGGGCACTCCCGATTTCTGCTTCTGAATGGCGGTAGGAGGAGAGGAAAGGAGAGGTGGGAGCTGGGTAGGATGGAGCTGGGTAGGCGGGAGCTTGGGAGGTGGGAGCTGGGTAGGACGGGCACCCAACCAGCTCCTGCCCCTCACACAATCACTCTCCCCTCCTCCTACCTTGTGATTAGGGTTTACACAATCATCGATTGAGAGTGTGCCTGGCTCTCCTACCCTGACTGGCTGCTCCTCCTACCTAGATGACAAGGACCATGTGTGAATGAGCCTACACAGAAGTGATACAGGGAGCACTCCTCCATCCCTTGGAAACAATCAATAACAGAAATATATAAAACATATACAAGAAAAACAGGCGCTCACATGTCCAACCCACAAAGACATCTGTATGCCCCAGAGCAATAACTGCACACCTCAGGAGTACTATCACTCTCTGTTTGATGACAGAGGCTGGGAGAGTGCTCAGATGATAAAGGAAGACAAGGCCTTAATAAAATCCACAAGCTCCATCTCCTGACTCTGCCAATTTTAGCAAACTTATGGCTCCCCTGTAGCTAAGAGGGCTGCCACCAAAAGGTAAGGAGGTCGGACCTCTCCACCCAACCCCCTGTAACTTGAGCACTGGATTCCAGGGGATAACAGGAGTAGCACAAGTACGAAGAGTTACAAAGGGGGCAACTGACAGAGATGTGTAATAATTCATCTCTTCATGTTCAAGGGTTACATGAAGCCAGTAACCACAGATGCACAACTACATCAAATATAACCTCTACTCTGGACATTGTACATTTGATCCTCAGAGATAGGATAGTGGGGGATCTCTGTGTGTGTGTGTGTGTGTGTGTGTGTGTGTGTGTGTGTGTGTGTGTGTGTGTTTCTTAATATCTTTTTATAGAAGAGGAAGAAAAGAAAGATAAAAGTAATTTCACAATTAGCAGTTCTTAGACATCTCATAATTACATACATCAATCGGGAGGTCCAACAGCCCTCTGTTCTCCACTTTCCAAAAAACACCCACCCACACAAATCCGCCCTTGCCAAGAATTATAAAAACAAACAAAGAAAAAAACAAAACACAGAAATACCACTTTAATTAGCCGTGTATTCTAGAAAGAAAAACCAAATCTTAGATGAGGGTGTTGACTCTGTGCTAAATTGTAAATTATGAAAGGCTTTCGAATGGAAATAACAGTATTCCATAAGTAAGCAGTAACCTTAGCCATAGAGGCATATTCCCATAATTTTAATAACCACTCATCTACCGTCGGGGTTATATATGTTGTCTCCATTTAGCCACATATAAGGTCCAGGCTGCAGTAATCATATACAAAGACAGCTCCAAATACTTAGTAGGAATATAGGATTTAGTCATGTTTAACAAAACAAAAAAACAAAACCTCTGGAGAGTAAGGAAAATTTATGTTTAAAAGATAGTGGGGATCTGTGATTATTGGGGTTGCTCAGTAATAGAGCATCTGCTTTGCATGCAGAAGGTCCCCAGCTGGTGGCATCTCTAGGTTAGGCTGGGGAAGACTCCTGCTTGAAACTTTGGAGAACCACTGCCAGTTAGTGTGGGCTGTAAACAATGCTGAGCTAGATGGACCAATGGGCTGATTCCATATAAGGCAGCTTCCTATGTTCCTATGCTATGAGGCACAACTTCTCCCCCAAACATACCTCCTGCCACCCAAACTTACCTCCTGCACTTCTTATTTGGGCCAATAGAGGGAGTACTGTTCCTTCCTCTCTCACTCAGTGCCACAGATGAAACTAGCCACGTGGGCTAATCAACTTGGCATGGATTCCCTTATATATACTTTGAACCTGTTCAAAAATACACTTTTCCCCAAGGTGTCTGTCATAACCTGCCTGCCTAAGGTTGCTGCCTGGCCTCCTAACTGATCTCTTGCTTTCCTTTAACTTTAATCTGGCCTCTTCAGTGGCCTCTGCAGAAAGTCTTTGCAGAACTGGCAGCCAGACCTGGCAACTACTGGAGGTGTCAGCATCACCAGCCTAGCTACTTCTTTGCTTTCAGATTAGAACGTACTCCCAAGCACTGGCTTTTGGCTTGTCTTCCACTCCTAGTTTCTGTTGGACACTCAGCTTTGTCTCTTGGCTTCAGTGTCAGTGTGGATTCCCAGCTTGCTTCCTGACTCCGGATCCTCGGAGTCTCGCCTCTGGTCCTATGCTTGGCCCTCCCAGTCTTAACTATGGGTTCCAACCTACCCTCCAGCAGCTGCCCACAATGCAGCACTGACAATGGCATGCACGATCCCGGTCCCCCCTGCTACCACATACTCCATGTCGCACTGGAATAATGCTTGCTTGATTGTGAGTACCAGTGGTCGAGCCACCTGACTTCTGCAGTCTATAACATAAGAATTCCATTTCTCATACTTGGGTTGCAGTGCTGGGTCACTGCCTTTCACCACTTGAGGCGAACAGCAGATCGGTGCCCTACCCTTCACTGGACCCACCCTTGGCAGCTGATGCTGCCCCACCCCTTTGCTATCCCCACTGTAATATATAGCTAGGAATAGCGTTGCATTCTCTCAGGCTACTACAGGGGGCAGCTGAGTGCACCCTGCAACTCTTTCACTATTTTATTTATTTATTTATTTATTTATTTATTTATTTATTTACACAGTAAGACAGGTGTTATTGACTGGTTTGTTTTATCCAGACATCGAGTCCTTCCCAAGGACCTGGGATGGCTGAATTTTATTGTCAATGTTGTTGCTGTTATAGATATCGTCGCAGAATATAGGCTGTCCCCAGTAGGGTTGCTTTTTGTAATTGGCTGATGGTGATTTCTGTGGCCCCTATGGTGTTGAGGTGCTCTTCAAGGTCTTTTGGAACTGCACCCAGGGCGCCAATTACACTGGGATTATTTTGGTCTTCTTCTGCCACAGCCTTTCAATTTCAATTTGTAGATCTTTGTATTTTGTGATTTTTGCTGTTTCTTTTTCTTCTATTCTGCTATCCCCTGGTATTGCTATGTCAATTATTTTCACTTGTTCTTCTTTCTTCTCAACTACAGTTATATCTGGTGTATTGTGTGGCAGAGGTTTGTCTGTTTGTAATCGGAAGTCCCATAATATTTTTGCATCTTCATTTTCTTCAACTTTTTCAATTTTATGGTCCCACCAATCTTTGGCTGCAGGTAGCTTGTATTTTTTGCAGATGTTCCAGTGTATCATCCTTGCTTCCTTGTCATGCCTTTGTTTGCAGTCAGTCTGTGCGATCTCTTTACAAAGGCGGCACTTGCTGTTTGTTGTGGATTTTTCTACTGTTGCTCTTATTACATTTGTTCTTAGTGCCTGTTCTTGTGCAGCCAGTATTAAACCTTCTGTTTCTTTCTTCAAGTTGCCATTCTTAAGCCATTGCCAGGTCTTGGTGAGGTCTGATTTTCCACTTATATTGTGCAAATATTGATCACGCAGTGGCTTATTTTTCCATTTTTCTGCTCGGTTCTTGACTTGTTCTTTCTTGTAGGCCTGCTTTGTTTCATTGGTGTTTAATAGTTTCTCATTATTGACCATTTGAAGTGCATCTTCTTCACTGTCCTTGATATATTCTTCAAGGCCTCTTTTCTCCTCCTCTACTGTTTGATGGACTTGCAGCATTCCTCTTCCACCTGAGCTGCGAGGGAGGTATAGCCTATCTATATCACTGTGGGGGTGCAGAGCATGATTGATGGTCATTATTTTCCTGGTCTTACGATCTAGCGTCTCTAGCGCTTTCTGGGTCCAGTCTATTATTCCTGCAGTGTATCTGATAACAGGTATAGCCCAGGTGTTTATGGCTTGTCTGGTGTTCCCGCCATTGAGTTTGGACTTGAGGATTTTTCTAACTCTCCTGATGTATTCACTTCCCATTTTTCTTTTAACTTCAGCATGTGCAATGTTATCAGCCTGGAGAATGCCCAAGTATTTTTAATGTTCTTTCTTCTTCTTCTTCTTCTTCTTCTTCTTCTTCTTCTTCTTATTATTATTATTATTATTATTACATTTATATCCCGCTCTTCCTCCAAGGAGCCCTGAGCGGTGTACTACATACTTGAGTTTCTCTTTCACAACAACCCTGTGAAGTAGGTTAGGCTGAGAGAGAAGTGATTGGCCCAGAGTCACCCAGCAAGTTTTATGGCTGAATGGAGGTTTGAACTCGGGTCTCCCCGGTCCTAGTCCAGCACTCTAACCACTACACCACGCTGGCTATTTACAGGAATCTATGTTTGTTCTCAATATCAAATGCTGTCTGTTCCTAAAAAGTCAGAACATAATACCCAACCCTCACTGGCTCCACTCCCCCACCTCACAAGCCCAGAAGCCACCTCTCCTCCAGCCGCCAGCTTCAGTGGCTGGAGTGCACTGCTGCTGGCTGTTTGCAGGGCTTGCGCGAGCATGGCGCATGCTTCCAGCAGCAGTGGTGGTGGTGGCAGCAGCTGGCCTCTCCATCGCCACTCTGCTGCTAAACCACCAGCAGCTCTTTCCTTCCCTCCCTCCCGCTGTCTCTCTCTTCCCTCCAGCAACAAACCTGACCAGAGATAAGACAAATTTAACTGGAGGGAGGAGAGCAACAGCAGGGGAGAGAGAAAGGGAAAGAGCTGCTACTGGAGAGAGAAATTGGGAAAGACGTATCATAAAAAGTAGCCCTTTTTGTCTGTTATGATTTAATGTGTTGTGTGTTTTTACTGTATGTTTTAATCCTCTGTTGTGAGCCGCCCAGAGAACAATGTTTTTATATATATATATATATATATATATATATATATATATATATATATAAATAAAATAATTATTTTTAATTATATTATTATTATTTATTTACACAGTCAGACAGGTGTTATTGACTGGTTTGTTTTATCCAGACATCGAGTCCTTCCCAAGGACCTGGGATGCCAGAATTTTATTGTCAATGTTGTTGCTGTTGTTATAGATATCGTTGCAGAATATAGGCTGTTTCCAGTAAAGCTGCTTTTTGTAATTGGCTGATGGTGATTTCTGTGGCCCCTATGGTGTTGAGGTGCTCTTCAAGGTCTTTTGGAACTGCACCCAGGGCGCCAATTACCACTGGGATTATTTGGGTCTTCTTCTGCCACAGCCTTTCAATTTCAATTTGTAGATCTTTGTATTTGGTGATTTTTTCTATTTCTTTTTCTTCTATTCTGCTATCCCCTGGTATTGCTGTGTCGATTATATTGACTTGTTTTTCTTTCTTCTCGACTACAGTTATATCTGGTGTATTGTGTGGCAGAGGTTTGTCTGTTCGTAATCGGAAGTCCCATAATATTTTTGCATCTTCATTTTCTTCAACTTTTTCGATTTTATGGTCCCACCAACGTTTGGCTACAGATAGCTTGTATTTTTTGCAGATGTTCCAGTGTATCATCCCTGCTACCTTGTCATGCCTTTGTTTGTAGTCAGTCTGTGCGATCTTTTTACAACAGCTGATTAGGTGGTCCACGGTTTCATCTGCTTCTTTACAAAGGCGGCACTTGCTGTTTATTATTATTATTATTATTATTTTATTTTATTAAACAACGCAGTGCAAGCAGCTGGCAATGATGGCCTGCCTCAGCTGCTAAAGCTGGTGGCAAGGGGAAGAGGGCAGGGTGTGGGCTTGTGAAGTGGGCTGGGGCCACTGAGGGACTGGGGTGTAAGGAGGGAAGATAGGTAGTGCAGCAGGACTGAGGTGGGGTGGCAACAGCAGAGGCAGGTGAGGCAATACCTGCAGCAGGGGCAGGAGGCCTGGGTGGGTTGCTTGCCCGTGCTGCCCCCTGCTGGCCTCCCCAGCTGTGGGCGTTGCCTCCCCCGGCTTCATGGTGGAGCCATCCCTGTTGGGAAGAATTCAACAAGTTTTGCTTCTTCTCCTTGACTTAGGGAGTTTGCTGCAAGATAGTTTGAAAATCCTGATCAACAGGGAGTTTAGGTTGATGCAAAGCTGTGTTGGGGAAGGTCCTTTACCAGCATTCTATGCACTGTTCCACCACACGCAACAATTGATTGCTAACTAATTAGGACTTGCAACTCACCACAGCCACAGCATCGCTCACTAAGAGAGCCGGCATGTCCAACACAACATAGTAGGCGACATTAGTCAGCAGGTAAATGATTGTCACAATTGGCATTGAAACTGCAATGGAAAGTGGCAGGTTCCTGCAGGGGGAGATAAAACCGCATAGCATAGTATTAGCAGTGGAGCTAAAGGTACATCAAACAGATGGGGGCAATATAAAAAGCTAGTAATTTGTACAGGCATCTTTCCACATATGAGGGCTATGGAAGTGAAGTTTATAAACCCAGTCCCTCTGGGAATCATGATTAATGCCAAGCCAAGCCAGTACTGCTGGGGTCTATGATTTAGATAAGATTTCTAAGATCATGGCTTAGCCATATATCATGGCTTATAGTTCAAGCCTAGGGTGGATCACACAGTTCCTAACAGCTGCTACTACTATTACTACTATTTATATACGGCTTTTCAACAAAAAGGTTCTCAGAGCAGTTTATATAGAAAATAATAATAATAATAATAGTAATAATTTAATATTTTCAGATTTCTAATATTATATAAGCCACCTAATGGTGCCGTGGGGAAATGACTTGCCTAGCAAGCTAGAGGTTGCTGGTTTGAATCCCTGCTGGTAAACACCTATATTGGGCAGGAGCGATTTAGGAAGGTGCTGAAAGGCATAATCTCATCTTGCATGGGAGGAGGCAATAGCAAACTATTTGAAGTATTCTTACCTGTATTCTACCAAAGAAAACCACATGGCTCTGTGGTCGCCAGGAATCAGCACCGACTTGAGGGCACAACTTTACCTTTAATATTACATATGATATTAATGTTTTATCAAATGTAAGACCTTCAATTATGTAAAGGTAAAGTGTGCCATCGAGTCGGTGTTGACTTCGGAAATAGTAGTTATTTTTTGTTTTCCCTTTTTGAAAGGTATATTATATAAGGTGTATTATATTTTTAAAAAGTTTTTTTGAAAAGGCTAACACATTCGTTTTCAGCATAAATGTCTGCAGACTAGAGTCCACTCTGTCTGTGGACTCCAGTCCACAAAAGCTTATGTTGAAACACACTCCTTATTCTTTTGAAACTCAGTCCCAGCTGGGCTGTATCATGTGTTTCTCAGAAATGTGGCGATTGGCCCTCAGAGTCATGCATCTGAGTGCTTTGAAGAAATAGGCTGTGTTTGCATGCATAGTAATCACAATCTTGGGTGAACCAGAGCCAACCTTTTGTATGCAATTGATCACAGGAAGTAAATGTGCAATGTGCAAACAGCTACCTTGGTCACCTGGAGCCATTTTGAGACCATTGAGGTGATGGTGTCCCGATTTGCTAGTCTCTACAACTATAAAATGTCGTTCATACATGCAGTAATTTTTTAAAAAAAACCATCAACCTACTAAGGGGGGGAAATGAGGAACAAATATGTAATGTGAGAAATGATCTTTTGATATTTCTAGAAAACTGGAGCACCGTAATGCAAGGATTCTGTCTTCTAAGACATGCAGATACCTTTCTGGGTTTTTCATTTCTTCAGTAACAAAATTCAGCGTGTCCCATCCAGAGTAGGAAAAGAGAGCGGAGTAAAGAGCAAGTGCAATGAATCCTGCATCTGTGGTTGAACCTTCAAATGGTTCCTTTAGGTTTTCAGTTTCTCCTGTAGAATATTCAAAACCTACATGTATTTATATACATAACAGATTATGTATACAAAACAGGGCACATCCAGAATGTTCACCATGTGTAAATTATGGATCAAAGTAACCCCATGTTGCCTTTATCAAGGTTGACCCATAGGCTACTTCTGCTGTATCTTTTGCACATTTGTCCACTTTTGCCAGCAGCTTGTATGCAAGAATTGTCTACAGCAAAGAAAGAAACTTGCAGAAGATCAGTTCCACTTCTTTGAAAAGCGAGATCTACTTTTGGGGTCACCTTCGACATATCCACTGATCTGCAATCTCTTCCATGCATTTCCTATAACTGTTATGCCATTCACACAGGTAGCCAGCTCTAATCTACAGTTAAGTATGGAAAAGGGCTACCAAAAGTAAAAATGAACTTGATCCACATCAAAAATACACATGAGAATCTGGGCTTCAAAAGGCCTCCAGTTGTCTAGCATCATGTATGTAATTTTGATAAATACACAATATGCTTTTACTCTGTGTCCATATTTATTGAATACATTTTTGAAAAGTTTCTTAGGTAATAGAGATTACCAAATATTTGGTGCATCACATGGAACTGACGTTTCAGGAGAAACTAGATGCTGATGCAGACAATCTATAGGATAATTTGTTCTATGAAGAACAATAATCTGGAGCAAGTGGTTACTGGATTACAGCCACAACGCTGGTTCACATGGTAGTTTCAGTCACTCTAAGTTCTCTGCATGATCACCCACATGCAAGTACTGTGATGTGAATGAGTTGCACATAAATACAGTGGCTGACATGCTATGACATGTTGCGTTTGTGTAAACTTAACTTTGCACAGTTGCAAAAGAGTGCTTTTGTGCTAAACTGAAGAATTGTGCAAATACAGTTGTATAATTGATGGCTATTGAAAATAATGGCCATCAGTTGCACAACTGTGATTGTGTAATTCTTGCAGTTAGTGCAACCGTGCTCTTGTGCAACTGCATGAACATTACATTTACTACACACACATAAAAATGTGCAGTATGACAACTAGTGGCCAGTACAATGCTCAGCCTAACACCAGCATTTATCTTCTGCTGGGGCTGCTGTGCATGTAATATCTAGCTCCAGTGGAGTTGCACAAGAACACAATTGCATACAATTCAGAAATGCATGCCTTCACATGCACTACAGAGTCTCCATTGTTTTCAATGACAGGGAGCATTTCCGAGTCGCTGTGTAGCTGCACTCTTGAGCAGCTTCTCCAGGGCTAGATTTTATGTGTGCAGCAGCCCCGAAGGAAATGCTGGCATTATGCTGCACATCATGTTAGCCACGGTGCAGAGAATTCCATGATAGTAGAAACTATTGCAAGTGTAACCATGTATCCCTGGTTCGTTAGAGAACCATTCTCCACATGGTTGCATACCTGGGGATGGTTGGTGCTGAGGGGGGAAAATATCTGCCAAAAATTGTGTATGAATTGGTCTACAGCTACCTTGATATGTTGCTCAGTTTTGATAGTATTTGCACATAGAAGTATATTCTTACCTTGGCTAATTTTATAAAGACCCACAGCTATTACCATAATAAGGGCCATAACTTTTGCATATGTGAAAAGGTCTTGTACTCTGGTCCCCCACTTCACATTGACACAGTTAATAAATGTCAGGGAGCCTAATGAGAAAATGGGATACAAAGAAGATAAGTATCAAAAGTGGGATCTGAGTTACTTGAAGTAGTTCCATTAACAGTACATTAAAAAAAAAACAACCCAACAGAGTGTAATAAGGACAGGAGCAAACATCAGAGTTCTCTAAATACATACCAAATAGGATTGCTATATTTTCATATTATGCAAATTAGCTTGCAAATAATTTGCATATTATGCAAAATGAACTGATGCACTGTCCTGTTGGCTTGTATTTGCTCTGGATATCTACCAACAATAATTGGGGAGGATCTCTTTACCTGACCATTACCTGAACATTAAACACCCTGACTTTATATCCCAACACTTCCTAACATACAAGTTCAGTTTTTAACCTTGTCTGGTTAGCTGTGTGCAATACTGTCATGGATTCCTCATCAACTTCAAACTACCACCCCACTCCATTTTCCAATTCCTCAATAAGTTATTCACTGGTGAATAAATATGCTAATTTAAATATGCTATTTATTGGTGAAGTTGAAGATACCAGATAAGATTGATGAAGATACCAAATCAAAAGCTCATGTGGAGGAGCAGTGCTGAGTGCATTTTCATCACCACTAAATTCTACAACTGACCCTTCAAAACTAGCGCTCGTGATTAAGGCTTTCATGTTTGAGCTTTGTCATGGTCGCCATTTACATCCTGAGACAAGTACATAAAATGTAACACCAAAATGACTCCTTTTGGTTAAGAATACTAGTATAAGGGACAGGGAGAATTCATGATGGCTTAAAACAAAATTTAAAAATACACAAAAACAAAACAATATCCATAGAAAATAGATGAAGACTACACTAAGTTTGAGATGTTAATAGCACTAATAGAACAAACAAACAAACAAAAACCACACACTGAGCTTTTCAGTTAAGGCTACAGTCCTATACACACTTACTTAGCAGATATTCTGATCGAAACCAATGTTACTTACTTCTAAGTAGGCATGCATAGAATGGATTGTACTATAAAGCCAAAAACCTTAAACATTACAGCCTAGGTAGCAGTGATTTACATCAAAAGCAAGCTGTCCTCTCAGCTGCCCTCTAGGGATCGATCCCCTGCTGACAAAAACCAAAGGCAACATTCCTCAGGGGGATGACTTATTGTGAACCTCTTCTAGCCAGTCTCCTGTGTTTTACATGCCTCTATGGTTAAGCAGAATAGTGACCGCACATTTTGCTCCTTAACTCTGCTTCTACAAGGGCTAGAGCTTAGCTTCCCCCCCCCTTTTTTTTTTTTTAAGAAAGCTGGGAATCTGGGCAAGCAATTGGACTACCCAGGCACCAGGAAACATGCTTAAAATCCGGTAAATACCTGGAAATCTGGGGAAGATGGCAACCTTAACCCAAACACAGTTTTGCAAGTTGAAGCAAATCATTTTAAACCAAAGTGGGGCAAAGCCATTTCAAGCCTGATGCTGCCTCCTGACTGCATTAGATGGAATGAAGAGATATTAGAGAGAGAGAAATTCTGTCTGAACTTCAATAAGGTAAATATTGATTTGTAAATTATCTTCTTTATGGCTAGCTCTGCACTTTCCAAACATGCCTGAACAGCTTTGACAACTCCAGAGGGGAAAAGCCTTACATTCAGATAAGATTTTTAATACTAAAGCAGCACTTCTACTCTGTGCAGACCTCTGCTACACCAAATGGATAGTGCTGGATCCGAGCGGCTTGGGTTCAAGTCCTACCTCTGACACAAATAATTGCATGGGCAAACCACTCTTCCTTAACCCTCAATTTATCATTTATTTATTTGTTATTTATTTATTTAAAATATTTCTATACCACCCCAAACCTGCATCTCTGGGTGGTTTACAATGAAAAATTTCCCATCAGTAAAGTGAAGATGATCAATTATCTATTCCACAGGGCTGTTGTGAAGAAGAACAACAAAGGGCCTGTTTACATATTATATTTTTAGATCTACTCCTGGTAATTTGTAAGGGTCTAATTAAAAATGTAAATTATGAATGGGATGCACAAGTGCTGGAAAACACACGCATTGTACAGGTGTGTTTCTCAGAGCACTGGTTTGGCAGAGGGGTGTTGAGAGCACATGTGTTGTTGTGTACCGTGTACAATGGTCCATCACCAAAAGCATTTTTGCAAACTAAGTAGACAGTTGCAGACCATGCATTTCCAGTGCAAGAGAATGAGCATTTCAAGGAGAATATCACATACAGTTTCAAAAGAGAGTTTAAAAAAGAGTGTGAAGAGTGCAGCAGGGTTCATCACTTTGTCATGAACCCGCCTTTTACTATCTTCTGGAGAGGTTCGGTTTCAGGACCGGGCTTTCTCTGTGGCCGCCCCAGGGCTTTGGAATATGCTCCCTGCTGAAATAAGAGCATCTCCTCTCCTTCTCTGTCTGTTTTCAGGAAGAACCTCAAGACTCTCCTGTTCTCGCAAGCTTTTAATTAGAATTAATTTTAATAATTTTAATAAGTTGTTTTATATTGTTTTTATTGTGTTTTATCTATTTTAATCTGTGATTTTTAATAATGAAATTTGTACACCGCCTAGAGATGTACATATCAAGTAGTATAAAAATATAATAAATAAATAAATAAGCAAGCAAGCAAGCAAGCAAGCAAGCGTTCTTTATCCAAATTTTGCCATAGGCAATAAAGGTGCAGAAAAATGAAACCCTTGTCTAAGTAATCCTAACAAGCGGTAGATCCACATGGTGATTGACAAAAGGGTGCCTCTGACATTTGTGGAGGCACCTGCCAAATCGCAGTTTGATATCAGAGTAACATGGAATAAGTAGCACCCCACATGCTGTGTTCATTCAAACTCTGATACAGATTATAATCACTGTGCTATGTTTTAGTGAAGGGCTGCACAGCTTATGACTCCACAAATGGAATGTGGCAAACCACCCAGCAATGGCAGCTGGTGCAGGCACCGTTGGGGGCGGGGACAGCGGGAGGCACCTTTAAGTGTCAATTAGTAGGTGCTTACCTTCAGTACTGCCACACTGAGAGCTCTTCCCAGCAGTGCCGCACCGCCCAGCACCTGCTGCAACAGAGGATCGGCTCTGCCACTCAGCTGGCCTCTCCACATGCATGGAGTCCATTTGTTGGTCACACAAATGGCCTCTGCCAGCTGACTGGTGGAGACAATCTTCCGTCACGGTGGGTGCTGGGTAGCTCGCCACTTATGGGAGAGCTTTCTAGCACGGTGGTATAGGAGGCAAGCACCTACTAATTTACACTCAAAGGTGTCTCCTGCCACCACCACCCTGCAGCGGCTGCCACTGCCAGCCAGGTATTGTGGCCTGTTAGAGGCCTGACATCTTTGTAGCTTTCAGGATGAATAGTTGCAGGTGGGGAGGATTTGGGGCGAGAGGAAATAGTCAAGCCCCTCGCCCTGTGAGCTAGATTGGCTCTAGGAGTGCTTTTGTTTGTTTGCTTGACTCAAAAGGAAGACTTACTGTGTTAGGCCTGAATTAATGGCGAGTGAAGCGGGTGTTCTCAAACCTGGATCCCCAGATGTTACTGGACAACAACTCCCATCACCCCCAGTCACAATGGCCTGTTTGATAACCCTGGCTTAATGCAACATAATAGGTTCATTCTCACAATCCTCATTGGAGTAGGGCCCAGCCAGGATAGGAGAGGCATGTGCGTGCCTGACTGGTGGCCATGTGTTTCCAAGGATCAAGATAGGAGGAGGGGAGAATGATTGTGTGGAGCTGGGAGCTGGGTAGGATGGTTTTTCGCCCACCCTTAATGAAAGGCTGGGGATAGCATGTGTGTTGGCCTCCTGGTTGATCATGTGGTAGCAGGAGGAGAGCTGGTCTTGTGGTAGCAAGCATGACTTGTCCCCTTAGCTAAGCAGGGTCCGCCCTGCTTGCATATGGATGGGAGACTTGATGTGTGAGCACTGTAAGATATTCCCCTCAGGGGATGGAGCTGCTCTGGGAAGAGCAGAAGGTTCCAAGTTCCCTCCCTGGCATCTCCAAGATAGGGCTGAGATAGATCCCTGCCTGAAACCTTGGAGAAGCCGCTGCCAGTCTGTGTAGACAATACTGAACTAGATAGACCAATGGTCTCACTCAGTATATGGCAGCTTCCTATGTTCCTATACAACCACTCTCTCCTCCTCCGACCTTGATCCTTGGAAACACATGACCACCAGTCAGGAGTGCATATAGCTCCCCTACCCTGGCTGGGTGCTCTTCCTATCGCCAATGTTGATCATGAGAACGAACCTAATGTCTGGCCCTAGTATTGGGGGCTGTAAAGCTAGATCGTACCAGGCTCCAACCAACCTGCCCTGATTCTGCCCCTAACTAACCCATCCAATTCCATCCTGGCTCCAGCTCTTGGTTGCCAGATTCCTGAGGCTACTCCATTTGGACTCGCCAGGTTTTGTTCTGCCTCAGGCTGTCTTGCCTCTTCTCCCCACTGTATTAACCCAGAAGGCAAGAATTTTTAAAATGAATAGCTGGGAATTGTTCTGTGTTGGCCAAGCGAAAGCTGTTAATGAGGGGTCTCACACTGTGACACCCCCCCGCCAGCACCTGTTGCACTCTAATGCTCCATCTTCCTCAGTCACATTGGCCAGTAGCCAGGGATGATGGCTACAGGGATGATGGCCAACATCTGCAGGAGGGGTGCAGTTTGAGAATCCTGCTACTAAAGAGAGCTTTTAAGTGATTGGTATGAGTGCAGAACAAATAATCTGAAACTGGGGAGAAAATACTGCCCCCACTCCACTTGTTTTACCATATCAACCCAGTAAGAATGAAGTCAAGACAAGCTCAGTTGTTTAGTGCCCTCTAGTGTTCAGACACAAAGCTGGAGTTTTCTGTGAAATATCTTGGCTTCTGGGAATAAGCAGCATACTGGGCATTGGGGATGACATATACAGGTACTTCAATTGCTTACAAGCACAATATAAGACAGACCATTTGGTGAAAATGCTGCACCATACCTATATTTCCTGGTATGAGATTAGGGGTAACAGAAACTCTAGCAAAAGCTAACTGATAAATCTGCATTTAAGGCTCAACAATAAAAAATGATTGCTCATTTAAAAAAAAGAAAATTGTTGTTTCTGTAGCACCCAGTAAACAGAGAGTGGAACTTGGTTTTGAGAGACCTGAAAAGTCCACAGAGAGATAACCCAGAGCCAAACTTAATCTTGGGGCCCTCCTCCTGTGCTATCAATATTAACCAATATCTTGGGGGGCCCTCAGTCTTGGGGCCCCCAGAGCAATTTGCCTCCTTTGCCCTCCTTGCTGCACCCCTAGACCAGGGTTCAACTACTTGCTTTGTTGAACCGAGGCCACAAAACATGGATGTGGCCTTTAGCAAGATACTTCCCCTCAGCCTTGCTTTTTGCAAAATGTATAAGGGCCTATCCGCACAGTCGGGCCTGGCTTTTTGAAGGGTTCCATTCTGATTGCACATATGGAGTCCATGCACATACATTTTTTTATACCCAAAGGGTCTGCTCAAACAACATACTGGATATATACAGTGGTCCCTCGACTTACGAACTACTCGACATAAGTATTTTTCAAGTTACAAACGGCAGTTTTAGATCCGGTTTTAGATGCGGTTTTTTCGACTTACAAATTTTTAGATGGGGTTTCCTCGACTTACGAATTTTACATGCGGTTTCCTTGACTTGCCTGCCTGTTTACTGCCTGTTTATTCTTGAAAAGAAATGTTCCTGTGCAGTTTGCAAGCCTTACTGGGGGTCTGGGTCTTTTTTCTAGGCTCCGGAACGCATTAATCCGTTCCCAATGCATTCCTATGGGAAACCGCTTTTCGACTTATGAACTTTTCGACTTACAAATGTGCATTCGGAATGGATTAATTTTGTAAGTAGAGGGACCACTGTATAGGTCAATGATGAAGCTTGCTGCTGTGATCTCATTCAACACACACCAGTAAGTCAATCTACTTAGGTTGTGTAAAAATGACTAAATTTTTCTTTGATATAAACCCTATTCACAATTATGTTCAACACTCATCGGTACAGATCTGTACAAAGGTACAGGTATTCACACATTATGTTGAACACAGGTAGAGGAGCACACTTCCTGTCTTATCTGTACCATGCATTTGAGGGGCCAGGTTCCCTTTTAAAATGAACCCAAATGCAATCACTCACACCAAAGCAAAAACATAGTATCTGAATAGGGCAGCAGTTACAATATGCTGGACCTGTGTTCAATGTAACATGTGAATAACTGTACCTGTACTTAAAGTGAGAATAGGGTTTGTAGCTGTGTACATTGTACACAGACTGTATGTGCATTGAACAGAATGTGTGACCAGTGCAAAGGATGAGCATGTGAGCAGTTGGGCTGTGTATACATTCTATTTCCTTCCCTCCAATAAGACCACAAATATTGACTTGCTAGATCAGTGGAAAGTTTTAATATTAGCTAATACAGCTAATACTTTTGGAAGCTCACAAGCAGGATATGAAGGTGATAGTGATCCCTGCTGTTTAAATCCAATATTTGTTTGACAGAGGTACACTGCTTCTGGAGAAAAGTAAAAGGAATAGCAGAACCCTACAGCCAGTCATACTGTTGGATCACTTAGCCTGAATTCCCTACAATAATTTTCTCTAGGTTCTTAAGCAGGGGCAGATTAATCTTTTTGCCGTCCATAGGCAGCCAAAGATTTGCTGCCCCAGGGACAAGAGTTAAGGGAGTTTGGTGGGGATGGAAACTTAATTCTTTGTTTTACCTTTTAAAAGGCCGCTATGTGGCAGCAGAGGCTCTGCCCGCCTCCTAAACCATTACAGGAGGTGAGGTCAGGCACTGGAGAACGGCGGCAAAATAGGTCTTCACTTAAGCCCAGTTTAATTGCAAATGATACAGAGCGGGTGATTTCTGGCCTCTGCGCATGCGCGCGTGTGCACAGAGGCCTGAAATTGCCCGCTCTGTGTCATTTGCGAGTTAGCCGGGCTCAAGTGAGGATCTATTTCTCCACCATCTCTGCACCTGACTCCAGTGCCCAACCTCACCTCCTATAATGGTTTAGGAGGCGGGCAGAGCCTCTGCCGCTACATACTAGCATTTTTAAAGGTTAAAAAAAAAGCAAGTTTCACTCTATCCCAAGATGCCACTCCCCAAGATTTGCTGCCGTAGGCAGTTGCCTATACTGCCTATGAGGTAATCCGCCATTGTTCCTAAGCAAGAGTCTTTCTTTCTTTCTTTCTTTCTTTCTTTCTTTCTTTCTTTCTTTCTTTCTTTCTTTCTCTCCCTCTCTCCCTCTAGGGATGTGCATGAACCCAGCTTCATGCACAGCTTCAGAGCCACTGGGAGACGGGGGCAAGTGGGATCTTTCAAAAGGAGGAGAGCCGGTCCTTACCTGTTCCCCGCCGCCCCATGCAGCTTCCTGCTGTGTGAGCGCTCCTCTCAAGAACTCAAGAGCGGCGCCAGCACACAAATTGCTCTTAATGGTCCTCGGTTCGTGCACATCCCTACCTCTCTCTTCCCATCTCTGCCATACTACCAATTACTGAAATACTTTTATCTTTCAATTATTGCATCCTCTTGCAAAGTCGGTTGATCTAACCAGTTTTCTCTCACTGATACAATGGCACCAGCCTCACCTTTTCTCTCCCCACCTTTCCCATCGCCTGCGTTCTGAACCTTTGCAATCAGATTAAATAGTTGCATCAACAGACTGCCATTTTACTTACAGATGCAAGCAGCCGCAATCAACCTAACTGCTCCGTAGGGTGGTTCACAGAATGGAAATATTGGTTGAACAATATAATTAGCAAAAGTGATGGCTATGACAGCCTGAGTTGTTGGCTCAATAATGAGCAAGGAAGACCATAGTCTGATAAAGGCTATAAAGCCTCCAAAGGCTTCGAGGATATAGGCATAGCTTGCTCCTGATTTAATAATGGATGTTCCCAGTTCCGCATAACACAATGCTCCAAACAATGAAAAAATCCCACCAAGGGCCCAGAGAAGGAGGGCGAGTCCGTAAGAGCCACTGTACATCAAAACACCCTTGGGGGACACAAATATCCCAGAGCCAATCATGTTCCCTACTATTAAAGAGATGCCATTAAGCAAGGTGATCTCTTGTTTCATCTGCATTTTTTCCTTCTTGTTCTCTGCCACCGTGTCCAGTTCATGTAATCCATTCTTGGGTATGTTCTTTTTATTGCAACATGTCCTCCAAGGGCCTGTCATCTTCAGTTAATCATTACCTGAAAATGAGGAGAAAGAATGTTTTGTCTGCAAGGGGGGAAAAACAGCACAGTCACAAAGAACAGAAGTGGAAAGAGACAACTAAGAACCACTTTGTAGCTGCTTTAACAGCTCTCTGCAGGGCTGCTCAATTTTGGCCCTCCTGCAGATGCTGCCCTACACCTCCCATAATTCCTGGCTATGGGCCACTGTGGCTGGGGATTATGGGAGTTGTAGTCCAAAAACAGCTGGAGGGTTGGAGTTCAGCAGCCCTGGCTTACTGAATGGTGGCTACAGCCATGTGGGGAGGTGATAATTTATGAACCTCTGGCCACACAGTATCCAGTGGTGGTAATACAGAGTTCATCAGAGGCTACATACAGTACAACTGGTTTTCCATGCAGTCATTACTGTCACACTATGAGCAGCTGCTGTGAGGTTCTTGGAAGTCTGTTTTCACCCTGAGAATTGCTGGAGATGCAGCTCCTGATGGCATTGACTCTTAGCACCAGCAACCCTATTGACCACTGGGGCAGGGATACTGAGCAAGGGAATCCCCTCTTCGATTATGCTTTCTTTACTCTTCTTCCCCTTTGATATGTAGGGATGTGCACGGACCGTGGAGGCGCAGTCCGATGCCAGGGTGTGTGTGTCTCCCTTTAAGGGCAGAGAGGGTTGTACTTACCCCTCCCACTGCTTTCCCCCCTCCAGCGCTCCATTTTTCAGTGAAATTTTCGGGGCGGCAGTGTTCCTCCCTGCCGCCCCGCCCCCTTCTTGACTGGTAAAAGCGGAAGTCTTCTGCGCATGCGCCCGCCACTGCCGCGCGTGTGCCCACCGCACAGTGTGCGCACGCAACATGTGACGTGCGTAGTGGGCACATGCGCCAAAGTTACTTCTGCTTTTACCGGTCAACAAGGGGGCAGGGGTGGCAGGGAGGAATGCTGCCGCCCTGAAAAATTTGCTGGGAAATGGAGTACTGGAGGGGGAAAAGCGGCATGAGGGGTAAGTACAACCCCCTGCCCTTAAAGCGAGACACACACACCCCCGGCGTCGGACCGCTGGATCAGGCCACTTGTGAACCGGTTCGCAGGCCTCTTACATGGCCTGCGTACCGGTTCATGCACATCACTATTGTTATGCTGATAGTCTCCGGTTTCATTCTCTTGCCTGGAGAGACTTCACACTTCCCCACTTCCTGTATGTAGCTAGCAGCAAGGCATGTAGGTCTTATCTATCTCCCTGATAGATTTCCTGAATAAACTACTTTATTTTGAATGTTAACTCCATGTCTCCAGACAATATAAGTGCTCACCTATACACTTCTGCTACAGCTGGAGTAGATAAAGTAATCTCCTCTCCAAGCTCTCTAACAAGAATGAGCTAAACCAATAGCTACCTTCTAGACCCCTGCTAAGTAAAGAGGCACCTTGCAAAGTAGGGATTCTCTTGTATTTAGCAGTGGGAGAGTGCTATCCAACTCCTGCACAGCATCAGTGGTTGTTGCTGGTGATTACTTTGTGTTTCTTTTTGGACTGGATTGTGACTGGGGACAGGAAAGCAACTTTATTGTTTGTTTTTCTATGTAAAACACTTTTACTTTTGTTGAAAAGCAGAATAAAAATATTGTGTAGTCGTAGTAGTCATAGATTCAGAGTCAATAGAAGACTGCCTCTGAAATGTAGCAGCACAAGTACTTAGAACCCAACTGTAGCAATAAAGTAGCTGTTTACTATGGCTATGCAGGGGCCAACTTATCAGCCCCATATCAGTCATTCTCACATCATATTAACAACGCAGGGGGTGGTCAGAACTGCATCAAGCCAATAATACCGTATTTACCCAAACCAAAGACAACTCTGAATTTAAGATGACCCCCCTTCCACCCAAAAGTAAATATTAAATACAGGTTATACCTGCATTTACTCGAAAGGAACATAACTCTGAATTTGAATTTAAGACCACATCCTGATTTCTAATATCAAAAAACTCAGGGGGGAAACTAGTTTTGGATTCAGGCAAATACAGTAGTTACTGGCTTCGTGCTTTGGAATGGGGTGGGGTGGGGGCCTGCCTGTCTTTATTTTATTTTTATTTATTTATTTATTTATTTTCCTTTTCGACAGCAGCATCATATCAGAATGCTGCCTTTTTTTAACCTGGTGCCGCCCTAGAATGTATCAGGAAAGGAGTTCAATTCATGATATTGCAACTTTCCCAAAACTACATTACTGGGATAAAAATGGCTGCGCCCTGTAGTTACAGGGAGCAGCCATATTTCCCCCCAGTGGTGCACCGGGAAAGGGATGCAACATCATGACATTGTTTCTTTCCTGGTGTATTCTAGGGCAAGATTGGAAGGGGAAGGCAGCGGTTTCAAATGCTGCCTCTGTGGGTGACCACAAGACAGCTGATTCCTTTGCAGTAGCCAGCTCTTCGTTTAAAAAACCCGTATAGGAAGGATAGTAGGTAGCCTCAAAGTCTTGGGGTGGGGATTGCAAAAGTCAGGTGGGGGCAGGATATATGGTCTTTTTAAAACAATTTGCAGCCTGGGGCAAATTTTGGGGGTGTCAATTACAGCTCATTGCACCCTGTAGTTATGACCCTGAGTATAGGCATTGTCAGAATATTAAGCATGAAAGTGAGTACATCCACGAAAAATGACTGGATTGCAGTTAAAAGACTGGGTAGGTCCCTTAAAAGTACAGCTCATCTAAAACTGAGATCGCTAGCAAGTAGTAATCCTAGACTAGTGGAATATGTGGCTCATGCAGACTGGGCAGAAAACAGAACAGATCATAAATCCACAAGTGGATACCAGTTCTTTTATGGAGGTGGAGCAATTAGTTGGTGCAGTTGAAAGCAAAAACACTGTTGCTATTTTGTCTGTGGGAGGGAATATGTGTCAGCTACTCAGGCTGATCAGGAAATAGCATGGATACACAAACCGTTGCAAGATTTTGGGGCTGATGAACTAAAACCAACTGAATTGTTTGAGGACAATCAAAGCTGTACTTAGATCTCACAAATGGAGAAGACAAAATCCAGAATAAAGCATATTGAGACAAAATACCATTATGTACGTGATGGACAAGAAAAGTGTCTTGAGGAATTGAAATATGCCCAATAGAGAAGATGTTAGCAGATGTACTCACGAAGCAGGGGTGTAACTACTATTAGGCAAGGGGAGGCGGCTGCCTGGGGGCCCCCACGCCTCGAGGGGCCCCCCAGAGGCAAGTCACATGTGAAGTGTGTGTGTGTGTGTGTGTATCAGCGAGGGGCCCATTTTAAAATTTTGTCTCTGGGCCCACTCCAGCCTTGTTACGCCCCTGTCACGAAGCCATTGCCAAGATATAATTTTCTTGCATTGTGAGAGATGATGGAGAGCTGTTGATCGGTGCTTGAGCAATGAGGAGCGTTAGAAGTGAAAATTCTAAAGCAGGGTTTCTTAACCTTGAGCCCCCAGATGTTGTTGGACTACAACTCCCAGAATCCCCAGACATGGCCTTCGTGGCTGGGGATTCTGGGAGTTGTAGTCCAACATCTGGGGGCCCAAGGTTAAGAAACCCTGCTCTAAAGCACTGCAGTAACCAATTCTGGCCACTAGAGGCATGCTGAGATGTTAATGGATATGTTTTGGTCAGAGTCAGTTAGAATTGTTCCGTTGTTGGCTAGTGCCTGTTTGTGTACATTGTTCAATGACTTTCTCTCAGTAAATGGTGTTTAGTTTCTTAATAAATCATTAATTGTTTTTTGAACTCAGCCTAGTGTCTTCAAATAATCTCTTGGGCTAAACCTCTTTACCACCAGAGCATACACGCACTGCTGTGTGAGGAAGTTAATGTTTCTTCTCACACCCCTCAACAAGTCTTATCTGCTTTTTTATCATTTATTTTTCCCAATCACGGTGTTGCTCATTCAGATTATTAGAGGCATCAGCATCTGCAACATATTTTCTGGACTTCTTCTGCCACAACCCATCAATTAACTTACAGATGGACAGTCAACCAGCTAACTACCTCAAGCTCACCATATCAAAAGAACTGTGTTTTATAGCGGCTTCCCTCATATCAACAAAGACATCTTATATAGATTTAACTAAAGGTTTCTTCAGCAACAACTCCATTTCCTCCTCTTCTTTCTCCATTTTTCTTTCTTAATGTCTGGGAGAGAGTTCTCTCTCTGTATTTGAATGAAATGCCCTTCAGCACCCGCCTTCACCACTCAAGGAGAGGAGCTGCTCTATGGTGTGAAGACACAGCGGTTTGAAGCTTGGAACAGAAGCCAATACAAAGCAGGCAGTGAGCTGAGCTCAAGGTTATTCATTTTATATGCTTCTATTAGTTTCATTATCTTTATGAGCTGCCCCAAGCATGCACACGGGATACACATATTTTAAATAAATAATAAATAGGGAGACTTGAGGGCCACTAGGTGTAATGTGGAGTAGTTCAGGCATGACTACATACGCCTGAACTACTACAACTCCCACCATCCTTTTGGCCACTGTGGACTACAACTCCCACCATCCTTTTGCCCATTGTGGCTGGGGATGATGTGAGTTGTAGTCAAACGACACCTGGGGAGGAGACCCTGGAGTAGTGGAGTTGAAGCAGCACCTACTTTTTTTTTTTTGCTTTCACTTAAGCTGTACTTGAAAATACAAATAAAAAAAGCAAATACACCAAGAAGCACCATGTCTCTAGTATACACTCACCCAAAGGAAACCAAGCCCTAGTAATGCTGCCCCTGAAACCCCTCATGTGCAGGGAAGTGAGGAACACATAATAATACTTAGAGCCATTTCTCACGATCCCGTGAGCGGGCTTGAAGGTGGGTGGTGGGGAAGGCTGCAGGAGCTTACCTTCCCCATAAATGATCTAGAAGAGTTGCTGGGCATGGGGATTGCACCCCAGACAAGCTGTTGCTCACCCAGGCACCACGGAAGTTAGGGGGCTGAGACATGTTAAAAGAGCCCCTGGTGGCGCAGTGGTAAAACTGCCGCCCTGTAACCAGAAGGTTGCAAGTTCGATCCTGACCAGGGGCTCAAAGTTGACTCAGCCTTCCATCCTTCCGAGGTCGGTAAAATGAGTACCCAGAATGTTGGGGGGCAATATGCTAAAATCATTGTAAACCACTTAGAGAGCTTCCAGCTATAGAGCGGTATATAAATGTAAGTGCTATTGCTATTGCTATGTTGTCCTGGCCCCCAGAAATCCCACAATGCACTGTGCAAGTCTGCAGTGCCTTCTGGGGATCCCCCCATCAGCGGCTGGGAGCCCACTCCTGTGTCGTTGCCAGCTGGGAGCGGCTGGCGATGCCACATGAGCAGTTAGCCCGGGTTAAAGGCATGCTTGTGCCCTTAACCTCAGCTAACTGGTGGGCTCCCTAAGGGGTTTGCCATCGAAGCACTGCTGGGAGCCACGTAGCACCCGGCCGTACTCACAGGCAGCCAAGCCCGGGCTTAGCTGCCCTAGCCTGGTCTTGTTGCTCATGAGAACAGCCTCTTTATGTAATAGAGGTCTTTCCCTGATGCTATGGAATGGAGGGATATGGAGATGGGAAGGAGTTTTCTCCCTTGTTGCTTGAAGAAGAGTTGGGGAGAGCAAGGATACAACTGCTTATGTTTGGGGAAAATAAGGGGAAGGGCATGTGTGTCCGCAGGATGCTGTCAGTGGGGAGGGGGCGGGCGCGGGCGCAAAGCCAGGAATCCAATACCCTCCTCCTTGGAAATAGGCCCCATTAAATTCAATGGGAACTGGCTCAATCTGGGGTGGGGAAAAGCCTCCTCTTGTTCCCCGCTTCAGACACCCATGGGGAAGGGGTATTATCAGAAAATGGAAAACAAAACAAAAATAAAACAAAAAAGAAACCACGAAAGGAGCCGAAATTTCACTGTGCAGAATAAAAAGCACAATGCAAAGGACTATTTTTATTCTTCAAGAAACCCCTGCTTCTGATTCAGGAACAAACAGCGGACTTGCCTCTCTGTGTTTCTTATGCTTCAGGTATATACACACCCATTGCTCCTAGACAGAGAAGGGGTTCGATGGGCTCTGGTTCGAAACTTACTGTAAAACTGATTAATTGTTCACTGTTATTACTAGGCGCCTCCGCAGTAATGGATAAGCCATGTGGTTTAGCTATTACCTTCCTTGTCTACTGGATAATATATATATATAGCAAGTTGGCTCTGGACACTTTGTTCTGAGAACAGTGTATGTGGCCAAGTTAAAGCAAATGTCTGTCCGTGCATACACACACACACACACACACACACACACACACACACACCTGCCATATGGAAAAGAGGACAGGTCTCCTGAATTCTGTACCTTTAGGAGATGCCTAGAACCAGGAATTTCAGCAGGTGCAGCTTATTATGCAGGGGGGAATTAAAAGCTGCCCCTGCTGAAATTCTCTCTTCTGTTTATCTCTTAAAGGTACAGGAGCTCTACACACACACAATCATAAACACCTCTTACAACAACCTTCCCATTAGTTGCGGGGGGGGGTCACCTCCTCCAAAGCCCTATGCAAACATTATGTTGTACAATTGTGTGCACATATGTTCATTTTGTGTGTGTGTGAATGACTATACATGCAAACTCCTCTAACAGAAGTCCCTTCTTCCCATTAATGGGAGGGGGGGTCACCTTCTCCAAAGCCCTATTCAGACATTACGTTGCACATTTGTGTACACACATGTACATATTTTTTGTGTGAGTGACTACACATGCATTCATTTTAAAAGTGAAGCTAGGTACAGCCTCCCCTCTCCCGCCAAATACAATAGAAAGTATGTATGCTACTATATGTGAGTTGAACACATGTGAATAACTGTAGATGTGTATGGATCTGTGCACGCATGTACACAGACTGTACATGAACAGGACTCAAGTCAAGCCTTGATGGTTATCTTCTTAAAAACGATCAAGAGAGATCTCCAGGTATCAACTTCATTCAGCCAACTCTCTGCTTTCTTTCTGCTTCTGTCTTCCAAATTGCTGTTTCTGTGCACACGTACACACACACACACACACACACACACTCACACACTTCTTTAAAACAATCAAGAGAGATCTCCAGGTATCAACTTCCAGAGGAAATTGTTTTTGATCCAGGAACCAGGAGACCACCTCCTAACAATTAACTCCCATAAAGAGATAAGGGAGAGCTATTCACACCTTGAGTTGCACATGTATACACGTGTCTGTATACACATACTGTACATATTGTTGTGCATGCATTCATTCTGAAAGTAAATCTGGGGACTGGGCTCCTCAAATGCAAAGTATAGCTTGTCTGTTCTGCTGTATGTGTGTTGAACACAGAGCCTTTTTTAATACTCTGAGAGGCCAAGGGGCAGAATGTTCATTTAAGTTCAAATGAACATTCAGCCCCCAGACCTCTCAGAGTCTTAAAAAGGCCTTGTGTTCAACACATGTACAGCATAACACACAAGCTTCGCTGTCAACCATTGTACATAATGGCTGCACTGTTGAGCAGTTCCACTGGCTGTTTTTTGCCTTTGTGAAATGGCACAAATGTTACATTCTACTGACCACATAACAGTGTGCAGCAGGTTATCCACTGCACCCTGTGTCAATATAATAACCAAAAATACTGAAATAACTCTTGATCCTGGGGTTATATTTCAACTGATCTGTTTTACTGCCTTGAATGAAAAGCATTGATCATATCATTTCAAATACTGAACCATACTTGGATGGGGCCCTTTCTATGTGCGGGGTCCCAGGACAATCGCTCCCCTTAAAAAGGCCCTGGTTGAATATCATATGTGAATAACTGTATGCAAGTACAGATCAACAAGGAGTTGGTTAGGCTAATAGTTTATTGGACCTGTGCTCCTTGTGTGATAATGACATGTGCACACTGTGAGTGCACACAGAGGCGCCCTTACCACTGGACTTCCAGGCCAAAGTCCAGGGCCTCCACACACCCCGGGGACCCCCAAATCCTCTTTAGTCTGCCCTGGCTGGTGTGGTCACGCTGCACTGGCTAAGCGTGAGTGTGACCTCTGCTTTAGAGACAGAGTGGGGAGTGGGGAAATATGTGGGATGGGGATATATTAAGTTGTGTGTTGAAACGTTTCTGCTAATACCAGCGTGGTGTAGTGGTTAGAGTGCTGGACTAGGACTGGGGAGACCCGAGTTCAAATCCCCATTCAGCCATGAAACTAGCTGGGTGACTCTGGGCCTGTCACTTCTCTCTCAGCCTAACCTACTTCACAGGGTTGTTGTGAGGAGAAACTCAAGTATGTAGTACACCGCTCTGGGCTCCTTGGAGGAAGAGCGGGATATAAATGTAATAAAATAATAATAATAATAATAATAATAATAGTAGTAATAATAATGCAGATTTTCATAAATATACCTGTTTTATATTCTTACATTCTTGTGAGTTCAATTGCTCTTTGTGCCCTCAAGAACCCATGTGTTAAAAATACTGCATGTGTCATGGTGTGTATGTGTGTGTGTGTGTGTGTGTGTGTGTGTGTGTGTGTGTGTAGGGGGATGATGCTTAACTTGCGGCAGAGGCGGGAAGCTCCAAAGGGCGGCCTTTAGGTCCAGGCTCCAAAATTACCTAGGTGCACCTCTGAGTACACATGTCCTTCTCTGCTCCCAAGTGTGCTGGGATGCAGTTCTTCAATCCTGTGGTGGTGTGGTTCATCCAAACCACGCATCTACATTAGTTATAAATACTACATTAACATAGTTTGAAGAATGTGTAGAGGGGCAGTTTGAATTAACTGCTCCCCACATGAATACAGAATGGCACCCTGGCACATTGAGAGGGGGAAAGACATGCATCACAAGTCTAGATCTGGGCACATATTATACACAGATCTTAGGCTGTGATTATCAGAAGGCTTGCAAACAGGAACAAGTGTTTTATATATATTTATATATATATATATATATATATATATATATATATATATATATATATATATATAAACCCTGACCAATTGCAAAATCAGATTTGCCCTGTTGCACTCCCTATTTTGAACTTTTAAAAAAACTTCTTCAGACACAATAGTTTGAAAAAAATGCATCTGCTCTTTTTGTAGGAAATCCTGTGTGGTAAAATGAAGCTTATTCTTGTAGTCTCCTTTCTGGATGTTGTCCCAAAGTCCTTTGAGACCAAAGGAAGTCCTGCAATTAACCTTTATAAGGTTTCCACTTGTGATATGAAAAAGTGTGAAAGGACATTTAGTTGCACAAATCATGCCATTAAAGCCCTCAGGGATCATTGCCTTCTTACTGAAGGAATACAAACAAGCCTAGGGAGGATAATTCAAATTAGTAAATCTTTGACAGTGCAACCTCATTTGCCCAGGTTTCCTGGAGAACACCCAAAAGGGATAGCAGTGTCAGATACATTGGGAGCAATGTGACCTGCTGCCACAAGGTTACATTGTCATGGTTGAAAGATACTGGCCCACACCCAGACTAATGAGTCACTGATGCTGTGAATGACGCACTGGGACTACAGGGAGAGGGGCGATTTTAATCAACCTCTTCTTTCCTCTGAAGCCCACTGTGACTCTTTAAAATATGTCCCTGAGGGCTGTATGTCCCTTGCAGACATATTTTCAGGAGTCACAGTAGGCTCCCAAGGTAGGGTTGCCATCTTGGGTCTTTTGAACGGGATTTTAGACTATTTTTAATCCCCTCCAACTATTTTCTTATTGGAGGGGGTAACTGGGGTCCTAGCCATGCTGCCATAATTTGCCTGCTTGCCTCCTCCTGCCTGCTTTACACTTTTCTTCTCAGCTACTGACTGCTGTCTGGCAGCAGCAGAGGAAGAAAAGGGTTAACAAGTTGTTCTAGTAAGAACTAATCTGCCTACTTTCCTTTCACTGTCCCTGCAACTAGACTAAATTTGGTCCAAATCGGTTAGGCAGTACACGTTAGCCCACTTACACCTCAAACATTCATGTGTCCACCATCTTGAACTGGGGTGGATGGCATCATCACAAACTATTCCACTGAGCCGTCCCTATGTGTTCCTACAGCTGTAGCAAATTTGGTTCAAATTGGTTAGACGGTCGACAAGTTAGTTCACTTGTGCCTCAAACATTTTAATTAGAGCCCACCATCTTGAATTAGGCTGGATGGCATTATCTATAACATTGAGGTGTCCCTACAACTGTACCCAATTTGGTTCATATTGGTCTAGGCACTGCAAAGTGGAAAGGGTCCCCCCACTCTCTTTCACACACACACACACACACACACACACACACACACACACACACACTGCCGGCTGCTCTCATAAGCCTATTGGAAAGTAGTCTAAGAACCCTTATCTGTTTGTTTTGTGTGTGTGATTTCTGCCCCTCACTTAGACGCCCCTCACTTAGACGATGTCATGGGCTTGCGATGATCTCTAAACTGCGCATGTGCTCCTCGCTGTTGATAAAGGACACTGGCCCGAATGGACAGGCCCAGTGTTGCTCTGGTCCCCACTGCCACTGAGGGAGGGAGGAGAAGGACTACTTCACACACACACACACACACACACACACACACACACACACACACACACCCGCAGCCATCCCTCGGCTGTGGGAAGAATGTTAAAAATGAAAAAACAAACGGACAGTGGAAGTGTGACAGGGCGTGGGGTGGCTGCCGGAGGCCCCCAGCCATTTGGCGGCCGCCCTGGGCTGGAGCAGGTCCCTAAGGTCTGGGGGTTAAAGCGCCTCTCTCAAAAACAAACCCCTAGCCAGCCAGAAATCAAACCCTAGAAAAGACTTGCACTAACAAACTTACCTTGTCCTTTCCCCTTGTTTTCTTGTTGATTTAGTCGCTTGCTTTCTTCTTTAGGAAATAAAACAAGTGTTTGCTGACTCCCCTGTCTGAGCCCACCCTCAGCATACACTTTCTTGAGGAAATTAGTTAGTACATAATTATTAAAAAGCACCAAAAATAAAGAGAGAGAGAAAAGAAGAAACGGTCTAGCAAAACTGATCTCTTTTTGTTTTCTCTTTCTGCTGTTGGGTTTACCACGTGGAAGCTGCTGGGTTTGAAAATATTAGGCTGTTTACTAGCTCTGATTTGGTCTGTAGTCCCCACCTTCTTCTTCTTCTTGTGCCTTTGCCATTATTATTATTTGTTAGAAATATCTATATGCTTCTTTTTTAGCAACAAAGTTCTCAAAATAGCTCCCATATCAAAAGATATGAGCACAGTGGTTCTTTACCCCCAGATGGTTCTTAGTAACTATTTTATTTTGCTCTGCGCTTGAAACAGTAGCTCATCTTTTAAATATTGAGGCTATTCTCATGCACAGTGGAAACTGGGCTAAGGGAGCACAGCCTGGTTTCCAATGTGTGTGAGAACCATCGGGAGCCACATGGCTCCCAGTGGTGGTGCTGTGGCAAACTCTCTTGGGTAGCCTACTACTTAACCCGGGTTTCAGGAGCAAGAGTGCCTGAAAAGCGGGTTGGAGGATTGTGCATCGCTATGGCACAGCTCTGTGCTGACTCACGTGTAAACCCCCAACAGGGAAGCTACAACAAGCCTCCCAGCACTGAGAAGCTCCCCCAAATGCCCTCACACTTGCGTGACTTCTGGGGGCCAGGAGGCCCCCAAACCCTGCCGCCTCAACTAGCTCTGTGACAGAGCCGGTAATCATCTGGGCAGCCAACCAGGGCTGCCTGATTGTCTGTGGAGAGAGCGGATCAAACCCTGTCAATCATGGAACAACTGCACTGGTTGCCGATATGTTTCCGAGTGAAATAGAAAGTGCTGGTGGTTATTTATAAAGCCCTTAACGGCTTGGGTCCAGGGTACTTATGAGAGTCCCTTCTCTCCTCACAGACCCCGTTATTGTCTTTTTCAGGATTGGAGTGAATGTAGCTAAAGCCTACAAGTCACATAAATATGCATAGGAACATACGAAGCTGCCCTATACTGAGTCAGAACATTGGTCCATCTAGCTCAGTGTTGTCTTCACTCATTGGTAGCAACTCTCCCAGTCTGAGAGAAACTCCTGCCTGAAACCCTGGAGATCTAACTGGAGATGCTGTTAGGGAGTGGACCTGAGACCTTTTTGCAGGCAGAAGAGATGCTCTTCCACTGAGCTACAAGAAGAGTATCATAGAGTGCTCACAAGTAATCTCCCATTCAAATGGAGACCAGGGCAGACCCCCCACCCCTTACAAATGAAATTCAATGCGCCATTTGTCCCAATGGGATTCTGTGATCTGAACTGTAGAGAGGGGGGCAGATTTAATGGCTTCCATTTCCCCCCCTTTACAAATGCACCAGATTTGTTCAAATATGCAAAATATGCATATATTATACCATATGCAAATCTTAATGCTAAATGGAGATTTTTTTGGGGAGACTTTTTTTGGTTTCGGATTTCAACTATTTTTGCATCTGGACCTGGCAACCCTATTCAGAGGGAAGGAGAGATAGATGAAAATTGACTTTCCAGATATCCAAAAGGCTATATGTTAATAATTATCATACTGATGTGGTATACTTTTTGGTTTGGCTTTTCTGCTTTTTGAACATGCAGTCTTAGCAAAGCACCATTCTAGAAATGTCCTAAAGGTGTCTAGTCGACCATTTGCTCTAAGAAATTATACTCCAAAGATCAGAACCTTCAGAGAAAGGTGTTAAAAAAAGAAAGAAATTACATCTATATCACAAAGATTATAATGTGTCACATGTAGAACATGAGTGGAAAGGGTTGTACTGATGGTCCTTGTTATTCACATGGTTTCGGTTCCTGCCAATTTCTGCAGAAAATTTAACTGTGAATAAAGAAACCTTAACCCTTTGGTGATTGGGGAGGTGAGGTTCCTAAGCACACTGAAGTGTGCCAAAAATCATAAGAAAAAGTGGGGGTGGGGGGAGAGCAGAAACAAGCACAGTACCTTGCTCTCCAGCAATGCCCACAAAACTTCCAAATCCTCCAATCTTTGTTCCTTTTTGAGGGTTTGTTTTTTAAAGAAAAGAGCCACAAAATGGATCAGCACTACAACATGGCGGCAGGAATTGATGTCAGAAGTCATTTTCCAGCCACTCAAGAACCACGGGTAGGCAAAAACAACCCTATTTTCACCCTGCAAATAAAGAAACTGGGACCGTGAGTAATGAGGGCCACCTGTACCAATGTAGTAGTCCCTGTGTGCAAGTGACAATATCGACTTCGACATCGTCAGCCCACTAATGAGGCAACTATTTCAGGCTGTAGATTGGCCAACTCTGCTGGCCCACTGCCTCCTCAAACCTGACTTGGTAGCAGCACTACCACTCTACTCCTGATTCTCTATTTCCAACTCCGACATTTTAAAAAAAGTCACAGAGGAAGGGCAGAGAAGGAAGCATGAAGGAGGAAAGTAGGAGGAGAATACCAGAGTGAGGACATGCGAGGTGGCACACTGTGCCATCTCAGGTGCCAAGCAAGCTTGGGCTGGCCCTATACTTCTATTTATAGCATTTGACGATATGGGCTTTCCCATTATGACAGTGGGTCAGTTTGACATGGTAAATAGCAGCTCTGATTGCAGTCCCTTTTTATGTTCTCCATGGAAAGCCAATGTGTGAGGGAGGTACGTGAGAGCACACCGGCTAGCCATGTCCCCGCCTGACCTACAGGCAAGTTACACCCTCTGGCCATCTGGGCATGCACAACTTGCTTGCTTCTCTCCAAAGGTAAACACTGAATGTGCCCAGGCTTTCTCCGCCCATCTGAGTACTCAACTTAGGAGGAGCTGGTCTCGTGGTTGCAAGCATGAATTGTCCTCTTTGCTAAGCAGGGTCTGCCTTGGTTGCATTTGAATAGGAGACTACATGTGAGCCCTCTAAAAAATTCCCCTTAGGGGGTGGGGGGCCACTCTGGGAAGAACATCTGCACGCTTATATGCAGAAGGTTCCACGTTCCCTCCCTGGCAGCATCTCCAAGATAGGGCTGAGAGAGATTCCTGCCTGCAACCTTGGAGAAGCTGCTGCCAGTCTGTGTATACTGAGCTAGAGGGACCAATGGTCTGACTCAGTATATGGCAGCTTCCTCTGTCTTTGCAGATGGCCGCTGGCAGTGTGTGGTAGCTGGCACAACAGCATGGGAGGCTAAGGCTAGCTGGCACATTCCTGTTTGCCTCCCCTCATGTGTTGGGTAAGGGTTTCCACCGAGAGGATGACAGCATACATCCAAACAAGATGCCTGCTACACAGAGCCTGAAGTGGCAAATCACTTTGGGGCACTTTCCTACATCAAAATCTATCAGCCAGGCCTATTTATGTTTGGGGAAGCGCAGTATTATTTCTCTTGGCTTATTTCATTGGTTATTGTTAAAATTCCAGTCTTCTGGAAAAACTAAGATGTAGTTGTTTTTTGAGCATATTGCAAATTTGCATTTCACTATTACAGGCTCTTCTGATTTCATGACAGGACGTTTAGCTGATGTTTGCCTGCCTCCCATCTTAACCCCTCCCCCCCACACACAGTTCTAGGAGTGTTCATTTCACACTCAACTGAGGGGTAGCCTTCTGAGTAAAAGGATGGTGGTGGGGAAACCTAGCTTTCCCGAGCAAGGAAATCGAGATGCTAATAAAAGGAATTCCTTATAAGGTTGTAGAGAATGCCTGATGATGACGGCCCACATATTATTGTACTGTAATTTTTACAGAGACATCTGCTGTAAACATACGTTATATATTTAAAACTGATTTTCCAGAGAACTCAGATTCTTTTTACATTCAATATCTTTGAGCTGACCAGAATGATAAAATTTCAAATGTAGGTAGGTTTTGCCTGACTGCATTTAAAGTACAGCAAGAGATTATGACACAATCATGAGTCATTTGATAGATTGTATACTTCAGTAGGCACAGACGTCATGTATGGCTTATTTACTGTCTAGGATACAGTATTTGTGTTATTCATTGAAGAACTTTACTCATACTGTGGTTCATCCACTGAATATATTTACCTATGTTATATAACATTTTGAATTTGTGTTTTTAGATTGTTTGTACCTTGTTTTGTATATTTTTCTTTTCTGATCAGTGACAGTAATAAAGAAATCTGAATCTGCCTCATTATTTCAAACCTTCCTGCACAACCTCGGTAATCACAGTAACCAGGTACAAAAGGAGGACAGAATTTCTGTATCATTAAATATTAGATAATGACAGCTTGGTCTTCTCTTTGTTTGGTAGAATGCTCACTCAGAGGCCAGAAGGCCAGTCTCTGAACATGGTGTTAATGGCTCTGAAGGATCCTGAATGGGGGAAGCCATAACAGGCTGGTAAAAATGCTATGATGGAAAGGGTTGCTATCAATCTGTAAGGTGACTCATCCCCTCCCCATAATCCTAGCATGAGTGTAAAGAGAGAACAAAAGCAGAAGCTGGGAAACAGGTAGCTATTATCAAGCAGACATATGCCCACGATCGCCCAAAAGCGGGCTAAGGGAGCCCAGCCTGCTTTGGGGCGATCGTGTGCTGTTAACGGGAGCCACCAAAAATCTCCCTCCCCTTAAATGAGGTTAATGGAGCAATTGATCCGTCAACCTTGTTTTTGTGCCCGTGTGTCGCTGCGGTGCACGGTGACAAACGGGTAGACCCCTGACTGGGAGGCTGCAAGCCTCCTGGGCTTGGGGGTCTCTCCAGGATGCCTTGCGCACTTATGCGAGGCATCCTGGATCTTCCGAAGGCCATGCGCCCCATCCCCACAGCCCCTGCTGGCTCTGTGATGGAGCCAGCAGCCGTGTGGGCAGCTGATTCGGCCACCCAGCTATGAGCGGCTGCTTGTCTGCAGGGAGAGCGGGCTAAGCCCGCTCTCCCTGCATTACTCCGTCAGGTGCTTCGCACATGTCGTGTGAAGCACCTATAGGCTAATAGTGGAAAAGCTGAGAAAAGAGCTGAAGCATTTAGGGTACAGGGCATTTTCTCTGTGGATCTGATGTAGCCTGTGGCTGCTTGTAGGAGTGCTTTGCTATTTCAACTACTTCTAATGCTCAACTGGCATATTTATAAGTAAATAGGAAATGACAAAGATACCACACGACTCCAGTGATCTCTCCTCCAAAGGAAGCCAGAATGCTAGCTGCATAAAGGGGCAAATTTTAAAGTGGTGATTTTTAAAAATTATTATTATCAGGGGATAACTGCTGCCCCTGTCCAACAACACCACAACTTCGTTCTAGTTCACATCTTATTTATTTATTGTTTTTCTATGTAAACTGCTTTGAGAACTTTTCTTGAAAAACAGTGTATAACTATTCATAGTAGTAAGGTAAAAGGTAAAGTGTGCCGTCAAGTCCGGCGTCGACTCCTGGCACTCTGTAGTATTAAAATCTGAAAAGTACTAAGATGGGGCTGTAGCTCAGTGGTAAAATATCCGTTCTGTGTGCAGAATGACCCAAGTCCAATCCCTGGCAGCATCTCCAGGTAGGGCTAGGAATGACGTCTTCCTGAAATCTTGGGAAGCCACTGCCAGTCAGTGTAGACCAGCAATTCTCAACATGTGGGTCCCCAGATGTTATTGGACCTCAACTCCCATAATCCCCAGCCACAGTGGCCTTTGGCTGGGAATTATGGGAGTTGAAGTCCAATTACATCTGGGGACACACATGTTGAGAATCTCTGGTGTAGACAATACTGAACTAGATGGAATAGTCCGTCTGACTTGGTAGAAGGCAGCTTCCCATGGCCACTGCACCCTTGGAACTTCTTATTGCTCAGGGAAGCGCATGGAACGGTACCTTTCACAACTGTGAAGAACGGACACTTCAACAGGTATAGCTTTCCTCACACCTGCATTACAAGCGATGCACACTCAAATTCCCTCATATGCAGTTGTTAAAAGTACAAGAGCCTTATGCGTCTTCGCCTCTGGTACTTATATTTGTACTACTGTAGGGGTTGGGAGCTGGCGGCCCATGAACAGAATCTGGCCTGCATAAGTAAGCTGACCCTCGGGGTGATGCTGAGCAGTTGGGGGCACTGCTCCTTTCTCCCTCTGTCTGTGTTGCTGGTGCTTTAAATTAAGAGGTGACAGCAGGAGCGGCATGGCTTCCTAGTTGTTGCATAACCATTGCAGGTGTGACTCTTTCTGTTCGACCTCCCTTGCTCTTTCCTGGCATAATCTTTATTACTCTAGTTTGGCATGAATTCAGCTGGAAAGGTATGCAGTCGCTGCTACCGTGCCTCAGTTTAAAACTGCAGTGTGGAACGAGAGAAAGGATAATCACCTCTCCCCCACTGACCTGGTGGTTGTGCTGTCACCTAGTACTGGGATGGGTGTGTGTGTGTGAGAATGAGGCTATAGTCATACACAGGGTTTCTTAACCTTGGGCCCCCGGATGTTGTTGGACTACAACTCCCATCATCCCCAGACATGGCCTTTGTGGCTGCGGATGATGGGAGTTGTAGTCCAACAACATCTGGGGGCCCAAGGTTAAGAAACCCTGGTCATACACATGAGAAGCTGCCTTATACCGAGTCAGACCTGACTAGCTCAGTATTGTCTACACTGACTGGCAGCAGCTCACCAAGGTTTCAGGCAAGAGTCTTTCCCAGGCCTACATGGAGATGCTGCCAGGGACTGAACCTGGGATCGTCTGCATGGAAAGGAGATGCTCTACCACTGAGCTACAGTCCGTTCCCAGAGTGTATGAGAGCATGTCGCTTGTTCACTTAGTTCAAACTATACAAGACCTTAAGCCTGTTCTTAGGACTGATGGGCTTGTTTTCAACTGAGCAACCAGGCTGGAACGAGGCAAGGAGACTTTCCCCTTGCAGTCATTCCAGTCTGGATCAGGCCCCCATCGCTAGAATTTAACAAGGGAGGAAAGCTCCCATTGGACAAACAGGGGCTTTTTTCTTGTTGCAAGAGCATATGCAGAGGATCTGGATTGGGACCACTGGGGGTGGGTAACAGTGGTGGAGCCAGACCATGAGCAGCCCTGCATCTGATGCCAGATGTGGGGGCTAGCCATGCCAGAAGCGGGGTGTGTGAACAGGGCTGCGCGGCCCCGTTCGGGAGCTAGAATGGGGCCGGTGCTGCATTCACAGTGTGGCCAGGAGTGGCAGGGAAGAGCCGCTCCTGGCCGCATTGCGAACGCAGTGCCGACCATTTAACTCCTGAAAGGGGCTATGCAGCCCCACTCGGTAGCTAAACCAGCACCCCCCGCGTCTGATGTCAGACGCGGGGGGTATGTCGGGGCCGTGAGGCGCAGCCCCTGAGGGGCTGGGTCCTGGGGTTCTTTGTACCTGTTTGCCCAGTGGTGGCTCCGCCCCTTGTGGGTAAAGTAAAAGACCCCATTCCTCCACTATTGTCCCAGTGTATGGGGTGGTGTGTGGATCCAGCTATTTACTCATAAGCAGGCAAAGCTGAGAGCAGGGGTGGGAAACCTTGGCTCTCCAGCTGTTCTTGAACTACAACTCCCATAATTCCCAGCCACAATGATGGGTGTTGTAGTTCAGCAACAGCTAGAGGGCCAAGTTTACAGGGAGGAGAGCTGGTCTTGTGGTAGTAAGCATGACTTGTCCCCATAGCTAAGCAGGGTCTGCCCTGGTTGCATATGAATGGGAGACTTGATGTGTGAGCACTGCAAGTAGAGGGTTCCAAGCTCACTCCCTGGCTTCTCCAAGATAGGACAAGATTTTTTTTTAAAGGACAAGATTTTTTTTATTGAACCAACAAACTACCAAAGTATACAGTACGTTGCCAAAGCACAATTATATACAAAGTGGTTGTTTGTACGTGATATATCTACAAAGATTTACACACAAGGATTTGGAAACCCACAAGGTTATGAAGTATATGCAGGTAGTACTGTAACTCGGGGGTGGGGGATTTCAAGGCACATCAGGTAATGGGGGGTGGTTACGTCCAATGTCCATTTCCACAATTTTTCCCATTGCTGTTTAGAAGAGATACACTTGTCTCTTTGCACATAACCATACAAACTTTTCCAGAAGAGATTTACTGTCTCATCTACATGAACCTCTTGGTCGCGTCTTCCCACCGTATTCCTATGCAGGAGCATTGCATAAATGACATACAGGTTTACTAACCTGATTACGAGAAGGGGAATGTTCCAATTCCCTAGTATGGGGGCACCCGTTCCGTCCCGTTTCCTTGAAGTTTTCTTTCTGGGACCTCGAAAGGAGGCTGAGAGAGATTCCTGCCTGCAACCTTGGAGAAGCTGCTGCCAGTCCGTGAAGACAATACTGAGCTAGATAGACCAATGGTCTGACCCAGTATATGGCAGTTTCCTATGTTCCTAAGTTGGCCCACCCCTGGCCTGGAGCTTAATGTGAAATGTAATGTCCATCAGCCATAATGTGAGCTCAATGTGACATGTAGTTTGGCCCACAACTGCAGCCCTGGATTGGCTGGCTGATCAATCTAGTTGCTGACCACCATTCTTCTGTCTCACTTGAAAATAAAGTAAGTAGCATAATATTTGGTAAGGCTTTTTCACACCATCAGAGATACTTGGTTGTTTCAGAGGCTTTGGCCCAAGGTTGAATCCTGCTTTTTATTCATTCATTTATTCATTCAATTTATATACCGCCCTTCCTAAAGTGACTCAAGGTGGTTTACATTAAAATTAAAATATGACAAATATTTATATACCGCTTTTCAGCAAAAGTTCCCAAAGCGGTCTACATATATAGAAAGATATAGATAGATATAAAAGCTCCCTGTTCCGAAAGAGCGCACAATCTAACAAAGAAACATAAGAAACACCAGCAACAGCCACTGAAGGGCTGCTGTGCTGGGGATGGATAGGGCCAGTTGCTCCCCACCCCTGCTAAATAAAGAGAATCAAAGAGGTGCCTCTTTGTTCAGTTAGCAGGGGTTGCTAACTGAGCATCCCATAATAAAACAATTCAAATAAAAAAACATTTGAACCAGATTAAAATTAAAAGCCAGGCTAAAAAGATCGGTCTTTAAGGCTCTCCTGAAGGCCTCCAAGGAAGATAATCCTCTCATATTCATGGGGAGGGCATTCTACAACCTATTTGACGCAAACAGGTGGGGATTCCACTATGGATGCTTTACCACGAATGTTTGCTGGCATTCTCAGGTCGCTGCATGCTTTTTATGAATTGGGCACACTACCCATAAGGAGTTCATCCAAGGTTACGACCCACTTTCAGCAGTCATTTACTCCAAGAGGGAATAGAGTTGAATCATAAACTATGGGTATTGTTCCTCCCTTTTAATTGAGTTCAAATTCAAATTGACCTCTAACCACGTATACAAACTGGAGGCTGAAAAGATCACCCTAGAATAATTTAGCGTGCAAAAGTGTCCATCATAGTAAATGTTTAGAGAAGACATCTGCATTAAACCAGGCACAGTGTGAGCTTTAGCACTGGAAATTCAGTCATGCTTGTATCGGACTTCAAAACAGAGCTACTGAGCATGTCCCGAGGCAAGCTGTTTATTGTACGAACACATGCCAACCCAGGAACAAGCCAAGTGTGCAAAACAAGTCATGACGTCATAAAGAGATACCTCCTCCCCAAAGACAGCCCTAAACAACAACAAAACCCACATTCCAGTTCAACAATAATACATGCCCTATAATACTGTAATGCTCCTGTTATGTTACATTACTGGAAAAGTTTATCATCCAGTATAAAAAACAGAACATCCCCCCCCCCACCCCACTAAAGCACAATGCACATTGGGCATTCCCTTTATTACAAGAGCGCGTTAGCTCTCGTCGTGCATTTCCGGTTTGTCTACAGGGTTCAAAAGTCTCTCCTTTTCCTTTCTCATCTCTGTAAATCCGCACATGGTCGACCCTTCAAAAGACTCATTTCTAAATGCACCTCACTCGAGAATCTCAAAAGGAGGATATTACAACTTATCTGTCTCGGTGGAGTCGGGGTGGCGGGGAGAGACTGAAAAGAGAACTTTCGAGCTCACCCGCGTATCGCCGAGGTCTTGCTTCGTTTAGTGAGACGCTTTCGTGCTGGAAGTTCAGGAACCGAACAGTTCGTTACCTCCGGGGCTAAGCCAGCAGCTGCCTGATGAGCAATGGTAAGTGATATGCATGTGAATGGCCCCTTCTCTCCCTCCGCGCTTCTATTTGTGTCCCCATCGCAGGAACACTAAAATCAGCAGCCACGCAGCAACCACAAGAGAGGGAGAATTGTGTCTCCCCCCCCCCCGCCCCCCGGCATCTCAGGTTCACTAATGAGCAACAACTATCTCAGGGCTAAAGCCAGGCCCTCTCTGCTTTCAGGATTTCTTAGAAATGCTCTTCTGGAACCTAAGAGATTGTTCAGGGTGTTTTTGTTTGTTTGTTTGCTCGTTTTTTGGTGGGTGGTTTATTTCTAAATGTCTTAAACTTGTTTTTAGCGTCTTGGATGGTAATGTCGTGCAGTTTCCCGTCAAAGGAATCGCAGTGGGATATTTGGGCAGCAGGGGGACTCTCAAACATATCCACCCCCCGCGCCCATTTCCCCATGAGGAAGGACTACAACTCCCATCATTCCCAGCCACAGCCATAATGGGGATGGTGGGAGTTGTAGTCCAGTAGCATCTGGGAACTGAAGTTTGAGAACCCATGTTTTATGGTGAGCTGATAGAACTCAGTCAGTCTTCAGGACAGAAACAAGGCTAATGGTAAGCAGTTGCTGTGTGGGAGCAGCACACAGAGGGGAAAGAATTATTTTATGAGTCACTGGTTCAGATCCAAGTCAGCCAAGCTGGAGGGTCAACTGGAGGCCAATTTCATGGCATAATGATTCAGAGATCACAATTAAAATCACAGCGGAAATAGGGAATGTAATGCTTGGATTCCAAATTACATGGAAAGACCCACATAGAAACCAATGGAGCTTTGTTCCAAATATTGGCCAAGATCCAATGGAGCCAGTCTCACATCTAGATGTGCTTTCACCATTCTTTATTGACTGATAAGTGTCTCACCCATTAAATTTTTATTTTTTCATTTTCATTTTTTCATTTTTATTTTTTCAATATTTTATTTGTCTACTGGCCCAAACTTCAATCTCTGGGCGGTTTACAAAAATAGGAATGCTCTGAAAGTTCTTAAGAATAATTCACTCTCTAGAAAGAACACAACAATCTCAGATGTTCCATCCAGATGTTTCATCTTGTGTTTTATTGCTTTGAGGTATTACAATGGCTAACTGCAACCATTGTTCACAATTGTAGACAAGAATCCAAATTGGCGAGCCTCCACTAACTCAACGGGACATAGGAATGACCCTACCGTCTGCCCAGCTGATGTTAGTTAAGGATAGGATTGCTCTGAAAAAGTGTGCATTAACAATCAAACAGTCATTGCCACTAAAAGTCTCAAACACGTTTCTCTTCCAAGTCAATTTAAGAACATAAGAGGAGCCTTGCTGCCTCAGGTCTATCTTGTAAAGCATTTTATTTCCAACAGTGGCAGCTCTGGAGAGCTGAGCTCACAAGCTGGGCATGAAGATAAGAGGCCTCTCCACTCCAATTGCTTTCTCCCAGGATCTGGTATGCAGAGGTATGCGGACAGATGGCTCTAATACTGGACAGAAGATGCACTGTTTTGGTGCTTCCAAGTGAGAAAGAACTGTAGCTCAGTGGTAGAGCACCTGCTTTTGAGTGCAGAAGCTCTCTGGCAGGGGCGTAACTATAATAGGGCAAGGGGAGACAGTTGTCTGGGGGCCCACTGCCTTGGGCTCCCCCCCGAGGCAAGTCACATGACTGACTCCCCCAGCCCTGCACCTGCCCGGGCTTCCTTCAGTTGCATTCATCCTCCAAAACTGATGTGGGTGTTAAGACCTGGAGCTACCAGAAGAGCATGTCTTTCTCTAGTACCATTAAATGACTTGCATCGTCCATAATTTACAAAACCTTAAAAAAAAAATTTAGGATGATGTTCTGTTGTGGCACATAGGTGTTATATATAAAATTTTACTATGCTTTTTCAGCCTGATTTAAGATTTCTTCTTAACAGTGTGTGTGTTGGGGTGCATTTTAAAATCTTGTCTCTGGGCCCACTCCAAGCTTGCTATGCCCCTGCTCTCCGGTTCAACCCATGGCATCTCCAAGTATGGCTGGGAACTAGCCCTCTGAAACCTTGGAGGACTGCTGCAGTCAGTGTAGATCAGGAGCCCTTTCTCCCAATCAGTGAGAAGGGCTTGAGGGGGCGCAGAGAGGAAGGCTAGAAAAGCTTACTTCCCCCACAGAATCGCACGTCCAGACATTCCATTGCTGGTTCTGGCAGCGCAGAGGTGAGGGGGCTGGGATATTCATTCATTCATTCATTCATTCATTCATTCATTCATTCAATTTCTATACCGCCCTTCCAAAAATGGCTCAGGACGGTTTACACAGAGAAATAATAAATAAACAAGATGGATCCCTGTCCCCAAAGGGCTCACAATCTAAATGGAAACACAAGATAGACACCAGCAACAGTCACTGGAGGTTCTGTGCTGGGGGTGGATAGGGCCAGTTACTCTCCCCCTGCTAAATAAAGGGAACCACCACGTTAAAAGGTGCCTCTTTGCTCAGTTAGCAGGGGTATGTCGTCCTGGCCCCCGGAAATCCCACAATGCATCGCGTGAATGCGCAATGCATTGTGGGGATTCCTCCAGCAACAGGCGGGCACCCATCAGTGTTGGCTGATCGGCTAAAAGCGGCCGGTGCTGCACATGAGCAGGGGGACGGAGCTAAAGGAGCACTCGCTCCCTTAACTGCATTTAAGAGGCGGGCCTCTTTGGCCGGTTGGCCGCTGAGGTGCTGCTTCCGGCTGCGCAGCTGCCCACGGCTCTTACGAGCTGCGAAGACCAGGCTTGGCTTTCTTAGCCTGGTCTTGGCTGCATGTGAGAACAGCCTGCAGGAGTTTTGACGCTTGGGTCCCAGATGTTGTTGGACTACAACTCTCATCATCCCCAGCCAAAATGGTCAAAGGAATTGTAAGAACCTTTGGCCGATACTGACTGGCAGCAGCCTTCCAGGGTTTCAAATGGATATCCAGTCCTACCTAGAGACTCCAAAGACTGGGAAACTATTATGGTGGGGATTATGGGCGTTGTAGTGCAACAACATCTGAGGACTCAAGTTTGAAAACCCCTGGCATACACAGTACTGAGCTAGATGCACCAATGATCTGACAGCATTTAAGGCAGCTTCTTATGTAACTACATAATGCCCACAATCCAGATATACTGGGTATTTTACCCCATGCTGCTCTTTGTCCCCCCATGGTCCACACAAGTAACAGAGACTTGTGTAGGCTGTCTGGTATGCATGGCTTGTTTTCTGCACTTCCTAATGAACCTTCTGCCTTTCCTCTGGACATTTCCCAGGTGCATTTCCCAGTTCCCAGGTGCATTTTCCATACCAGCATGGAAGTTGCTATCTGAACAAGCTCTAAGACGAATTAAAAACATGTCAAACTTACCAACAAGACTTTCTTCCTTAGTAATAAAGCTCTGGTGTAGAATGTGTGTGTGTTTGGATTCCAAGGACCAAGTAAAGTACAATACAACCCAAAGAAGCTGAATGGCTAAACAGCCCAGACGAATGTCTTGTGAGCAACAGCTTAACAAGTTAATGAGTGTTGGAGAACCAGGAGGCAGTCAAAACAAAGAGGCCAGGGTCAAGGAATGACTTGGTGTTTCTAAGTCAAAGAACAGCTAGAGTGAAGTTTATTAAGCACAGTGTAGCAGCAACAGGCTTGTGATTGAGGCAAGTCAGGGAAACCTTTCTTTCCCCCACCCTTTCGTATTCAGGGTTTTATAGAGAAATTGTGCTAATTTGGTATATACGTTAGTCCTAATGCCCTGTATGAGCTACCTAATGGTGCAGCAGGGAAGTAACCTGCCTAGAGAGCAGGAGGCTGTTGGTTCGAATCCCCACTGGTGTGTTTTCCAGAATATGAGAAACTCCTATATCAGGCAGCAGCGATATAGAAAGGTATTGGAAGGCATAATCTCATACTGTGCAGGAGATGGCAATGGTAATCCCCTCCTGTATTCTACCAAGAAAACCACATGGCTCTGTGGTCGCCAGGAGTCGACACCGACTCAACAGCATAAACTTTCCTTTCCTTTAATGACCTTTACAGAGACGCAAGGCATTTCATCCCATGCTGATCTTCACTATACCATCCCTGCTATTTTATCAAGAACTAACACAGAGATAACAAGAACTAACACAGAGAGGCTTTTCCAGCAAGCAGCAAAAATCGGGCTAGGAGCGCCTAGCCTGATTTTTGCTGCTCGTGTAAACCACCGGGCTCGCAGGCCTGAGCTCGTGTAAACCACTGGGCTTGTGTAAACCACCAGTGGCTTACAAGCGGCTAGCCCACTTAGGTAGCTTGCCCCTTAAACTGGGTTTGTGGAGCGATCACTCTTCAAATCCGATTTTTAAAATCGTGAGTAGCCGTGGTGCAGCTCCACGCCGTGGCTACTCACGAGTAGAACCCCCCTACGCCAAGAGCAGACTGTTGCTCGTGTGCGGGAAGAGCAGGCTTAGCCCTCTCTCCCTGCAACCCCACTAGCGGCTCTTCTCACTAATCCTGTGAAGAGCCTCAGAGTATCCCATTTGTGTGGCTTGTTTTCTGCAGTCCATGAAATGTTTTCAGCGAATATCTAGCCAATTCTTCCATCAAGCCCAGCCTTCCTAGCATGCAAGTAAAAACAGCAATGAGTCACAGCACTAAAGGTGCTTTGCCCACAAAGTTTTAGCAGTAACATTAAGAGAAATGACACAATATTCAGACTCAGGGAAACAAGAAACCCAACGCTTCCAATACTGTCTTCTAAGAAGAATTGATTGCAAAATAATAATTTGAGAGGGCTTGGTGGTGTAATGCTATTTACAGTTCTGAGAAATTCTACTCCTCCTGTAACACAGTAATGGCTGTGCTATTTTGAGCCAGCAATAAATGAGCAAGCAAAGGCAGGCGAAATGATTTCATGTATTGGATCTGTTTGTGTTGGGAAACGTGTGCAAAAATTCAGACTCCAGTCCACGGGTCTCTTCTCATCAAGAAAATTCATTAGATACTTTGAATTGTTTAATGAATCTGCAGTTAGGTTTCACTCTGTCCTGAAGTACATTGAATCTGCCAAGCTGCTGTATCTGCTACTTTTACTTTGTTTGTTTGTTGCTCCATGAAAATGCTTTGTGAAAAGTTCTGTGTCTGCCTGGAGTTATACTGTGTAAATACTACACAAGATTATACAGTAGTATGTAATACACGCAAAAGTAGCAGAGCACAACAGGATATTGGGCAAGGAAACTGATGCTGGATCCAGCACCCCTGTGAGTGTAGCCGTTCTTGCTGGATGTGGGCTACACACACAAACTCCTGCCCCACAACTTAAGTTTAGTTATGGTAGAGTAAGGAGAATAAGGAGTCATGCTAGCATACTCCCTGTATTTCTTCAGTAAGCATGGAAAACTGAAATAGACCTTGGGGCTATTCTCACAAGCAGCAAAAATCGGGCTAGGACAGCTTAGCCCGATTTTTGCTGCTTGTGTAAAACAGTGTTTCTCAAACTTTTTGGAGTCAAGGACCGCTAAATTCTTCGTGCAGAGTTTCAAGGACCGCTACATTCTTCATGTCCAGTTTCCCGGACCAGCAGTTAGTAAAGGGGTTTCAAGTCTGTCTATCTATCTATCTATCTATCTATCTGTCTGTCTGTCTGTCTGTCTGTCTGTCTGTCTATCTATCAGACTTCTATACTGCCCAAAACTTGCATCTCTGGGCAGTTTAGAATGAAAATAATATAAGCATTAAAATAATTAAATTTGGAATCTTTTGCAAACATGGAATATTAGGGGTTCTTAACCTTGGGTCCCTCAGTTAAACTCCCATAACCCCCAGCAACAATGGCATTTGGCCATTATGGCTGGGGATTATGGGAGTAGAAGTCCACCAACGTCTGGGTACCGAAGGTTGAGAACCCCTGAATCTAAAAGCCTGGGTGAACAAATTTGTCTCCAGTATGTCTGGAGTGGAGGTGCTTGTGATTACTCAGTGGAGAGGGGATGTTGGGCCATTAGAAAAATTCAAAAGCTACATGGGGCCAATGAAAACAACATACAAGCAAGCCCCACTGATGCAAGAGGGAAACAGCGTTCCCGCTCAAGGCGCCTCGATCACAACAGGCAGCTGGGTTTCAATCAACCAACCTTTGGCTGCAAACAATGAGCATGCAAGAACCAGCAGCCCTTCAAGTGGCGCCCACTGCCATACTTTTTCCTCCATGCCCCTGCATCGCATACAGTTTGAAGCTGTAAAGATAGGGAATATGATAGCTGTAGGAAGATCTCAGCAGCACGTAGAGGCAAGGCACAAGAAGGGTCCCATGCCTCCGTGATACTCTTCCTCTTCCGTGCCATGTGCAAAATTGAGGAAGTGAGTGCCTTGATTTCAGTTGGGGGGGGGTTGACTCCCAGTCAGGGACCGGCACTCAACCCTACGGGGACCGGCAGCGGTCCAGGGACCGGTGGTTGAGAAACACTGGTGTAAAACACCGAGCCCGGTGGCTTACAAGCGGCTAGCCCACTTTTGTAGCCCTCCCCTAAGCCCAGGTTTGCGGAGCAAGCACTCCGCAAACTCGGGCTTCCCGATCGTGTGGCTGGGCTTCTCGATCTGGCCGCCCAGGGCTCCCTCCCTGATCGTGAGCGGGGAGAGCGGGCTTAGCCCGCTCTCCCCACTCCGCTACAGAAACCGGGTCTCACTGATCGTGAGACCCAGCTCCTCGACTTCCATGTTACTGTCTTCTAATCAAGCAGGTCTACCTCCCTCCACCCAAATGAACCTGCTTCAGGGCTGGCTGAAATCTAAGGGGGACCATGCGTGGTCACCTCTGGTAGATCCCTTGCCCTGGCCTCCGGAGGAGAATTGGGCCCAGCCACTAACTGGCAGCTGCTCACTTGGCCTTCCTCCCTCTTACCGTGGAGCAGATGCCGGTTTCCACAGGACAGCAACAATAGTATTCTAGCTGGTGGCTGCCACCATGCTGTTTCTCCTGCAGTGGCCCACATAGCAATGTGATGCAACATGGGGTGATGAGATTTTCTTTCTTTCTTTTTTTTTTTTTTTGAAGAACATGGCAGGCAACAGCTGCCAGCTAGAATGCTGCTGTTGCTGGCCTGTTGTGAATTAAAGAAACCAGCCTTTGTTGCCATGGTAACGTGAGGAGGCCCCAGCCTAGTTGGCAGCTGCCAGTTATGGTCTGGGCTCAGTCCTCCTCATCAGCAGTGTCCCCAACCCAGGACACTGAGACCAGTGGGCCAGAGTCTGAGAGAGCTCTAGAGGTGGATCCCTTCAAGACAGGGATGTGCACGAACCTGTTCGGAGGCCCTTTTATGGGCCTCCGAACAGGTTCGAGCACTGGCCGGTTCGAAGGTTTGACGGCGGTGGGGGGGGGTGTCTGCCTTTAAGGGCAGGGGAGGGTACACTTACCCCTCCCTCTGCTTCTCCCCTACTGGCGCTTGGTTTCCTCAAAGTCCATCGGGGCGGCAGTGTATGCTGCTGCCCCGTTGCTTTTACCAGATGTGACTGGTGCAGATGTGACTGGTACAGGTACTCAACGCACCTGCACGTGATGTGTGCTTGCACGCTGACACGCACATGTGCATCAAGTCCTTCCAGGTACATCTGGTAAAGGGCGCAACAGGGCGGCAGGGATGTACGCTGCCGCTCCGATGAACTTTGAGGAAACCAAGTGCTGGTGGGGGGAAAGCGGAGGAAGGGCTAAGTGTACCCATCCCTGCCAAAGGCAGACACCCCCTCCCCTGCCTTCAAATGGGGCCCGCCCGGTTCTGTGCATATCCTTACTTCAAGACAGACCCATGGAGCCTGAACCCCCTCCCTGCTTTCTTAAATGACACTTCAGAACCCAAACTCCCCGGGGGAGCTGGCTCTCCCTGCTATCTGTATGTCAATGCCGATGATGACCGACAAGGCAGGATCAGCTGGTGAGTGTGCTGTTTTTGGTTAACCCATCCCTTGATCCAGGCCAGCATTTGAATGGGGCTTTAGTTACTTGTATTCCGGTCCTGGAGTAGAGGTGGGGCTAACCAACAGCCAGCAGCAAGAGCACAGAAAAGCGGTCTGCACTTGCCTCTTCGTACATAATATCCATTTCATTAAGCTATTAGCATTCCTGATTCTACTCCACTGCCTTGCCTTGACTACCACAATTATTTCCCATTGAGAAGGAGAAGTGTGAGACTCCAGGTCAGAAGACTGCCCCTTGCTCCTCTCCAGGCAAGGAGGTGGAGTCCAGCAAGGGTAGACTCACTCCGAGTTATTTAAGGGGTCTGTCTCCTGCTGGCTGTGGTTGGATCAATGTGTCTCATGGACCTGTTTGTGGTGCTGTCCTGGGCCTGGCCTATCCTGCCTTGCCTCCTTAGCTTTCAGACCTTGTAGGCTCTGTGCGGATGGGACTGGATACTTTGCCACCAATAAAAACATTGGGAGTGTTGTCATGAGGCGAGTCCAGCCAGTGGTGGCAAGCAGGTCCCTATAGTCAATCTGGCCTTCAGGACTTCAACCAATAGGGATGGCCTGCTCAATTAATTCCACCCATTAAGAACTGCATGTCAGGATCCTATTCCATAAGAAGATTCAAGACCTCCCTTTTCCAATAGTGATTTCAGCATGAACAGAAAAACCTGCTGGTTTATTACTTTAATTGGCAGAAACGACAAAGGTGGCTCAAGACCTTTCTTTTCCAATAGTCATCCCAGCAGGGAAGAAAAAGCCCACTTATGATTGCAGCTAATGAGAATTATAGGTTGGCAGCAAGGCTTGCAAATCCTAGCTCAACGATTCAGACTAATAATAGTTTAGCTCCTATTACAGGCATAGCTATAATTGAACAAGGTGCAGGAGGAAGACAAATGTCCCTGGACCCCTGAGGGAGGGGAATTTGCCAGCGGGGGGTGGGGTGGGGGACAGCTCACTCTTGGTGGTTCACTGTTGATGGTGTATGAGTGTACGAGATTATTGTAGTCAGTATTTATTATGTTAAAAATATTTCCGAGCCAGCGGAATGTGGGAACTCAAGTGTGTGTGTGTGTGTGTGTGTGTGTGTGAAAGCATCTGAGTATGTGGGAGTGTGTGGTATTATTTGCATAGGAGAGGGAGAGAGAAAGGTGTGCTGAGCATGTCTCCCCCCCCCATGTCCTTACACTTCTTCTGCAGCAAAGACATTGGGTGGGGAGTGAAGAGGGAGGGGGCCTGGGGGCCCACCTTTGCTTCTTGTCCCAGAGCCCACTCCAGTCTTGCTACATCCCCTGGTTCCTATAGACCCCATAACAAAACGCAGCAACCAATAAACTTTACAATATTTACTTATTTATTCATTTGATTTATATACCGCCCTTCCATAAATGGCTCAATAGCCATTCTCAACTTGCTGCAAGACCTGAACCCTTTGCATTTACCAATACAACTGGTCAGGGCGGGCCAGCTTCAGAAAACTGAAAAAGATGTCTGAGGAATGACCACAGATAACCCCAAACACCAGCTTGCTCTTTAACATAATGAAAACATGCACAATTAGATGTGTAATGCTCCAATATGCATATCAGGTCCCTTTTTAGCAATGCATCTTGGGTTCCCTTCTACTACTGATGCATTATCGTTTTCACCATTAGCTGGCTGCAGCTTACATTTTTCTAAAATATTAAACTGGCTCATAACTAGTAGTGGTTAAAGTGCTGGACTAGGACTGGGGAGACCCGAGTTCAAATCCCCATTCAGCCATGAGACTTGCTGGGTGACTCTGGGCCAGTCACTTCTCTCTCAGCCTAACCTACCTCACAGGGTTGTTGTGAGGAGAAACTTAGGTATGGAGAACCAGTGTGGTGTAGTGGTTAGTGCTGGATTAGGACCGGGGAGACCTGAGTTCAAATCCCCATTCAGCCATGATACTAGCTGGGTGACTCTGGGCCAGTCACTTCTCTCTCAGCCTAACCTACTTCACAGGGTTGTTGTGAGGAGAAACCTAAGTATGCAGTACACCACTCTGGGCTGCTTGGAAGAAGAGCGGAATATAAAATGTAAAATAATAAAATAATAAAAATTAATATGCAATTCATCCAGATCCAGAGGTACTTTTAAACACATGGGTATCATTTTGTGCACCTGGATTTGCCATACAACAGGGCTCCTCCTGCAGATGTTGGCCTACAACTCCCATAATCCCTGGCTATTGGCCACTGTGGCTGAAGATTATGGGAGATGTAGTCTAGAGATGTGCACAAACCAGATCGGCGGTCCTTTTCTGGACTGCTGAACTGGTTCGGAGGTCTGGCGGTTCGGCAGTGGGGGTTACCATTAAGGAGCAGGGAGGGTGATTTCTCCACCCCCTGATGCATTTAGCCAGCACTCTCACCAAAATCACTGGCGTGGGGTGGCAGCATACCCTCTTGCTGCCCCTGTCAGCATCAGACCAGAAGTGGCTGGTATGTGTGCAAATGGGGATAAACAGGGAAAGATGAGACCAGAGGTACGTACCAACTCCTATGGGTACATTTAAGGCTCGTAAGGGGTACTCAGGAGAGTGCCTTCCTTCTCTTTTTGGCTATTGAAATTAATAGGACAAGTATACTTGTCCCACTGATTTCAACAGGAGTAACTCATCAGTAACTTAGCCTGGATGCAAGGCAGTAAGAACCTGTCTCATAATTGTAATATTTAAATTTGTGTGCCTGTATATGTATGTAGGGGGTGCTTGTGTCTAGGGGTACCTGACCTGTGTGCATGAGTCTAGGAGGTACTTAATCTGAAGTCTTGTTTTTAAAAAGGCTGAAAATCCCTGTGGTAGGATAGGTCAAAAGTCCTCATGGAATTCGTTTGTTTTACTATAAATTACTACAAATATTTATATACCATATTCGACAAAAGTTCTAAGAGCAGTTTAATAACAAACAAACAAATAAATATGGATATCTATTTATTTATCATATTTGTACACCACGCCAAACTTTCGTCCCAAAGGGCTCATAATCCCAAACGAAACATAAGGTAAAAACACACAACAGCCACTGGAGGGGTTAGATAGGGCCAATTGCTCTCCCCCTGATAAACATAAAAGAATCACCACTTAAAAGGTGCCTCTTTGCTCAGTTAGCAGGGAAGAAGGGAGGGAGGGAGAGGTTGCATCATGGAGCTGTTCTGGGAGGCAGTTCTGGGCATAAGGGGCAGCAAGGGTGAAGAGGTAGAATTGTTTGAGAGAGCAGCAGGCCGCCTTACTTAGCAGTCCACCTGCTTTTCATCAACCTTCTTTGACCCAATCTCGTGACCTCATCTGTATGTAAAGGATTTTGATAGACTTGCCTGAAATTTAGATGGCTGTAGATGGGCAGCTCTACTCAAGAATAATGCGGTGCTGGCACTAGTTACTCATCTCGTTGCTTTTCAAACTAACATGATGCTCTTAACGTGCGTGGCCCTCATGTGTATAGTGTTTCCTTGCTTAAGAGGAACTACAGGGGAGTCCAATCTGGAACTTCATGGGTGTGTGTGTGTAGTGCTTTAATGCTTTGCCCCTCCTACCATCCCAATCTGGATCATCCCTCCCTCCCTCCCTCCCTCCCCATGAGTGCTATTTGCCCCAGGAAAGAAGCTCTCACTGGCACTAATGGCAGCTTCCCTGCTCATGGGAATAGCAGCCACAAGAGAGCCTAATCATGGCAGAGACAAAAGGGTTAAAGCTGCACTTGCTCCATGCCATGGTCTCAGTCCAGACTGGTCCCCCAGCGGCTGCTACTTAGCAAGGACAGACTAAGCACATCAGACCCAAGCATGCTGTTAACGTGCTGTGTGTGGTTTGGCTCATATAGTGGCTCTCTTGGCCCAGCCAGCTGCTAAGAGAAGCATAACTTCCTGTTCCTCCAGCCAATGGCAACCCAAGTGCTCTGTGGCCATCCAGTTGAAGGGAAGTATGTAAAGCTGGGGTATCCTGGTACACCTAAATTCAGATCACAAGGCTTGGTTAAGCAGTCCCCTGGAGAAAAGATAACCAGAGATGTAGTGGTCTAAATAAAATCTGTTTTTTTGATTAGAATGACAAGGCATGACATTTAGGAACACATGTGAGCATTCTCACATTACATAGAACACACTAGATCAGGGTTTCTTAACCTTGGGCCCCCGGATGTTGTTGGACTACAACTCCCAGAATCCCCAGCCTCAAAGGCCATGTCTGGAGATTCTGGGAGTTGTAGTCCAACAACATCTGGGGGCCCAAGGTTAAGAAACCCTGCACTAGATGGTAATGGTGTCTAGGCACTAAAACAATCTTTATTGTATAACTAGAGTGGATTCTCTAATATGTAGGTAATTAGCTGGGTGATGAATAACTAAACAGTTAACTAAGCATTCAGCGAACAACTAGGTAAATGTATCTAAATCACTAACAGACTTAGTCCTACTGAGGATAGAGTAAGAACGAATCAAAGAGATAAGATTTAGAGCAGTAACCAGGGCCCAAGAATAATCAGAGAAGGGAGCAGGGGAAAAGTGGGGCGAGGTGAACCTTCACCCCAACACAGAAAGCAAGAGATCATAACTGTAGATGAATTTAATGAAACCTGTGAATAATGATTAACCATTGAGGCAAAGAAACAGTGACAAGGACTAGATGCAAAATAGTGTCAGAGAAGAAGGGACGGCGACAAGAATTAAGTGAATAGCAGAGACGGAGGCCAAGGAAATCTCTGGTTAAAAGGGGACAGAAAGACATGGAAAGCAAAAGGGAAGAAGTGGGGAGAAGCAACCAAAGCCAAAGAGCACTCTGTGTCAGAGAAGAGACAAGAGACATTAAGAGTACTCAGTCTAGAGGGCAGGAGCTGAAGCAAGCAAGCTAACAAGCAAGGAAAGATTGAGGAGAAACAGGAGAACTGCTGAGCTGTTCTAGCATGAGGCAATTGGCTAAAGAGCTGGAAGCAAAATCTGAGGAGGTGACTGTCCTTGGATTGCCAGGGGGGCACCAGCAAGGAAATGGGCAACTGGAGCAAAGTTATGGGGTGGTGGTTTAAACTGCTGGGATCCATTTTAGGGGGGTTCTGGTGACTGGGGTTGCCTAAAACCGAGACACAGGATCTGAATCCTTCCCAGGAGATCTGGCTGGGATCTACCTAGGGCTGGGCAGAGAAAGCCCCAAAGCCTCTAAACTGCCTCCTGCGGCAGCCCTTTGGATTGAGAGTTCCCATACAGACTCTTCTCTCGTCCTGGGGAAGAGCTGGCTGTCTTCCCCAAAGGATAAGGGCTCCCCCCATTATTCTAGTAAAAGATCTAAAAGCTGCTAGGCTGGCTGGTCCTTAAGCACTCGCACACATACATGCTTGGGAGAGGAAAGGGAAGTAAAAAAATCAGAGTTACCTATCCAGGTGAGATGTACTGAAGGCATCCAACAGAGTACAAATGGAGTGCGCTCCCAGGATCAGAGAGCGTGTGTAGGGCTTGGAAGTCCTTTTTAAAAAATAAGGCCCAAGTCATGTGCTCAGTGCCCATGTGAGTCACTCAACACTTCGATATCTTTCTTGTGTCAGGGAGTAGAAGGAATAGGACTACAAGTCGCCAGACAGAAAACGGCCTTACCTTGGTGGCCGAAAATGCAAAATACTGGTGTTGGGCAGTTATCTTCTAAGAAGGGGTAAATGGCTTCACCACCATGGTTAATGGGCAATCCAGTAGGAAAACAATGAGGGCCAGGCATGGACAAAAAGAGCTTCCAATGGGTGCCAGAAAACCCATGCAGGAGATGGAGACGGACAAAAGAGCCAATCTCTCTGGGGCAATAGAATGGACCCAAGAGGAGACTGGGCCATTTCGATACTTGAATGTCAGGAATGTTGCAAACTTGCTCTGGAGGAATCTGAGCAAAGGAGACTGCTTCTGAGGGAAGTCCCAGGCTGCAGGGAATTAACCGTGCAGTCAGCCTGATTTTAATGGATCAGAGAGTCTGTATTGGACTCTCCTGGGAGTCAAACTCATTTGCCCTGCTTCACGCTCTTTAGGGCTTCCTAAGTTATTCCAAACTCCGGTGCTAAAACGCTGTTTATTCCTGGACTATTTCCTCATAGACACACGTCAACCCTGTCAAACACTCCAGTAGGGGTGTAAATCAAATTAAACCAGGGGGGGGGGATTGTACTGGCAGATCTGGGATCCAGATCCTGTAACAAGTGTCAGAATCCTTCATGGTGATGAGAACGCAAGAAAGCACCAGGAGGTTTCTCTAATAGGCTGGGAGCCAAGAGAATGACCCACTTTACCCAAGTGACGACAGGGAGAGGACCTGTAGCTCAGCTGCATGGTTTGCATGTATCAAGTACTAGGTTGAAAAATCCCTGGCATCTTCAAAGGATCCTGGGTAACTGGGCTAGGGAAATCCCCTGCCTGAGAACTTGAAAAGCCTCTTCCAGTCAGGGAAAAAATATTGGGCTGGATGGACCAATGGGATGTGGTAGAAAGAGGCAACTTCATGTGTTTGTATGAAGAAGGGGAGTAATGAGGTAACAAGCATGAATTGTCTCCTTTGCTAAGCAGAGTGCCTTGGTTTACAATTGGATGAGAGACTACATGTGAGCATGGTTAAGATATTCCCCTTAGGAGATGGGGCCATAACTCAGAGGGAGAGTATCCACATGCTTGATTGCAGAAGGTCCCAGGTTTGATTCCTGGCATCTTTAGATAGGGCTGGGAAAGACTCCTGGCTGAAACCTTGGAGACCTGCTGCTAGTCAGTGTAGACAATACTGAGCTAGATGATGTACGTGAAAATGTTTCTAGTGCATTTTGAGCAGATGCACTCAAAATGAGAAGTTCTAGTTTTACGGATTGTTTTTCCGTGAATAGGGGGAAACCTCCACTTTGATCCTCTTCTGAATTCACTTTGGAGTTATATTTATGAGCTTTTCAAGTACTCTGGTGGTGCCATAGAAGTAATAAAATATTTCTTAATGACAGCCTATTAAAAACACATTTACAACTGTGACTGTAACTTAATCCTAAGTGTTGATCAAGGGTTTTATGATTTGATTGCTTGGATCATTTACACCACTCTTTTCAGCATGAGTTATTGGAAGAGGCTGGTTTGATAAACATTACTCAAAGTAATCCCACTGATATTGAAAGGAGATTTTAATATCATCAGGACTACTTTGAGTACTTTTTGTTCATGCCAGCCAGAGAAATAATGCAAAGAGCAGTTTGGTCTAGGAACCATTATTTCTATATGTTAATTAATACGTGAAAGAATCCCAAAATGAACTGGTTATGAATTGGTTTAGCCAATGTAGAGTTATGTTTAAATTACAGCTATGGAGGGAAGCCAATTTAGGTGTCACCTGATAAAGTGGCATTTGCACACTAGATTTTCTCTGTTTTCTTGCAGTCCCTTTGGATTGCACATTTCACTTTCTCTCCACAAGGAGGAGCAGATTCATTGCTTCAAGGCACACAAGACATATGCATTCCTCTGCTCCGCCGAAAAAGGAATTCCCCCCACCCGCACCTCCTCTGCAGTAAACAAGATCTTCCTGGGAAGGGGTGGAAATGGAGTCCTACTCACGATGAAGAAACCAGGAATAGCAAACACAGAACCTCTCTGAGGCCCTGTCAGGGGCTTAGCTAGGCAAGAGGGGGCTATGCTTGCCCTCTCCCCGGCAGCCCCTCTGAGTGAGGGAGATAATGAAGACAACAGGGAAGGGTGGAGCTGGGGGGCCCTGGTCCCTATTCGTGCTCTTTTGTCCTTGCTGCCATTCCTCTCTTAACCTCTTCTGCATTGAAGTTTCTTTTGTTACTGATTTGAAATGCTTCTCCACCCCCCTCACCTTCAGCTTTGACTTTGCATTGGAATTTGATTGTTATGATCACTGGGCTTGAACAAGGAATTCCTCTCCTCTACATAGTGAGAGAATTAACACAATTAGTTCATCATATCTTGTAAAACTCAAGTCAAAGTGGCCTTTGAGACTTCAGAAAAGAGCATGCTGTTGGATTTAAGAACAGCCCTGCTGGATTAGGCCCAAAGCCCATCTAGTCCAGCATCCTGTTTCACACAGTGGCCCACCAGATGCCACTGGAAGCCTACAGGCAGGAGTTGAGGGCATGCCCTCTCTCCTGCTGTTACTCCCCCTCTACTGGTACTCAGAGGGATCCTGCCTTTGAGGCTGGAGGTGGCCTTTAGCCCTCTGACTAGTAGCTGCTGTTGATAGACTTCTCCTCCATGAAGTTATCCAAACCCCTCTTAAAGCCATCCAGGTTGTTGGCTGAAGTTCCACCTCTGTTTGTTGGTCCTAAATTTCCTGGCAATCAATTTCATGGGATGACCCCTGGTTCTAGTGTTACGTGAGAGGGAGAATTTCTCTGTCCACTTTCTCCACACCATACATGATTTTATAGACCTCTATCATGTCTCTCCACATTCTTTTTTCTAAACTAAATAGCCCCAGGTGTTGTTGCCTTGCCTCATAAGATAGGTGCTCTAGGCCCCTGATCATCTTGGTTGCCCTCTTCTGCACCTTTTGCAGTTCCACAACATCCTTTTTTAGATGTGGTGACCAGAATTGCTGCACCATAGTTTTGTATAAGGGCATTATAATATTAGCAGTTTTATTTTCAGTCCCCTTCCTAATGATTCGTAGCATGGAATTGGCCTTTTTCACAGCTGCCGCACATTGAATTGACACTTTCAACAAGCTGTCCACCACGACTCCAAGATCCTTCTCCTGGTCAGCCACCGACAGCAAAGATCCCATCAACATATACTTGAAGTCGGGGGTTTTCGTCCCAATGTGCATCACTTGACACTTGCCAACATTGAACCGCATTTGCCATTTTGCTGCCCACTCCCCCAGTTTGGAGAGATCCTTTTGGAACTCCTCACAATCCGTTTTGGATTTCACTACCTGGAAGAGTTTGGTATCATCTGCAAATTTGGCCACCTTGCTGCTTACCCCTACTTCTAGATCATTTATTGAATAAATTAAAAAGCAACGGTCCCAGTACGGATCCCTGGGGGACCTCACTTCTTACTTCCCTCCATTGTGAAAACCCTCCATTTATCCCTACCCTCTGTTTCCTGTCTTTCAACCAGTTAGCAATCCACACATGTACTTGTCCCCTTATCCCATGACTGCTAAGTTTCCTCAAGAGTCGTTGATGAGGAACTTTGTCAAAAGCTTTTTGGAAGTCCAAGTATACTATGTCAACTGAATCACCTTGATCCACACACTTGTTGATACTCTCAAAGAACTCCAAAAGTTTGGTGAGACAATATTTACCTTTGCAGAAGCCATGCTGGAAGCCATTCCCCCAGAACGTTAGCAATGAACAATCCTGCAAGCAACACAAACAACTTGCACAATGTCATACTTGTTTTTCATTTAGAGCAATGGTTTTTGAATGGTGTATTTATTTATTATTATTTATTTGCATTTATTTATCACATTATGTATCAGGCAATCCTGGGGTTACCTGGAAACTAACCAGACATTTCCCAAGAAAATAACTACAGCTATACCAATTTAGGCACAAGGCTTAAACTGGAGGAAAGGTCCACTTTATTCAGTTAACAGTCAAATTCACAACAAAGGGGTTGACTCTCCAACCCCCTACAGGGCAGGAACAAAGGACTTGCCAAGGAGTCCTTACCTATATCATGTCAGATACCCCACACACTGCTCCTTTTAGCTAATCTGCAGGAATCATCAACACCCCACTCCCAAACTGTGCAGCCTTCAAGGCTGGTAGTGTCTCTGCTTGCTGGAGGAAGCCCCAGCCAGCACTCTCCAGGCTGCCAAGCATTAGGAACTGGCCAAGGACTCCTCACACCAAATGTATGACTTTGGGGGCTCACCAAGACACTATCTTAAATTCCCAAATCCTGCACTGTACCTGCACTTGTGACCAGGAAAGGAACCTAACTATAAAGAAGAAAGCAAGGTAGGCAGAAGAGACCCTCATCATGTGTCAGTTTGGCAGAGACCAAAGTATTCCTACTTGGCCCACAAAGGGCAACCAGCTGAAACCCACACTATGGTCCTGGGTGGGGGGCAAGAATTGCCTCTCGGACACCAAATGAGGCTTTGAGCAGGTGGGAGCCGCAAAGGCTAACAAACTCCACCCACCTGGGCACTGTTCCCTCTAACAGGGATTCCCTGCTGCTTTTGGCTGCAACTCCCATAATCCCCAGCCAAAGGCCACTGCAGCTGGGGATGCTGGGAGTTGTAGTCAGCAACAGCTGGGAATCCCTGTTACGGGGAACACTGCACCTGGGTTCCTCAGCCAATTGGGTTGCCCACAATGACTCGTGCTTCATTAAGAAGCCACGGTAGGGCAAAGACGCTGCATCCAGGATGTGCCTGGGTGAGGAGCCACGTTAATGGCAGACAAGACAGACCTCTACTCATCTTTTCCTCTAATGCACAGGAGCAGGGGAGGGCAGTTTGCATGTGGATGTGCACTCTTGGTTCATTTAAGGCCTGCTTAATACACTACATGAACTCTCTAGAATATGCCCTAGAATCTTCTGCAATACACAGGAATTCCAAAGCAGACTGGTAGGTGTTCCTTCAGCAGACAAGTGCATGTAGCAAAGTTCCCACTTAAGGCAGAATATTTGAAAAACACAATTTTAGAGCAGCCCTGACCACTTTCTAAACCAGTAGTCCTGCTCTTCTCAAAAACAGTTTGGACTGGCAAGAATGTATATGTATAAAGACGGTAAAGCCATGTTTATTTTCATAATATTTTGTATTTTCCTTATTTTCCCCCTAGATCCACAAGATACATGTGTATCAAATGAGGAAACTCTGGTGTAAAAATAGTTTTTATATTTAAAAACAAAGATGGATGTTATATAAAATTTCCACTTACCAGACTTTTAAAAAGAAAAGAAAATGAACTTCAGTCTATAGCAAAGATTAAGTGACATTTCAGAAACAGGAATCCTAATAGCAGGAAAACACTTTGGGTTCTTTACACTGATGTTCATCAGTTCAAAGATGTGGGTTTATACACAGTAGATATATTTGGATAAGGCTGCAGTCCCAACTGTTTATTGTCTTTCAGTTTTTGTACCAGAACTTTTGCAAATTCTTCTCCTTGGCTATCAGAAGTGTCAAGCAGCTGCCTGACTTTTGATGTCCTTGTAGGTTTCGTGGTGATAAGTTCATAATCCTCCTTCATGATTAAATCCTTTGCTAGGAGGGCATCCAGACACTGGTTAAGACAAGCTTCGGTCATCTGGCACACAATTTCCTCCCTTTTGCTTTGGATCCACTGCTGAGCAATATCCTGTTGCACACTCGGCAGTAAAAAATCTAACGAAGCAAGAAGTAAATAAACAAACAAGAATTGACATACAGTTCTGGGAGTATGAAAAATAGCATCAAAAATATGAGACAACTGTCTGCTCATTTGGATTTCAAACACCAGCATTTATTAAAATACCAGGATTTATTCAGCAGCTGACATCCGGAATAGCAATAGGAAACATCAAGTCTTAGGATGCTGGAAACCATATGCAAGATGTAGTAATAATGTGCCCAGCATGTTCCAGCCATAAGCTTTCTTCAGGGGCATTTATCCAATCATCTTATAAGAGATCTCTATTTAAAAAGAGGACTGCTCCTTCAATCCAGTCTCTTGCATATAACTCCCAACACCCTAAGACTTGGTCTTCCCTTTTGCCTTTTCACTGGATGCTTCCTGGTTTTTTGCTGTTGACATCCAGAATAGCAGCGTGCTTGCGGAACAAGCACCTTTATGCCAGCAGCGCTAAAGCCCGGGGATCTGCAGAATTGCACTCCTGTGCTCTAGCACTTACGCAGAAGTTCCCATTAAAACAAATGCAACAGTTTTGTTGCAGTGCAATGTCCTCCTGCAGGTATTCCACTGCTCTGGATGTCAGCCAGGATTCTTAAACTGGAACAAGTGTTGTAAAGCTTATCTTTATAACTCTGTACAACTAAACTTCATTTACCGGTCCTTATGTTTAGATGAATAGCATTTTCCATCTTAACAGCTTGCCATTTGTTTACCTTACAGATTCCCAAAGATACACAAACATATCTGTTTACATGAAGCACATCAAGGCAATTCGCACAATTGAAAACTAGGCGGGACAAGTGTTGAACCCAGGTCTGGGAGCTGTGCACACTCTGGATTTTAGATTGTGTGTGAACAGACAGTTAGGTACGAGGAGGGGGGAATGACTGTAGTACCAATCCTACCCACCATCCTACCTAGCTCTCATGCCCAGCATTTGACCAAGGTAAGAGGAAAAGCTGACCTACGCCGCTCCTGCCTCCCATACAATCACCTCTCTCTCCTCCTACCTAGTTGCTTGCTCCCACACAACCAAAAATTGGGAGCGCCCCCAGTTTGATGGTATGAACTGCCTGCCTCATTTTATTTTCTTGCCACTTCTCCCACCTTGTATTACATTCCCACCCTGTTTTCATTTCATTTCATTTCATTTTTACTCCTCCATTTTGCTTTATATTTCCTTTATGGAATTATTAATGTGCCATATTTGTAAACGGTTATTTGATTGTAAAGTTATTGAATTATTATGATTAATGGGAAGACAAAATAAGCTTCATAAACGAAATACTCCGCCGTGGTATGTAATCTCATCCTATGCACTTCTTCAAAAGGAGGTCCCATTGTGTTTAATGCAACTTCTGCCCAAGTGCATTAGAATGGCAACCTTAGAAGGATTAGTAGTCCAGCTCTGTGCCACAGTGCAAGTAGCTTTATTTTTATATAACTTCACATAATGTGGTTAAATATCTCTCTCTTGTCACAATGACAAGAAAGCTTCACTACGGGGAACATAGTTCTATTTTCTTTCATAAATTACCACATAAACTCACTCTTGGAAGCATAATTCAATATGCAAAATGGATAGGGCTTTCTCTGTGGTGGCGCCTAGGTTGTGGAATGCCCTCCCCTCTGAGGTGTGCCAAGCTCCGACACTGTGCACATTCAGGAGAATGGTGAAGACGCATCTCTTTACCCTGGCCTTTGACTATTAATGTAGTGGTTCTTCCCCTCTCAGGCACTGTATTTATTTATTTTTATTGTATTTTTGATTTTATGATGTTGTATTTTAATTATGTTTTATATTGGTTTTATTGTAACCTGCTCTGAGACCTTTGGGTATAGAGCGGGCTAGAAATGTAAATAAAATCAATCAATCAATCAATCAATCAGTACATTTGTGTGATCTGCACATTACATTCTAAATGCAAAAGCTCCAACTTAGATAAATCTCACATCATTCCGTATTACAATACCTTACTCATAAATACCCAGCTGATCATATGAGTGGGATGCACAAAATTCCATCTCTGTTACCTGAGTTGGCTCCTGGTGGCATAGGCACATATGGCATGGAACTTGATGAACTGGAATTACTTGTGTCAGAAGAGGAACAACTTTGTTGAGATGTCCAAGATTTAGTACTTTGGGACGGCAAGGAACTTTTATGTATGCTAATCAGTGAGTGTGGGTCATCATTATCTTGCATAAAGAAGAAAAACAGCACTGTTATTTTGTATTCAAAGCAAACCAAAAACAAAGCACAAAGCTCACTCAGAACATTGCAGCCAACATATTTTGTACACACTGGCGAAAGGTTCCAAATAAATTTTTTTTACTCCCCACAAAAGTTTGAATGCACCCAGTCAAATTGTTGACATTTTTTCCTGCACCTCTTCATTCCTTATCACAAGCTGGTTTCCCCCACCCACTACATGCTATGTGGATGGAAGGATGCTACTGTTTGAGACCACTACATCTAGAGGCCCCTTGAACCCAGGGAACTATTCCATGCCTCTTTGGATCTTGGCCACTATGTGCCCTGTATCTCTGTATTTTCCTCAAATGAAGGCATTTCAACTGATACCAGGAGGTGCCTGTCTCTGATTTCTCCCAATCCCCCAAAGCTGCAGTCCCCAATGCTGCACTGGATGTCGTTTCAGTGGTCCCATAACCTTTAGAAGCAGCTTGGAGGGACCTGCAGCGGGAAAGAGGTGGCGGGAAAGCCCTCTTCTGCACATGGAGCTCTGCTCATGGTTCTTAGGCTCTAAGCCATCATTCAAGCTGCTACACTATAAGACAGTGGTCTATATCTTAGCTGCTTTCTCTATAAAGTTTGCCAGGTAGGATCAATCCTATCATTTATTCTATCTTCTAATGCTAAGAAACGTCTGGTGACAGAGAACAAGATAACAAATGAAGCAACACCACATGCTTTCGCTGAAACTCAAGTCCTGACAAGTTTTCTTGGGCTCTAGGAATCAGCCCTAAATATTTAGGAGCCAGACAATGGACTCTTGCCAAAATTACTAGACTGAGTGACAGACATTGTGGAGGGGGAGGGTAAATTGGTTCTTCTTTATGCCTTTTACAAGTGACACACTTAGAACAGCAACAGGGCTGCCTGGGACAAAGATTTTATTAAATCACTCTACCTCTGAAAAGCCTACTCTAGGCACCTTGGTCCCCTGGTGCCTGAGATTTGTCAAGCCCAGCTATAACTTGTATTTTATTTTTATTAATAATTTTTCAGACAGGATGAACATTTTCAGCAATCATAAATTAAGACAAAAATTGCTCTCTCAACTTTATGTGTTATATTTATTTATGTATTATATAAATACCCATCACATTCCTCAAAACCCTCTGTTCTTTAAATAAACATAAAAAACAAACAAATCCCACAAAAAGACACTAGTCACAGAATCACTCTGACCACTATTTTCTACAAAAACATCTTTCACGGTGCATATAATTCCAAGAATGGTGTCCAAATTACCTGGAACTTGTCGTGAGCTTCGCTTTTAAAGTAAGTGACACCCTCCCCCGCCCCACAAGCACCTCGAAGTATTAAGTCACTTGTATTTTATTTGATCTGTTTAAATCCTGTGGAGGCACAATAACCCCCACAAAGTGAAGCTCTTCTCACAACCAGTGAGAAGAGCTTCAGGGCTAACTGCAGGGAAGGAGGGTTTAACCTTAACCTTACCTTCACCCCTGACAATCACAGTGAGGTCCCTGGGCAGGCGGATCGCCCGCCCAGATGAGTGGCTGCTCTCCTGTGGGCTGCCCACGCCTTGACGCGCCTTGCTTGGTTGCTCCGGGGGTCAGGCTCAGGGAAGCGCCACCACGTGGCGCCCCCCCCCCACCCGGAGCCGCAGTAATGCACCAAGTGAGTGCGTGGTGCATTATTGGGAGGCCCTCCCCTCCCTAGTGTGTCTGCCACAGTTGTGAGCAGCCGTGACAGACACATGATCAAGAAAAGGGGGGGGGGGGGTAGGAGAGTGCTCACTCTCCTAACCTCGTTTCACGGGGAGGCTACATAGGCGGGTTTGCCACCTTGTAGCCACCGGGCTCGGGCCCGGTGGTTCACACGCACAGCAGAAACCGGGCTGGGCTCCCTTAGCCCGTTTTCTGCTGCGCGTGTGAATAGCCTCAGTGAATTATTAGCAGGCCAAGGACTAGGATGACCAATTTTGTTGAAGGACAAATGGTGGCGGGGGGGGGGGAGGAATGCCACCGTTAGCGTCACAGAGCAAACTGATGGGCATTTGAGCAGCTATGTCCAACTTTAGGATAACGTTGAATTGTCAGAACAAACAATTCATTGAGCAGACTGAATAGCAGAGGGAGAGCAACTGAGCTGAGTCATTTTGGGGCCATGGGAGAGGAAAAGGCATTTCTGGCATGAGTAGGAGCCTCTGGTGTTCAGTTCACAAAAGAAACCTTACGGATCATGTCTGCAGCTGTCATTGCGTAACTGCATTCTGTGCAAACATTAGGCTGCACAGGAATGCTCCTGAAGGGCTGCCTGCCCAAGAGTGATGCAGGCTGGGAAGACTCCAAAGGTCACACTAGTTTCTTGTTGCCTGCCCTTGCTTCAGGATGCATGCTGGCACGTAGCTCGGGAGTGGTCAGGGCCCAAGGGGCTGTTACAAGTACAAAAGGGACAGGACTGCATGAATGCCTGAGAAAAATCAAAGTGGGCTTTGTAGAAGAGGCTCTGCAGGCTTCATGCTGGCTGCCAAAGGAGCAACGGGCACATGGGGAAAGAATGCACCCAGTTTCTGAGGGCAGCAGGGCTTCCCCCAGAGGTTTTCTTAAGATAGCATGAACACAATTGCATCTTTAAACAGATTATTCATGCTGGCCTAGGTAAGTGGTGCACAAATCAAATGTCCCAGTGGGACAAAAACCACCATGTTGATGTATGTGGGGGCTGAAGTCAATTTTCAGTGCCCTGACTATTGCAGTAAAATTAAATTATAAAGATAAATATTAAAGTAATTACTGGTTAGTTGTGGATCCTTCCTTCCCCCCAGGGGCCCTCAATTTTAACCAAGGATAGTGGCCAGAAAGTAAGCCCTATCCTTGCTCAATCAGTAGGCACCTGACTGTTCTAGCCCCACACAAATGCCAAATCATGGGGCTCCTGCTGTTGCTGGCTACTTGGGCCATCAAAAGTGTCCCCGTGGGTCAGATCTGGCCCTCGTGCCTTATGTTGTGCAGGGCTGGCCTAGGTAGTACTTGGGCTACAAACAGACTTTTACAAGGGCCGGGGGAGAAGAATCGTGGGCCTCAGTTCAATGTGAGATCGAAGAATCTCAAAAACTTAAGAAGTGGCCACAAACTTCAGTGGTTCCAAAATGCTGCTGCCAGGCCATTGTCTGGGACAGGCCAGAGGAATCACATAACTCTGCTCCTATTTCATCCAGTTGCCTATTCATTTCCAAGCCATTCAAAGGGCTGGTTCTTACCATTAAAGCCCAGGAAGCTGGGTACCTTAAAAGCCCATCACACTGGCCCATATACACCCTCCTGGTCATCAGGGTCACTATTTGAATTCCTCCTCCAAGTCCCCACCCCCACTTCCAGTGACTGCAGTTCAGAAAGCGGGCACAGGAGCAGGGCTTTCTTGGCTGTGGTGCTAGTGCTCTGGGACACCCTTGGCACACCCATATCTATCCATCACTATTTGCCTTCTGGTGACTGGCAGGAGACCCGGGGAGAGAACAAAAAAGAGCCACAAAATGCTTCCCTTAGGGAAATAGTAGTTTAATCTGTGGGCGCAACCACAACTCTTGGGGCCGGGGCCAGGACTGCATAAGCGGAGGGAGGGCTTGTGCACCAGAACCACACACACACACACACACACACACACACACACACACACACACAGAGCTTGAGGGTGAGTACATCCCCCACTCTCAATGGGCCTTCTCCTCACAATACCCCTCAAAACCCCTGCATTGCTTTTGGTGGCCATGTGAGAACAGGTAGTGGGTCACTCTAATCTTGCACCTCTTGCAGACTCAAGGAGCTACAGTGGCACAGGTGTCCACATGTGACTACAGGCCATAATGCAGGCTGGTCCTTAGACATGTTACTGCCCACATGTTGCACTGGTGCAAGTACTAAGAGGTGTGGCCCAAAGTCTCTTCCCATGCTGCAGAGAAGGTTGGAGTGCAACCCTGGGATTGTGTGCAGGAACTGTACCTCAGCATCATTTCAAACATTACATAGGAATGTGAGAAGCTGCTTTCTACTGAGTCAGACCACTGGTCCATCTAGCTCAGTACTGTCTGCACTGACTGGCAGCAGCTGTTCAGGATTTCAGACAGGGGTCTTTCCCAGCCCCACCTGGAGATGCCAGGGATCACGGTTCCCTCTAACAGGGATCCCCAGGTGTTGTTCACTGCAATTCCCAGCATCCCCAGCTGCAGTGGCCTTTGGCTAGGGATTACGGGAGTTGTAGTCAACAACATCTGGGAATCCCTGTTAGAGGGAACACTGCCAGGAGTTGAACCTGGAGACCTTCTCCGTACAAAGCACATGCCGCACCACTGAACTACTTTGAGGTGCACCTCTTGGATTGCATGCTATTTCAGTGGTACTTCTAGAAACAGCAGCTGACATCCAGGCTAATGAAATGCTTGTGCAACAAGGTTGTGTCAGTGCAAAAAGGCACAGCCTAGCTGTGAAAAGTCACACGGATGCTCAAAATGGTGCTCTTGTGCTATGGTGCAAACATTCTCTGCAAAACATACGAGGCATGACACGTCATACACCTTGTTGCACAAACAAAAGTACGTTTGTGCTGGTGCAACACAAGTCTGGGATGCAAGCTGCAGACCAAGCACAACTAGACAGTGCAACAGCCCTGCACCAGTGCAAGGTTATTCTGGATGTCAGTCAATGTCCCTTTTGTGTAATCAGACTAGCCCTTGTATTCCATCCTTTTCACTCAGAGGTAAATAAGAACACACACACAGGTCTGCGCACACACAGATACAAAGCCATCCTCTATGCAATATAAAGAACTAAAATGACCTGCTTTTTCAGAGATAGACAAACAGGACAAGCCTTATGGCCACTAAACATTTCCCCTTAAGATTCCACTCCTTGTTTAACCATTTGTATGTGTTTCTACATTGTTTTCTGTGCAATCAAACAATGCAGACTAACAAAACTAATACTCCCTTGTGCCATGCTTTGCCACTCTGGTTCAATAGACAATCACCTCATTCACATGACCATATATTCCTGGGTATAGCCTCTGAACTAGGTAGACACACACCCATTCTCAAAACCATGCATACCCAGGCCAGCGGCTGTACCCAGGTATATATGGTTGTGTGCATGAGGTGAATATTTATTGTTTAACATGCATATGCTAGGTTGGAGAATAGCCCAAGACCACCGAAGATTACAGGTTGGCTGCTAGCTATCTAAACAACCTGTACTGAATGGCATGCTACCAATTCAGCCCCTCCTTTCCCCTTTACTTTGGCCTAGCCCCTTAGTCCCTTGAACCAAGCAAGTGCCACCTTGGTGCTTTATACTGAACTGAGCATGTTGCTGACACCTCAAAGGAACCTCATTCAGAACTGACTACCATCAAAGCTGTGCTATGTCAAGAGGGCATACCGGGGGAGAGGATATTGAGCGGTTTGAATGGTTCCGAGGGAGAGATTCTCAGAGGATGCACTTCACTGGAGTATGAAGAGTCACGTGCCTCCTGAAATGAACATAATCATATAGGGAACACAGATATATATATATATTTAGAAATAATGACTGACATAGAAATTAACACAAGAGAGCCCTTGCTCTCTTAACCTCATTTAGGAGGGTGGTTGGCTTGGACGATTTGCCACCGAGGCACTGCCAGGATTGGGCTTGATCCTGGAGGCTCTCATGTGCGGGCAGAACTGGGCTTGATTTTGTTAGCCTGGTTTTGCCTCCACGTGAGAACAGCCTCATTGTTTATGGTCCAAAACACACACAATTCAAACTAGAAGCTTTTCATCATGAACAGCATTATTATATAGAACATCATTCTTTTACAATTACTTTTTAAAAAGCAGTCATCTGTCACCGGTCTTTATGGTTCTGCAGAAGAAACTGTTTTTAGTACCTGGTGCTTTTGTGTTCTTTGCATGCTCCAGGGGGAGACCCTTTTTTGTGGAATCAGTTCAGAATGGCTGTTCCATGTTCTACACTCCTAATCCCAAGTGCTGATTCAATCCTCATTTCGTAAGCTTACATGGGGTAGTACACAAAGTAGTCACAATTAAGTCCTACTGATATGAATGGAACAAGTAGGTCATCATGACCAACGCCTCACTGATTTCAGTGATGCTGAGTTGTGACTAATATTCTTTGGATATAGCTCTCATTGAATGTGTTGGCATTATTATATAGAAGGGGACTCTCTGTATGTGTGCATTATAGGACAATAGAAGGGATAACTAACCCATTATACGAGTGTTCTTGAATATATGGTCAAGTTCACACAATCACCTGTAAGTATTTACAAAGTAGGTACAAGAGGAACTGTAGGTGCCAGGAAGCATAAACTCCTGATTGGTGTGTCTTGGTGTCTGAACTCGCCCACTTCCAGTTCCCAGTCCTGGTTATCCACTCCTACCTTTGAGTTTACTGATTTTCCATGCCCACTTGAAACCAGGAGTTGAAGCTGGCTTGACAAAGTCAGTAAAATAGAAGGTAGAAGTGGATAATTGGGATGGGAACAGGAGATGGTTGGCAGTGATCCCCGTAACAAGGATTTCCAGATGTTGTTGACTACTCCCAACATCCCCAGACATAGGCCATTGCAGATGGGAGTGGTAGTCAACAACATCTGAGTACCTCTGTTACAGGGAACACTAATGAGTGGGTTCAGACGTCATGCCTGCTGGGACTGTGCATTCCCCGGCAGCTCTGGTTCCTCTCTTATCTACTTTTTAAGTACTTACAAGTGATTGTGAGAACTCACCCAAAGAATCTTCAATAGTTCAACAAAATGAAAAGGCAAACAATAATGCATGTAGAGTGCTTTAGAGTGTTCAAAGCACTAGATACATGCTAAATACATACAAGAGAACGCCGTTATTCACAGGGGTTCCATTCCACCGGCGGGGGGCGGGAAGAATAGTGAATCCACAGATAACAGGGCATAGAGGTATGGGAATTGAGCGGTTAGGTTCTTGGACTACAAAAAAAAATCACCCCAAAATCACCCCCCCAAACCAGTAAACAGGCCAAATAAAGTGCCCTTCCATGCACCACTGTGCTTTAGGAGTCCAAGGATGCCCCCAAAGATGCAAAAACTTGCCAAAAATCATGGGGTTTTTTTGCCACTTAAAAAAAAGAGAGAGCCATAAAATGGCTCCTGAACACAAATTGGCCGGAAACTACCTCCGAGGTAATATCGGGCCACTCCCAACCCATGGATACGTGAGTTTAACCCATTTTTTTTGCTGTTTTTTCTATGTGTACTGAGGTCAGGTGTCCATTACCCAATCATGGATACACAAAACCGCAGATAGTGATTAACAAGGTTCTCCTGTAATCCTAGAAGTAAATACAAAGTTGCTTTACCTGTTGTGAAGCAGGATTTAATGGTATATTTAAAGATACTGGCTCATGGTTGGACATCTTGCTAGATAAATGAACACATCGCCACTCATACTGAGACTGAAAGACATTAGCAAGCTTGTGTGAGTCACTTGCAGAGACAAGGCATATTCTAGGCGTACAATTTCAAGCTTCAGTTACACAATGATCATATTTCTTTTAATGGACAGATTAATTCTTACATTTGTATACTTTTACATTAGGTTAGAATGAATGCTTACTTACTTTGGCATTCTTTAACTGTATCACAGCTTGAAGCACAGGTATCTCATCAAATGTTCTCAACACTGGTTCAAGCTCTATTAAGCATCCTAAAGAAGGAAAAGGACACTCAGTACTATAATAACAGATCTCTAAGTAATTACAGTATTTTATTTTTTATTTATTGTTAGATTTATATACCGCCTTTCACTAAAAACCACCCCAAGGTGGTTTACAACCCCAAGGCTGTTACTGAGCTATCAAGTCACATTTATGAAAAAGATTGAATAGCATGCTCTATAAACTCTGTGGTAAGGATGCCAAGAACCCCTGTATCAGCACAGGTAGCCAATCCTCAGTAAATGTTAGGTGTACTTAGATCTTCACAATTTAAGGTACAAAATGACCATGCAATCACCATCAAAGTCAGTGGTTCATTTAAAAAGAAAAAAAGTTTTAAAAGTAAAAATTTAACTGGAATATGGGCTGGCTCTCACAATCTATCTTATAGTGATTAGAATGATGGACTAAGTTCAAATCCCCATTCAGCCATGAAACACATTAGGCGATTCTGGACTAATCGCTTCTCTTTCAGCCTCACAGGGTTGTTGTGAGGGGAAACATAACCTTGGAGGAAGAGTAGGCTATAAATGTATAAATAATGTTAGTAAAGAATTGGAGATTTCGGCCACACACACTCCCACAGAGCATATCATGCAAAGTCAGTTTCCCTCTCTGGAATCTCAGATTGACACTGCATCAGACTGACATGGAACCGACATAGTCAGGCTAACTTCAGATCCTTATTACAGGTCTCGGCTTCATGTCTATTTCATGTTGAGTTGAAGTAGCATCTATCAGATTCTCAAAAAAGTCTGCGTTCTCATGACACGCTCTGTGGGGTGGGAATCTCTGATTCTTGTCTAACATTAGATCAATTATGAGAACCAGCCCTGCACAACTTTGTATGTTTTCCATAACTGTTGGCTCTTCTCCCCCGCCCGCTTCAAATAAGCTGCCCCTTTTCTTATTGCATATTATTTGCAAGCAAAATTTTTGTCTGGAGTCAGATGATCAGTGTGGAAACTACCAATCTCCATTGTACTCCTCCTACTTCCCTTCATTTTGCAACAATCAGTTCAAAAGTTGAAAAGTTTCTTACATCTTCCAACCTTTTCACTAGTTTTGACTATTCAGTATTAAGGGTGCAATCCACACAAACAGCTTAAGCACACAATTCCTTCTAGCTCATATAGCCTTAAGGCTTCCAGGAGCTACTTTTTTTTGGCCACCATGAAACAGCAGCCTGAGGAGGTGGAGCCAGTCATAAAATGGCAGCTTGTACAAAAACTTACTGTAGCAATCGGCCTCACCATTACCCTAAGCAGTGAACCGGAAGGGAACCCTGTCCTGTCTGTCAGGCAGTGACCTCTAGGGATCAGCCACTCAGCACACGGTGACTCGGACTTAGGGGTTCTTTGTTCTCGCAGTTGGAGCCAGCAGGGGAAGCAACAGGTTGGTTGGCCAAGCCATGGCAGCAACCAGGAACTCTGCAGGGGCCTCAAATCTCTACCATAGTTATGGTGAGTTCAGGGAAGAAGCCAGGGCTTGGCTTCGGAGAAAGGTTTAGCCAGGGAACTGTGTGTTAGGTAGCTGGTGTCAGATTTTGTTTTAGTGCTTTGCAGATCCTTACAACTGGTCTATTGTGTTTTATCTATAACATAAGAATGTTGTACCTGTGCCCTTTTTATCCATCCAGGGCACCGCAAAAGTCTCTGTAACCTTTAATGGTGCTTCTAAAGGTTCCTTACAATTGGGGGTGCTTTTTGAATTATCTTTGCAACTGGGTAATCAAGATTTTAAAGTGTACCACTCCAACTATCAACTGGAGTGCTCCTTTTGAATTATTCTTGAAAGTACCAAGTGTTCCTTGGTTTTTTAAATCTGTACCTGAAGCTGCTAGAGCCTCTGACCAAAGCAGTCTGTAGTCTTTTGAATAAAGTTTTCTCTTTTTATGCTTTGTAATTTCACCTGCCTCTGAATGGATTTTTAACTCCGGAAAAAGGGGTTTTACTCTGGTGCACACACGCCTCAAGGTTAATTGTTCAGCAACTTACCAAGTTTTTCTCCTCACGTATAAGCTACATGTGGAGTGTATTTTTCGTATTTTTCCATTTGGTAAAGAGGAAGGGAGTCTCCCTGGACACTCTCACAAATCCAGGGAGGAGTTAAACTCTGTAATTAGGGCGTGGTGGCAGTGATTACCAAGAAACGGTTAAGTTTTAAAGCCTTTGTTGAGCAGACATTGAGGGAATGAATCAGCATTTTTCTTCCCCCCACATGGGCTTGCTTTGAGACAAAGGCTGGGCTTAACTCTGCCATTCGCCAAGTCTCCATTCATTACAGGTACATTGACAGAATAAGAGATTCTAACATAAAAACTACTGAATTTAAGGAGAATTTTGCTACAGGACAGGAGGGGAGCAAGTAGGAGCCAGTTCAGATGAACCTCAGCCTTCCACCCCTTTTATACATGGTAAGGTGGGAGCCTCATTGTGAACGTGCCCATCCCTCTGTCACTCACAGATGTGCCGACAAGTTCTTGGAATGTCTTTTACTCAAGTTTAAGGGGTAATCATATGAATGTCCTCTCTACATGTGCTGCAAAACCCTGTTTAAATGGGGGAGGGGGCGGTGGGCTAAGGTTCATCTGAACTGGTCAAGAGGCTGCTTTGAGAGGGGAAAAACAGGAGAGAAATTAATGGACAATAAAATAAAAGCAACCCTGAGTGCCCAAAGATAGATAGATTAAAAATGGAATGGTCATGCCCGATTCAGTCAACCTATCAGATTTGCAGTAGTGGCTTGAAGATAAGGAGGGAGAAGCAAGCTTAAAGGCTTGGAGAGCTACTTCAGATACCTCCGGGAGCTACCAAATGTCATGGATAATGTCATAACATGGAGACATGATAGAGGTCTATACAATTATGCACAGTGTGAAAAGAGTGGATAGAGAGAACTCTCTCTCTCTCTCTCTCTCTCTCTCTCTCTCTCTCTCTCTCTCTCACACACACACACACACACACACACACACACACACACTCTCTCTCTCTCTCTCTCTCTCTCTAGAACCATGGGTTCATCCCATGAAACCAATTGCCAGGAAATTCAGGACAAACAAAAAGAAGCACTTTTTTACACAGCACATAATTTAATCTCTGCCACAGGATGTGGAAACAGCCACCAGCTTGGATAGCTTAGACAAAATTCACTGAGGACAGCTCTATCAATGGTTACTAATCTTGATGGATAGAGGCCCATCAGGTTCAGAGGCAGGATGCCTCTAAATACCAGTTGCAGGGGAGCAACAGAAGGAGAGAGGGCGTGCCTTCATTTCTTGTCTGTGAGCTTCCCAGAGGCAACTGGTGGGCTACTGTGGGAAACAAGATGCTGGACTAGACAGGCCTTGGGCCTAATTCAGCAAGGCTGTTCTTATATTCTTATGCCCATCCCTGCCCTACACAAATAGCAGGAATAACATCCAAAATCAACGGCTACTAGGGCATAGGGCAGCAACCACCAGGGTTGCTGCAACTGGTCAGAAGTTGGAACAGCTTCCTACGCATCCCTCATCCACTGAGGAGAAGAATGGCACCATGGGCCAACAGTTCTTGTCCATAAACTAAATACTGACCAGACAGATATTAACTGGATATTTTACTTATTTACTGTTACATGTCCCAGTCCCTCATGATGGGAATGTCTGGGATAGTCTGGGGCTGTCTGCACCCAAACCTAGCTTCTCTGATTTAGGGTCCACAAGATCAGTGGGTTGATCTGGAAGCTAGAGCCTCAGGTCCAGCAAAGAAGTACTGCACTGGTGACCAGGCAAAGGCCAAAAGGCCAGCCCTGGTGTTTATACCAGGCCTGACCAATCCAGAGGCTCCATGCTGTCCATCATTAGCCGGGAACCATGTTGTACGATGTAGTCCTTTCTGTACCTAAGAAGGGCCCTGCGGACTAAGAGCCCGCAGTTCATGATTAGACTTGGCCCCAGACTCAGACCCTGGTGGTTCCCAGTTAAAACTCCCCCATCCCTGACAGGGTGTAAGTAGCATTCTGATTTAGTAACAGAATATAGTAGTAACATTTCCATGACAAATATATATGGTGACTGACGGGTGTACAATACTTAGGGGAAAAAACAGCATGAAAAGATGATCTGTTGTACATCTTCAACCAAAGAGAAAAAATGGAAACATCTTTAATCCACTAAAGAAAGATAGCTGGATGATACAAGGACACAAACGAATGATTTTAGAAAAATTGGTTTCTCTCTAAAAGTATCAAAACTAATCTAGAATCATGATGCTAAAACTTTACAGTACTGTTAAATAGGGATGCACACGGAACTGCGGAGCTGCGGTCCGGCACTGGGGTGGGGGTTCCTTTAAGGGCAGGGGGAGGGTATACTTACCCCTCCCGCTGCGCGTTTTTTTGTAAGCATTTGGAGTGGCAGGATACCTCCCCTGCCGCCCCTTCCCCCTCTCGGCAGCAAAAGGCTTCAGAAAGCCTTTTGCATGTGCACATGTCGCATGCGCACATCGCAGAGATGTGACGCACGCGGTGTGCGCACACGCAAAAGGCTTTCTGAAGCCCTTTGCTGCCGAGAGGGGGAAGGGGTGGCAGGGGAGGTATCCTGCCACTCCAAATGCTTACAAAAAAACACGCGCGCCGGCGGGGGAAAAGCGGCAGGAGGAATAAGTACACCCTCCCCCCGCCCTTAAAGAAACCCCGTCCCCGGTGTTCAAACCGTGAACCGCCCCATGATCGGACCGGTCCGGAAGCCTGTAGAATGGCCTCTGGACCGGTCCGTGCACATCACTACTGTTAAATCTGGAGGGGAAAAACCCTAAGTGTTTTCATCATTGTCATCATTCTACAGATGACTCAAAGAAAAGATGTCAGCTGTTGGAAATTAAACTTTTCAGCATTTTTTCTAGCATTTCGCATATTGCAAAATGAAGGGAAGTAAGAGTGCCCTGGAGTTTGTTAATTTCCACACTGAACATCAGACAGCAGACAACACTTTTGTTTGCAAGCAAGACACAATAAGAAAACAGAAAGGGGAGGAAAGGCAACTATTCCTGGAAAGTTTTAAAAGGTGCATATCCTAGTTAGAATGAATGTTTTAAAGTTGTTTAAATTTTTTAATTGTGGTAATCTTTGAATGTTTTAAAATTTCATTGTTTAATAGTTGGTTTTATTCTGTTTTTATTGTGTTTTGTAAGCCGACTTTGGAGTCAGGCGATATATAAATTACATAAAATAATAAAATAAAATAATAATAGACAGTACATATTAGGAATTTTAAGGGGGCGGCGGGGGTGGGGGGGAGACCCGGTATTCTTAAATAGAGACATTTAAAAGATTTAGATTACTTGCACAGCTTTTTGTTTATCTCCTTGATATAGTTTTTCCTTACATTATTTTCTTTGCTCATCATTTAACTTGCGTTTACTACTCCATTATAAAACTATACACCACACACCCACTTCCACACAAAAAGGAGACCGTTTCAAATTGTAAGTTAAACATACACAAGCAATTGCAAGTGCCTTGCTGAACTCTACAAACAGGACAAAGCGACTCCATAGATGGCATGTTGGCCTTTGCCACAGTGTTTTCTATTGCAAAATGTTGCACAATACTAAAGGGGGCGGGGTGGTGGTGGTGGAGGAAATCCTGTCATGCAGCATTTTGATACTTGCAAATCCAAACAATGGGCAGAGTAGCCAGAGATTCTCAGCCTTTACCATACTGACCTTTCTCATGTCATGATGAGAGCGCCTTCCAACCTAAGCTGAACTAAGACAAGATCTGAAGGGTTTTTTTCCTTTTTGCCACAGTGACTTAAAAAGTACAAGTGTGTGGGCAATCTCACATTTTACTTTCATAATGAAAATAAATACAGCATATGTGAACACGCACAGAACTTAGCTCTACATAATATCTGATGTGATTTATTATATTATGTATTACATTTTCATATCGCTTAAATGCTTGGTCTCCAGGTGCAGCACAAATACAATAATTTAAATTAAATAATAATTTAAATTATATATATGTAGTTATAATATAAATTATATACTATAAATTATAAATAATAATAATAATTTAATAATTTAAACAATACAGAATTTAAATTTAAAATGAACGTTAAACATACTTAAAATTGAAATTATTTAACCAGTTAAACACAACCAAATGCCTACATAAACAAATGCACCTTCCCTGCTTGCCTTTAGGAGAGCATTGAAGTCAAACCCTGCATTCTGGCAGGGAATGCATTCAAGCTCAGGAATGGCTGCTGAAAAGGCCCGATTCCGAGTGGCTGTCAACCAAGCCATGGTCAACTCTTTTTAGATGACCTTGATAACAATGGGGTCTGTGATGTCAAATACATTTCAATATAAAGGCTCTAGTAAAAATATTATTCGATACTTCTGTGCTTTCAGAAATATTTCACTGCAAATTATTTACTGTAGCACAGCATCTAAAAAACTGGCTGTCAACCAGGAAGTCCCTAGTTCCATTCTCACCTCTTCCATGAAGCCACTAGATGACCTTAGTCAAGCCAGGGTATTAGAGGCTGCAAGATGGGGGTAATAATACTAACCAACCTTATTACATTGCATGAAGTGTGTTGACCACTAAAGCATTATATACATGTGAATATCTGTACTACTAATATTCCCCTGCTAACTGAGCAAAGAGGCATCTTTTTAAAGTGGCGATCTCTTTATTTAGCAGGGGGAGAGCCATTGGCCCTATCCATCCCCAGAAAAGCATTCCTCCAGTGGCAGTTGCTGGTGTCTGTCTTGTGTTTCTTTTTTAGATTGTGAGCCCTTTGGGGACAGGGAGCCATTTCCTTTATTTATTTATTTCTATGTAAACCGCTTTGGGAACTTTGGTTGAAAAGCGGTATATTATATTAGTTGTATTTGTACTACTATTATTAAGAGTGGGCAGGATCCAGGCTTCCTTAGCAGTGCTTAATCATGGTTGAAATACATCGGACAAGTTAGTCATGATTCATTCAAGTCCTGTTAATTTCAGTGGGGCTTAGTCATAGCTAACGTAGTCTGCCCAATGAGATAGTTCTATTCTGCCTCAATATACTGAATGAAGATCTAACTTAACAATAAAAGCTAAAAAGAATTTTATAAAAAGCCGACAGGTCTTCTTCCAGGAGTTTCCCTGTTTCTCTCCTATTGTTCTTTATCTTACTCAGTTTCTATGATTTTCACCCTTCCCAGAAGTGGTTTCAATTTCCCATTAGTAAAATGGGAATAGCAATGCTCTTTCCAGGTGAGTGTTAGGAGATCAGGTGCTTCATTTAGTGAAGCCTCAATTAATAGATCACCTTGATTGATAACATTCTACCTGCCACAGCAAGAATGGAATCACAAAAAAAGTAACAGGTCCACCTGCCATTCATGCAACTCTGCAAGTCATATAAAGGTAAAGTGTGCCGTCAAGTCATATAGCTTAATTGTAATACAGTTTATTATTTATTTATTATATTTGTGCACCACCCCAAACTTCCATCTCTGGGTGGTTTACAACAACATAAACAAATTAAAACCTTAAAACAATTTGAAACCACAAATCTAGTAAAAAAGCTTGGGTGAATAAATGTGTTTTTAGAGACTTTTAAAAAGTTGTCAGAGATGGGAAGGCTCTTATTTCATCAGGGTATAAACCCAAGATGTCAAACTGCTGGCCTGTGGGCCGGATCAGGCCCGCTGAGCTCAGCTGACTGGCCCACATGATGCTGACCCAGGACCAACTGCCTGCACCACTTTTCTTCCCCTGCCAGGCGCCGAAGAGGCAGCAATGTCTTATCTGCCAGCGCACTGGCTGGTTTCCTTCTTCTCCAGTGGCGACATTTATTTATCTATCTATCAAATTTGTAGACTGCCCCAAACCTGGGTGGTTTGCAACAACATAAAACCCATAAAGACAAAAATGAAAAACCAAAAAAAAAAAAAAAGGTTAAAAAGCTTGGGTGAAAAAATAAGTTTTTAAAGACTTAAAAAGTTGCCAGAGATAGAGAGGCTCTTATTTCAGCAGCGAGCACATTCTAGAGTCTCGGGGAAGCAATAGAGAAGACCTGTCACTGTGTAGCCACCAGACGATCTGGTGGCAACTGCAGACAAACCTCTCCAGATGATCTCAGTGGGTGGTCTGGCTCCTGGCAAAGAAGATGTTTTCTTAAATACCCAGGGCCTAAGCTATTTAGGGCTTTATAGGTTATAATAATCATCACCTTGCATTTTGCCCAGAAACTTATTGGTAGCCAGTGTAGTTCTTTTAATATAGGAGTAATATGGTCTCTTCAGTCTCAAGAGACCAACCTTGGTGCTGCACTCTGTACCAACTGCAGTTTCTGGACTACATACAAAGACAGCCCCACATAGAGCGCATTACAATAGTCAAGCCTGGAGGTTACCAGTGTGGTGAACACACTGGTTAAATTGGGACCAGCAGTGAGGGCTCAAAAGGCTACGCTTAGGCCTGCTGAGCCAAAGTAACTGAATGAAATTGTTTATTCTATAGTCAAGGCCTGACAAGAGGGGAAAAGACTCGCCCCTCCCTGCTCTGAAACGTATTTATGCATTGCGCTATGCCAAGGGTAATCATAGGACCCAGCTTGATATTTGCTAATGTTGAGTGAATCATATTTAGAAGGTCTTAGGAAGCAACACATAGATATTAGTACCTACATATTTTAGGGGTACAATATATTCACACAATTAATTGCTGAAACTCTTCACATGTTATCTCCTAACACACTTCTTGGGACTAAAAGGCGCCAACTCTGCTTCGAGATGACTGCAAACCTGTTAATCTGGACAGAGACAGGAATGTTTCGAGAACATCAAAAGGGAAACAGCTCCATCTGATTCAGTAAACAAGTGCCGGATACAAGCCCCAAGAATGGTAGACTCCTTCACCAAATATGGTAAGAGAGTTCTGTGGGGAACCGGAGTTGCTGATACCAGACTGGAGACACAGAGAGAAATGATATGAGATATGGATAACGGGCCTAGAAAAAGGTATAAAAGAGGACACACAGAAGGGGTTGGTCAGGGATGAAGAGACAAGGTAGGGGGGTCTCTCCACCCAACCCACCTGCCAGCACCCGGTAAGGGAGAACAAGGGAAGGCATGCTCTCACTCCATGGGAGGAGTAGCATGTAGCCCCTATCCTGTGAAGGCAACTCATGGCTAACAGATTGCTGAAGTTGCTCTGGTCTTTAAGATTGGAGAGACTTCCATTCCTGCATATTCAATTACTTTGCCAAGCCACCTGGACAGGTGGAAGCCTCTCTGAGCACTCAAGACCTCCATTCCTGAATCTCACAGCCGACGCTGGCCTTCAGGATCCGGTAAATATATTTGCAGACATTGCCTTCAGCTCAGCATCTTCTAAACTAATATCCCTGCCCAACTCTCCACCCCCCGCACCTTGTCCTATGGATCTCTTTTTCTCCCCCTTCTGCTTCCCAGAAAAGTCTCTGTCTCTTCCTTCGCCTGTGTTTGTCAGCTGTCAGCGAGTCAACGTACTCACTTCAGCCTGCTCTCCCCGGTTCCTCCTCCCCTTTCTCTGTTCTCATCTCATTCACTCTGGACTGTCAGCCCGAGACCAGAATGGGCACCTCCTCCCTTCTCTGCTCTTTCCTCTTCACCCATTTCCCCCCTCCTTTTTCTCACACTTGGATTTTTGCTCTCTTTTCTCCCTCTCTCTGCTTAAAATCAAAACTGTAAATGTTGTGTCTTAGCTAAAGAACAGCTGTGAGAACACACACACAGGGTTCATTGCTAGTGAGAGAAAAATTATTTCAACTGCTATCTAGTGAGGGAAAATGATTTTAACTGCAATTGAAAAAATTACACTATGTTGGGAAGAAAACCAATTGATTGATTTTTCTTGCGTGCTTAAGTGCTTAGATGTAGCCATTTGCCTTAATTAAACTTATAAAACTACTGTTATGTGTGACATCTCTTCCCCTCCTCACCCCCGATTACTCTATGACCTCAGAGCCGAACCAGGGGCTAAGGTGGGAGGGGCTGTGTGCTCCCTCTCCCCCTTGCTGGGAGGGCGTTGCAGCCTGCTCGCAACACCAGCATATGTACCACTGTTCAGAGGTCATTTATCTCAAGAACTGGATGCAACTGGCTATCAAACAAAGCCAATAGAAAGCACCTCTAGCCACTGCCTCAACCTGAGACACCAGGGAGAGGTTTGGATCCAGAAGTATACCCAGACTGCATACCTGTTCCTTCTGGGGAAGTGTGACCCCATCCATAACCAGAAGATCAAAGTTGTCTTGAGAGTTCTGACCCCGCAGAATAAGCACCTCAGTTTCTTATCCCTCATCCAGCCCAACACTGTCTCCAGGAAGGTATTTAGGGAGGTCATGCCTTCTCCTGATATTGACGTGGAGAATTAGATTTGGGTGTCATCAGCATACTGATAACACCCTGCACCAAGTCTTCTGATGATCTCTCCCAGCAGTTTCATGTTAAAAAGCACTGAAGACAGTATGGAGCCCTGGGGAGACACATATATGCAGAAAAAGTGTGGCCCACCAGTCCTTCATATCCTTCCCAGAATTGCTTTCCAGGATAAACAATCCACTTAGCACATTGCCAATGCACAACTTCCAATCATTTCAACAGAGGGTCTATCTTGGCCAACAGGAATGCTTCAAATGAAAGGAACAGGCATTATGCAGCAGCAGGCTTCATGGATGCTTGCCAAGCTACTTAGCCCCTTATGTAAAATATGAAACTCACTTGAAAAAGAAGGCCTTTCATCTGGATTTTGTGCCCAGCAACCTTCAATTAAGGATATCATCAGTGTACGGTGAGGAATGTCAAGCGGCAAACATTCTTCACTAGTGTCCGGACGCTTTCCTTGAGACACGCTATACATAATCTGCAAGGGGTTTATAACTTCTGTCAAAATAGATATTATGCACTTATTAGAAATACATATATTTCTTATTCAGCAGCAAATCACAGGTGAACCCAAAGACAGTTCTTGGCATTTTGTAATTAAAATACATTGCTACCCAAAGAATAGCAATAAATAATATGTCAAAACAAAAACCCAGCTCTCTTACTTCCCAACCTTTCAAGGCAACATTTATTTAACAGCAAGACAATGAAAAAGAAGGGAAAGACCAAGAATGATGTCCAAGCAAATGACGGTGGTAGGCTTATTTCTTTTTCTGGCCACGTTTCTGGAGACATTGGCGGCTTCCAGAAACCATGTTCTAGGATGTGCCAGGAAATGACCCCACGTGGTCATTTCAAGTGCTCCTGAATCTGCCGCTGTCCCGAGAGGTGTGTCAAAAAGTTTAAGAAATAAGCCCACCACTATCACCAACTAGGGATGTGCAAACAGGTTTGACTGTTTGGGGTCAAACCTAACTACTCCCTATTCGGCCTGACCCCGGATTGAACCCCCCTGGCCAGTTCAGGGGTTTGCAACCTTTAAAAAAAAATTAACCCCCCCCCAATTTACCCCCTCTGGGGGAGTTGTCCAAGACAGATCATTTTGGAGGCTGCTGCGCCTACGCAATGGGCCTCTGCGTGGCCTGGCATGACCCCTAAGGGAGGCCAGCAGGGAGAGGGGGAAACCTCCATGGACACCCCCCACCGAAAAAGCTAGCAAACCCTCACCCCACCCCAGACCAAACCAAACGGGGTGGTGGTTCAAGGGGGTGCTAGACCCAACTGGCCTGGTCTGGTTCCAGTTTGGCCTCGAACTGAACCAGCCAGTTCTGTGCACAACCCTATCACGAACAATTGGGGAAAGCAGGTAAGTAAAACCTTTTTGAGTCAAGGAAATTTTTTCTGTTTAATTACAAAGCATCCAAAATAAAATTATACCATAATTATATAGAGGAAAAATAATCTAACCTTCAAAGGGCTGCTTTCTTGACATCACTTCCCACATAATAATGGCATAACTGTTGAAAGTTAAAATAAAGTACATTAACAATTTTTTTTGCTGATAAATAACCTTTACAACATATAGATAATCGAACTATCATTATTTTATATGAATCTCTACCTAAATGAGCACAGAGCACGTTAGTGCAATTATCAAGGACGATATTGTATACAGGCTACCTCACTATCCGTTGAATCCTCATCCACAGTTTCATGTATCCATAGTCAGGTAATGGACACCTGGCCTTGGCATATGCAAAAAATATCTGGCCAAAAAGGGGTAAATTTCATGTATCCGCGGGTGGCTGGAAATGATCTCGGAGGTCATTTCTGGCCACCATTTTGTGAAGGAGAGCCATTTTATGGTTCATTTGTAAAAGGGGAAAAAACCAAACACACCTTCACTTTTCCACTGGATTTCAAGGGACGTTTGCACTTGCGGGGGGGAATCCTTGGACTTCTGATGGCCCATGGAGCACAGTAGGGCACTTTATTTGGCCCATTTTCGGGGTGATTTTGGGTTTTTTAAAAAGTGTCTGGGAACCTAACCCCTGCATTCCCACTGACTCAATGACTTATTATATGCTGTTTCATTACCTGCGGTAATCTGTGGAATGGAAATGAAGTGGATAATGCTGTACTCCTGTAAATTTCTTTCTAATACTGGTTGGCTTTTCTGTCTGTGGCACATTAAAAAAATCGCACTTATATTCTTAGAGCCTCTCAGGGCCAGTTTCAAAGCAAGAGTTTGCATAAGGGTATGATAGCTTATGGGTTGTATAAAGAATATACATATATGGGAAAGAACACATAATCCACCTAACATTTCAATGCTTCAGATTCCTGCAGAGAAGTCATTCAGTTGTAACTATGGCGTTCATGTGCTTACAAGTTAATTTCTCAAAGCATCATACACACACACACCCCTCTACCTGTTTTCACTGCAACTCAAAGATAAACTGTCCAAACATACATACAGCAGAAAGAGGTGCAAAATTATTTTTTATTGAGTTTGTCGATAACTTTTCTACAGGAAAAAAAACCCCTATACGCACTGCAACTCACAATAATAAGGTACAATAAAAACAGCAAAATCCAATATACAGATATTATGACTTTGTACTTCAGGTGGGAATCTAAAGGAATTCTGTGCATATTTGAGGCTCTCTGAAGTGGTAAGTGCTCAGGACTTCAGATTCCACTGTTGCTAAAATGCTGTGGCCAACATCCCCACTAGCCACGTTGGCCAACATCCCCACTAACCATGTCCCTGCACACTGGAAAGAAGGGTCCCTGCTGCAGAGAGCCTCCAGAGTGGGAATGCTTTTTACCCAGAGAGGAGGGGGACTGGATATTTCTTTCCCCCAGAAGTGTACGGTGCCACCTGAAAATATGATCCTGAATGTCATGCAGCCTTCAGGAATATATTTTTGGGTGGTACAGAGCACTTCTGGGGGAAAGAGAAATTGTCAAAAATCTGCTTCCCTGGATGACAAGTGTTACAGAGCTCTGGAAGCTCTTTGTGGTGGGGACATTTCTTCTCAATGCACAGGTGCATGGTTAGAGAGCATCTTGGCCATTATTTATAATGCCCAATGGGGAAGAATTTGTTTAGCACCACCCATACACCAGTGTGTTCTTTTATTAACCCATAACAAAAATAAAGTATAATACCTGTATATATCATGCTTAATACCAGCCCGTGATTTTTGAGAGAAGTCATAATCTTCAGGTGGCATGTAGATAATAGTCCCTCCCTCAGGCATTGATTTCTCACCTCGCGATAGTGACATGGACACCATGCGCCATTTTGACAAACCAAAATCTGCAATCTGGAAAGGATGGAAAAATCATGTCAATCTGAACATAAGAAGTGTATAATGCCTATTAAGAAACAGGGCAGAAAGAAATATATGTGGTAGAAAAAATCCAGGAGCTACAGACATGGATTTGAGCTTCCCTTTGTTACCAAACAACAAAATCCAGTGCACCACCCACTGAAAAATAAAATGGCAGCCAACAGGAGGTGGCCATGCTGAGGACCTCCACTGCCTGCCATAACCACAAGCAGTACCTGCCACTGCAGGTTTATGTGCAAAAAAAAATTGCATTAAGTTATGCTACATCTTACCTGGACTTTCTAACAAAGAATACAAATTTAAAGAACATGAATTCTGATATGGAAAGATCAATTTGTCATTTAGGTCAATTCCTTGCTCGAAGACAGGGTATTTTATTGACATGACATTGAAGAGATGTTTTTCACAAAGATTCCATAACCTCCCTAAGCATTCCACTGTTGAACAGTTCCTAAAGTTAAGGGGGTTTTTTTTGTAATGGTTATCTAAATCTATCTTCTTTTAATTCAAGACTATTGCTTTTCATCCAAACCTCATTTAGGATAGTGTGCAACTCTTAGACCATTCTTCAGTTGTTCTGCAAGAAGGTTTGTAGTCCAACAAAGTTATCCTCAAGAATCTTCATAGAGTCTACAACAGTCTTTCCTGAAGTTGTGAAATCTGCTTAAGGAAAAGCCAGATTGCTGTTTAACACAGTAGTGGGCCCAAAGAGAAATCATCAGAGTGATTGTGACTGACTTATCACACCTCAGTGATATTAGTGGCAATTGGCTTGCCCTGAACAATATTTTAGAAATGAGCCCATGTTATAAACAGCATCGGCTTTATACAGCAACACGTGCAATCTTCAGTAGCCTCATTCCCTTCCATGGAACATGCCCCCCTTTCCGCAAACATCTAAACACTGCAGAGAAGCAGAGACCAAAGAGAGAGGGGGACTGTACCTTAACATGAAAGTCACTGTCAAGTAAAATATTCTGGGTCTTCAAATCATGGTGCAAGAGTGGAGGACTCATGTTGTGCAAATAGTTTACTCCCAAGGCGATTTCATACAGAATACGAAACCTTAGTGACCAAGCAATTTCAGGATATAGATTTTTCTGTTCAAGTGAAAGAAAATTAAAGCATAAATTATATGATGCATCTATCTGAATGTATGGGCAAGAACATACAAGTCGATGCTGCTAAATCTATTCCAAATGTCACCCCAGCAACAAAATGCTTGCTTAAATAAATAAGAAGTCTTTCATTACTTCTGAAAGTGATCAGGGAAAGTGACCTCCCCGCTTACTCTTAAGATGTAAAGATCTCCCACTGAGCTATGGTTCCATTAAAGAGCAAGCAGGGAATTCATTTTCCAGGGCCACTTTCAGAAGCAATGAAAAACTTCTTGAAACTGGTGCCAAGGGTTGAGGGACTTCCAGCAATGTCATGAGATACAATATGAGATGCGGTGGGGGAGGGATACCTGGAAACCATAATGGGAACCATGAGGTGAAGGTACTGCCCTGATCACAGTTTCCAGTTATTCCCTCCCCCTCCACCCCATCCCATGCCATTTCTGAAGCAATGACCCTCAGCAATAGTTTTTCAGGGGGCTCGGAGAGCTTCAGTAGGGAGAAGGAGTGACAGGCTTTGGCCTACCTTCCTGCCAGGCCATAGCTCAGCAGGTCCAACTACAGGACCAGGGAGACCCGAGTTCAAATCCCCATTCAGCCATGAGGCTTGCTGGGTGACTCTGGGCCTGTCACTTCTCTCTCAGCCTAACCTACTTCACAGGGCTGTTGTGAGGAGAAACCTAAGTATGTAGTACACCACTCTGGGCTCCTTGGAGGAAGAGCGGGATATAAAATGTAAAAATAATAATAATTAAAAAAATAAATACTACTACTACTACCACTACTACACTGCTTTTCAACAAAAGTTCCCAAAGTGGTTTACATAGAGAAATTTAAAAAAAAAAAAAAAAAGATGGATCCCTGTCCCAAAAGGGCTCACAATCGGAAAATAAACATAAAATAGACACCAGCAACAGCTGCTGCAGGGATGCTGTGCTGGGGTTGGATAGGGCCGGTTGCTCTCCCCCTGCTCAATAAAGAGAATCACCACTTTTAAAAGGTGCCTCTTTGCTCAGTTAGCAGGGGAGTCCAAGGGGCCGAAAGCAGGAAATATGGTCAAGACAGCCTGGGGTCAAGTGTGGGATTGGATAGATGAAGACCAGAAGGGCCAGAGGCAGAAAGTCAGGCTGGAGTGAGGTACCAAACCAGAGGGAAGACTGGGCAGATGGAGTAGACGAGGTAGTCCGTGTTGCTACTCCAGCTGAGTGACGTCGTTCAGACTGAGGAATGTGGGCCTGGAGCAAATGTTATATAGAGCTAGCCTGGTCCCTATTGGCTCCTCAGGTCAACTGAGCAGAAGGCTCACAGTACTGGCTTTAGCCACTACAGGGGACAGTGCTGCAGTGCACCAGAGCTAAGGCTGGTAGCTGCCTAGGTCTGGAAGGCCAAGGCCAAGGCGTAAGGTGCCTGAGCTCCACTGTACCTTACAAGGAGGTGGGGAAGGTGCCTTGTGCTACTGCATGTTGCATCAGTGGTACTCTAGATGTGACCCACTTGGTGATAAGTTACCATTTGGTCAAAGGGGGGTTGTATCAACCCAGTGGCCACAGGGAATGTCAGATGTTGTTGACTACAACTCCGAGCATCCCCAGCCAAAGGCCACTGCAGAAGAGGATGCTGGGAATTATAGTTCAGCAACATCTGGGAGTCCCGGTTACAGGGAACAATGCCAGTGGCTGATATCCAGATTAACACTGAATGTACCCATAAAACATTTCACATGTGCAATGGAGGAAGAAAAAGTGAAAAGGGGGAGGAAAGTGGGGCAGCCCCCTGTGCATCCCGCAAATATTCCCCAAGGATTCTGCAACCCTCAGGGACATATTTTCAGGAAACAAAGTGGGCTGTGAAGGGAAGGGATTGGTGAAAATAACTCTTTCCCACTGTGCGTGTGAAATGTTATTCAGCACACACAATGTTATTCTGAATGTTAGCCAGTGCATCCTCACTATTCAGATGACAGTCACCAGGTTACTGGGCCATCTGAGAAAAGTAGGAATATTCAAGAGCAGACAACTGGCACACTTGCTATTTCCCACAGAATGAGCTGCTGCCCGAGTTCAGTAAGTGTCTCACTTAAGAAATTCTGAAACTGAGTAGAGTCTAAGGATCTTGGAGGAAGAAAACCCATTTGCACCTAATCGTCCTGAGCCCTATTTGGACATTATGATAAAGATGCTGTACACAATTAGAGAGTCAAAAGAAGGTCCAGAAGTCCATCCCTCACGCCCACACGCTCTTCACAGATACAGCAGTGTTCATCTGAAGAGGCAAACACCATAGCAATGCTAGCATGTGTTTCTATGATCGGCAGCCCAGTCACCCAAACCTGCCCATCACAGAAACGTTCACTGTTATGGTTAGACTCTTCAGACAAACGCCACTGTAACTGCACAGAGCGCAGTGAAGGGGTGAGCGATGCACCTGGGTGAGGCTTCCAGACCCATTTTCAACACTCTAATCATGTCGAGTATCTTTATTATAACATCCAAACCATGTGTTTATTATAACGTTATCAATCACCCTCATGAGAGTTCAGGAGGACAAAGAACAATGACCTCAGGAGGCAACAGTCCGACAATAATAAATAGCATCTTCCACACTACCAGTAATTCTAGCCTAATAGTAGAACATTTTAGATAAAATGTATTTAAAAGGGAGGATGATATGGAATTATAGTTGCATACTGCATTTATTTATATAATTTATATGCCACAAGCAGCTTCAAGGAGGCTTACAACAGTAAAAACAGTAATGCAATTAAAATGCAAATATCAAATAGCAGTAAAAACACAAAATAAAAACAACAGATGCTGCTACAAACCATTAAATGATCTCAAATACTATCAAAAACATAGTAGCTTTTCCTAGCACAGACATTTACTGACACCTTAAAGACAACAGAGATGGCCCCAAGCTAAGAGAGTCCAAATTAAAATATTATGACAAATGGCTAAAAACTGCTGAAATGTGTTTGGGTATATTTTAATACATGCAGCATACTGTAACAGAAGCAATTTACTTCCAATTTTTAAAAAATGTTTTCTTTCCTTTAATTCCCTCACTCCCTTTAAAAAGCCTTCATTTAAAAGAAAAAAATAATACTGCTCAGAGTCTCAATAATCATGCTACTACAAACACTGTTCTTACTTACTCCATGTAAAAGTTGGTTCAGCGACCCATTTGGCATATACTCTGTCACTATTCCAAGAAATTCAGGTTCAATGCAAATTCCCAAAATCGGCAGAATGTAACTGAATCTGGCCTGGTGTAAGATTTCAGCTTCTTTCAAGAGATTGTCTCTATCACTATAAGAACAAAACAGAAAACAGGAGCTAGTTTACGACATTAGAACCTAGAAATATGCAATTGCTAAGTTAAACTCCATCACAGTTCTAAGAAATGTAGGACTCTTGGGCTGATATTCAGATTAATGAAGTGCTTGTATGACGAACAAAGTTGTGCCAGTGCAAGAAGATTGTGTAACTGTGCAAAGTTACAGGGATATTTAGAACTGCACTTTTGTGCAAAGGTTCCTAGCAAAACATGAGGCGTGCCAGAGGCTGTGCACCTTTTCTGCACAAGCAAAGAACACATCCTTCCAAAGGGCCATAGGAAGGCATGGATTTTCCAAACAACTATTCGGAAATTAAATGCATTCCATGGTTATTTGGAAGGAACCAGGACTTTAGAGTGGGAGGAGAGCTGGTCTTTTGGTAGCAAGCATGACTTGTCCTCTTTGCTAAGCAGAGTCTGCCCTGGCTTGCATTTGAATGGGAGACTACATGTGTAAGCTCGCATGCAGAAGGTTCCAAGTTCCCTCCCTAGCATCTCCAAGACAGGACTGAGAGAGGCTCCTGCCTGTAACCGTGGAGAAGCCAATGCCAGTCTGTGTAGACAATACCGGGTTAGATGGACCATTGGTTGGACTCAGTATAAGGCAGCTTCCTGTGTTCCTAACACTAGACTGGAACACAAGCTTAGTACAACTGGCTTGCACAACAGCTTTGCACTATTAATTATTAGTAGCCGACCCCACACAGAGCATCTGTGCGGCGCTTTGGGGCCTGCTGTTTCCTCCTCCCTCTTCTTCCTGCTCCGTCTCTCCTCTCTTCCCCTTCCCTCCGCCCCGCGCTCTCCAGCCCTCCCCCCGCACAGAGCCTCGACGGGCGGCGAAGAAGGGCCCTGCCGCTGCCATTTTCTCCCTCCCATCCTCCTGCCACGGCTTTTCTCTCCCCCTTTACCGCCCGCCGCTTTTCTCTCCCCACCTCCTCCACCCGCTGGTCGGGCATATGGTGACAGCTGGCACTTTCTTGCCCCTCTCCTCCTCACTCCGCCGGAACTCTCGCAGTGTGTCGCGAGAGTTCTGCCGCCAAATCCTGGACACGCACCAGCTAAGAGAATTAATTATATAGATTACTATTGCTATATACCACTTTTCAACAAAAAAGTTATCAAAGCTATTTATACAGTGGGGTGGGAACCACACAAAAATAGCACAACATATTTGTGCAAATACTTTGTTGGTCTAGATGTCAGCTGCAGTGTAATAGGAAAATTATCAAACACTTTAAAATGCACTTCCAAGTAGCAAACCAAGATGTATACACTGTGAGTGAAGCTAGAAAATAGAAGCAAAAAGCAATCCCCCCCCAGTATCAATTTTTTATAAAATATTTTAAATCACCTGAGGGTGGTTTGTAACTAATAAGACCAAACAACATATAATAAAACAGTGGTATAAAAACAAGAGTCAGCAACATAAAAATTAGACCCAATTAACAGGAACAAGCAAAACAAGATTAATTAATTAATTTTAAGAATGATTATTCTGCTCCTAAATACTAATAATGATGGGGCTCGATGGGCTTCCCCTGGAAGCAGATTCCAAAGCTATAGGGTCACAATGAAGAATGCTCTGTACTGGTCCCCAGGAAATTTTCTTCATGAGAAAAAAAGATATTATGTGAAATATTTGACTTTAAAATGATATGAATATTTTGTGTGCCCTTTTTATATGAATAGCGCTGAATTTTGTTTGCATGCACTAGTTTTATGTGCTACATTGTTTATATTTTTGATTTAAATAGGGAAATAGTTAAAATGGTTTTTAAAAAGATTTGAAGTATTTTATTACTAAGAATGCTTTAATTGGCATCTCTCGTATTCAAGGAAATAATTATAATTAAGAGATGGTTTAGATCTGCCTGTTCTGGATGGGGTTACACTCCCCCTGAAAGATCAGTTACGTAGCTTGGGAGTGCTCCTGGACCCAAAGCTCTCCCTGGTTTCTCAGTTAAGGCAGTAGCCAGGAGCGCTTTTTATCAGTTTCAGCCAATACGTCAGCTGCATCCATTTCTAGAGGTGAATGACCTTAAAACAGTGGTACATCTGCTGGTAACCTCCAGGCTTTACTGTAATGTGCTCTATGTGGGGCTGCCTTTGTATGCAGTCCGGAAACTACAATTGGTACAGAATGTGGCAGCCAGATTGGTCTATGGGACAACACGAAGGGACTACATAACACCGGTTCTAAAAGAACTGCATTGGTTGCTGCTATGTTTCCGGGTGAAATACAAAGTGCTGGTTATTACCTATAAAGCCCTTAATGGCTTGTGTCCAGGCTATCTGAGAGAGCGCCTCCTTTGTCATAATCCCTGCCGCCTGTTACGATCTTCTGGAGAGGTCTGGTTACGGTTGCCACTGGCTCGTTTAGTGGCGACCTGGGACTGGGCTTTCTCTGCGGCTGCCCCAGGGCTTTGGAATAAGTTTCCTGCTGAAATAAGAACATCTCCTTCTCTGTTTGTTTTCAGGAAGAACCTCAAGACCCTCCTGTTCTCTCAGGCTTTTAATTAGAATTATTAATTTTAATAATTTTAAAAACTTGTTTTAATAATTTTATTGTTTTTATTGACATGTATTTTAATTTGTTACTTCTAAATATTTTAAATTTTGTACTCTGCCTAGAGAAATGCATATCAGGTGGTATAAAAATATGATTGATAGATAGATAGGTATTTATTTTATTTACATTTTATATCCCGCTCTTCCTCCAAGGAACCCAGAGCAGTGTACTACATACTTGAGTTTCTTTCACAACAACCTTGTGAAGTAGGTTAGGCTGAAAGAGAAGTGACTGGCCCAGAGTCACCCAGCTAGTATCATGGCTGAATGGGGCTTTGAACTCGGGTCTCCCTGGTCCTAGTCCAGCACTCTAAAGGAGCCAGCGTGGTGTAGTGGTTAGATAGATAGATAATGCTGAACTAATTATATTAGAATATAAAGATTGGTGACGCTAATCATATTTTTGTGCAGGCCACTAAAATACATAGATAGATTACAACACGCATTGAAAGGAATGGGATGCAAGTTCTATAGCATGACTAACATTCTCTGGCTTGGGGCTCAAAGAGGTTGCTCCCAGAAGAAGGGTGTGTATGTACTTAACTCTCAGTTCTTTTCCTTCTGTCAGACTGTTGATTCAGCATATAACAGGGCTACTGGCCAACCTTTTTTCATTTGTTTGTTTGAAAGATTGCTGGTTAACAGTCCAGGACAGTTGCTGGAGATTTCATGAATAGTTAGGCCAGGGGAACACAAGAACATAAGATCAGCCTGCTGGATCAGGCCCAAGACTTATCTAGTCCAGCATCTTGTTTCACACAGTGGCCCCACCAGATGCTTCTGGGAAGCCAACAGGAAAGAGGTGAGGGCATACCGTCTCTCCTGCTGTTGCTCCCCTGCAACTGGTATTTAAAGGCCACCTTGCCTAAAATGGCCTATAGGCCTTAGGCAAGGTGGCCATAGGCTGGCCTATAGCCCTCAGACTAGTCGCCATTGACAGACCTGTCCTCCATGAATTTATCTAAACACCTCTTAAAGCTATCCAGGATGGTGGCTGTCACCACATCTTGTGGTAGAAAATTCCATAGGGAAATTATGCATTGTATGAAAAAGAACCTCCTTTTGTCGCTCCTAAATTTCGTGGCAATCAGTTTCATGGGATGACCCCTGGTTCTAGAGTTAAGAGAGAAGGAGGAAAACCTCTCTCTCCGCACCATGCATGATTTAATAGCCTTCTATCATGTGTCCCCTTGGTCGTCTTTTTTCTAAATGAAAATCCCCAGGTGATGTAGCCTTGCCTCATAAGGAAGGTGCCCTAGGCCCCTAATCATCTTTGTAGCCCTCTCAGACTTGGAACCCCACATGTTTGGCTACAGCTCCCATTATTCCCAGCTTTGTCCATTGTGGCTGGGGATAATAAGAGTTACAGACAACGTAAGGAGAGGAGAGCTGGTCTTGTGGTAGCAAGCATGACTTGTCCCCATAGCTAAGCAGGGTCTGCCCTGGTTGCATATGAATGGGAGACTTGATGTGTGAGCACTGCAAGATATTCCCCTTAGGGGATGAAGCTGCTCTGGGAAGAGCAGGTTTCAAGTTCCCTCCCTGGCTTCTCCAAGATAAGGCTGAGAGAGATTCCTGCCTGCAACCTTGGAGAAGCCGCTGCCAGTCTGTGAAGACAATACTGAGCTAGATAGACCAATGGTCTGACTCAGTATATGGCAGTTTCCTATGTCCCTGTGTCTGGGGGCCCAAGTCTGAGACACCTTGGGTTAAGAGAGGGGCCTTTTGATAACTGGAAATCTTTACAGTTTTGAGAGAGAGACCCACCAGAGTTTGGAGGAAGTGATACTCCTCCTCCAGAGAAGAGGTGTCTGAGAAACAGCACTTGGCAGTTCTGAAGTGAGAAAGTTAGCTGAAGTCAGCTGAAACTGGGAGGGCAGCCTTAGGAAACTACCCTGTTTGCTCTCCCAGCAGCAGCTGGTGCAGGCGTTGCTGGGTGGGGGGGTGCTTTTAAAGAAAAGGAGCTATTTTGTGGTTCATTAAAAAAAATAAAATATGTTTTTCCCGTGATTTTTTGCAAAAAAATTGGGGAATTGAAACTTGTGGGGAAGGGGGAGGGCGCATTCCTGGACAGCTGAAAACCCGTGGAGCACTTTCTCCCCTTCCTTTTTTTTTTTGCCCTTTTCTCCAGCTTCCTGGAACTTCAGCCCCCCATTCCCATTGAGTTAACGCCTCAGTATCTGTGGTTTTGGTATCTGCAGTAGTAGTGAATAGAACCCCCGCAGATGCCGAGGCCTACCTGTACTAAGAACTACATGTTCTTACTAGAGAACTTGGGAGTGCCAGTGAGTAATAAGAGTTTTTAGGCACAAGGCAGTCAAGATAGGGAATCAAAATACCACAACAAGGTTTTGGAAAATAGAAAGGTCTTGCAACTTCAAAGAATGAATGAAATATAAAAAGAAATGCACAAGTAGAGCAGAAATTAGGTTCTAGAGAGGGATTTATCCAGAGCCACAGTGATTTTTCAAAAAGCGAACCCATAAGCAGCAAATGTGAACTGAACATGCTCAGTCTGGGGTGCACTCATCCAGCAGCTGAATACCATTGCCCTGACCCACTAAGGAGATCTGCAGGGCAGAAGCTGCCTTCCGTGCACACACATGTCTGAAGTGGATTCAAATGTGCATGCAGATGTACGGGTGTGCATCACAACCCTCATCTAAGCCCCTTTGACATGTCTTGATAGGATATGTATTTTCATGTTGGGCCACTAGGAACATAGAACGCTGCCTTATACTAAGTCAGACCACTGGTCCATCTAGCTCAGTATTGTCTACACTGATTGGCAGTGGCTTTCCAATGTTTCAGGCAGAGGTCTCTCCCACCCCTACCTGGAGATGCCAGGGATTGAACCTGGAACCTTCAGCACACAAAGCATAAACTCTATCACTGAGCTACAGCCCCATCAACTTGCTTTATGCAACTCATCACTACAGTTATGAATGCAACTCTCTTATTTCATCACCTGTCATCATTTTGACTCACACTTTGGGCAGCCAAGGGCTAAGTGTAAAGTCACGGCACAGAGTGATGCCCAAAGAGGAAGGAAACACAGCACTGAGTAAACCTGCCCACAGAGTCCAGCTATATGGAGGTTGCAAAAATCCCCTAAATCTTTGTGAACAAAACAACATTTAAGTTTAACATGATTAATAACATCCTTCCTAATAGCATCTTACAATAATCCTGTAAGGTATGCCAACTATTATCTAGGAACATAGGAAGCTGCCTTATACCAAGTCAGACCCCATTGGTTCATCTAGCTCAGCACTGTCTACAGTGGGGCAGCGTTCTATGTCCCTATGGTTCTCCAGTGTTTCAAACAAGAATCTTTCCCAGTTCTGTCTGGGGATGCAAGGGAACCAAGACTGGGGTTTTCTGCATGCACAGCATGTCTTTTGAGCTCTGGTCACATAGGTATGGAGGAGGCTGCCTTACACCAAGTCAGACCATTGGTCCATCTAGCTCAGTCAATATATTGTCGCTGGGGATGAGGGAAGTTGTAGTTCAGCAACAGCTGGAGTTGCACAGATTGGCAACCCCTGGTCTACACTGGATGGCAGAAGCTTTCCAAGGCTTCAAGCATGAGTCTCTCCCAGCCCTACCTGGAGATGTCAGGGAGTGAACCTGGAACCTTCTGCTTGCAAGCATGCAGATGCTCCTCCACTGAGCTATGGCCCCAACCCTTAAGGGGAATATCTTACAGTGCTCACATGTAGTCACCTATCCAAATGCAAACCAAGGCAGATCTTGCTTAGCAAAGGGGACAATTCGCTGCTACAAGACCAGCTCTCCTTCCACACTACCAGATGTTCAGCAGATGATACTGCTAAATAACACTTAGGGCAGCTTCACACAACCACTGGCAAAGCTGTGAAAATGTCAGTAGAACTTATGGGACCGTGAGCACATGCTCCTGGAGTGCATGTCGTCTGAACCCACCCACACATGGACCCAACATCTGCCTCACAGTCTAACACCTTCCTCTGCCCCACTTGAAACCAAGATATGAAGTTGGTCAGAGGAAGTCAGTATAATGTCAGATGAATAGTATGCAGTGTTCCCTCTGCTCAACTCTGCCCCCCCCCGTTGTTTTTGGACTACAGCACCCATAATCCCCAGCCACAGTGGACCATAGTAATACCAGGGATTATGGGAGTTGTAGGCCAACATCTGCAGGAGGGCCAAAGTTGAGCAGGCCTGCTCTAAGGTGTACACATGTGTGAACACACACTTTTTTAAAATGACCACTCAGTTCATTTTCGATCCCACTCAGGTTGAATCAGGAAGGCCCCACACTGAGTGCACATGCGCGCGCGCACACACACACAGTCTTGATACTGCCGCCCAGAGCAAAACACATTCCACGCACAGATGAAAAAAATTAGAGAGAACACTGATGGCATGGGAACTGGACTTGCATGGGTTGGCATGACACACCCACCAGGAGTGTGTACTCATGGTTTCCAGAATTCTACCTACAGCTTCCCAGCTCTGGGACTTGTTGGCAGCCGTGTGAAACTGCCCATGGAGTTGCCATTCTTTATAACTTGCAGGGAACCCCCCAAACCAATGCAGTCAGGCCATTATATTTCCAGGGGTCGACATTCTCCACAAACTTACAAGGGCAGGACAAACTACTTCCACATTCGCAGAGAGCCCGGAGATTAGCTGTGCAGCCAGTGTGTGGGAAAGGGGATGGCAAAGAGATTTTTCACTTCTCCCCCCTGCCTTCAAAAGCCCTTTTTACTTCCAAAATATGTCCCTGAGGGTTGTGCATCCCTCATAATGTGGCAGAGAATATCGGACAGGGAGTTGCACAGCCCTCGTTATGCTGTTACAGGTAGTGTAACATCTAATGCTTAAATCTATCTATAATGCAAATATAAAACCTAGTGTAAACCACCCTGAGCCATTTTAGGAAGGCTGGTATATAACTATCAATAAATGTGCTAGACTTTACAAGCCACTTATCTCCCGTAGTCTATCCTGAACTGATAATATTCTCGCACAGCACAAATTCTGAAGGGGTCCCTCAAATTTGCTTTTTACTACGACAATGAACAACATCCAGACTAATGCTGCCCTCATGTTAGTACACTGTCCATGCACAATGGTTTCCCCAACCTCTCCTTCCCTCTGCTGCTCCCAGTGTATGTCCCCGAGGGCAGCAAGGGGAGCAAAGGGAAAAGGAGATCAGGAAAAATGGTTGCACACAATACTAATGTGTTCTGATGTGAGGGTAGTGTTAGTCTGAATGTTGCTCTCTCTCTTTTTAAGATAAGACAAGATTGATTTTCAAACCGAAAAACTTCTACAGCTGTTTTTTTTTAAATTGTGCTCTATTTTTATTAGATATTTTAATATCCTTTATTGTTTTAATGTCTTGAGTATTCTAAAAATACAGCAATTAAATTCTAAAAAGAAAGGAATACCATCCATAAACAAACATACATTATATTCCATGCAGTTTTGCCATTCTGTTTGGATATACCTCATAGCATACAGCCTCTCCCCACCAGAACACCTGAAAATCTTCCTGGCTTTCTGTTCGGTAACCACTAACAACTCCATCTTGGTAGATTCTGGCTCCGTCTCCATTCCAATAAACAAAAACATCCTTGATGGCAAAATGCCACAGCAGTGTTGACTGAACAATGAACATGTCACCTGGGTAAATTATCTACTGAGAGTGGACTGATTTAGATTAAGGTAATCTAAACCATGATTTAAATCAAGCTTTCCATTGGTAGTACCTCATATTTCCTAAATAATGCTGCATTATTTAAGAAACCTCTCCTGTATTCTATTAAAGACAGGGCTCTGTGGTCGTCAGGAGCTGACACCGATTCGATGGCACACTTTAAGTTTAATGAGTTAATCTAACTCATGGCTGTACAACATCAACCCTCCAGCTGTTATTGGACTACAACTCCCATCATCCTCAGCCTCCATGACCAATAGTCAGGGATGATGGGAGTTGTAGTCCAAAAACAGCTGGTGGGCCAAAGTTCTGCAGTTCTGATCTAACTACTAAAACATGTTAATTTACCACTAGATTTACACTGCTTTCTGTTTCATTTCTGTTTCTGTACTGTCTTGCCCAATCTCACCCCAAACCACAAAGTAGTTAACAAGCCAAAGTTTTTACTCACTGCAGCTCATACGTCTTTCAGTCTCTCCTCTGTGCATTAACTGAATAAACGTATTGTGGAGATTTTAGTCCTCTCTATCATACCACCAAGAGAGAGGGTGAGCAAAGCAAGGAGGCAGCTGCCAACGGCTGCTGTCTTCTCTGGTTCACACACCAACCATGGGGCAGCCCTGCTAACTTCATTTCGCCCAGCTATGATGCTACACACAGAGAGAGGGCAAGTGGGTAGGGATGTGCACAGAACCAGTTCGGAGAGCCAGTGTGGTGTAGTGGTTAGAGTGCTGGACTAGGACCGGGGAGACCCGAGTTCAAACCCCCATTCAGCCATGATACTTGCTGGGTGACTCTGGGCCAGTCACTTCTCTTTCAGCCTAACCTACTTCACAGGGTTGTTGTGAGGAGAAACTTAAGTATGTAGTACACCGCTCTGGGCTCTTTGGAGGAAGAGCGGGATATAATATGTAATAATTAATAATAATAAGTAAATTTATGGGCCTCCGGACCGGTTCGACAGACCAGCAGTTCCGCCGGTTCGACGGTGGGTGTCTAAATTTAAGGACAAGGAAGGGTGCACTACCCTGCCCCCCACCACATTTCCCCCACCAGCACTTGGTTTTCCACAAGTCCTTCAGGGCGGCAGTGTACCTCCCTGCTGCCCTGTTTGCGCCATTGTCCGAATGTGACTGGAAGTAGTGAGCGCGCCTGCATGCGAGTTAAAGGGCTTCAAAAACTTCCAGGAATTGAGCAACACTGAGGGGCAAAAACAGAAACAAAGATATGGCTAACCATCTGCAATACAGATTACAGTTTAGAGCAGGGGTTCCCAACCTATGGGCCTCCAGATGTTGCTGAACTACAGCTTCTATCACCCCCAGCCACAATAAATTGTAGTTGGGGCTGATGGGAGTTGTAGTTCAGCAACATCCGGAGGCTGCCAGGTTGGGAACCCTTGGTTTAGAAAACAAAGTGCCATAGCTCTGCACTACATCTGAACTGGGCCACAGTGGTACATAGCTTTGGGGTCATGAGTATAGTGTCCAGGTGCATAGGTGGTGAGAGCTCCTGTTGCTGAGGAGAAAAGAAAATTTCAGCAGGCACAGCTTTTCTCATCCCTGCATGACAAGTTGTATTTGACAGAATTCCCTGGAATACCCAAAAATCCCAAGCCCCGTTCAGATGTTATGAAACAAAGTGCAAGTGCCGCTTGCAAGGGGGAAAGCAGAGAGGAAGTCCCGCCCCACTGTCACTCACCCCCACTTACAGTGCTGTTTGTCTAGGCAGCTCTGTAAGCATGATGACCAGTGATCCCATAACAGATCAAAGTTGGCCAGTGATCTTCGACTGATCAAAGTTGCCGGTTATGGAATCGCTAGCCATCATGCTTAGGGCAGTGCCCCATTCAGACAAACAACACCATAAGCATGGTTGTTAGGCGTGGTGTGTATGTGTGTGTGGGGATGAGTGACAGTGGGGAGGCAGGACTTCCTCCCTGCTTTCCCCCTCACTAGTGGCACTCACGCTTACATCTGAAAAGAGCTCCTCTTTCACAGGATTACTAAATTTGCAGGCATTCTGCCCCCTCCCCCTTGTACCTTGTCACATGAGCCACAAGCAGTTTTACAACTGCAGCCAAATTAGATTACACTTCCTATAAGTAAAGTTTTACTTTAACTGAGTTTTTGCAGAAGTCTTGGGCGCCTCGGCCTGTGGTGTGTGTGTGTGTTGCAACTTTTAAAAATAATCTGAAGACGGTGCCAGTTGGGTGGGCCTTCCGAGATTTGGCTGTGCTGGTTTCTTTTTAGAGGTTTCTTCCCCCTATGGTTTTTACATTGTTTTTATATTGTTTAATGATGCTTCTCCTTTTTATTATTTTTTTAATGACTGTTGCTGTTAGTTTTGCTTTTATGGTATTTGTATTGTTGCATTCTTCTAATTTTTATTAGCTCCTTGAGTTACCCTGCTTGAGAAAAGCAGGGTACAAATATTTAAATAAAGACAATCATACATAAAATTACATGTTTACTATTTAAAATGTGCTCTAGCAAGGCAGTAATCAGAAGAGTAAAATTTCCACATAAATGAAGTGAATATGTTATATATATATTCTGCTCTTCTGCAGAATTCTTCCAGAGCAGTGCTCATGGGCAGGTTTATTCTCAAAACAATCCTGTTTAGGCTGAAAAATACATGACTGGCCCAGAGTCACCCAGTGGGTTTCATAGCTAAATGGGAATTTGAACTTGGGTCTCCTCCGTTAATATTGATAACTAATCAATTAAAGGAGAAGGATCTAGCAATTCAGAGTATCAATAAGTCCCGCGCCCATGTGGTTTAAGCAAGTGCCGGAGGGGGGAAAGTGTTGGGACAGGTAGGAAGAACCTTCCCTGTCCCTTAAAGCAACACACACACCCTTCCCGGGAGTGCGCGGAAATGATTCTTTGCACATCCCTAGAGATGAGGGGTGTGTGTGTGTGGGGGGTGTTGCTGTACTCACCACCACATGGCGCCTTAGGTTGCTGCCTCACCTTGAGGTTGTTCCCTTACCTGGCCCTGGACTTTGTCACTGAAAAATACAGTGCTGATGCTAAATCACTGCAATATTTAGCAACTCTTTACAGGGCCTGGCTTATGAACATGTTCAGCCCTAAACCCTGCACAGAAAACTACTAGCTTCCTCTCTCAGTTCACTTCTGGTCTTAACCTCAACAACACAGTGTTTTAAGTTTGGTTCTGGGGTGTATTGAGTTTTAGTTCACTAGTCTGTGTGATTCTCCTCCAGACTTGGCATATATCCAGTTGTAAATGTGTGCCAAAACAGTCCTTGAAAGTACTGGTTTCTGAAAGGGCCCTCTGAATAGAAGTGATCTTGAAGAACAGAAATGTCTTGGCTGTTGCAGACTAAATACTACTTGGTGCAGAACTGAAATGGTATGTGCACTCATATTCTAAATTTGATTTTAATCTGCGTTGGGCTTTACAAAGTGTCGGTGAGAAACAAAGTGCCAACACCCATATGCTCACATGACTTTCCTGATTCTTGCCTTCATCATCTCAAGTGATGTCATTCAAGGGAATAAGTTGCATGAGTTTCACAGTAGGATAAATTGAGAGCCACTGCTTGGGAGTCTAGTTCCATTAGGTGCTACAGACCCAATAGTCCAGGGAGATTTGTACAGATTATGCACCTGGTTCCCTCTAACAGGGATCCCCAGATGTTGTTGACTACAACTCCCATAATTCCCAGCCGTCGCCATCCTGATCTCCCTTCCGGCCCCAAGCTGGGGTTGCCCAGTTTTGGTGCTGGAGAAGAGAAACGGTGGGCCATTCGTAATCATTAGTGCTGGCACAGCCACTGTGGCCACTGCACCAGCACCAGTGACCGGCTTGCTCTCTCCCACTGTCTCTTCCCTCCAGCACCAAAAGCTGATACACTTGTTGCTGGAAGGGAGAGTGCATTTGTCAGGAGAGACAGAGGCTGGTTAAATTGGATGCACAGATGCTGCCTGATAAAGCAAGCAATAGTATGTGCTGGCTGGCCTCAGAACACAGCATGCTTCCGGAAAGGAAGAAGTTAAAAGGGAGAGCATCAGTGCTGGCCTCTGGCTTGGCAGGTGGGCCAGTAAGGTGGGACCAGGCAGCACTGCAACTCACCTCAGGCAGCAACTAGCAACAAGCTGCAATGGGAATGGAGCAGCAGAGCATCTGCTTAACATGCAAAAGGTCCCAGGGTCAATCCCCGGCAGGAAAAATTCCTGCCTGAAGCCTTGGAGAGCTACTGCCAGTCAGAGCTGAGACGGAGCAATGGTCTGACTCAGTAGATGGCAGCTTCCTATACTGCGGTGGCACAATTCAGCAAAAGTTAGTTGCCACTAGGTCCCCATGGGAGCCAATGAAATTCAAGTCCAATTGCACTGTTTTCACTGGGACTGTCACAACTAGCTTTTGCTGGATTATATCCCTTGTATTGTTTTTTCTCAGCTTTCATTTAATGGTCTGTTGTTGTCCGAGTGCTGTGTGCTCAAAAACTGTCTGGACTGATCAGCCGGTTCATGGAAGATTCTGAGAACAGGCCTATCAAACGTTAGAACAACAGTTATCATCTGAACACATTCAAAGGCTTGTGAAGCAGAGTGTTCCAGCAAACGTGTGGTGTCAGCTGCAAGCTCTCTTCTAGTCTAGCTCTTCTATTATTCTGGGGACTATAGGCCACCTCCAACCTTAGAAGCAAGATGCCTCTAAATAACAGTTGCAGGGCAGTAACAGCAGGGCACTTTCCAGATTACACCCTGCAATAGAGTCACGAGGGATCCCTGAAGTGTGCTTCCACACTTCCTGTGTTGTGATACCACAGTCCCTACGCTGACAGCAGGGTGCCATTCACATTTCCGATGCCTTGTTTCGAATTTAATCACTGCAATATAATGCTATGATGTTGCGTATCTGGCGTAAAAAGGTTGCCCTTCTTCGGGTTGTTCGTTTCCGCAAGACTGCTTCCCCTGCTGTTTACATTTCAAACACGATTTGCCTGAATGGAAGCATTTTGCTGCTTTCGAGGAGCTAATCTGGAAAGCACCCAGGAGAGAGGGCATGCCTCAGCAATTGCCTGTGGGCTTCCCAGAGGCATCTGGTGGGCCACTCTGTGAAACAGGATGCTGGACTAGATGGGCCTTGGGCCTGATCCAGCAGAGTTGTTCTTATGTTCCAGCAGAGAACCAAATTCCTTGTCAACCTGACTGCCAATATGTACAGTATGTAATCCTCAATAGGCCAGAGATTAAAAATGCAAGAATGCAACACAACATCCAATGAAAGAAACACACATTTTAACTTTTTAAAAAAATTACTAATAAGCAGTATTCTCTATTTTTTTCATCTGTGTGCGGAACGAGTTTTGTTCTGAGTGGCAGTATTAAGGCAGTGTGCGCGCACCAGCCTTCAGAATGGGGCCGTCCTGATTCAACCTGAGCGGGATCTAAAATGAACTGAGCGGACATTAAAAAACATGTGAGCGCGCGCGCACACACACACGCATGCCTTAGAGGGAACACTGCTAATAAGTATTATATCCTCATCCTAAGCATGCCTGATGAAATATCAGCCCCACTGAACATTATGTGATTTACTTTTAGATAAGCATTTTTAGCAGGGACATAGCTACAATTGAACAAGGTGTGGGGTGGGGGAAAAGATCAGTGCTCCTGGGCCCCTTAGGTGGGGAGCCCACTGGCTGGGTGACAGCTTGTTCTTAGCTCTCCCTCTTATGCCTTTCTGAAAACAAAGGCAAGGGAGAAGGAGCCCATCTCAGGGCCCACTTCAACTTTGCTGCACCCCTGGGATTGCAGTTAGATCCTACCCATGTTTACCCGGAAGCAACCCTTCAAGGCACAACACTCTTAAAGCTGTGTAGTGCTTATACATACACTTACTAAGGAGTAAATCGCATTGAAAGTTTATACTTCGGCATAAACACAAATAGGATTGTGCTGTTCTAGGAAGGGGCAGAGGAGCAAGTTTTAAAAATAATGTCTGAAAAATCCAATATTATATTTTTTTTAAAACAGCCTATTACCAACAGCAACCCTGAAGATCTTTTTCATCCTGATCACACTATTTGGACATCGACAATATTCACAATATTACAGTGGGGGTGGGGTGGGGGAATAAACATTAAAAGAGAAAAGATTCAGCAGGGGTGTGACTACTATTAGGTAAGGGGAGGCGGCTGCCTGGGGGCCCCCACGCCTCAAGGCCCCCACCAGAGGCAAGTCACATGTGAAGTGTGCGTGTATCAGCGAGGGGCCCATTTTAAAATTTTGTCTCTGGGCCCACTCCAGCCTTGTTACGCCCCTGAGATTCAGGGATACTATAGTGAAAGAAGGCAACCCACAATAGTGAGAGCTTGTGTGGTATAACAGTTTATCATCCTTGGGCAACCACAAACGTTTACTGGGTGACTTTGGACTAGTCACTCTCTCTCAGTCTAACCATGCTCACCACCCTTTGAGAAAAGGCAGGATAGAAATGAGGAAATTAGGTTTCAGAGCTGCAGAAGGGAACAAAACACCACCACCACCACAAACTGTGATACATTTTAGGACAGTGCAGATTTTGAAGTGCATGCTCAACACGAAGCAGTCTTGCAGTTTCCTAGCAGAAAACCCCGCCGCCCCAGCCCAACTGTTACCTGTCCAGAAGAGGCCCCTGCAGGCACTTGACAGCCACCTGGACCCTCCAGTCCGCATGCCGCGCAGAGGACACCGTGCCATAAGCGCCCCGGCTGATGAAGCGCAGGTCCGGGAGTTTGTTGGAGGAGATAGTGGGCAGCGTGTAGCTGATGTTGCAGGGCAAACTGCGGCTGTTCCTCCCGCCGTTCATCCTCATGCCGGCGCCAGCAGCCATGAAGCCAGGGCAGCTCCAGCAGACGCCAAAAGTGCGCTCGCTTAATCCCTGGGCGCGTCGAGTGAAGTCTCTTCTTTTGCACCAGACTCAGCGCCCCTGAGCAGGCCTCGTCTGTCTTGCACAGAGGCTCGGATGCCCACTGAGAAGGGCAAGGAACGCCCCCCAAGGACAGTCGTCGGTGTCCTCCCAAATCCCTCTGTGCATCACATCCTGCTCTCCGACTCCAAGAGGCACGGACTCATTCCCCGTCTCTCTCCGAGTCTTGGTACTACCAGGATGCTTCAGGGCCTTCAGTCACCTTTCTGAGCGGAGCAGTTTCCAACCATCCCTTTGCTCTAACCTCCATCTTCTCCATTTATTCCCCAGCAGCCCTGGCCGTCATACCCAACAACTTTGACGCCGGCGCCTGCCTAGCCCACCAGCCCTCCTACTTTTTTGCTCAAGCGCCCCCCCCCCCCCACCTATCAACCTCTTACCTGCACCCCCTCCCTCTCCCAGTCCGCATAAGGTTTCTTCCAGCGTCCCTTCACCTCCCCCGCCAAATCCCTCACAAGAAAGACCGAACAGTGGCCAGCCCCCGCCCCCAGATACTCTCTGTTCCGATGCACTAAAATCCAAGACAAGTTTCCATCTGGGGAGAGAGCCCGTCCCAGATCGCCATGGGTGCCCCAAACAATCCACGGGCACAAACAGAGGCCCAGCGATGTGTTGCTTGTCACCGCTTGGAAATCCTTCAGATTTAGAGAAGGGAAACGATGCGTTGTAATCGCAGGCGGTCAATCGTCTCTATATCCGCTCCAAGCGATAATGGCGACTTAAAAGCTTGAGCTTTTAAGGGAAGGAGCGCCCCGCCTTATTGCGAGGAGCGAACAACTCCGAATCTTCGCCTCCACCCAGATACCACCAGTGAGAGGAGCGGGCGGTGGCAGCGATGGCTCAAGCCCAGGGCTCCGCCTACCCGCTCCGGGAACGCAGAAGAGCTCAATCCGGAAAGTCAGGCCCGTCCTGTGATATAGTGAATGAAGTGTTTCATGGATGCACGTGGGCGGAAGCAGGTGAACATCTCCTTGCGCTGTTTTGAATGGCGAGTTGCACGCTGTTTCCTCAAGAGGATCCTCCTTCTTCTACTCCGCCGTATTGAACTCAGGATAAGTCAGCCCCCTGTGTGCTCTTTCGATTCGCTGGTGGATATTAGAAGAACTCACATGGAAAAGGGGAAAATCCTATCCGCTTTTTTACTGCTCTCTAAGGCCGCGATCCTAAGCAAAGGACATGAAACTCAGTGGGACTTGCTCCTAAACACTGACTGGTTAGGGATCGCATGGTCTCTCCGGAACGGTGAGCAGGGTTGCCCTGCCCTTCCTCCCGGGTTGAGGGTGGGAAGTCTCTGAGAACTATTCAGAGCAATCCTGGAGATTTTAATGGTTTGACATTGTGAAGAATAGTTGGAGAAGAAAAAATCTCGAGGAATAGCTTCAGTCAGAGGAGCTGGCAACAGTAATGATGGATACGAGTTTAAGGAGGCAATTCTAGGTATGCTTACTTGAGAGTAAGCCTCACTGAATTCAGTAGAACTATGTAAACGTGCATAGAATTCGGTTGCAAAAGTAGTAAAGGACTTTGTCTCGAGGTTGGTTTTCGAATCCTTATCGAATCCTATTCCTAATCCTTTTTTATTTTTATTTTTTAATCCTACTTAGACTTACTGAGATGAATACCTGTTCTTACCCATAATGCAAAAGGATCACAGGAAAGTTTTGGGAAAGCCACCTGCAAGTGTGAATGGCGTTTTTGTTTCTCGCTGCGACCGGTTTTTATCGCGTGCGCATACCAAACTAGGCAGGAGGGCCCGCTCGGCTACCAGGAAACCCATCCAGTTCAGACTCGGTTCTCTAGGGGAAGAAGAGACAGAAAAAAGCCATAGTCCTCTTTGTTTGTCTTGAATAAGGCCCCCCGCTGTCAATATTATGGGGTTAATCATTTTGGACAGAGTATTTCCTGGTAAAGGAAGCATTTGCCTGGAGAGTTTTTTTAATATATATGGAACACTTTCCCCTTAAAACAATGCCGCACAAACTTCTGTGGAATAGGACCAGGGAGTCCTAAGTTCAAATCCCCATTCAGCCATGAAAATCATTCTGGGCCAGTTGCATATCTCTCAGTCTAACCTACCTCACAGAGTTGTTGTGAGAACAAACATAACCAGGAGCCTCTATGCTCCTTGGAGGGATAGTGGGATATACATACTGGGGTAGAGGGGAGAAAGTGAAAAGTTGTGCCCTCAAGTCTGTGTTGACTCCTGGCAACCACAGAGCCATAGAGAAGGGTCTATAAAAAACAATGCTGCCAACTGACTAGCCCTATTCACCCATTATGCTGAATACACACACAGATCTAGACAATTATTCACATGCTGTGTTCAACACACAAACAAGTACACTTCCTGTCTGCACTCTGCATTTGAGGGGAGGCAGTTGAGGCACTTTAAAAATAAAATTTGATTAGAATTATTCCCTTCAAAATACAATGAAGTACTATGAGTTACGGATGTTTCAAATTTGCTTAAAAAACCAATGCAAAAAGTGGGGTTTCTTTAAACCCTGGACATAAATTAGGCTAAGCTCCAACGCACAATGAAAAACCCAAATAATGTATGGAGAGCTTTCTGATAGCTCACAGTGACTTCGAATTAATGCTGGATGATATGTGAATGCTCACTTGCCCTTCCATGGTTGAGCAGCTCTCCTGGAGAGTACATTACATTCCTGATCCTAGCCTAGATAGACTTGAATAAGCTGTCAGGATACGTGGAAGGAAATGATGTGTGGGGGTCAGTCTGCCCCTGCTGACTGGACAAAGAGGCACTTTTTACCATGGTGATTCTCTTTATTTAGCAGCGGGAGAGTAACTGGCCCTATCCACCCCCAGCACAGTACTTCCAGTGACTGTTGCTGGTATGTGTCTTATGTTTCTTTTTAGAATGTGAGCCCTTTGGGGACAGGGAGCCATCTTATTTGTTTGTTATTTGTCTTTGTAAACCGCCCTGAGCCATTTTTGGAAGGGCAGTATAGAAATTGAATTATTATTATTATTATTTTATTTATTAATAATGTCAATGTTCCCTGTAAAGCAAAATCATGGGGTTGAAAGAGTGGGTGGATATTATATGGCCTTCTCTGCCCATATGGGAATTATCCCAGACTCTGCAAGTGGCCATGTCTGACTACAAGCCATCTAGTTCCTTATTATTTGTCATGGATGAAAACATTACAGAGGCTACTCTGAAGCTATTTTATGACATGGATCATATATAAATCTATTCTTTTTTGAAAAGCTAAATGTGTTGCCTGAAGAAGCAAGGGGGTACCAGAATGAGAATGGGGCAAGATTAGAGATGCAGAAGATATGAGTTTCAGTTGAAGGGAATCATGAAGCTGGCTTATCAACTAAGTATTATATAGAATAGGTCTCTAAAAGTCTATGGCTACCACTTAAATTCCTGGGAACGAAGAAGTCATGGAGGAATTGTGTTTTGTGCGTTATAAACAATGGCAAATTACTTATTGTATTGGCAGGAGGGAGCTTGGCTTTGTGCAGACAGTAAAATCCCAGGTTCCAGCCTAAACAGAATGACCGTTATGTAAGACAAAGTGTGCAATACCATCCAGTAGCCGCCACACTACATGCTGCCAGTTCCAGGTCAGATCTTGGCCGTTACCATATAACATGAGGAATCTTCCAGACTATACAGTCATTGTCCGTCTTAGAAATATATGAGCTGCTTCAATATCCTTGGAATACCCATGATGTTTCCTGCTGCCATTGTCAAAATGTGCAGCTGTTCATACATGACACTTGTTGACAGACAATGACAAGGAAATTAGAACTGCAACTTGATTAAAAGATTTAGAGCCAAACTAGACATTAATTGTGTTATTTGGCCCTGCATGCAAATAGCAGCTGTGGGGATCCTGAGTAAAGGTGGGACTGTGGTGTGGTGGGAGGAGTTTAAACCTTTTGGTCCTCTTATTATCCTAATCTGGACTGCCCCCTCCCCAAACTGCTATTTGCCTTGAAATATTGCTTCTAAGATGTTGCCTCCCACTCTCAATTTCGATGTCAGTGGTTCTTAACCTGGGGTCTGTAGACCTACCTGGGGTCCAATGGGTAAGTCCAGGTGGTCCATGGAAAATCTATGCTGCACTGAATTTAATTTGCTTCCTGGTGAGCCAGAATAAAGTTGTTGAAAATAACTATCCTGAGTACTTATTTTCTCTCTCCAGTTTTAACTGAAGCCTTATGAAAATATATTATGAAAATATGGCAAGGGCCCATGGGTAAATAATTGAGGATCTGGCGGGGTTCATAGGTGTGAAATGGTTAAGAACCGCTGGTATATGTTCTTGTTTTAACCCTGCTCTCCAATAAATTAGGGACATCATGAGAGGCATAGGGAAGTTGCTGGCAGCTTCAAAACAAGCTACCGAGGCCTCCACCACTGAACTCACCACTACCCTGTGCTGGCTAGACCGCTTCCCCTAATGAAGGCACACTGATGCAGGGGGCATGATAGACATTGGGCATGAGCTCATGGCCCCTTGCCCTCTCCAGCCAGCAAACAAAGTGCCCACCAGCTGGAGAGGGTGAGGGGCCCCGTGTTCATGCCCAGGGCACTGACCACGCCCCCTCTATCGGCATGCTGACATGGGAGGGAGGGGTGTGGTCAGCAGGGGATAACGTGCCTGGCCTCAGAAGGGGGGCAGTGGGAAGCGTGGTGGAGGGAGGGGTAATGCAGTGGTGGGGATGAGGGGGTGCTGTAGAGCCCCCTGGACCCCTGTGGGTGGCCCAGGACATTTGTCGTCCCCTCCTGCTCCATTATCCATATGCACCTGAGCAGGATGGTCTTTAGTATGAAAATGCTTAAACTGCCCTGCGACTTTCCACAAGGGGGTGAGGAAGTGTTATGTTTCATCACTTCCTCCTGTTTATCTGCGGTTCTGATGGTATCAGGCGGAAGGAGAAGCACAGCTGGTAGGAGAGGGTTCCTTCTTACTGTCCATTACTTTCCCCCTAAGCCATCTTTTGTCAGCAGAGCGGATGCAAATATCTGTAAAATTCCGAATGGTGGTTTTTGTGGTGCAGGTTTTGGGTCAAACCCAAACACTTCCATATTATAGTAATATCTCTTAAAATGAAATGTGACTCAGTCAGAGAGCCACAGACCACAATAATTCTTTTGTGAAGAATTCTTTTCATTCTACCATTCTGGCCTATATACGTAGATTTTATACTGCACTGAAAAAGAAGGCTTGACTATTAAATGCCCAAGTGAACATTTCTAAGTTCTGTACTTGACAATTCTTTGCAATATAATTTGAGAATATAGGGACACTTCACACTGTATATACACATTACACTTTATAATTTTTATTATATATGTAATATACATAATATGTGAAGTCTATTTTTTAGAAGTATACCTAAACAATAGAAACTTCAGACATGACAAACATGTTTGCGGGTTATGCAGTGTCTTCTTTCACCTCCTCTCTTCTACCCCTCCGAGGGCTGGCTTTCTAATGAGGCCTGGTGAGGCAGCTGCCTCAGATGACAGATTGGCAGAAGTGGTGAATTGGCTGCCTGAGTCTCTGCTGGCCTGCAATCTCTGTCAGCCTACCACACAGGCTGCCCCCTTAGCAAGTGGACAGTGGTAGCAGTGGCAGTGCCCCTGCTGCCGCCGTGCTGCTCTTCCTCCTCCTAAGAACAAACATTGGAAGCCACCTTGTACAAAGTCAGACCATTGGTCCATCAAGCTCAGTATTCTTTACACAGACTGGCAGCCGCTTCTCCAAGGTTACAGGCAGGCAGGAGTCTCTCCCACCCCTATCTGGAGATGCCATGGAAGGAAGTTGGAACCTTCTGCATGCAAGCATGCAGACAGGCCTGTCCTTAGGGCGGGGTGACCAGTGTGCCCCACGTTTGGAGGGATCCCACAGTGACGGTGCCGAAGTGGTGCTGGCGGAAGCAGTGAGTAGCTGCTCACTCAGCAGCCTCGCTCACACCTCGGAACCAGCCCCCATGATGTGTGCAAGGGGCTGGGCAGGGGCGGGGGGGGAGGCACACCAGTGCACATCAGTGATATCACCAGCAGTGGCCGAGAGTGAGCGAGGAGCAGCCTGCATCTCTACTCCCTCAACTCTCCAGCCTCTCTCCGGCTGTGCCATCTATGGGGGGGAGCAAGCAGTAGCCAAGGCAACGAGTGGCAAGCTGCCTGCTCTAACCATTCTGGCTCCCCCGCACTTATACTGCACTGTATATAGTGCACCCCCATCCCAGGCTCCTGGCGGTGTGCTAGCTGGCCCGGCCACCATGTGTGCTGGGGGGGAAGCAGTGGGGGCCATCCATGGGGTGAGCAGCGGACAAGGCGTCGAGCGGCAAGCAGCCTGCTCCACTTGGTGAGGCTGCCCACGTGCCCGCCTCGGCTCCCAGTGGCATGGCAGCCGGCCCGCTGTCATACGTGCTGGGGGCAGTGGTGGTGGCCATCCACGGTGGGGGGCAAGCAGCGAGTGGTGGCCGAGGCAGCGAGGCCCCACACATGCTGATTTGCCCCCAGCTCCGCACCCCCTAAGGGATGGCCCTGCATGCAGATGCTCTTCCTAGAGCAGCCCCAACCCCTAAGGGAAATATCTTATATTGCTCACATGTACGAATATGAAGAACATTTATATACCACTTTTCAACAAATGCTCCCAAAGTGGATCTATCTATCTATCTATCTATCTATCTATCTATCTATCTATCTATCTATATGATAAATACATGCATATATAAATAAAATGACTCCCTGTCCCCAAAGGGCTCACAGTCCAAGAAAGAAACGTAAGACAGACACCAGCAACAGCCACTCAAGGGATGCTGTGTGCTAGGGATAGATAGGGCCAATTTCTTTTCCCCTGCTAAAGAAAGGAAATCACCACTTCAGAAAGGTGCCTCTGCTCAGTTGGCAGGAAACATCTTACAGTGCTCACATATAATCTCCCATTCAGGTACAAACCAGGGTGGACCCTGCTTAGCGGAGGGGGAAATCCATGCCTGCTACCACAAGATCAGCTCTCCTGATCTCCACCCATCCTGCCCTTCTCCCTGGAAGGCAAGTGGTGGGGAGCAGAGCAGGAGAAAAAGTGTGGTCCTCCACAACGTTTCTTCCGCTCCATGTCCTCCCTCCTGCCTTTTGAAAAGACAGGGAGAGTGGGGGGGATGGGGATGGGGAAAGAGCAGCAGCTGCTGCCAAGCAAACATGAGGTGGGGTCCAGATGGGGTGGGGAGATTTGCAAGCAAGCATGGTGTTGGGAATTCTCTCTAGTAGAGAAACCCTTTCTCATTATAGCAGAGTGCACAGAGGCACAAAAAAGCGGAATTTAGTTTGGCATGCGCGTATGCTGAGAGTAAAGTAACTTGGAGCCAGTTCATAGTTTCAAATCAATATAAATGATATTTATTAGAGAACTCCATTCTAGATAGGAAAGTGAGGAGTTAGGAACTCTAATCTAGCTAGCTAGCTGGATGCAGATGGATGCTGCATCTCTGCACTTACGGTGCAGGGGAGAGGAGCTTGCATGTTGCAAGGCAGAAGGACCAGGAAGAGAAGAGAGGAAGGAAGGAAGTACCCTGAGAGTAGCAATCTATATTCCAAAGGGATAGTGTCAGAGCAGTAGAGAAGAGATGACCAATGTCTTGACCCTCTAGCCCTCTGACTCACTAGTCTGTCCTCCACTGTCTTTGAGACAAGAGACAGCCCATAGTCCTTCACTTCCAACACATGGCATGTCAGTGGGACAGCAGGCTGCTCTGCGCAGCAATGCCATATCTGAAAACAAACAGATCCTGACAAATGTGAGCAGATCATCTTCTTCAAGGCTAATGGCTTGCAAATCAGGATGACTGACTCATGCTTCATCAGCAGGAGCCAATGACAGGAGATGATAGCTGGAACCTGACTCCAGCTTCTGGAATGCAGTAATATTCATCAGAGTTTGGGAGAGTGACTCTCCAACCACAGAGAGGAGGACAGAAACACTTTGGAACTGATTCTGCAATTTAAATTGGAGAGGGGGGGGGCGGAGGGAGAAACAGAACCTGAGTTATGTACTGAGTACAGGACTAACATGCTCATGCCATCTAGCATTGCCCCACCCCATCTTCCATCTTGGTGCATTCAGTAACCACATCCCCACTCTTTCCAAGCACAGTGTAAGGAGATATATGCAAGCAGAGTGCTTAGGAGAGTGAGAGAGCAGAGAAACCATGGAAACCATGTATGGAATGTTCAGGGCAGTGATTCAAATAATGACAGGTGTTAACAGTTGGGGCAGTTAGGAGTTAGAGAGGCAGGACTGGATGAGACAGAAGAAGGATCTGAGAGCAAGAGCTCCTGTGTGAGACTGAACAAGGGAGTTGGTTCAGGGTGTTTTTGTGAGAAATCTTAGTAGTTTATTCTTCAGAGACTGTAAGAGGCCGGTAGTGAACTGGAGCAGTTCTCTGAATGTACAATTTAAAGCCTAAGTGGGATTCATTTGAGAGAAAGGTGTCTGGGGGCAAAACTCCACGTTTAAATGGATATGAAGTCTGGGTCGTTACACCAAGTTCCACAAACAAAGTAAAACACACCCAAGTTATTTGGCATACATATAAACAGAAGGATAAAACTCTCTGTGCTGTACTGAACAGCTGGCTGAAACAGCAACATTGTAATGAAGTCTATGTGCCCTGCCTAGTAGAGATTCTGAGGCTATTCTCACGATCGGCCAAAAGCGGGCTAAGGGAGCCTAGCCTGCTTTTGGGCAATCGTGTGCTACAACGGGAGCTGTGTGGCTCCCGGCAGCAAACCTCCCAAAGTACCCCTCCCCTTAGACAAGGCTAACGGAGCGAGCACCCCATTAACCTCCTCTTTTCGACCGTGTGTTGCTGCGGCGCACGGCGACACATTAGTAGATCCCCCATTGGGAGGCTGCAAGCAGCCTCCTGGGCTCAGGGTTTCTCCAGGATGCCCCACGTGCTCACCCCAGTCCCTGTAACCCCTGATCCCAATCCCAACAACCTCCACCGATTCCGTGACGGAGCCGGCAGTCATGTGGATGGCCGATCTGGCTTGACGTTTGATCGCCTGTGGGGAGAGTGGTAAAAGCCCGCTCTCCCCGCAGACCCCCCTACGGCTCTTCACACTGATCGTGTGAAGAGCCCCTCTGTTTCTTATGTCATCTTATGTAAATAATACACTTCTTGTTATTAGTTTTTACACTTTAAGCTTTGTTTCTTTTTATGCACTGAACATTTACCCCTATCCTGCACTTGCAAAGCTACATAACCAACGAGAGATATTCACTGAGAGCAGTGTAATGAACATTATCATATGGTGGTAGCTAAGGAAGTAAAAACCTAATGATCACCATGAATGTGGTGACTCAACTGGTATAAAACATAACATAAAATAAAACATATCCTGGAATTGGGGGTGGCCCCAGGTGGAGTCCTGACATACTGCAGTTGTTTTCAGCTGCTGTACTTAAGAGTCTGGAGCCCACCATTCTAAATTATGTGGAGAAAGCACAGCCAGTTCCCTGGTCCAGCATTTGCAGTTACAGACAAAAACCGCCCTTGGAGAGCATGAGGGCGTGATATCTGAATACACCAAGATGGAAGATTGGGTAGAGCAGGGCTAGTTGGTCTGTTCATCATGTGAGTCCTGCTGTGCCCAGGTACCTAACTTAGGCTCAGACTTTTTTCTTTCTCCAATTTAAATTGCAGAACTACCCCCCAAACTGTTTCTGTCCTCCTCTGTATAGCTGGGGAGTCACTTCTCCTCTCTGTAGTAGGAGAGCTGGATACTGCCCCCACTGCCCATTTGCTAATTGTGCAGGTAATGAGATAGGCTGCCAAACCTGTGGGCTAACAGAGGCAACTAGTTCCACACCTCCGGCCACCACACTCTCTTTAGCCCTGTACCCCAGAGCACGGCACCCTGGGTACATGAAGCCTGAATAAGGCTAGAGAGCTGGGAATTTTTAGTCTGAGTCAGTTGAAACTGGGAACTGTACACATTGTTCTCTGGGAGTGTGGTGCAGTTGGTGATACATACAGTAGTGTGCTGTGATACATACTGAAAGAGCACATTTGCTTCCACTGTGCTCTATCTATATATTCAGAAAGAAAGCAAATATTTTTAAAAGCACTAGAATAGTCTCCAGTGCTCTTTCATCAAAGTAAACCAAACAACTGCCTTTTGAACTTCTCAGGGATGTGGTCAAGAGCATAGGGCGACAGGTTGTTGCTGGTGCACAAGAACATTTTCTGCCATGTGGCTCAAAAATAATAATTCTGAAATGCTTTACACACTTGGAACCTGCAATTCTTTCCTTTTCTTCAGCTAGAGAACTCTGATGGTCTGATGTTGTATCATTATCATGATAGGAATTATTTTCCTCCTCTTATTTCTGAAAAAGACATCTACACGTTTCTGCTCTTTTGAAGCAATTTATTTTCTTTCTTGACTTTGTTCCTCGCCTATATAGACCCTAAATAAAAAAGAAGAGAGGGCAGTGCACACAGTAACGAAAAGTCTGAGGTTGGTAGTGCATGTGCATTACCAGGCACTACTAGTCTATAGCTACATCCATGAATATGGGGAGTACTTCACAGGTGTGCTCATCGGAATTGACTGCAGTTTCTTGTTGAGTGTCCACTTAGTGAAAATCCTGGCTTTGTTGCCATGTAACATGTGAAAAAGCCCTTAAAATGTATCAAACATTCAGAATAAGATCAAAAGAGAAGTGACTTCTCAATTCAGTCACAATTCTCTGGCAACAGTCATGGTCTGCAAATTCTTTAATTTATGCAGCTGGGTACACATAGAGAAAAAAGTTGGTGAAATGGTAAAAGATTTAGGACAAAAGTGGGAATTCCCAAAGGCACTAGCAACCAGCGGATATCCTTTGCAGGGAAACTTTGAATGATTCCCACAGCTGATATGGGAAAGTCCAAGTCATGGCTGGTATTTTATTTGGCATTCTAACAAGTAACTAGAAAGGCAACTTCCCTGTTATTGACTCTATTTTAAGTAGTCAGATATAAACTCCACTTTTTAAAATGATGCAATGTTTTTATATCTCCATAGTGAAAGGATGTGAAAACTGAAACTGAAATCTCCCTGCCCCACCTACATAAACAGCCCTCTGATTTCCATAGGGCATTAATGTCATCTAGACGTAGCATCATATAACAAATATGTATTGCAAATATTTTGCAATATGTGACCTAACCACTTTTTGTGATGTGACCTAAACACTTTTTGTAATGGTTGGGATATCTTTTCATATGTTTCTTGTATATAAAGTTGTCATGTGCATGTGCATGTGTGAATGTGTGGCATTGTAGCAGTAATGCCATCCTTCGCCTACGTACATTCATTTTAAGGTCTGAAAGCCACCTAATGACGCAGCGGGGAAATGACTTGACTAGCAAGCCAGAGGTTGCCGGTTCGAATCCCTGCTGGTGGGAAACACTGATATTGGGCAGCAGCGATATAGAAAGATGCTGAAAGGCATCATCTCATACTGCATGGGAGATGGCAATGGTAAACCCCTTCTGTATTCTACCAAAGACAACCACAGGGCTCTGTGGGCACCAGGAGTCGACACCGACTCGACGGCACACTTTACCTTCAGAGCATGCACAGCTGTATGCATGAAGGATTTGGGGATTCTGCAGGGGTCCTTTCAGATCTCACAGTGAGACAGATGCTGCCACCTTGGTTCTGCACCCCTCACACAGATGTTCATTGTATACACAAAGAATGTCTGAAAAGAGCTTTATATACTGAAGTTGTAACAGGATGATGGCAATACCAGTTAGACATGCATGTGCAAGCTGAGCAATGGTAACTATTTTATTAGTGCCACACAGAATTAATAATATACTGTGTTAAGTTGCTTGAGTTGCACATGAGCCTCTGTCAATTTGTATGTCTTCATTGGGCTGGAGTTGCTTCCATTTCTCATGAGTCAACCTGCGCATCACTACTACTTGGCCTTTTAGTTTCTGATAATTTTCAGATAGTATCAAAACATTCACATTTGGATTAGCTTGACAAGCCTGGCCTGGGCCTGCTTTATTTCCTTTTGGGCAGGCCTGGCCTGTGCCCCCCCATGGGACAGGTGTGATGAGCTGTTTTCCTGTCCCAGGGGCGTAACTATAATGGGGCAAGGGGAGACAGTTGTCTGTCCCAGGGGCGTAACTTTAATGGGGCAAGGGGAGACAGTTGTCTGTCCCAGGGGCGTAACTATAATGGGGCAAGGGGAGACAGTTGTCTGTCCCAGGGGCGTAACTATAATGGAGCAAGGGGAGACAGTTGTCTGGGGGCCAATTGCCTTGGGGGGGGGCAGAGGCAAATCACATGACTGACTCCCCCAACCACGCACCCGCCCAGGCTTCCTTCAGTTGTGTTCATCCTCTGAAACCTAAGTGAGTGTTAAGACCTGGAGCTACCAGAACAGCATGTCTTTCTCTAGTACCCTTAAATGACTTGCATCGTCCACAATTTACAAAACCTTTAAAAAAATAATTGAGGACGATAGGATGATGTTCTATTGTGGCATATAGGTTATATGCTTTTTGTTACCACTATTCAGCCTCATTGGAGATTTCTTTACTTCATGAGCTGAGCTTCAGTGAGTGGGGGGGCGGGCGCCATTTTAAAATCTTGTCTCTGGGCCCACTCCAACCTTGCTAAGCCTCTGAACTGTCCTGTGTATCCACCTCCCATCACTGACCCCTCTCCCCCTGGAGCATGTGCTGCATGCTTATCCTACCATGCCTGATTTCACCTTTTGCCACTGATTATTCCTACCATTGGTATTGCTAGCACTGGGCACAAGGGGCACAGGCCCCAAATGTTTGGCCAGGTGCCCCAGATCTCTTGCCTGCCTGCCCCCTCAGACCCCCCAACCACCAAACCTGTTTGGATGAAGCAGGAAGCAGTTGTTCAGGCTGCTTGAGCCACTCGGCCCTTACTGTGTCTCAGAAACCATATAGTGTTTCTTAGGGTAAGTACATGATCAAAGTATCATTGAGCTTCATCCTCTCTCTTCCAACTCTCTTCTCCTCCACTGACTAATAGATGGTGAGGGGAGATTCACTAGGCTTGACAGTTCTAGCCCAGCAGGTACACCCCATCACCACTATCACCTCTTTGACTGATCGTTCCCTTCCCCTTCCATGTGCTTGTAATGGAAAGTGGGAGGGATGAAGCAAGATGTCTTCTTCCCATATCAGGGAGAGGCGGTTGTGGGGGGCAGCTGGCTCTTTTGGACCATGCAGGCTTTGGCCTTGAACCTCGCAGCAACACAGCTGATGAGCTCAATGGAAGGGGTGGTGGCAGAAGCAGCAGCGGCAGCCCAGGAGAAGGATGTCGGTAAGGTCCCCCCACCCAAAAAGTAGTAATCCTCCCACATCTGCTTAAAAAAAAAAAGTATGGTGGCAATGCTGCTGCTGCTAAAAAACAAACAAACAAACAAACAAAAAACCAGTGCAAAGTGAGATACTAATAAAATAATAATAATAATATAATCTTTATTACGGTCGTTGACCAGCACAAGTTGTAAAACAGTAATACTATACAATAAATGCAATATAAAGAAAGTGTTGCAGTATTACGGAGATTAAAATTGATATAGCAATAAGACTGAGGGGGAGGGAATCTAAAAATACAAAATTTTAAAACATGATATAAAGCACAAACAGAATAGGTAAAATGCATGTAAGCTAAAAAGGACTCAGCCAAACACTTTGTTTCAGTCAAAAAGCAGTATAAAGTCAGAACAAATTTAAAAGAGAGGATAATCAGCATTCTATGGGGTCCTGCTCAACACAGAGTCACTGAAAATGCTAGTAAAATACTAGTGAAATAGATTAAAACAAAGGGCAGCTTATTCCTGCTTATTGAACAATTACAACTCCAAACACAGCTCAACTCCCAATCTGGGAGGAGATATACAATTCAGGGGCTCTATAAAGTGTTAGTATTGAATTAGCTACTTTTAAGCTGGCAATACCTATCCCCACATGCCCAGCTGCAACTGGCCGAGATATAAGTACAAACCGCTCTGGCATTGTGTCGTTTATTTGTCCGTTTTTAGGCTCTTCCGAAAGTGAAGGGCTGCACTGCAAAATTTGGCTACCTGTCTAGTGGAAAAGGAATTACTTCCTTCCAGGAGCCTGGCAGTCATCTGAGGTAGATCGAGACCTGGGCATTTGACTGTCAGAGGGTGAATGAAATCCCGGCACAGGTCTCTGTAGAACAGGCATTCCAATAGTACATGGGTAACTGTTTCAACTTCACCCTCGCCGCATGGGCAAAGCCTCTCCCCATAGGGGATCCCTCTATATCTTCCCTCTAAAAGGGCTGAAGGCAGGGCATTACATCTTGCCAAGGTGAAAGCTTTTCTAAGAGGGGGCACCTCCAGGGCAGTAAGATAGGGTGCTGGGGCCAAGCAATACCTAACTGATTCCTGGCACTGAAAATCAGGTACCCTTGCCATGTCTGTCTGTCTCTCAATATCCTCAATTCTCTGTTTGATGGACTTCCTAGCTGTCTCCAAACTTTGCATGAGCAGGGCGGACTGATCGAGGCCCAGAGAAGTCATCTTTTGGTTCAGTGAACGCTTCCAAGTCGACTGGTATGAGTCCGCTAATACTAGGCGGCTCAGCCCTATCTGAGGAAAGGACTCTCAGCCAATAAAACAGCGCCATTTGCCAACATCTGGCCTCAACTCTAACGAGGCCCGCCTCCAGTCTGAGCCTCGCATTGGAGGTGCATTTGGGGGTTTGAAATAATGCTCTCAGAAACTTGGACTGCACCACTTCTAAGGGGAACAGATCTCTATAGGGACCCAGTTGGGCACCGTATAATAACTGTGCCAATGGTTTCGCCTGAAAAAGTTTTATGGCCGCGGGGATAAGATGCCCACCCCTAGATCTATAGAACTGCAGAATAGCTCGGGCGCTGTTTTGAGCGGCCTGGGCCATGTGCAAGGCATGGGCTCGTCTTGAACCAGATGAGTGAACAGCTACCCCCAAATATACAAAGTTTGGGACCTGCTCTATCCTTTGTCCATCAATTTTCCAGACCCGTCTCTTGGGTCTCCTAGCAAAGGAGAGCACCTTTGTTTTCTGGTAGTTGATACTCAGCCGTTCAGTCTTACAATAGACTGCCAGTGCCCCTAAGGCCCTCCTAAGCCCAACTGGGGAACTAATAAAATAAGAAGAAGCTTCCCCATCTTTTGGAGTTTTTAAGGAGTTACTTCAAACCTATTAATACACTCAAGTTTTTAAGTAGATTTTAGTTGTGATTTTAAAATTGTATTACTGTTTTATTATGCTGTGTTTATTATGTTGTATTTATTGTAAACCACCCAGAGATGCAAGTTTGGGATGGTATAGAAATACAGTAAGTAAGTAAATAAATAAATAATGCATCATACAACCCGACCACCCCGCAAAATTTCACACAGTGGCAAAGCCACAGAAAGCAGTAATTACAAAGGAGATGGGTGGGGGAAAATGAAAATAAAGCAAATACAGTGAGGAGCTCAATCCTGGTTGCTGCTGCTGCTGCTGCTGCTGCTGCTACTACTACTACTACTACTACTTACATACTGCTTTTCAACAAAGTTTCCAAAGTGGTTTACATAGAAAAATAAAGAATATATAAATAAGATGATTCCCTGTCCCAAAAGGGCTTACAATCTAAAAAAGAAACATGAGGTAAACACCAGCAACATGAGGTACCATCCACTGGAAGGATGCTATGCTGGGGTTGAATAGGGCCAATTGCTCTCCCCCTGCTAATTCTAAGAGAACCAGCACTTCAAAAGGTGCCTCTTTGCTCAGTTATCAGTTCAGCATTGGACCTCAATGTCCCTGCTCCTCACCCAATTCCCCTGAAGTCCCATATCTTTTCTCTGCCCCCTGGTGCTATGAGTGTCTATTCCTTCCTGACAGGTCATTTCTCACCCTTGCCAATTTCTACCCTCTGCCACCTGATCTCCCCGGTCACCACCAATCTTCCCCTTTGTTATGTTAATAAATGCAATGTTTTTGATTACTAAACCTGCATGTTCCACTTGGGGCAGATTCTACTAGCCAGCTGAGTGGCAGGGGCAGTACAGGCTACCCCTGGCTGTAATGTCAGGGAGGCTGCCACCAACATGCGTATGGCAGAAGAGAAGGGGCACTGCTCAGGGGAGGGGGTGCTACAGGGTGCCCATTGTAGAGAGCGCAGTGGCCCCAGAGAGGGCTGGTGGCAGCATAGAAAGGACAAATGGTGCTTCCCCTATAGTTGCTTTTAGAGATAGTAAAAAATGTGGAAAGTTCCATAAGTGGAACTTCCCAAATCACATATACTTTGGATCTTAGGGTCTAGCTGAATATGGGTGCAACCTCAGTTTCATCCACTGGTCCACGTTGCTTTTGCAAAGTGGTACATACTTCTTCAAAGGCCTACATTCAGTACCACAGGGCGCCAGTGGTAATTAGCGCCCTGGGTGCAGTTCCAAAAGACCTTGAAGAGCACCTCAACACCATAGGGGCCACAGAAATCACCACCAGCCAATTACAAAAAGCAGCTTTACTGGGAACAGCCTATATTCTGCGACGATGTCTATAACAGCAACAACATTGACAATAAAATTCAGCCATCCCAGGTCCTTGGGAAGGACTCGATGTCTGGATAAAACAAATCAGTCAATAACACCTGTCTGACTGTGTAAATAAATAAATAAATAAATAAATATAATAAAAATCCCACCAAACCATGGTTACTCAGGTCACGGTTGGCGAGACTTGACACAATTTCCCAGTTAGAGATACTTCAAACCGCGATTGGGAAACCCGTGTTTGGTGAGAAATGGCCATACAACAGTTTTCAATCCTCATATTTTGGCAGGGAGCACATTCCAAAGTCTAGGGGCAGCTACAGAAAGGGTTAAGTCCAAGTTACTGCTAGATGAGTTGCAAGTGGACCTCCCCAGATGGCTTCAGTGAGTGCTGGGGATCATGTAGAAGCAGCCCCCCCACCCCACCCCCCACAAATAAAGCCTCAGTTGGGCACTGCACAGGAAGTGAATGGGAACAAATCTGATTGTCTTCTCCTTTGTATTAGAATTGTCCCCATGCCCAGTGCAGGTAAATGCAAACTGACTTTGCAGCAACTGACAATGTCTGGCTGGCTATTTGTAAATTGAACTCTTATGATGTGCAGTTGAAAAGAGAAAGCACGTTGTAGATGTTACTCATATTTACACTGATGAAATATGATTTCTAGAATGAGTAACTGATCAGCAGCTTTCAACTTTTAGACCATTTCCTTTTTCTTCCTAACTTCCTAAGCTCTTATCTGTGATGCTAGAAAAGCTGCTCTTTGGATGGTAAATATGAGCCATCTGTGGGAAGAAATATTGCAATGCTGCTTTTGTTATTCTTTAGCCTACATTTCCAAAGGAAGAAGGCTTATGAAATCACCATGTCTGTGTGCGTCTGTGTATGAAGTGTGTGTGTTTCCTTGCATATGTCTCATTGCTTGCATGAACCAAATACCTCTTTGGTTCACAGTCTAAAACAAACCAAATTCACAGCACATGGGACAGGTTCCTAGGGGACCTTGGTGGGGGTATGTGGGTTTTGTTTTTGGGGCTCTTTTTTTTTTTTTTTTTTTGCCAATGTGCCATGTTGTTTCAATGGCAGCCACTTGAAGACCAGACCACACCCCATTGTAACTCATGTGCTGACAATTGGATACAAGACAAATTTGCAGCACATGGGAGGGGATTCTGGGTAACAAACACTATGTTGGAAGAAGCAGAAATTAGGCTCCATTAATTCTACTTAAGAGCTTCTTGTTTTGCTTCTTGGGGAATGAGACACACTCTCTCCTCAGATTTTGAAGTGCCACGGCCAGTCAAAGCAGACAATGCTGGATTAAATGCTTGAAATCCATCGGGGATGGTTCCCTTCCCAGTCAGGAATAAGTGCATAGCATCATGTTTAGAATGGAAATGGATATAGCCAAGCAATGCATGCCATGCTGTTGAAAACAATGATAGGTAGTGTGCAAAAATGTTGTAAAGGTTTTATAAATTCTGTATTTTATTTTATTTTTTAAAAGCACTAAAACCGGCTCTTGTCACTTTCCTTACATCCATTCACATGTGTTCATTCCACACTTGTTATGAAGCCTGCAAATATTTGCCATGCATTCAATCTTAGATTGGCTTTGTGTTATTCTTCAGTCCTGTATTTTTGACCTATAACTATTTATCTACAGAGCGGCCCATAATTCAGACCAAAGGCCTCACTGAATGCAGCTGTGCATGTTGATTATGTTATGGCCAGTTTCTTAAGAAAGGAGGACATCTTCCATAAAGAGGTAGGCATGGTTGCTAAGGGAGGTGAAAGCTCCCTGCTATCTTTACTCTGGAGCAGACTTTGTATTGTCCTCTTCAAATTAAGCAGTTGATGGCTACATGGAAACCAGCTGGCCATGTTTGCCCATGTCAGCCATGTGGGCAGAAATCTCCTCCTCGTATATACCGCAAAGCATTAATTCAGCCTGTAAATCAGTCCCATGTGATCAGCCTCTGCCTTATCCGACTCAGCCTCAGGTCCTCTGCAGATCAAGTGAAAAGGGATGGAAGCCATGATAGCAAAATCTGAAAAACGAAACCAAAGTGTTGTGGCTGTGGCTGTGGCTCAGTAGCTGAGAACCTGCTTGGCATGCAAAAGGCCCTGGTGATATTACCAAATAGCACTGGGAAAGACCTCCCCTCTGAGACTTTGAAGAACTACTGCCAGTCAGCATAGAACAGGAGTGCACAAATTCGGCTCTCTGTTTTTGGACTACAGCTCCAATCATCCCCAGCCACAATGGCCAATAGTCAGGGATTATGGAAGTTTTGTCCAACTGCAGGAGGACTGAACAGGGGCATAGCTAGGGGAGAGAGGCCTGTGTTCACCCCTCTATGTGGCAGCCCCACAGAGTGAGGGAGATCATGAAGAAAATAGGGAGGAATGGCGCTGGAGGCTCCTTAAGGGAGCTGGGAGCTGGAGCCCCCAAGTGCATTGAACCCATCCGCTCAATTATAGCTGCACCCTTGGGACCCAAGTGACAATATTGATTGTCTCTGTATATGGCAGCTTCCTAAGTTTATCAGATTCAGGCTGATTGATAGATTGATTGATTAAGTGCCGTCAAGCTGGTGTCGACTCTTAGCGACCACATAGATAGATTCCCTCCAGGATGATCTGTCTTCAACTTGGCCTTTGAGGTCTCTCAGTGGTGAATTCATTGCTGTCATAATCGAGTCCATACACCTTGCTGCTGGTTAGGAACATAGGAAACTGCCATATACTGAGTCAGACCATTGGTCTATCTAGCTCAGTATTGTCTTCACAGACTGGCAGCGGCTTCTCCAAGGTTGCAGGCAGGAATCTCTCTCAGCCCTATCTTGGAGAAGCCAGGGAGGGAACTTGAAACCTTCTGCTCTTCCCAGAGTGGCTTCATCCCCTGAGGGGAATATCTTGCAGTGCTCACACATCAAGTCTCCCATTCATATGCAACCAGGGCAGACCCTGCTTAGCTATGGGGACAAGTCATGCTTGCTACCACAAGACCAGCTCTCCTCTCCCTTTGTCTTCTCCTCCTCCTCCTCCTCCTCCTCCTCCTCCTCCTCCTCCTCCTTCTCCTCCTTCTCCTTCTCCTCCTCCTTCTTCTCTTCGTTGTCCTCTTCTTCTCTTTCCTTCAGCTTTCCCCAGTATTATGGACTTCTCAAGGGAGATGGGTCTTCACATAATGTGTCCAATGTATGATAGTTTGAGCCTGGTCATTTGTGCCTCGAGTGAAAATTCTGTATTGATTTGTTCTATGATCCATTTGTTTGTTTACCTGGCTGCCCATGGTATCCTCAAAAGGCTTCCCCAGCACCAAAGTTCAAAAGCGTAATTACTTTTTCTATCTTGCTTCTTCAAAGTCCAGCTTTCACATCCATAGAGTGTCATGGGGGAAACCATTGTCCAAAAGATTCTAATCTTTGTAGGTGTAGACACATCACGGCATCTAAATATCCTTTCCAAGGCCTTCATTGCAACCCTACCAAGTGCTAGTCTGCAGCGTGTTTCTTGACTGTTCAAGATGCAGGCTACAGATTGGTTTTTAAAAAAATATTTGGGGATGGCACAATAGCTCAGTTTTGCATGCAGAAAGTTACAAGTTGAGTTTCTGGCATCTCCAAGATGGGATGGAAAAGCCTTCTCTCTGAAATCCTGGAGACTTGCTGCCAGTCAGCATAGACAATACTGAGCTAGATAGACCAATGGTCTGACTCAGTATAAGGCAACTACCAATATACTACCTTGGTTAATCATTGCTTCAGTCTGGTCACATGGGAGAATGTTCCACTCATGATAATACTTAAAAAAAAACAAAAACCCCAAACATAACTGCCATCTCCAGTTAAAGGCAGCAGGAGTAGGGAAGACCCCAGCCTGCGAGCAACTGCCAGTCAGGCTACAGAGGACCTGGCTAGAGATGGGCCACAGATCTGACAGAGAATAAGGCACCTTCACCTGCTCATATGACTATTGCTAAAGAATGGCTTTGACCAATATGTTGGTAATATGCTCCAAAGGTGATATGTCCAAACAGTGTGTTCTATTCTATCTAGCAGTCCGTTATGTTTTGTTGATTAGAGTTTTGTCCCAGTAGGGATCCTGTAGAGAGTGTGGGGGGTGGAGTCAGAAAGGAAAGGGAAGGAAAAGAGAAGGATAAAATGGAGTTGTTTCTGGAATAAAGTCTTAGTTAAACATAAGACTGCTTTGTATTTACGAAGGAAGCAGTTATAAAACATAGTGCCCTTGACAGTCAGTCAAATGAAGTTTCAATGGTTTTCTTTCAGCCCAGGAAAGTTTGATTGTTTAATAGAACTGTATGCCAGGGGCGTATCTAGGGTGGGGCAGGCAGGGCATGTACCCCGGGCGCCACGTGAAGGGGGGCACCATTTCTTAAAATTAAAAAAAAATGGCCACCATGCATGCTCAAATGGCTTCTAAGAGGCCCTAGGCCATGCCAGGCCTCGCAGAGGCTATTTGAGCATGTGCAGTGGCCATTTTGTTTTCTGGGGCCATTTTTTTAAAAAAAATCAAATGGCCACTGCATGTGCTCAAATGGTCCCTGTGAGGCCCTAGGCCTTGCCAGGCCTCACAGAGGCCATTTGAGCATGCATTGCAGCTTCCAAAATGGCCACCAAACCGATCTTTGCAGGCCCGAACAGGCCCGAAAATCAGCCTGGGACGGGCTGTGGTGGTGAATTAAAAGGCCAGCGGGGGGAGGGGGAATGGTGAGTTTGTCTTTGAATCAGTGTGAAATCCTTAGTATGAGGCCCACTGGGAGTTTCTTGCTCTCTTTCTCTCATTTTAACTGTCTTTCTGAAATACTAGAATATATTCCAAGTGGTGACACAGTTTACTCTGCATATCTTTTAATTATTTTCAGAGTATCTGGGAAAAGTCAAATTCTCCATTGATTTTTAAAACTTATGTAATAGTGATGCTACAATGCAGAGTAGAGAATTAGACAGGCACTTCAGTTTAGTTTTCCAAGTATACTTCCACATAGTATTTGGGTATTTCATGAGCCCCAACATACTGAAATTTGTAGTTTCCCAGCATTTTTTGGTCTGGCTACGTCCACTGCTAAATAGTTTTTGAAATATTAAAAGAATAATGAGCTTGACTTGTATTTTTGAGCTGATATTATGGTAAAGTTATCTGAAAGATGGGTGTCAGATGTTTGGACAGGGGGCGCAATTTCAGTGCTTGCCCTAGGTATGCCTCTGCTGTATGCACATAATTATTGATCTCTTAAAGGATTCAGCATGTCTTTGTAAGATGACTTTAAGTGGCATTGATGGATTTTCTAGTAGAGAGAAGTCATGACATTACAGAATTAAAAAACCAGTTGTTAATAAGAGGCAACATTAGCGGCAGAAACTCATTAATTCATCATTCATGTTGCCTGACTGACTCACCTTGGCTGGCTGTTGCAGTCTCCTGCAACAGACTTCACCTTATTTTGGCAAATGTTGTAAACAGAAATAGAATAGAAGTGCCAGGTTGAGTCATGGACAGTGGCATCTAGGTGGTGCAGGACTTGAAGGCAGGATTGAGAGAGGCAGGCAAGCAGCCAAGAACAAGGGGCAGGACACAAGGTGAGTCAGAGTCATGGCAGGGGTCAGAAACCAGGAAGACTGATAGGGTTATGCACTGAGTCAGAGGTCAGGAATGGAGCCAAGGATCAGCTCTTGTAGACAAATGAGGGATCAGGGAGTCAGTCAGCAAACCAGAGGTCAGGAAGGGCTCTTTGGACTCCAGATGCAGCAGCTATGTAAAAGGCAAATTCCATGCAAGAGGTCACGAGGAAGGGGGTTGAATATAAGGCTGTGAATATTATAATGCCATTATAGCAATTTATGGTACGGCCACATTTGGAATATTGGCCCACTTGCTGAGCAGAAGTAAGTGGGTGGAAGAGGGGCTGCATATTTTTGCAGGGAGCTCACAGTACCCAGAGGACTGCACAGCCCTCAGGGATATATTCCTGCAAGTGGAAATGTCTTGAGAAGTGAGGAGGGAGAGAAGCAAAAACCATCCTTCCTCTGCCCCCACTCACCTGTGCAAAAGCCTTGGCCACAGGGATGCTGAAAGCTCCCTGCTAAAGCAGATTTCCCCCACCCATCTACTGCTGCACAGCAGCTGGGCCACTGAGTATAGTTCTGGTCATCACAGCTTTACAAGGAAATTATAGAAGTGGGAAAGGTACAAAAGAAGGCAATCATGATGATCAGGGGTCTACAGCACCTTCCTTATGAGGTAGGGCTACAGCATTTAAAAAACTGATTTTTTTTTAAAAAGAGTGAATAATGGGAGACATGATAGAGGTGTATACAATTATGCATGGAGTACAGAGAACACAGAGAGAACATTCTCTCTCTCTCTCTCTCTCTCTCTCTCTCTCTCTCTCTCTCACACACACACACACACACACACACACACACACACACACACACACACACACACACCATTAGAACCAGGGGTCATTTCATGAAACTGATTGCCAGGAAATTTAGGACAGACAAAAGGAAGTATTTTTTCACACAGCACATCATTTATGGAATTATCTGCCATGTGATATGGTGATGGCCTCCACTGGGATGGCTTTAAAAGGAGATTAGACAAATCCATGGAGGACAAGTCTATCAATGGCTAGTAGTCTTGATGGCTATAGGCTACCTCCAGGCTCAAAGGCAGGATGCTTCTGAACCCCAGTTGCAGGGGAGCAACAGCAGGAGAGAGGACATACCTTCATCATGTCCTGCTTGTGGACTTCCCAGAGGCATCTGGTTGGCCAATGTGAGAAACAGGATGCTGGACTGGATAGGGCCTGGGCCTGATCTAGTGAGGCTCTTCCTGTGTCCTTAAGGGCCAAATTGTGTAGATGAGTGAGAAGCAACAAGCCAGTGATCAGGAGCAGATCTAAGAGTGAAACCATGCATATGAATCAGGAACTAGTGGTTTAGCAACAAGCTTGAGGTCAAGATAAGAACCAAAGATCAGGAAGCCAAATGGTTAGACAGACACAGACACAACAAAACAGGACTGAGGAGCTCTTGAGACTAAGGCAAGTCTTGCTCCAGACAGGAAGCTTCTTAATAACTTTCTTGTTATAAAGCCAGCCAATGAAGGGCCTTGCAGATCAGGGCCAGACCTGGGTCGAGGAATTCACGAGCTGCAGCAGCACAGCAATGCAGCACAAAGGGCAGTGGGAAGCAGAGTCAAGCCCGGGCAAATCCCAACAGAAAGAAATCCTTTAAAAAATCAAATGCACATTCTAACCAATATAAGGGTGTTGGTTTTTAAAAATTGTATTTAAACATTTTCATTACAGACATTGTGTCATGTTAAAAATGTCAAAAATCTGTCTCTTACCCTTGCACATGCTTGTCAAAGGGCCTTTCCCAGCAACAACAAAATTTGGTATATTCAAAGATTCCACATAAGCTCCAAGTACGATCTTACTGCTCATAACATACTGCAGGATGTAAGACTTCCTATTGTAGTCTTACCATCTGTATGTATGTTCAGCAGGGACCTTGCACAGTTTTCACAGCACCACCTGTTGGCCAGTTCTTGCATTCTGAGAAGAACCCACCTTTTTCATTACTACTTTTGTGGCGACTGGAGAAAAGGTTTTTTTCTTTTCTGACCTGCTGGCCAGTGCCAGCTGGCCAGCAGGTGGTACTGGGAAATTCTGCAAGGCCTGTGCTCATGTATACATAATAAGATCATGCTAGGAGGTGGTACGGAAGTTTGCTGCAGTGTGCGAATGGGGAATAAGAATGTGCTTGGAACGTGCACTAAAGCTTTGAACATCCCACAGTTTACTGATCTAGAAAGGCCTTTTGGGTACAGTATTTGCAGTAGTGTAACAATGATGAGATAACCCTGGGATGAGATTTGAGATTGTCCACGTTAGGGATGTGCACGGAACTGGTTTGGAGTCCCTTTTATGGACCTCCGAACCGGTTTGAATGTCCGGCGGTTCTGCCGGTTCGAAGGTAAGGGGAGGATACCTTTAAGGACCAGGGAGGCTGCACTTACCCTGCCCCCCACCTGCCGTGTTTCTCCCACCGGTGCTGCCCATCAAAACTGTTCCATGGGGCGGCAGTGTACCTCTCTGCCACATACCCTCCCCGATTCTTAAAGGAATTCCCTTCCACCTTTGAATTGGCAGTTGCCAGTTCCATGCACACCACTAGTCCCCATCACTGCCACTGCTGCTGCCACCATCTGCCACTCACACACTGCTCTCCTCTTGCCCACCACTCACGTGCTGCCCATACCACCCAACTGCCTATACAGCTTCCCTTTGCCAAGCAGCATGGCATCACGGCCTAATGACATCAGCACACTACCACTAGCCAATGCCATGACATTATTAGACCACATTGTGACTGGACAAAGGAGGCAGGCTAGTAGTGGCAGCTGCAAGGGTGGCACCAGGCAAGCAACCAGATAGCTAGCAGGAGCTATGAAGGCAGGTGAGTTCCTCCATTCCTGCATGGTGGCAACACAAACCAATAGCAGAGCAGCAGGGCTCAATGACATTGGGCGCCCAGTGCAGAGCACAGGGGGAGTGAGGGCAGAGGGATGGGCCATTTATTTATTTTATTTATTTATTCGATTTCTATACCGCCCTTCCAAAAATGGCTTTGGGTGGTTTACATTAAGACAAAACAATTAAAATCAATTAACAGTTAAAAACAGAGACTATAAATCACCATAAAACAATCAACAATTAAAGCATTCAACACAGTTTAAAAACCCTGGAAAACCAGGTTACAGCAGATTTAAAACATTTACAATAATTTAAAAACCCTGGAAAGCCAGGCCAAACAGATAGGTTTTGAGGGCTCTCCTGAAGGCCAATAGTGAATTCAGATTACAGATTTCTTCAGAGAGTGCATTCCACAGCCCAGGGGCAGCTACAGAGAAGGCCAGCCTCTGAGTCGCCACCGGATGTTTGGTAACTGGAGACAGACCTCCTCAGATAACTTTAATGTGTGGTGAGGATCATGCAGAAGAAGGCACTCTCTAAGGCAGGGATTCTCTCCCCCCCCCCCAGAATTTTTGCTTTTATTAGTAATAGAAATAGAACCGGTTACATCTCTGAGATTGTCATAATAATACATGAATAAGAGCAATTACTCATCCACAGCAAAGAAAGCAAGAAAAAGGAAAAAAAGACTTTATTTAAGTATACTTGAATGAATTAAGATAATCTATAAAAAAAATAGAGGGTACATCTAAAAGCTAAATCTAATCGTCAGAGAAAAAAATGAACCTTAAACCTCACACAGAACTCTCACCTTGGCCTCAAAAAAACAATTTAAAACATAAAAATTCAATGGAGAAGAAAATGTATGCATTAAAAGACAGGTTCTATCAAAAGGAAAAGGTATATATATAGTATATACGAAGCCACATATCCAGCAATATTTTGTAATCAAAATTCCCATCTTGTCCCATACAGGTCTATGTATATACAGGTATATGTATATGTCCCATAGAGGTATGTCCCATAATCCCCAACGGCCATTAGGGCTGGGGATTATGGGAGCTGAAGTCCAATAACATCTGGGGACCCAATGTTGAGAATCCCTGCTGTAAGGTACAGTTCTTGGACACTGACATTGTCCCCGGGCACTAATCTTTGACAGTCCCCAGACACTGGGGCCCTAGAAACACGCCCCCCCCAACATACACACACACACACACACACACACACACACACACACACACACACACACACACTCAATTATACCTACATGCCTGAGTGTATGAGTGTTTGCATGTGTGCTGTTTCCACACAGGGCTAAGATTATACATGGAATTTATTTTCTGAAATCTATTTCTGTATGATTGGGGTGCCATCTTGTGGCACAACGCTAGTATGAAACTTTTAAAAACAAATAAGGGCAGCTGGTCATTCAAACACAACTCATTACAGAAATTTGAAGGGTATGAGGGGAACAAAACTTTTTAAAAAAATGTTGATTTTTTAAAAAGGTTACCCTAGATGTTGCTTAGTCCTATAGTCTACTTATGGCAAGCTCTGCTTAAGGAGCTGTTCTCCAGATATAGAAAGACAAAGTCTGAAATGAATAGTGTGGGGGAGGAAGCAATATTTTAACCTTGTTATTCCCACTGATATCACATAAGACCTAACAAGAAACTTTAGACTGGCCAAGAATATTTTTAATGAATTCCATACCGGGGGCGGGGGGATCTCATCTTGGGGGCTGTTTTATTCTTACACACTCCAAGTTCCTCCTCCATATTGTCACCTGAAAGTGTGTTCTGCACTTTGTTTGTAGTTGGCTCATTTAGGCCAAAGGACCATATGAACCATTTGAGATCTTGTCTCTCTGGGCTGCTACAGATGGAGATTTCCTAAACTATCCATTTCCCCCAAGCTGTCTGCACTTTGAAGACAGACAGACAGATAGTGGTGGCAGGTGTGGTGGGGGATGTTCATCAGAATCCTTCAATCCAATCTGAGCACAATGGATAGGATGGGCTAAACAACAAACAACAACAACAACAACAACAACAACAGCCTAATTGCTCCAGGAGAGGAAATTAAAAGGAAACAGAAGTCCTAAAACCAGGGAGATTGTTGAGAACTCCAGTGCTACAAGAAGATTTTCTAAAGTTTTGCATTGTGAAATTAGAATAATTCTGCTCTCATTTTAAACCCAGGCAAATTCAGGGCTTGTTCACACATCAGCCTCTTTTACATGTTATACCATAGGATTAAAGCAGTAAAAGTGTTTCCCCCCACATGTGCCTTGTAATGGGACCCCAGTTGTACAGAAGCCTCTCTGTCTTTGTGCTCTGGTGCTGATAGCCAGGACAAGCACCCACATTGTGGTGCCACCTTCCAGTCCCTGCTTTGCCCCTGCTTCCAGCAATTCCCACACCTGTCAACCACTCACCCTTGTCTTGAACCCTTGCCTTTGCTTTGCTAGGATAAATAAAGAAACAATAGCATGGATGGCTTTTCTTTCTAGTGGTAGTTGATTCTCTTTACTATTCTCCCAATGGAGCAACCACTGTTAGAGAGAGAAATGCCTTTGAAAAAAGTGGTGGATACCAAATGACATTCATTAATTGAGAGGATATTCAGTTACACTGATAAGGGATGAAAACTTGGAATCTTTTAAAGAAGATTGGAAACCATTCTTACTATACTTAAAGAACTATTTTTCTAATATGGACCTTTCAGCAGGGTTTGAAATTTAGTAATAATAGCAGGTTGGATAGAGTAAAATCGAGTTTGCAATGTGTAGGATATATGTTTTGAATTACTATAGCAATGGTTGACTTGTATAGTTAATGAATCGCACAGATTGATGAGCGGGAAGTCAATATTTACTTAATTAGATGTAACGGGATTGTTAAGATATTGTAAAAACCCAATAAAAAATTTTAAAAGCAAGAGAGAGAGAGAGAGAGAGAGGGAGGATTAGAGAGAGGATTCAAAAAAGAGAGGATTCAGTTACACTGGCATACCCAGCTTCTAATATCTTTGTACCTGATGAGAATTTGCTTGTGTGTGAGAACATTCCAGAAGGGGTTGTAAAAAGGTTTTGAACATAGAGATATGTGGACCAGTATCATTTCACTAGGGCAAACTTCCACTTGAAAAAGATATTTTGAAACAGAGGTCACCAGGTCACCATTGTGTGTACTTATTTACTTACACATTCTATCAGTCTCCACATGATGGATTTTATTATTCCCCCCATGTTATACAATTGTTTCTCCAATATCATCTTTCATGGTTTGTTCTAGATTGCATATATATTCCACAATAGATTTATTGGACTAAGTTGTGTTTGTTCTCCATTCAGTTTAGTGTGTGTGGGAATCTTCTTGTTTTTTGCTGGATACCAAATGGCATACATTAATTGAGGGGATATTCAGTTACACTAGCACGCTCAGCTTCCAATACACATAATGCTTTTAGCCACCACAGAGTGACCAGGAACCATTTTGCTCTGAGGAAAGAAAGAAAGAAAGAAAGAAAGAAAGAAAGAAAGAAAGAAAGAAAGAAAGAAAGAAAGAAAGAAAGAAAGAAAGAAAGAGGAGCTGCCACCATCCAGCTCCCCTGTCACAGCTGAGGTGGTTCTTCCCTCCCCGGATGCCACCACAGAGCAGCCAGGGAGTTATTCACACATGCCTTCATGCCGCAGGGTATCTGAAGAGCGAATCTGCTTTGCAGCTGATTCACAAGATGTTTAATTCGGGGGATTAAATGGACAGTTCACATAGGGCCGGCTCCGCTCCGCAATCCCTGGCAGATCTTTTTCCTGTGCATTCCCACTGCCTTACTCTGAGTTTTTCCTCCAACCAATCACAAATCACATCAGAGAGGAGGAGAGCGAGAGAGCTCTGTTGTTGTTGTTGTTGTTATTAAGAAGAACGGCATGACGAGTTGCCAAGCAGGCAGATCAAACAGCAGAATGCTTAATCTGAGCCTGCTGAATCTGACCCAGATCTTTGCTGATTTTTATAATGAACTTGCCTTTGTGAGTGAATGCCTTCATCACCTCATGCCCCCTCCCCCCACATCCCAGACCATCTAAGAGGCAGGGAAGTTTCAGGCAAATCAGCTCAGATAAAAAGGTCCCAGGTTACATCAAACTGTAGCCTCCATTCTGCATATCTAAAGCCTATGTTAAGACCCACATTTTGCAGTTTGTGTTTGCATTTAACACGGGAATTGCTCCCTCCCCTTCCTCTTCTGGACTCCCTCCACAGAATTTCACCAGTCTGCTACCCCACCCCCCACCCCACCCCCAGCGCTTGCAATTGCAAATACTCAGAGCAGACCAAACACAGCTGTCAAACTCCCCTTCATTGAGTTTTGGAAAACACTGTGGCCACTCCACACATCAAAGGACAAATTGTGGGGCATTACAGAAGCCCTGGGTTTCCCCCCCGCCCAAGCCACTGAAACTAGAGGATTTTTTAAAGCTGGACATACTTTGGGCTAAGGCAGAATGCACAGCCTTGATGGGGGCGGGGGGACATAGTCCTGTCTGTACTGGTCCCTGATAGCCCGCAGGGACTTCGGGGTAAATGCAGCTAAAATGTGGACTGGCACACTCCATTCCGGAGGAGATTCGAAGTAAAAGCCATGTGTGTGAAGCCTCCAGGGGTCATCTTGCTCTGAAAGAAGAAGAGAAGAAAGAAGTGAGCCTAAGGAGCTCAGCATGTGAAGATCTGAACATAAGGCTTGATGTATGGTTCTTTATTGAAGCTTTTATGTAAACCACTTTGGGAGGTTGGCCTGAAAAGCATTATATAAATCTCTCTCTCTCTCTCTCTCTCTCTCTCTCTCTCTCTCTCTCTCTCACACACACACACACACACACACACGGACCCACACCAGTAACATGAATTGGAGGCAGAAATCTCAGTTTACCAAAACATCCAAAGTTCATTTATTTATTTATGTATTTATTTTTACATTTATATCCCACCCTTCCTCCGAGGAGCTCAGAGTGGTGTACATGGTTATTTTTATCCTCACCACAACCCTGTGAGGTAGGTTAGGCTGAGATATACATGACTGGCCCAGAGTCACCCAGTGAGTTTCATGGTTGAATGGAGATTTGAACTCAGTTCTTCCCAGTCCTAGTCCAACACTCTAACCACTATGCTATGCTGGCTCTATGTTATACTATGTTAAAGAGCACGGTTTTCACTAAGAGCACTTTCTGGGGCAACATCAGTTAGCTGCTGTGGTTACTACTGTGCAGCCATCCTGGAAGAACTAGAATGTCTGGATTGGTCCACAGTTCAGGTGCTTTTAGATTTCTGGATTAATTTTTTACTGTTGTTGGACCATATATGTCTATAACTGAAGAAACACTGTGTAGGTATTTGCCATACAAGCCCACTTTGAGAGAAGAAATGGAGTTGCTTAGCATTCCACACACCAGGGCCACGTCCACATTGTCAGCAGTTGGGGCTACCCAGGAGCGGCAAGGAACTCATGCAACCTTCTGACATGGCACAGAAGGATGCCTCAGATGGCAGAAGCAACCACCTTCTGACAGTTTGGGAGGAGACAGAGTGGCAGCGGCAATGCAGTACCAACCGAGAGGAGCCATGCCACCCTGTGTGTGGCGCAGGTGTGGAGGACTGGGAAAGTGCTGGCTGCTGGGCCTGTTGAAGGGAAGGGTTGGAGTCAGGCAGGAAGTGGGAGGTGCTGAAGGGAATGAGCTGAAGGGAAGGTGTGGAGTCAGGAAGGAAGTGGGAGGTGCTTCCCAGGGGTATGGGGAATGAATGCACAGGGTTATGTAGACCAGAGCAGGGCTGTGCCTAGGAAGAGACAGACTTGTCCTGAAGGACAGCCTTGGTGCCTTTTTTTCCTGACGCTCGCTGATTATCAATAGGTTGACTCCCATCACAGCACAGCCAATGCCCCACTCCCATGGCTGCATATCCATCCATTGTGTGTTTCAAGGATATTGTGCTGTCACCTTTGAAATATAAATTGGAAAACAGTTGTGAGAAAGCTAACAAATAGGTGAGATGCACATACTTAGATCAGGGGTAGGCTCTGCAGCTACTTTGGCTCGACTCCAGCTACTGTTGGAGTACAACTCCCATCAACCCGCCCCTCCCATTGCAATATATTGTGTCAGGGGATGATGGGAGTTGTAGTTAACAACATCTGGAGAGCAAAGGTTGTCTACCCGTGGCTTAGATATACCTTTGGAAGATCAGCAGAGAACTGTTGTTAACCCTGCTTCTAGCCACTTGATGTCACTGTAGCCATACATTCTCTGATTTTCTTGAAAAAGGAAGATGTATCTCTCATTTTATGATGACACTGCATTAATAAGAACTTGAACGCAACATTTCCAGTTAGTCTTATCTCTATTCATAACCATTTTAAGAATAAATTGGCCCTGTTAAAAGCAATGCTCACCACATCTTTACACTTTTGAAAAAGGTTTAAGTGCTTGTTGAACCTAACACATCTTGGTTGCTGTTTTTAATTCATTCAACATTTTAAACTATTTTTTGAAACAGCAATTATTGCTACAGTTCTTATAGTGCTTTCAGTCTTGGGGCTGCTCCAGAAATTTCTTCTTACTGTCTTGGGTTCCAAGTTCCTTGTCAAGGTTTAAGTCTGCTTTGGAGCAGTTAAGTTTCATTTTGGCTTCAAGTCAGCATTGACACTAAAATGAAATTGACATACATCTAACCATTCAAATAGAACATTGGCATGTTTCTCAAACCACTGAGCTATAGCCTCATCCCCTAAGGGGAACAGCACTCACAAATAGTCTTCGATTCAAATGCAAACCAAGGCAGAACCTGCTTAGCAAAGGACCCAATTCATGCTTGTTACCACAAGACCAGCTTTCCTCCTCAGCTCTTGCCTGGCTTCCTAATATGCTGTACCCAGATGCAGACATTAAGATGCTTGAATACTTTTCACCATCTGTTTTGCTGGTAAATGGACCGAAAAAAATTGATTGATTTTCACCATCTAAAAACAACTTCCATGCACACAGAAAGCTAGCATGTCAGTGAGAAGGCAAGGCTGAAAATATGACAGAGAGGAGGACGTGTTTTCCAAAGGAGACCCATAGACAGCCTTCCTCTCTCGTGGGGGCTGTCATATTTCCAGGCAGGGCATCAAGGAAGTTAATGGAGAAGTAGTAGTGATTGGTTTCCCCACACTCAACAGAAACCACCTAATCTTTGCAGAAAAATAGTCTACTGCAAAAAACAAAACTAAACTGAATACCAAAGGGTCCTATGGTGCCTTAAAGACTTATTATGGTATAGCTTTTGAAGACTAGAGCATTCAAGTTCATGAAAGCTTATGCTGTAATAAAAGTCTTTAAGGTGCCAAAGGACTCTGTTGTTTCAGTTGAATCTTCACTGAGCTGAAGTGTGTAAGTGTATTTTAGTGTCTATGAATTGCTGAAGAATCCACCATGCGCCAAGGGACCTTGCGTGGGCAGAATTGAATGAATTGGGTGGGTGGAGTTTGGAGTACTATCACTACTACACCTGCTCACTAGATCTTATGCAGTTCCTTGATGCAACAAGGTGATTCAGGTGATGAAATAACAAGGATGATGGGTAGAATGCATGTTGAAAAATACTCAGGACCTATGCTAGCAAGATGATCATACTTTTCTGAAACCATTGCATCAGTGCAGTGCTGGTCAGTGGAGCTTTTCAGGGTAGTCCATGCCTTGTGAGATCTGGACTTCTCACTAGAGTGGGGAATTCAGATCTCATGAGTGCTCAGTGAACCAGTTTTCCATCTTTTCAAGACACTTTGTGGATACAAATTATCTGTATCCACTCCGAGTTGGACCCCATCTTGGTTGCAGGTTCAGTCCTATGAAATGGCTCTGGCCTACCTTGCTGCAATTGCTTGGATAGGTTTCAGTTGCTGCAACAATGGGAGCCAGTGTGGTGCAGTGGTTAGAGTGCTGGACTAGGACTGGGGAGACCAGAGTTCAAATCCCCATTCAGCCATGATACTTGCTGGGTGACTCTGGGCCAGTCTCTTCTCTCTCAGCCTAACCTACTTCACAGGGTTGTTGTGAGGAGAAACCTAAGTATGTAGTACACTGCTCTGGGCTCCTTGGAGGAAGAGCGGGATATAAAATGTAAACAACAACAACCTGAGATGGTGAACAAAACCCTTTGCCTCTCCAGGGGCTTTTATGCACATCAGGTAAAGCTCTCGGGGTAAATGTTGAGCGAAGCCACTTCGAATTACACTCGCGGCATGAGGGAAGCAACCCCTCCCCTCTGCTCTTGGGTTTTCTTTTGGTGTAGGTTTACATGGCATGCCTCTGTGTTTTCCTTCTAGCCAATGAGGAGAGAGAGAGAGAGAGCTCCTTGGGTAGGAACACAATGTTGCCTTCAAAACCTTGTGTCCTAGACTGGGAGCATTTGTATATACTGACAGGTTTCTCCCCCCACCCCCAACACATGTGTGGTGATTTAACCAGCAAAAACCTTAAGCAAGCAGACTAATATTGTTAAAAAAAAGTCAACTTGAGCAAACACAGAGGTTTTACTTTTGTAACTAGAACTTAAAGTTTGCTTCCTATAGCTAGGCAAGCCAGCTCGATTTGCATTTCTCAAGAGCTATATCTGCATTCCTAAAGAGTGTTTCCCTCTTAACATGTTAGTGATTCTACATCAGTGCCTCTCCCCATTTGATCCTCCATTTTCAGAAAAACTCGCTTAAAACCAGAATTTTAAAAACCTGGAAATACATCGAGATAAGCTAGAAATTGGAAGACAAAATCTAATTGGTGTGTAGAGTGCTTCCAAGGATCTCAAATGGACTTTGGGGTAAGTTTGGCTGGTGTGTGAACTCACACACTCTCTTTTGAAGGAGATTCGCGGTAACAGTCCTGTGTGGAGACACTCCTGGCTATTTCTAGCTTGATAGGAGAGACTAGGTGAATTTATTAGGACTCTGGTTTAAAAAAAATAAATCTCTCTCTGTATGTGAGAGAGTGCTGCTGAAGCACATGAAAGAGTTCATGATAAGACCTTTGCCAATGAAGCTGTCTTTAATAAGGCATGGAAAATTTCAAGCCAGTCTCCAAAATTCAGTTTCTAGGCAAGGGTGGGTTGTGGTAGTTCAGCTCCAGTTGCTTCTGGACTGATTATCTGAGCCAATTTAAATTTCATTTAGACCAGATTTTGCCCTGTTACACTGGCTAATGACCTACTGAGGAATGTCTCTGCTTTTGATGCCATTGACCACGATATCCTTCTGGACCATCTGGTAGGGTTTGGAGTAGAGAGTACTGCTTTATTCCACTCTTTTTTGCCTGGCAGATACCAGGAGGTGGTTCTGAGCATCTGTTGCTCTGCCCCATGGGCAGGGCCGGATTAAGGGCAACTGATGCCCTAAGCACAGCCCAACAATGGTGCCCCCCTCAGCCCCTTCCATTGCTTAACTGACAAGACATTAAGACTCAAGCAAATTATTTACTTATACCTTAATATTTATTTAAATTTTAAAAAGTTTTCTTCTAGATTTTTAAAGATGAAACAAAACAGTTCCACTGCCTATAATTTCTTATAAATAGCCGCAACAGAAGTAATGATTGAGAAAAATATTTCATCTTCAAGGTCAGACATCGTAACACGCTAACTTGGCAAAGAGGCACCTCTTAACGTGGTGATTCTCTTTATTTAGCAGCGGGAGAGTAACTGGCTCTATCCACCCCCAGCACAGTACCTCCAGTGACTGTTGCTGGTGTCTATCTTGTGTTTCTTTTTAAATTGTGAGCCCTTTGGGGACAGGGATCCATTTTATTTATTTGTTATTTCTCTGTGTAAACCGCCCTGAGCCATTTTTGAGAAGGGTGGTATAGAAATCGAATAAATAAATAAATAACATATGACCATCTTTTACATGAAGTTTTATCAGTATTTTGTACTGCTCTTTATAGTAATCTTTTGCATATCAATGACTTTTTACTTCAGATACATAGTTTAGTAATTTCTAGAAACTTCCGTCGCTCACCGAGCCAAAGAAAATGTTTTTTTAACAATGCAGAGTAAAGTCGAATACGGCAGATAAAAATAATTACAAAAAATCGACTAAAGTTGAGTGTGGCAGTGAAATTCAAGGTGGCAAAAGAAATGCAAGGTGACAATAAGGGAGGCGAAAAGTAATTTTGAGGAACATTTAGCTAAAAATATCAAGGGTAATAATAAAAATTTCTTTAAATACATCAGAAGCAGGAAACCTGCCAGGGAGGCAGTTGGACCATTAGACAATGAGGGAGTGAAAGGGATTATTAAGGAGGATATGGAGGTTGCAGAGAAGCTAAATGAGTTCTTTGCATCCGTCTTCATGGCAGAGAATACTGAGCATATACCTGTTCCTGAACCAGACTTTTCAGGTATGGAGGCTAAAGAACTGAGTCAGATAGAAGTGATGAGAGATGATGTTCTAAACTGTCTGGAAAAACTGAAAACTAGCAAATTGCCCGAGTCAGATGGCATCCATCCAAGAGTTCTCAAAGAACTCAATGTGAAATTGCGGACTTCCTTGTCAAAATATATAAATTATCCCTGCAATCAGGCTCTGTACAGGAGGACTGGAAAGTAGCAAATGTAACACTGATTTTCAAAAAGGGATCCAGGGGCAATCCAGGAAGTTACAGGCCGGTTAGCTTAATGTCCGTTCCAGGCAAATTGATGGAAAGCATCCTCAAGGATAAAATTGTAAAGCACATAGAAGAACAGGCCCTGATGGGGGAGAACCAGCATAGCTTCTGCAAAGGTAAATCTTGCCTCACAAACCTTATGGAGTTCTTTGAGTGTCAACAAGTATGTGGATCAAGGTGATCTAGTTGATATAGTATTCCTGGACTTCCAAAAAGATTTTGACAAAGTTTCTCATCAAAGACTCCTGAGGAAACTTAGCAGTCATGGGATCAGGGGACAAGTACATGTGTGGATTGCTAACTGGTTGAAAGACAGGAAACAGAGGGTAGGTATGAATGGAGAGTTTTCACAATGGAGGGAAGTAAGAAGTGGGGTCCCCCAGGGATCTGTAATGGGACCGGTACTTTTTAATCTATTCATAAATGATCTAGAAGTAGGGGTAAGCAGCAAGGTGGCCAAATTTGCAGATGATACCAAACTCTTTCGCGTAGTGAAATGTAAAATAGATTGTGAGGAGCTCCAAAAGGATTTCTCCAAACTGGGTGAGTGGGCGACAAAATGGCAAATGCATTTCAATGTTGGCAAGTGTAAAGTGATGCTCATTGGGACAAACCACCCACCCCCAGCTTCAAGTATATGCTGATGGGATCTGAGCTGTCGGTGACTGACCAGGAGAGGGATCTTGGGGTCATGGTGGACAGCTCATTGAAAGTGTCGACTCCATGTGTGGCAGCTGTGAAAAAGGCCAGTTCCATGCTAGGGATCATTAGGAAGGGGATTGAAAATAAAATGGCTAATATTATAATGCCCTTATACAAAACTACGGTGTGGACACACCTGGAGTACTGTGCACAATTCTAGTCACCACATCTAAAAAAGGACATTGTCAAACTGGAAAAGGTGCAGAAGAGGGCAACCAAGATGATCAAGGGCCTAGAGCACCTTTCTTATGAGGCAAGGCTACAACACCTGGGGCTTTTTATTTTAGAAAAAAGACAACTGTGGGGAGACATGATAGAGGTCTATAAAATGATGCATGGTGTGGAGAAAGTGGAGAGAGAGAAATTCTTCTCCCTCTCACATAACACTAGAACCAGGGGTCGTGCCATGAAATTGATAGCCAGGAAATCTAGAACCAACCAAAAAAAGTACTTTTTCACAGAACGCATTATCAACTTGTGGAATTCTCTGCCACAAGATGTGGTGAAAGCCAACAACCTGGATGGCTTTAAGAGGGGTTTGGATAACGTCATGGAGGAGAGGTCTATCATCGGCTACTAGTCGGAGGGCTATAGGCCACCTCCAGCCTCAAAGGCAGGATGCCTCTGAGTACCAGTTGCAGGGGAGTAACAGCAGGAGAGAGGGCATGCCCTCAACTCCTGCCTGTGGCTTCCAGCAGCATCTGGTGGGCCACTGTGCGAAACAGGATGCTGGACTAGATGGGCCTTGGGCCTGATCCAGCAGGGCTGTTCTTATGTTCTGTGAAAGCGTTAAGGGCGTGATAGCTAGGGGGAAGACTCTGTGGTGCCCCCCTTCCCTTGATGCCCCAGGTATGTGCTTGTTTTGCCTTATGGTTAATCCAGGGCTGCCCATGGGAGTTTTCCTGTGAGGTGGTACAATATTCCAACTTGTTTCCCATGGTGTTCAACAGTTACATGGAACGACGGTTACATGGAACTACTGACAGCTAACTCCAATGATTTGCAGTTAGCTGTAATTTGTGTGCTGGTGACACTCGCTTATCTCTCTTCTTTTCCTCAAATTTGAGTGAGATGGCGGAGACTCTGAACAAGTGGCTGGAGTCATTAATGAACTGGACCAGGACCAAAAATCTTTACCAAGATAAGACTGAGATACTGATAACGAGTGAACCAGTTGAATCTGGAGTGGTTGGTGGGCCTGTTCTGGATGAAATTCAACTGGATGAAGTTACATTAAAGTGTCACATCTTGGCGATGTTTCTGCGTTTGGCACTTCTGCTGGATGCCTAGGTGATCTTGAAGGTCAAGGGTGCCTTTTTACAACTGAAATTGATACTCTAGCTCATGGTTGGGCAAACCCGGCCCTGCAGCTGTTGTTGAACTACAACTCCCATCTTCCCCATAAATTGTGGGTAGGGATGACAGGAGTTGTAGTTCAACACTGGAGGGCCGAGTTTGACCCCTGCCCCCAGCTCTGGCTGTATCCTTTCCTGGGGAATGAATGAGGACCCAGCTACCATGATACATTCTCTGGTAACCTCAGTATTGGATTACCCTAATGTAATCTATACCATGCCATACTTGAAAATGTTCAGAAACTGCAGAAGTCTGGAATATGGCAGCAGGATTGCTAATGGGCATTGTCCAGAGAGACCATGTAACATGGACTCAAATTGCTGTACTGGTTGCCAGTTAGTCTGTGGACTGAATTCAAAGTGCTGGTTTTAGTGTTTAAAGGCTTTAAGTTCTAAGCTCTGGATAACTGAAGGTGTCACTCTTCATCTGTGTACCCTCACACAGCCTTGAGGTCATTGAAAAAGGCTCTGTTGGGTGCCCCAGCCTTCTGATGGCCACCAGATTCAAGACCTTTTCCATAGGGGCAGTTCATTCTTAAATGAAAAGTCAATCTAGCCAACATATAAATTATTCTTAGAAGGGGAATGCTGATACTGTATTTTATCAGTCTAGGTTTTAATCGCCAAGACTAGCACCCATGGATTTATTAATGAACATTCTGTTGGGGTTTCTCCTTCTGAAGTCTGTAATTTCCAGGTCTGTCATCTTTGGTTGTTCTTGATTGTTTTGACTGATGTATTTTAAAGGTATTTTTAATTGTGGCTTTATTGCATTTTAATATCATTATAGTATTGTAAGATGCTGCGGGAGCCAGCTGCTTGAAGAGTGGAATAAAAAATGGAAAAGATAAAATGAATAAAGGAATTAATGCATGCTTTGAAGAGTGCCATTGATTTATTTCTTTTTAGCCAGAAATTTTGCATGCCAAAGGACCCAGGTGTTAGAGATGTGCACAAATTGTGATCTGAACAGTGATTTGCAGCACAGCCCCTTTTAAAAGGGGAGGAAAGGAGGCCCATACCTGGTCCTCTGCTGCTCACTGCAGCTTCCTGTTTTGGCAGTGCTCCCCCCAGCTGCCATCTAGTGGTGTGCACAAAACAGGATTGCCCAGACCGGACTTGAACCAGACTAGGCATGTTTGGTTTTATGCACTTCAACCTCCCCTGGTCCAAGCCACACATAGACCCATTGGGCATGCACAGTGGCCTCCAAAATGGCCACCGAAATGGAGGTGAGGCCAAAATGGGCTGAAGACCACCCGAACCAGGCAATTTGGAATATAATGGAGGCCAGCAGGGGGAGGGGGAACTTCTGGAGACCCCCTCCTGCAGCCTAGGAGAAGCCCCCGGAGCGGTGGTGCTGAGTTCTATTTCTGTTAAAAAATAATTTTAAAAAACCCACCTCAGAAACACCCCCCCCCAACAGGCTGGGTGGGGGGTTCGGCTTGATAGTGAACCAAACCCGGGTGGGGTGGGGTTTGGTCCAATATAAAACTGAACCAGTTCAGTGTCAAACAGGTTCATTCCAACCTGTTCACACACCCCTACTGCTATCACATGCCAATGGCACTCCCCCCAGCCACTCTTGCATGAGGGCAGCTGGGGGAAGTGCCACCGCTGTGCAATGGTAGTGGGGGGTGGGGAGGTGAGGTTGCAAGGAGGAATCTCTCTCAGCCCTATATTGGAGATGTTGCCAGGGAGGGAACTTGGAACCTTCTGCTCTTCCCAGAGCACCTCCATCCCCTGAGGGGAATATCCTACAGTGTTCACACATCAAATCTCCCATTCCTATGCATCCAGGGTAGACCCTGCTTAGCTAAGGGGACACGTCATGTTTGATACCACAAGACCAGCTCTCCTCTCTTTCCTTTAGAAGAGAGAGGGGCTCCCCTGTCCTGAAAATGGAGGTTGCCAGACCATGGCTGACGAACATCTGTGATGAGATTCACGGTTTGAAAGATTAACCACAGGTTCAGCAACCTCTGGTTTCACGTTACGTGCAAATGTAGCCACTGACAGTTTCTGGCTGCCTCATGACAAGGGTACTGTATGTGCATGTTAATTAAAATGCAGGTTTCATGCATGTTGCTGCTGTACATATGCTGACTAACTTAGGTTTGCATCAGTGGTCCTTTTTGCTCCCGGTGAACCATGCAGAAGATTCCATCACTTGCAAGCTGGTGAGTGACAACTAAATTACTGACATAATGCTCATGCAAGCAACTTTGTATAAGTCAGGCTCTCAGTATGATTTATTACAGCATTACACTTTCTGCGATGAGATAGATATTTTATGTATATTGGATAGATATTTTATGAATGTTTTAAAATTCGGTTTAAATTATATAACAGAAACCACTCTATGAGCACCAGAATATTGATGGTCAAAGCCATATTTTAAACAAGATTTGCAGGGTTCACCCCCACTGCATTTGAGGTTTCAATAGAACAGGAGAACCTCTAGGATATTGTTATTGCCATAATTGGCTGTAGATTTTGTGTTTGCAATGGCATAAATCACAGCAAAACAGAGATGCAAGCTATGAAGAACAACAATAATCCAACAATAAGCTAATTCTCACAACTGACAGATGGGTAGGAGAAGCATCCAGCCAGACTCCAAGCTCTGTGCATGCTCCCAAGGAGCAGTAGTGAGTCAGCCAACATCGAGGTAGGAGGGGGAAGTGATCATGTGCAGTCTAGCTGCAATCTAGGTAGGACGGCAGCAGGCAGCCCACTTTGTGTATCCAGCGCTGTAGCAATGGTGGTGGGAAAGCATGCCCCATGCTGTCCTACCCAGATTGTGGCTAGCACATGGTCATTTCCCCCTCCACCTACCTTGATGTTTGCTGGCACTCTACTTTTCCTTGGAAGCATGCACAGGGCTTGGAGCCTGGTTGGACACTGCTTCTATCCAGCTGTTGGTCATGAGAACTAGCCCAATGTTAAAAATATTTAACATAGGCATTAAAAATATTTAATATAGGTATTTATATATCACTTTCCCCAAACCAGAACTTAATCTTCATCTCTCATTCACTAGGAGTGCTATGGATTTTATCAATACATTTTGTTAATTTTATCAACATATAAAAGATTGATTACTGTATTCTTATTACTTTGAATGTTAATTTTTGGTGTTTTATGGTTTTTACTATTTAATTGATTTTAAGGTTTTAAATGTGATTTTTATTGAGTTTCATTGTATTTTAATATTTGTAAACCACCTTGGAAAGGCAGCATAAAAACTGAAGAATAAATAAAAAATAAATGCTCTCTCTGTTTCTTGGGGAGGGGGGACAAATGGTGTATTAGTGGGCTAAAGCATCTGTAGATGCTTAAGGGTAGGAGACAGAAGGCTCATTCACACATAGGAACATAGGAAGTTGCCTTATACCGAGTCAGACCATTGGTCCATCTGTATTTCAAGCTGGTGCTCTTTTTCAGAAATATAATCTAAACTTTATTGAAATGTCATCGCTTATAATGTCAAATTGGAGGAGAGCTGGTCTTGTGGTAGCAAGCAGGAATTGCCCCCTTTGTTAAGCAGGGTCTGCCCTGGTTTGCATTTGAATGGGAGACATGTACGAGCACTGTACGATATTCCCTTCAGGGGATGGGGTACTCTGGGAAGAGCATCTGCCTGCTTGCATGAAGAAGGTTCCAAGTTCCCTCTCTGGTATCTCCAAGACAGGACTGAGAGAGACTCCTGCCTGCAGTCTTGGAGAAGCCGCTGCCAGTCTGTTTAGATGATACTGAGCTAGATGGACCACCTATATACTGCTTTTCAATGAAAGTTCCCAAAGTAGAACATACCTGTAATCTTCATCTATCGTTCACTAGGAGTTTTATGGATTTATCAATAGGTTTTGTGAATTTTCTCATACGAGTGTACTGTGTACACAGGTACAGATCTGTACACAGTTACAGTTATTCACTTGTTATGTTAAACTCAGGTACAGTAGTAAATTTCCTACCTGTGCCAAGCAGTTGAACGGTATGTACCCAGGTTCACTTTTAACATGAACACACATTCATAGAGATGTGTAAACTGGCTCGACGACAAGCTAGTTTGACCTCGAACTGGTTCAGTTCGACAGTTCGGGATCGAACTGAACCACCCCCTGTTCAGTCCGACACTGGACCAAAACCAACCCCCCCCCCCCCGAATGTTCGAGGGGTTCGTGAATGTTTCTACGATTTTAAAAAAAATTTTTTTTTACCTTACTCTCTTTAGGGGAGTGCCTGGAGGTGGGGGTGGGTGTGTGTGGAGGTTCCCCCTCCCCCCACCAGCCTTCCTTATGTCCCCCTCCAGCAGGTTTGACTGGCTTTTCAGCCTTCTCCTGGTGGGGCAGTGGACTTTTTGGAGGCCGTGTGCCTGCGTGATTGGCCTGCAGGGCCCAGGCCGAATAGCTGGCATAAGGAAGCCCGGCGGGGGAGGGGGAACCTCCGTGGAGCCCCCACCCCCAGCTCCAGGAACTCTCCCAAAGCGAGTAAGGAGATATATATATACACACACACACACACACACATCCGTACACACACATATATACACACCCTAGAAATGTTGGTGAACCCCCCCGGGGGGGGTTCAGGGTGTGTGTGCCGGATTGAACTGGCCCGGTCAGGTTCAAGACTGGTCCGGACTCAAACCAAACCGGTCCAGCCGGTTCCATGAACATCCCTACACATTCAGTCATTCACACAAACATGTGTACAAGTGTACAGACATCTGCACACCCATACAGCATGATGTCTGATCTGGCTAGAGACTAGAAGCAATCATTGTTGCTGGGGGAGCAGCAGCAGAGGCAATCGCCTGTCCCTCAGTTAAGAAGGAGGTGGCTGATGAGATTCAGGGCTCTGCTGAGCCCTGAATGGGTCACCCCCTAATGGCATGCCTGGGAAATAAAGTAAAAACCTATTTTCTTCTATTGACAAATTAGGGGAATAGCCTTGGGGGATTTTCTATGACCTCTGAAGTAGTTTATGGGGTATTGTGAAAACAAATCTATATTTTATTCAAATACCCTTGTTAACCTAACTTTGGGCAGTGGTGGATATAAACATTTGTATGGAAAGTTTCCATGTGTAGTTAAAGGAATTTTCTCTGTGTAAGGAAACTCAAATAAACAGTATGGTCATGATGGAACAAACTATCTTGACATACTGTTGCAAAGGGATGGTCATCGTGGGTATTGAGGGGGACGTGTCCTTGTCCCATCCCCTCAACACAGTCTCTAGGAGCGCACCCATTGGTCGGGGCTCGCTGGAGGGCAGAGACCACCCACTGCTCGAGCGCCTCCTCCACCTTCTTTTCCTTTCTGTTCCAGCTGGCTTCCCTCCCTCCCTTCCCTAGGCACAGAATGGGCTTTGGCTGGTTGTCCTTTTGGGGGCCGAGTAGGAATTTTTGGCCCTCAGCATACTGGCCGTTCTGGTGGTCTTTTTGCCTACTCCATTCTGTGTTTCCTAGCCTTAGTTCGTTAGGTCACAGCTGGTGGTATTCGCAGCAATAGAGAAGCCAGATATATGTAAGCTGTGGGTGGAATTAGTTTCTTCCCTGTGAGCTTTGAGAGAAGGGACTCTTTTTTGGCTGGAATGGGGAAGATTACATAGGTAAATATTCCCTTCTTTTTTACTGGAGCATTTATTTTTGAATGGTACTTAGAACAGCTGTTTTGGCTTACTTTTGCATTATGTTTGCCAGTGAGTAGAGGAGGATTTCAAATAATCTTTGTTGCATGTGTGTTAATAGTCTTCTCTTAATGCTGTTGCAGGCTTGCTACAAGGATTTCCTCTGTTTTATTAGAGTTTGGAGCATAAGACTTTCCCCCTCCAGATTTTAAAAGTAGATACAAGTGCACAGAATGGCAATCTTCAAAGGCTTGGGTCCAAAGTTGCCATTGTGCTAGTGGAAGGCTCTTCTGGTTCTAGATTGGGACTCCCCCTTGCCAATTCTGCTGACTGCTGGTCTGGATCTGTGCTGCATTTAAGACCATTCTATAGGGTCACCAGCCCTCAAGAACAGCTTCTTGTGGGAAGGAGGAAAGCCCTTTTCCATGAGCAGAATTCTTCTCACAGAATCTAGGCTTCAAGCCGATGGCCAACATACAGAACAAGGGTACAGCAGGAGAACAGCTTAACAGGATTTCCCAAATAACTGCAGCAGGGACGTGGCAGATTCTGATGCCCTTTACTTGCTCAGGAAGCCCTTGTGCTACCTTGAAATATGTCCCCGAAGGTTGTGCAACTGTTAGGGCCATATTTTTGAGCAGCACAAAAGTCTTCTGGGGGAAGGGGCAGGCATCAAAAATTGCTGCTGCCCCACTGCAGCTAGTTGGGAAGTTCTGTTAAGATGATCTCTAGCTGCACTGGAGCATTCTTGCTCTGTATGTCAGCCATTGTATTTAATTGCTTTCTGAATACGGAATGCTACGTTTATGGGAGCTGAACATTTTATTGATTTGATGCAACATAACTTTATACAAGGTTGATTGTACAGTGGTCCCTCTACTTACGAAATTAATCCGTTCCGAATGCACATTTGTAAGTCGAAAAGTTCGTAAGTCGAAAAGCGGTTTCCCATAGGAATGCATTGGGAACGGATTAATGCGTTCCGGAGCTTAGAAAAAAGACCCAGACCCCCAGTAAGGCTTGCAAACTGCACAGGAACATTTCTTTTCAAGAATAAACAGGCAGTAAACAGGCAGGCAAGTCAAGGAAACCGCATGTAAAATTCGTAAGTCGAGGAAACCCCATCTAAAAATTTGTAAGTCGAAAAAACCGCATCTAAAACCGGATCTAAAACTGCCGTTTGTAACTCGAAAAATACTTATGTCGAGTAGTTCGTAAGTCGAGGGACCACTGTATTATTGTTTTACAAAGCTATGCTAATAAATACCTTGATATATTATCCTGAATTATGATGCAGTTTTAAAAGCTGATATGCCTTGGTGGAATACTTCAGTGTCCAGTGATTAGGGTTGCCCCCCCGCTTTATAGGGTGTTGTGTGTGCATATGGTTTGTGATGTTCCTTTTAAATAAGGCCTATTGATATTTGCATTGTTTGGGTTTTATAAAAAGGTAGTCTGCAAGAGTGAAATTTCAATAAAGTTTAGATTCTATCCCTGAAGAACAGCATTAGCTTGAAATATGGAGCTAAATAAACTATACTCCTGTCTGTACTTATTTGTGAGTAAACCCAATCCAACTCAATAGGGCTTGTTTCTGCATAAACATGGATTGGATTGCACTGTACTTCCCTAAGAAATAGTGCACTTTACTAGCAGCCTGTGGCTATATGAGCAACCTTCCTGGATGTTTTCTTGGATGTATTAGTTTGTGTCATACCAGTGAGGTAAACTTCCTGCTTGTGTAAGCAAGTTAATATGTGAAACATGTTATTGGCACCAATAGTGCATACATAGAGCTGTTTTCATTTGGATCAGTAAAGGTATCTTATTCAGAGGCCTTTTGGTATCAGAAAACTTGGTATTTGGCTTTATAGCATCCTGAAAACTTTTGCTTTAAAAACCCCCAAATAAACCGCAGTGCATTGAGTATCAGGCCTCTGAAGTCCAGGACTATTTATAGAAGCAGTTCACACACCAAAAATTACCATGGCAGCAGTTCTGTCCTTAAGGAACTGAAAATTATGTAGATTATAGTCTATGGAGTAAGATTATCTGTTCAGAAACCAAAGTGCCTGCAGAAACAGCTCAGTCTAATTCGATGATCTTGACATGTTTGCATAAAAATAAGTCCCACTGAACTCAGTAGGACTCTTATTCCCTAGCAGAGCATTTCACAACCTTTTCAGTACTGAGGTATACTTAAATAAAAAAGAAAACAGTGGGGGGCATTGCTACTCCCTCAACATAGATTTTTTTTTGCAGCAGCAAAGCAGTTTGTTTTTGCCATACTGACTTGCCCCATAATGTACCAGGTGGGATGTAGCCTTCCCGGTGCATTATGGGAAAGGTCAGGCCTAAAAACAATGAGTTTAAATGTCCTGCTTTTGCAGTATGTCAGTGTGGCACACTGCCAGTGTCCTGCAGTACTGTCCTAATACATGTGCTTAAGCTTGAAGGTGTAGCTACTGTTCAAGAACACTCTACTTGAAGACTTGGGCAACAACTGCATGATGATAAGTGTGTGATTGCTTAGCTGCTTTCTTGTGAACCCTTTTCTTATGATAGGAGAGACACTTCTCACTTCATTTCTGAGGTGAGGTGGCACATTTAAAATGGCTCAGCTGTTCCACAACTGTTAGAACATGTTAGATTTTCTCATCCTTAATTTAGTATATGGCAAAAATTCCAGGCCAGCCTGTCCACCAGGTACACCAAGATGGCTCCCTAGGGCAGGGCTGTCTACATTTTATGTAAAACCAAGACACAAATATACAAAGTTTAACACATTTGCATTCCAGACTTGAATTCCAAAATTCAAGTTGGAAAGCAAAGCACCATACCATCATCCATCCAAATTATTCACAGAATGCCCACTTCTCCTCCATTTAAAAGGAAGAAAATAATCAATCTGTTTCTGACACAATATTTTTTATCCTACATTTCTATCCCACTCTTCCTCCAAGGAACACAGAGCAGTGTACAGTGGTCCCTCGACTTACAAACTACTCGACATAAGTATTTTTCGAGTTACAAACGGCAGTTTTAGATCCGGTTTTAGATGCGGTTTTTTCGACTTACAAATTTTTAGATGGGGTTTCCTCGACTTACAAATTTTTAGATGGGGTTTCCTCGACTTACAAATTTTACATGCGGTTTCCTTGACTTGCCTGCCTGTTTACTGCCTGTTTATTCTTGAAAAGAAATGTTCCTGTGCAGTTTGCAAGCCTTACTGGGGGTCTGGGTCTTTTTTCTAGGCTCCGGAACGCATTAATCTGTTCCCAATGCATTCCTATGGGAAACCGCTTTTCGACTTACGAATTTTTCGACTTACAAATGTGCATTCGGAATGGATTAATTTCGTAAGTAGAGGGACCACTGTACATGATTGTTTATCTTCACAGCCACCCTGTGAGGTAGGTCAGGCTGAGAGATACATGATTGGCCCAGAATCACCCAGTGAGTTTCATGGCTGAATGGGGATTAAACTCAGGTCTCCCAGTACTAGGCCGACACTCTAACCACTACACCATACTGGCTCCTGATCCTGTTCCTTCCCTTCCCTCCTCCCAGCCCTTCTTCAATCTGTCCCAGTTTTGCCTAACCCCTGAAAGTTTACTGCAACTTAACAGCACCACCAGCACCTCCTAGCTTGCTTCAACCCAAGATGGTGCAGTATTTTTAACACGTGGGGTACATAAAAACAGCCCTGCTGGATCAGGTCGAAGGCCCATCCAGTCCAGCATCCTGTTTCACACAGTGGCCCACCAGATGCCTCTAGGGAGCCCACAGACAGGAGTTGAGGGCATGCCCTCTCTCCTGCTGTTACTCTCCTGCAACTGGTACTTGAGGGCACAAAGAGCAACTGAACTCACAAGAATGTAATAGTATAAAACAAGTATATTTATGTAGCAGAAACATTTCAACACACAACGTAACATATTCCCACGCCACATATTTCTTTACCTGCTCCCCCTTCTGTCTCCAAAGGATCCAATATTTAAGAGACTGAATTTGCAAGAATGTAAAGATGTATAGAAAACTAAAAACCCCAAGGCAAATGGGGGAGGGTGGAGATATTGGGATTTTTGTTGCTTTTTAATGCAACTTGGGGGCTGAGTGGGAAAGAGGACCCACCATTCAGAAAAGCAGTCAAGCGGCTGCCTTGCTTTTCTCTTGCAGTGTTGCAATAAGCGTGACTGAACAAAAGATTACTCCTTCGCCTCTCCCCCCTTCCCCACCGGCATGATAGTTGAGTGCTTGGATGGATGGATGGATGGATGGAAGGAAGGAAGGAAGGGATCCCACCCGCCCACCCCCGCCCTTCCAGCCTTCCTCATGCTTTTGCGTTTTTGAAGAGTTCGAGAGTTTTGTTGCAAGCATGGAGCAGACACGTAAAACAAAACATATACAGGCAGTCCTGGTCACCACAAGGGTGCTCCATTCTCTACCCGCCCCCCCCATGATGAAACACTTCCCCTTCCCCCTTTGCCTATGGAAAGAGAGATTAGTGCTTGCAAGCAGCGTGTCCATTGCCACGCTTTTGAAGCAACCTCCTCCCACAACCAGACTCCTCAATGCCTCACAGCAGCAAGCCAGGCAAGCACATCATTCACCCCCTACACACACATTCTCGGGGACACAAACAGCAACCCAACTCACAAGAAGAGTATGAATTTAGCCCTGTCTGCCAGCTTCCGTGTTGCTGCCTGTGCCTAGCCGTTTCCCCTCCCCTCCCCTCCCCACTCGTTTTGTTTCAGGTTCACCAGCCAGGCCAGCCACGCAGCCCACCACAGAGCCTTGCTCTGAGCCAGGAGGAAGACCAGCAGGATGAGGGAGGGAGACAGTCTCGGCCTCATTTGTTATTTGCTGTTTGGCGGCTGCTGCTGCTACCTCTCTGGCTTCGCAGCAGCCTCCGCTCCCACTCGCTGCTGCTGCCCAGCTCGAGCAAAGCACGTTATGTGCGAGCAAGCAGATCACATGCTTGCTAGCTCCCTCGTTCTCTCCCACCCTGCCGCAGTGAAGCTGGGAAGCCATTCTTCGGCCAGCCTCTGGCGGAGGGAGGGAGGGAGGTGGGGGGGGGGCATCGCAGGCCAGCTGCACTCTCTGTTGCCACCAACCATACTTTGGTGCACTCTCCCAAACCCACACCCGCACCTTGGCCAGTGTGACCACGGGGCCTCTCCAAGCATGGGGCCAGGGGTGATCGCACTGGTCACCCCATCCCAAGGACGGGCCTGCCCTAGGATGACAATTCTCGAGGGGTGCAGAGTGAGTGCCACTGTTTCCACCATGAATAGCCGCCCTCTGCATGGTAGCTTCTGGCTGACATGGGGGGCAGTGAAGAAGGACGCTGGGGAGGGGAATCCTACTCTCCTACACCCAGAAGACCCACTCCTGTCACCCACATGCCTACAGGAGTAGTGTGGCAGCGATGTCTGGAGACGGGATCTGGAGGAGGAAGTCCTCCAGTATCCCTCAATGCATTACACGACGGGCAGCAGAGAGGCTGCCTGCATCAGTGCAGCAGCTTCCATCTTCCTGGACACTCTGGATGCAGCACTTCCTGGTGGAGATCGTGTGTTTCTGCAGAGAGCTGCTGAGAACAGCCCGATCATATAGACGATTGAGGCTGTGAGGTAAGGTTGGGCTTTTCTCCTCTTACCTTGGTAAAGAACAGGGTAGAAAAGTAGGGTAGCCCTAGTCTGGGGCAGCAGGGTAGGCAACAGTCCCCTGGCATTACGCAGGCCTGTGGAGATGCATTTATTGCCTCCTACCCTGGAAGTGCTGGTCATGAGAACGACCTCATAAACTGCCTTTCTCACTGCCTCCCCTGCCTCAGCCAGCTCCAGCCACCAAGTATGACTTTGGTGCCCCCTGCACATTCAGTTAAAATTATGTTTCGTATGTTACAGTGTATAATTTTAACTAAAAGGGGGAGGGAGTCATATTTTGCCTAGAGTGTAAAAAGCCCTAGGGCCAGCCCTCCACAAATCTCTTAAAAGTAAAGCTTTCATGGGGGTGGAGGGGGCGAATTTCTGATCCTTATGATTCCAGGAAGGCAGATAGAAACTTTAAGGTATATAGCAGTTGTTCAACAGGTAGAACTTCTCTGCCTCGCTTCTCCCTTCATTTAGTTTTCCTATCCCTATAGCCCATCAATTGCCTATACCGATGCAATAAGAATGATGTGTGCAAAAGTGTCCTAATTTTACTAAACTTCAAAAGTCAGACTCTGAATGCAGGAAGTCGCTGAGATATTCTGTGCGAAATAAGCACAAACAAGTGCTGCATAACAAAAGACGCTCGTAATGCAAGATCCAATCACTACACTAAATCCACTTCATTCTCCAGAGAAATGATATCATTAGAAGGCGGGTGGGGGGAACCAGGAGGCCTGCCTTCTCTAGTCATTGTCAGATTTTCATTGTAGCTTTTTTCAATATTACATTTCCTTCCACCGTGATTTACAATCCTAACATCCTCTGTATTGACATAAAATATTGACTAAGGGGCTGGCGTTGCACATATTGTTCCAGAGTTTGATATGAAGTATTTTGTATCTCATCATCAATGTCTTTCCCTCAGGCTTTACAGGTTGTAATTAGTTTCGTTTGAGCTTTGGATAATACGTCACATCTCGCCACTCCAGCGTGGGCTCTGTAGATCCTCCTTAGTTCTTGAAATGCTACAATTCGTTACAAAAATCTATTATGGCACCATAAAGCGCCTCTGATTTATGATCGGTGGATGTAGCTGTGTGTTATTACTTCTGACTTATTGCTCTCCATTGTTTCTTGGAAGTCAGGCTAAATTTATAGGAGGAGGTCATGCTTGCTTTCATAATTTCAGTGCCCCTTTCACATTTTTGGCTTGAGATTTAAATCCGTTAGTTTCTTATTATTTTGTCAAAGGTACAGTTTTCATTGGCAGCTGCAGCATTTCATCTGCCAAAAGCGGGCTCTGGTGGTGTGCATCAAGCCTCTGTTTCAGATGCATGTGCAGCGTGCTTACATATTAATTAGAAAAGGCATCATAGCTGTGAAAGGGGAAAGTGCTAGGATGAGGTTGCTTGGATGCAGTGGTCCTGAAGTGAGAATTATGTTGCCCTAGCAAGACATGGGCATGGGATGCAAAACTTCTCTTTGGCTCCTTCCACTGCCTCCCTTGATAGGCGTGGGACATGTTACCAACACACCATCATCCATATCAGGGTCTTCCCTGAAGCAACAGTTACATAGGGCCAGCCAGGCCCCTCTTGGTTCCCTAGGCGTAGCTGGGCTGATGAGCAGCTGTTCTGTTACTGCTCCCCTTTCCTGCCTACTTACCAGATGCATAGCCGGTCTGCCTCTCTGGCCGTCCTCTGGGGTGGGGTGGGGCAAAAGGAAGGCCAATCATTCCCCAACTTACCTAGTGGTGCAGGGAAGAAGGTGCCTAGACTGGCTGCTAAAGGCCCTGCTTCAAGACCCCACTTCCTGGTGCCCTATAGCAGGGTTTTCCAACCGGTGGTACTCCAAACATTGCTAAACTACAATTCACATCAACCCTAGCTACTGTGGTTGGGAACCCCTACCCTATAGGATTCTCAAACTGCTTCTGCAATCTTGAAACACAGCATGAAGACAGGGCAGCAGTGCAGACGATTGAGATCTGCTATCACTTCGATGGGATCTGTATAATGCTTCACACGCGACTTCTGCTATGGCCATCATTCTGCACAAGCTGAGAGGGCTCTGCAGAGTCCTCTGTGACTCTAAAGAACTGTGAGGTATGTCCTTTCTGTATGAGCTAAGAGAAGTACAGATAACACCAACAACCTATTACAAAAGGAGATGGGGCACTATGTAAGGCTGGTCATCTCTGTGCTATCATTCCTCTAGAAGAGAACTGTCTGGTTGCACAGGCTGTCTTTCGCAGCCTACAAGCTAAGTATCTTGGGTGGAGATTCAAGTGGCTGCCGTCCAGTGAAAACCATTTGTGTGCATATACATGAACTGCAAGATAACAATTCCTCTGCAGCAGTGAAAACTACAGCTCTCACAGCTAACGAGCAGATTAGATAGACAGAAATTCCAATCTGGAGACAAATGGGGAGGCAGATGGGCTGTAAATCTGGTAAGTAGGTAGGCAAGGATGGTTACTATTGGAGCAGCTCTGTTTGTTTAGACTGAAAACCCAGACTGTAGCCAGAAGCTTTATAAAACCAAGCAGAACACTATTGACCCATGTTGAGCTGGTAGCCTCAATACCACCCTCTGGCCATCTGCAGTAGTACAGCAGAGGGCTGGCCACCAGCTCTGCCAAGTGATACATTGGCACCTCAGTTCTGCTGCCAGCATCTCCAAGACCCCCAGCATCCTACAATTATCTGAAGTACCAAACGATTAATAATATCCATGGAAATGGCCACTGCTTTGCCACAAGGTACATGTGGCTTCTTAAAGCAAGATAAATTAAAGATAGATTCTTTATTTCGGTCATTGATGAGCATACGTAAAGTAAAGTAAAGTGTGCTGTGGAGTCGGTGTTGACTCCAGGCGACCACAGAGCCCTGTGGTTGTCTTTGGTAGAATACATACGTAAGAACATGAGAACAGCCCTGCTGGATTGGGCCCAAGGCCCATCTAGTCCAGCATCCTGTTTCACACAGTGGCCCACAAGTGGCCCACCAGAATACAAGAGGGGTTTACCATTGCCATCTCTCGTGCAGTATGAGATGATGCCTTTCAGCATCTTCCTATATTGCTACTGCCCGATATAGGTGTTTCCCATAGTCTGGGAAACATACCAGCGGGGATTCAAACTGGCAACTTCTGGCTTGCTATTCATTCATTCATTCATTCATTCATTCATTCATTCAATTTATATACTGCCCTTCCAAAATGGCTCAAGGCAGTTATAACAGGATAAAAACAATTAAAACCAGTTAACTATTAAAATCAAAATTATAAAAACAGAATAAAACCAATTAAACATGCAAACAGCTAAAAACAAGTCAGGTCAAGTCATTTCCCACTGCGCCATTAGGTGACTTCTTAAAATAAGGTATGGCATACTAATTAATAGTTTACTTTAATTATTAAGATAATCCATTGTTCATCGTTTCCTAATTTTTCTCCCCATGATCCATAGATTCTTGTACAGCATATCATTTAGTATTTCCCCCAAGGCTTCACTTTTCTTCAGAGCTTGACTATTCTAGTTTTTTCACTGAACTTTTTGCCTGTCCCCAAATATTTGTCCTGTTTCATTTATCTTCCTTTCACAGTATTTGCTGGACTTTACAATCTGTTGCTTGTTCAGCTGTACTTGTTTAAAACCATTTCTCATTTCTCTTGGTATTTAACGTCAACATTTGTTTCACTTTGCATCTTTCTATGACTCGTATTTCATTTGGTTCCCATTCATCTGCAAATGTTTGCAGGATGTGTCCTTCTGGATTGTTGCAAGGCTCAGGAAGACAGCCCGTGGTCATCTTAATGTGTATTATCACTGTATTTTAATTGTTGCCTTAGGCCTATCAAAACTGTTAAAGGCATTATGAGGCACTATTTCTGGTTTAGGCTAATGTTGGTCTATTGTCTGGACAGTGCTGCTTGACTGAAGTCATTTCTTCAAGAAATTCAATGTGTCTTGAGTGATCCTCAAGCATTATTGTTCCAAAATTGGGGGAAATGGAATGACAGCTAATTGTCCACACAGCATTCAGTAATCCAATCACATCTCCATTAACACCTCACAATGCCTATCTGCACTGCAAAGACAAAATAAAAGAACCCCAAATAACATGCACCCCTCTTTTCTGCTTGTGTGTGTTTCTATCTGGGGATGAAGGAAGCTGGACAAGATGTACATGTTCCTCCCCCATTGATCATATAACTTTTAAAAAGGTGGTGGTGGTGCGGAAGCATATTCCTCCTAGTGAGGTGGAGCTATGGAGAGGTTCACAAGCCTCTACTGGATGGGGCCATAACTCAGTGGCAGAGCATCTTCTTTGCATGCAGATGGTCCCAGGTTCAATCCCTGGCATCTCCAGGTAGGGCTTGGAGAGACTCCTGCCTGAAACCTTGGAGAACTGCTTCCAGTCATTGCAGACAATGCTCAACCAGATGGACCAGTGATCTGACTCAGTAGAAGGCAGCTTCCTATGTTCCTAGATGCTTCCATCCCTATGAGTGAAAGGTCAGGTCATAGGTCAGGAGAAGAGTGCAGGAATCTCTTGCATGGTGCAGCATTGGCATAATGGTCCGTTTCAGACATCACACAGTACCTCTGATAAAGCTGGGCTCCGTGAGATGTCCATGGGCTTCAGGAATGCACGCTCCTGCTTCCCATCCCTGTGCCAAATTGCACAAATTGCACACAACTTTTATATACCACACTTCAACCAAAGTTCTCAAAGTTCTCTATGTGGTTTACATAGAAAAATAAAGAATACATAAATAAGGTGCTCCCCTGTCCCCAATGGGCTCACAATTTAAAAAGACACAGAAGGCAGATACCAGCAACAGCCACTCAAGAGATGCTGTGCTGGGGTTGGATAGGGCCAGTTGCTCTCCCCCTACTAAATATAAGAGAATCACCACGTTAAAGGGTGTCTCCTTGCTCAGTTAGCAGGGGTCATGTCATCCAAACAGGGGTGTAGCCCAGGGAGAGGCTATGGTCATGTCTCTCTAGTTCACCATGCTGCAGTCACTGTGTCCCCCCCCGCCAATTCTGCTGCCTCCACCACGTTCCTCCCTGCCTGGCATGCTCCCATGCTGGCCACACTTCCCCCACCCCAGCATCTTCCTGGCCAGCTGGGAAGGAACACGTGGCAGCCCCCTCACCCTCTCCAGCCTGCAAAGTGCTTGCTTTGGATGACTGGATGCTTCCTTTTTCTCCGAGCAAGCATTTCACAGGCTGGAGAGAGCTCAGGGGGGCTGTGTGTTCCTTCCCAGCCAACCTGGAAAATGCAGTCGTGAGGAGTTTGGCCAGTGTGCCCAGTCTCCACAGTGGGGCTGGGGGGGAAGCCCAGTGCAGAGAACAGGTGGCAGCACAGGGGAGAAACACTGCTGTGGTGTGGGGAGAGCTGCAAAGGGCAATGGGGCGGGCCCAGGGACGCTCATTCCCCTTTGCTCCATTGCCCTATGCTCCTGCATCTGAACCAAGCTTTCTGAAGCCTTTTGCCGCCGAGAGGGGGAAGGGGTGGCAGGAAGGTATCCTGCTGCCCCAAATGCTTACCAAAAAAAGTGCGCCGGCAGGGAAAAGTGGTGGGAGGGGTAAGTACACCCTCTCCCCGCCCTTAAAGGAACCCCCACCCCAGTGCCATACCGCAGCTCCGCAGTTCTGTGCACATCCCTAAAAATAAAAGGTGTGGGTGATTACCTTTATAGCCCTACATGGTTTAGGATTGGGTTACCTTCTTCAGTCTGATCCCATCAAACGTTAAGATCCAGGAGCAGCTACAGAGGAGGCCTGGCTCCGAGTCGCCACCAGATGTATCGGTGGTAACTGGAGATGGATCTCTCCAGATGACCTCAACGTGTGATGGTGCGATGGCATGGGGCAACCCCACGGCTGCCCCATGCCACACTCCCAGATGATCGCAGCTGTGGTGAGCGGTGTGGCAGCAGAGGCCGGGGGAAGGATACCCAGCTTCCAGGAATCCCACAATGCACTGTGCTGCTTGTTCAGTGCATTATAGAAATCCCTGAGGCCGGGGTGCTCCTTCTCCTGGCCTCTCTGTTGCTGTGCTGCTCGCCACAGCAGCTAACATCTAGGAGCATGGCATGGTGAATGGTGATCATCCGGGAGCACAGCATAGACAACATGACTGCCAGCAGCCTGGTCATCCACACAAACGAGGAGTGCAGTGGAGGTCATGCACAGCCTCCTATCCCATTATAGTTTGTGTACAAAACTTGGGCTACCCGGCCGAGGAGGACTGAGACCAATCCCAGCACTTCTCACAACAGGCTCTACTCAGGTAGAGCAGCCCTAACCTGGGTAGAGGCAGTTGTGAGAATGACCTTACTGTCTCAGGAGGCCTGCCAGCCGACCATCTCACATCATCACAGGCTCTGTGGGAATGAGGGGAAGAAAAAAGGAGGCATGAATTGCAGAAGGAAATCAGGCAGTACTGAAGTGTAAATGCAGCCGTAGCTTCACCATCCCTACTTCTGTGCCCTGCGGGCTTACTTCCGGAAAGTTCCATTGATGTTCCATTCCTCATGGAAGCTGCCAAGCCTTTGAGACATTGGCACACTCAGTACTGATTTTTGCTAATGCTTCATACACCATTAACCTGCAATGTCTGTGCAGTGGTCTGTTCAGAGACTTCATTTTGATAAACCTTGCTAATTGTACATTTTGCCAAGCAAGCTGTATAAAACAAAGAGCTGAGTAAACGTTTCACTTCCTGTCTGGAATAATAATAGAAAGTCCTCCAAACAGATGGAACAAAATGTTAGATTTTAGTTGTGTCTCAAGGAGTTTGCTATGTGAACCACTGTCAAAGCAGGGCTAGTGAATGCTCTTTAATGAAATGGAGAGTCTCTTGGTATTATATCTCTGTCTGAGAGTGACCCAGGGTTAGTTTATTTTTAGAGACAAGCTAGATACATGGACAGTGCCAGCTTAAGTCCTGATGCCATGCATTTTACATTGGCCACATCCTTGATGCAGAAGCCAGTGTCAACGGACTGGGCCATCTGGGCCATCTCCACCCTGCCTCCCCTTCTCCGGCTGTTCACCAGCTTCTGGGTGCATGGGAATGGGAACTCCCTCCTCATGTGCCCAGAAACTGGTAAGTGGTGAGAGGAGGGGGAAGCAATATCCTACGAAGGTGGCGGGTGGTACAGAGAGGATCAGATAGGTGAGACAATGCTTGTCTCACCATCTGAGGTGGTCACCTGCCTCACCCTGCCTAATTAGCAAGCCACCCTTGTTCATGGATGCATACCCAGTTGCCCTTTCAAATGGGAAAAGATGTTTTCCAACCACTGTTCTGCTGCTGCATGTTGCTGCCAAGCAGCTCTTCCCCTTGCTTGGGTCTCCCTCTGGTAGGATTTCCTGTTTAAAAAGTAGCAAGCATGACTTGTCTCTTTAGTTAAGCAGGGTCTGCCTTGGTTGCATATGAATGGGAGACTTGATGTGTGAGCACTGTAAGATATTCCCCTCAGGGGATGGAGCGGCTCTGGAAAGAACAGATGGTTTCAAGTTTCCTCCCTGGCTTCTCCAAGATAGGGTTGAGAGAGATTCCTGCCTGCAACCTTGGAGATGCCACTGCCAGTCTGGGAAGACACTACTGAGCCTTCCTGGCTTCTACAAGATATGGCTGAGAGAGATTCCTGCTTGCACCCTTGGAGAAGCTGCTGCCAGTCTGTGAAGACAGTACTGAGCTAGATAGACCAATGGTCTCACTCAGTATATGGCAGCTTCCTATGTTCCTAATGTTACATGCATTTGCATGTAATGTCTGGTTTAGCCTTTAGTCTGAGTACATTGTTATTGAGATGATATGCTTAGACTTAAAACATAAGAGAACATAAGAACAGCCCTGCTGGATCAGGCCCAAGGCCCATATAGTTCAGCATCCTGTTTCGCACAGTGGCCCACCAGATGCCGCTGGAAGCCACAGGCAGGAGTTGAGGGCACACCTTCCCTCCTGCTGTTACTCCCCTGCAATTGGTACTCAGAGGCATCCTGCCTTTGAGGCTGGAGGTGGCCCACAGCCCTCCGACTAGTAGCCATTGATAGACCTCTCCTCCATGAAGTCATCCAAACCCCTTTTAAAGCCATCCAGGCTGTTGGCTGTCACCACATCCTGTGGCAGAGAGTTCCACAAGTGGATCACGCATTGTGTGAAAAAGTACTTCCGTTTGTTGGTCCTAGACCTCCTGGCAATTAATTTCATGGAGTGACCTCTGGTTCTAGTGTTGTGTGAGAGGGAAAATAATTTCTCTCTCTCCACTTTCTCCACACCATGCATAATTTTATAGACCTCTATCATGTCTCCCCGCAGCCGTCTTTTTTTCTAAACTAAAAAGCCCCGGGTGTTGTAGTCTTGCCTCATAAGAAAGGTGCTCTAGGCCCCTGATCATCTTGGTTGCCCTCTTCTGTATCTTTTCCAGTTCTACAATGTCCTTTTTAAGATGTGGTGGGCAGAATTGTATGCAGTACTCCAAATGTGGTCGAACCATAGTTTTGTATAAGGGCATTATAATACTAGCCGTTTTATTTTCAATCCCCTTCCTAATGATCCCTAGCATGGAATTGGCCTTTTTCACAGCTGCCGCACATTGATTCGACACTTTCAATGAGCTGTCCACCATGACCCCAAGATCCCTCTCCTGGTCAGTCACAGACAGCTCAGATCCCATCAGCATATACTTGAAGTTGGGGTTTTTCGTCCCAATGTGCATCACCTTACACTTGCTAACATTGAACCACATTTGCCACTTTGCCGCCCACTCCCCCAGTTTGGAGAGATCCTTTTGGAGCTGCTCACAATCTGTTTTGGATTTCACTACCCGGAAGAGTTTGGTATCATCTGCAAATTTGGCCACCTTGCTGCTTACCCCTACTTCTAGATCATTTATTGAATAAATTAAAAAGCACCGGTCCCAGTACAGATCCCTGGGGGACCCTACCTCTTACTTCCCTCCATTGCGAAAACTCTCCAGTTATACCTACCCTCTGTTTCCTGTCTTTCAACCAGTTTGCAATCCACACATGTACTTGTCCCCTTATCCCATGACTACTAAGTTTCCTCAGGAGTCTTTGATGAGGAACTTTGTCAAAAGCTTTTTGGAAGTCCAGGTATACTATGTCAACTGGATCACCTTGATCCACACACTTGTTGACACTCTCAAAGAACTCCAAAAAGTTAGTGAGGCATGATTTACCTTTGCGGAAGCCATGCTGGTTCACTCCCAGCCGGGCCTGTTCTTCTAGGTGCTTTACAGTTTTATCCTTGAGGATGCTTTCTATCAATTTGCCTGTTATGGACATTAGGCTAACTGGCCTGTAATTTCCTGGATCGCCCTTGGATCCCTTTTTGAAAATCGGTGTTACATTTTCTCCTCTCCAGACCTCTGGTACAGAGCCCGATTTAAGGGATAAGTTATATATTTTAGCAAGGTCGTCTGCAATTTCACATTTGACTTCTTTGAAAACTCTTGGATGGATGACATCCAGTCCTGGTTATTTGTTCGCTTTCAGTTTTTCCAGACAGTTTAGAACATCTTCCCTTGTCACTTCTATCTGACTCAGCTTTCTAGCTTCCATCCCTAACAAGCCTGGTTCAGGAACAGGTATATACTCAGTATTCTCTGCCATGAAGCCAGATGCAAAGAACTCATTCAGCTTCTCTGCAATCTCCATATCCTCCTTAATAATCCCTTTCACTCCCTCATTGTCTAATGGCCCAACCGCCTCCCTGGCAGGTTTCCTGCTTCTGATGTATTTAAATAAGTTTTTGTTATTTCCCTTGATACTTTTGGCTAAATGTTCCTCAAATTCTTTTTTTGCCTCTCTTATTATCGCCTTACATTTCTTTTGCCAGAGTTTGTGTTCCTTTCTGTTCTCTTCATTTGGACAGGCCTTCCAATTTCAGAAGGAAGTCTTCTTCCCTTTTATGGCTTCTTTGACGGTACCCGTTAGCCATGCTGGCATCCTCCTGGACTTAGTGGTATCTTTCCTCCTTTTGGGTATACAATCTAACTGGGCTTCTAGTATTGTGGTTTTGAGTAAACTCCATGCATTCTGGAGCGAAGTGACTCTCCTGGATTTCCCTTTCAGCTTTCTTTTCACCATACTTCTCATTTTGGAGAAGTTTCCTCTTCTGAAATTCAAAATGTCTGTGTTAGACGTCCTTGGTGATTCTCTCCCCGCATGTATGCTGAATTTGATGGCACTATGGTCACTGTTCCCTAGAGGGTCGATGACACTGACATCACACACCAGGTCCTGGGTACCACTCAGAATTAGGTCCAAGGTTGCCTTCTCTCTGGTTGGTTCCAAGACCAACTGTTCTAGGGCACAGTCATTTAGCATATCTAGAAATTTGACCTCTTTGTCATGACCTGACTGTGAGTTTACCCAGTCTATGTGTGGGTAATTGAAGTCACCCATAATTTGACCAATGGCCCAAATAGCTTAGCCATTGCCTCTAATGGGACTGGCAACCTCAGAAGTTGCCTTGATCAATTTAGCTCAGCATAAAATATCTTCAGTGACTGTTGCCGGTGTCTCTTTGGGGCAAGGAACTCCCCACCAGCACAATTTCTTTTGGTATGTACCATAAACAGCTCTCTCTCTCTCTCTCTCTCTCTCTCTCTCTCTCTCTCTCTCTTTTTGAAAAGACAAATATTTTTAGCCAAACCTTTTAGCTACCTAGTCATTTTTATGGGCAGCTATTTTAATTCAGACTTTTATATGTTTTAATTGTTTTTAAATTTCTAGGTTTGTTTTATTGTTGTACACCGCCTAGAGACTTCGGTAGTGGGCAGTATACAAATGTTAAATAAAATAAATAGTAAATGCTGGCTTGAAGTAGTCCTATTAAAATTAGGCATTACCTAACTTGTCCTTTAATTACAATGGGACTACTTTGAGGAATTTCCCTCATGCCAGCATATTTAAGTATTTATAACCCCAATAAATCCTGACTAAATTATTGTACAGGGAACTGCTCCTGCTGCATGAAATAAATACTTTGGGGTGCAGATATTAATCTAGTAGGACATGCTTGGATTTTCAGAATAAAGTCTGTCTTTGTGGTGTTTCCTAAAATCTCAAAGACAGCAGTAGATGTCACTGCAGTTAAGGAGAATAACTAGACTGGTGTGGCTCAAATAATAGCACACTGTTGCCCAAGGGCCCAATAGAAAACACTTTCTTGCTCATGCTGGTTTCTCCCGATAGAGTGAGTTACCTTGGAGAATTCAAGAGAAGATGCTTTTGAATTATATAGATGTTGTGTTTCATGTCGCATTTACCCCCATGCATTTCCTGTATGACACAAGGCAAATCTTAGTCTCTAATTTGGCTTCCACATCTGTTTTTTAAAAACTGACTTATTTAACAGAATAACACACATTCTAACATTTTTACTGTAACCAGTTCTTGTACTTTACCAAAAATAACCAGGCAAAAATGTCAAACAAAGAAATTGGTTAAAATTGGACCCAGAGGTCAAACTGTGCATTGTGACGCATACAATTGGTCCTTGTGTACTCCAAAAGAAAACAACTGTTGCATCCCTATATGGATTCAACAATATATGCGAGCATTAACAGAGAATCCAAGGATCATGTACTGATATTTTCATATAATTTTAATAAAACCATATGATTAAAATATTTTAAAGTTGGATATAGAGACTATTTTAATGAATGTTTTCTATAAATGTTATTGGAACATACAGATCTATTCTCATTCCAGTATTTACAACTCATGCAATTGCACAGTCTTTTAATCACATGGTTTCATTAAGATAATATTAAAATATCAGTACATGACACTTGGATTCTCTGTTAATGCCCTTGTGTGTTCCCTCCTGCATCAGCTGCAGAGGGCTTTGAATCAGGACCATGACATTGGTGGGGAGGAGGATTTAACCCTGTACCTCTACTATAATCCCATCTAAATCCCCCTCCCCATTATTATAGCCTTTGTCTCAGAGCAAGCTCACGTGAGGGGATGGGAAAATGCTGAATCATCCCTGCTGAGCTCTCTGGTAAAGGCTATTCCTAAAATTCTTCTGTATTTCTGGTAGGTTTGTTGGGGACCCCCTTACCCCAACATTAGACCCAGAGGTACCAACACAGAATTATTTGGAATTCAGGCCTGTGTCTGATTCCATTTTATTAAGAGATCAATTAATGCCTGAACTCAAAGTGAACTGACACCCAGGTCTCATGACTGCCTTGGCTAACTGCTCTGTGAATAGACTCTATGGAGATCAAAGGAAGATACAACTATAAAGAATGAGGCTTACTGGACAGAGTCAGCAAGCTTTGCCTAACAAGCAGATCTTAGCTCAAGAGCCATCCAAGAGTTTGCTGCTATAGCCGTGGGGCAACAAGCAGGAACACTGTCCATGGACAGGAACTGTCTGTGAAGACTTCCCCAACCATGGTGTTCTCACTCTCTGCCTTGCTCTGAGCAAACTGCCTGCTTGACCACCAGAAGCTTGACCATCGCTCCCAAGCTGCTGTTCCCAGCTACAGCATCTCTCCTTCAGCTGAATTCTCACCGCCCTCAAAGCCTCTGACCCTGGTAATATGCTGCCTCTGCGAGCCTTGGATCCCTCTTCCCTCCTCCCTACTAATTACTGCCACCCCCTTCCTAAGCCTTCCCTTCCTTCTTTCTCTGCTTCTCTCTAAATGTTTTATTAGGATTTGTTAGATAGCTGTAATTACTGATTGCACACACATATGTTAGTTAGGCACATTACACTACACTTTGAATCGGAAACACTTTTTAAATGTGGATTATTTTATCCTGATGAGCAACTTTCTATAATAAAGCCCATTGAAATTTCTGAGTGTGTCTGTCTCTGTTGCATGCCCAGATACTACATGGTCACCATCTCCAAGAACCAATTCAGTTTGTGTATGATGTGACTTTGCCTCTTTCCCTCTGAGCACATACAGAGTGTGAAACCAGGTGTGGTTCACAACAGGTTCAAAAATGGCTGCTGCTCCCACCACCCCTACTTTCAACAGAGCTTGACTCTCCCTGGACATGAGGTGGAATCCCAGGGAAACTCTCTTTCTCTTGCTATTGGAGTTACACAAAAATCCTCCATGTGCAAGCCTACATGTGATGAGAAAACTGGCAGTTTGCTGAATGTCTGAGGATGTGCTTGCACCAAAGTAAGATCCCCTTTCAGTCCCCGCTTTCTCCTGAGTTAAAACCCCCACTTAGGCTTGTAAGAACAAAAAGAAAAACAGGTTTATTCACGTGCTACATATTGCTTCTGTCTGAAGCTTTCTCAGCTTTTAGTTACAGGTAAAAATACTCAGTAGGTTACAAGAGAACTCCAAAAAGCACCCTGAATGATGTTGGGGCAGCGCGCTTTAAAAATCATGGTTTCCCAGTTTCAAAGAACAGGGATATAGGAAAATGCAAAAGCAGAATTAAAACTTACAGAGTCTTTTAAAACACCCTGGCTGGATGGGTGAAGGGTAGTGTTATTTTAGTTTAGTTACATTACAAGTAAATAATAAAAAATCAGTATCAGGGATATACAACACACATTTTAGTTTAGTTACATTACAAGTAAATAATAATAGATCAGTATCAGGGATATACAACACACAAAAGAAACAGAAAGTCTAACACAAAGTCTGACTAAACAAACTTTCCCCTAGACTAATTTCCCAAAGCCACAGCCCTGGCTTCTTTGCCTTGAACTCACCCAAACTCTGGAAGAGAATTCAAGTTTCCTGCTCTCAAGGAAAGCAGCTTTCAAGGAACTACAGAGGTCATTCCATGAGAGAAATCTACAGGCTAGCTTTTGACCACGAGGGAGCAAAACTCCATTACTCCTCACTAAGGCTTTCCGCCTGTGCTTCTCTCTAACAAAGAACTCCCTTCTTGTTCCCAGAATCCCCCACAACCACTCTCTAGGTTCCAACCACCTGGTGTACTGATTGGCTGAGCTCTGTTGTTCACCCACCTGCCAGTCAGGACTGGGTTTACTTCCAGTTAACTCTTTAGCGTAGGGGTGGCTGATCACTAAAACCTGTAGCTAAGCCTCAAGTTGTGTTTTACATTTATCAGGGGGAGAGCAACCAGCCCCATCAAACCCCAGCATAGCATCCCTCCAGTGGCTGTTGCTGGTATATGCCTTATGTTTATCTTTAGATTGTGAGCCCTTTGGGGACAGGGGACCATCTTATTTATGTATTCATTTTTCTATGTTGCTTTCATAACTTTGGCTGAGGAGCAGTATATAAATATTCATAGTAGTAGTAGTAGTGTTCTCTCTGGAGTGAGGAGGACCTCACGAAACCTGTTGTTCCACTCTGTCGCTCAGGTGGAGGAGGAGGAGGAGGAGGAGAGGGTGGGAGGTGGGGTCAGACAGGAATGTTGAATTTCTGACCTGACACAATATGATACAGCAGTCAGGGGTGGAGTCAGTTAGGAATGTCTGACATGGGCCCTCCTAACAGTATAAGTGTCCTATCAGATTCAGACATTGTGAGCTGTGACAGGTCCAGCAAACATCCAATCACACATTCCCCATATGGTGGGAGAGACCTATGCCCAAGATTTATTCCTGTTCCCCACTATCAGTGACATCACTGAAAATCTTCCAAGCAGTGGAGGAATAAAATCCCCTGAGCCCAGCCTTCAGTGTTTCCTGTAACAGTTTCCTGGAGCTTGTTGACAACAGCTCCCATAATCCTCAGCCAAAGGCCAGTGCAGCTGGGGATCATATAGTCAACAAACAACATCTGGCAATCCTTGTTACAGGGAATACTGCTTTTGACCTATTTGCACTTTGTCTTGCTCTTTGCTAGGGTGAGATTTCCCCATCCAAATGCTTTAGCAAACTCCAAAATGAAGTTGGGAGTTTGCAATGGCAATGAGGAAAGTATCTCTGCTTGCTGTTGACCTGCACAGAACTGAATTACAATGTCGCCTTTCAACCCGTCAATTCGGCACCCAATTAAGGCTGCATATAGGGCCATGATTTACAACTGCCAGTGTGTTCAAGTGAGCAGTGATTGTACAGAGACGCAACTCTACCAAATGAATCCTTCACAAGTACAGGCAATTCTCAACACAAGGCATGCCACGTTAAGATGAACAGCACTTAAGGTGTTTGTAAATTGCCACCTTGTTTCAACTTTACAACACTCACTGTAGAAGGGGAGCCTCTGCTAGACAGCTGCTGGTGCATGGGCTGGGATGGGTGGGGAGAGGTGACTATGGCGGATCAGACTCACATTGTCCTTGAGAGCAGTTGCTGCAGCTTATGAGGATGTGGAGGGATTGGCTGGCTCACCTGTCCAAAATGCTTCCCTTGCTGGTGCTGTTTCCATTCTGCTTCCCCCAGCTCAGCTGTTGCATTGTGACAGTGATCTGGAGACACCCCGACCCATTCCCTGCCCATATGTCATTTCCTGTTCACCCTCTTTGCTTCCCCATCTAACTGTTGCCCATAAGGAGGAGAAGGTAGAGGGTGAATTACCCAGGTGCCTCCCTCCCTTCCATGGAGAAGTGAGAACCAGGAAGAGCCTGGGAAAGGAGTGGGCAACAAGGGTGAGCAACTTCTGATTCTCCACCACCAGTTTCTCTGCTGCATGTCTGTAACTGACACACACCCAACTTTGACAGCAGCAGAAAAAGAAAGGGACCCAGCCTTGGTTCAGGAATTAGAATCCCATTTAGAACATTGTTTACTATGGGAAAATAGGTGAGAGAAAATAGGAGGAGAGCTTGTCTTGATTTGTTCCCTTAGCTAAGCAGGATCCACCCTGGTTGAATATGTGAATGGGAGACTAAACGTGCGATCACTGAAAAATATTCCCCTCAGGGGATGGAGCCTCTCTGGGAAGAGCAGAAGGTTCCAAGTTCCCTCCCTGGCTTCTCCAAGATAGGGCTGAGAGAGATTTCTGCCTGCAACCTTGGAGAAGCCACTGCCAGTCTGTGAAGACAATACTGAGCTAGATAGACCAACCATCTGACTCAGTATATGGCAGCTTCCTATGTTCCTATGAGTTAAGATGTTTTGACTTAAGCCACAGTATTCAGGAACCAATTATGTCATATGTCTAAGGACTTCCTGCAATCCTTACTCCTGAATAAAACTCTAAACATGTTGAGTGGCCTACCATCCAGCTCCCAGTTGTTCTAGCTGAGATGCCCCTGCCCCCTTCCCCACTGGCACCACAGGGTCACTGAAGAACCATTTGGTCCTGAGGGAAGGAAACGGAAGAATGTTTTGAGAAATTGACCAAAGACAGCAGCAGGAAAACGGCAGATTGAGAATCACTCTGAGGAAGTCAGAGGAGAGAACTGAGAGATGGAATGTGAGAGGAAAGCTTTAAGGGCTGGTCTTCATTCATATGCTGCCAGTTTGAAAAATACTTGTCCTGGCCTCCTTCTCGACAGCTTTCACTCCTCACCAGCAGCAGTGCACATGCCTAGGTCTTTTCTTCCACTCACTGCAATTTTTAGTTGCTTTTTAATTTTGTTTTCCTATCCTATTTTTTATCATGATTACAGATATGTATATACTACATCATTCCCCCAAAGCAGTTAGCATAGCAAAAGGAATAACAGAGGAGAAAGAGATGTTTTCCTGCCTGCCTCACGGGAGGCTCGAAGTCTGAAAAGCATTGTAATGGAGACACCAGCAATAGGCACTGGAGATACACTGTGTAGGCTTGAGTAGGAACTGTTGTCCTCCTCCTACTAAATATGAGATACGCTACTTAGAAAGGTGCATCTTTTGCCCAAATAGCAGACATTTCTCTCTCTCTTTTTCAAAACTGTATGTCAGGGGTTTCATCATCATCATCATCATCATCATCATTATTATTAATAATTTTATTTTTACATTTTATATCCTGCTCTTCCTCCAAGAAGCCCAGAGCGGTGTACTACATACTTAAGTTTCTCCTCACAACAACCCTGTGAAGTAGGTTAGGCTGAGAGAGAAGTGACTGGCCCAGAGTCACCCAGCAAATCTCATGGCTGAATGGGGATTTGAACTCGGGTCTCCCCGGTCCTAGTCCAGCACTCTAACCACTACACCACGCTGGTGGCGGCAGTGTAGCATAAAGCCTCAATTAATTGCTCAGGGCTCCAAATCTCACCAGCCACCTCCCTCCTCCATGACGTCTTCCTCCAGAAAGGAAGTGCAGCAGGGAAGGCACCTGCACAGAGCGGAGGCAGGGAGAGCACCTAGTTTCACCTAACTGTCTGTTGCTTCCACCTTCGTAGGTGTGGCATTATAATACTGGAAACGTTTAAAAAGTAATTATTCTGGGGGGAGTAGGACTGAGGTTAGTCATCAAAAGTGAGCCTGGACTCTGGATCCTTTTAAGTACCTAGCAACCCTCCTGCTCTGCGTAATCCTGGTCTGAAATGCAATATACAAGCACTATACATAAATAAAATATAAATGCTGTGTTCAGTAGGACTTACTCCATTGAAAGCATGCAGAGGATCACAGCCTAAAACACTATCTATCTATCTATCTATCTATCTATCTATCTATCTATCTATCTATCTATCTATCTATCTATCTATCTATCTATAAAAAGTGACAATATTTATACTGAGACCTGGAAAAGAGATGATGTAGGCTTTGTAATACCAAGGGCTTGTTGTGCCTTCCAAAGAAAGAGTCCAAACTGCATTCATTTGCCTCAGGGTCACTGCTTTCCCCCCAGCCATTTTCAGCATTTGGCTCTGGCTAACCATGCTGATAGTCTGAAGGAGAAAATGTTCCTTTGCCATTCATCCATTGGAGGGAAATGACAACCTAGTTCTAGAAGAATTTACTTTGGTTCCATTCAGAGTTGGCCTTGTCATGAAGTGACATGAAGTGACATGAAGAATTTGACATACAGTTTCCTAATGGTGCAGCGGGGAAATCTTGACTAGCAAGCCAGAGGTTGTTGGTTCGAATCCCCTCTGGTATATTTCCCAGACTACGGGAAACACCTCTATTGGGCAACAGTGATATAGGAAGATGCTGATAGGCATCATCTCATGCTGCACGGCAGATGGCAATGGTAAACCCCTCCTGTATTCTGCCAGACAACCACAGAGCTCTGTGGTCACCAGGAGTCAACACCGACTTGACAGCACATTTTACCTTTAGAAGGGCAGGCTTTGGAACAATTTATCCTAAATGTGGTATCTGTGAACTCCAAGATCATTCAGTCTTGAAAAATGATTCCTAAGATTTTTCTGGACATTTGAGTTGTCTACAGGCTTTTGCAATAGGGCTAATGCAACACTACAGATGCTGTAAGGTTGCGTGGCATTGCCTAAGATAGAGTCAGCCTATGACAGGTTACATGGGGATGGGCAGCTAGTTTGGTGGTTTTGACATGAATGATGAAGAGGCTAAGGCCAGCCCCTGTTCTGTTTTGAATCTGTTGGAGGGTGTAATTTACCCGTGATGGGTATTGTGATTAATTAGCAGAGCACTAAAGGAGCTACACACTCCAGTTGCAGAATAGAACACAGAGTTTAGTTGTTGTAGCTATTTAGAGAAGACACATTGAGATTCTTGTAGAATCTAACTACTAAGTAGGTTTATTGGAGAAGTACACTTTGGATAGGAAAGACCTAATCCTATCTGTAGGCTACAAAATGAATAGGCAGGGAGAGAGAGATATGTTTCCATCTGCTCTCTAAGAGGAAAGGAAGGGATTCAGACTCATCAGAGGAAATGCCTGAGGAGTCAAGGCAGGGGTTATAGCATAGAGGTAAAGCAGGGATAGGTAAGGCGACTCTCTCTAGCTACCTCTACTCCCACTGCTCCTAGTGGTCATTAGGATAGACAGTGCAAAAGATTGATGCACTGAGAGTTCCAGTGCAACTCCAGTGCATCTCCAACAGAATCTGGGCAAATGGTTGAGTATGAGTTCTATGGAAGAAGCATTTTATTTATTATATTTTTATACTGCTTTTCTACTCTTGGTTATACAAAGTGGTGTACAATTTCATTACAATGATGAAAACAAAACATGGTTAACATATATACACAGGGCAGTAAAATCTCAGCAGTTCAACAGTCAGCAAACACTAGCCTAAAAAGGGACTGTATCCACTGCTAGGCTGCCAAGGAAAGAGCATTCCACAAATGAGTGAGACCCACCATTGAGGGGCATCACCACAATTGAGCGGGGGCCACCAAGTAAGCATTCTACTACCTGGGGATCACCACGGAGAAGGCCCTGTCTTGGGTAACTTCTAATAGTGGTGGGATCCACAGCAGACCCCTATTGATCTCATTGTGAAGGGAGGGCGGAGGCGGTCCTTCAGGTATCTTGTCTGAAATCGCTTAGGGCAGGCATAGGCAAGGTGTGGCTCTCCAGATGTTGCTGAACTTCAACTCCCACCATCAGCTGGAATAAATTGTGGCTGGGGGGTGATGGGAGTTGTAGTTCAGCAACATCTGGAGAGCCACACCTTGCCTATGCCTCGCTTAGGGCTTTAAGGATGGCGTTCCCAGCCTTGGGTCCCAGGATGTCATTGGATCACAACATCCCCAGTCACAATGGCCAAATACCATTGTGACTGCAGGGGATGGTGTTCTAGTTCATCAACATCTGGGAACTCAAGGTTGGGAACCCCTGCTATAGAGGTAACCCTCCAGTATGTAACCATAACCAGTATGTCAGTATCCATTTCTGCCTTGCTTAACGTGGAGTCTTTATTCAAATAGCCTACCGTGAGGAGCCCCTTTTAAAGTTGCAACTCGAATCACAATACTCATTATATTCTGTTCTTGATCTTCCTTAGATTGCATGCTCAAATGACAGAGGGAATATGGGGTTTGGACACAGGAGGTACATGTGAAGTTCAACAGACTCAGCTGGCTTCCCTCTGTAACCTTCCTTAATAGGAACATAAAAGTATTGTTGGCATGTCTGGTAGAAAACTAAAAAAACATGCCCCAAAGCTGAAATGGTTTTCATTCTTTTTCAAATTACTTCTGACATTAAACTTTGCCCTTGTTCAAGCTCAGGCTAACAACACATCCATCTTACTGAAGTCTAATAGTACAGTTTGGAAGGAATTCTGCAGCTTGAGAAGCACAAAGGATTACAATTTAGATATGGTAAAGTAGTTGTGTGTGTATATATTCATGGAGCCCTTCATTTTAAAAATAAGATGTTGGTTCGGATCCAAAGCTGACTCGCATGGCAATTGGGTGCATCATGCAACTTGTGGAACATCCTGCACAGGCTGGATCTCTGCCCATAGCCAGGCAGGCAGATGTGGCTGGCTGCTGCTTATGCTTGGGATTAAGCTTTTGGTGTGTGTGTGTGTGTGTGTGTGTGTGTGTGTGTGTTTAATGGCATGTGAAAAAGGTTAAGCCTCCAAGTGATGGCAACTGCAGGGAGTTGGAAAGTACAGATTTTTAAATGATTTTCCAGTGGCTTCTTTATGCCCAGTGGTAATAATTTTTGGCCTTGAAAACATTAATGATGAAAAGCGATTAAATGAGCTGCAGTAAAGAATCGGAGAGGAGTGCAAGAGAGAGAGAGAGAGCTTCATAATTTATGTAGAGTTGTTTTGAATTCAGTTGGAATCGGAGTGAGTCTAAACTCACCTCTAAATATTTTTAGAGGCATTCTCACCTCTAAAGGTTGGCCCTCTTGGGGATGATGTATGTCTGTGGCCGGAGGGAAATAGACATAGGCTGCATTTGCATGAAAGGCAAAACTGGACGTAAATGGGGCAGAGGTTGGAACTCTGCTACGTCTGAAAGTGTGCAATTGTGGTTTCGAGGCAGAAGAGACCTGCAGTTTGCCTTGCCAAACTACAGTCTGAATCTTTGGTTTGTAGTAAGTTTTTCCACTCTACCCTGAGGTTTGGTGGCGGCAGCATTGCATCCGAATGCGAACGCCACCATAATCACAGTTTTGTGCTGCTTTTGGAAGCATAATAATGAAGAGGGTGGCTCAGAGCAGTGTTCCCTCTAACAGGGATTCCCAGATGTTGTGGACTACAACTCCCATAAACCCCAAGCAAAAGTCATTGCAGCTGGGGATTCTGGGAGTTGTAGTCAAAACAACATCTGGGGATCCCTGTTAGAAAGAACACTGTCCCAGACCCACCCAGGAACGTAGTAGTTCTATGCATGCTGTGTTTTTCGATGGCTGTGTCTCAGTGAAAGCACCATGCCCACATCCTCCTCCTTTCTCTTCTCCTCCCGATCCTGCCTGGCAACAGTGATGCTGTTGCCCTGCATTCAGAGTATTTAAAGAGAGACCACCCTTTCGGGTTTTGCTGGCTTTCTCCCAATTTCAAGGGGAACTGGGTGGCCCCCTATAAATATAGGAGAGATAGACAGGGATGGTGAAAAGTGGGGAGGCAGTCCAACTCGCCACTGCACGTATCGCACCATTTAACCCATACTGGTGGCCGTCTGTGCAGAAACACTGGTGCGTACAACACACCGCTGTAAAGTAACAAAACACTGCACCCCAGTATGGCCCCCTCTTTGGGATTGCTGTGCTCCCAGTTAAGTTCAGTGGGGAGAGGTCTGTCTTTACACAATGATGCCTCTTGCTAGACAACTTGTGCTGCCATATTGCTCACCCCCAACATAGGTGGCATAAGACAGGTGGTACCTGCACAAAAGGTGTGCACTTGTCACATTTTCCATTGTTGGGCTCCTGGGAAGATGGAAGGTGGCGGTGGCCATGGAGTGCCAATGCACGCACAGTGAGGGCATTCTTTGGATGCCGCACAGAAGATTTTGTTGGTGTTTGGCACAGTTTGGCATTGCTGTGCTCTCCCTGCAGCATGTTGAAAGGAGTTTTGTGCTGTCAAACAGCCTCCTGTTTCATGTGAAATGGGTGGATTTCTGTGGGCCGTTGCCGCGGGGGTGCACATTGAACTTTCAAGACCCTCTTGTGGGTATATTCTACATCTGGGAGTAACTGGGAGTAACTGGGGGTTAAGACCGTGAGGGGAGAGGAGGTCCCTCATCACCCTGCTGCCGTATCTCACATTGTCCCCACTATGCAGGTGCCTCACAATGTGGGGAAAGTTACTTATTAACTTCAGCACCAGCAGGGATGGTGGGATGAGGGCTTGGTACACAAGAGGAACCTTGTCCTGCTTCAAGAATACAGCACAGCTGTAGAGCCAGGGGGCCTCCAAGGCTGCCCATTGGCATGCTCAGTCCTGCCTTGTTCCTCCCTATAAGCACTCGTATTTGTCACCAATGCCCATTCTAGTTGTCCTTGATGGCATCTATTGCCCTGTGGCTGCTCTTTGGCTTGAAGAAATCTACAGTGCTATCTATGATGCTATCACGGCCTGCCTGCAGCAGATACCCCAGGGTCCCCTCAGTCTGGCAACGTGAGCGGCTGCCTGAAATACGGCCTTGGTGGATGAGGAGGAGTGAGTGGGTACCCAGCCCTGAAACTGGAGGCTGCCAAACTGTGGTGGGATGAACGTCTGCAGTGCAATTCACAGTTTGAAAAAATAACCGTGGGTCTGTCAACCTCCGGTTTCGCGTTACATGTGAATCACTTAGCTGGCTTTATTTAATTACTTAGCTTTTTATAACTGCTTCCCTCATAAACACAAATAAACCTTCTGTCAGTTTAACTAAGACTTTATTCTGAGACAACCCCATTTTCTCCTTCTCCTTTCCCTCCTTTCCCCCCGACTCCACTCACCACACTCTCCCTACAGGATCCCCACTGGAACAAACTTTTAAAACATAATGAGAGTCCTAATACCTTTCGCCTGCCTTGTAATAAAGAAGACATGTAAAGGTTCTTTCTAAATATGTCACATTATAAGCAATTAAAAAGGGTAAAGGTTCGTGGAATTATAAGCAATTAAAAAGGGTAAAAGTTCCTGGCTGGTTTGGATGATATGTGCTTCCATGCAATTAGGGCCATGACTATGCATGTCCTCCTCATTGCTTAATTGCAGGCAGAATTGTGTGTACTGACCTGCTCCTCCATATGCAGCTCAAATCCTACCTTAGATAAACCCAGGGGCGTAGCTAGGGAAAAGGGGGCCTGTGTTCATCCCTCTCTCTGGTGGCCCCCTAGAGTGAGGGAGATAATGAAGAAAATAGGGATTGGTGGATCTGGAGGGCCCTCAGGAGCTGGGGGCCCGTGTTCTTTGAACCCTTTCGCTCAATTATAGCTACGCCCCTGGATAAACCACCTCCTCATGCCACTGGGCAGTGCCCAGTATTTTGAGCTGTGTGTACTGCAACTAAAGAGTTAAGTCTGTTCCAGGAGATCCAGTGAGATCTAGCCATGGACACTTTGAATTGCTAATCTACAGCAGCTGCCCTTTTACGGAGCTCAGTGGGGATGGCTACTTACCTAGAGGGAAAGCTCAGGCTGACTATCCTGAACCCAGACAATTGCTTGGAATGGAAAACATGACTGAGGCTTGCATTGCATGCTGAAGGACTACAGAAAGTCACTGAAGAAGACCCTCCCGCAGATGGAACCACAGCTGCTGAGAAAACTGCTAAAGAGGCATGGCGACTCAAGGATGCTAAAGCTCAAGCTTTGATCATGGCTTCTGTGAGTAAAAATTATCTTTCTACTATATGTGGTCTTGAGACCTCAAAGGAAATGCTAAGCAAGCTAGATTCCTTGCATATGAAAAAGGGGTGGGCATACACCTTTAACTTGAGAAAGAAAATGCAGAATCTCCAATATAAAGACAGGGACTGTTTTGCCACGCATGTAGCATTGCTGGAAGATTTTTTCTTTGAATTTAAAGCTGCAAAGGAGGAATTTACAGAGAGTCAGAAGCTGGAAGCTCTGTTCCTAAGCATGCCCCCAGCTATAGCAATATAATCAGCCAATTGGAAACCCATACCACTCTAACCTTTGAGAGCGCTGTGGAAACTATCTCTTCTGAGGCAAGCAGAAGGGAAGTTTTGAATTCTCGACATGAAGGTGAATTGGCAAATAACTTTGCTCTTAAGGTAACAATTGGCCATTCCAGAGGAAACCCAAGGTGGGGAGGGAATGCTGCAAGAGGAAACCACATGGGCCCCCCACATTTGCATACAAAGATGTCTGGCTCCATTGCCAAGGGAACTCAGTCCAGAGAGAGAGGTCACATGACCGCCAGCAGGGAGACTGCTCCTAGAATGAGGCCAACTTGGACTAATGCCTTTAGATGCTTTCTGTGTAACCAATTTGGCCACAAGGTGGTGAACTGTCCCAAGAATCAGACAAGAAGAGTTGATTTTATTGAGAGCGATTTAAAAAAAGACTTTAAGATTGCTCATTCAAATAAGAATTTTAGTGTTTCCTTGCTTCAAGGATATGGAAAATTCATATTAGACAGTGGTTCCACAATTCATATCTCAAATCGTTTGGATTTCTATACTGAACTATTTGATATCCCTGAAGAGATTGTTCACTTGGGCAATAATACTACAATTAAAGCAAAGAAAAAAGGTGAAGGAATTTTGTATTGCAAGTTATTGGATGGATCAATTAATGAATTTTTTGTGAAGGATGTTTTGTATATCCCTGACTTCTCAAGCTCCTTGCTTTCAATATCCAAGCTAGAGACACAAGGCTGTGAACTGTATATTAGAAATGGACAATGTGTTGTTACCCAGAGTGGAGAGGTTTGTCTAGTAGGCTCTGAATGCAAAGGCCTGTACAGTGTGCAGGAGCAACCTGTGTCAAAGACAGACAGAGAAAGACCAGCCTGGTCCAAACCTGAAGCATACCAGCCCAATGAAGTTAACCTAGCTCAGTCATGCTCGCATGAAAACTGCTTGCAACTGTGGCATAGATGCCTAGGACACAGGAGCTATGAGTCAATCCAGAACATGAAGGAAAGGGGATTAGCTGATGGCATTGATTTTGTACCATGTGACATTGTGACTAACTGTGTTTGTTGTCTTGAGTCCAAAGCAGTTAAAAAGTCATTTCCTAAGCAGACCCCTGGAGCTGATCCACAGCGAAATATCTGGACCACTACCAGCAACCATAGGTAATTTAAAATATTTTCTCACATTCATTGATGATGTCTTATGATACATGGTTGTCTTTGTACTAAAGGAGAAATCACAGATGCTCGAAAAACTCCAGGACTACGTGGCCATGGCAAACAACAAATTTGGGCAGAAGCCAAAGATCCTATGCACAGACAATGGTGGAGAATATATGTCCAGCGCTACACAGCAGTTCCTGAGAGAACATGGAATTGTGCATCAAACCACGGTAGCTTACAATCCATCACAAAATGGAGTCTTCGAAAGGAAAAATAGAAGCCTCCTGGATATACTAAGATGCATGCTTGCTGATGCACACCTCCCACAGAAATTCTGGGGAGAAGGCTACATGACTGCTACATACATACAAAACAGAATGCACACAAAGCCTGTAGGAACACCATATGAACTTTGGCATGGTCATAAGCCATCCATGATGCATTTGCGTGTCTTTGGAAGCTCGGCTTACTCATACATCCCAAAGGAAAAAAGGACTAAGTTAGGGGCTAGGGCCACAAAAGGGATTTTTGTAGGCTACTCAGCGCACTCCAAAGGCTACAGAATTCTGGATCCTGACACCAACAAGATAACCATAAGCAGATCGGTGTATTTTGATGAGAATGAAAGAGCTACATCTTCAGAGGGGGCCTACACCGAAGCAAGCAACCAGACCAAACACCCTGACGATTGGATTATGCTTCCTGATCTCAGCGGAATTGAGGAGGAGGAGACAGCAGATCCAGATCCAACCACGCTCGACACAGAGACCTCCAGCAATCCACCAGACGCAAATGAGATAATGGAAGGGATCACAGAGGGTGAGGTGAGGTGATCAACGTGCTCAAACAGAGGTGTTACAGCCCTGAGACTGTCCTACCTTGCAAGAACGGCGGAACAACCAGAACCTTCATCATGGGAGGAAATATCCCAGCTACCACAACCAGAAGCCCAGAAGTGGAAACAAGCTGTAATTGAAGAGCTTGAGGTTCTACAGAAAAACAAAACTTGGACTCTTACTAAGTTACCTCAAGGGAGGAAAGTTATAGGCTGCATATGCGTTTTCAAACTCAAACATGATGCTGATGGTGAGAATCAGCGCTACAAAGCCAGATCAGCAGTGAAAGGATACTCACAGAAATATGGAGAAGATTATGATGAAACATTTGCACCAGTGGTTAAACATACCACAGTAAGGACTCTTTTAAGTATTGCTGCTAGCAAAGGAATGCTAGCAAAGGAAGAGCTCCTGGTGGCGCAGTGGTAAAACTGCTGCCCTGTAACCAGAAGGTTACAAGTTCGATCCTGACCAGGGGCTCATGGTTGACTCAGCCTTCCATCCTTCCGAGGTCGGTAAAATGAGTACCCAGAATGTTGGGGGCAATATGCTAAATCATTGTAAACCGCTTAGAGAGCTTCCAGCTATAGAGCGGTATATAAATGTAAGTGCTAGTGCTATTGCTATTGCTATGTTGAAAACCTAGACGCGAAAACTGCATTCTTGCATGGTGAACTAGAAGAGGACATTTACATGCAACAACTACCAGGTTTCTTAGAAAAAGGCAAAGAGGACTATGTATGCAAACTGCAAAAGAGCATTTATGGTTTAAAACAGGCTGCCAAAGCATGGAACACAAAACTGAATGATATGCTGCTTCAAGCAAACTTCAAAAGAAGTGAAGCTGATCCCTGCCTGTACACCAAATTCAGAGATGGCAAATGGGCTTACATTTTGGCGTATGCTGATGATTTGATTCTTGCCTATGTGAATCCAGATGACAGCAAGGAAATAATGCATCATCTGAACAGAGATATGGAAGTCAAGCAACTTGGCATCATTGCACACTACTTGGGCATTCAAGTACAAAGAGAGAAAGATGGAAGTTTCCTCATCAACCAAGAACAGAAAATTAAAGATCCACCTGATAAACCTACTCAGACTGGAAGATGCGAATCCTACACCAACTCCAATGGAAGTGAACTACATAAAGCAAGAAGATCAAACTGAGCAACTATCTGACAACCATAGATATCGTGAAGCATTGGGTAAGCTTCTATACATTAGTACACACACTAGGCCAGATATAAGTACAGCAGTTGGCTTACTTTACAGAAAGACTGCATCACCAACAGTCAAGGACTGGCATGCGATTAAGAAACTTGTTAGGTACCTAAAGGGTACTGCACAGTCATGTGCATGGACCGGTTCGGAGGCCATTCTAAAGGCCTCCAGACCGGTCCGGACACGGGGTGGTTTTGGTTTGGAAGGGTAGGGTGGGGGGTTCCAAATAAGTATGGGGGGGGGCTTTACTTACCCCTCCATTGAACAGCACCGTATTTCTTTGAGCAAGCGGGCGGCATACTTCCCTGCCGCCCGCTTCATTCCCCCTCTCGGCGCGGCTCCCTCCTGGCTTTTGATTGAAAAGTTCTCTGAATTCTGAATCGGGGCGGCAGGGTATCTCCCAGTCCCTGCCGCCCTCTCCAATGCCCCTGCTCGGCTGGCGGCTGCCCCCTGAGACCCCAAGACCCCTGCCGCCCCTTCCCTTCTCAATACTGCAAGGGGTCGGCAGGAGAACTCCCCTGCCGTTCCCGTCCGCTTCACCGGCTGGGCTGCAAATGGCTTCTAGGAAGCCTTTTGCGCGTGTGCGCAAAAGGCTTCCTAGAAGCCATTTGCAGCCCAGCCAGCGAAGCGAGCGGACGGCAGAGAGTTCTCCCGCCGCCCGTTCTCTAAAGTTTCCCAGGGACTGGGAGATACCCTGCCACCCTGATTCAGAATTCAGAGAACTTTTCAATCAAAAGCCAGGAGGGAGCCGCGCTGAGAGGGGGAATGAAGCGGGCGGCAGGGAAGCTCAAAGAAATACGGTGCCGTTCAATGGAGGGGGTAAGTAAAGCCCCCCCGTACTTACTTGGAACCCCCCAGCCCAGTGCCGGACCGCAGCTCCGCGGTTCCGTGCACACCCCTAGTACTGCACACTTTAAGTTCAAGCTGCCAGCTAACAGCGATCCAAAACTAAAAGCATATGTAGATGCAGACTGGGATGCAGACCTAACAGAAAGGAAATCCACCAGCAGTCATATAGTTTTCTATGGAGATGGAGCCATAAACTGGTCAAGCACCAAGCAAGACATAACAGCATCATCAACCACTGAAGCAGAATATGTATCAGCTGCACAGGGCTGTCACAAGATACAATGGGTGTGTCAACTACTGAAAGATATAGGTATAGATGTACCACAGCCCATACCATTGTATGAAGACAAGCAAAGCTGCATTCAACTCTCCAAACAAGAAGATGTAAAGAGGCATACCAAGCATATTGATGTGAAATACCATGTAGTGAGAAATCTGCAAAAGGATGGACTAATCAAGATGATCTACTGCCCAACAAATGAAATGCTTGCAGATATACTCACTAAGCCACTACCAAGACCCTGCTTTGAAAAGCTGAGAGCGAAAATGAATCTTGTGAACCGAGTCATGAGACATCGAGAGGGGGTGTTGGAAGTGAAGGACTTTGCGCTGCCTCTTGTTTCAAAGACAGTGGAGGACAGACTAGTGAGTCAGAGGGCTAGAGGGTCAAGACATTGGTCATCCCTTCTCTACTGCTCTGACTATCCCTTTGATATGTAGATTGCTAATCTCAGGGACTTCCTTCCTTCCTTCCTTGTCACTTCCTCTCTTCCCTTCTTCCCTTTCCTCTACCTTGCAACATGCAAGCTCCTCTCCCCTGCACCATGTGTGCAGAGATGCAGAATCCATCTGCATCCAGCTAGATAGATAGATTCGAGATTCTATCTCCTCACTTTCCTATCTCAAATGGAGTTCTCTAATAAATACCACTTACATTGATTTGAAACTATGAACTGGCTCCAAGTTACTTTACTCTTAGCATACACGCATGCCTAACTAAATTCCACTGTGTTGTGCCTCTGTGCACTCTGCTATAATGAAAAAGGGTTTCTCCTACCAGAGAGAATTCCCAACACACTGTACTCAGGGGTGCACCTAGGTAATTTTGGCACCTGGACCACCCCCAGAGTGAGCCCTCCCCCAGCGTGAGGCCCCCTTGAAACCTACTTTTGGGGGCCTCCTGCCATGACGAACCTCCGTGGTTCTTTTTTTAAATTTCAGCTGCATGCAGCCAAGGGGCGGCTGCTGGGGGTGTGGGGTGGGGTGTGGGGTGAGCCAAGCAGTTATTCCCTACCAGAGCAAGTGCACAGTTGAGAGAGATTGTCACAAGCCTGTGACGTCACCATGAGCTTGCAGTGATCTCTCTCAACTGCGCAGGCATGCCTCACAGTTAGCAATAGATGCTGGGATGAATGGACCAGCCCAGTGTTGCTCTGGCTGCCACCGCCGGGGGAGGAGAGAGGACTGCTTGGCTCACTCCCCAGCAGCCACCCCTTGGCCGCGCGGTGACTGATTTTTTTAAAAAAACCCACAGATGTTTGGCACGGTGGGGGCAGGCATGGGGTGGCCGCAGGAGCCCCCCCCAGCCATGTGGAGGCCTCCGGATCTTGGAGGCCATGGACCGGAGCCCCAAGGTCCGGGGTTAGAGTGCCTCTGACTGTTCTATCCTATTTATATTTAGCAAACCAATATATCAGTCCAGCTATTTACCCTGAATCGATGATTATACCTATGTCTGTATTGGAACGAGCTCTACATACCTGCCAACATGGCCCTATTCCCCCATTCACCTGAGTGGGAAAATAAGGACATATTGGCAGGTAGGCATCTATCTCCCTGAGAGTCCTTCCCTATATGTGCATTATAAGCAAGATTTAGGCACTTCATTAAAGTCCAACATTGGAATTCTTTTTTCCAATGCTGGGCAGTCAAAATTCTTGCCACCATCAGTATATGATAAATTACCTCAATTACTTGCTCTCAGCCTACATTATTGCCAGTTTAGTTGTTCTAATGCTTGTGAGATGTGTGCTGACTGGCCAGTCTCTGTCAGCTGTATTTTGAACCAACTGAAGTTCCAGAGGAGTCTCCACTGGCAGTCCCAACTCCCAAGTACAATGTGTTACCACAGTCTACTAAGCAGAATGTTACCAAAGCATGGATAATAGTGACCCAGGCTATCTCTTTCCAAGAGAGGTTGCAGTTGGTGCACCAGCCTTAGCAGGTGAATGGTGTTCTGTGCCATAGATGCCACTGGCGATCCAAAGACAAGGCTGGATCGAATCCTTTGCGAGGAATGCAACCCCATCCGGTACAGGCTGACCACTACCTTCTGGTTCAGACAAACCACCTGTGTACGGAACAAGCCATCTTTGGGCCACACTGGTAGCCAGTCTTCACTGCAATGGTGCCACCAGCTGCGCTCCAAGTATATGAGAGAAGGTAACTGTTCACTGAAAGAATTATGAATCCCCTTATGCTTGGTGGAAGTGGGATTCATGTCTATAGTCTATTGAGCTGTGCCAGGGAACAGGCAATGTATTGTGCGGGAGGCAGACAGAAGTGTAGTCCTGACTCTATGCAGTAGATGGACCCTCCTGCTTCTGAGCAAGAGTGTCATGAACTCCTGATACCTAGGCCACGTTTGTTGTTAACAGTCGCAACATGGTGGTTAATAGTCGCAACATGGACTCAAATGCTTCAGGTGGAGGTACCCTTTTTTAATGCACACAAAGCCTCCTGCAGGTAGAAAACTTACACAGAAAGAGGAGGATAAGCTGGACCGTCTCCTGATATGTAGGCCAGGCCACTTGGACACTCTTGGTATTTAACTGCCGTATTTATCTCTCTCTTTTTCTTTTTATAGTTTGTTGGCCACCTGAAAGAGTATCCTGTTCCGGCTTGAGCCAGGGCCCCCACAAGAGCACCGGCCCATGGAGAGCTCCAAGGGCCAGAAACATGGCCAGAGACAAAGTAACGGTGCTGGATACTGCAGCAGAAGACCATGTTGCTCTAGCAAAGTCAAGCAGAGGACTGTTTACTCTTCTAGTTGCTCCACAGACAGGATGAATTGGCCCCATGTTTTCCTGGAAAGGATCTGTTCTTTAAAAGGGCTTGTCTTGATTCTACAAGCACTAGCTCCAGTGGCATTGGTGGTGGTGGTAGGTGTGTGTGTGTGTCTCTGCTACAAGTGTCGAGTCATTGGGAGACTCCTTTGTGTTGAAGGACTCAGGCAGGGCTGTGTTCTAGGGTTGAGATGTTGTCTCTAGCTTAGACTTCTCTGGTTCTCCTAGTGCATGATTTCTGGTGGCAAGGAGTCACCTAGGGTCCCAATCCTGAGTGGTTTCCTTCCTGTCTCACTCTCATCCTCTAAACTATCTGCCTCATCCCAAAAGTGAGGGTCCCAGATCTGGGGTTATGATACCACCACCATTACACCATAAAAACAAACAAACAAACAAACAAATAAATATGACGATTTCCTATCACTCACAACCTAACAAGAAACATAAGAGAGACACCAGCAACAGCCACTGGAGAGACACTGTGCTGGGGTTGGATAGAGGCAGTTGCTCTCCCGCTGTTAGATAAAGAGAATCACCACTTTTAAAAGGTGCCTCTTGGCCATGAAGTGTGATGAAAGGGTATTTTTCATTTTTACCAGGCATGTGAAATGGGAAATAACGACATATTGGAAGGATTCCCTCCACCAGCCCAAGATGGTTTACAGACATAGAACATAGAAAGCAGCAGCAACCTCCTCAGCTCAGGAGGTTACAACCTCCAAGGATCTTTAATATCCAGATCCTATTTGCCTTAAAGAGTTCAGCAATTTTGATGCTGATATAAAAGGGTGGTGGGAGGCAAGAGTGGGCAGTTCCCCACGGCCCACCCCAGACAATTTCCTGCCCCCAGTTGCTTTTGTAATGACTGAAGAAGCACATGAGCGTTCTGAATCTATTCTTGCTTAACTGATCATATTTGCAAGAGAACCGGCATCCTGAAAACCTTCTCAGCCCTTTCTTTCTTTTCCCTATTCCACCCGCCTCGTGCCGCCACTATAGAAGTGGTGCTATGCTAGCAAGAAAGAGACCTGCTCCAAAGACTCTGCCTGCTTCTTCTTCTTTCTCGCTGTCAAGAGCTGCCTTCTTTCCCCGCTAAGTAATCTCGGTAGCTGAGGTAGCCCTGGAGTGGAGTATTTTCCATTCTGTCTCCTGTTGAAACATCTCAGACTGATGACTTGTTAAGCTGCTTCTCTGCTTGTTGAGAAACAATCCTTTTGTGTAAATTGGTTCACCCAATAGCACTCTTTCACTTTCAGTAGTCTAATGTAATGGAACCGCAGGAAAGAGGCCTCTTTTGAAATGAGGGACGTGTCTCTAAGTAGCAGCTGCCTTGGAAATGGGAGACAGCTAGTAAAGCGAAGGTGTTCATGGGGAAATGAAGTTTGACTTTTGATTCTGGTTGCGAGAAGCAGATCTCCTTGGTAGACAACAATTTAAGTGAGACAGGTCTTGTGTATTTGCTCCTTTTTGGTTGTGTTAGTGGCATCCTTATCAGCAGTGGTGGCACAGCGGGAAAACAGCTTGCCTAGGGAGCAAGAGGCTGTTAGTTCAAATCCAGACCAGTGTGCTTCCCAGACCGTGTCTAGAAAATATATATTTGTAGTCACCTATATCGGGAAGCAGCTATATAGGAAGGTGCTGGAGGCGGATGCTCACTTAAATGACAACAGCAAAGGCATCATATCATACTGCATGGCAGAAAGGCAGGGGAGTAGCTATAACTGAGCAAATGGGTTCAAAGAATCTGGGGCCCCCAGCTCCTGAGGGTCCCCTAGCTCCACCCCTCCATGTTTTCTTCATTATTTCCCCCACTCCAAGAGGCCACTGGGGAGAGGGGCAAACACGGGCCCCCTCTCCCCTAGCTACGCCCACCCCTGGAGAAAGGCAATGGTAAACCTGTTGGAGATGAACTTCCAGTGCATCGACCTTTTGCACCAACTGTCCTAATGACCACTAGGGGCACTGGGAGTAGAGACAGTGAGTCAGGGTCTCCCTATCTGTCCCTACCCTATGACCCCTGATCTGACTCTGCAGCACTTCCTGTGCTGAGTCACAATCCTTCCTTTCCTCCTAGAGAGCAGATGGAAACATCTCTCTCTCTCTCCTTAACTATCCACTATGTAGTCCTTTAGATTAGATATAGGTCTTTCCTATCTAAGTGTATTTAACCAATAAATATTTCGTGTTTAGTCATACAAGGATCTCCATGTGTTTTCTTTAAATAGCTGCAATATCTGAACCATCCTCTGCTACCTACTCTGTAACTGGAGTGTGTGCTCATTCCTTAGTGCTCTGCTGTTTTACCTATTGTGGGTAAAAATCAACAACCTCTAACAAAACCACTCCTGTATTCTACCAAGAAAACCACATGGCTCTGGGATTGCCAGGAGCCGACAGCAATTGGATGGCACTATCTTTAGAGGCATCAATAGGCTTTAGATTGATGGGTAACATCCTGACTAAGCAATACTTGTATTTGTACCCTGTAATCTGAGTAAGAGAAGATTCCATACTTGGGGATCAACGGGAGATGTAAGATTGACTCTCCTCTCCTATATCTTGTCTTTACCTTTAGGAACATAGGAAGCTGCCATATACTGAGTCAGACCATTGGTCTATCTAGCTCAGTATTGTCTTCACAGACTGGCAGTGGCATCTCCAAGGTTGCAGGCAGGAATCTCTCTCAACCCTATCTTGGTCGAAGGGGCCCCAGAGTCCAAACTGAAGTGGGTAGATACAGTAAACATTTTGGGGATTGAATATGGGATTAAGGAAAAAGTCTGGGGGGGGGGAATTGGACAGATTGTGAATAAAAAGTAATGCTTAAAATCACCATGTGGAAAAAATGGAGCCTTGCCATGTACCAGAAAGCGGTACATCCGGACTTACCTGATACCCCCGGTGCATAACCTGGCGGTACTCTATCCTCCCCCCGCTCAATCTCCTTCGGAGAGTTGAAAGCCAGATCTTCCATCTAGTATGGAGGAGGAGAGCTGGTCTTGTGGTAGCAAGCATGACTTGTCCCCATAGCTAAGCAGGGTCTGCCCTGGTTGCATATGAATGGGAGACTTGATGTGTGAGCACTGCAAGATATTCCCCTCAGGGGATGAAGCCGCTCTGAGAAGAGCAGAAGGTTTCAAGTTCCCTCTCTGGCTTCTTCAAGATAGGGCTGAGAGAGACTCCTGCCTGCAACCTTGGAGAAGCCGCTGCCAGTCTGTGAAGACAATACTGAGCTAGATAGACCAATGGTCTGACTCAGTATATGGCAGTTTCCTATGTTCCTATGGCACACAGTGTCCTTCCCTTTGGCCCGTGCGGTAGCATTTAAGGAGGTTGAGCGGGGAGGCCTAGCCCTACCTGCCCTGCAAACCTATTTTGTAACTGAATTCATGTCCTACAATTTTGGAAACTGGATTTTCGTGAATGTCCATAATATGTCCAACCTCCTGCAAAAAACCTGGGTCTCGCTTTTCGCTCTGCGTTGGTGCAAGTCAGCATGGGGCATAGCATGGTGGGGGAAAGGATCTTTCAATGGTAATATCACACAAGTATTAAAAAGAGAACACCTGGACTACCTGAGAGATTTGCTATTCACACTTTAAAAATGGAAGGTTGAACTGGATCTATTTAAAGGATCCTCCTCAGTTAAGCAGCTAAGGAAAACAATTTATGGAGAGATTCTAGAAGTGGGCTTTTAAAAACCTGGTTTAGAACGTAAATGCTACAAACACCGCACTTCACAGTACTTGTTGCAACCCGATCACCCTATTGCTCTCTTTAAGGAGAAAAAAGTTCCTTTCCATTTATGGGAAACAAGGTGGCGCTTATACCACCAAGTACTACCACTTAATGCGGCTAAGCCATGGCTCCCAGAGGACGAGCAAGAGTGTCCTAAAAACACCTGCAAACAGAAAGCTAGTGAGCTAGGCAAAACATTCAGGGAAACCCACTCACATTTCTTAAAAGAGTGTGTGGTAGCCAAAAGAGTGTGGCAGGGAGTAAGCAAGCTGTTAGAGTTGCCTGATTTGGAAAAACAGACTTGGGAAGAACTAACCTCAGGTTTGAGCGATAGAACCTCCTTTTGAGGTCCCAGAAAGAAACCTTCAAGGAAACGGGATGGAACGGGTGCCCTCATACTAGGGAATTGGAACGTTCCCCTTCTCGTAATCAGGTTAGTAAACCTGTATGTCATTTATGCAATGCTCCTGCACAGGAATAGGGAGGGAAGACGCGACCAAGAGGTTCACGCAGATGAGACAGTAAATCTCTTCTGGAAAAGTTTGTATGGTTATGTGCAAAAAGACAAGAGTATCTCTTCTAAACAGCAATGGGACAAATTGTGGAAATGGACGTCAGACGTAACCCCCCCCCCCCCCGATTACCTGATGTGCCTTGAAATCCCCCACCCCCGAGTTACAGTACTACCTGCATATACTTCATAACCTTGTGGGTTTCCAAATCTTTGTGTGTAAATCTTTGTAGATATATCATGTACAAACAACCACTTTGTATATAATTGTGCTTTGGCAACGTACTGTATACTTTGGTAGTTTGTTGGTTCAATTAAAAAAAATCTTGTCCTATCTTGGAGAAGCCAGGGAGGAAACTTGAAACCTTCTGCTCTTCCCAGAGTGGCTCCATCCCCTGAGGGGAATATCTTTCAGTGCTCACACTTCTAGTCTCCCTTTCATATGCAACCAGGGCAGACCCTGCTTAGCTAAGGGGACAAGTCATGCTTACTACCACAAGACCAGCTCTCCTCCTCCTTTAGATTGTCAGGGTCTGTCATTTTAATTTTTAAACAGCTCCTAAATGCAGTGAAAGATACACACACCAGAGAGATCCAAAATGGTTCACTGCTACTGCCTAAAATTTCGTTTGAGAGCGAATTCTGGCCTGACTTGTCCTTTGGTGCAACTTGGTAATTTTTTTAAAAGGAACTCTTTAAAATATGCAGGCTTTATTCCTTTCAGTAGACTTTGAACCTGCAAAGTGTTTTGGATGCTGAGATGTTGACTTTGGTTAATGCTCTAGCTGTATATAAAATCCAGGACGAGAGAGATAATTTATTACTGAGTCATACTTATGCTAATCTGTTCCTTAACTCGGATACTGTGGATCGCCTCAGACTGCAATGATACCTTGATTGCCACAGATGAGATTTGATTCCCTGCCTAGGAAATGGGAAAAGCAGACCTCCTCTGCTCCGCTTCCTGAGAAATCCCTTTGTCTTTGCTTCTTTTCACCTCTAGCTCCAGGCACATTTGGGCACCACAACCCATTCCTGGGCCATTTCCTGTCATAATCCCACAAAGCCAGTTGCATTGCACATGTATGTCATATACTGGGACAATGGAAATTTTAATGAGAGAAGTGAGAAGTAAGTAGAATTCTGCTCCTTTTCCTTTCTCCCCCTTCTAATTTGTCTTCCACCTCTTTCTTCTGGAGGTGAAATCATGACTCATAGGAACATAGGAAGCTGCCACATACTGAGTCAGCCCCTTGGTCTATCTTCCCCGTGCCTGTGCAGTGCAACTTGAGAGTGTCGTGAGCAGACGTCACACGCTCGCGACACTCATGAGTCACACCGGGCAGAAGTGGGGAAGTGATTTGGGTGGCTTGTCTGCTTCAGGCTGCTCACCAGGACCAGGACCAGCCCGGGCCCACGGCTTTAGCCACCACGGAAGCAGGCAGCTGCAGACTGGCCCCAGGCAGGGCAGGCCTGCTCGGCCCTCAGCCCCGCCCCGGCTGCAGCCACCCTCAGCATCGTGTGCTCAACCACCCGGTGCAGGCCTGCAGTGCAACTACCCCGGCCCCCAGCGGGACATTTGGGGGGCTCCACCTGGTGTGGAGGACCTGATGTCCACCGGGAAGACTAGTACAAAGCATGCCTCTGCCTGTACAATGGGGTCATATCACAAGGTACAGGTTTCCCATGGCCAGGATCCACCAGAGGAGCCCTCTTAAAGGAAGAGGAGGATGAGCATGCCTCAGCTGAACCCCAGTCCTGACAAAAAACCCCTGGATCAAACAGACTGTGAACAGCCAGAGCTTGTAGCCCCTTCTGCAGTTGCCCCTAAGAATTCCTGAGCTCTGGGGACCAGTGCCTAGCAGCATGGCTCCTGTTCTCTCCCTAGAGCAGTTCTGCACAATTTTGGCCCTCCTGCAGATGTTGGACTACAACTCCCATCATCCCTGACTACTGGCTACTGTGGCTAGGAATTATGGGAGTTGTAGTCCAACGTCAGCTGGAGGGCTAAAGTTATGCAGCCCTCCTCTTTCAACTGTCCTGCCAATCCTAGCATTGCAGTAAAATGCCGCTCAAGACAGCCAAACTTCCCACTAGTTTTAATAGCTTTCTTTTTACACCGAAGACATGCAATGGCAATTCATTCTTAGAGGCTCATTTGGAGAGGGTTGCCATTCAGGCAAAGCAGGGGCGTAGCAAGGTTGGAGTGGGCCCAGAGACAAGATTTTAAAATGCCCCCCCCCCTCTGAAGCTCATGAAGTAAAGAAATCTTAAATGAGGCTGAATAGTGGTAACAAAAAGCATTGTGTGTGTGTGTGTGTGTGTGTGTGTGTGTGTATCCTACGTGCCACAATAGAACATCATCCTAAATTATTTTTTAAAAGGTTTTGTGAATTGTGGATGATGCAAGTCATTTAATGGTACTAGAGCAAGACATGCTGTTCTGGTAGCTCCAGGTCTTAACACTCACATCAATTTTGGAGGATGAATACAACTGAAGGAAGCCCGGACAGGTGCACGGCTGGGGGAGTCAGTCATGTGACTTGCCTCTGGGGGGCCCCCAAGGCATTGGGCCCCCAGACAACTGTCCTATTATAGTTACACCCCTGAGGCAAAGATCAGAGTCCAGGAGATGAATTCTTGATGGTTATGAATTGTGGAAAGATGGTTGCTAGGTGAAAGAATCTGTGGCTTTGCTAACCATGAAACCAGGGGCAGAGGGAGGCCAGAAACAGCTCGGGTTCTGCTGCTGCAGCCCTCTAGCCTTGCCCCCTGCATCTGACATCAGACGCAAGGAGCGTTTAGCCACACCCCCGCATCTGACGGACATGGCTTAGCTCCCAAACGGGGCCATGCAGCCCCATTTGGGGGTTAAAGAATGAATTACCATTTAAAAGGCAGGGAGAGTTGCTCAGGCCACACTATGAAGGCAGCACTGGCTGATATTTAGCTCAAAAATGGGGCCCCGTGGCCCAGTGCATGAGCTAAATCACGCCCCCCCCTCAGTCTGGCGTCAGATGTGGAGGGCGTGTCTGGGGCACCAGGCATGGCGGCAGCTCAGGTTCTTTGGACCCCTCCGCTCAATGGTGGCTTCACCCCTGCATGAAACAATTCAGTGAGAGTACTCCCCTTGCTCTTGGGAAGTCTGGGATACTGACTAAGAGTAAAGGGCAGAGCTGCTTGCACTGGATTGGCTGAGAGGGAGGAAGCTGCACTGGATTGGCTGGGAGGAAGCTGCACTGGATTGGCTGAGAGGGATTGCACTGGATTGGCTGAGGGATTGCACTGGATTGGCTGAGAGGGAGGAAGCGGCATTGGAATGGCTGAGAGGGAGGAAGCACTCTCTGTTTACATAACCAGAGCGTTTTCCACGTAGGGCTTTTAGCTCACATCTCTTCCGGAATGTAGGGTGTGCATTCACATATTGGCCAGATTTACCCCGAAGTCCCTGAGAACTATCAGGGAGCACTTCACAGACAATTCAGATTTTTCAGTGCGTGTTAAAAGTGTAGTCCAAATTATATGCAGAGCTTAAAAATCCACTTTTTGCACTATATTTTTTTTTTTTAGGGGGTAACTTCAAACTCACAGTAAAGCCTCGCAGTAAATTCACAATCAAGCCTGCTGTGTGAAAAAAGCCCAGGTGTTCCTGGGTAATTAAATGGTATATAGACTAAAGCTCTAGAGAACTATGCAGTAGTACATCATATTCCTTAAAGGCCAATACATAACTCCCTAGTCTGCATGCCAGCTAGATCCATTTTGCCCTCGTGGCAGAAATTGGATCAGGCCCAGGAACAGAGGCAAACAGCATCAGGCCCAGAGGCAAACAGCATCAGGCCCAGAGGCAAACAGCATCAGGCCCAGGAACAGAGGCAAACACTAACCCTGGAGGTGAAGAGCTTGCCTAGCTGCTTATGAGCCTACTCATGAGGAGGGAGAGCCCAGCTTTGGCATCTGCCTGAGTTCCAGGGAAGCATGGGGCTTCTGGCTTCTACATGCCCCCTTCCGTGTGCAACCAGTTTTTTCAACAGCTTGATGTTCAGCCTCTTGCTTTCAGCTTCTGTCATTCTAGACTGGTTCACATGCTGACAAGATATTTATTTATTTATTTATTTATTAATTATATTTTTATACCGCCCAAAAGGCAAGTTCTCTTTTACAAGAAAATAAAAACTACCAATAAAAGATTAAAACATTTCAACAATTAAAATTTAAAAAGTTAAAACTATTAAAACACAATTAAAACAGTATCTAATCAAAAGCCTGGGTGAACAAATGCATCTTGACTGCCCTTTTAAAAGTTGTAAGAGCTGGGGAGGCTCTTCTTTCAGCAGGAAGTGTGTTCCAAAGCCTCAGGGCAGCAATGGAGAAGGCCCGTCCCTGAGAAGCCACCAGACGAGCTCGTGGCAACTGCAGACAAACCTTTCCAGATGATCTCAATGGGCGGTGTGGTTCATAGCAAAGAAAACATGGCAACCCTATGTGCACAGTACCTTGTACTTCTGGCTCCAGGCACCCTGAAGATGCCTTGAGTGGTCTTTCCCTTTAAAATACACTATATTCACCCATGGTATCAACACAGGACAGCAGTGGTATACACAGAGGCAGGTGCTTGCTTACAAGTGGTGTTGGCTGAGTGAGCAGGGGTGGGGGCTGCATACAAGTACTTAAGTTTTCAGCTACTGACACCAGCACTAACATTGGCCCCTCCCTATATTGGTCTGCCTAGTATCAAGTCACACTATTTCGTCTATCTAGCTCAGTACTGTCAACACAGATTGGCTGAGACTCACCACAGTGTAAAGGTAAAGTGTGCCGTTGAGTCGGTGTTGACCCCTAGTGACCACAGATACCGTTGGTTGTCTTTGGTAGAATACAGGAGGAGTTGACCATTGCCTTCTCCCACGCAGTCTGAGATGATGCCTTTCAGCATCTTCCTATATCGCTGCTGCCCGATATACTGTAGGTGCTCCCCATAGACTGGGAAACATACTGGCCGAGATTCGAACCAGCAACCTCTGGCTTGGTAGTCAAGCCATTTCCCCGCTGCGCCATTACAGAAGGGTCTATTTCTCAGTCCTACCTGGGATTGAACCTGTGCAGGGGCATAGCCAGGGGAGAGGGGGCTCGTGTTCACCCCTCTCCCCAGCGGCCCTTCGGAGTGAGGAACATAATGGATAAAATAGAGAGGTGTGGAGCTGGTAGGGTTGCCATGTTCTGGCTTTCCAAATCTGGGTGCCTAATTTGCATATTATGTAAATTGGCTGGAAAATAATTTTTGAGCAGAATAGTGCACTTTTTGTTCCATAACTCTGCTTCTACAAGGGCAAGAGCTTAGCCTTTTTTTAAAAAAAGAGGGGGGGGGGAAGAAATCTGAAATCTGGGCGAATCTGGGTGGGCTAAGTAATGTGGGTGAGATGCTTTAAATTTGGGTGAAACCCGAAATTCCAGGAGGCCTGGCAACTCTTAAGAGCTGGGTATCCTCAGGAACTGAGGGACCTGGGTTCTTTGAACCCTTCCGCTCAATTATAGCTACGCTCCTGAACCCATGACCTTCTGCATGCAAAACATGTGTTTTACCACTAAGCACACCCCTTCTCCTCTCCACTTTCTTGCAGCACTTGGCTTGCTATCAAGAATGTGAGTTTTATGAGGAAGATACTTCCTGTAGATGCAAGCAGATTTGGGCTTATATCACTTCTACTCTGAGCTGAAGATACAGGATTTAAGAAAGCAGGGTGGACAGGTGGGGGGGGAGCCACTAAAAGTAGAGTTGGCTCCAGGTTTCAGGAGATCCTTGACAAAGTCTTCTTCATGGACCCCTTCCAAACTGGGTAGGCAAAGAAGGCTATGGTTGAAGAAGTGGTTTCTGATCAGAAATGGCTGCTTCTGAGGATGCTCAATAGCTGCCCAGTGTTGCCAAATTCTGATGCTAGCCCTTACTAAAAGGCCTTTAAAATGATCACCTTGGTCAGCTGGTTCTCTCCAAAATCTCTCAGTTATGGCTGCCAGCCTAAAGCTCTTAAATCAATACATGAATAATTGACCCTGACATTCCACTACTATGCAAATAAATATACCACAAGGATGAAGTTTGGATCTTTAGTGGCAGCTGGAGTGTGCAATAGCATAGTTTGTAATGAATGTATACATTATGTGGGGAGTCAATTTGTTAGTATTGATTTTCTACATCTGTGAGTTTGGTTCAAAGCATTATGCTTATTAAAATTATAGTTCACAAGCATTTAAAAACCTTCTTATTTAGTCTGGCTTTGGGGAATTGAGGTTCAGCTTATAGTTTATAGACTTCAGCATCTGGTTTGTATTTTTAGCTGCTTAATTGGATTGACCTGAATTCTAAATTCTATATTTGTTTTCTAATTGTTGTTACCAGCCCTGAGTTAGAGAATGTCAATGTCTTCCATTTTGATTCTATTACTTTGTTCCATATAGTTGGGCTGTGCCCAGCTACTCTGCCTGCCTTCCAATTCAGCCTGCATAATTTCTAAAATTAACTTCAGAATTGGCACATGCACAGTGTGTGGCAGTCCCAATAAATTCCTCTTCCCCATACACACACAAGGTCTTATACACATGATAAAAAAAAATGCAGAAAGCACTTGATGCAATTACATGATCATCCAAGATTTCTGTTTGTACTATGACTGAGTAAATGCACAGGGGTGTACCTAGGTAGTTTTGAAATTGGAGGGGGGGGGGCCCAGCTTGAGGGCTTGGGGAGGGTTGGAGGCAAGGTAAATCTTTAAAAATTTTTTTTAACCTTTTACAACCACCACTGCACAGCGAGAACGAGAGAGGCCACGCGAGGGGAGACCAAGGTGGGAGAGGAAAATACAGCAGCAAGAGCTCCTTCCCTGAGCCCGCCTGTCTCCCAAATGACAGATCAAGCCATTTGCACCTGGATCCCCAATAAAGAGAGGACAAGCATGAATAGATGAAACTGGGGCCACTTTATTAATAATGCTTATCAGGATCTGCAATAAGCATAACAATATAACATAACCCAGAGTGCAGGCAACTCCACCCCCTCAAGGGTAAGGCCAGCCATCTAAGAGGGCAAGCGTTCCCTTACTGTTGGGCGAAGCAGCCGTGCTTGGCATATGCCAGCCGATAACTCAGCATGGCCTTGCGAAGCCACACAGTTACTTGTGTTAAGGAGGTAGCTGTGCATGTCACCCACCCAAGCCACAGGACTCTGAGTGGGTGAGTTGGATGGCACCCCAAAAGTGGTCCATTCCCAGATACCACCCGAGCCGCAAGATCCTGGGGGGCTGTTCCACGAGACCACTAATCACCTTAAAGGTGCCTCCAGCTGAACACTAGTTCAGATCTTAACCTCCGAAACTTGCACTCAACTGCCACAAAAAGGGGGCAGATCTCAATTTAGCCCCATTTTCCCCACAACCTACCAACCACCTCACGATTGGTTATGAGGGATAACCAACCCACCAAGCACCTGCATCATCATCATCATCATCATCATTATTAATAATTTACATTTTATATCCCACTCTTCCTCCAAGGAGCCCAGAGCGGTGTACTACATACTTAAGTTTCTCCTCACAACAACCTTGTGAAGTAGGTTAGGCTGAGAGATCAGGGACTGGCCCAGAGTCACCCAGCAAGTCTCAAGGCTGAATAGGGATTTGAACTCGGGTCTCCCCGGTCCTAGACCAGCACTCTAACCACTACACCATGCATCCTACTTCCCTGTTGACTCCCCTACGTGCCCTGTATATGGCACGGGGGTTGCCAGCCCCATGCCAACACTGCCTAGAAATAACACAGGACCATATGATCATTAACTGGGGTCAATGGGCCAACAAGACTCTAAATTCAGCAGCTGCCTGCAAAATAATGGCCTTGCCCTTCCGCAATCCCAGGTCATTACTGCCCAGGTGAATGGCCAACACTTGTGGGCACGGGCAAGATCTGAAGGGCTGGAACAGCAAAGGCAGCAGCTGGCACCACACCACGCCACGGCGTCCAAGCCACTCAACCCAACTAGAGGCACTGCAACCCAACTGGGAGGACCCTCAATTACTGGAGCACACACGGCGGCTGGCCCAAAATACGAAACTGTGCCTGCAGATCAAAACATGGACCAAACCTAGGCAGCTGGCCAAATCTGAAAAAGAAACAAGAGTTAAACTGACGAACTATCTCTTAGACCCTTGAAGGGCCGCAAGTAGCTTTGGTAAGCTGAAGACTGCCAACACCCAATGCTCCAAATGGAAGCTGAAGGCAAACCTGCTGCTGCCACCATGGAAGCAGCCCCAATCCTGAAAGGATGGGTCCCGAATGAGCCCACAGGCACGCCAGCCACATGTAGTGCTGACTTCGTGATCATCCACCATTGATAGTGGGTCAGTGGGCCACCATGCTCATGAATGAAAAGAGGGCCCAGGGAATCCCCGTGAACAGACAGATACTCTGTGGTGTCCGAAATGGGGCAGAGCAAGGGATCCAAGCAGCAACCAAGCTGAAAAGCAATAGCCCAGTGCAGCCTATCCATCTTGGAGACCTGAAAGTGGCTCCTCAACCCTAACCAAGAAACCTGAACATCAGCCCTGTCTAACGCCCTGCCTGAACCATCTCTTGTTGATCCTCAGGGCCCCCCAAAAGGCTACCAATGCTGCTGCTTGAAAAAGCAGGGTTTCCTAACTGGAAGACCAGAGTGTCCAAAAATTGCCTACAACTTGCGCCAAAATCCCAGGGGAAATAAGGGAACCTGTGGTTGGCCCCTAACCCAGCCCTCAAGCATACACCGAATCCTAATATCACTGGTGTAATCTGCAAACCCTCCCCTTTGCACCTCAAAAGCGAGGGCCGTCCCACAATGGAATGTGGAGCCAACCCCCTGGCATGGAGCACCACACAATAAGGTATCAAATGCTCCACCGGTATGGGCCAGACATCCAACAGGCCGACTTCCAATCTGAACCACCAAAACTCACAGTTGTCCTCCTCAGACTGAACTCTGGTGCTGGCTGTGAGTGACTGCTCTATGGCCTGATTGGCCTCAAACCTCCAACTGTCCACAGGTCTGAAGGTAGTGGCACAGGCACCGGGTCAGATTCTGGCGTAAGATGGTGAAATTGCTTGACCTACATCTGAGACAGCGCATTAGCTGTGCTGTTATCTAGTCCCGGTACATGACAAGCGAGAGATATGATGTTAAAATGCAAACACCGTAGTGTAAATATGCACACAAGCTGCATGACACCCCCCACCCCCCGTTGCTGGAAGAAAGGGTGTTGATCACATGAACAGTGGCCTGATTATCACACCAGAAGTGAACTGTGTGATTTTCCAAATTGGTGGCCCAAAGGAACACTGCCTCAACAATTGGAAAAAATTCCAAAAATGTCAAGTCACATGTCAACCCTGCCTCAACCCACTTCGGTGGCCATACAGCAGCATACCACCAACCCCTAAAATACAAACCTGTCATGCCTCAGACCTCTGACTCAGAAGAGTCAGAGGAGGAACTGGAGGACTCGGTTGGGAGTGCAGGCTCAGAGGCACAGCAACAGGATTTGGCAGGGAGAACAGACTCTGGAGCTGAGGAATTGGAACAGCTGCCAGACATGAGGGCTGAGGAGGCTGATCAGGAGGAGGCAGGGATTTTGCCTGTCTTGAGAAGACGTCTCAAGGGGAAGGCTCAGTGGGAGACACGCAGGCGCAGGATATCACAGGAGAGGAAGTAGAAGTGCTGACTCCGGAAAGCCTGATTGGCTGCTGGTTATCTTGAGCCCTATATTAAGCAGTCTGTTAGTTGCACAGATTGCTGTCAGCAACTTTCGCTTACCACAGACATGTTCCTATTTAGAATTCCTCAACCTTTCGAGTTCCAGTTTGCCCTTGTTCTGTTCTTCCTGCTCTGTTGTCCCTTGTTCTATTCATTCCTTGCGCCGTTGTTTTCTTTTCAGTTATTATTCAGTTATCGTAGAGGCGGGGTACCTAGTTCAGGGGATTTTGTTCGTTTACTACTATTTTTCATTGTGAGTCTTTCATTTTCATCTTCCTCTTTCAGGAGGAGAGCTGGTCTTGTGGTAGCAAGCATGACTTGTCCCCTTAGGGAAGCAGGGTCCACCCTGGTTGCATTTGAATGGGAGACTTGATGTGTGAGCACTGTAAGATATTCCCCTCAGGGGATGGAGCTGCTCTGGGAAGAGCAGAAGGTTTCAGGTTCCCTCCCTGGTTTCTCCAAGATAGGGCTGAGAGAGATTCCTGCCTGCAACCTTGGAGAAGCCACTGCCAGTCTGTGAAGATGATACTGAGCTAGATAGGCCAATGGTCTGACTCAGTATATGGCAGCTTCCTATGTTCCTATGTTTTCCTTCGTGCAGCTTCACTGCTACTTTCTGTTTAACTCACAGGGGGAGAGCTGAAGGGGTTGTAAATCCTGTTGGGTTAGCCGAGCTAACAGATTTACAACAAAACTGAACCCATGGGCCCCAGACACATCAGAGTGAACTTCCAACTCAACTTCCAGAAGCAGCTCCTCCTGCCACAAGGAAACCCCATTCAAGTCACTAAGAAAATGCTGCCAAACCTGGAAATCTTCCCAAATGACCTGTGTAATGCACAAGCTATTGTGGGTCCCCTGAATTCCTACGATGGTGTCACACAAGCAGCGCAGAAAAACCCACCCTGGTGCAACCATGTGACAGGCAAAATTAAAGTGACCTACCAGAGACTGAAACTCCTTCAAGGTGGCCTTCCATTCCTGATGCGTAAAAAATGCCATAGGAGGAGCATCAAGGTGGAGACCTTCCCTCTGGACAGCCGACAACACCCTTGAATGGAATCAAGCTCTATGACGAGGAAGGAATGCACCGGGGAGTGCACCTCAATCTTCTTCACCACGATGGAGCACCAAGCTCATTTGCCAACCATTGGAAAGAGTGAATAGGTTGCTGACAAACCAGAGATTTCACTAGGCCCAATGAACAAAAAATCATCTAGAAAATGCACAATAGCCTGTTCTGTTGACGTACAAACCACTCCAAGAAGGTGCTAAAGCACTCAAATGCAGATCAGGAGATGAAACATCCAATGGTCAAAGCCCGATCCACATAGATCTTGCCCTCAAAGGCGAACCCCGTGAGTTCAAAATCAGCAGGGTGGACAGGCAACAAACAAATCACTGATATTATGTCACATTTACCCATGAGAGTTCCCCTGCCCTGCGAGTGCACTCTGTGAATGTCAGTGTCAAAGGAAGTGTATTTAACTGAACAGAGATGGTGAGGAATGGCATCATTGATGGATTCCCCCTGTGGGTAGGAAAGGTGATGAATGAGGCGGAACTCACCTACTACCTTCTTGGGCAGTGAATGGGCCCAGGACCCTTTCCTCAGCCACTTCCTTCAGAATCTTAGTGCACACAACGTGCTCCAACCCCACAACCAACTTGAGGTTGCCTGGACGATAAGGACCATGAAACAGAAAGTGAAAACTCAGCTGAAACCCATTTGCAAGGCAATCAGCATCATCCTTATGTAGGGAGCCCTCTAGCAAATGCAGCAGGGCCACAATCTGGATAGGGCTTGGTCCCTTTACCCAGCGCATTGGCCCCTTGACCACCAGGCTTGCGATTAGCCTGCTGGTCCTGGGTAGCCATAGTAATCAATATGCCAACACCTCTACTCCGACCTCTATTGCAGCTGCTGATAGGGTGCAGTCCTGATAGTGTGCAAAGTCCACCCCTGCCCCAGCCCAATGGGCGTTGGGATTGAGCAGGGTTTCAGCCCATTTTAGGCCTCTGCACATGCGTGTGCATGCACAGAGGCAGAAAGGCAAGTGAGAACCTTGGAAAACAGCTGAACCAAGGAGCAAGGTGGCAGGATTTAGCCTCTCCCAGCAAAAGCAAGCACTGAGGTTTTTTCAGGTTATTAATATTGGTGCATGAATTGGGGTAGGCAAAAGCCTACTTCATCAGATGTGGCAGGGTGAGTGTGGGGCAGTGGTGAGGCTTTGGGGAGACTCCCTGGAAACAGGAGGCCATGGACCTAATCCTCAAGCTTCATGGCTAAATGGAAATCATGGCTAAATGGAAATTCCATTTCTCTGTAAAATGCATATATGAATATGTCATTGCACAAAAAAAGGAATTTTAATAGCTCTATTAAGATATTATGTTCAGTGCATGTACAATTTGTGTACAGCATATATATATATCTACAGATTTGTCACAAATAAATAAATGCATCCCCTGAATGTCACAGCCTCCAAAGGTTAACAGTATCTGCTGTACAATCTACTGTTGTTAGCTCTTCAATGGAATAACCTGCTGCTGTTCTTCAGTTGTATGGAAACAAGGTGGCTGCAGTTAAAATCACCCTTTTTGTATTATACTTCCTAGAGCAGCAGTTTTCTATTATTGTATTCTTCAAAATTTCCTTTGGCAGCCTGCTTGATAGGCTTCAAGAGAATGAAAAAGACCCCATTCAATTCCTTGAGCAAAAGGTAATCGCTAGCAAGAAAAAGATCTTCTCTTCCTGAATTGGATTTATTATTATTTTCATTACAGCATCGATCCTAGCATTGGCGTTGTCTATAGGAAGGTGTCAATCTCTGGCCAGACTACTTACCATTTATCGCCAAAGGGAACTGCAATGTCCCTTATTGATTTTAGTGGATTCTGGGCTGAAAACCCCAAATACTGCAACCACAAAGTGCGGGCATTGTAATAGGGAATAACTTATACTCATGCAAATTTCAGAGTCAGGTTTTTTTCTTGTTTTCCCACAATAAATGTGTACTTTTGTTGCAAAGAATATGCACTTTTTCCTCCCCTGAAATTGCACTTTAGTTGCAGGGACATTTCATTTACCCACCACACCAAGCACAATATTTCATTCTTTGGGAAAAGCATTTGTTCCTCTGAATAACACATACAATGTGGTTGTGCAAGAGGCACAGATGCACATTGAATATTTCCTCTGGTGTAACTTTTTGTGAGTCACACAACTGCCTTCCCTCTTGATGCTTGTGAATTTTGCATGTTAAATCTTTCATTTGGTTTTTCTTTGGAAACAGTAAGGCTGTTCTCACTACAGGTGAACTCCGGGGTTCCATTCTGAGCTACAACCACAGATAACAGAACAGCGGATACTGAGTCACTGAGTCAATTGGCCTCAGGGTGAGTTAGGTTCCTGGAGGCTCTGAAAACAACAGGAAAGAGCCCGGAAAACTGCAAAACAAAACAAAAAGACCCCCATGCTTTGCTGGTCTCCAGGTTTCCAGCAATGCACCCGAAAAGTCCCAAATCTGGTGTTATTTTGTGAAACATCATGGTTAAAAATAATTTACCAAATGAGCCACTAACGAAACAACTAAAGACACATCTCTTCAGCCAAGCATTTTAGTTAGTTGGTGTTTTTATGGATATTTTAAATCAGATTTTTGTATGTTTTGTTACATTCTTGGCTAGTTTTATTCTTAGTTTGTTTTATGCTGTAAACCGCCTAGAGACTTTGGTAGTGGATGGTATATATATCTATTAAACAAACAAACAAACAAACAAACAAAATGGCTCCTTTTCACAAAATGGTGGCTGGAAAGAACCTCAGAGGTCATTTCCAGCCTCCCCGAACCCGCGGATATGTGGAATTAATCCTTTGTGAACTTTCCCTCTGTGTATCCCAAGGTCAATTACCTGACCGCGGATACACAAAACCATGAATGTCGCATCCACAAATGGGTAGGAGAAACCTCCTGCCCAGTTTTAGGAGCTGCATGAGTTGCCAATTTCTGATCATCTGTGAGAGTAAAACGGTTGGAGGTGGGGATTTTGCTTGTATGACAAGCCTCAGCTGGATAGGATGATTGTCTCCCCAGCTTCATAACAAGTTAAGAGGGAAAATCCTCCTACCTAGCTGGGGCATAGCACATGCACAATATCCCCACCTCTGACCTTGTTTTATACTCAGATGCATGGCTCCTAATGAGGGCAGGATCATAGTGAGAAACATGTAGTACCTTTCCCCATGGGTAGGAATGCAGTGCTCCGGTGCTTATTGTGTGTGTGTGTGTGTGTGTGTGTGTGTTTAATAATGCGAAGAACAGCTATCCTGTTTGCACTTTTAGCTCCGTACTGAACTACAAAAGGGCATACTGCATACATAGCTATTCTAGCCTAGTAAACCTACCCCATACCCATTATGTAGGGATAGTATAGTATAGTATAGTACTGGCTTGAGGGAAAAGAGACAATGAGGCTGATCACATGGCTAGAGATCTCTGAGAAGGAGAGGGTTAAATCAGGGGTCCCTGGTCATCTGAAGAACTGGGAGCATTCCTGACCCAGCCACGCTGAACCTGGGTAACACAGATTCACTATCCAGGTTAAAAATAGGGATGTGCACAAATATACTTTTTTGATTCGATTTGTGCCCCAAACAAATCACCCCTGATTTATTTTGTGTCCAAATCTACCCCCCACAAATCACCCCAGATTTGATTTGTATTTGCTTTGATTCAATTTGGATTTGGACAGATTCAGACCACTTAACAAGGTTTTAGGGGCACCAAATTTGGTTGATGGATAGGTCCCCATAGGTGCCACCTACCACCCAAATTTCAAGGCAGTGGGACACTTGGTTGACCTTTAATGGACTTTTTTAGTTTTTACTGATTTTGAACATTTTCGCCATAGGAAACAAACCGCAAAATGTGCAGTTATTATTTTTCAAGAGTTTGGATTCTTTGGTGTATAATAACTTTTCCTCATAATGAATCCCTATGAGGATTCATTACACACCTTCATTTCTTCTGTTCATTTTGACTGACACTGGACAGTGCCAACTGTCAACTGCCATGTGCCAACTATACCCTACACCCTACCTGCAAGACAGTGGGGTACTCATTTTAATTTTTAGGAATATTGAAATGTCTAGATTCTTTGGTGTCTAATAACTTTTCCTCATAAGGAATACCTATGAGGATTCATTATACGCCTTCATTTCTTCTGTTCATTTTGACTATCATTGGACAGTGCCAACTGTCAACTGCCATGTGTCAAACACACACACACACACACACACACACACACACACACACACACACACTACACACTTTTATTTTTAAGGTATTTTTGTTTAGATTCTGCGGTGTCTTCATTACACGCGATCATTTCTTTTGTTCATTTTGATCCCACTGCTTTGCATGTGGGGGTGGGGAATTAGTGGCATCCCATGTTCCAACTACCCTCCAACCCACAAGCCACTGGGTACTCAGTTTATATTTTAGGAATTTTTGAAGTTTTTTTGTGTAATGAATCCTCATATTTTTGTGTAATGAATCCTCATATGGATTCATTATGAGGAAAGGTTATTAGACACCAAAGAGCCTAAACACTTGGGGGGAAAAACAAACCTCTAGAACAGGGATCCTCAACGTTGGGCCCCAGATGTTCTTGGACTTCAACTCCCATAATCCCCAGCCCCAGTGGCCTTTGGTTGGGGATTATGGGAGTTGAAGTCCAATAACTTCTGGGGGCCCAACGTTGAAGATCCCTGCTCTAGAACATAAACTTAGTACCCTTGCAGGTGGGATTGTAGTTGGCACTGTCAAAAAGACAGTCAAAATGAATAGAAGAAATGAAAGTGTGTAATGCATCCTCATAGGGATTCATTGAGGGGAAATTATTATACACCAAAGTATCCAAACACTTGAAAAATAGTGACCACACAATTTGCTCCATAACTCCACTTCTACAAGGGCTAGAGCTTAGCTTTTTTAAAAAATGAAAGCTGGTTATCTGGGGGAATTAATAGGAGGGCTCCGAATCTTGAATCAATTCGAATTGAATCAGGTGCGATTCAATTTGCGCCCAAATCTAGCCAATGGACCACAGGGGTGATTTGTTTTGTCTCCATATCATCCAAATCAGCTAGATTCAGGTACAAATTGATTTGTACCTGAATCAATTTGCACATCCCTAGTTAAAAGTGAGGGAGGGGAACAACCAAGCCCGCCAGTTGTCTGTGGTCTGCAGTAAATGCAGCTCCAGCAGCCATGTTTATCATAGAGTTCTGGGCTTGCAGGGCCAGGCAGAGCTGAGCTGCTGCAGTATGGAGGGCTGGCTCTCTGCTGCTCCTGTGATGCACTGTGGGATACTGAAGGACTCAGCTTGGGTTTTCTTCCCTCTTCGAGCATGCAGCAGCCTTATTGTCTGGGGGCTGGACAGGTTAACCTAACCAGGGGTTCAGGTCATCTGAGAGGAACAAGGCAAGAGCATGCCTCCCCTCCAGCCCACCCCAACATGGTTGTGAGAACGGGCTCAATATCTTATCAATTACAAGATTTTTATTCCACCCTTCTACCCAATATGGTAACTGCTTGCAGTTGTTAAAAGCACACAAGATCAATTTAATTAAAACCAATCAAAATTAATTGAAAACAATCAATTAAAAGAAGCACGATAAAAATGAACAAGTCAACAGCAAATAATCAAACTCTAGAAGCCAAACTAAAGCAGAGACAGAAACAGAAGATCACCTCCTAAGCATGGGCATAGACATCTTCTTCCCACCCTAGCGCACCGCCACCTAATAGCTCAGTGGGCACAAACTGTCCCTTAATGCAAGGTTTTCATGCCATAATACAGCTGCACATTTTAAGGTGGTTCAAGCAAACCAGTCCTCCCGTGCAATTCGATGACAATGTGCCAGGTGGGGTACCTCCCACATGCATTTAAATAGGCTGGTTGAAGCATAATCCAAACTGGCCTCTTGTGTTATTTGGCCCTTGAGAGGGGTGTGAGCAGTGCTCTGTGTGTGTGTGTGTCGTGTCACTCCATGATAACTGGAAGGCCAGATCCCCCAAAGCCTTGAAAGACAGTGTTAGTGGTGGAATGGGGATCATAGGAGCTCAGAACAGGTGTGTGCTATTGTGCCTCTTGGTGTTTATTCTGCTTTTAGTAAACAGAGCAACCTGCGTTGCTTTGAACTTTGTGTTTGAATTATCACAAGATCTTCCCCTGCAATAAAAACCCAACAAGAGGGTTGCAAGCAAGCAAGCAAATTAACTAACTAACTAACCCAACAAAATTTAGAGTAGAATTCAAGTAATGGTTCAAAACGCATTTGTTAAGCGCTGTCCCTCTGGTCGGTGACTATTTCCAAACACTGATGAATGGCTCTCTGGTTGCTAGGTGCTTATCAAGGTGCCGGAAAAGCTATATTCACTTCAATCATTGAGTGTAAATTTAGAAAATACCTGCATATTGGGGGAGGGGATAATGCACTTGTCTTAGGTTGGAATGTTTTTCATTCAGATTGCAGAGTAATAACCAGTATTATAAGAATATAGATTGGCTTGGGCTGCTTATGGATAATTTAGTTTTGAACAATTGGTGCCCCTTCCCCTGAGCTCCCACAACCCTTTGGTTTCAGGAGATGCAGACGGTGTCATGCTGCCCTTATAACAAACCCAGCACAGACACTGCAGTTCATGCTTTAGCTAGGGCTCTCTCTTTCTCTATGTGGTGTTGAGGAACAGCCGTGGGCACCTATTAGACAGCGTCTGTAACATTACTCATGATAAAATAACCGATCTCCCAACCGTGCCTGTGCAATCTGGGTTTTTTGTTTTAAGTGCTTTCTAGAAGAAGCATTCCATATTTTCTTAAAAGTTTTTGATACCCTGCCCTTCAGTATAAAAAATGCATTTCGTGCTAGGCAGGTCCCTCTGGGGAGAAAAATCCACGGAGGTTTCCTTATGCTGAGTCAGGTAATTATTCTGTCTAGGTCAGTATTGTCCACTCTGGACTGGCAGCAACCTCAGCTTTCAGACAGGCATATTTCCCTGCCCTTGCAGATAATGTGGAAACACTCTTCCCCACAGCACATGCTCCTTGATATCCTTGCTCTGTGTACGAGTCATCAAACCTCCAAACCCTTGATAGAGACAAAATTATATCCAGCTACCTGAAAGGAGCAGATATGTTCAAATATGAGCCAGCTTGGAAGGGCGGTATAAAAATCGAAACAAACAAACAAACAAACAAACAAACAAACAAATAAATAAATGATTACACTAGCCCTATTCAAAACAAGTGTACAGTGTACATGTACATTTACATAAGAACATAAGAACAGCCCTGCTGGATCAGGCCCAAGGCCCATCTAGTCCAGCATCCTGTTTCTCACAGTGACCCACCAGATGCTGCTGGAAGCCAGAAGCAGGAGTTGAGGGCGTGCCCTCTCTCCTGTCATTTGTCCCCTGCAACTGGTTCTCAGAGCCATCCTGCCTTTTGAGACTGGAGGTGGCCCACAGCCCTCCGACTAGTAGCCTTTGATGGACTTCTCCTCCATGAAGTTATCCAAACCCCTCTTAAAGCCATCCAGGTTGTTGGCTGTCACTACGTCCTGTGGCAGAGAGTTCCACAAGTGGATCACGCGTTGTGTGAAAAAGTACTTCCGTTTGTTGGTCCTAGACCTCCTGGCAATCAATTTCATGGAGTGACCCAGGAACAGGTATATGCTCAGTATCCTCTGCCGTGAAGACAGATGCAAAGAACTCATTTAACTTCTCTGCAACCTCCATATCCTCCTTAATAATCCCTTTCACTCCATCATTGTCTAATGGCCCAATCACCTCCCTGGCAGGTTTCCTGCTTCTGATGTACTTAAAGAAGTTTTTGTTATTCCCCTTGATACTTTTGGCTAAATGTTCCTCAAACTCTCTTTTTGCCTCCCTTATTGTCACCTTGCATTTCTTTTGCCAGAGTTTGTGTTCCTTTCTGTTCTATTCATTTGGACAGGCCTTCCAATTTCGGAAGGAAGTCTTCTTCCCTTTTATGGCTTCTTTGACGGTACCCGTGAGCCATGCTGGCATCCTCCTGGACTTAGTGGTATCTTTCCTCCTTTTGGGTATACAATCTAACTGGGCTTCTAGTATTGTGGTTTTGGGTAAACTCCATGCACTCTGGAGCGAAGTGACTCTCCTGGATTTCCCTTTCAGCTTTCTTTTCACCGTACTCCTCATTTTGGAGAAGTTTCCTCTTCTGAAATTCAAAATGTCCGTGTTAGACATCCTTGGTGATTCTCTCCCCGCATGTATGCTGAATGTGATGGCACTGTGGTCACTGTTCCCTAAAGGGTCAATGACACTGACGTCATGCACCAGGTCCTGGGTGTCACTCAGAATTAGGTCCAAGGTCGCCTTCTCTCTGGTCGGTTCCATGACCAACTGTTTTAGGGCACAGTCATTTAGCATATCTAGAAATTTGACCTCTTTGTCCTGACCTGACTGTGAATTTACCCAGTCTATGTGTGGGTAATTGAAGTCACCCATAATTACAGACCTGCCTCTCCTTGACGCCTCCCTGATTTCCTCCTGCAACTCCTAGTCACTGTCGGCATTTTGATCCGGAGGGCGATAGCATGTCCCCAGTAGCACGTTCCCTTTCCGGCCTTGTATAGTCACCCACAGGGTTTCTGTGGAGGACTCCAGTCCTCCTAGGTTTTCAAGCTTGTTAGATTCTATCCCTTCTTTAACATACAGTGCTACTCCACCTCCAATGCGCCCCTCCCTGTCCTTTCTGTAGAGTTTATACCCAGGGATGACTGTGTCCCACTGGTTCTGACTGTTCCACCATGTTTCTGTTATGCCCACTATATCTATTTCTGCGTTAGCAACCAAGCACTCCAGCTCACCCATCTTGGCTCGGAGGCTTCTGGCATTAGCATATAAGCACCTATACATTGAATCTCTCCCCTGAAGTATGCTATTCTTATGACTCTTTGACCTGCTGGCACAGGCTCCCGTCTGCTCTTTATGCGGTTCTGCACTGTCCCCTTCTGTTTTATCTGAATTCTTTGCACCCTCGCACTTTAAAGGATGGCTTTTGCCAAACAGGATACTGCCCAGCTCCTGTCGGCTGTTCCCCAGGTGTCTTTTTAAAAGCTGTTCTGCAACCTATTTGATTTTAAGTGCCAGGAGTCTGGTTCCATCTTGGTTCAAGTGCAGCCCGTCCCTTTTGTACAGGCCTTGCTTGCCCCAAAATGTGTCCCAGTGCCTAACAAATCTAAACCCCTCCTCCCGGCACCAACGTCTCATCCATGCATTGAAGCCCCTCAGCTCTGCCTGTCTCACTGTACTTATGCGTGGACCAGGTAGCATTTCTGAGAATGCTACCTTGGGGGTCCTGGACTTCAAAATGCTACCTATCAGCCTAAATTTGGCTTCCAGGACCTCCCGACTGCATTTCCCCACATCATTGGTGCCGACGTGCACCACGGCAGCTGTCTCCTCCCCAGCACTGCCTAGGAGCCTGTCTAGATGCTGTGTGATGTCTGCAACCTTCGCACCAGGCAGGCAAGTCACTGTGTGGTCAACCCGCAGGTCACAAACCCATCTCTCTATCCCTCTAATGATCGAATCACCCACTACAAGGAGGCTCCCACCCCCCCAGAGGAGTATCCTCCATGCGAGAGGATATGGGCTCATCATCCACAGAAGGGGGTCCCTTCTAAAGGAGCATTTCCCTCTTCCTCAGACTGATGTCCTCCTTGCCCAAGACCTTCATTCTCCCTGACAGCAGAGGAGCTACGAGCCCTGGAGTGGGATGCCTCTATCCCATCCCTGAAGGTCTCATCCACATGCCTCTCTGTCTCTCTGAGCTTCTCCAGATCCGCCACCTTGGTCTCGAGGGAACGGATTTGTTCCCTGCGGGCCAGGAGCTCCTTGCACCGAGCACACACCCATGACTTCTGCCCATGGGGCAAATAGTCATACATGTGGCACTCTGTGCAATACACTGGGAAGTGCCCCTTCCCCTGCTGACTTTCTATCTTCATACTGTCATGTTGGCTGTTTACAGTATTCAGAGATAGTTTATTGTAAGTAGTTTATTATCTGTTTAGAGCGCAGGTACAGCAGTACTCTTCCTCTCTGTACCATGCATTTGAGGGGCCTGTCCCCAGGTGTACAGCCTTAATATCTGAATAGGGCTACTGCCTACTTCCATTTCTGGTTTACAGTCTTTTTTTTTGCTCCATGCCACAGATTATCTAGGTCCATGTTTATATAGACTCAGAGTTGCAGATCTTCCCTCAGACGTGTTTGCTGGGGGAAAACACACACAAAAAAACAAAAACAAAAAACAAAAGGGAAGGAGGGAAGGAAGGAAGGACGAACCAACTGCGGCTTTGAGATCATACAAACATAAGCAACCCCTGAGAAGTTTAAAATAGATATGTAGTGGACAGCTGACGCACGCAGAAATGAAGTGCATTGGCTCCCAATCCCAGAGGATAATCTATACCAGGGTTTCTTAACCTTGGGCCCCCCAGATGTTGTTTGAGACATGGCCCCAGACATGGCCTTTTTGTTTGTGTGACTAAGGCATGGGTACATAGAACATAGAAAGCTGCCTTCTACCAAATCAGACCCTTGGTCCATCTAGCTCAGCATTGTCTACACAGACTGTCAACGGCTGCCATATACTGAGTCAGACCATTGGTCTATCTAGCTCAGTATTGTCTACACAGACTGGCAGCGGCTTCTCCAAGGTTGCAGGCAGGAATCTCTCTCAGCCCTATCTGGAGAAGCCAGGGAGGGAACTTGAAACCTTCTGTTCTTTCCAGAGTGGCTCCATGCTGAGGGGAATATTTCACAGTGCTCACATGTGGTCTCCCATTCAAATGCAACCAGAGTGGGCCCTGCTTAGCTAAGAGGACAAGTCATTCTTGCTACCACAGGACCAGCTCTCCTCTCAATGTATAAGCTGCATTTATGCATATCATTTCTAACCTTCAACGTTGGAACTTCATGCATCCTAGTGAGCTCCTTGGGTGTGTAATGGACCCCCCCGAAACCCTGGTTCATTAAATGCATTCTTTCTACCAAATTCAGTTGAGAAGACAGTCTTGATCAAGCCACATTCATTTTGCGCTGGTTTTGGTATCCCAATGACTTCTCCAAAGATTTTATCGCATGTTAAATTTCCATGAGCAGAGTTTACAAGTGGGAAATTAAATATGTTCTTGTTTGATATCAACCAATGGTATTTTTTTAAATTAAAAAAAGCTGACCACATTTTAACATTGATGTTAGAACTGTACATCCACACTTTGTTGCAGAGCTTTAAAACTCCATTTATGATAAGAGGATAATATAGTGTTTGCTAGAAGTTCACAAAGAAATTATCTCCCAATTCACTTTCTAAAGGTCCACATTTGGTTGATTTACTAGCAGGGAATTATTTAACTCTAACTAAATAGTAGATACAAGAAGTCTGGCTTTCTCTACCTGATGATGTTGGGGGTTGTAATTTTTACTCTCAGTTAATTAGCAGAGCACTAAAGAAGCTACCCACTCCAGTTACGGAGCACAATGCAGAGTTTAGTTGTTGCAGCTACTTAGAGAAGACACATGATGATTCTTATAGAACTAAACACTAAGTATTTATTGGTGAAGTACACTTTGTATAGGAAAGACCTGATGCTTAATCTAAAGACTACATAATGAAAAGGTAGGGGGGGAGAGAGAGATGTTTCCATCTGCTCTCCAAGAGGAAAGAAATGGAACCTGACTCTCACAGGAAATACCCGAGGAGTCCAATCAGGGGTCATAGAGTAGAGACAGATAGAACAGCTAGCGAGACCCTTACTCACTATCTCTACTCCCAATGCCCCTAGTGGTCATTAGGATAGTTGGTACAAAAGGTTGATGCACTGGAACTCAATTTCCAACAGATGAGAGGCTCAAACCATTCAAGCTTTGTGGTTGGTCATGACTCACCAGAAGTGTCCTTGATTAGCAGAAACGGCTCATTGTTAATCTAACCTATGCAACCATGGAAGGGCAGTATATAACTTTAACAAACAAACGTGTGATTGGTATTACACATACTGGTTGTAGATCAAAGTGGAAAGCAGGGCACTCAAATCTAACTAGAAACTGAGGCTTTGTCGTAGTTCTGTGAGTGGAGCAGGGCAAGCAACCAAGATGATGTGATTTAGGTTAGGAAATGGAATTTGCAGCTACTCTGGCAAAAGTTTAGTGGTGCCCTCCTGCCGTTTATAGCTACCATTTGCTATTTGGAGACAGCCGTCTGCAGGAAGGTACTGCTTCAAACTTTCCAATGCATCTCTGAGGATGGATTTCTTCTCGGAGAAGTAGCCTGCTTGATACAGAAGGATGCATAACTCTTTGCCAGCAGGGGTGAAGCAAGCTTTCCAGAAGAAATTCTACTTTATAGTTCTCCATTTCTTGTCTTGCAATCAATTACAGGAAAACTCCAGCAGCCAGGGTTATATTGCCAAGACACAAAACTCAGCTCTAGGATAGGCATGGCTTTGTAAGAAAACTACTATTCCAACTTGGATGAACTTGCCAGAATATTTTATTTTTAAACACAACTTGATTTTAAGGTGATTTTTAAAAAACAGACTTTTGATGAGGAAGAAAATTTTATAATTTGCTAAGTAGCATGTTCATCTTTAAATTTCATCTGCCCCCACCCGGCTGTATTCAGCATCTACACATAGTGAGAGACGGAAATGGTTTTTCAGAGGACCTGATGAGTAATTTAAAGATTTTACTATGTAGCCTCACTTCAGTGAAGTTAACAAGGTAAATACTGGCTGTATTATCAAGCATACTGAAGTTGTCCAGGAGAGGAAAAAATGTTGTCTTATCTTCTCAAGATGAAGGTGATGTGTTTTGCCAGTATATCCCCATGATTGTTTATGACACCAGACCTATTGAAACAGAATCTGACATTCTCTCTTGCTCTATTAGCTTTATAACATTCAGGACTGTCTTTTGCCACTTTAGCTTATCATACTGAATGTACTACTTATATGAGCCCCTGGTGGCGCAGTGGTAAAACTGCCGCCCTGTAACCAGAAGGTTACAAGTTCGATCCTGACCAGGGGCTCAAGGTTGACTCAGCCTTCCATCCTTCCGAGGTCGGTAAAATGAGTACCCAGAATGTTGGGGGCAATATGCTAAATCATTGTAAACCGCTTAGAGAGCTCCGGCTATAGAGCGGTATATAAATGTAAGTGCTATTGCTAGTGCTACTGAATACTAAGCAATCTATCAGACATTTGCTTAGGTGTTGAGAACACACACCATAAAAATCAAATTTTCAGCTTAAAACTGAATGGACAAAAACGCTAGCCTATCTGGGGCATTTGAAGAAGCATTTACGGTTCTTAGCATTAGTCTCATGGTTCAACACTATTCTTCGACTTTACATGTCCCTATAAGCATATTCTCTAGTACACACGGCACACATGTGGCAATGTGTTCCTTAGTTGGCCTGTTTGACTTTACTCTGTCTAGTCCTCAGTCAGGGGCATAACTATAATAGAGCAAGTGGAGACAGTTGTCTGGGGGCCCACTGCCATGCCCCCCCCGAGGCAAGTCACATGACTGACTCCCCCAGCCAAGCACCCATCCGGGCTTCCTTCAGTTGTATTCATCCTCCGAAATTAATGTGAGTGTTAAGACCTGGAGCTACAAGAACAGCAAGTCTTTCTCCAGTATCATTAAATGACTTGCATTGTCCACTATTCACAAAACCTTTAAAAAAATAATTTAGGATGATTTTCTATTGTGGCACATAGATTATATATATATAAATTTTACTATGCTTTTTGTTATCACTATTCAGCCTCATTTAAGATTTCTTTACTTCATGAGCTGAGCTTCAGTAACGGGGGTGGGGGGGCATTTTAAAATCTTGTCTCTGGGCCCACTCCAACCTTGCTACGCCCCTGTCCTCAGTAATGTTGCTCACTGGTTGGAAAGTGGACCGTCTGCCTGGGTACTTCAACCAGCGCCATCTACTTTGGTGAGTGCTGATATGGATCATAGCATTTACAGTCTTGAGTCCATAGCAGGAAGACATGAACGGAATGCACCAGCTACACTGGTCCCTGTTGGCCATTTGGACAGGCACAGGTCAAGGGTTGTGACCATCCGTAACATGAGGACAGATGTATTAAATCAGCACATCTGATCATTAAATTGCAGTCATATTAAAGTGTAAGCACCCACAATCATCCTTTTCCTGCAATATTGAGCATCCCACTTTTTCTCCTTAAACTTTCCCCATAACTGAATGAACTTTGAGAAGTCCCGACATGGCGCTAAAAAGAAATAATAATCAACAGCAACAAAAGATGAGGCCACATCCATGCTTTTAAATTATTTCCTGAAGGAGCGAGATTGACTCTGTCTACAATCTTTTGCATTAATACCAATATCAATGCTTGTACACAAACATCTATATTTCCTGAGGCCTCAGTCAATTGTAATTAGACTATATGGCAGCTGTCCCTTGAAGCTTCCCTGAAAAAAAAAAAGATTGTTCTTAAAAATCTAATAATGAAATGGAATATAGAGTGCACAGTATATCTTATAGATGATTCCATGTCTCTGTTGAAACATTTATCCTCATAGTTAGTATGCACTGGTGGCGAGTGATCCTTCTAATGGGTGTGCAGATAAATGTCACAGAGTGACCATCTATCATTCTTGCCTTTTGAGATATACTGCATGAAAGCTGAGATGTATTGTGTATACTTTGCTGACATAAGAACACTCTGAAAAGCAGGTATTGCAAGTGCTCATTTCATTTTTGAAATGTATTTACCATACATGAAATGGCAGAAAATAGCTGGAGACCAAAATGGAGAAGGGACCAAATCCATGTTGGGATGCATAGTTAGAGAGATGGTGGTTAGACTGTCCTGAACTGTCCAGTAGAAATATATACTTAAGTGAAGAATGTAGGAAGAAAAAAAGGAAATATATGAGAAGTTGCCTTTCAGGGAACCAGTCAATGATTCGTCTAACCAGCACTATCTATGCTGACCCAGCTCTCTAAGGCCTCAGACCGTGCTCATTTTCTTCTGAAAAGTTGGCAGAGGTTCAAGCCAAGTACTGCTGCAAAGAAGCACTGAGTTCAGGGCTAGCTTAGCCTTCTGCTAGCCACTCCACTACACATGACTCACACCTGGTCAGCTTCCTGTGATCATGGAATATTTTGGACACATTTTGCCCTCTCAGGGTGTAGGTTTTTACCTTCCTCCACCCCCTCAAGCCCTTAATTTGGAGACTCTCCTCTTTCCCCCTTGTAGGGTTGCCATATTCTGGCTCTCCAAATCCGGGTGCCTAATTTGCATATTGTGTAATTTGGCTTGCAGATAACTTTCATATTCAAATTAGCAGCTACACTTTCCAGTTGACATATATTTGCTCTGGATATCTACCAACAATAGTTGGGGGAGATATCTTTGCCTGACCATTTTCCTTAACACATTAATAGCAGCAATAGAAGAAAAAAGAATTGCACAGCTTTTTAATTAAGGCTGCAAGTCTGTACACACTTATTTGAGAGAAGATCTGATTGAAACCAAGGGTGCTTACTTCTAAGTAGGCATGCATTTTATAAAGCCAAGCAAGTCCTTAAACATTACAATACACAGCTTGGTAGGCAAGTAGTGATTCACATCAAAATAAAGCTATCCTCTCAATTGCCCAAAAGAGATCCCCTGCTGATAACAAACAAGGCAACATTCCTCAGGGGATTACTGTACTTGTGAAAGTGAAACCCTCCCAGCTAGCCTCCCATGTTCTTCCTCTCTGAATCCAAGTCTAGCGGTTGAGCAGAATAGTGACTGCACATTTTGCTCCATAACTCCACTTCTACAAGGGCTAGAGCTTAGCTAAGAAAGAAAGAGAGAGAGAGAGAGAGAAAGAAAGAAAGAAAGCTGAAATCCAGGCAAATCCGGGTGGGCTAATGAATCCGGGTGAAATGCTTAAAATCCGAGTAATACCTGGATTTCTGGGGGCATGGTAACCCTACCCCTTTGATCATTTGACACAGTAATACTGGGCACCCTGACACAGCCTCTGGGCTTGCATCCTTTTCCTCCTTGGCCTCCTCCTGTTCAGCCTTAACCCCCTTTCTGCCCTTACCCTTGTCAGTTGCTTTCTCTGCCTCCCTTCTGCTGCTCCAATCCCTGGACTATTCTGATCATCCTATTCAGGGCCCCATCTCAGCTCCCACCCAGGAAGCTCTGCTCATCATCCCAGCCCCTCCTTCTGGCCTTGGTCTTGTCCCCCACAGAGCCAGCAAGTGGGTCAATGGAAGCCTCAGAGGGCAAGTTAAGGACTGAGTGAGGGGGCTCAGGGGAGTCGCCCACAGGACGACTATCCAAACAACCATCAACACCAAAGTAAGAGGCCTTGTATCCTGAGTTGCCTGAGTGTGTGAATGCATGAAAATCCCTCCAACCCAGGTTGCTCAAAACAGAGTAACCCAACTTCTGTACCCTGCTCTTAAGACAGGCAGGAGGAAAAGAGAGCTCTCCTACCTTGCTGTTTTGGTCATATGGACCCACTTAACTTTTGTAGCACTTACCAGGAACTAGCAGACCTGGAAACAATAGAGAGCTGTGGCTACAGAGGCTGCCATCCATTAATGTGACACTCTGCAAAGCACACTCTATGATCCAATGCTTGCAGAAGCTTCAGCAGTGTGGGACCCACTTCCTGCCCCTTGGTGGCCAATCAGAGGACAGCTGCTGATGTAATGTAACTAGCAGTGCAAAGCTTCCTGGGAAGGCTTTCTTGGCCCTTGGAGGACTTTCTGTTTTCCCATCTCCCTATTTTAGCAAAGGAGTTCTCAGCTGCCTTTCTTCTGTGTGTGTTGGCTTTGCTAACCCAAACAGAGGTTCTGTTTGTGCACCTAGGTAATTTTGGAGCCTGGACCTAAAGGCCTCCTCTCCCCTCCGCCACAAGATAAGCTTTAATGCACTATGTTTTACACCAGAACATGCTCAGAGAAAGCTGGAAACTGTTTTTTTAAATATTTTAAGAAGAAATTCTGAATAAGATACTTCCCACTGACCTGCAGATATCACATTTTGCATGGACAATCCTGCCACTTCAATTTACTGAATGCACTACCCCCCATCACTCACTGTTACCTATTGCTGTTCTCTGGACTGTACTGGTCTAATGGTGGTTCTCTGTTGGACTGGGTGTGTGTGTGTGCATGGTGGCAAGCAAGGGAGGTGCATGCTAGGGATGTGCGAACAGGTTCAGTGCAAATAGGTTCAGTACAGGTTCAACTTTGAACCGGTTCGATCTGAAGATTCAGGGTCGAGCCGAACCACCCCCAGTTTGGCTCAACCTTGGATTGAATACCCCCGCCCCGGCCTGTTCAGAGGGTTCGTGGACATTTTTTTAAATTTTTTTTATTTAAAAAAACTTACCCCCTCCTGGGGGGCGTTCCTCTGAGGCAGTGGCGGTGGGGGGGCATCTGTGGAGGTCTCCCCTCCCCCTGCCATACTTCCATCCTTCCAAAACCAGCCCATTTGACCGTTCTTCAGCCCATTCTGCCCCCCCCCCCATTTTGGAGGCCTGTGCAATGGGCATGTTTACTCAGCTGTCTCCTCTGCCCCTTACCATTCAATTCCATGCACCATTCTAGGGCCATGTCCAGGTTACAGCATCTTGCTATTGTGGCAATGAGAACTAGTGTAGTGTAGCTGTTGAGGGCCTGACAGGGGCAGGCCAAGACTTCCTGCAGGTGGGTGCTCAGCACTTTCAGGCTATGCAGCAAAGGCAGCGGTGGTGGGTTTCAAGGACTCTGACTATTCTACCAAGCCAGGCAATGGCAGTAGGAGTGTTCCCAGCTTGCTTTGGGTGGAGGGAAGAGGGGAAAGAAGGGGTGCACTCCAGTGGGATGAGAAAGGGAAAATGAACAGCTTACTCCAGTGAGAGGCTGGTGGCAGGGAGGCCTATTTGGTAATGTTTGGGGCACTTGCCATGTCCTGCACCCCTCATACCTTTGCCAGAGGCAACTGCCTCACCTTGCCTCATGGAAAGGAACTAAAGTATAATCCAGGAAAATCCTACCTTAGCCATGAAATCCTTAGGTAGCCTGAGGAAAGCCACTCTAACTTAACCCCAACCTGTAGTAGTAGTAGTAGTAGTAGTAGTAGTAGTAATAAAATAAACTTTAGTTGTTAGCCGCCCCACAACAATTTTTTCTCTGGGCGACTTACAACACAGGATTAAAACATACAATAAAAATACATTGTAATAGACAAAAAGGGAGAAAAAATACAATACAAAACAGTTTAAAAATTCATTTTAAAATGAGTTAAAAATCAAATCAAATCTGAAAAGCAGAATTTAAAAGGCCTGGGTGAACAAAAAGGCCTTTAGCTGGTGTCTAAAAGCACAGAGTGATGGAGCCAGGCAAACCTCACTGGGGAGGCTATTCCATAATGGCGTGCAGCCACCGAAGAGCCCCACCCCATCCCGGTAGTACTGGGATAATGCAGATTTGCCTCATAGATCTTTTGTGATAGATTATTTAGATAATAACGTGAATGAAAAGTGCTGAATACAAGTGCAATATGTGCCTTAAATATTATTGTATTCAAGGACAGAAACACTGACATAAACTGAATGAAAGAATGGGAGATAATGGAGAAGGTGTGGTTGACTGGGCTATGCTGACAATTGTATTTGTAGCTAATTCATTTTCAGATAAGTGGATGTGATCATCATCCAGACTAATTTGTTTCAGGAGGAGAGAACTGAAATTATGTACATTTGTCTTTGTACCTTTGGGGTCCAAAAAAATGAACCCCAATTATATCATTAGTGATGCACATGAAACTCCTGTTGGAATCATTATGAGTTCATTGGTAATTGGAAGATGGCTACTGAAGCCTCATAATAGGATTCATTAAGCATTACGTTATTGAGATAGTTAGCAGAATTTTAGAAGTAGATTATCACTCAATCTTTTCATATTTCTGCAGAACTTCAATGTTCAAATATATTAGGGCCATGCTGAAGTGATTGGCTGAATTCTGATTTACAGAAAAGAAGTGACTTCCTTTGTCTACCAGTGATCAACGTATGTTGGGGAAGAAGGGAAATGTGATGGAAGAGGGATTGCTTTGTTACCTGTTCAGCTAAGAGCAAGTAAATTACTTTACGTTCTGGATGAAATTGAAGTACTTATTGTCTGTTCAATGAGCCAAAAGTATTCTATTCAGAAGTAATGCCAATTAATTATGCTTTGTATCCGAGGTAAGAAAAAACACCTCAAATTATGTGTTAAACCCAATCCCCAATAAAAATGAAACTGAAATCTTGCTACCAGCATTCCAAGCCTTTAAGTCACAAAAGAGCAATTCAATTAAGTTGGTAGATTGCTTTGTAATTGCCTGCAGTCAAGCCATAACTATTGGTTATTTCAGACACTGTTCCTATTACAGAAATAACTCTGGGGAAGACTGTTTGAGGTTTTTCATGTAGGGCTTGCAAAGAGAAGTTGAGGCAAGTCAGGGTGAGAGGCAATAAGGGAAGAAAAGAGCCTTCACTTAGTCTGACAACGTGCATTTTGCAAAAAGTGTGAGAGAGGAACAGATGGGGTACCCAATGTGACCTCTTGTATGATTTTTGTACCTGGAGGTTGGTATTGGTGCTCATGAGAGACTAAGTGGTCAGTTGCAATGGAATAGTTGAACCTTCATGTGAAGAAGCAGAATACCTCTGAAGACCAAAAGCTGGGGACAAAACAAAAAGTGAGGAGCCCAGCTTGTGAGCAGGGCTGTTTGTAGGAGAAAAAGCTCCTAGGGTGATAATTGCCTTTGGTGCGACCCCTTACCCATGGTTAAGAACATAAGAACAGCCCTGCAGGTTTAGGACAAGGCCTGTCTAGTCCAGTATCCCACCAAATGCCTTTGAGAAGCCCACAGGCAAGTGCTGAGGTCATGCCCTCTCTCTTGCTGTTGCTCCTCTGCAACTGATACTTAGAGGCATCTTGCCTCTCAGGCTGGAGGTGGTTAGTTTATCAGTGTTTCCAATTTGTGTTGCTTGTGCGGGTATGCAAAACCTAGTATTATAACAGGTCCTGCTGTTCCCAGCTTTTCCCAGCAGTATCCAGTTCTGGGATTCCGATCCATGTAAAGTCTCATAGGCTGTCTGCAGCTTCTTTTTCTTCAGTCATCTTTCCTCTCTCTGCATCTTTTTCTCCATCCTTTTCCCAACCTGGCCCTTTCTTTCTTTTACCATAAGGGAGAAATCAGGCAAAGAAAGCTCTTTCCTGGTTTGATTTTGTTTTCTTCCCTAGCTCATCACAGATAGTACACCTGACAGACAGTGAGTCATCGAGCTCAGCATGGCATCTCTTTCAGGTAGACCACCCAGCTCATCAACTACGTTTGTGAGCATCCAGAGACACCTTGCTGGATGCAGTTGGAAACAAAGTGGAAACAAAGTAGATAGGCTTTGAAAAGATCCACCAAAGCAGTTGTTATGCTCTTATCAGGGCATTGGAATAGGTAATTAAACAGGTCATTATGGTTGCTGCTGATGCTGTACTAAAAAAAATGCCAAATGAGTATCTATCTATCTATCTATCTATCACACTTCTATACTGCCCCATCCAAAGGCTTTGGGTGATGCACAACAGGTAAAATACTTCAACAAACAGCAATTAAAATTAAGAAGTTAAAACAATATCAGGCACAACAGGTAAAATACACAAAAAATAGGTTAAAACAATATAAAAACAAGTCTAAAACAGTTCAAAGCCATTTAAAACCAATTAAAAGTACTTTAAAACAATTTAAAAACCTTGGAAGGCCAGGCCAAACATCTAAATCTTGATGGCTCTCTTGAAGGCCAACAACGAGCCCAGTCTACGGGTATCTGCCAGGAGTGCATTCTATAGGCCAGGAGCAGCTACAGAGAAGGCCCAGCTCCGGTTTGCCACCAGACGTGCCGGTGGTAACTGGAGACGGACCTCTCCAAATGACATCAACATGTCATGGGGATCATATAGAACACAGTTTCTCAACCACCGGCCCCTGGACCGCTACTGGTCCACGAAGGGTTGAGTGCCGGTCCCTGACTGGGAGTCAACCCCCCCCCCCAAACTGCAATCAAGGCACTCACTTCCTCAATTTTGCACATGGCACGGAAAAGGAAGAGGAAGAGTATCATAGAGGCGTGGGACCCAGCTTCCGCCTTGCCTCCACGTGCTGCTGAGATCTTCCTACATATATCTTATTCCCTATCTTTGCAGCTTCAAACTGTATGCGGTGTGGGGGCATGTAGGGAAACAGATGGCAGTGGGTGCCACTTGAAGGGCTGCTGGTTCTTATTTGTTCATTGTTTGCAGCCAAAGGTTGATTGATTGAAACCCAGCTGCCTAGTGTGGCTGAGGTGCCTTGAGAGGGAACGCTGTCTCCCTCTTGCATCGGTGGGGTGTTGTGGTCCCTCGGCTCCCTGTAACCTCCTGGTCTGCACCGCCGGTGGAAGACAGCAGTCCTTTTCGTGACCTTGCCAGGGGGTGGAACCTCTGGCCGGGATCATGCCGTGGTGAGGGCTAGGTGGCGGAGGGAGGGAGGAGGGCCTCCTTGGCTCGGACTTTGCAGAAAGGGAGTGCAGGTGGACCTTCCTCAGAGGAGGGGGAGCAAGCATCCGTACCAATGAGGGCTAAGTGGCGGAGCGAGGCAGCGTGGTGTGGGGGAGAGTCAAGATACCATTTTGTGCATTCATGCAAAAGGGTCATTGGATGAATGGCACTGGAATGAAGTGATCCTGGAGATTTGATGCCCAGTGCGGTTCGTGTCCGATCCCAACCAATTTAAAACCAGCTGCCTGTTGCGGCCAAGGCACCTTGAGAGGGAACGTGATTTCCCTCTTGCATTGGTGGGGCATTGTGGTCCCTCAGCCCCCTATAACCCCCTGGTCTGCACCGCCAGTGGAAGACAGCGGTCTCCTTTATGACCTCGCCGGGTGGCGGGGGGACAGCCTCTGGCCAGGATCATGCCACAGTGAGAGCTAAGCGGTGGAGGGAGGGAGGGAGGGAGGCTGCCTTGGCTTGCCTCGCAGCTACACACGGTCAGCATGTGGGACTATGTGAGCTGCGTGGCCCCAAAGGCAGGCTGGTGTGATTGGCACATGCAGGAGAGTTGGGAGGGGGGCGCAGAGGCACACGCTGTGAGAGAGGATGGGGGAACACCTGCTACACTCTGGTGCGCAAGCACAGCAGTGTTAGCTCTTGGACCCAGGTGACCTTCCAAACTCAGTCTGGTGCACCATTGCCTTGCCCACCCTGAACAGTGCCTCATCTCCCCAGCGAGGAAGATGAGGCATCCACCACTACAATACCCTGCGCCCACGCCATCTCAGAATCGCCCTCTTCCCTTTAATTCCAGGTCCCCACTGCTCTTCTTCACATTTTCTTTCACCATTTAAAAAAACCCATCCCCAGCACCTGCCACGTAACCATTTTAAAGGAGTTTTGGAGGAGCTGCGTGGGTTTCATTAGATCCGCCTCACAAAGTGCAAATCTAAGAGCAGGATCCAGATCAAGCCAGGTGATCATGACCAAGCAGCATTGACACAAATTAGAGATGACTAAATTAATTTAATTGGTTGTCCTGACTAATGTTGTCTTGATCTGGCCCTGCGACTACACAACTCCTGCTAAAACTCCACCTCCATCATGAGAGGGTTAAACTGTAGACTTCGGGCTCTACTGACAACTTGCCCAGCTCTCCTCTCCTCACTTCCTTTTTCCTTTGCTTGACATCCAGCCTGATGAAGAGTTTTGGGGAATTTAAAAGCTTGCATGTGTGTTGTTTTCGTTGGCCCCGTGCAGCTTTTGAATTTTTCTAGTGGCCCAACATCCCCTCTCCATTGAGTAATCACAAGCACCCCCACCCCGCACATACTGAAGACATACTGGAGACATATTCGTTCACCCAGGCTTTTAGATTCGGGGGTTCTCAACCTTGGGTCCCCAGATGTTGGTGGACTTCAACTCCCATAATCCCCAGCCATAATGGTCAAATGCCATTGTGGTTGGGGGTTATGGGAATTTAAGTCCACCAACATCTGGGGACCCAAGGTTGAGAACCCATAATATTCCATGTTTGCAAAAGATTCCTAATTTAATTATTTTAATGCTTATATTATTTTAATTATAAACTTCCCAGAAATGTAAGTTTTGGGCAGTATAAAAGTCAGATAGATAGATAGATAGATAGATAGATAGATAGATAAACTTAAACTTGAAACCCCTTTACTAACTGCTGGTCCAGGAAACTGTGCATGAACAAAGTAGCGGTCCTTGAAACTCTGCACGAAGAATTTAGTGGTCCTTGACTCCAAAAAGGTTGAGAAACACTGAAAGAAGGCTCTCTCTAAGGTAACCTGGACCTAAGCCACATAGGGCTTTAAAGGGTTAAGACGTAAGTTTCGGCGGGGTACAAAATAAATAAATAAATAAATAAATAAATAAATAAATAAATAAATAAATAAATAAATGAATGAATGTGAGAGGTGATAACTAGCACTTTGTATTTTGTCTGGAAACATATTGGCAGTCAATGCAACTGTTTGAGAACAGGCATAATATGTCTCTCCGGGGGTACCCCAGAGATCAGTCTGGCTGCTGCATTTTGAACTAAATAAAGTTTCCGAACTATGTACAAAGGCAGCCCCATGTAGAGCGCATTGCAATAGTCAAGCCTGGAGGTTACCAGCTGATGCACCACTGTTTTGAGATTGTTCTCTTCAAGGAATAGACACAGCTGGCAAATCAGCTGAAGCTGATGGAAAGCGCTCCTGGCCATAGCCTCCACCTGGGATACAAGGGGGAGGCTTGGATCCAAGAACACTCCTAAGTGGCGTACCTGTTCCATCCAGGACAGAGAGATCTAACTCATCCCTCAAATTCCAAACCCCCACAATGAGCACCTCCATCTTGCTTGAATTCAGCTTCAATTTGTTGTCCCTCATCCTGCCCATTACTGCATGTAGGCAGGCATTTAGGGAATGAATGCCATTTCCTGATGATGATGAAAAATAGATTCGGGTGTCATCTGTGGATGTGCACGGACCTTGGAGGCACGGTCCGATGCTGGGTGTGTGTGTCGCTTTAAGGGTGGAGGGGTTGTACTTACCCCTCCCGCCGCTTTCCCCCCTCCGGCACTAAATTTTAAAGTAAAATCTTGGGGGCGGCAGTGTTCCTCCCTGCCACCCCTGCCCTCTTGTTGCCTGCAAAACGCGGAATGCACATGCCGCTGATGTCACACATGCTGTGTGGTGTACGCACGCACTTCAGCGGCTTGCACATGCGTGGACGTTACTTCCGCGTTTTGCAGGCAACAAGAGGGCAGGGGCAGCAGAGAGGAACGCTGCCACCCCGAAAATTTTACTTAAAAATGGAGCGCCAGAGGGGGAAAAGCAGAGGGAGGGGTAAATGCAACCCCCCGCCCTTAAAGCAACACCCCCCCACGGCATCAGACTGCTAGACCAGGCAATATTCAAACCGGTTTGCAGGCCTCCAACATGGCCCGTGGACCAGTTCGTGCACATCCCTAGTGTCATCAGCATACTGGTAACACCCTGCACCAAATCTCCTGATGACCTCACCCAGCAGTTTCATGTAGATGTTAAAAAGCATTGGTGACAGAATGGAGCCCTGATGGACTCCATATAATAGCTCCATTTTTGAAAAGCAACCGTCACCAAGTTCCACCATCTGAAATCTGCCTGAGAGATAGGAGCAGAACCACTGTAAAGCAGTGCCTCCTATCCCCAACTCCCCCAGGCGATCCAGAAGGATACCATGGTTTATGATATTGAACGCTGTCGAGAGATCCAGAAGAACCAACAGAGTCACACACCCTCTGTCGATTGCATGATAAAAGTCATCCAGCAGGCCGACCAAGGCCCTCTCAACCCCATAGCCTGCTCTAAAGCCATTCTGAAATGGGTCCAGATAATTGGTTATCTAGATTGATAACCAACCATTTCCCTACTAGATAGAAGCAGTCAAGTCAGGCAAGGATCCAGAGGGCAAGTGGTGGGACACATCACCCCAAGCAGCTTGTCCATGTCCTCAGGCATCACAGATTTAAACTGATCCAATCTAATACTGCAAGAGGGATTGCTGCACACTACCTTAATACTCTGCAAAAACAGTGGAATCCAAGTCCACCCGAATACAAGAGATTTTGTCTGCAATGAACCCATTAAAGGCATTACAGCAGAACATAGTCTCTGGGGATTGGTTCTAACTGGAAGGAGCCTGAATCAACCTCCTCACAACCCAGGACAACTCTGTCAAATGCTAACCTGCAGAAGCAATGAGCGCAGACCAAATTTGGGGTTTTTTTTTGCTGCACAACTACTTCCGCATAAACCTTCAAATGGACTCTATGCTGTGTACTGTCAAATTCGAGCCGAGTTCTCCTCCACTTGTGTTCTCCAGTCACCTACCTTGCTGCTTCAGACCCCATAACTCCTCTGTATACCGATGGGGCACTTTTAAAGCAGGTGGTAAGGTCATGTCTTCTGTCCTGGTGAGTTCCCTATTCCAGGTTCTGACCAGGGCACCAACAGAATCACTGGCAGCCCCAACATCAAAACCCTCCAAGGCCTTTTGGAATCCTACTGGGTCCAGCAGCCTTCTTGGACGGACCATTTTAATAGGTCCACAAGCCCTGCAGGGATTGAAGTTGACTGAACAATTTAGAGGGAGCAGAAGCATGGTAAGACAAGAGGAGAGTGGAATAAGAGACGGAGGCTGTCCAAGCACATAAGCAGCTGCATGGGCAGGTGGTCAGCAGCTGATTGGTCCTCATTAGATAACCCCACCTATGGGCTGCATGGTTTCCAGTTCCCACGTTTGCCTTAGAGTTTCTAGGCTCTGCTTTTCTGGGGCAAGGTACCACAAAGATGTGTGACTCAGCAGAAATCATATGTAGGTAGGTAACTCCCGAAATATTACTTGCTTAGTACTTTGTCCATAAGTTTCCAAGTAATTGTGAGCAAGTGCAGTTATTTCTAGAAATGATACAGGATGTGATGACTAGGCTTAATGAGGTGTTTTATGGATGAATTTCAACATTCACTCCAAATTTCTTGGCTTTGTTGATTTTGTCACAACCTTAATATTTGTTTTTGACTGCAGAATCAGTAAGTTTAAAAAATCCCTCTGTATTCTAAACAAGATTTATTATGCCATGGTGAGATAAATCTTGGTTTTAGATTTGAGTAATAGCATGATTTATTTTCACAACAGCTGAAGGGTCAAAAAAGAGAGATAGATCTGAATGAAAAATAATACTGGTTAATGCAAATATGCAGAGTTTTTCCAACTACTTAAGGAAAACCACATTCAGTACCAAGAATGAATAAATCAAGCTCCCAGTTCAGATTTGTACTCTATGATACTTTGCTTGGTACAGCATACAGGGAAAACTCCAGTTAAGGAACTTTCTGCTGGTTCTCACAAATAGTTTTTTGCCCATATGACTGATCCTGATCATCCCTGGCCAAGTGTAATGTGTGAACTGAGAGAATGAGGATATAGCCAGCAATAATTTCTACAACTGTGGTGTCATTTCTAACATTCAATCATTCATTTAGGCACTATTTGGTTTAGTTGAGGAAAGCAGATTGCTGACCCAAAATAAAAGTACTTTGATGAAATGCTTGTCTATTTCTCCTTTTTGTTGGCCACTTTGGCAAGAAAAAGTGTGATATAAATGACTGAAATGGGAAAAATTGAAATCATGACTGAGATTAATGAACTCTTCATGGGAGCGTGGGTCATGTTTTTAGTTCTAGTAATGGTAGAGTTGCTAAATCACATTGGATTCAGGAGGTAGAGTCTGGAAGCTAAAGTGCGATTGCTTTGCAAACCAGTGTGTGAAGCCTGTTGAAATAGTGGTTGAACCTCTTTGTCTGAGAAGTGTGATTAATGAAAGATTTCTATTCATCTCCACTTCCTGACTTTCCCTTTCTTACAGTTCCTTGCCTTTCTCTTAGCAGTGGTTTTCCCTGCGAAGTATATCTGAAGCAAGGAGTCAAGACTGAAAGTCAGTGAGGCTAGGCTGTTCATCAACTGAAATAACATTCATGTACGGAAAAGGCCATGAGTTGAAAGCTACATGAATTATTGGAAAGAGTGAATTCATACTAATAAAAGAGATCCTGAATTCTCTCCATTCAAAATGTTGCAGCGGTTTAGGGCAAACTGAATCGTAGGGACGAATCAGGTATTCCAGAAAAAACACCAGTGCAGCATTTGTTTTGCTTACCTTTGGTAATCTCAGCACAATTTGGCCCCTGAAGCAATCAGCAAATACTGCCCTCCTAAACACACTTTCTCCTTATTTATTCAACTTCTGTGCTGAACATATACTGAGAGAAGCTGGATTGGAAGAAGAGTGTGATTTTTGTTGGAAGGAAAGGACTTTGCGCTGTCTCTTTGCCTCAGACATTGGAGGACAGACTAGTAAGTCAGAGGGCTAGAAGGTCAAAGACATTTGGTCATCACTTCCTGCTGCTCTGATGCTATCCCTTTGAAATGTAGATTGCTAATCTTAGGGGATTCAACTTCCTTCCTCCTTCTCTCTCTTCCTACCTGGCTGTTGACCTTGCAACATGGCAAGTCTCTTGCCCTGCACCATATGTGCAGAGAAGATGGTGAATCCATCTGCATCCATTTAGATAGATAGATTAGAGATCCTAAATCCTCACTTTCCTATCTAGAATGGAGTTCCTTAATAAATACCTTTTATATTGATTTGAAACTAGCAATTGGCTCCAAGTTACTTTACTCTTAGCACACATGCATGCATAACTAAATCCGCTGTGTTTGTGCCTCTGTGCACTCTGCTATATTGAAAAAGGGATTCTCTCACCACAGAGAATTTCCAACAGGTTATGGGCTCCAGCCAGTTATGGGAGCAGTATTTTGAGCTGCGTGTGCTGCAACTAGATAGTTAGGTTTGTTCCAGGAGATCCATTGAGATCTAGCGTGGACACTTTGAATTGCTAATCTACAGCAACTGCCTTTTGGAGCCGGTGAGCATGGCTGCATACCTGGAGGGAAAACTCAGGCTTACCATCCTGGAAGCGGATAATTACTTGGAATGGAAGACTCGACTGAGGATTGCACTGAAAGCAGAGGGACTCCACCAAGTTACTCAGGGAGACCCCCCGCCAGATGGAACCTCGGATGCTGAGAAAAAGGAGAAGGAACTCTGGCTAATTAAGGACCGAAAATCACAAGCGATGATTGCAGCTTCCGTGAGTAAAACTTTCCTTTATGCTATTTGTGATCTTGGAACCTCAAAGGAGATGCTAAACAAGCTAGATTCTATGCATATGAGGAAAGGATGGGCATACACGTTTAATTTACGCCGAAAATTGCAAGATCTCCAATATAAAGATGGGGACTGTTTCTCTACTTTTATTGGGACTTTGGAAGATTTCTTTTTTCAATTTAGACAAGCAGGAGAGGAATTTACAGAGAGTCAAAAGCTGGAGACTCTGTTCTTGAGCTTGCCTGCTTCCTATAGCACTATAATTGGGCAATTGGAAACCCACACCAATCTAAACTTTGAAAAGGCTGTAGAAACATTGTCTTCGGAGGCTAACCGAAGAAACCTTTTAAACTCACGCTATGAAAGTGAACTGGCTAGCAACTTTGCTCTTAAAGCAACAATTGATCATTCCAGACGTAACCCGAGATGGGGAGGGAATGCTGGAGGAAATGCTGCAAGAGGGAACCGCATGGGCACCTCACATTTGCATACAAAGAGAGCCAATTTCACCAGAGAAACTCAGCCCAGAGAGAGAGGTCACATGACCGCCAGTGCTGAAATGAGGTCAGCTGGAAACAAAGCCTTCAGGTGTTTCCTATGTAACGAATTTGGCCACCGGGTGGCGCATTGTCCCAAGAATCAGACCAGGAGGTCTGGGAATATCAGTCAAACAAAGGAGAATGAAAATAGAGATTCCAAGTATACAGACAGACATTTCAACAAGAACTATAGTGTTAATTTAATGAAAAATAATGAAAAGCTGATTTTAGATTCTGGGTCATCTGTCCATATTTCTAAAAATCTAAGTTTCTATACTGAACTGTTTGATATTCCTGAAGAGACTGTTTATTTGGGCAATAATACTACAATTAAAGCAAAGAAAAAGGGCGAAGGAATTTTATATTGCAAATTGCTGGATGGATCTGTTAAACCATTTTTTCTGAGAGATGTTTTGTATATCCCTGAATTCTCAAGCTCCTTGATTTCAATATCCAAGCTAGAGCAACAAGGCTGTGAATTGTATATTAAAAATGGACAATGTGTTGTTACCCAGAATGGAAAAGTTTGCCTTGTGGGCTCGGAATTTCAAGGTCTTTATCATGTGGAAGAGCAATTTACAGACAGAGAAAGACCAGCCCAGTCCAGACCTGAGGCATACCAGCCTAATGTAGTGAACCTAGCCAAGTTGTGTCAGCATGGAAACTGCTTACAATTATGGCACAGAAGACTAGGACACAGAAGTTTTGAATCAATTCAAAACATGAAGGAACAGGGATTAGCTAATGGCATTGATTTTGTACCATGTGACACTGTAACTAACTGTGTTTCTTGTCTCGAGTTCAAAGCAGTAAACAAGCCATTCCCAAAGCAGAGTGAAAGGAAGACGAAAGGACCCTTGGATCTGATCCACAGTGACATATCTGGACCACTACCAGCAACCATAGGTAATCATAAATATTTTCTAACTATAACAGATGATTTCTCACGATACACGTGTGTTTATTTACTGAAGGAAAAATCAGAGATGCTGGAGAAATTAAAACAATATGTGGCGATGGCAAGCAACAAATTTGGTTCGAAGCCAAAGATCCTGCGCACAGACAATGGAGGAGAATACATGTCCAATGCTACACAGCAGTTCTTAAGAGAACATGGAATTGTGCATCAAACTACGGTGCCTTACTGCCCGCCCCAAAATGGAATCGCAGAAAGAATGAACAGAACTCTACTGGACATGGTAAGATGCATGCTTGCTGACGCACACCTCCCACAGAAATTCTGGGGAGAAGGCATCATGACTGCTACATACATACACAACAGAATGAACACAAAACCTATTGAAACAACACCTTATGAACTTTGGCATGGTCATAAGCCGTCCATGACGCATCTGCGTGTCTTTGGAAGCACGGCTTACTCATACATCCCAAAGGAAAAAAGGACTAAGTTAGGGCCTAGGGCCACAAAAGGGATTTTTGTAGGCTACGCAGCACAATCCAAAGCCTACAGAATTCTGGATCCTGACACCAACAGGATAACCATAAGCAGAGCAGTGTGTTTTGAAGAGGATGAAAGAGCTACACCTTCAGAGGGGGCCTACACTGAAGCAAGCAACCAGACCAAGCACCCTGATGACTGGATTATGCTTCCTGATCTCAGAGGAACTGAGGAGGAGGAGGAGACAGCAGATCCAGATCCAACCACACTTGACACAGAGACCCCCAGCGATCCACCAGACGCACCTGAGGTGATAGAAGAGACCACAGAGGGTGAGGTGAGGCGATCAACGCGCTCAAACAGAGGTGTTCCAGCTCCGAGGCTGTCCTACCTCGCAAGAACAGCGGAACAACCAGAACCTTCATCATGGGAGGAAATATCCCAGCTACCACAACCAGAAGCCCAGAAGTGGAAACAGGCTGCAATTGAAGAGCTTGAGGCTCTACAGAAAAACAAAACCTGGACTCTTACTAAGTTACCACAAGGAAGAAAAGTTATTGGCTGCAAATGGGTTTTCAAACTCAAACATGATGCTGATGGTGAGATTCAGCGCTACAAAGCCAGATTAGTAGCAAAAGGATATTCACAAAAATATGGAGAAGATTATGATGAAACCTTTGCACCAGTGGTTAAACATACCACAGTAAGGACTCTGTTAAGTATTGCTGCTAGCAAAGGAATGCATGTTGAGCACCTAGACGTGAAAACTGCATTCTTGCATGGTGAACTGGAAGAGGACATTTACATGCAACAACCACCAGGTTTCTTACAGGAAGGCAAAGAGGACTATGTATGCAAACTGCAAAAGAGCATTTATGGTTTAAAACAAGCTGCCAGAGCATGGAATATAAAACTGAATGATATGCTGCTTCAAGCAAACTTCAAAAGAAGTGAAGCTGATCCCTGCCTGTACACGAGATGCAGAGATGGGAAATGGACTTACATTTTGGCGTATGTTGATGATTTGATTTTTGCCTATGAAAATCCAGATGACAGCAAGGAAATAATGGATCATCTGAACAAAGAAGTGGAAGTCAAGCAACTTGGCAACATTGCACACTACTTGGGCATTCAAGTACAAAGAGAGAAAGATGGAAGTTTCCTGATCAACCAAGAACAGAAAATTAAAGACTTGATAAACTTGCTCAGACTGGAAAATGCAAATCCTACACCAACTCCAATGGAAGTGAACTACATAAAGCAAGAAGATCAAACTGAGCCACTATCTGACAACCATAGATATCGTGAAGCATTGGGTAAGCTTTTATACATTACTACACTCACTAGGCCAGATATTAGTACAGCAGTTGGTTTACTTTGTAGAAAGACTGCATCACCAACAGTCAAGGACTGGAATGCAATGAAAAGACTTGTTAGGTACCTAAAGGGTACTGCACACTTTAAGCTCAAGCTGCCAGCTAATAGTGAACCAAAACTAGAAGCATACGTAGATGCAGACTGGGGTGGAGATATAACAGACAGGAAATCCACCAGTGGTCACATAATTTTCTATGGAGATGGAGCGATAAGCTGGTCAAGCAGAAAACAAGACATAGTAGCATCATCAACCACTGAAGCGGAATATGTATCAGCTGCACAGGGCTGTCACGAGATACAATGGCTGTGTCAACTACTGAAGGACCTAGGTACAGATGTACCACAGCCCATACCAGTGTATGAAGACAACCAAAGCTGCATTCAACTCTCCAAACAAGAAGATGTAAAGAGGAGTACCAGACATATTGATGTGAAGTACCATGTAGTGAGAAGTCTGCAGAAAGATGGACTAATCAAGTTGCTCTACTGCCCGACAAATGAAATGCTCGCAGACTTACTCACTAAGCCACTACCAAGACCCTGCTTTGAAAAGCTGAGAGAGAAAATGAATATTGTGAACTGAGTCACGAGACAACGAGAGGGGGTGTTGGAAGGAAAGGACTTTGCGCTGTCTCTTTGCCTCAGACAGTGGAGGACAGACTAGTAAGTCAGAGGGCTAGAAGGTCAAAGACATTTGGTCATCACTTCCTGCTGCTCTGATGCTATCCCTTTGAAATGTAGATTGCTAATCTTAGGGGATTCAACTTCCTTCCTCCTTCTCTCTCTTCCTACCTGGCTGTTGACCTTGCAACATGGCAAGTCTCTTGCCCTGCACCATATGTGCAGAGAAGATGGTGAATCCATCTGCATCCATTTAGATAGATAGATTAGAGATCCTAAATCCTCACTTTCCTATCTAGAATGGAGTTCCTTAATAAATACCTTTTATATTGATTTGAAACTAGCAATTGGCTCCAAGTTACTTTACTCTTAGCACACATGCATGCATAACTAAATCCGCTGTGTTTGTGCCTCTGTGCACTCTGCTATATTGAAAAAGGGATTCTCTCACCACAGAGAATTTCCAACAATTTTAAAGTCAGAGGAAGACACATCAGTAACCTGTCCTGTGCTAACTAATGACACCACTCTGATAGCTGAAAATGCAGATGATCTGCAATCTCCAGTACTGAAAGTCAAGGAGCACAGTGAAAAAATGAGTCTATGACTAAATGTCAAAATTCTACGACTAAATTATTATTCTTATTAATTTATTATTATTTATTCAATTTTTATACCACCCTCCCAAAGTGGCTCAGGGCAGTTTACAATTAAAAACAAAACCATTAAAACCAATCAGTTAAAACAGAAATATAAACAATATAAAACATCAGTTAACAATTAAAACATCATAAAAAACAAACAATCAGAACAATTAAAAAACCCTGAAAAGCAGGTTACAGCATTAAAACAATTAAAACTAATTAAAATCCCTGGAAGGCCAGGCCAAACAGTTAGGTTTTAAGGGCTCTATGTAAAGAAGACTAAAGTAATCACAATGGGTACAGCAACCAGCCTCAGAATGGATAATGAAGACACTGATGTGGTGGATAGCTTCTGCCTTTTAGGATCAACTATCAATCGTGAAGGATCCAGCAGTAAAGAAATATACCACAGACTAGCACTTTGTAAGGTTGCAATGAAAGCCTTGGAAAGGAATTAGATGCCATGATGTGTCTATACCTACAAAGATTAGAATTGTTTGAACAATGATTTTTCCTGTGACATTCTATGGATGAGAAAGCTGGAATTTGAAGAAGCAAAATAGAAAAAGTATTTACACTTTTGAACTTTGGTGCTGGAGAAGACTTTTGAGGATACCATGGACAGCCAGGAAAACAAACAAATGGATCATAGAACAAATCAATCCAGAATTTTCACTCAAGGCACAAATGACCAGGCTCAAACTATTGATCCTGCTCCCTTGAGAAGTCCAAAACGCTGGGAAAAGTTGAAGGAAAGAGAAGAGGACGACCAGCAGCAAGGTGAATGGACTCGATTACGACAGCAATGAATGCACCACTCAGAGAGCTTAAAGGCCAAGTTGAAGACAGATAATCCTGGAGAGAGTCTATCTATGTGGTCGCTAAGAGTCGACACCAACTTGATGGCACTTAATCAATCAATCAAAACATACTCATGGCCTGTCACTCAGCCCCAAATTCACATATACATTGATGGGGTTGTGAGCTGTCTGACTGAACAGGAGAGGTATCTTGGGGTCATGGTGGAAAGTGTCAACTCAGTGTGCAGCAGCTGTGAAGAAGGCAAATTCCATGCTAGGGTTCATTAGGAAGGGGATTGAAAATAAAAAATGCTAATATCATAATGCTCTTGTAGAAATCTATGGTGTGGCCACATTTGGAGTACGGTGTAAAGTTCTGGTCACCATATCTTAATCAAGACATTTTAGAACTGGAAAAGGTGCAGAAGCGGGCAACCAAGATGATCAGGGACTTGGAGCAACATGAGGCAAGTCTACAGCATCTGAGGCTTTTTAGTTTGGATAGACATGTATAAAATTGTGCATGGAGTAGAGAGAGTGGACACAGAGAGATTTTTCTCCCTCTCTCACAACACTAAAACAGGGGTCACCCCAAGAAATTGAAGGCCAGGAAATTAAGGACTGACAAAAGGAAATAATTTTTCACACTGCAAATAATTAATCTATGGAATTCTCTGCCACAGGATGTGGTGATGGTCACTAGCATGGATGACTTTAAAGGGGACTTAGACAAATTCATAGAGGACAGGTCTATCCATGGCTACTAGTCTGAGGGCTATAGGCCACCTCCAGCCTCAGAGGTAAGATGCCACTAAATACTAGTTGCAGGAGAGCAACAGCAAGAGAGAAGGCATGCCCTCTGCTCTTGCCTGTGGGCTTCTGAGAGGCATCTGGTGGGCCACTGGGTGAAATGGAATACTGGGCTAAATAGGCCTTGGGCCTGATCCAGCAGGGCTGTTCTTATGTTCTTATGTTCAGCCCCTTACTGATCTGGATGTTTTGGGCTGGGTAATTACTTCTGTTACACCCAATGTCTCAATAATAATTGCAACGGAAGAGATAGGCAACTTTGCATCCTCTAAATTGGCCCTCTCTGCCTATATACATGCCTAAAATAAAGGCATCTTGGCTCCCAGATGTACATATGAAACTACAGTACCTTGTACTGCGTTAGAACTTTGGGTCCATCTCGTTGGAGTGGGCCTGGAGACAAGATTTTAAAATGGGCCCCTTGCTGACTTCCTCTCCTTCACCTTCTACTAGGTGCAGAACAGATCTCAGTGCATGGGGTGTGTGTGCACTGGGACAAAGAAAAAAGTGGCTGCCCCCCCACCCCACTTTAATATAAAACCTAGCAGTTAGTTGAATCTATGTCCAGCACTTAAAAACAACAACAGAGTTCTTTCAAGGCAGACCCACCCCCCACTTAAACCCTATCAGTCTTAACCTCCTGTACCACCCCTCCTTTACCTTTTAAAGTGCGAGAGCAGCGGTGGCCTGTCTCTAGCTCCACCGGCAGCTTCTCCAGAAACATCCTACACACGGCCGGGATGTCACCTGGCTCACCGCTCAGCTCCAATTAGCCCAGCAGCCAGCTCTACTCCCCCTGTAGCCAGCTCCACTCTCCCTTGAGAAAGTGAAAAAAAATGCTGTTCAGGCAGCAAACGGCTGCTTGAAAAGACAGAAGCAGTGGAGCTGACTGCAGGAGCTGGCTACAGGGAGAGTGGATCTGGCTGCTGGGCTAATTGGAGCTGAGCGGTGAGCCAAGTGATGCTCCGGCTGTGAGCGGGATATTTCTGGAGAAGCCGCCGGCAGGCCTGGAGACAGGCCACCTCCACTCTTGCACTTTAAAAGGTTAGAAAAGCGGGGGGGGGGGATGGGGAAAGAGAAATGTGGGCAAGGACTGGCCTTGGGGGGGGACCTCAGAGGCTGTGGGCCAGGAGACATTGTCTTATTAACGGTACACCCATGCCCATTCCCCAACTGTAGATGTTAAGGACTGAACCTGGGACCTTCTATGTGCAAAGCATGTATTCTACCACTGTGCTGTGTTCCTTCCCCAGCAGCCAACACAGTCATTTACAGACTTTAAAATGAGCAAATAGACAGGTTTCTGTCTGAAGAAGATTGCTATCTAAACAGCAACAGAGTGGGAGAGACAGGAGAAACAAGGAGAAACTAGGATGTAAATAAGTGGACAGACAAACAAAAATGGGCATGATCAAGATAGTGTTAATCCCCCTTGTTTTAATGGGACTTGCACCCTGATCTTATGCATACTTCCTTAGAATCCAGTCCTATTAATTTTAACAAGAAGTGTTGGGATTTTGCCATAGAAGTTGTCTCAGTTTTTTGTATGGGGCATGCTTCTCTGTGTGAATGTCTCTATGAACTGGCTTCGGTGTAGAGTCACAGTTTGTTGTCTTCTCCTTATTTGTTGCCTTGAATTCAAACTGAGAGGTTCTCCCTCTCTCTGCATAAGAGACTGTTAGTCTGTTTATTGTTTTCTTAGTCTATGTTTAGTTGGTAATAAATATCAAACTCTTGTTTCTCAGTTAAAGTTGGCTTCTTGTTCAACTACTTATAGAGGATAAGTAATTAGTCTGCAACATTGGGTTATGGGCCCAGTTGTGAAGCAATAACTTTTAAGATAACAAAGAGTTTGTAGGCAATAAAGCTAGACAAGATGACTATTTTTGCATCTGTGGGGAGGCATCCAAGTGTTGAACTGCTCAATGAAACAAACTACAGAAAATGGCCCTTCAGAGTGAAGATGTTGCTGAATACTCCTGAACTGTTTTATGTTCTGGAGAAACAAAGACCAACAGAGAATGAAGAGAAACAATGAGAATGGGATTCTGCAAACAAGCAAACCATGGGACACATATCTCTGACTGTAAGTGATCAGTTAATCTATGATATAGAAGACAAAAATACAGCGAGAGATGTGAGAAAGATTGGAGGAGGTCTTTCAACAAAGAACCATGAATAGTCAAGTTTCTCTTATGCTGCAGTTGTGTAATAAAATATTCAAAGAGGGAGAGAGTTTACAAGGACACACATGCTTATTTGTGGGAATACTGAAAGAGTTGGAATTTCAGGAGATAAATATACCTGAACCTGAAGTCAGATAAATATGACTTTTGCTTAATACTTGCCTAAAGAATATGAGAATATTGTTAATTTTCTGCAAATTAAAGAAAATGTGACTTTGAGTTTTGTGCAGGAGTGTTTGCAAGAATTTAATTTGAAAAGGCAAACAAAAAGGGAGGAATCAGTTAAAAAGCAAGCTTACAAAGTTGCTGATGGTAGGCAATGTTTTATATGTGGAAGCACCTTGCATTTAAGGAATGCATGAGGGATCTGTTCTCAGCAGAGAAAAGGGAAAACAACTAAATTGCAGAAAAATTGACTTTCTAACAAACCAATTTGTCTATGCAAAAGTGAAAGCAATGAAAATAATGCTGAGAATGAAAAATTGTGTGCTGCAAAATAAATCATATGCAGGATTTATGCAAGTCAAAGTAGAAACCAAATGTATTTGGATAGTGGAGCTACTTCACATTTCTTCAATAATTTGCAAGATTTCTCTGAAATAAGCATGGAACATAAAGGTCCCATATACCTTGCTAATGGGGAGAAAATTCTTGCAGAAGGAAAAGGGACGGTTTATCTGAAGTGTAATTTTAGTGCAAATAGAGTGAATGAAGTGTGTATTCCAAAGGCATACTATGTTCCAAGTTTGCAGAACAGTTTAATGAGTGTAAAAACAGCTTTAAGACATGGTCCTTCTCAGAAAGGACCATTGCTTTATTTTCAAAGGAGGAAAACTTCTGATGAAAGGCATGTTGAAAGCTGATCAACTGAATGAAATAGATTGCAAAAGACAGCAAGCTAATCTTGCAAGCGAGTGTGCACACAAAGATTGCATGTGTTTATGGCATAGCTGATTTAGCAAGGGATGCATTTCAAATTTAGTAAAACAACAATTTGTCAAGAAACCTACAAGTTAAGCCATGCAAATCAGAACTAAAATGTACTGACTGTGTTAAAGCAAAAGCAACAAGGGGCACATATTCATCAAACGCAGAAAAGGCAATCCAGTGAGCTTTTGGATTTGATTCACAGTGATATTTGTGGGACCTTCCCGGTAAAGACACCAGGAAAGAATCTCTACTTCATGACATTCATAGATTTTTCTCTCTCACTAAACTTACACTTACCTACTCAAAGAGAAAAGTGAAATGTTGCTAAAACTTAAAGAATATGTGGCTGCAGTAAGCAACACATTTTGAAGAAAACCTAAGACTTTGCACACTGATAATGGTGGGGAATATTTTATTTATTTATTTACTAGATTTATATACCGCATTTCCAAAATGGCTCAGGGCAGTTCACAACATGATAAAAACAATTAAAACAAATTAACAATTAAAATCAAACTATTAAAACAAAATAAAACCAAAAAACCAGCTAAAAGCCCTGAAAATCTGGGCAACAATTTAAAACAATTTAAAACAGTTAATCATTTAAAACTCTGGAAGGCCAGGCCAAATAGGTAGGTTTTAAGGGCTCTCCTGAAGGACAGCAAGGATCTCAAATTACAAATTTCTGCCGGGAGTGCATTCCACAGCCCAGGAGCAGCTACAGAGAACGCCCACCTCTGTGTCACCACCAGATGAACCAACAGCAACTGAAGATGGACCTCCTCAGATGGTCTTAATGTGTGGTGGGTATCATGTAAAAGATTGGGAAGGAATTTATGTATTTATTTATTTTATTGTTCAGTTTCTATACTGCTTTTCATTAAAATAATCTCAAGGCAGTTTACAATATAATTAAAACAATGCACAATTAAAATATAAAAAGTACAGATATATAAATATAAAAATAATCTCTATTGAAACGGTTAAAAACCTATATAAAACTGTAATACACAAAAGACGGAGCAGCAGCAGTAAAAACTATACTCTCATTTGTTTGCTCCTTACTTGTTGCCTTGAATTCAAACTGAATTCAAACACGAAGTACTTTCCGATGTGTGTTTAGGATCCCAGCCACAAAATCCTTAAATAGGGTCAGATTATGCCCAATAGTTTTGACTGTTTATTGTGTCTTATTCCACCAGACCAACACCATAATAGATACACTGTTTTGTTTGTTTTGTCTTGACAAGAATGTTGGATAGCTATGAATAGAAATGAGTATAAGCATGCCAATTTTTCTTTTTTCTTTCTTTTTAGCTCTTTTATACCATTAGCATTAAACAACTTCCATGGCAGAATTTTAAAAAGTTAACTTTAAGAAAAAGAAAACACACCATTCTAGTTGCTGAGAAGTTGTTGTCTACTAATGACCTCTTGTTACTGGGATCTTGGAGTTCACAACAGGGGATAGATGAATTGTTCTCTAATTGATCTGCTTCTTGTACACTTCAACGGAAGTATCCAGTGTTGATACCACTAGAGGACAGGATAAGAACTAGAATGACTGCTGTTTTGCTCCATGATGGTAGTTTTCAATATTTTGATTAATTATTTAGTTGGCTCTGCTAGATTTTTGTTGCTGTCATGTGATGAAAGTAGATACAGTGTTTTTCTGAACTCCTATAAAGCTATACTGGCATTATACACTTAGTAAACACCTGTGGATGAAATGTTTGAATGTTCTTAGGCATAACATGTAAGTCTCTAACCTCCCTGCTATCAGGTACTATTCTTGATCACATAAAAGCCATGAATGATTTGCCCAGACTTTTGTTAACACAGTGCTGCATTACTGTCAGCCTATAGAATAGCCCGATAAATAAATAAACCTAATTGCCTGTGAGTTCACTTAGAATCACTTGTGTAATAAAAGCTGGATGTCCCTATTCATCAGCGAAACAGTCTGATGCTAATTTACGCATGGAAGAACAAACCATTACACGCATGGGCATTAGCCAAAGCATATAGAGTTGCAATGCAGATAGTCAATAAGCTCTCCCTTGACAGAGACCAAAATCTGATTATAGACCATTCTCTGCACAGGCAGTGCTTCTTCCTGCCCGCCTGCCTGGCCACAGTGCTAGTTCCACTTAAGGAAATCTGTTTTTCTTTTTGACCTTTATGCTCTAACTGTGCCAAGTCATTTATCCCAATTAGCTCAGTGCTGTATCCTGTTTCAATATATGGCATTGCACAGCAATGAAACCCATGTGGCAAGTAAAAAATTACATTGCTGCGAATCCTGCACACTCCAGTCATGTCTGACTAACTTGGTGTGCGCATGAGTTTACATTGGATGCAAAACCCCTCTCCTATAGTCATTAATGCAATTAAAAGCCTGAACAGACTGCTTGAATTTGTAAGCATTGGCTTTCAAGAATGGGAACTGCGTGGAATCTATCTTTTTTTTTGAACAGCTAAGGTTAAAAGCACAGGCCTGTGTTAGACACAAATATGAGATATACAGGTGTGACATGGCCCATCATCAGTAGAGTAAACAAGGCCTTTCACATTGTAAAATAACTACAACTAGTGGGCCCGGGCGCAGAGCATCTGCGCCTCTAGCTGGGCACAGCCGTCCCCCACCGTCTTGGGGACTGGGGGCAGAGCCAGCCGTGCCGCCGGCGGCTCCCTCCGCCTCGCCCCCCGCCATGCTGCCGCCTCCTCCTCCCTCCACACACCCCTTTTCCCCCTTGCGGTGGTGGTGCTGCGCCCGCTGGCCCAACCAGCTTCTGTCACGCACTCTTCCCTACCAACCTTGCGGGGGCGGGGCTTGCAACATCCCGCGCATCCCCCCTGGCCCGTCTTCAAGAATCTCTTTCTATAGCTGAACCGCTGCGGCCGGGCCGACCCCGCCACCACCATGCTGCTGGGCCGGGCCGCCCCCGCCTCGCCGCACCACCATCACCGCGCTGTCGGGCCGGGCCGCCCCCGCTGCCTCACATCTGCAGCCGGGCTGGGGTGCGCCGCTGCCGCATGGCCCACGCCGCGGCCTGGCCCGCCGCCTTGCCTCAGCAGCCGCCCAGCCAGGTCATGGCCACCGCTGTTCTCCTGGGTGCTCCTTACCCAATCAGGCGCCCCCGCAGCCCAGCCAATCAGCTGGGCTGCCGGGACACACGTTCTAAAGGCACACCCAGGAGAATTATATATCTAGATTGCTACCACTAGGCCTTTTTTCACCCCAGGTGTCTGGGAAAGAGCAGCCATTAAAGTAGATATCCTAGCATGATTTGGATAGAAGACATTGAGCCCTTTCTCACAACCAATGAGAAAGGGCTACCCATTTTGTGGGGAGGAAGCCCGAAAGCGCTTAGCTCCCCGCAGATGATCGCTCAAATGGCCCCGCCATGTGCGCACACCCATGCCCAGCACGCACAAATGCGCCTGATACTTCCAGTTACTTCTGGGAGATGCAGAAACGGGGCAGCAGGAAGGTATGCTGCCGCCCTGAGGGGCTTTAGCAAAATAGAGCACAAGTGGGGGAAATTCGGTGGGAGGGGTAAGTGTACCCTCCCCTGCCCTTAAAGATGCACCCCCCCCACCATCAAACCACCCTCGCCTGGTTCCGTGCACAGCCCTACCACTAAGTTCAGGGTAGCTAACAAGTAGAGTCAGGGAAGCTATAGCAGGGAAGAAAACCTCCTTCAGAAAATGAAGAGAACAGAAAGGAAAATAGCTTGTAAGGACCCCTGTTACCTTGCTACCAGCTTGTGCTAGTAGCCAACCCTTGTTTTCTAGCATTTAAGAGTGAGTGCGCTAGTATTTAAACTGCTGCATCTTAGCCACTTTCTGCACCAGATCTGAAAGGATAGTGTCCCCTAGCTGATGCCTGCATATTTTCAGGCAGATATGGCTGAACATTTAGATTTTGTCACAAAGAGAATATTCAGGGCTTAAAATGCTGAAGCAACCCCCCCGCCGCCCCACATCTTAATTATATCAACAGAATTGTGACATAAGGAAAGGTTCTTTTGTTGGAGTTTTCTCCACTACAGGAGCTCCCTCTGCAATTGGAGGATAATTTTTTCTTTCCATTGAAAAACTGCTGATTTTGATCAGTATTCTTTGGAGGGTACTGTAGTATTTTAAGCCTGGTTTGACAGAAATTACTACTCATGCCTCTCCAGACTAATAGCATTGTAGGCTTCAATAATTGGGCTGGGCACATAATCTATCTATTTCTCTTAAACGTACCCGTTGCTAATCCCATGCGTGGCAGCTCTCACGAGAGTTTGCGAGTGAACTGCCGGGGGGAAAAGTGACCGGGCAGAAATGGATGGACAGGCGAGAGAGTGGATGGACAGGCGCTGGGGAAAATTGGGGTGGGAAGTGGTGGTGGCTGGAAAAAGCGGTTGGCCAGGTGGCCGGCCAGAGGAAAGAAACATTGGAGGGGGAGGGGCCAAGAACTAGAGGCGCAGATGCTGTGCGCCCGGCCCAGCTAGTTGATCTTAAAATGCACAGAATACCACCCCCACTTTAGTAGCATGCATCTCTTTTTCATTTTTTTGACAACACGTAGTTATTAAGGGCTATTTTGAGTCTGCACACGTGGCAACACTCCACTCAGCCCAACAGAGCGATCAGGATCCAAATGGTAAAAATGTGAAAGTTCTGTTTTGACTGAAATTCTATGAATTACCTACCAAATAATAGAATCATGTTCTACCACAAGGTAGACCTTCCTGATGTTGAACACCAAAAACTCTGTAAAACCTTCAACTAAGATAAAGTCACACACACCCCGCCGCGTGAAAAAACCCAAATAAATGAAATTAGTAGATTCAATAATAGGGGCAGTATGATTGCACACTATGATTATTCAGCATTGAATAAGGGCACAAGTAGAGGCAGGTAATTTGTATTCACTTTAAATCTGATTTCATTTTTTTCCTTAAAGAAACACACACACACACCCCAATGATAATTAAAAATAACAAATGCTTTAACAAACATGTCCAAAACTACAGCTTCTTTTCACTGGAATTTCCTCAAATTTCATAAACTTCAAAGTTCTGCTTGATTTAATTTCCTTCAGGATGATGTTATCAGCAAAATAGTGGTATGCTTTAAGTCAATCTGACTGAAATCGTAAGCCTTAACCCTTTTTACCATATATGGTGACTCTTTTTCTGCTTAACGAGCCCCCTAGACAACAAAAGGCCCCCCCTTCTTGAAACCCCACTCTTTTAAGGGATGGAAAAGGAGCCCCTATATCTTCTTCTTTTCCTCCTTCCTTCACTCACGACACACAGGCCATGAGCAGCTGCCCTCCTCACACCTTTTTCCACGGCCTGTTCTCTGGCTACAATAGAGCTCTGAGGAGCTGATAGGAACTCTTCTGGCCTTGGTTCTTCTTCCTCTTTTAATAAAGTTGTGGCACATTTTGATGATACTTATTAGTGTCTGTCTCTATTCCTTCTTTCTAGAAAGCAGTATATTTTAAAAGTTGTACACAAGTGACATAGCTTCTGAACATAAGACGGAGTAGATTTCTTCCCTTTTAAGCCTCCATTCAATGGTTAATGGCTGATAGATGGCTTACTCAAAATAGTCTGACTGAAACTGAAAGGACATTAGGCATTCCTTAACATGAACTTTTAATTTCAGTAGGATAACTTTGAGTAATATTCCTCATTATGTCAGTTGCTATCTCTTTCTTGCTGTATTCTCTATAAAGGAGAGGATGGATTCTTGGCATTTTTGTTTTAAATATACGATTTTATGCCCTGTGGGATGCTTTGGCTAATGTCAGATTCTTTGAGAACAATCTGTATGCTGGGTGGGGTCCTGGTGGGTTTATCTCATAGGATTTTTAACATTGTTTTCCACTCACATTTTTCAAAGGACCTTTCCATTATTCTCCCCTCCCACAAGACCGTTTTTCAGGGATTGTTTAACTGTTCTCTCATTATATGGAAGCAAGTCTCACTGAATTTAATGAAGTTTACTTCCTTCTAGGTGTGCACATAGAATTGCAGGTTCAGTTTGTTTATTTATTTTACATTTATATCCCGCTTTTCCTCTAAGGAGCTCCGAGAGATGTACATTTATGTTTATCCTCACAACCACCCTGTGAGATAGGTTAGGCTGAGAGATACATGACTGGCCCAGAGTCACCCAGTGTGTTTCATGGTTGAATGGGGATTCGAACTCGGGTCTTCCCGGTCCTAATCCAACACTCTAACCACTATGCTATGCTGGTTTATCAAAATGCTGCTGGGAAAGGCACGCATACTCCAGTCTAGCATCCTATTTCTCACAGTGTTCAGTTACATGCTTCCAGAAAGCTCCAAAGAAGTGCAGCAAGGAAATCCCAGAAACCATTCCCACCCAGTGCCAACAAACTATTATTGTGGTGTAGACTGCTCTTGAACATGGAGGTTCTATATGAGAGCCAAAACACTTGTGAATATGGTGGCTTCATTTCTTAAGTATGACCAAATCAAGCTTCCAGTTTGGCTCTTATGTAGAAATTTCATGTTCAAGAGCAGTCTACAGAATGATGAGGTTCTGGAGGGGAATATTTTTTGGATTTCTTTGAGGTTCCTCCTTTGGAACTTTCTAGCATGGGGTCCTTGGTCCCAATCTTATACATTTTTACTCAGAAATAAGCCCCAGAGAAATAAATGGGGTTCCCCCCCTTCTCTATGCTTTGCCGAGGGACTGGAGGGGGGGGGAGAGAACCCACATTCTTGCCTAGGTTTGTGCTGGTCCTGATTCCTATGTGTGTCTACTCAGAAGTAAGCTCCTGTAGAATCAATGGATTTACTTTCTAGTAATTTATTCTAAGCTTTGCTGAGGATCTCTGCTTCTCTCCTTTGGTGGGGGTGAGAGAAAAGGGGCAGATGGAGAAAACAAATGTCCATTAAAGGAAAGGGAGGGGGAGGAATGGCTGTTTAACTAAAGTGCCAGAGTGCTCATGGACTGTCCTTATCAGGCACCTATGTTCAGAACCAAGAAGTCACTCATTGCCAGGACTTGCCCCTCTGAACTTTGGCTTCAGAATTCTCAGTGCGCAGAATCAGTTATGCTCTTAGCTAAATTTCCCTTTGTTAGTTTCACTTTTATTATGGGGATTTTGAACAGTAATTACCCAAATCACTAGACTGATGTTTTCCAAACCAGCAAAAGGCACCAGTCCTGTAAGTACCTGAATTTTGGGAGAATGCTAAAAAGTCATCAAAAAAAAAATTTTTTTTTTAAATCCCATATATTATCTGAGTTGAAAAAAGGCCAACCAAACTTTGAAACTTCTTTTTAGGAGTTCAAAACTTAAATGGCTCTATCCCAGCCACCTTGCAATGGTTCTGCACCAAATTTGGAGGGGTAGTATATCTTGCCCCATAGTCAGAGGCGTAACTAGGGAAAACGGCGCCCGGGGCAAGCACTGAAATTGCGCCCCCCCCGCCGCCCCCCCAACATGCATCTGATTGACACACATGTGTTTTTCCCTCACAACAACCCTGTGAAGTTGGCTTGTATCTCAAACATCAGAATTATGATGCAATGATGATACATACTGCATTATACTTAGGTTTTTCCTCACATAGAAACCAAAAATATATACTTGCATAGGTGAAAAATCAAGAGAAAATCAAGTTGAAAGGCTTGCCAGTACAAATGAACTAAAAAGAGTGGAGGGAGTTTTCCACTGCTTCTGAAGCTCTGCAGAAGTGGTTTCCTACCCCTGAATCTGCTATTCCACTACAACTCCCATCATCCACTGTCTTTTGCCATTGTGTCTGGGGATAATGGGAGCTGAAGTCCAACAACATCTGGGGAACAAAATTTGAGGACCCCTGGTCTAGACTATCGGGAAGCTCTACACACGTTTCTCAATCTTTAAAAATATTTAATTTAATGTAATTCAACTTAGTTATACTTAAAAAACAAAAACAAAATGAATCAAAACCACCACCCTCACTGCAATTATTTATCCCCAATGTCCGTTTCCAACACACACACCCTAGAACCAGGCATAGTTCAGACTTTAATTAAAAGGAACCAATTATTTAATTTGGAAGGGAGAAAGAAGAGGGTGTGTGTGAAAAAATCTAGTTTTTAAGCTAAACACACACATCAGTGCATAACAACTGGCCCATTAATAATAAACACCAGTTACTGCTTTGGGCATCATTAATTAACAGCAGTTACAGTAATTACACAAGTTTTATGATGTGTGTGTTCCTCCTTTTACCCCACATGCTTGGATTGCTCTCTGTGTGTGAGATTTCTCTCTCTGTGTGTGGTTTGTCTCAGACACACACAGAGAGAAATCTCACACAGAGAGAGCAATTCAAGCATGTGGGGTAAGAGGAGGAACACACACACACACACACACACACAGCAACTCAAGCATAGGGGGGAAGAAATCTGAGAGAGAGAGAGAGAAACCACACACACACAGAGAGAAATCTTACACACAGAGAGCAATTCAAGCATGTGGGGTAGGAGGAAGAACACACAACCACACAGCAACTCAGGCATAGGGGGAAAGAAATTGGAGAGAGAGAAATCACACACACAGACTAGCATTGTAGTTTCTCACACAAATAATCCTTAACGTGCACTGGAGGGGAGTGGTGGGGAGGGGGCACGTTAAAGCATATTACCTTTGGGGGTTTTAACCAAGTGGGGAAAATAGAACTGAGATAATTGTAGACCTGTCTGCATATTGCCTTTCCCCACTTGTCAGAACATGCCCTAAAATGATCAAATAGTTTGTTTAATAAAGCTACAGGCAGATTAAGAGTAAGATTTGTCTCTCTTTTTTACTCACACACTCCTGCCACCCACCCCCTTCCTTGCTCACCTGGCGTTTCGCCCCCCTTAGACCTCACCAGATTCCCCTGAGGCGTGAGAAGACCAGGGTCACTTTCCACACACAGAAGAGGTGTGGAAGCTATTTTTTCTGAGTGAAGGAGGCTGCTTCCTGGAGCTCCACCGAGTAAATGCACCAGGCATTTCCAAGCAAGCTTTCCCGACCACGCACAGAGCTAGGGGAAAGGAGAGTGGCTGTGCTCCTGCTTCAAGTTCTCCCAAGACGGAAGGCGCCACACTGGCGCCACAAAGTTAAATGAATTAATGAAAGCGGAAGGGGAGAGGACTAGGAGGACTGCTGGAAGCAGAGAGAGAGAGGCTGGGGGGAGGGATCAGAGCCAGAGGGACGTTGCACCCAGCCTTCTGCTCTGCTGCTTGTTGCTCATGCTGTGGAAAGAGTCAGATCTCACGACTGGTGAGTCGCGCGGGGAGGGGGGGAGGGGGCGGGGAGTGAGCGACGCAAGCTGCAACTTGCAAGCAGGCAAACTTTATCAACTTGCAAGCTTTAGCAACTTGCAAGCTTGGAAAGTTTAGGCACCCGCGCTGCGGCGCCAAGTGCGACCCGGAGCTGAGCAATGGGGGGGTGGTGGTGCCGGGACCGGGGGAGACTGCTCTTTGTGGACTGCTGGGGGGGGGGGGATTTTTTTTTCCACCAAAAATTTTTTTGCACCAATTTTTTTTTTACCAAAGACAGGGGATCGGCGGGGGCACTTTTTGGTCCCCCCCACGTGACCCCAGGGAGTGGCGCCCAGGGCACGTGCCGCCCTGCCCCCCCCTATTGTTACGCCCCTGCCCATAGTTGATGCGTGATTGATTTCAGAGGGATTTGGTGGATACTTATAAGCAACAGAATGTTCAGGGCTTATAATGGCAGAATGTTGAAACCACTCGTCATCTTAACTATACTGGCACAACTGCGCCAGTATAATTTCATTGAGGCCACACAATCAAAAACTGTTCTGCCCAGGTTTGGGAACTGTGTATGCTCACAATTTTTGGTTGTGTGGAAGCAAGGTAAGAGGAAACTCTGGGTAGGAACTTTTCTGACCAAAGTCAGGGAAGCTTCCCCAGTAGCCTGAGCTAAAGTTCAGGAAGAATCTCTTTTATGTACTCTCAGTAGGACCTGCCCATTCCAGCCTCTGTGATTGGAAATAGCCTTGCTTTAGACTCACTTGTCAACCTGCTTAATCAGCAAGTTATAGCCCCCTTCAGGTATAAAAAAAGAAGTTTTTAAAATGTGCTGTATTGTATTTTCGACTATTTTATATTATAATTTATTTGTCCTGTTTTATGTGTCTTTACTGGATGTTTTTTATTGTTATGTTATTGTGAGCTGCCCACAATTGGTTGTTGTCTCCTCCTGTTCCTGCTCCTGCTCATCCCCTCCCCTTCCCCCTCCTCCTCCTTCTTGATGGAAGTGCACTAGTTATTCATGGCTCCTGGCACCAATGTGCGACATGGCCATGTCTGTTCGCACATTCATCACTCTTCTTCTGAATGAAGGGAAAGATCCTCCTCATGGTTAAGAACCCTGGACAGCAGGCAACTGTGGGAACAATTTTCATTGGAACCATGTCACGTGTGGGAAAGGCTTAAATATCCCTTGCACCCAGTCCCAATCATGGCCACCCACAGCTGCAATTTAAGTTTAAAAACACCCACAGGTTCAAACCATACATTTTACGTTTAGTTTGGCCTCAAGTCACATAGATTGTGGGAAACCTTATAGATCTGTTTATCCTCTATAATAATCAGCTTGAGCGTGATCCCGTGTCCTTTCCGGCCCGTGTCTTTCTCGGCCGTTCTGGGCATGCGCAGAGCGCATGCCCAGAACGTCCGAGAAAGACACGGCTGCAGGGACACGGGCGGCCATGTTGGAGGAGGAGAAACGGCGGCTGAGGAGAAGCGGCCGCCGCCAATGGAGGAGAGTGCGGAGGACTCTGGCCGGAGGAGAGTGCGGGCCGGCCTCGGCCAGAGGTGGTGGTGGCCGCATCAGGGCAACTGGCCCCGATAGCGGCGGCCGCCGCGGCCATATTGGAGGAGGAGAAGCGGCAGCCGAGGAGAAGCGGCCGCCGCCAATGGAGGAGAGTGCGGAGGACTCGGGCCAGAGGAGAGTGCGGGTGAGGCGGCGGCGGAGCCGCGGCCTCAGCAACAGGTCGCGGTGGCCGTGGTGGGGCGACTGGCCCCGATGGCGGCGGCGGCGGCGAGAGTGCGGGTGAGGCGGCGGTGGCTGTGGCGGGGAGGACTGGGAAGGACTGGGCCCACTGGCGGCTGCACTTGGGGGGGGGGGTGGGGGCGGTCTACTAGCGCCCATTAATCTAACGGGCTGAAAATTGCTAGTAAATATATAAAGCACCTTGTTGTTTCTGTCCATGGCTTATTGCAATTTTAATTTGAGAATCTTTGTACACTGCTTATTGCTTTTTGGGCTATAAAGCAAAATATAAGTATTTTAAATAAATAAAGACTCTGCCTGAACATTACATAGGAACATAGGAAGCTGCCTTCTACTGAGTCAGGCCAGTAGTCTATCTAGCTCAGTACACAGACTGGCAGCAGCTTCTCCAAGGTTAAAGGCATGATCTTACATCTCTCAGCCCTATCTTGGAGATGCCAGGAAGGGAACTTGGAACGTTCTGCATTCAAGCTTCCAGGTGCTCTTCCCAGAGTGGTCCCATCCCCCAAGGGGAATATTACATGTACTCACATGTCTCCCATTCAAATGCAACCAGGGCAGGCCCTGCTTAGCAAAGGGGGCAATTCATGCTTGCTACCACAAGACCAGTTCTCCTCCCATGAACTTAGCTTAGTTTGGTGAAGCTTCCCCATCAGCTTAGGCAGATGACCCCAGGGATTGCACAGGTGCCTTGTCTTCAGGGCTCAGGAACTATGCTATCCTGGGTTAGCTCATGTACTTCATAGTCCTCAGAACCTTAAAAGCCAGTCTTCAATTCTTTTGCATAGCTCTGTGTGAAGTGTTATTAATGTCCAGAAATTGGATCAAAAGGCAGAAAAACATGTTCAATTGTTGTGCAAGGGTTTCTAGCTGTTTGGGGAGATAAGGACCTTTCATCAACCAAACAAGTACATTTTGACACAAAATTTGAACCATGTGAAAATTTGGCCAAGCTTCCAAGGCATTAGCAAGAACAGTTGTATTGAAGCTAACAGTAAATTTTGCATATGTTCCTTTGATTGTCTGTGCTTTGGCTTATTGCCTACAATTCTGTTGTTTTCAAGGAATTCTACAATTCATTCAAAATACTTCCATTTGCTTGGGAGTCTAACAATGTCCTACAACATCTCCTAAGCCTGTGTGTATACATATGCTTTTTGCCTTGCCCATCAAGCAAAGCATCCTAGGGAGGCTAACGACATTAAAATTAAACAATAATAAACAAACTCACATAAAATAATTGTACTAAAAACAAGTCACAGGAAAAGCACTACTGGTAACATTGCCAAACTCTTCTCTATAGCATTTTTAAAAGGGGTTGTGTAGTCTCTGGTCTTATAGTGCCCAAGGACAGAACTAAACAGCATGTAAAGACCCTGACTTTGATCTCAGTAATGGTTCCTTTCTAGGTTATAATAAAACAGAGAGATGCTGGCTGCTAAAAAAATACCTACTTTTAGAAATTCAGATAGCCATGTTAGCTGGTTAATGACTGAAATAAACTAAAACTAGCTCAGCCGGGTGCAAAGCATCTGTGCCTCCGCTGCCGGCCGGCCCGCTTCTCCCTCCACCACCCACCTGCCTGCCCGTGGTTTCTGGCTGGTGGGCTGGCCCACTTCTTCTCCCCACCCCACCCCCTGGCACTTTCTGGCTGGCCGGCCAGCCAGAGAGCCGGCCCGCCACCTCTTCCTGCCCACCCATTCGCTAATTCCCGGTGGCTGGGCTGGCCTGTTGCCGCCAGCTCCCACCAGCCAGGCCAGCCCGCCGCCACAGCCTGCTGCTCCCGCCAGCTGGGCAACCTGCCACCCCCTGTGCTCCTGCCAGCTGGGCCAGCCTGCTGCCTCCTTCTCCTGCCGGCCAGGCAGCCCACTTTTTCCGGTGGCCAGCATCCCTATTTTCTCCCCCGTCCCCATCGCTAATCAGCAGCTGCACACAAACTCTCACAAGAGCTGCCACGCATGAGATTAGCAATGGGTACGCCTAGGAGAAATAAATAAATAAATAAATAAATAAATAAATATAGATATCCATGCATATATTTGCCTTTTGAGTCATGTATCATACCCAGGGCCTGAATATGAACAAAAGGAAAAGAGAGAGAATCCTCCTCAAGAGCAGTCCTGGGCTTGCCATTGTTGCCAAAACCTAAGGGGTATACTCGTGGGTCAAATGGGCCATAACCCAAAGTTTGGCTTAAAAAAAGCCAAATCTGGCACCAGGACTCCAAGCACTTTAGTCAGCCTGGTCATTATGGATTTAAACCCAAATGCTGTAAAGCAGTACAGATGCACTAGAAGCAAATCCACTTGTTCAATTTGTTCAATTCTTTCTTTGTCCACAGCCTTCTTCTTGAAGAAACGCTCCACTTCCTGAAATAATAGTTTTACTGCTGTCTAACGAATGCTAAATTAAACATTAAATTATCAATTGCCTTTCTTTACTGAAGGTCCCTGTCAACAATTCATGTTGACACCAGAATCTTCGAATTTCTCTACCAGCTGCTGTAGATGAAGCCTCATTAGGATTACATCATTAAGCACCCACTAAAAGGTTTCTTTCCCTTCCCATCTTTTTTGCATACCAGATGTTGCCCTTGCTTAGGAGGGATTGGCTGTCTTCATGGCTTGATCCAAAATGGCATCTGGGAAAACTGGTGACATGATAATCCTTGAATAACATTTAAGCTGTTTTGTTTTCTAGGAAGCTGGTATAATAGGAGGAAAAAGTGATCCAAGCAAGTCTGTTGTTGCTGTTAAAATTTTAAAATATAGCACTGATTTCCACCACCCCCTTTCTTACTTTGGATTTTTATTTGTAAGCCCTTTGAAGCAGAAACCTTCCATCTTGTCCTTTGTAAAGCATCATTAAGACTGATGACATATTTATTTATATCAGGACGGCAAAACTTTGGCCTGTAGTGTTTTTGTAGTTTAGGAGTCTTACCTCTAGACTGTTACTAGTCTAACTTGCTCTTGGAAGTGAAGGACTTTGCGCTGTCTCATGTCTCAATGACAGAGGGGGACAGACTAATGAGCCAGAGGGCTAGAGATGTCAATACATTGGTCATCCCTTCTCTACTGCTCTGACACTATCCCTTTGGTATGTAGATTGCTACTCTTAGGGACACTTCCTTCTTTCCTGCCTTGCCACTTCCTCTTCCTTCTCTTGCCTTTCTTCTCCCTTGCAACATGCAAGTTCCCCTCTCTCCCTGTACCATGTTTGTCGAGATGCAGAATCCATCTGCATCCAGCTAGCTAGCTAGATTAGAGATTCTATCTCTTCACATCGTGCTTGCTTGCGCACATGCACCCAGCATGCACACACGCACTTGGCACTTCCGGCCACTTCTGGCCAAGGAGGGAATAGGGTGGCAGGGAGGTATGCTTCTGTTTATTAGTGAAGTTCACTAATAAATAGAAGCATCCTCCCTGCCACCCCATTCCTTCCTTGGCCAGAAGTGGCCGGAAGTGCTGAGTGCGTGTGCGCATGCGCATACTGGGTGCATGTGCGCAAGCAAGCGCGATGTGCACATGCACACCCAGCACTTGTGGCCAAGGAGGGGATGGGGCAGCAGGGAGGTATGCTGTCGCCCTGATGGAGTCTTTACAAACCCAGCGCTGGGGGGGGGAGCGGAGGGAGGGGTAAGTGCACCCTCCCCCTCCCTTAAAGTTGCCCCCCTGCCTTCGAGCCTCTGAACTGCCCAGTGTTTGAACCTGATTGGAGGTCCATAAAAGGGCCTCCCAACAGGTTCGTGCACATCCCTAGTGAAAATACGTAGGTCTAAGGTACCAACATGGCTACTTTGGGGGTTATGAGAGAGTTTAAAGAGTCCCAGGAAGACTGGTTGTAGCATACTGAGAGGCTCTCACAGTATTTTCTTGCTAATAATTTTCTTTACAGAGCAAGAAATGTGTAATCCTGCTGTTTGTGGAGCAAATACTTATGGCCTGATTAGAAGTTTGTAACCCTCGAAAAACCTACAGACAAATATTTTGAAGACTTGATTACTGTTTTAACTATCATTTCCTTCCCAAGCCTTCTGAAATTGTTCAGCATTTTTAAATAGTTGTGTGCGCCAGCCAGGGATGCCCGTGGCTGTCTTTGCAGCCAAACTACATTGCCTCTTTGAGCACTGCAATTTTGGAAGTACTTGGAGCTCTACAAGATTGGGTTGTGTGTGGCATTAATGAAGAAAGCATCCAGAGGTGCTTAGCTGAACCTGCTTTAAATTTTTAAAAGGCCTTCGAGATTGTGCAAGGCAGAGAAGTGGCTGCCCGCCATGTTTTGGAGATATGGGTGTGTGTGTGTGGGGGTGCAACTCAGTTCATGAGGCCGAAGTCCTTGCTGCCCTGGTACGGCACCTTCTTTCCACTATGGGTTAATCATGATGGCTGCACATGCCTCCACAAGATCAGTGGGTGCTGGAATTGTACAAAGCAGGGCCAAAGTTTGCCACTAAGTGGGCATCTCAAAAAGGGACCAGGAGGAAGGGACTCTACCGAGTTGAAGAGGAGACCACTGACCATGTCGAGGAAGTGTACACCATCTTTAACACAGTAGCAGATGGCCACCAAAAAGACCCAATACTGGTGGAAGTTAGGGGTGCGTGCTGAATTTGAACTGAATTTGAACCAGACCATGGGTTCGCGAGCCAGTTCGACTGGTCATTGAGCTTGTTTGCCCATAGGGAATTATGGGGAATTTTAACTGCCCCATTTCCCCCCCATGGGTAACACCTAGGGCAGGCCTGCTCAACTTTGCCCCCCCAGCTGTTTTTGGACTACAACTCCCACAATCCCCAGCCACAGTGGCCAATAGCCAGGGATTATGGGAGTTAGAGGCCAACTTCTGCAGGAAGGCCAAAGTTGAGCAGGCCTGGCCTAGGGACACCAAAGCAGTTTGGGGGTAGGGCATGATGGGTGCTATCTACCACCCAACCCACAAAACAATTGGGCTATCAGGCAGTATTTAATGAATTTTTAAATTTTATTTGGGTCATTACAGATCAATGACTTGTAATGATCACAAGATAAAATTTAAAAAATCATTACAAATTACCATCCAACTTCTTTTGGTGTCTATAGGTGCTACTCATGGAGATAATAGGGCAGTTCAAATTTACCATTATTCCCTGTGGATGAAACAGCGTGCTGCCACAACTGCAAAAGACAGTACAGAAAAAGACAATATCTCAAAACAGAACATCCATCCAACACGGCACAAAATACAGTCCAAAAAAGAATCACCGAGTCTGACTCAGAATCTGCAAGCCACAGTGTCAGGTGCCCACTTCATCATTGGCACAAGTTGCTCTCACACACTGACACACACACACACATGGCAACAGCTACAGCACCTTTTGCAAGCATAGGCAGATGCTAACTTGGAACAACCTCTTCAGCCACGTTTGACGGAGTACACGTGACCTGACCTTGCAAAACAGAAGAATGCCTAATGCAGATGCAGATAGAGCAGACCACCAGGGAGCAACTTCCAGTTCAGCCACATTCTATTAGTAGTGCACCTTGCAATGCCAATGCAGAATCAGATTGCAGAGTACAGCCACCACAGAATGAAGCACAAGCCCGGACTTCTCTCTCCCCCCGCCCCGCCCCATTTACACATACATGCCCCTGCCCCTGTCCATACCTTACCAATGACATTTCATCAACAAATCAAGTCTGAAGCCACCACAACTCAAGGAAGGCAGAGTCAGGCACCCAAGTTCTGCCTGTCTTCATCTGAGATCCTGCACAAGAGCAGAAAGCATAAGCAAGCATAATAGCAGCAATAGCACAGCAAACCTATGATAAACAGTGCTGAGAAAGAAAATCACATACTTGATAAGAAGTCTTATTTCTTCTCTTTGTGTCTAGATAATGAGCTGGCCTCAGAATATTGGCTGGGCCCTGGCTATGCTGACAACCTGCTTGACTGACAGTCAGGGCACCAGTTCATAATCATCATCGTGGGCCATGTGTGCAGGTCTGTGTGTGTGCTGCTCTGAACGAAGGTTTGCAGAAACAAATAGTAACTTAACACATACAAAATCAAACCTCCATCTGTATGCTCCACCACAGCCTTTGTTTGGTGCTGCTGGGCCTCAGACCACCAGTCCATGGGCCTGGTGGTGGGTGTGTTTGCGTGCCTCTGTATGTCAGCAGCACTAACAGTCAGATTGTGACACATCTGTGGGTTGGTCAGGGTGGGGGTGATCTAGCAGTGGTGCTGCAGTGGGTGGTGGTGACCATGAGTCACTCACCCTCCACATCCACCTCAAGATAGCTCAGCAGGGGGAGTTTGGCTTTGAGGAAGACCAGCTTCTCCACCAAGCCAGCATCCATGCATGAGCTATAGGATTCCACCACATCCCTGGCCATGGAGAACACCCTCTCACTCTGGATGCTGGTTGGAGGCATGAGTGGAGCCATCTGGCATCTGCTGCCAAGTCTGACTTGGCAATGTGTTGCCCAAAACTGGCTCGGCTCCATCTCCGTCTCCAGTTCTCCATCTCCAGGGCTGCCACTGCTGCAAGGCATGAAGGGCTCCTCCCGTACCCCTGGCAAGGCACCATGGCACCCCAGTTTGAACCACAGGGTGGAACTCATGGTTGGAATGTGCTGGCTGCATTGGCACTGCCAGGGACACCATGCTGCTGGACTGGGAAGCAGTGGCTATACTGTTCCTGGGCGTGCACTATGCACTAAAAGTAGGCACTCCATCCTCCTCCTCCTCCTCCTGGTTCAGCCTCCTCTGCTCTGCCTGCCTACCTAATCTCGTGAACCAGAATTGCCGCTCGTCAGGGGTGATGGCATAGTTGGGTCACATAGGTAGGCTAAAACATGCTCTGCTGATTGGTCCAACTTCTTGCTGAGGTTATCCAGTGCTCTAGTCCTCAGCCCACCTGCCAGGGCTTTTCCTTCCTGTATGGTTACTGAGGTCTGGAGGTCACCCATCGTCTTCTCCAGAAGAACGGGAAGAGTCTTTAGGGGCTGGGGGGCTGCGGGGGCGCAGGCGCGGTGGTTTGGTCTATTTATGTTGTGTGTACCAAACACACAGTGCTATCCGTACCCACACACAAGCTAGAAAAAAACCCAAATAAAGAATGAGGCTTTATGGGAGGGGGGAGATTTTTGGGGGGAGCAAGCAACAATGGGGTAACTACATCCAAGGGAAGTGAAGGAGAGGGGATTACTGTGACCTAAGCAGCCTCTACCCAGTCCTACTGTATCTACCAACCTGAATTTCTCATTTCTCCCAAACGAGGCCATATTAAAAAGAAAGAAATCTAACCTAACCAATGGAAGTGTGTGTGTGTGTATACGTGCAATTCACCAATCTAGCATCTTTTTCTTTTGCCCTCTTCAGCTGAACTCTAACCAGGGGCTCCAGCCAATCAGGCTGAGCACACACTGGCATGCAGTAGTCGGGGAGCGGGGGGGGGGGAAGGGCAGATGGAAGCAAGCAAATGGGCCACCCACCCACCCAAAAAAAGAACAGAAAGAAAAACCACTTCGTATAACAAAAAGCAGGTGGTACTGCAAAAGCAAAAGCAAAAATAGAGACAGATAAGCGTTTGTCTCTTAGGCCCAGCAAAAGGCTGGTCCACTCCAAGGCTAGTCCACTCCAAGGCAGGCCCAGCAAAAAGGCAGGCCCGAGCCAGGCCCAGCAAAAAGGCAGCAGCAGCAGCTGGTCCAGCAAAGGCAGGCCAGGCAGCCAGGCAGCAATTCATCCAGAGATCCAGAGTCAGGTACTGTCTGGTTTTACTGTAAATACTCTCTTGTTCCTCCCCCACATCCAATGGGGCCAGAGTTGCCCTGACAACACTCTGATTTAAATGACAACAAGCCAACCAGGAGAAAGGCGATCGCTAGCCAATCGGCAAGCAGTGACAGAAAACTAATAGCAAGGGCAGGATTTTTGTCAGCAGAAGCACAAAATGGCAGCCGCTATGCCACTCAAACCTTTGAACTGGTTCTATTTGAAGCAGGCTTGATCTGGTTTGAACGCGGACTGGCTGCCTCTTTTCGAGCCTGGTCAGTTTCGTGTTCAAACCGTTAGAACCAGGCCAGTTCAAACTGAAGCAATTCAGCACACCCTTAGTGGAAGTTTCCATTGAGGGACACAGACTGTCTATGGAAGTGGGCACAGGCACTTTACATTCCATCATTAATGGTGTCACCTATCAGAGCTTATGGCCACATGGGGAGAGGCCCTGGATAAATCCAGCTGCGGTGGTGCTACACACCTATTCAGTCCATACAGTTCCTGTGCAGGGCAGGAACTGTTTTTGGGTGGAACAAATGTCACAGACGTCTAAGTTGCCGTTGCTGGTGGCCAAGAGCCTAGTCTCATGGGCCAGGACTGGATACGAGCATTACTTTTGAATTGGACTGCCTCAAATTATGTTAGCTCACCTGGAGTAGAAGCAATCCTGGCAAAACACCAGGAGTTATTCAAGAAGAAACTAGGAACCCTATATGGAATTGCAGCCAAGATCCTCATAGACCCAGAGGCCAGACCTCTCTTCTTCAAGCCTCATCTAGTGCCATATGCCTTGTGGGACAAGGTGGACCAAGAATTAGATCGTCTACAAGCATGATGTAGATGGGGCTCATTCCTGGGTCCACTTAACCAATCAATCAGACACAAGGTTGAGGCTTTATTGCTTCTGCAGATAGCAATAGGTAATCAGTAGGCTAATGCTCTCAAACCAATTACAGTTTGGTTACAGGTGTACCTTACATTTATACAGTCAATGTAAAATGGTGCTGACACCCTAGACACAGTATATGTGGCAATAAAATGGTGGTCTGAGTATCTAGTACTCATGCAAATGCCTGACTCATTGTTCATCGAGTGATAAGCCTTTTTTGGTTAGTTTCCTGTTTTCTAGCCTGGGAAGCAGTGGGAACCTTATATGTGTTAGCAAGTTTTATGGGTACAATTTAGCTAGAGAGAGACAATTGTTGGAAGTTAAAGGACTTTGTGCTGTCTCTTGTCTCAGACAGTGGAGGATAAACTAGTGAGTCAGAGGGCTAGAGGGTCAAGACATTGGTCACCCCTTCTCCACTGCTCTGACACTATCCCTTTGAAATGTAGATTGGTACTCTTAGGGATTAACTTCCTTCCTCTCTCTCTTCCCTACCTGTCCTTCTACTTTGCAACATGGCAAGCTCCTCTCCCTGCACCATGTGTGCAGAGAAGATGCAGAATCCATCTGCATCCAGCTAGATAGATAGATTAGAGATCCTAACTCCTCACTTTCCTATCTAGAATGGAGTTCCTTAATAAATGCCTTATATATTGATTTGAAACTATGAATTGGCTCCAAGTTACTTTACTCTCAGCATACACGCATGCCTAAACAAATTCCGCTGTGTTGTGCCTCTGTGCACTCTGCTATAATGAAAAAGGGATTCTCTCACCACAGAGAATTTCCAACAATAATGACATTACTCGTGAGAGGCAGTGATGTCCCTGAGCTGAGCTAGGTTACTTTAAGATAGAATGAGGTTTTCTAGGCAAAAATGGAGTTTCTTTGGTTTTCTAAACACACCAAGTGTGTTCCCTCTAACAGGGATTCCCAGATGTTGTTGACTACAACTCCCATAATCCCCAAGTCAAAGCCATTGCAGCTGAGGATTCTGGGAGTTTTAGTCAACAACATCTGGGAATCCCTTTTAGAAGGAACACTGTCTACAAGCCCAAAGCATTACTGAACCTGTCTAGTTTTCAGACTGGGCCGCACCCATTGTTAAAACTTAGACAAGGAGCTGACCAAGCTCTCATTGGCTGAGATGCGCCTCAAGATTGACAAGTGCATTTTCCAGTCCTCGGAGGTTGACTTCTTGGGCCATAGAATTGATGCAGTGGGGTTACACCCGGTTGAGGAAAAGGTAAGGGCCATAACTGAGGCACCACTCCAACGTTCCATGTCTGAACTGAAGTTGTTCCTGGGCTTGCTGAATTATTACAGTAAATTCCTGCCAAATTTGTCATCAGTCCTATCTCCATTGCATGTCCTTCTGCATAAGGGTGTGTAATTCCAGTGGGGACCAGAACAGGCAGCTGCTTTTTCAGAAGCCAAGAAGCTGTTCATGCCTTCCACCCTCATTCACTACGATGCAAAAAAGAGCTTGTCTTGTCATGTGATGTTTTGCCATATGGTGTGGGGGCGGTGTGGGCCCATAAGATGCCAGATGGTTCAGAGCTTCCCATAAGTTATGTGTCCAGATCATTGGCTCCAGCAGAAAAGAACTACTCACAGTTGGAGCATGAAGGGCTAGCAGCAGTTTTGGGGGTAAAAAAATTCCATTCATATCTGTTTGGCAGACATTTTGTCCTCCGCTCAGAGCACAAACCACTGCTGGAACTGTTTGGAGAAGATAAACCGGTGCCTTCACTGGCTTCATCCAGGATCCAAAGATGGGCTTTGACATTGTCACCTGATGATTACAATTTTGAATATAAACTACGGCCAGCCATGGGTCTCTCTGCTGCTCTAAGTAGACTTCCTCTGCCAGATATGCTCAACATTGTACTTCAACCATGGAAACTCTCCTTACTGAGATGATGTCCACTGTTTCTATGAATGCTGCTGTAATCCAGCAAGAGACTAGTGCAGATCCTCTGTTTGTTTGTTTGTTTGTTTAGCACATTTATATACTTCCCAAAACTTATGTCTCTGTGTGGTTTGAATACAAATTAAAACAAAATTAAAATCTTAAAACATTAAAATAATTAAAAATTATTAATATGACAGACTATTAAAAACTGTCAATCCAATTAAAAGCCTGGGTGAACAAATGTGTCTTAATTGCCATTTTAAAAGTTGTCAGAGATGGAGGGGCTTTTATTTCAGCAGGGAGCGCTTTCCAAAGCCTCGGGGCAGCAATGGAGGAGGCCTGTCCCTGAGTAGCCACCAGAGTTGCCGGTGGCAACTGCAGACAAATCTGTCCAGATTATCTCAATGAGCAGTGAGGCTCATGGTAAAGAAGGCATTCTTTTAAATGAGCCTAAGCTGTTTAGGGCTTTATAGGTGATAACCAGCACCTTGCATTTTGCCTGGAAATTTAACCAACACCTTGGACCAGGTCTCACGATCTGTGAGACCTGGTTTTGGGAAGTGAGCGGGAAGAGTGGGCTAAGCCCACTCTCCCTGCTTATGAGCGGGGAGGGAGCCCTGGGCGGCCAGATCAGCCGCCCACATGATGTCCGGCTCCGAGACAGATCCGGCAGGGGCTGTGGAGCTCGGGGGCATACTGGGGAGACATGCAGGGCATACTGAGGAGACCCCCGAGCTGGGAGGCTGCTTTTAAGCCTCCCGGCTGGAGGTCTGCTCGCGAGTCGCCGCGGCGTGGAGCCGCGCCACGGCTACTCACAAGCAGATAGCCTGGGTTTGCGGAGCGCTCACTCCCAAAACCCGGGCTAAGGGGTGGGCTACAGGAGCAGGTTAGCTGCTCCAGAACCACTGGGTTTGGCTGCAAGTCCGGTGGTTCTTATGATCACAAAAATCGGGCTAGGATTTTCCTAGCCTGATTTTTGTGATCGTAAGAATAGCCCCCTTGTATTTTGCCTGGAAACAGGAGTACGGTAATACTGTATGGTCTCTCCAAAATGACCCTGAGATCATCCTGGCTGCTGCATTCTGTACCAACAGCAGTTTTTGGACATAAGAACATAACATAAGAACAGCCCTGCTAGATCAGACCCAAGGTCCGAGTCTAGCATCCTGTGTCGCACAGTGGCCCACCAGGTGCCGCTGGAAGCCACAGACAGGAGTTGAGGGCGTGCCCTCTCTCCTGCTGTTACTCCCCTGCAACTGGTACTCGGAGGCATCCTGCCTTTGAGGCTGGAGGTGGCCCACAGCCCTCCAACTAGTAGCCGTTGATAGACCTCTCCTCCATGAAGTTATCCAAACCCTTCTTAAAGCCATGCAGGTTGTTGGCTGTCACCACATCTTGTGGCAGAGAATCCACAAGTGGATTTTGCATTGTGTGGACTATGCAGGAAGGCTGCCCCACATAGAGCACATTGCAGTAGAGTCAAGTCGGAGGTTACCAGCATATGTACCACTGAATCAAATCAATCTTTATTATGGTCTCATACCAGCATTAAAATATAGGGGTGATTACATAATAAAAGTAAGATTAGATAAAAGAAATGATTTCATAGAGGATAATACATTTTAAAAAGGTAAAACACTAAAATACAAGAGTGATTACATGTTACAAAGTACATATTAATACTAAAAGGACTAAAATGCTAAACATATTTAAATACGTAAAAATACTTAAAATAATAGGTAATACACCCGTGACATGAGGTCTAATCGCCTAAAAAAGGATAAAAGAAGTACAAAAAATACATGAATTAAAAAACACGAGAGGACAGAAGTATATGAGATTCTGAGTGATAAAACTGATAAACAGCCCGGTTAAAGGTTATAAGGAGCAGTAAAGAGGGAGGCACATAAGCAATTGCAGGACTCGACCAATGTAATTGAAATTCAAATTAAGGCTGCAAGGACTCGCTACATGTCATTCGCTGGCAAATGCTGATCGCTACTGCACAGAGCCTAGCAACACTATGTGTGATGGCAGGCTTAGAGGCAGTGAGTAGCAGGGAGCTATAGAATTGGCTCGGAAGACCTGGATATTTGCTTATCAATGGAAGGATGAGGGAGGAGTGAATGTCCTTATAGAACGAGCAGTAAAAGAGAACATGCTCAGTAGTTTCAATCTGCCCTAGGCCACAGGGGCATAGTCGCTCTGAAAACTGATTACATAATAAAATTTAATTTAAAAAATTATTATGTAATCCTCCTATAGTGGCCTTCTAGCACTGCTGAAGGGAGGCCATGACAGTGAGCCAAGGTGAACACCCTTCTGTGCTTTGGAACCTCCAGTTGGGTAAGGTATGTTGCTGGAGAAGCAGAGTACCTAAGCCCATCACTGATGAGAAATTTTGGAACACAGATGAGATCTGTTTGGCGCTCAGTGTCTGTGATGCGCTGCTTGATGGTTGTTTTTGCCTGATCATAGCCCATACTGAGCAAGGTCAAGGAGGAAAAGCCCAGAGCAGCTATTTTTGACTCAATTGCCTTAGACCAGCTGGATTGGTAATTATTGTGTAGGGTAAGGGGGGCAAGGCGAATTGGGCAGAGAGATAATCTGAGCCAGTAGCAGAGAGTGGCCACCCACACCCTAGCCTCCAACTTGATCAGGCCTGTCTCCAGGCACAGGAGTGGCATTAGAGACGCATCTCGGTATTTGGCCCAGGAATTTAGGGCAGGAATTTAGATTTTACAAGTTCCAGAGCCGCAGTGTTGGAGAAGGGGCCACATTGAGCACCATAGAGTAGCTGAGCTAGTGACTTGACTGCGAACAGCTCAAGGGCCACAGGTACATAGTGGCCTCCTCTTGTCCTCAGGAATTTGAGAATGGAAGAGGAACTTCTCTGAGCATTTAAAACTACATGTTCTCCATGGGCTTTCCTGTAGCTACCAGAATGAAAAACTACTCCCAAGTATTTGAAGTGTGCGACTTGCTCAATCTTATGTCCCTCAATCCACCAAGAGTGGGTCTTGGGCCTCCTGGCAAAGGCCATAATTTTAGTTTTGTGGTAGCTGATTTCCAGGCAGTCCTCCCTGTAATGCAGCGTCAGGGCCCTCAATGCTCTTCTGAGGCCAGTGGGGGTCCTTGAGAAGATGGCTGTATCATTCGAATATAAAAGGATGGAAATATGTCTCCCGGCGAGCTTTGGAGGATGGAAATCCAGATTGCTGAGCTGGTCCACCATAGATTTAATGTAGAAATTGAAGAGGAGTGGGGCCAAAATGCATCCTTGTTTGACGCCCTTCTGAGTTGCAACAGCTCTTGTGAGGTGGCCTTGGGGGCTACATCTCACCTTGAGTGATGTGTCTACAATGCAGGGTGCGAAGAAGGTATAGCAGGCGCCAATCTATGGTGGAGGCTTCCAACTTCTCCCATAATTTGACATGTGAGATGGAGTCAAATGCTGCCTTGAGATCGATGAAGGCAGCATAAAGGGAGGTCACCCTGAAGGAGGAGTACAGGTGAAACTCGGAAAATTAGAATATCGTGCAAAAGTCCATTAATTTCAGTAATGCAAATTAAAAGGTGAAACTGATATATGAGACAGACGCATTACATGCAAAGCGAGATAAGTCAAGCCTTAATTTGTTATAATTGTGATGATCATGGCGTACAGCTCATGAAAACCCCAAATCCACAATCCCAGAAAATTAGAATATTACATGGAACCAAGAAGACAAGGATTGTAGAATAGAACAATATCGGACCTCTGAAAAGTATAAGCATGCATATGTATTCAGTACTTGGTTTGGGTCCCTTTTGCAGCAATTACTGCCTCAATGCGGCGTGGCATGGATGCTATCAGCCTGTGGCACTGATGAGGTATTATGGAAGGCCAGGATGCTTCATTAGCGGCCTTCAGCTCTTCTGCATTGTTTGGTCTCATGTCTCTCATCCTTCTCTTGGCAATGCCCCATAGATTCTCTATGGGGTCAGGTCAGGCGAGTTTGCTGGCCAGTCAAGCACAGTACCCTGTATACTTTTCAGAGGTCCGATATTGTTCTATTCTACAATCCTTGTCTTCTTGGTTCCATGTAATATTCTAATTTTCTGGGATTGTGGATTTGGGGTTTTCATGAGCTGTACGCCATGATCATCACAATTATAACAAATTAAGGCTTGACTTATCTCGCTTTGCATGTAATGCGTCTGTCTCATATATCAGTTTCACCTTTTAATTTGCATTACTGAAATTAATGGACTTTTGCACGATATTCTAATTTTCCGAGTTTCACCTGTATTTCTCAATAAGATGCTGAAGAACTAGGCACTGGTCGATTGAATGTACCACTGTTCTGAGATCGTTTATCTCAAGAAATGGACACAGCTGGCGTATCAGCCGAAGATGATATAAAGCACTTTTGGCCACTGCCTCAACCTGGGAGAGGTTTGGATCTAGAAGCACTCCCAGATTGTGTACCTGTTCCTATTGGGGAAGTATGACCTCATCCAGAACCGGCAGATCAAAATCATCTCCTGAGTTCTGACCCCACACAATAAATACCTTCGACTTATTTGGATTCAGTCTCAGTCTCATGCTCCTCCAGAGGTGCCCTTACTTCCCTGGGAATGGCCTTAGCAAACTTGGTCAAGGCTTCACATAGATTATGTTACTAGCTGAGCTTATTCTACCTGGCTCCCAGAAGCCTCCCTGTTTACTGTAGGGATGTTTACAGAACCGGCTCCCTTCGAGTCGATGGTGGGGCGGGGATGGCTTTAAGGATGGGGGAGGATGCACTTACCCCCCACCCCACCACGCTTCCGCCTCCGGTGCTCTGTGTATAAATGGTCTGGTGGGGTTGCAGCGTACCTCCTTGCTGCCCTGTTGTTTCACTGACTAGAAATGACTGGAAATGTCGTGCGTGCATGCGACGTGCACCCACCTGCAGTGCATGCATGGCACTTCCGGTCAGTGAAACAATGGGGCCGCAAGGAGGTATGCTGCTGTCCCACTGGACTATTTATATACAGAGCGCCGGAGGGGGAAGCGTGGTGGGGAGTAAGTGCACCCTCCCTCATCCTTAAAGCCAACCCCACCTCTGCATTCAAACCAGTTCGAATATGGGGGATCCAAACTTGTTCGGCGTTCTAAGAACAGAATACTGAACTGATTCATGCACATCTGGCTTGGAGATTTCACTTTTGCTGTGCTCATGAGCTGCACCACAACGTGAGCTCCCAGTTTATGTTATATATTGGGATATAGATAGATAGATAGATAGATAGATAGATAGATAGATAGATAGATAGATAGACAGACAGACAGACAGACACACACACACACACACACACTTAGTTGGCAATGGATTGGTTACCCCTAGATTTGGGCTGCAAGTAAAGGGGATTAGCTTCACACCCCTCTCCCTATGTGGGGCCCCAGCTAAGCAGATTCCAGAACTAGCAGTAGCTATTGTGAGTTATCTGGCATCCAAGGTCATTTTGGATTTAGGATGAACTCTAAAACTCCCCTCTTCCTCTCGCAAGAGAGATAACACCTGAAGTTAATGAAGCAATTAGGTTAGGAAGGGAAGACACATAAGACAAGTGCTGTAGCAGACTCCCTCACAATAGAGATGAATCAGTGAAGTGACTTTGAAAAGGTGCACATCGAAACTTTTGATAGAATTATTGAGAGAGTCAGTCTCAGCACAGGATACCCTTTTTACGCACCTGCATACCCTCATATGCAATGCTGATAGTAATATCAGCCTTGCATGCAATATTATTATTATTATCATCAATTAATTATTATTGTTTACACAGTCAGACAGGTTATTATAATTTCTTGTTTACATAGTCAGACAGGTGTTATTGTCTGGTTTGTTTTATCTAGACATAGAGTCCTTCCCAAGGACCTGGGATGCCTGAATTTTATTGTCAATGTTGTTGCTGTTATAGATATCGGCGCAGAATATAGGCTGTTCCCAGTAAAGCTGCTTTTTGTAATTGGCTGATGGTGATGTCTGTGCCTCCTATGGTGTTGAGGTGCTCCTCAAGGTCTTTTGGAATTGCACCTGGGGCGCCAGTTACCACTGGGATTATTTTGGTCTTTTTCTGCCACAGTCTTTCAATTTCAATTTGTAGATCTTTGTATTTGGTGATTTTTTCTATTTCTTTTTCTTCTATTTTGCTATTCCTTGGTATTGCTATGTCGATTATTTTGACTTGTTTTTCTTTCTTCTTGACTACAGTTATATCTGGTGTATTGTGTAACAGATGTTTGTCTGTTTGTAGTTGGAAGTCCCATAATATTTTTGCATCTTCATTTTCTACAACTCTCTCAATTTGATGGTCCCACCAATGTTTGGCTACAGGTAGCTTGTATTTTTTGCAGATGTTCCAGTGTATCATCCCTGCTACCTTGTCATGCCTTTGATTGTAGTCAGTCTGTGTGATCTTTTTACAACAGCTGATTAGGTGGTCCACGGTTTCATCTGCTTCTTTACAAAGGCGGCACTTGCTGTTTGTTGTTGACTTTTCAACTTTTGTTCTTATTGCATTTGTTTTTAGTGCCTGTTCTTGTGCAGCCAGTATTAAACCCTCTGTTTCTTTCTTCAAGTTGCCATTCTTAAGCCATTGCCAGGTCTTGGTGATGTCTGATTTTCCAGTTATATTGTGCAAATATTGACCATGCAGTGGCTTATTTTTCCATTTTTCTGCTCGGTTCTTGACTTGTTCTTTCTAGTAGGCCTGCTTTGTTTCATTGGTGTTGAATAATTTCTCATTATTGACCATTTGAAGTGCATCTTCTTTACTGTCCTTTATATATTCTGCAAGGCCTCTTTTCTCCTCCTCTGCTGTTTTATGGACTTGCAGCATTCCTCTTCTACCTGAGCTGTGAGGGAGTTATAGCCTATCGACAATACATCACTGTGGTGTTGCAGAGCATGACTGATGGTCATTATTTTCCTGGTCTTACGATCTAGCGTCTCTAGCTCTGCCTGAGTCCAGTCTATTATTCCTGCAGTGTATCTGATAACAGGTATAGCCCAGGTGTTTATGGCGTGTATGGTGTTCCCGCCATTGAGTTTGGACTTTAGGATTTTCTAACTCTCCTGATGTATTCACTTCCAATTTTTCTTTTAATTTCAGCGTGTGCAATGTTATCAGCCTGGAGAATGCCTAAGTATTTGCAATGTTCTTTCTCTTCCAGGTTCTTGATGTTGCTTCCATTGGGCAGTTCTATTCCTTCTGTTTTTCTTATTTTTCCTCTGTTCATTATTAATACAGCACACTTGTCTAGTCCAAACTTCATTGCTATATCGCTACTGAATATACGGACAGTGTTTAGCAGTGATTCGATTTCTGACTGGGACTTTCCATACAACTTCAGATCGTCCATGTACAGCAGATGGTTGATTTTACTTGATGTTTTAGATGTTTGGTATCCAAGGCCTGTTTTGTTTAGTATTTGTGAAAGTGGAGTCATGGCGATTACAAACAACAGAGGGGATAGTGAGTCCCCTTGGAAAATACCTCTTTTAATGCTAACCTGTCCAAGTGTCTCACCATTGATTAACAGTGTACTCCACATGCTCATTGCTTTTTAAAATAAATATCTGAATGTTTTTGCTGACACCAGTTGTTTCTAAACATTTTAGTATCCATGTGTGAGGCAATGAGTCGATGGCTTTCTTGTAGTCAAACCATGCAACTCTTAGATTTGTTTTTCTTCTCTTGCAATTTTCTAAAATCATTTTGTCAATCAGCAGCTGGTCTTTTGTGCCTCTGTTGTCCGGACAATTTCCTTTCTGTTCAGCTGGAAGCTGTTTGTTAGTTAATAAGTGTTGCATTACTTCATCTGCTATTTTTCCAGTTAATAATTTGAACATGGTTGGCAGGCAGGTCGGGCCAGTTTCTCTACCCCTGCTAAATAAAGAGAATCACCATGTTAAAAGGTGCCTCTTTGCCAAGTTAGCAAGGGTTTCACACACTTAGGTGATTCACACACTTTCTACTCAGGAAGGACGATCAGACACAATGCCTTCCAGAAAAGCTTGCCTGGACTCCCCTATTCATGACAACAGCAATGTGCCCCAAAGACTTTTTGGGATATAAGTTCCCCTAGCCCCATGACTCAGTGTGCTCTCCTGTGTCTATCACTGGAGACACCAACTGCAGAACATCGCAACAAGTGTGTTCCTCTTTCCATCCTACCAGGGACTCCATTGTGTGTTCCCTTGTGCTTTACACTGGGGACTCCACTGCTACCAGTATCCCCCTCTCCATTGGGGCCACCCGAGCTGAAATCATCACCTGCCTGGCCAATTTGCTGCCCTCATGCCAAGGCTCAGCTTATTGTGCCTGTCTTTAGATTGGCCCCTCTGCTGATCTATCCAGCTGGCCTCATGCTGGGAGCCTCCTTATGAAGAACCCCACTAACTCCTTCAACTCTCCTGTTCCTCACTTTGCCTCCCCAGATGGACGCTAGTCTTCAGCTGCCCGAGTTGGATTTTCGTGAGGAAGGTTATATAGCCTCTTGCCAGGCTCCTTCAGGGCTGAATCTATCTCTTTCTCTTATTTCTTAAATTTTACCCCCCTATCTTAGCATCTCTCTCTTGACCGCCTGGGAACTGACACATAATCTGGAAATGTAAACTAAATGTGCGTTACAATAGTAGTGTGGTATTGTGGTTAGAGTGTTGGACTAGGACTGGGGAGACCTGAGTTCAAATCCCCATTCAGCCACATAATACTTGCTGGGTGACTCTGGGCCAGTCCCTGATCTCTCAGCCTAACCTACCTCACAAGGCTGTTGTGAGGAGAAACTTAACTATGTACACTGCTCTGGGCTCCTTGGAGGAAGAGTGGAATAGTAATGTAATAAATAAATAATAAACATTTTTGTATTGCCTTTATGTTAGAGTCACCTAGTAACTTTGTTTATTGCTTTTATTATTTTTTCTTCCAATAAACTCCATTTTGATTTAGCTACGCATGCTCCATATGTTTCTTCTTCAGTTTGTGAGCTGTGAGCCACAAGATGGGTGCTGCCTGAAGTGTGTGCTCTTGTGAACTCCTTTGTTAATTAAAAACAACACTGTTTGGACCAGACCTGGTAGCTATACATTACATGGCCCTGCAGCTTTCATTGGACTACAACTCTCATCAACCTCAGCCACAGTGACCAATGTCAGGGATGATGGGAGCTGTAGTCCAACAACAGCTGCAGGGCCAAAGTTGTGCAGCCCTGATATAAATAATGGATATGAACTCAGAAAGTAAGAAATACAGGACTTTGTTGGATCAGATCAAGCTTTGCTAGATCAGCAAGTTCAAGTCCAGCATTCTTTACAAAAAACATATACTGGTTTGTGGGAAATTGGCCATGGTTTGCAGGTAGGTCTGTGTCTGCGTCTTGCCCACACCCTTGTATTAGAATGGGGTTAAGATAATCCTCATGAGGATTCATCTACAGCAACTGAGGAAGGGTTTGTGGAAATAGTGCAAAGGGCAAAGATGCTCATAGTAAAACGGGTATCTGATGGAGGAAGCAGAGAAGGATCCAAGGTTCAAATACTTTCCCTCTTCTGCCAATTGTATTTTCCCACTGTGAAACCAAACAAACTCACCTCAGCTTGCAGAAGTTGAAGTGTTGACAGGCTGTTAATATGGTAATGAGTCATCATATATTTTCTCATATGCATTTGTTCAACATTCCAGAGAAATTATCTTCACTCACCCACAACCGTGAAGCAAAATGCAAACTAGGGAGCAAAAGGAAAGAAGGGAGTAAATTTAATGATTTCAGTGATTTCCTTAGTCATGAAAGCATATTGTCTCTGAACAGTTTGTTTCTAGCCTACCAGCTATTGTGTGTAATCATCTGAAAGAAGTCTAATAAGCAAAATAAACTGCATTAACAAGGCACATAATTATCTTACATAGTGAATTCAAAGCTGCTAATCGAGAAATAGATTTAGACTTGAATGCAATGCTTTATTTTTTCAGTGTGTTAGATACATTTCTTAGGAACTCAATGCATCATTATGTAATATGTTGGAGATACACACACACAATTAATACATCAATGAATGTTACCTACTGGGAAATATAGTAGGAGGGACAGGAAATGAAAGTGAGGAAGAGGAACGGAGTGGGTATTTAACTAGGGTTATTGTAATATGTGTAATTGCATACGTGTGTGCCTTTCCTTTTGCTGTGGGAACCAGTGGGACGTAGTGATTAGAATGTTGGACTAGGACCAAGGAGAACTGAGTTCAAATCCATGTTCAGTCATGAAACTGATTGGGTGACTCTGGACTAGTCACTTATTTCTCAGCTTAACCTACAGGGTTGTTGTGAGAATAAACATAACCATGTACACCACTCTGGGCTTCTTGGAGGAACAGCAGAATATGAATGTTAAATAAATAAATAATAAATAAATCTGCTGGGAGTTTTCTTTTATTTTATGCTATGATTTACATTGGCAGTGTGGGTGGGAATACATTATTTCTTTAAACCCACTGGTACCTTTTCTTCAAAGGAAAGTCTTTAATTGCTTTTACTGCTTTGATTCAGAGCTTTGAGAATAATTTACTTCTGAGAAGTACTGCTGAACTTTCAGAAGCAAGGAAATATAAATCGCTTATTCATTGCTTGGGAGCAGAAAGGCAATATGTTCCTTTGGAAGTTAAGTATAAGACAATACTCACTGCATTGAGTAGGGGTTTGTTTGTGGTACCAAAAGTGACTGTGATGGCTAAGCTGGCACAAATTCCATCAGTTGGTACTTTTGATGCATTAAAGGAACTCTACATGTAATAGAAATAATGAACTGAAGAAAAAGTCATAGACTCCCATTCAGTAAACACAATATGTCTATGCAAGCAGGCTTGTACATGACCATAGGAACACAAGAAGCTGCCTTATACTGAGTCAGACCACTGGTCCATCTAGCTTAGTATTGTCTACACAGACTGGCAGCAGTTTCTCCAAGGTTGCAGGCAGAAATCTCTCTTGCCCTATCTTGGATATGCCAGGGTGGGAACTCGGAAGCTTCTGCATGTAAACATGCAGGTTCTCTTCCCAGAGTGGCCCCATCCACTAATGGGAATATCTTACAGTGCTGGCAAGTGGTCTCCCATTCAAATGCAAACCAGGGTGGCCCCTGCTTAGCAAAGGGGACAATTCATGCTTGCTACCACAAGACCAGCTGGATCTTGTTGGAGCATTAAGCACACAGCAGATGGGCCTGAGCAGATTTCTGGCTTACAGGATCTACTCCATTTATTTTTTTAGAACTTTGAGGTCTGCCAACTGAAGCCAGGTGTAAAACAGTGGCTTGGGGGGCACAGTTGTTTGCAAAATGGTAACCAAGAGGATCAAGCCCATGAGCTACATATTAGGATGAGCTGTGTATACCAGCACGAATCCACATGTTTGTTTGTTTGTTTGATTACATTTATATCCTGCTCTTCATCTGAGGAGCCCAGAGTAGCGTACATGGTGAGTTGCTTCACACGAACAGCGTGAAGTGCCAGGAAGAGGTTCCAGGATAAACCTCAGGTCCGTCAGCCTACGATTTGATACTCTGTCCCAAAGGGGCCACTGTGTCCGGTTCTGGGCACTGTATGTTAAGGAGGACATTGATAAGCTGAACAGGATCAGAGGAGGGCAACAAAGATGGAGGGGGTCTGGAAAGTAATGAGGAAAGGCTGAAGGAGTGGGGTATGTTAGATAAGGGGCCATATGATAGCTGTATATATGACTATACATGAAGGGCTGTTGCATGTATATGTAACATATACATGCAAGAAGAACAATATTTTTAGTGCTGATGTCTCACTTGTGGAATTCTTTCTCCAGGCAAATTTGCCTGGCATCATCACTACTTCCAATGTTCTTTCTCTATCAGTGTTCTTTCACATCATCACTACTTCCACATCATGCAAAAGTGGGGTCCCCCAGGGATATGTACTGGGACCGGTGCTTTTTAATTTATTCATAAATAATCTAGAAGTTGGGGTAAGCAGCAAGGTGGCCAAATTTGCAGATGACACTAAACTATTTAGGGTAGTAAAATCCAAAAGAGATTGCAAGGAGCTCCAAAAGGATTTCCTCAAACTGGGGGAGTGGGCAACAAAATGGCAAATGTGGGTCAATGTTAACAAGTGTAAAGTGATACATATTGGGGCTAAAAACCCAACTTCACATGTATACACTGATGGCATCTGAGCTGTCAGTGACTGGCCAGGAGAGGGATCTTGGGGTCATGGTGGATAGCTCATTGAAAGTGTCGACTCAGTGTGCGGCAACTATGAAAAAGGCCAATTCCATGCTAGGGATCATTAGGAAGGGGATTGAAAATAAAACTGTTAATATTATAATGTCCTTATACAAGACTATGGTGTGTTCACATTTTGAGTAGTGTGTGCAGTTCTGGTCACTACATCAAAAGAAGGACATTGTAGAACTAGAAAAGGTGGAGAAGAGGGCAACCAAGATGATCAGGGGCCTAGAGCACCTTCCATATGAGGCAAGGCTACAACACCTGCAGCTTTTTAGTTTGGAAAAAGGTAACTGAGAGGAGACATGATATATAAAATCATGGATGGTGTGGAGAAAGTTGATAGAGAGAAAAATTTCTCCCTCTCTCATAACACTAGAACCAGGGGTCATCCCATGAAACTGATTGCCAAGAAATTTAGGACCAACAAAAGGAAGTACGTTTTCACACAATGCATAATCAACCTATGGAATTCTTTGCCACAAGATGTGGTGACAGCCAACAGCCTGGATGGCTTTAAGAGGGGTTTAGGATAAATTCATGAATGGCAGGTCTATCAGTGGCTCCTAGTATAAGGGCTATAGGCCACTACCAGTCTCAAAGGCAGGATGCCTCTGAATACCAGTTGCAAAGAAGCAACAGCAGGAGAGATGGCATCCCCTCAGCTCTTGCCTGTGGGCTTCCCAGGGACATCTGGTGGGCCACTGTATGAAACAGGATGCTGGACTAAATATGCCTTGAGCCTGATCCAGCAGGGCTTTTCTTATGTTCTTATGTTATTACGTTATATACTTCCATTTGGATGCCACCTGTCCTATTGACTTGTGCTTTTAACAATGTTAACTTTTTCCTTGGGTTTGCGCTCTTTCTTATTGTTTCGCAACTGTACTTGTTTCTTCTGCAGTTGTTGAGTTACTTGTTTTTAAAGGATGTGGTGTTGTTTTGTTGTTTTTTATATCAATTGGTAAGCTGTCTTGGAGGCTTTTAGCAGAATGGCAGGGTAAGCATGTTATAAATAACTAAGAGTTTATATCTCTGAATCAGAGCCCAAAAGAAAGTCAAATGTGTATTATTTTATGTTTTTAGAATAATGGTTGGACATTATATAAGATGGGTATTATATTGTTATTTCCCTTGTTGCTAGCCTATCCTAGCCTGAAGGCCTCTGGGAAGTTGCATACATTTTGCCCATTTTAGTCAACATTTTAAAAATAGATGGATTCTAATCCCTGGAGAGCATATGCACTACTTATAATCTTCTTCTTCTTCTTCTTCTTCTTCTTCTTCTTCTTCTTCTTCTTCTTCTTCTTCTTCTTCTTCTTCTTCTTCTTCTTCTTCTTCTTCTTCTTCTTCTTCTTGAAAATGCCGTTATGGACATGGCTAGTTAGAGACCTGCATGAGGGCCGAAGGATTTCGTTTGAGTTGTTCTCTGTGCCATGGAGGAATTTGGCTTAAGAGCAGACTGGCACAAAGCAGTTATACTTTTGTTACACAAAGCAGTTACATCCAGTGAAGAGCCCCTCTGTACCAGTGTTCCTTCTAACAGGGATTCCCAGATGTGGTTGACTACAACTCTCAGAATCCCCAGCTGCAATGACTTTTGCTTGGGGATTCTGGGAGTTGTAGTCAACAACATCTGGGAATCCCTGTTAGAGGGAACACTGCTCTGTACCCTCCTCTCTTTATTTTCAGTGAGTTTGACTAACAAGCAGAAGGTTATCTGTTCGAAGCCCCGCTGGTAGTATATTGGGCAGCAGCGATATAGGAAGATGCTGAAAGGCATCATCTCATACGTGCCTGCGTGGTGTAGTGGTTAGAGTGCTGGACTAGGACCAGGGACACATGAGTTCAAATCCCCATTCAGCCATGAGACTTGCTGGGTGACTCTGGGCCAGTCACTTCTCTTTCAGCCTAACCTACTTCACAGGGTTGTTGTTGTGAGGAGAAACTTAAGTATGTAGTACACCGCTCTGGGCTCCTTGGAAGAAGAGCAGGATATAAAATGTAAAATATTTTTTTAAAAAAAAAATACTGTGCGGGAGGAGGCCTCCTCCCTCCTGTAAAACCCTCCTGTATTCTACCAAAGAAAACCACAGGGCTCTGTGGGTACCAGGAGATGAAATCGACTTGACAGCACACTTTACCTTTACTTAATTTTTTTTAACCTTTCCATTGTTCCCGACAGAAAGTGTCAACTGTTTATCTAATAGTAACAAATAAGATAATATACATGCTTCGGATAGATTATTTCCCAATAAATATAGAAGCGTAATCCTCTTGATACTCCACCTTCCTCCGCTGCACTTTGCTTCTTGCTCACACTGCCTATGTATATCCAGGATTTGGAGGCAAAGACTGCCAAGGACCACTAAGTGAAGCACAGGAATTGGAGGTTTTAACTCACTGTGAGTGGCCTGACATGGGAAAGCAAGTGCAGTGGTTAGAGCAGTGGTTCCCAACCTGTGGTACTCCAGAGGTTGCTGAACTCCCATCATCCCCAGCCACAACTTCAGCTGGGGATGATGGGAATTGTAGTTCAGCAACATCAGGAGTTCCACAGGTTGGGAACCCTTGGGTTAGAGTAGGGCTGCTCAGCTTCAGCCCGAATGCAGATGTTGGCCTACAACTTCCATAATCCCAGGCTATTGGCCACTGTGTCTGGGAATTATGGGAGTTGTAGTCCAAAAAAAGCTGGGGGACCTAAGTTGAGCAGGCCTAAACTAGGACCAGGGGAGACCTGAGTTCAAATCACTGTTCAGCCATGAAACTCACTGGGTGACTCTGGGCCAGTCACCTATCTCTCAGCTTTACCTACCTCACAGGGTTCTTGTTAGGATAAACATAACCATGTACAGTGCTCTGGGCTCCTTGGAGGAAGAGTGAGATCTAAATGTAATAAAATAAAAATGTTGCCGCCAACTGAGGCGGAAAGGACTATGTTGCAATCCTGTGAGGAGTCAGTCCACACAGACCCTGTTCTCTCTGTACAAAAGGAACAGGATCATAGCCACAGCCATTAAAAGTAGGATTTTATTTGGGAATTGGATGTGTCAGATTTCAAGTCTTCATAAGAGACAAAACTACCATGTAAAGGAGGTACCTAGTACCAAATGTTGTGCCAGGGGCATGGTCCCTTCCTGGTGCCAAGATGGAGACACACACAGATGAAAGCAATGGTATTTTAATCAAAGGGGAAAAAAGAGATATAAGGCTTCTTACGAACATAAGCTGAGACTACCAGGGATCCCGTTGCAGTAGGGGATGTGCTCTGGCGGGGGTCCGTGGCACCTGTCCACGGTGAGATCCAGCCAGCATTCTAAGAAGTCTGTCTCTTTATATATGACTTTGAACAAAGCAAGTTACATCATGCAGTTTTCTTGGCTTACAGGACTATAATAAGCAAAAAGCAGGTGCTTAATGAGATGCAATTGGTTGCTAGAAGTTTTTCATGGCAACTCTGATAAGGAGCTGCAGCCTCTGATAAGAAGCAGAGCTTGTTAAAATTGACCCATGGATGAACTTCTGAGAGAGACACCAGAACTTTCCACTCCTCGCAATACAATGGACTCCCAGTGGGTAAAAGTGTCCCCGTCAGTACACCACATATCTACCCTGCAAAGTAGTGATTAATCCTAGTCAGCAAATGCACATGCTTTATGGCACCTTTCTGCCTTTACAACAAACTGTACAAACATTGTTATTGCAATACAGAGGGGGACTTATATAATGGTGTTTACATTTGATAAGTATTATCTAATTTTAAACCATAATTATATGCTGGCTCTCAGCATTTCTAAAGTAGGAGGTACCGTGTGCTGTAAAGCTTTCATAGGATGTAAAATGCTTCATTAAGCATTATTTAACATGTCGAGGACAAAATGCAGGCTAAAGATGTTCTACTTCAATTTTTTATTCGACTTTCCTCAAGCATCATATGTTTAATTACACTCCCCGGTGATTAATTTCCACACTTAAATGAAAGCAGAAAATGAACTTCTTCTTTTGGGAACATAAACGCACTGCAGAGTTTGAAAAAGAATGGAGGGATTCAATCTCACTACAACCTGATGTGTGTGCCCAGCTAATGATTGATGCAGAGGCAGTGCCTGTCAATGTGGACCAATTTATATCTTGAGAAGCCCTATTAATACATTGTCCAATATCCTCAGCATTGCATTAAAAAAAGGCCAGTGGTACTGAAGCATTCCACACAGGAACATACAAAGCTGCCTAATACTGAGGCAAGCTGCTATTGGTCCATCTAACTCAGTATTGTCTGCACCGATTGGCAGTGACTGTTAGAGGTTGTTGATTTTTACCCTCAAGAGGTAAAAACAGCAGAGCACTGAGGAATGAGCACACACTCCAGTTAAATACATTTGGATAGGAAAGACCTAAACCTAATCTAAAGGACTACATAATGGATAGGTAAGGAGAGAGAGAGAGAGAGAGATGTTTCCATCTGCTCTCTAGGAGGAAAGGAAGGATTGTGACTCAGCACAGGAAGTGCAGAAGAGTCAGATCAGGGGTCCTAGAGTAGAGACAGGTTGAACAGTCAGGGAGACTCTTACTCACTATCTCTACTCCAAATGCCCCTAGTGGTCATTAGGATAGTTGGTGCAAAAGGTCAATGCACTGGAACTCCATCGCCAACAGTGACCCTCCAAGAGTTCCTTCCTAACCCAACCTAGAGATGACAAGGATTGAACCTGTGACCTTTTGAATGCAAGCAGATGCACTACCACATGTCTGTGGCCCCACCCACACTAATTCAGCACTAGCTCCAGGGGCGTAGCAAGGCTGGAGTGGGCCCAGAGACTAGATTTTAAAATGCCCCCCGCCCCCACTGAAGCTCAGCTCATGAAGTAATCTTCAATAAGGCTGAACAGTGGTAACAAAAAGTATCTATCTATCTATCTATCTATCTATCTATCTATCTATCTATCTATCTATCTATCTATCTATCTATCTATCTATCAATCTCCCCATCTCCCCTATGTGCCACAATAGAACATCATCTTAAATTTTTTTTAAAGGTTTTGTAAATTGTGGACGATGCAAGTCATTTAATGGTGCTAGAGAAAGACATGGGTTCTGGTAGCTCCAGGTCTTAAGATTCACATCCATTTCAGAGGATGAATACAACTGAAAGAAGCCTGGGCGGGTGCGTGGCTGGGGGAGTCAGTCATGTGACTTGCCACTGCCACTAAGGCAGTGGGCCCCCAGACAACTGTCTCCCCTTGCCCTATTGTAGTTACACCCCTGACCAGCTCTCTTATGAGGCAGTTGGAATCCACTCATCTCCCCTTTCCCCAAAAGCACCCTTTAAAACTCAAAAATATGTCCCTGCGAGAAATGGTGATGAGCATGCCATCTAAACAGTTGTGCGCAGGGCAGAATCTGCAGTATTCTGTGCCCCTGCTTGATCCATACTGGCAATCACAACTGCAGCTGCCTTTGAGAAGAGGCCAAATGAGTGGCAGTATAAAAGTACACCTGTAGTGCATATTCATTCTGTAGCTACCTGGGATTTAATGGGGTGCCTGGGAATTGAAACTCCCCCAAAGCAAAATTAAAAAAAAATGGTTTCAGGATTCCTCCAAGGAGAAGCATTGGGGGATTTTCTCCGATAGTTTCTCCATTTCCCTGGAATTGGAGGCAGCCCCTTTCCAAGAGGTAAGGTGAGATGGTCACGTCAGGCAACAAAATGCCCTCCTGTGCCCCATTTTTAAAAGAGAGAGGAAAGAGAGAGAGGAGGGTACATGCCCTGCCTCAGATGCACTGAGTTATCTCTCACTGGAACAGAACCATAGCTAACCTGAGCTTGGAACTTGTACAGGTTCAAAACGTTGTGTTTAGTTTTTTGCTAGGCTCTGTTCTAGAAATTTTATATTGAAAATGCAGAATAGGACGTGGGGCACTGCACATCTCCAAGATAGGGCTGAGAGAGACTCTTGCTGGCAATCTTGGAGAAGCCGCTTCCAGTCTGTGTTAGGGGTGCACATAAAACCAGGTTGCCCAGTTCGGTTCGAGTCTAGACTAGACTTGAACTGGACTGGGCATGTTCAGTTTTGTGCACCTTGAAACACCAGTTTGGTTTGGGTTCGGGGTGGTTCACAAGTCTTTTTTTAAAAATTGAAATCAGAAATAGAACTCACAGCCACCACTCTGGGGGCTACTCCAAGGCCACTGGGAGGGGAGGGGGTCTCCAGAAGTTCCCCCACCCCTGGCCTCAATTATATTCCAAATTGCTCGGTTAGGGTGGTTTTCGGCCCAGGAGGTCACCGCACATTCCCCAAAATGGTGATATGCCTGATGTGACCACCAATGGCACCACCACAGGAGTGAGGCCCAGAACGGGCTGAAGATCGCCCAAACCAGGTGATTTGGTAGGGGGGAGGGGGAACTTCTGGAGACCTCAGAGGCCTGGAGGCCTCAGAGAAGCCCCTGGAGTGGCAGCAGTGAGTTCTGTTTCTGTATAGATATAGATATAGATATAGATATAGATATAGATATAGATATAGATATAGATATAGATATAGATATAGATATATGAATCTTGAACTCCCTGAACAGGCCAGGGGGTTCAGCTCAATATCGGACCAAACTGGGGTGATGTGTTTCAGTCTGATATCAAGCCATTGAACCGAACCAGTTTGATGTCAGACAGGTTCGTTTCCGAGCCTATTAGCACATCCCTAGTCTGTGTAGACAATACTGAGCTAGATGGACC